>NC_141873.1:272713542-274073542 GCF_056163025.1 Triticum urartu | reverse complement strand
AAATGGCCTTTCCTTCAGCAGGCAATGCACATGAAAGGTTTCAATGAGGCATGGCGGAACCAAGTGGGTTCTCTAGTCCAAAAATGTAGTGTCGGAATTAAGGTTAATGATGATATCAGTCATTATTTTCAGACCTATAAGGGATTAAGACAAGGGGATTCGATGTCTCCTCTCTTATTTAATATAGTGAAGGATATGTTGACCATTCTTATTGGCGGGGCCAAGGAAACTGGACAAGTGGATGGACTTGTCCCTCATCTGGTTGATGGGGAAGTTTCCATTTTACAGTATGCTTACGACACTATCCTTTTCATGGAACATGACATTGCAAAAGCTCGGAATATGAAACTCATACTATGTCTCTTCAAACTATTGTCTGGATTAAAAATCAACTTTCACAAGATCGAGTTGTTCTGCTTTGGTAAGGCCAAAGAGGAGCCAGACACATATAGACAATTGTTTTGTTGTGAATTAGGTTCCTTGCCCTTTAGTTATTTGTGCATACCGATTCATCACCGTAAGCTATCTAATAAAGAATGGAAATGCATCAAAGATCGAATTGAAAAAAAGCTTAGTTGCTGGAAGGGCAAGCTAATGTCGTATGGAGGTCGGCTAGTGCTTATTAACTCAGTACTTACTAGTATGCCGATGTTCTTGTTATCTTTCTTCGAGGTTCCGAAGGGGGTGCGGAAGAGACTTGATTTCTTTCGATCTCGTTTCTTCTGGCAGTCAGATGATACTAAGAAGAAATACCGTCTCACACGATGGGATATAATATGCCGACCAAAGGACCAGGGGGTCTCGGTATTGAAAACCTAGAAATTAAGAATAAATGCCTTATGAGTAAATGGCTTTATAGGTTAGTAGCAGAGACGGATGGTATGTGGGCACAGATATTACGCAACAAGTATTTACAATCGGAAACGCTAGCCCAGGTCACCGCGAGACTAACAGACTTGCCATTCTGGAAGGGGCTCATGCGAACGATGTTCTTTCGAAGGGTCAAATTCTTGGTGGGCAATGGGATGTCAACAAGATTTTGGGAGGATACATGGTTAGGGGAGACGTCATTAGCCTTACAATACCCCACCCTGTATAATATTGTGCAACGCAAGGAGGATTACGTGGGCACAGTATTTCAATCGATACCTTTGAATATTCAGTTCTAACGAGCGTTAGTTGGGGTGCATTGGAATGCTTGGATGCACTTGGTACGGAGATTGATAGATGTTCAATTATCCGACCAACCCGATTCGATACACTGAAAGTTGGCTAGAAACAAAGTGTTTGCGGTGAAATATTTTTAAATGGATCTAATTAATTTTGGCTCAATCCCAAGATCGATACATATTTGGAAGGTTAAGGTTCCCTTGCGTATTAAATTTTTTATGTGGTTTGTCCACAAGCAAGTAAGCCTCACCAAACATAATTTACTAAAGTGACGGTGGGTGGGTAGTTCACGTTGTTGTTTTTGTGATCATGATGAGACAATACAACACTTACTCATAGATTGCCCTCTCGCGAAATTATTTTGGAGAACGGTCCATATAGCCTTTAACATTACTCCTCCCGTTAGCATTGAATCGTTATTTGGGATGTGGTTAGCTGGAGTTGATCATCTTAGTGTGTCTTGTATTCGGATTGGAATATGTGCGCTTGTTTGGGCTATATGGAATTGCAGGAACGATATGAATTTTACAGACAACATATTTTAACTTTCTTGCAGGTAATTTTCAGAGCTACAACATGGATCTGTACGTGGTCCTTACTCACTCCTATGGACTCCAGGGAGCCATTGGTTACTGGGTGCAACCAGTGGGAGATGGTAGCACGGGCTATATTCAATCGGTTTGGATGGCGGTCGCATAACAGGATAGGAGTCTAAGGAGCTTGTCCTTTATATTGTCATACCGGTTGTAATATTGAGCATTTACAAATTTTTTCCTCTTTTGCTCCGCTTGCGAGCTGTAATACCTTTATGACTTTGTGCTACTTCTGAGACTTTTTAATAAGATAGCTGCATATGTATCGTTCAGATGCAGAGGCCGGGGGCACGCCTCCTTTTCAAAAAAACACCTGACCAGAAAGGGCAGAAGAGATAATCCACCATCCTAGCTGAGGGGGACCTCTTCAAAGTGCTGCCAGAGAGCTTCCTCCTACTGAAGGCGCCACAGGCTCATGTTAAATTCGTCCGTAGCGTGGCTTAATTCCAAACCTCTGAAGAACAGCAAGTACCGAGAAGTTATTACTATCTCAGTTTGTGCAGACAAGGAGAGGAGCAACCAATCTGGACGGATTAAAAGGACTTCTTTGTGGTTGCCACTGTAGGAGAGCCATTACCTACCTGCTAGACGACTGGTTACTGAACAGTAATGGCCATAATGCCATATGATCTTCTGACTTGTCATGAAACCTGTCACATCCTGCGATTGACAAATGGCGTGTGATGTGTATTTTCTCTGCAAACCTGTAGGAGATCTCTGCATCATCGTGTTAAGGGAAAACAAAGATAATAAGTACTCTCTCCGTTCATACATATAAGTTGTTCTTACCTTTTCCAGAATCGTGTATATAGACATATTTTGGTGTGTTTGTTCACTTATTTCAATTTGCATATATCCATATTACAATACCCAAAACATCTTATAATATGAATGAGGGAGTACTTTTCCCTGAACAAGAAATAGAAGTCTTTTTTTAGATGATTCGCTTTTTCTTTTGACAAAAGGGAGTATCACCCTGAATTGTAGCGACCAGACCTCAAACAGTCTGATCTCTGTGCTCCGGTGTCATCCCTGGATCAGTAATGCTGACACCACACAGTACTCGGAGGATTTATAGCAGAGTAGCAATCACACACTTATTACATCGAGTGTCTCAAAAGAGAACTTATTACAATAAATATGGCTTAAGGCCATCTAGTAACGATAACAGCGGAAGGCTTGGAAGATAAGTGAGTCCATCAACTCCAACGGCATCATTGAGTATAGAACCACGATCTAAAACTCCTCAATCGTCGTCTGAAAAGTCTGCAACATTAACGTTGCAGCCCGAAAACGGGTCAGCACATGGAATATGCTGGCAAGGTAACACATAGAGAATAATGGAATGCAACAGCTATACTATATGCATATTTGGCTGGTGGAAAGCTCTATGGTTACTGTTTTTGCGTAAAGCCAATTTTACCCTACTTCAAAGGAATAAATTTAATTACTATCATGGTGGTTGTGAAACATTGAGAATGGTTGACAGCATCCTCAATCCCAATTAAGTAACATCATTAAAACCCATCAAAATTAATTTTGAGTAACATGTTGAGATTCACATGATAATCCAGGTACTAGATACTCAAGATGTCCATAACCGGGGACACGGCTAACCATGATTAGTTTGTTACACTCTGCAGAGGTTTGCGCACTTTTCCCCACAAGACTCGATCGCCTCCGTTTGGTTTCTCGCACTGCAGGGTGTTTGAGAAGACGGATGACCGAGACACAGTCTTTCAGAAGCGCTAGCACCTTACGACGGGTAGACCGGTACACCTATTTTCCCCTACATCTGCTAGTCTGCCACTGTAAGAGTTCACACAACTTAGTCAACTATGCCAGAGCCCATAATGGCTTGTGGCTGCACACGGAAGTTTCTAGTATGAAAAATCTCATGATCCCTTTGAGCCTGGGTGGCGGTCCAAAGAAAACAGGCAAGTCCTGGTAACCCCAGGTGCCTCAATCCACCCAGATGTGTGTTAGGTTGCCACCTTAGATAAACCCTTAATTATAAATCTCACATCTGTCATGGATATCACTCACTCAATCCACGTCTACTGGCATAGCATGGCATAATAAGCAAACGTAGAAGTAACTCCCAAAGGTTTGATAATAAACAGGTAATAGGTACTACCTCATCTACTTCCCATCCCACAGTTTAATTAGATCCTAATCATGCAATGTGTGAGGATTGATCTAATGCAATAAAACTGGGTTGTAGAAAAAGGTATGATCAAAGTGTTACTTGCCTTGCTGATGATCCGCGTAACCTAGAGATTCGAAGTAACAAGCGACGCACTCCGGGTATTCTATCGCAGACAAACAACAAGCATACAATAAGTACTCATCTAATGCACAGGTAAACTCAAATAAAAGATCTAACCAGAAAGTTTAACTTAAGAACCCTGGTTTGCAAAAAGAATCAAATCGAACGAAGCAAAAGAAATCAAACGGCGAAAGAAAACAACTTCGTTCTAGTAATCTGGATCTAGGGCAAATTTTTACAGTAGCAAAAACTTGTTTAAGTTGATTATTCGGAAAGAGGGTTTCGAGACGAAACTCCAGGCGCTTGAATCGCCTGATTCCGATAAACGAGCAAAAAGTTATACTAAAACGAAAATCGGATCAGAAATCGCGATCAGAAAATAACCGCGGAAAATCCGACGAAAAAGAAAAACGACGAACAGAACTTTTTTTAATAGCACGGAAAACGAGGCGGCGGCAAACCTCGAAAGGCGCGCGGCTCCGGCGGCAGCGGGCGGCGGCGGCTAGGGTTTCGCAGGGGCTGGGCTGGCTCTCTCTCTCGCCCGGGCGGGCGCTATATAAAGGTCTGGCCGGCGGTTTCCTGGCCGGGTACGGCCCAGAGTCGGTTCCAGTTTTTTTTTTATAAATCCGCTCGGAAGAAAAATAAAAAGAAATACTAAACGGACTCCAAAAATCACGAAATAAATTTTGCCGGGTTTTTAAAATCAAGCCCGATAAAGTGAACATTTATCTGGGCCCAAACTACAACTTTGAAAAACGCGCATTTTTCCTAAATTCAAATAAGATACCGAAAAACTCCGAAATAAAACTTATTTGATTTTTTTTATTAAATCCTCAATATTTCTATATTTTGGGAAGGTCATTTTATTCCCTCTCTCATATTTTTGTAATAGAAATAATTGATGATAAAATAAATAAAATCAAATGATCCTGTTTACATAATTTGAGAAAACTCAAATATGTAAATAACGAAATCCCCAACTTTCTCCGCGGGTCCTTGAGTTGCTTAGGATTTTCTAGGATCAAAACCAAAAGCAAAATAAAATATGATATGCATGATGACCTAATGTATAACATTCCAAATTGAAAATTTGGGATGTTACATGAATTCATCAGCGAGACGAGACCATCGAGCATAAAAGTTATATACTACTTGAACCTCCGATAGCCTGAGAAATAGAATGCATGAACCAACTACACATTGGGGGTTAGATGGGCTCCTTCTTTAGGTCGTCGAGTGGGGTGTTTCTTCTCTCCTCTTCAGCCTCGCGGTCGACGCCCTTGCAACCATTCTGTACAAAGCTAGGGTTTTTTTGCGAAATTGTACAAAGCTAGGATAGCCGGCCACCTAATAGGCGTGGTTGGTCACCTGATCCCTGAGGATGGTGTCACGCATCTTCAGTATGCGAATGATACCATGATTATGGTGGAGGGCTCGGACCTTGCCATTGTAAATCTTAAATTCCCCCTTCTATATTTCGAGGCCATGTCAGGTCTTAAGATCAACTTTGACAAGAGCGAGGTGGTGGTATTAGGATACTTTGAGGCCGAGCAATAGCAGACTGCGGACAACCTGAATTGCAGGTTACCCACCTTTCCCATAGCGTATTTGGGGATGCCATTGTCTAACTCGAGTGTTCTGCTGAGTTAGTTTGACCCACTTATTGGGAGGGTTGTGTCTCGCGCAGAACCTTGTTGCGGGCGTTTTACTTCCAAAGAAAGTAAGATGGTCCTCATTGACTCCAACCTCTCTTGCCTCCCCATGTATCTCATGGGGTTGTATATCCTTTCAGAGAGGGTTCACAACTCGTTTAATAAAGACATATCACATTTCTTCTATCAAGCGACGAACGGCCGTGAAAAATACCTCATGGTAAAGTGGGTTGACATCTGTATGCCAAAGGACCTGGGAGGGATATGCATCCTTGCTTCTCATCCCATGAATGCGGCCCTCATGCTACGTTGGGTCTGGCAGATCATTCGAGGGGAGGGGGGTTGTGGTTACAACTTCTTCAAGTAT
Organism: Triticum urartu; assembly: GCF_056163025.1. Classification (NCBI taxonomy): domain Eukaryota; kingdom Viridiplantae; phylum Streptophyta; class Magnoliopsida; order Poales; family Poaceae; genus Triticum; species Triticum urartu. The sequence goes on along the minus strand of NC_141873.1, from coordinate 274,067,491 downwards.
TTGCGGGGTTAGCCACTCCATGCATGGTCGCGCATGAAGGGATCCCAGTTCTGGAAGTCCATCCAACGGATCAAGCAGAAGATCCGCCTAGGGTTATCCTTCTCTATCACCAATGGAGAGGGGACTCTATTCTGGCTTTGACCCATAGGTTGGTGGAGTTCCGTTATGTACGGGGTTTCCAAACTTATTTGACATTTGCACGGATCCGATGGTGTTGGTCTCTACAGCTGCCCACAATGGCCATTGGAACGTCTTATTCCGATGGTCATTTGGGCAGGTGGAGAGTATAGAGTGGGATAATTTGTGGGCTGCCCTTCCATCGGTGCTCGTGGATTATCAGGACACCGTATCATGGAGTCTTGCACCTTTGGGTGTTTTCTACGTCGTCTCAACATATCATACTTTGTGTCGTAGGCCGACTATTGCCTGGACTACTCCTCTATAGAAAGCACCCTTGAAGATCAAATTTGTGTGGCAATTCTTGAGGGATCGGCTCCCATCTAGGACAAAGGTGCTCATGAGGCACGACCCGGGTAATGGACCGTGCGCTCTTTGTGGTATCCCGGAGACGGGGACCCACATCCTACTCTCTTGCATGTGTTGGAATTTTCTAGTGGGCTTTTGGCCCAAAGCCCAACTAAAATTCTGAAATTCTCTTAGCCCATTCATGCACACATGTGAGTGGAGTGAGTGAGGCTAAAGTTTAGTCCCACCTCATAAGTTGAGAGAGAGTTGCACCTCTTTATAAGGTGAGCTCTTCTACCACTTGTATGAGCATGAGAAGAGAAGACCTACATGCGCACGCCTCCTCCTCGCTCGCCTCGCCACGCCACGCCTCGTCACGACGCGCCGCGGGGTTGCGGGATTGAGCCGAGCCGAGGACAGAGCTATGCACGTTGTCTATATTTTTGCTGCTTGGGAAAAATTAATGAGTCATTAATTAATAATTAACGAACGCGTTAATTACTGAACCGTTTCCGATTCCTGTTGATCGTGACGACTCGGACGTGGGATTTACTCCCACGACCTACCCGGCCCGCACTATATAGGCAGGCAGACGTCTACCCTAGCCGCTGCCGCTTCGTATGGTTTCTCACCACCGTTCCAGAACATTGGGCCGCCAAGCAAGTCTTGTCCATCCCTCCTTTCGGCGTGCACCGGGAGAAGGGACAGCAGGCCTCCAGAACCCCGCCACTCGTGATCATGTATGGGAGAGGGGCGATCAGGTTTTTGGGGAGCGCACTCGTGCGACTGCTGGCAGTGACGAATTCGCGAACGACGACTTCTTCCCCGACCTCGGCAACCTCATCCTCGACGACATGGGCGACAACATCAACGCCGGCGGTGGTGCACCTGCTGCACCGTATGTGATTCTATCCTTCTTGTTCGAGATCGTGGTAGAATTCATGTTTCTAGTATGTGACGCCCCAAGACCGGAGCTTCAGGTGCCTTCCATGATTGTCGGGTTTCGTCATGTGATTTGTTTGGTCTATTGCATTTCATCTTTGCATCATGTGCATTGCATCATGTCATCATGCCATCATGTCATTTCTTTTCTTAACTCAACTAAATAAATGGCATGGATCTTTGATCCATTTAAATAGAGGGTTGGGTGATTTCTCTATATAACATATCCTCCCAATATTATTAGGGAGCTATAATCAATATTCCATTCTTATGGAATCAACCAAACACAATTACATCTTTCTCTTGCCACCAAAACCCCCTTCAAGTTGAAACCCTATCACTAGCTTATTTCTTTCAAATTCAACCATCCATTGTAGGTGACATTTTTCTATCACATAAAAATGTTCACCTTTTCTCTATAAATCATACCCCATGCATACCACCTCCGTGTCAAATTTCAGCTCATTTGGGTTTGGTTTGGTTGGGTTCAAAAATGGCTCAAGTTTGAATTAAATTCAAACTTGAATTATTTTTCTATCTCAAAAAATTTGCCAAACCATTTTATTCTATTTGTGCAAGGTTCCAGCGCTCCAAGAATATTTTATTTTCTGAAATATTCTACCTCTAGCCCCTCTTTCTTTTCTCCACATATTTCTGTCGGAGGGAATTAAGAAAAGAAAGATGGGTTAAGAGAGGAGTCCAGCAGAAGCCCCCTCGATCCAGCCCATTTTGTCTATCCTTCCCCGCAGCTGGGCCGGCCTCCTAGGCCCACCAAAGCCCCTCTCCTAACCCTAGCGCACCCCTAGCCCGTTCGATCCCATCTCCCTCGTCTCCCCTTGCGCCGCCAGGGTCCCGCGCAGCCCGACTCCTTCCTCCCTCGACACCTCTCCCCTTCCTTCGTTCCTCTCGCCCGTGACCCATCTCCGCCCGATCTCCCCCTCGATCTCTCTTCTCGCTCGCAGCAGCCCCACTGCCGTCCCCTCCCTCTGCTCTACCCCGCGCTGCGCCTCCTGCCATGGCCTTCCTTCCTTGCCTCCATGGACGCGAGGGCCGAGCTCGCCGCCCTGCCGCGTCGCCAGGGACGCCGGGCACCACAGCCTGCTGGGCCTCCCCTGCATCGTTCTCGCCGGAGCGCTCCACCACCATCGCCGCCTCCTTGCTCGGGAGAGCAAAGGCTCGATCCCGAGCAGCACGAGCACTCCGCTTCTCCACCGAAGCTTCTCTGCTGCTGCGCCGTCGCGTCCAAGTCCAGCAAGCCGCCGTCGCGCCTTCTAGCCTCCTCTCGCGCCCTGCATCGAGCCGCCCGGGCCGTGCATCGCCAGACGCCATCCCTGCTGCCGGGGAACCTCGGTTCCACCTGTTCCCCGTCTCCGGCACCGCGCAAGGCCTCCCCCACGCCTCACTAGCTGCTGCTGCGCCGCCACATTCCTGTTCGACCCTCTGCATCCACCTCCAGCAGCTCTCCCTGCGACCTCTTCGTCACCGCCTCGTGCCGTCCCTACCGACTCCGACCAGGGAGCCCCGCCGCTCGCCAAACGTGACATCCGCCTCCTGTTCGTGTTGCATCGTCTCATTCGCGGGCACTTCTTTGCCACAAGTGCTCCTGACTGAGACCCTCAAGTCATCTACCCGGAGCCCAAGTCCGAAGACTACCATGGACGTATGCCTGGTGTCACTTGGATCCGTCAAGATCGCCAAGACCGCCTCGGATTATGACAAGTACCACTACACCTGGAGATGTAACGAGTACCCCTACGGAAGACCCGAACGTCTACGAATCGTGTACGACTACAGCCGGTGTGCATCTTGTCAAGTCCGACTACGACAAACGACTACACGATGGGACGCCAAGTACCACTACGGCCGGAGACCTCGGACCCGCCAAGTACCCCTTCGAGCTATCTAGACCGCAAGCGCCAAGTAACACGACGACCCTCGAAGACTTCGGATTCGACAAGTCCGATGACGCTCTTATACTACTACGTTGCCGAGTCCGGGACCGGCAAGACCGTCAACGCGGAAACGCCAAGTACCTCTACGGAAGACCTGAACGCCTACGGACGTGTACGACTACCATTGCCCGAAGAACCGTGGTTCACAAGCGTCGGGAATGACTACCGTTGAACGTGGATTTGTCAAGTTCCTCGATGACCATGTACCACTACCGCTTTGCGAACAAAAACAACTACTTCCTCACTGAGATGTGTACCACTACTTCCAATACCGTCGCGAGAACGTCTACTTCCTCTACGACGAACGAGAACCGTCCCGTTTGCACACTTCGAAGGTATAAACCCGAGACGACGTCCGTGAACGAATGCTTGCGATGTTTGAGATGCTCGTGTTTGCACCGTGTCTAATTTGTCACTCGTTTCCTTGTCGCCAACTCGTGGGACACCCGGAATCCGGGAGCGCCCACCATCTTTTGCACGCATCCGCACACTTCTCCTTTGCATCGGTATCTCAATCGAGTTACCGGAACCGGAACGCTGCCGTGGCACCGTTTTCGTTGTCGTTGTCGTGGCACCCATTTCCTTTCCACCACGGTGACAAATGCTTCATAATGCTCTTGTCAACTTTTAATAAAATTTGCATAAACTTGTTCATGTCATCTGCATCATGATAACAACAATTAAAATGTTTAGTTTGTTATTGCATTAAATTACTAAGGCATATGGGGATTTACCGGATTCGTTATTTGTTATATCCGGCCCCATTTAAATTGTTTAGATGGTATAATTTCTTATGCTTCTCCTCTTGCCATGTTTAACGACATTTAATATTGTTGAGTACCTAAACGAGAGAGAACTAAATAATTGATGTGGTGTTTCGTCAATAGGCAACCCGTTGCATATTGAGCTCCACTTAATTTGTAGTTTTGGTTGTTGCATATTGCCATGTCATGCATATTTAAACCGGACATGCATCATACTTGGTTGTGCATCATGCCATGTTATGTGATGTTTGTTTACCATGTTGTTTGCTTTCTTTCCGGTGTTGCTTCTTTGGTTAGTTTCTATAACGTCGCGTTTGTGAGGATCCGTTCGACTACGTCCGTTTGTCTTCTTCTTGGACTCGTTCTTCTTCCTTGCGGGATCTCAGACAAGATGACCATACCCTCGAAATCACTTTTATCTTTGCTTGCTAGTTGCTCGCTCTTTTGCTATGCCTATGCTACGATACCTACCACTTGCTTATCATGCCTCCCATATTGCCATGTCAAGTCTCTAACCCACCTCGTCCTAGCAAACCGTTGTTTGGCTATATTACCGCTTTGCTCAGCCCCTCTTATAGCGTTGCTAGTTGCAGGTGAAGATTGGAGTTTGTTCCTTGTTGGGATATCACAATATCTCTTATTTAATTAATGCATCTATATGCTTGGTAAAGGATGGAAGGCTCGGCCTTATGCCTGGTGTTTTGTTCCACTCTTGCCGCCCTAGTTTCCGTCATACCAGTGTTATGTTCATTGATTTTGCGTTCCTTACGCGGTTGGGTTATAATGGGAACCCCTTGACAGTTCGCCTTGAATAAAACTCCTCCAGCAAGGCCCAACATTGGTTTTACCATTTTCCACCTAGCCTTTTCTTTCCCTTGGGTTCTGCAGACTCAAGAGTCATCTTTATTTACCCCCCCCCCCCCGGGCCAGTGCTCCTCTGAGTGTTGGTCCAAACTAGAGTCCTTTGCAGCGCCCCCTCGGGGAAACTCGAGGTTTGGTTTTAGCTGTACGGAGCGCTCATCCAGTGTGCCCTGAGAACGAGATATGTGCAGCTCCTATCGGGATTTGTCGGCACATCTGGGTGGCTTTGCTGGTCTTGTTTTACCATTGTTGAAATGTCTTGTAACCGGGATTCCGAGTCTAATCAGGTCTTCCTGGGAGAAGGAATATCCTTCGTTGACCGTGAGAGCTTGTGATGGGCTAAGTTGGGACACCCCTGCAGGGTTTTGAACTTTCGAAAGTCGTGCCCACGGTTATGGGCAGATGGAAATTTGTTAATGTCCGGTTGTAGAAAACCTGAAACTTAACTTAATTAAAATGCATCAACCGCGTGTGTAGCCGTGATGGTCTCTTCTCGGCGGAGTCCGGGAGGTGAACACGGTGTTGGAGTTATGCTTGACGTAAGTAGTTTCAGGATCACTTCTTGATCATAGATTCTCGAACGTGCTTTGCCTTCTCTTCTCGCTCTCATTTGCGTATGTTAGCCACCATATATGCTAGTGCTTGCTGCAGCTCCACCTCATACCTTTTACCCTACCTATAAGCTTAAATAGTCTTGATCGCGAGGGTGTGAGATTGCTGAGTCCCCGTGACTCACAGATACTTCCAAAACCAACTTGCAGGTGCCGATGATATCGTGCAGGTGACGCGACCAAGCTAAAGGAGGAGCTCGATGAAGACCTTGTTCGTTGTGTTGTTTTGTTGCAGTTGATTAGTAGTGGAGCCCAGTTGGGACGATCGGGGATCTGTAGCATTTGGGGTAGTCTTCTTTTATTTTGGTTCCGTAGTCGGACCTTGATTGTATCTGGTTGTTGTAATGCTTTATTCATGTATTGTGTGAAGTGGCGATTGTAAGCCAACTATGTATCTCTTTCCTTATTCAGTACATGGGATGTGTAAAGATTACCCCTCTTGCGACATTGCTTACAATGCGGTTATGCCTCTAAGTCGTGCTTCGACACGTGGGAGATATAGCCACATCGTGGGCGTTACATAGTATGTGCCCTAGATGTGATATGTTCATCTATTATGCTAGTTCGCACGGTTAGTTTAATCTCTGCTATTGCTGTCATGATCTATTTTCTATTTATTCGGATTAAATTTCGTAGTAATTTGCTCATATTTCCAATAGCATGGTGGCAAGAGTTCTCTGGAGTTTTGTCTGTGAGGCTCTTGGGTCTGATTGGGAGGACCTGAACCTCGTTGGGTTCCTTTAAACCAAAGCCAACCAGACCGGTAGGAAGAGGCGCCTTTCGGGCTTGTGTTTACGTCATTAGTTTGGAAGTTGTGATGGCACGTAATAAGATCATGATTGAGGGGTCTTTCTTAGACGGTCCTTTGATTCGTTCTTCAAATTCCTTGTATTCACCCCGTTGTCTAGGCAGCGCAATCGCGAGCGTCTGGGACTTATGATGGATGCGTTACATGCTACCGCTCGCCGACTATCCTCGCAGTAGGCCCCTTGAGTCTGCGGCCACTTGGTGGTCTTTTTTATACTTCTTCTTATGCTTTCTTTGGGTGTGTTTGTGCTGATGGCACATCACTATTTTATTTCTGTGCACTTGAACTTGTTGTATGGACATGGTGATGGATTGATTTATAAAGCGAGTACATGTTGAGACTTTTAAGATCACACATGAGCATGATAGGCAAGTTCCAACTCTTACCTACACTTTTAGCTCTCCTTGTCTTTTGCACTTCCTGATGCACCAAAAGGATGCTGCCTCCAATTTTGTCATCACGACAAGCATTCCAGCGACATGCATATCAACATTGGAAGAGCTGCATCAGCAATCATGCTAGGAACTTGAGATTTGGATTTATATTTTCATATTTGTGCCAGGCATTGAGATTGGCAACAGGCAACACCATAGGCATCCATCCATCATAAGAACTATGTACTGTTGATAGCATTACGTGTTCATCATTATTATTTAACGTAATACTACAATGCATCATGTTCCCAGCTAATGCGTAACAATAGATTTTATGGAGTACTACTTTTACCTCACAAGAACTGCCAAGGAATTTACTGACATTTATATCGATGATTAGCCGCAGATACGGGACATAACCTTGTTTGAATTTCGAAATTTCAGAAGTATACAGTTTCATGGGGGGTGAACCGTCTCACCACCAGATTTACTAAAACATTTGAGAATATCAAATGACAGTAACGTCTCAATGTAAGCTAATCGCAAAAGGATTATATTCTATTAATTCAGAATTCGCTCTGACAGGTACCTGATAGACCGGCTTATATAAAATGAGAGCTATGTTGTTCCGGAGAACATATAATCAGATGGGTGCCTTTAGATTAGCAGAGCACAGCAAGATGGATGGATGGACACTAAATCAACAGTTCTTCAGAATCGCACATGCTGTATGGCCTTGGATGCTGTCAGTCTTAGGAAACATATGCAGTCTCTAAAGACTAAACTATATACTAGTAGAATACAGATGCACTGGATGCACCGGCCAAAATCTGAGAGGAGTAAAAAACAACTAGACAAAATTAACTAAGCACTTGTTAGGTTGCACTCCAAAGGTTAAGTCAACATATTTACCCTTTTTCAATATGAAAAGTACTGTCATTCATCAGCCCAGGATGGCAGGTGGAAAGCAGAAAGGCCCCCGGAGACCAGACAACAAAAGGGGGTGAAAAGATGGACACTGTCAAAACCACTACTACTACCAGTTTAACAGCGGAGTAGGAAAAAAAGAAAGCGGCCAGTGCAAGTGCAACTATCCCAAATGACCCATCCCAGTCAAAAAGCACTGGCAGCTCGCACAGTGAAAGGGTCGCCCACTAAAACACGGACAGGGATCCGGTGACTTCACTAAGCAAAGTCTCATCGTGACTTTACCTAGGTGAGTGCCATCGGATCAAGATCCAGCGGTCAAGATTGATTCAAATTTTGTACTCAAAACTAAAACTGCCCAGAAAAAATTGAAAAAATTCAGGTAAGTCATACATGTTCCATTCCATATTCTGTGAAATTTTTGTTTCATTTGGATAAACGGTCTATGATTAAATAGGGTTTTATATTTCAAGCTCAAAACACAATTAGCTGCTAAACCATTTATCCAAATGGAACGAAAATTTCCCAGAATATTCAATGGAACATATATGACTTAGCTGAATTTTTTCAATTTTTTCTAAACAGTTTGAATTTTGAGCATAAAATTTAGACCAATCTTGTCCATTAGATCTTGATCCGATGGCCCTCACCTAGGTAAAGTCACGATGAGACTTTGCTCAGTGAAGTCACCGAATCCCTGTCCCTAAAACACATTGTATCACACATCACAATGCACAAAAAGTTGGCAAGCATTGGAGAACTCCAAGTAGAATCCAGGCTCGATGTATTGCAGCAGCAGTACCAGTAGCTGAAAGTTGAGAGCATGAGCAATGGAGCATAGCAAATACTACAAAGCATAGAAGCAATAATGACACACAGGCAGTGGCGTCCTTGACTGAGCAAGATGCCACTGCATATCAAGGGCACATTAATAGGCCACAGGTTTCAAGCATTGTCACCAGACTTTTCACATACCATGAACCAGAGGGTATAGACAGAAGTTACAGCACTTCAGGTGCAATGCAGTACAACACTGGAATGCAGATGGCACTGCAGCCCAGCCCACATTACAAGAAGTTAAGCTGTGATACAATATCTAGCTAGCTCTACTACATTAGTCTGGCAACTGGCAACAGATGATAAGATCAGGCCCTAGAGGTGGTCATTACAGAATGAGTTGCTAACGGTCACATTGGAGTTTGAGGGATTAGGGTGTAACTCAGCATTACTTCTGTATGTTACACAACCATTGAGGCTACTACAGGCTAACCCTAATTCTTTTTACAACGGAAACAAAGCTAACACGACGGTGCGCGCCTCTACCACGACGCTAAGGTGGAGGGAGCAGAGAGATACATGGTGCTCTCCTTCCTGGAGAATTATCAGTCTAGCTTCACCCACTCGTATCGGCCTGGGAGTGGACAGTCGTTCACAGGATCAAAGTTGTACCTGAAGATTATTAAGCCATGAAACCATGTTGTTAGTGTTATAATCACACTTTTTATCAAGAGCAAAGGCATGAACATATCACGTGTCAAAACCACATTGCACGCTGAGTTGGCATTCTTCACTGCAAAGATATTGAAAGATTTTTTTTTAATTAGACAAGGTTAACTGACTGAGAGAACCAAACAATGTCGTACTTGTCGATGAAGGCTTGCTGTTGCGGTTGCTCCGCAGCAGAGAAGAACTCATTCATCTCTGCTGAACTTGGAATAATATGGCGCGCTGGAGCTTGCACCCTGCGATGGGAATTCGAGTGGCTCGGTCTTGTTGTGGATCCAGGAGTGCTTATCATTCCCGAGTCCCTAATCAAGCTGCAGGGCGTCGTCTCCCTGGTACCCCTGCTAACCACAAAACATACATACACACTCAATTTTTAGAAACAACCATAGCGAGGACGCGTAGCAAAAGGGAAAAAATCACCTGTAACTTAACAGGGTATGCAAAAAGAAGAAAACATATCGATATCATCCGTGGTCATAAAAAAATAAGGAATCCCCCCCCTTATGAGTATCCGGGGTTGTTTGGTTCTAACTAGGCCTAGCAATGCCACAATTTGCTACACATTTCTTACCGAACTTGCCTAAGGTTAGTTCAAACAAATTGGGGCCACAAGTTGCCTAACCAAACAGCCCTTCAATCTATCTCATATGCCATATAAAGGCTAGAACACAACCAAAACACAAGGCCCATGGGAAACAAAAAAATGGTTGGGGCTAGGTAACCCCCAAACTCTCAGTGTCACATGAGTAGGCCAGGTTCTCCCCCACCCAGCCAATAACTCCAGCCCCAGCATCCGAAGCTGCTGCCAAAGTTAGGCCGGCCACCAACAGTGGCCCAACAACACACACTGACTTGCACCTGGCTATTATGCTTGGGAGGGCCATGGATGATTTTTAGACACGCGCTGTTCAGATCACGCACATCCACCCTCCAAGTACTGTTTAGGACGTGCATGGGGAGCCCAGGAATGCAGACCCACCACTGTTCAGGACCATGATCCACTGATGCAGTAGTACCATCAGGCCATGGCTAGAGATGCAAACAGCTCCCAGTTGGTGCATGCCATCCCCACCACCACCAAGACACCTTCAAGCTGTGGCATACCTGATGGTGCACCAAAGATGGCAACGAAAATGGCACAGCCTACTGCCTGTCAAGTATTGTTTATCTCCCCCCTCTCTCCCTCTTACCTGCACCCATTGTCCCTTACAAACAAGTGCCCCCACAACGTGGTACTTTGGCTGATGGTGCAATGCAAGTAGCAAGAAAAATGGCGCTATCATAGCATAAACATGCAGGCTAAATGCGGATTTTGACCAGCTTAGGCAGGCGAAGATGCGTACCTACTGCTTACAAGATAATACAATCAAAACATTTGTTAGCTCCTGACAAATACTAAAATGTTTCTGGCCAAAAACTGCAGAAGCTATAGTCTAGCTTAGCCTAAAGCGTTCTTGCTTTCCCTAGCTTGTGCACCAAAAACTGCACACGAATCTCTGGTACAGGGGGATGGGACGACCCCTCCTTCATAGCCCAGGAAGAGGTTTCACCGCGACATGACATTTTTCCCACCTTCCAGAACCCAAAGAAGTGACAGGCTAGTAGTAGTAGAGAACCCATCAAGAAATGAGGTCTGAGAAGGGTGGGTGCTTTTGTGGGGATATATGAGAGAAATTTCTTGCAAAAGGCGAGGGCTTTTGGTTGCTAAAAGACTAAAAGATTGGGAGGTCCCTACCACCTCCATTACAACAAGCAAAGAAAAACAGGGGAGAGGCCAGGGGGAAATGGTGGAAAGAACGGGAGGGAAAGGAGGATGATTTTTCCATCCCACTAACGAAAAGGGGGCCAAGGCTACTGGATGAAACCCCACTAAGAGGAGGCCAAATACAGCACTGGTATTGTAATTGAGCTTTGGGGTGCAACAACTTCACTTGAACAAAATCGAAACATAGAAAGAAATTGGGGGTTTCTTGATATAAATTGGCCACCAGGCAAGCATTTCGCTGCTGCTTGGCACTAATTTCTTCAAAATAGGTTACTGAGAAGTGGTTCTTGGAATAAATTTTTGGAATAGCTAAACCCATTACTAGCACCGGAGAGGGCCAGGAAATTAACAGAGCAAAAAAGATTCAACACTCACACTAAAGAAAAGAAAGAAGGAGAAGCACACCGAAATTTAAGCAACAACAGAGAACTATTGCATCGGTCAACTCGCGAAAGAAGAGTTGGGACAGAAAAAATCCCCAATAAACAGCAAAGCTTAATAAGAAAGATATTGGGGAAAATAGCATCGACACCAAATTCGAGCCCCGCACGCAGCACGGATAGAACAAGCCAAATTGACAAGGAAAAATGGAACGAGCCGAAGCGCGAAACAGAAGAAGCAATCCAAAGCTTCTCGGTACGACACAAAACCCTAAACCCTGGCACGGTTATAATCCCCCCGCCGAGAAATAAAACCCCATGAACCGAAGAAAATCGCGGGCGCAGGAGAAGGCTCACCTCCCCATGGCCTCCGGCTCGAGCACGTTCTCCCCGAAGGACACCTCGTCGGCCTCGGCCTCGGCCTCGACACGCTCCGCCGCGGCCGCCCTCCTCCTCGCCGGCGGCGGCGGCGGGGGCAGCTTCTCGAGCTTCCGGCTCCTGAGCTCCAGGTACTCCCCCTGGTCCTTGGCCCCCGGCGCCCCCTGCGGCTGCCTCTGCATCGCGAGCGCCCGCGCGCGGGTGCGGACCCCCAGCGGCGCGGCGGCGACCTCCATGACGGCCACCTCGCCGGAGACCTTGGGCTTGCGCATGTACTTGCCCATGCGCGGCGCGGCCCGGGCTAGGGTTTGGGGCCCCGCTGGGTGCGCTTTGGCGGATTTAAGCGAGGCGCGGGTAAATTGGTAGGCGGAGCTGGGAGCGACGAGGCCCGGGAATAATGGGGGAGGGAGAGGAGGCTTGGTTTGGAGTAGAGGAAGAGGGGGCGAGCGGGGTGGTGGATGGGTGGGTGTTGCTATTTACAGACGGAGGCTTAGGTAAGAGAGAGAGAGAGAGAGAGAGGAGACGAGGGGCGGCTTGCTTTCATTTGGATTTCCTTTTCGGTGGAATCTTATTTTTTATGGTTTCCAGGGAGAGGGATTGGGATTTATTTTTCCTTTTCAATTTGTATTTTCATTTTTACTTGGGGCGCAGGATCTTCTGTGACAGTTTAGGACGGCGGGCTGTGTGCATTTGCTTGTTCACGGTTTTTTTAGGACGCCGTTGGCCCACTAGCACTCCCGAGCGGCCACCAGGAAAGAAAAAGAATCGGTCCCCTCGATCCCATAAAAGAAAATCTCTCCCTCAGTAGCAACACATGCGCGCCAAGCCAAGAAATCACGCGCCCAACGTGGTATCCAGGCAATCATGTGAAAGCAACTAGGATAGAATCTGGACATGTAGTACAAAAATAGAAAAAATGAATATGGGCCATCAGATCAGGTATGTATGGCTCTGGTTCTAGTGGAGCATCTCAGGCCACTTAATGTACATTTCACGAAAACCCCCCTGATACTCGTTAGATATAAAACTTGACTTTTGCAATAACCACCTCGACTTCCTCATATCCAATCGTTTTGTCCTTGGTAATACGACTATTCTTCAAAGCTGGCAGCGTTGATGACTGCTCTTTTGCAGTACAATCTCAGGTCTTTGTAAAATTAGTTTATTTTCAGATATGCACAGTGGTGATTACCCTCTCCTCTTAGTTGGATATAAAATCTTTGCAAATATTTGCTGCATGAGATCCATGCACATTTAAGTCCTAGTTTTTCAAGAGAGTTGAACATGTTGGTTACAAAAAAACCAACATATATCAAAAATATTTGAGCGCATGAGAAAATTAAACCATCCCATATCAAGCGGAACTACATGCGTACATGTTAACCTGAATGCATGAGAAAATAAAGGACCGAAGTGCCCGCTCAACAGAGTATAGTACATGAGAACACAACACAAAAGGCATACACAGATCTTTTGTAGTACATTCCCAGGTAGACCGCGTATTAAGGACTGATGGTACATTATATCTCAACAAGCATTTGAGTATTCAAGTACATGAGAACACAACACAAGAGGCATACATAGATCGTTTTTACTACATTTCCAGGAAAACCAAGTATTAAGGATTGATGGATGACAGAAAAGATCTATGATCTTGCCTTCCTTTTGTAGTGACTTGCTAATCGACCTTCATCTGCTGGAATAGATGACAACCTCCATGGACTCTATATAAACTTTTTTTTCTCAAGGCGACTCTATATAAACTTCATCAGTTCAATCCATCTAGTTAAGCACACCAAATAAATATGTGTCTGTTAGAAACATATATCAAACATCATATATTGAGAAGAAAGGAAATCATTATGCCAGCTTTGTACGCCATTTGCCACAACTGACCTAAGAAAGAGACGAACACAAACCTTTTTTTTTTGCTGAAAAGAGCTCAACAGCTATTGTTCGGACACTCCAGTAGGCCATGACATATGTAAAATACTACTTCCCTGCATTTCAGATTGAGATGCAACAGCAGAACAACGGAGGCCGAGCCTAGCACTAGTCGACAAGCTCCGATCTGTCCATCATACCGAGAGCAGAAATTGTGTTCTACGTCAAAATCCAAATAGATAGTGAACTCCCATAAATCAATGAAGTGCCACATATTTGCAAGTGTGTAATACATTCCAGTCTTGTTCCAGCAAGCACTTCACATTCAGATACTTCAACAGGTAGTATGTGAGATTAGTTGACAGAATTTCTGTTTCTTGTTATGGAAAATCAACACTGAATAAAGGTCTCTCCCAACTAACTGAAATTGACTCAAAAAAGTGTGAGTACATACTAAACTGAGATTTATTTTTAGCTTGATCGAAAAGTTGTAAGCATATATGCTGGCAATATAGCTATTATGTTGCATTAATGGATTTTCTGTCCTGGGTGATTTCCTTTAGCTCTCTCTATCTATGTATAACATAGTGTGACACTAGCAGGTTAGCTATTGTATTGTTCATGCATTTCTTGCTTAATATAGCCTTTGCTCAAAAACCGTTTTAAGCTTCCAAGCTACTGCTACTCACTATCAAATTGTATCATCTACACTATGTGTCCATATGTTTAAAATTTTAAATGTAGCCATTCATATCATTTCCAAAGATCCAGAATTCTAAATCTTTCTAAATCTCCTCCCAGAGGATACCTTGGTGAAAACAAAATTATACAGTGTTCAACAGCAATCCAACAGATGCTCCTAGCACAAATTTAAAGTGAAAGTTCTTTTTTTCACTGGAAGATCTCAAGTAACTAATTAACTATAAATGAAAATATTATGCACATGATATGGATAGCCGTAGTCAAATCTGAACGAAGGAGTACTTTCTAAGTAAAATGCTCTAGAATTAAATCTGAAATTGGTAGCAGCTTCAGCAGATACCATACCTTAAGACCCAAGATTTCTTCTCTGGCGTCGGTGGGTGGCCGAGCTAGCCGCACAGGAGTAGGGCGCAACGTGTGGAGAATGGCGGGTTGGGGTAGGAAGAAGTACGGGGCGAGGTCGACCTCTAACCGCCGGAGCAGAGTATCCTGAAGTGCTTGCTCGCACAAGGTCGTGGCTTGGAACAGGGCGAGATCCGCCGGAGTAGCACCGGCGGCGACGAGACGACCAGGAGCTGGAACAGCACCTCTACTGGCCGTACTTTCCCAGGTGGGCACCGGATCTGGACCTCCGCCACGGTCGGCAAGCTGGAGGACGATGAGCGAGAGGATTGATCCAGGAGGTGGCCGGCAGTCAAGCTAGATTGAGGAATTTTGGGCTGTGCTGCTGCTATCGGACGAAGGAAGAAGCAGATTATGAAAGAAAAATGAGTACAAGTGGGGGGCTTTTGTGCAAAGAAGCTAGCACGTGTGCTGTCACTTCCATCCACTACAATCTGGACCACTCATCCTGAAACTGATGGCTCAGATAGTTTTTTTCTATTTTTCTACCCGTGGCTGTTTTTCTATGCTAGTCGCGCCCCAATCATGTGCCCTTCCCTCCTCTCTCGAAGCTCTTATGCCCACTGGCCACCAACTTTTTCTTCCCCACGCCCTTACCTGTTCCCACCTTCTTCTTTTCTAGAAAACAAATGGTTTTCTTGGTCTAGATCTCCATCGCCAAAGCTGCCATGGTAGATGAATCAAAGTGAACTAACAACAGATCTGGAACAATTTGCCATGAAAAAAAGGGGAAAGAGTGAGGACAGATCAGAATGTACCGGGTAGCACCAACAAGGGTGAAAGAAGAGGTCATCATTTTCTCCTCCTATTCAGACCCCCTCCTTGACTTCCCCCTCACCAAATTTCTCTTTACAAAAATAGCTTCTCCATTGTTGAAGAGAGCATAAACAGAGATAAAAAAGAGGAGCTCTTGTACCTGTGCAATTTTAACTGTTTTTTTGCAACTATATCATGGGACAAGCCAACATTTGAAGCATTGTGTGCAACAAAATGCAAAAACTGTGCAATTATATAGGAGAGAGCACATAGATAGTCTTATATCACACATAATGCAGAAGAACTGATGTCCATGTAGCAAAAAAAGGAAAAAAAATAAAGAGAAAAGTATGTTGTAGGTACTGTGAAGCATAACTACCAACTAGACAAAAATCTATTCTGCAGGTGTTTTCTTCCTTTGATCTTTCCACACAATAGTATATGTGACTTTGCAGCTGAGAATTATGGGCAAAAATTTACAGCAGCTCCCCCACCCCCATAACCTGCACATGATGCAAAAAAGAAGCCAAAACTAGAAAATTAGATGCATGTAAACACATGAGGATGCCAACTAATGAATAGTTCTTGTGCAACTAAAGGAGTTGAATGCCAACTCATGTGACATTGTTGTGCAATTATTAAAAAAAGTTGGGAATTCTCCTTAATTGTTCTTGTGCAACTAAAATAGTTGAGGATGCCAACTCATGTGACATTGTCGTGGGACTATAAAAAAAGTTGGGAATGCCAACTCCTGATTGGTTCTTGTGCAACTAAAATAGTTGAGGATGCCAACTCATGTAATATTGTTGTGGGACTATTTGAAAACTCGAGGCTGCCGACTCCCAAATGGTTCTAGTGCAACTATGAAAGTTGAGGATGCCAACTCGTATGATACTGTTGTGCAACTATTTAAAAAGTTGAGGATACCTAGTCCTAATTGATTGTTGTGCAACTAAAAGTTCAGGATGCATCTATGCAAGTTGAGGATACCTCTCCTTGTAGGAGCTGCATCTCCTTCTACAACCATTTTTGGTCTGTGAAAAAAGCAAACAAAAAAATTAGTCAAAGCAACCCAATGCATAGAAGAAAAATGAGGAAAAACAATTTATATAAAAAATGCCATGAGGTAAGCAACTCAAGATAACTTTTCAAAGCACACATATAAAACAAAAAAAGAATGTGTGCAACTTGATGCACTGTATGGCCAACTGGCCACACATGAGTGTGCAATAAAAAAAATCAGCATACACTAACATGATTTAGGCACTGGAGCCAAAACTAAACTAGCCGTCAACCGTGCAACTAGATATCCCTTATCTGTGCAACTGCGTAAGTGTGGCTAAGCCAACTAGGATATGTATTGTTCTGATTTGCAAACTCCTGTACAAACGCATACCCTTGACAACAGGGCACACATGAGTGTGTAATCAAAAATACCACACACACACACACACACATTGCATGAACATGATTTACATAGTGTATCCATCTGAATACCATCGATTGTGCAACTGGTTAGGCCTCATTGTGCAACTTCAATAGTTGGCTAGCCAACTGAGATTGTATATGTGTCATCCAACTATGTTTGCGTTCCTGTGCAACTATTACAACAAACTAGCCAATTGGTTACTTATATGCATCCAACTTACGAGAAAACAGAGAAACCACACGGATGCACTTACGAGAAAAAGAGAGGTACATAATGCAATGAAGCTCTACAAAGAGTATCATGTTTAACGAGACAATTGCAGTGTAGGCAAGAATAGATGGATCAAAATAGGATCCTGATCCATACTAATAGTGACAAAATTAGAACAACTCACCGTGAAAATCCTACTCAAACCCACCATTAAAATCCTAATCGTCGTAAAAACCCACCATAATCCTAATCACCGTAGCTCCTATTGAGCAAGATGTCGAAACGTAGTTGTGCAGTTGCCACCACCTTTAACTACCCATTACCATGTGAGATATACAACTAAAAACTTGCATATATAATGCATTACTAAAGTTGCATCATTTACTAGTAGAGTTGCACCATATAGCACCAAAAATTGGCCAACTACCTTCTTGTGAAACTTGTGAAGTCTCTCTGTGCAACTATATATAATTAAGTGTGCAAACTATTCTACCTCTGGTGAAACTTGTAATACCTCTCTGTGCAACTAACCATGCCAAATTTAGAATTGCATATCACTCAATACAAAAAAGAGGCATCGAACTGGATCGATCTCTACCTCCTATGAGAGCTACCATAACGACAAATGCAGTCTAAGCGAGAAATAGATGGATCAACTTGCATCAACTACAGATACGTGAGTTTGAAAAGTTGGATCGTAAATCATACAAACAATGACAAAAAATCTTTAGAACTTCAATTGTTTGTATAGCCTTACATCACTACCAAAACAACCTTGGATCTGTTCATCTAAGAACATTTTCAGTTCATTAGTTTCTTATTTGTTATGATTAACCCAATGAATGTTCAAATCAATGTTGGAGTAAGAGAAACACTACCAAATCAATCAGCCAGCTGGATTGATTACTCCATGTATCACCACTGTGCTAATTAAGCATCCAAGTGAAAACAACTCCAAGGTCCAAGCAACAGGCAACACATGCATATCCTTCTATCACGAGAGCCCAATCTGAATTGCAAGTAGCCAAGTACTACTGTACTAGTAAGTAGAAGCAGACCTCGTATGATGGCGTTGACCCGAGATTGGATCTGGTAGGGGAGAGAGCAGCGTGATGATTGGGAAGGATGCCGTGATGTGCTGGCCGTCGTTCTTGGCCACACCCCACACGCCGCCCTGGACACCAGCCAGTCCGTCGTCCTTGGCCCCGCCATCCACATCAGCAACATCGACTATGGGGAGGAAGTGGAGGAGAAGGGCGACGCCATAGGAAGAAGGGCAGGAGAGAGGTGGCGCCATGGGGAGGAAGGGGAAGGGTAGGTCAGCGCCATGGGGAGGAAGGGGAAGAGTAGGGCGGCGCCATGGGGAGGAAGGGTAAGAGAGGCACGGCAGGGGAGAAGCGGCGGGGGCGCTGCGGCGGAGAAATTGGTCGAGAAAAGGGACGAGACGATAAGGGTATGTCGCGTGGCAAGTCTCTCCCCCGACCAGGTAGCACCTGCAAGTGGTACTCGCGACAACACTAGCGAGACCGTGCAGCTAGGAGCCGGCCACTTGTTCTATCGAAATAGTGCGCGTGCACTTTTAAGGATTTGGGTTTTTTTAACACAGTACAGATGCAAGCGCTCATACATACGCGCATACACTCACGTCTATAACGCACACAAGCATTTGTTACCCCTATGAGTGTTGGGAATGTAGCATGCAATTTCAAAAAAAATTCTTACAATCACGCAAGATCTATCTAGGAGATGCATAACAACGAGAGGGGGAGAGTGTGTCCATGTATCCTCGTAGACCGAAAGGGGAAGCGTTAGGTTAACGCCATTGATGTAGTCGAATATCTTCACGATCCAACCAATCCAAGTACCGAACGTATGGCACCTCCGTGTTCAGCACACATTCAACTCGATGACGTCTCTCGAACTCTTGATCCAGCAGAGGGTCGAGGAAGAGTTCCGTCAGCACGACGGCGTGATGACGGTGATGGTGATGTGATTCACGCAGGGCTTCGCCTAAGCACTACGGCGCTATGAACGAAGGAGTAAACTGTGGAGGGAGGCACCGTACACGGCTAAGAGAACTATTGGTGTGCCTTTGGGGTGCCCCCGCCCCCGTATATAAAGGAAGGGAGGAGGAGGAGGCCGGCCAGGGGGCGCGCGCCATGGGGGGAGTCCTATCAGGAGTAGGATTCGCCCCCCCTTTTTTTCTTTCTTCCATCGGAGGAAAAAAGAAGGAGAGGGAGAGGGAAAGGGGGGGCGCGCCCCCTCCTTCTTGTCCTATTTCGACTCTCTAGGAGGGGGCACGTGCCACCCCCCTCCCGCGGGCTTCCCTCTCTCTCCCTTAGGCCCATGTAGGCCCAACACTTCCCCGGAGGAGGTTCCGGTAACCCCTCGGTACTCCAGAAAAAATACCCGAATCACTCGGAACTATTCTGATGCCCGAATACTACCTTCCAATATATGAAACTTTACCTCTCGACCATTTCGAGACTCCTCCTCATGTCCATGGTCTCATCTGGGACTCCGAACAAACTTCGGTCACCAAAACACATAACTCATAATACAAATCATCACCGAACGTTAAGCGTGCGGACCCTACGGGTTCGAGAACTATGTAGACATGACGGAGACACATCTCCGGTCAATAACCAATAGCGGAACCTGGATGCTCATATTGGTTCCTACATATTTTTCGAAGATCTTTACCGGTCAAACCGCATAACAACATACGTCATTCCCTTTGTCATCGATATGTTACTTGCCCAAGATTTGATCGTCAGTATCATCATACCGAGTTCAATCTTGTTACCGGCAAGTCTCTTTACTCGTTCTGTAATGCATCATCCCGCAACTAACTCATTAGTCACATTGCTTGCAAGTCTTATAGTGATGTGCATTACCGAAAGGCCCAGAGATACCTCTCCTATACAAGGAGTGATAAATCATAATCTTGATCTATGCCAACCCAACAAACACCTTCTGAGACACCTGTAGAGCATATTTATAATCACCCAGTTACGTTGTGACGTTTGATATCACACAAGGTGTTCCTCTGGTATTCGGGAGTTGCATAATCTCATAATTAGAGGAATATGTATAAGTCATGAAGAAAGCAATAGCAATAAAACTAAACGATCATTATGGTAAGCTAACGAATGGGTCTTGTCCATCACATCATTCTCTAATGATGTGATCCCGTTCATCAAATGACACCACATGTCTATGGTCAGGAAACTTAACCATCTTTGATTAACGAGCTAGTCAAGTAGAGGCATACTAGGGACACTTTGTTTTGTCTATGTATCCACACATGTACTAATTTTTCGGTTAATACAATTCTAGCATGAATAATAAACATTTATCATGATATAAGGAAATATAAATAACAAATTTATGATTGCCTCTAGGGCATATTTCCTTCAGTATCCTACTTGCACTAGAGTCAATAATCTAGATTACATAGTAATGATTCTAATACCCATGGAGTCTTGGTGTTGATCATGTTTTGCTCGTGAAAGAGACTTAGTCAACGGGTCTGCAACATTCAGATCCGTATGTATTTTGCAAATCTCTATGTCTCCCTCCTTGACTTGATCGCAGATGGAATTGAAGCGTCTCTTGATGTGTTTGGTTCTCTTGTGAAATATGGATTCCTTCGCTAAGGCAATAGCTCGAGTATTGTCACAAAAGATTTTCATTGGACCCGATGCACTAGGTATTACACCTAGATCGGATATGAACTCCTTCATCCAGACTCCTTCATTTGCTGCTTCCGAAGAAGCTATCTACTCCGCTTCACACGTAGATCCCGCCACGACGCTCTGCTTGGAACTGCACCAACTTACAGCTCCACCATTCAATATAAATACGTATCCGGTTTGCGACTTTGAGTCTTCCGGATCAGTGTCAAAGCTTGCATCGATGTAACCATTTACAACGAGCTCTTTGTCACCTCCATAAACGAGAAACATATCCTTAGTCCTTTTCAGGTATTTCAGGATGTTCTTGACCGCTGTCCAGTGATCCAATCCTGGATTACTTTGGTACCTCCCTGCTAAACTTATACCAAGGCACACACTAGGTCTGGTACACAGCATTGCATACATGATAGAACCTATGGCTGAAGCATAGGGAATGACTTTCATTTTCTCTCTATCTTTTGCAGTGGTCGGACATTGAGTCTGACTCAACTTCACACCTTGTAACACAGGAAAGAACCCTTTCTTTGACTGATCCATTTTGAACTTCTTCAAAACTTTATCAAGGTATGTGCTTTGTGAAAGTCCAATTAAGCGTCTTGATCTATCTCTATAGATCTTGATGCGCAATATATAAGCAGCTTCACCGAGGTCTTTCATTGAAAAATTCTTATTCAAGTATCCTTTTATGCTATCCAGAAATTCTGTATTATTTCCAATCAACAATATGTCATCCACATATAATATTAGAAATGTTACAGAACTCCCACTCACTTTCTTGTAAATACAGGCTTCTCCAAAAGTTTGTATAAAACCATATGCTCTGATCACACTATCAAAGCGTATATTCCAACTTCGAGAGGCTTGCGCCAATCCATAAATGGATCGCTGGAGCTTGCACACTTTGTTAGCACCTTTAGGGTTGACAAAACCTTCTGGTTGCATCATATACAACTCTTATTTAAGAAATCCATTAAGGAATGCAGTTTTGACATCCATTTGCCAAATTTTATAATCATAAAATGCGGCAATTGCTAACATGATTCGGACAGACTTAAGCATCACTTCGGGTGAGAAGGTCTCATCATAGTCAACTCCTTGAACTTATCAAAAACCTTTCGCAACAAGTCGAGCTTTGTAGACAGTGACATTACCATCAGCGTCAGTCTTCTTCTTGAAGATCCATTTATTCTCTATGGCTTGCCGATCATCGGGAAAGTCAACCAAAGTCCACACTTTGTTCTCATACATGGATCCCATCTCAGATTTCATGGCCTCAAGCCATTTTGCGGAATCTGGGATCATCATCGCCTCCTCATAGTTTGTAGGTTCGTCATGGTCAAGTAACATGACTTCCATAACAGGATTACCCTACCACTCTGGTGCGGAACGTACTCTGGTTGACCTACGAGGTTTGGTAGTAACTTGATCTGAAGTTTCATGATCATCATCATTAACTTCCTCACTAATTGGTGTAGGCATCAACGGAACTGATTTCTATGATGAACCACTTTCCAAATCGGGAGAAGGTACAATTACCTCATAAAGTTCTACTTTCCTCCCGCTCACTTCTTTCGAGAGGAACTCCTTCTCTAGAAAGGTTCCATTCTTAGCAATGAATACATTGCCGTCGAATCTGTGATAGAAGGTGTACCCAATAGTTTATTTAGGTTTCCTATAAAGACACATTTCTCTGATTTGGGTTCGAGCTTATCAGGTTGAAGCTTTTCACATAAGCATCGCAACCCTAAACTTTAAGAAATGATAGTTTAGGTTTCTTGCCAAACCATAGTTCATATGGTGTCGTCTCAACGGATTTAGATGGTGCCCTATTTAACATGAATGCAGCCGTCTCTAAAGCATAACCCCAAAACGATAGCGGTAAATCGGTAAGAGACACCATAGATCGCACCATATCTAATAAAGTATGGTTACGACGTTTGGACACACCATTACACTGTGGTGTTACAGGTGGCGTGAGTTGCGAAACTATTCCACATTGTTTCAAATGAAGAACAAACTCATAACTCAAATATTCACCTCCACGATCAGAACGTAGAAACTTTATTTTCTTGTTACGATGATTTTTCACTTCACTCTAAAATTATTTGAACTTCTCAAATGTTTCAGACTTATTTTTTATTAAGTAGATATACCCATATCTTCTCAAATCATTTGTGAAGGTCAGAAAATAATGATACCCGCTGCGAGCCTCAACACTCATTGGACCGCATACATCAATATGTATTATTTACAATAAGTCAATGGCTCGCTCCATTGTTCCGGAGAATGGAGTCTTAATCATATTGCCCATGAGGCATGGTTCACAAGCATCAAGTGATTCCAAAAGTCCATCAGCATGGAGTTTCTTCATGCGCTTTACACCAATATGACCTAAACGGCAGTGCCACAAATAAGTTGCACTATCATTATTAACTTTGCATCTTTTGGCTTCAATATTATGAATATGTGTATCACTACAATCGAGATTCAACAAAAATAGACCAATCATCAAGGGTGCATGACCATAAAATATATTACTCATATAAATAGAACAACCATTATTCTCTAATTTAAATGAATAACCGTCTCGCATCAAACAAGATCCAGATATAATGTTCATGCTCAACGCTGGCACCAAATAACAATTATTCAGGTCTAAAACTAATCCCGACGGTAGATGTAGAGGTAGTGTGCCGACGGCGATCACATCAACCTTGTAACCATTTTCGACACGCATTGTCACCTTGTTCTTAGACAATCTTCGCTTAATCCATATCCCCTATTTCGAGTTGCAAATATGAGCAACAGAACCAGTATCAAACACCCAAGCGCTACTACGAGCATTAGTAAGGTACACATCAATAACATGTATATCAAATATACCTTTCACTTTGCCATCCTTCTTATCCGCCAAATACTTGGGGCAGTTCCACTTCTAGTGACCAATCCCTTTGTAGTAGAAGCACTCAGTTTCAGGCTTAGGTCCAGACTTGGATTTCTTCCCTTGAGCAGAACTTGCTTGTTGTTCTTTTTTAAGTTCACCTTCTTCCCTTTTCCCTTTTTCTTGAAACTAGTGATCTTGTTAGCCATCAACACTTGATGCTCCTTCTTGATTTCTACCTCTGCAGCCTTTAGCATTGCGAAGAGCTCGGGAATTGTCTTTTCCATCCCTTGCACATTATAGTTCATCACGAACCCTTTATATCTTGGTGGCAGTGATTGAAGAAATCTGCCAATGACACTATCATTAGGAAGATTAACTCCCAGCTGAGTCAAGTGGTTATGGTACCCGGACATTCTGAGTATGTGTTCACTGATAGAACTATTCTCCTCCATTTTGCAGCATTAGAACTTGTTGTAGACTTCATATCTCTCAACTCAGGCATTTTCTTGAAATATTAACTTCAACTCCTGGAACATCTCATATGCTCCATGATGTTCAAAACGTCTTTGAAGTTCCGATTCTAAGCCATAAAGCATGGCACACTGAACTATCGAGTAGTCATCAGCTTTGCTCTGCCAGACGTTCATAACATCCAGAGTTGCTCCTACAGCGGTTCTTGCACCTAGCGGTGCTTCTAGGACATAATTCTTTTGTGCAGCAATGAGGATAACCCTCAAGTTATGAACCCAGTCCATGTAGTTGCTACCATCATCTTTCAACTTAGCTTTCTCTAGGAACGCATTAAAATTCAACGGAACGGTAGCACGGGCCATTGATCTACAACAACATAGATATGCAAAAACTATCAGGACTAAGTTCATGATAAATTAAATTTGAAAGGGATCGAGAAGAGGTGTCTAGAGGGGGGTGAATAGACACTTAGCAAAGAAAAGTGGCAGTTTTTAATTTCTTCAAGTTGAGGTGGAGTATTAGCACATGTTTAAACATTCACAATACATATCAAGCAAGCATGGCAAGAGTATATGGGCAGCGGAAAGTAAAGCATGCAACTTTGCAAGAATGTAAAGGGATGGGATTGGAGTTTGCAAACGCAATTGGAGACACGGAGATTTTTGGCATGGTTCCGATAGGTGGTGCTATCGTACATCCACGTTGATGGAGACTTCAACCCATGAAGGGTAACGGTTGCGCGAGTCCACGGAGGGCTCCACCCACGAAGGGTCCACGAAGAAGCAACCTTGTTTATCCCACCATGGCCATCGCCCACGAAGGACTTGCCTCACTAGGGTAGATCTTCACGAAGTAGGCGATCTCCTTGCCCGTACAAACTCCTTGGTTCAACTCCACAATCTTGACAGAGGCTCCCAAGTGACACCTAACCAATCTAGGAGACACCACTCTCCAAAAGGTAATAGACAATGTGTTGATGATGAACTCCTTGCTCTTGTGCTTCAAATGATAGTCTTCCCAACACTCAACTCTCTCTCATAGGATTGGATTTGGTAGAAAGATGATTTGAGTGGAAAGCAACTTGGGAAGGGCTAGAGATCAAGATTTATGTGTTTGGAATGGAATATCTTGACCTCAACACAAGTGTAGGTGGTTCTCTCTCAGAAAATGTATGATGGAAGTGTAGGCATGTTCTAATGGCTCTCTCCATGAATGAAGAGTGCGTGGAGGGGTATGTATAGCCTCCACATAAAATCTAACCGTTATACACAATTTACCAAACTCGGTGGGACCGAATCAGAAAACTCGGTCAGACCGATTTAGTTCATAATGTGACCGTTAGGAGTTTCGGTGGGACCGATATGATCAACTCGGTAGGACCGATGTGCTAGGGTTAGGGTAAAGCCTCATCTCGGTTTGACCGATTACACAAACTCGGTGGGACCGATTTGGGTAATAAGTGAAACAGAGAGTTGGCCAAGCAAACTCGGTGAGACCGATTGCATATTTTGATGGGACCGAAATTATTGTAATAGGCAACAGAGATTTTGCAAGCCCATCTTGGCGAGACCGAGATCCCATCGGTGAAACCGAATTGGTTAGGGTTTTTGGCAGTGGCTATGTCAACAGAACTCGGTGGCGCCAGATAGAAAGTTTCGGTAGGGCCGAGTTTGTCTTTTGGTTTGGGACAAATGTGGGTGTGAGAAAGTGGTTGAGGGCTTTGGAGCATATCACTAAGCACTTTGAGCAAGCAAGCCATTAAGCAACAGCTCGTCCCCTTTTAATAGTATTGGCTTTCCTATGGACTCAATGTGATCTTGGATCACTAAAATAGAAAATGTAGAGTCCAGAGCTTTGAGCTTGAGCCAATCCTTTGTCCTCATCATCTTGAAGAGGTTCCACATCCTCTAGTCCATGCCACTCCATTGTTGAACTTATCTGAAACATACTAGATGAAAACATTAGTCCAACAAGAGATATGTTGACAATAATTACCAAAATCACCCAGGGAGCACTTGTGCTTTCAAAAGTTCAATTAATCATATTACTTAAGAACTCACACTTAGATAGACATCGCTCTAGTCATCTAAATGATCACGTGATCCATAGCAACTAAACCATGTCCGATCATCACGTGAGATGGAGTGTTTTCAATGGTGAATATCACTATGTTGATCATATCTACTATATGTTTCACGTTCGACCTTTCGGTCTCAGTGTTCCGAGGCCATATCTGCATATGCTAGGCATAAAGGATAAACATCACATGCAATCAATATAAGTGATATGATATGGCCATCATCATCTTGTGCCTTTGATCTCCATCTCCAAAGCACCGTCATGATCACCATCATCACCGACTTGACACCTTGATCTCCATCGAAGCATCGTTGTCGTCTCGCCAACTATTGCTTCTACGACTATCGCTACCGCTTAGTGATAAAGTAAAGCAATTACATGGCGATTGCATTTCATACAATAAAGTGACAACCATAAGGCTCATGCCAGTTGCCGATAACTTTTACAAAACATGATCATCTCGTACAACAATTTATATCTCATCACGTCTTGACCATATAACATCACAACATGCCTTGCAAAAACAAGTTAGACGTCCTCTACTTTGCTGTTGCAAGTTCTACATGGCTGCTACGGGCTTCTTTCAAGAACCGTTCTTACCTACGCATCAAAACCACAACGATTTTTTGTCAAGTGTGTTGTTTTAACCTTCAACAAGGACTGGCCGTAGTCAAATTCGATTCAACTAAAGTTGGAGAAACAGACACCCGCCAGCCACCTGTGTGCAAAGCACGTCGGTAGAACCGGTCTCATAAACGTGGTCATGTAATGTTGGTCCTAGCCGCTTCATCCAACAATACCGCCGAATCAAAATAAGACGTTGGTGGTAAGCAGTATGACTTTTATCGCCGACAACTCATTGTGTTCTACTCGTGCATATCATCTACACATAGACCTGGCTCTGATGCCACTGTTGGGAACGTAGCATGCAATTTCAAAAAAAAATCCTACGATCACGCAAGATCTATCTAGGAGATGCATAGCAACGAGAGGGGGAGAGTGTGTCCACGTACCCTCGTAGACCTAAAGCGGAAGCGTTAGGTTAACACGGTTGATGTAGTCGAATGTCTTCGTGATCCAACCGATCCAAGTAACGAACGTATGACACCTCCGTGTTCAGCACACATTCATCTTGATGACGTCCCTCGAACTCTTGATCCAGTAGAGGGTCGAGGGAGAGTTCCTTCAGCATGACGGCATGGTGACAGTGATGGTGATGTGATCTGCGCAGGGCTTCGCCTAAGCACTACGACGCTATGACTGGAGGACTAAACTGTGGAGGGGGGCATCGCACACGGCTAAGAGACTATTGATGTGCCTTTGGGGTGCCCCCCGCCCCCGTATATAAAGGAGGGGAGGAGGAGGAGGCCGGCCAGGGGGCGCGCGCCATGGGGGGGGGTCCTACTAGGAGTAGGATTCGCCCCCTTTTTTTCCTTACTTCCACCGGAGGGAAAAGGAAGGAGAGGGAGAGGGAAAGGGAAAGGGGGGCCACACCCCCTCCTCCTTGTCCTATCCGGACTCCCTAGGATGGGGGACGCACGCCACCACCCCCGCCCCCCGCGGGCTTCCCTCTCTCTCCCTTAGGCCCATGTAGGCCCAACACTTCCTCGGGGGCTTCCGGTAACCCCTCGGTACTCCGGAAAAATACCCGAATCACTCGGAACCATTCTGATGCCCGAATACTACCTTCCAATATATGAATCTTTACCTATCAACCATTTGAAGACTCCTCGTCATGTCCGTGATTTCATCTAGGACTCCGAACAAACTTCGGTCACCAAAACACATAACTCATAATACAAAATCATCACTGAACGTTAAGCGTGCGGACCCTACGGGTTCGAGAACTATGTAGAGATGACCGAGACACATCTCCGGTCAATAACTCTCTCCGTGGGTCCTTGAGTTGCTTAGGATTTCGAGGATTGCGGAACGGAAATGCAATAAATCATGATATGCATGGATGATCTATGTATAACATTCCAAATTGAAAATTTGGGATGTTACAAACCTACCCCCTTTAAGATGAATCTCGCCCTCGAGATTCGGGTTGGCTAGAAAATAGGTATGGGTGGTCCTTGCAGAGATCATCCTCTCGTTCCCAGGTAGCTTCATCCTCGGTATGGTGGCTCCACTGGACTTTGCAAAACTTGATAACCTTACTGCGGGTGACTCTGCTGGAAAACTCAAGAATCCTAACTGGCTTCTCCTCGTAAGTCAAATCACTGTCCAACTGAATCGCCTCCAAGGGTACTGTATCTCTTAATGGTATATCCGCCATCTCAGCATGACACTTCTTCGGCTGTGAAACGTGGAACACATCGTGGACTCCTGACAATCCCTCAGGTAACTCCAACTTGTAGGCAACTTCTCCCATCCGTTCCAAAATGCGATATGGTCCTACAAATCTCGGGGCTAACTTTCCTTTAACTCCAAAACGTTTTACTCCTCGCAAGGGCGATACTCGCAGATATTCTCCATCTCCAATTTCGTAGGTTACCTCCTTGCATTTTGAGTCTGCATAACTCTTCTGCCTGGACTGAGCAATCTTCAGTCGGTCTCGGATCAATTTTACCTTCTCCTCAGATTCTTTAATCAAGTCTGGTCCAAACAACTGTCGGTCTCCTACCTCATCCCACATCAACGGTGTTCTGCACTTGCGTCCATACAGGGCTTCAAACGGTGCCATCTTCAAACTGGTTTGGTAGCTATTGTTGTATGAGAACTTTGCATACGGCAAATTGTCATCCCAACTAGATCCATAATCTAGCGCACAGGCTCTCAACATGTCCTCCAAAATTTGATTGACTCTCTCAGTCTGTCCATCTGTTTGCGGGTGAAACGCTGTACTGAACTCCAATCTCGTTCCCAGAGTCTGGTGTAACTGATGCCAAAACTTTGAAGTAAACTGTGTTCCTCGATCCGATACGATGGTCCTCGGAACTCCATGCAGACATACGATCCTGGACATATATATCTTGGCCAACTTTGCACTTGTATAAGTGGTTTTTACTGGGATGAAGTGAGCTAGTTTGGTCAAACGATCAACTACTACCCATATGGAATCATATCCTGCTTTAGTCCTGGGTAATCCGGTGATAAAGTCCATGCCAAGTTTATCCCACTTCCATTCGGGTATCGGCATAGGCTGTAACAGTCCTGCTGGCTTCTGATGTTCTGCCTTAACTCTCTGACATACATCACATACAGCTACATACTCGGCAATATCCTTCTTCATACCAGTCCACCAGAAACGTTCCTTCAAATCCAAATACATCTTGGTGTTTCCGGGGTGTATCGAGTATGGTGAGTCATGGGCCTCTTGAAGTATTAACTTCCTGATCTCCTGGTTATTGGGCACATAAACTCGGTCCTCAAACCATAGGGTATCGTGCTCATCTTCACGAAAACCTTTGGCTTTTCCTTTGCCCATCTTCTCCTTTATCTCGGCAATCTCTTTATCATCGTTCTGAGCTTCCCGAATCTTGTCCAGCAATGTCGACTGAACCTCCATTGTGGCAATGAACCTTCTAGGTACAATCTCTAATCGAAGTTCCATGATGTCCTTTGCTAATTCATTCGGCAGTCCTTTACTTTCAAGGATATTAGCATAACTCTTCTGACTCAATGCGTCTGCTACGACATTGGCCTTTCCTGGATGATAGTGTAGCTTCATGTCATAATCTTTTATAAGCTCCAACCATCTCCTCTGCCTAAGGTTCATCTCCTTCTGGGTGAAGATGTACTTCAAACTCTTGTGATCCGTGTACACATCACAACGGTTTCCAATAAGGTAATGTGTCCAAGTCTTCAACGCATGCACTACGGCTGCTAGCTCCAAATCATGCGTAGCATAATTTAACTCATGAGGTTTTAGTTGCCGTGAGGCATACGAAACAACTCTTCTGTCCTGCATAAGCACACATCCAAGTCCTAAGCGAGAGGCGTCGCAATACACTTGGAACTCCTTATGTATATCTGGCAGTACTAGCACTGGGGCTGTAGTCAAACGTTTTTTCAACTCCTGGAAACTTGCTTCACAATCTTCTGTCCATTTAAACTTGGTATCCTTCTTCAACAGTTCAGTCATTGGTTTTGCAATCTTGGAAAAATTCTCAATGAATCTCCGGTAGTATCCTGCGTGTCCAAGAAAACTACAGATCTCGCTAACTGAGGTGGGTGCCAACCATTCAGTGACTGACTGAACCTTGCTGGGGTCTACTGCTATACCTTCTCCTGATATAACATGTCCAAGGAATCCGACTTCCTTTATCCAAAACTCGCATTTGCTAAACTTAGCATACAACTGGTGTTCCCTGAGCTTCTCGAGAACTAAACGCAAATGCTCTTTGTGCTCCTCCTCGTTCTTCGAGTATACCATGATATCATCAATAAACACCACAAAAAACTTGTCCAAATACTCCATGAACACCTTGTTCATCATGCTCATGAAATAGGCAGGGGCGTTAGTCAGTCCAAACGACATGACCGTGTACTCGTATAATCCATATCGCGTTGTGAACACCGTCTTTGGTATGTCCTTCTCTCGTATCTTCAACTGATGATACCCTGATCGTAAATCGTTCTTTGAGAACACTTTAGCTCCTTGCAACTGATCAAACAGATCGTTGATCATCGGCAGTGGTTACTTGTTCTTTATTGTCACTTCATTCAAGGCTCGGTAATCAACAACCATGCTTAGGGATTTATCCTTCTTCTCAACCAAAAGTACTAGGGCTCCCCAAGGTGATGAACTTCTTCGGATGTAT
Source organism: Triticum urartu (assembly GCF_056163025.1). Lineage (NCBI taxonomy): Eukaryota > Viridiplantae > Streptophyta > Magnoliopsida > Poales > Poaceae > Triticum > Triticum urartu. The sequence continues at coordinate 274,036,474 of NC_141873.1, read as the reverse complement.
CATTTCTCCAATAACTCCTTGATTTTTTTCTTAATTTCTTCCAGATCATTTGCGGGCATACGATAGGGTCTCTTGGATATTGGTCCTGTACCTGGCAACAGCTATATCAAAAACTCAATGTCTCTGTCCGGTGGCATGCCTGGTAACTCCTCTGAGAAAACATCCGGGTAATCCTTTACTACCGGCACTTCCTCCTGAACAACTCCCGTAAGGGCATTCACTTGGTTCCTTTTTGGCACATGCCTAGACACATACTTAATCCTTTTTCCCTCCGGGGTGGTGAGATAAATCGACCTACTCGCACAGTCAATGCTTCCTCCATACTTTGACATCCAGTCCATACCCAATATCACATCCAATCCTTGCGACTCTAAGATAATTAGGTCGGACGGAAACACATGTGTGCCAATGGTTAAGGGTATCTGGTCACACCATCGGCTAGCCATATATTCTGCTCCGGGTGAACTCACTAAAAGAGGGGTCCTAAGGGTTTGGGTTGGTAGGTTATACTTATCCACGAATCCCCTTGATATGTATGAATGCGATGCACCAGTATCGAAAAGAACAAGAGCGGTAAATGACTTAACCAAAAACTTACCTATTACCGCGTCCGGCTGCTCTTCAACCTCCTCCAGTTAATGTGGTTCACTTGTCCTTTATTGAATGGATTGGGATTCTTCCCAGCGCTTCCATTTCCGTTTCCATTCCTTCCTTGGGGGCAATCATTGGCATAGTGCCCTGTCTTCCCGCACTTAAAACAGGTAACCTGACTTAAGTCTATTTTGGCGGGAGTGGACGGGTTGGAGCGGTTCTGATTGTTGTTAGCTCCGTTCCCATTCCCATTCTTAGCACCACTGTGGTTATGTGATCCTCCTCCAGTGTGGTTGTGACCTCCATGGTTGTGAACAAGTCCTCCCGAGTTCGGGGTTAGGCGAGGCTTCTGCTGAGCTCCTGAGTTATACTTCCCTTGTCCATACTTTCTCTTGCGGCTCTCAATCTGCTGCTGTTTCCCTTCAATCATAAGAGCCTTATCTACCAACTCCTGGTAGTTGTTGAAGGTTGCTACCATCAACTGCATGCTCATCTCATCATTCAACCCTTCCATAAACTTCTCCTGCTTCGCGGCATCTGTGGCCACATCATCAGGGGCATAGCATGATAACTTGCTAAACTCATCCACGTACTGAGCCACAGTACGGTTCCCCTGGCGTAGGTTGCGGAACTCCCGCTTCTTCATCTGCATAGCTCCAGTTGAGACATGGGCGGTGCGGAAAGCTTGCTGAAACTGGTCCCAAGTGACGTTGGCTACCGGAAAAGTGGCTGTGTAATTCTCCCACCATGAGGCTCCTGGTCCATCCAATTGATGTGCGGCAAAGTGCACCCTCTCAGCATCTGTGCAACCTGCGATGGTCAACTCCCTTCCAATACAGCGTAGCCAATCATCAACAACTATAGGCTCGGTGCTACTGGAAAACACCGGCGGCTGTAACCTTAAAAACGGGCTAGGTTGTCCACTGGCGGTGGGTTGTTGTTGCCCTGGTTCTGAACTAGCAATTTCATCAAGGCATTCTGCTGCTGGATCAACTGGGTGAGCTCCGGCGGGAAGGCAAAACCGGGGTCACGTCTCGGAGGCATCTGAGGGGTTTAGATGGGAGAGATTTAGAATAGAAGAGGTCTAATGAGAAAGCACTACCCATATGCACATGAGATAAACACAATCATTTCACTCAATACAAGCGGTCTAGGACTATCGCAAAAGTGCTCACTACTACTACATACATGGGGAAAATACTACTAATAGTTGGTGGTCATCTAGAAATTTTGATCGGTGGAAGACTCCATGATGTCTGCTCCAGCTTCGTATTCAAAGTCATCATCACTAGGGTTGGAGTCGGTGTCGTCGATGATGATGTAGTTGTCCGGGCAAGTGGAATCGTTGTCTTCTACTCCCGGTGCTGGTCCTCCCATGAATACTCCGATCTTCTTGACTAGGTCGTCATTCTTCTCCAGTAGGGTCTTGATTTCCTCCTCATATCCATCGCGAGTAAACTTGAGTTCTTCCTCCAGCTCGATGATCCTAGTCTTCGTCTTCTTCAAGTCCATCATGTCCGCACACATCTGGTTCTCCTGACATCGAATGTGCTGGTTTAATTCCTGGATGAAAGCTGCAATGGATCTATCCTTCTTAGTGCTGATTACTTCCCATTGCTCGTCTCGGCGCCCACATATTTGGTAGATAGTGTCCTGGAGATCCCTGTGATACACTTCTCCAATACGTCCCATGGTGATGTGAGCTGCCATACTCTTTCCTAAACTCCAGGTTGGTGCTTCGAAAGGAAACTCTATGGGTTTAGAAGTTGGCGAGAACGTCCTTCCTGGAACTTGTACTTGAATCATCCAGCGCTCTTCTTCTGGTAAAGTGGCGTTGTACATCCCGGTGAACCTTGGTATTCCAATGTTCAAGTACCTAGTGACTTCCTTCAAGTGGCGTCCAAAAGGTGTGTCTTCATCCGGTTGTGCAAACTTGTTCTTCATCTCCGTCATCCTAAAGAGTAGAAAATGGAGAGGAGTCAGAAATGAGAAGAGAAGTGTGACCTAGGGTTTATCTTAGTGGTCGTGTCCTACACTCAGCGTGTGCTCTGATACCATCTTGTAGCGACCCGACCTCAGATGGTCAAGTCTCTGTGCTTCAGTGTCATCCCTGGATCGGTAATGCTGACACACACAGTACTCGAAGGATTTATAACAGAGTAGCAATCACACACTTGTTACATCAAATGTCTCCAAAGAGAACTTATTACAATAATATGGCTTAAGGCCATCTAATGCGATAACAACGGAAGGCTTGGAAGATAAGGTGAGTCCATCAACTCCAACGGCATAGCTGAGCTGCACGGCAACGACCTAACGAACCTTACTCCTCGTCTGAAAAGTCTGCAACATAATACATTGCAGCCCGAAAATGGGTCAGCACATGGAATATGCTGGCAAAGTAACACAGTAGAGCAAAAACAAAATAATGCTATCACTATATGCATATTTGGCTGGTGGAAAGCTCTATGGTTATAGTTTTGCGAAAAGCCAATTTTTTCCTACAACAAAGGAATAGATTTTAATTTTACTATCATGGTGGTTGAAACATCATTGAGAAGGTACCCCCAACTCAATCCCAATTAAAGTGATTAACAACCCAACAATATTAATTAAACATGGTGAGATACATGTGATAACCCAAGTACTAGATACTCAAGAATTGTCCATAACCGGGGACACGGCTAACCATGATTATATTGTACACTCTGCAGAGGTTTGCGCACTTTTCCCCACAAGACTCGATCGCCTCCGTTGGATTTCTCGCACTACATGGTGTTTGAGAAACGGATGACCGAGACACAGTCTTTCAGACGTTAACTCTCTACTCCGGGTAGACCATACCAAACCTACAAAACCCACTACCTACTGATCTACCTCTTCAAGAGCTTCACGTAACTTACTCAACTATGCTAGAGCCCATAATAGCTTGTGGCTGCACACGGAAGTTTCTAGCATGAATCATATTAGTTCCCTTTGAGCCTGGGTGGCGGTCCATAGGAAGATCACACGGGTACCCCGGGATTTCCAAAAAAACAGATAACACTGGGTTCCCCAGGTGCCTCAATCCACCCAGTTGTTTGATTAAGTTGCCACCTTAAGTTGAACCATTAATTAACAATCTCACATCTGACATGAATTTCACTCAAACCCAAACCACGTCTACGAGCATAGCATAGCAATATAAGCAATATGTAGAAGTAACTCCCAAGGGTTTGAATGTAACAGGGCAATAGGTTCTACCTCAGCAACTACTTCCCAACTCACAAGTTAATGACATCCTAATCATGCAATGTTTGAGGATTGGAACTAATGCATAAAAACTGGGTAATAATGGGATATGATCAAAGTGTTACTTGCCTTGCCGACGATCCGCGAATCCTAGAGACTCGTAGTAACAGGCTCCGCACTCCGGGAATTCTATCGCAAGCAAACAATAACATACATAAGTAACAAACAATGATGCACAAGCAAAACTCAAATAAGAGAGGTTGGCCAGAAATTTCAACTTAAGAACTCTGGTACGCAAAAAGAATCAAATTAAACGAAGCAACGAAAGTCAAACGACGAAAGAAAGAAGCTTCGTTTACTAATCTGAAACTAGGTCAAAATTTTACAGTAGCAAAAACTTGTTTGAGTTGATTAACTGAAAAGAGGGTTTCGAGACGAAACTCCAGGCGCTTGAATCGCTATTCCGATAAATGAGCGAAAAGATAAACAGGATCTAAGATCGGATCAGAAATCGCGATCAGAGAAAATCGCGGAATAAATCCGATAAAAGAAAACTCACGAACAGACTAACGAACGAGCGTTCATTAGTTGTAACTAACGGGTGAGAAACCGTTCGTTAAAACGAACGTTCGGACGAACGTCCGCTAACTAGAAGAACCGAGAAAGAAAAAAACCGGCGAATCCGAAAAAAATGGATCTAGGGTTTCTAAAAAAACCGAACGGTCTTTATAAAAAAATGGCGGCGGGGCGCGGCGGCTACCTCTGGCGAGAGGTCCGGCGAGGCGAGGCAGCGGCGGGCGGCGGCTTGCAGGGCGGCGGCGCTCGGCGGCGGCGTGAGCTGCGGCGACGGCGATGGCAAGCGGCGGTGGTGGTGTGGTGTTGGGGGCGGGGTGGCGGCGTATATAAAGGGGGTGGGGCAGCGACTTGGAGGAGGGGGCAAGGCACGGCGGAGGCGGAGTCCAACTCGGACTCCGGTCCGAGTGGCGGCGGCGGCCTGGCGCGGTGGCCTGGCGGTGGCCTGGCGCGGCTGGGCCTTAGGCCCAGTCGGCGCGGGAACCCTTTTTTTAAACTTCGCCGACTGAAATAAAATCCTAAAAAAACAAATAAAAACCTAAAAATGCCAAAACAAATTTTCACCGTCTAAATAAAATATTTAGGACGAGTTGAACATTTTCTTGGCCATAAAAATGCAATTTTGAAAACGTGCAATTTTTCTAATGCAAATAAAATCCGAATAAAACCAAATAAAATCTAATGAATGATTTTAATATTTTCCATCCAATATTTCAATTATTTTGGAGAAGTCATATTATCTCCACTCATTTGATTTAATATGAAATATTTTTCGGAGAGAAAAATTATTAAAATCAAAATCCTCGTTTCATTATTTGATAAAAATCAAATATGAAAACCGGAAAATCCCCAACTCTCTCCGTGGGTCCTTGAGTTGCTTAGGATTTCGAGGATTGCGGAACGGAAATGCAATAAATCATGATATGCATGGATGATCTATGTATAACATTCCAAATTGAAAATTTGGGATGTTACACAGAGATACCTCTCCAATACAAGGAGTGACAAATCCTAATCTTGATCTATGCCAACCCAACAAACACCTTTAGAGACACCTGTAGAGCATATTTATAATCATCCAGTTACGTTGTGACGTTTGGTAGCAGACGAGGTGTTCCTCAGGTATTCGGGAGTTGCATAATCTCATAGTCAGAGGTATATGTATACGTCATGAAGAAAGCAATAGAAATAAAACTAAATGATCATTATGCTAAGCTAACGGATGGGTCTTGTCCATCACATCATTATCTAATGATGTGATCCCATTCATCAAATGACAACACATGTCTATGGTTAGGAAACGTAACCATCTTTAATTAACGAGCTAGTCAAGTAGAGGCATACTAGGGACACTCTTTTTTGTCTATGTATTCACACATGTACTAAGTTTCCGGTTAATACAATTCTAGCGTGAATAATAAAAATTTATCATGATATAAGGAAATATAAATAACAACTTTATTATTGCCTCTAGGGCATATTTCCTTCAATGAGCACATTCAAAAGACTGAGCCGACATATCATCTTGAAATCTATGAAGTCACCGTAGGCGGCTCAGCGTCGATGGGAACGTCTTCTCCCACTGAAAGCGCACCACCAGAAATCCTGAAATAAATCCAGGAATAATGCGAGCACCAGCACTTAAACCCTGGTGGGCTGGGGATACCACTATCCCTCTAACCATCTAACCACAGGTTGGTTCACTTGTTCACGGGGTTGCTGGGTAGTGACGGGTGTTCGTGTATAGCACTCTCAGTCCCGTTCCTTTTTTACTTCTTTTTGGGATTGAAAAATAAATCAACTTTCACAAGACAAAATAAATATGAAATTAATTTTCATATTGTATAAAGTATTGTATACATTAATATTTTCTAATATGAACGTGGTTAAAATTTACAAAGTTTGACATCACACAAATCTTATATATGGAATAAAAGAAACCGGAGAGTCCACTATGGCTGTTGAAGGGGTTATACGGAGATAAACCTACACATACATATAGCCCAGCCTAAGGCCCAATACGAGTCGAAATACGGTACAGAATACAATGGACCAAGGGGCTATCAACCACGCCCAATGAGGTTACAACCCAAGACATGAGATACCAAAGGGGATACCTATCACAGGACCAAGTGTCTACGATTGAATTGCCACCTCTAACGGACATGACTCAACAGTCGGTCGGTTGCACTCTAGGATTTCATGCCCCCCAATGCAATCAATAGCGCAGTTACCCAACGGTAGAGTAATCCTATTAAATACGACAGTTGCCAAGGAGTATTGGTCACTAACAGTTGATCATGCCTCGGATCATCAATAACATTTAATACCCTCCTAGATCACTCTATATAAGCAGGGAGGAGAGCACCAGACAGAGGTTTCAACTCTCTCATATTATACCTTATGCCAAGAGCTAAGAACACCACAAGTGTAGGGTATTACCTCCACCAGAGAGGGCCTGAACCTATATAAACCCTTATGCATACTCCTACCTGTACTGTTCGGTACATAAGATTGCCTCCACATACACAACGCTGTAGTAGTCACTATTATATTGACGAATGTTGGCACCAACCTTGGGCAAGCATCTATTTACATCATGGTGCACATTGTTCCTTCATCAACTCCTACCGTCAGCATTCGTTTCATGTTTCGGTGTCCTTGAGTTCGCCATTAATGGCTCAGTGTGGCATTCCGGTGCCCCGTTGAACGATGCTGACTACCGACACGCGGGAGCATTCATTATTGAACCAATGACTCTGTCGTTTTGAGCCTCCGACTCTTGGTTTCGCATCAGCCGGTCGGCTTAGCACCACGGCACCGACAGAAGCTCTCGGGCAAGCCTCGTCCATAGTTTCATCATTCCGCAAGCCAGCTCGACGGGGTGATGGACACTAAATCATTGATCATTCTGCTAGAGTTTGAGTCTGGGGAGGAAGATAGTTGTGAAACTCATGGTGCCGTGGATGAATTCTTAATGGATGGCACACTGCCTCCTGAGTCAAGCCTACGAGGGGGGCACTGGTCGATCCATCTGCTACAACCAGCAATGTCATGGCAGGTGATAGCTCCATCGTATCTACTTTTCCGAACTCTTTTGCCCTTGTTCCAGACTCTAATTTGCATGATTTGAATGGAACTAACCCGGACTGATGCTATTTTCAGCAGAATTGCCAAGGTGTTATTTTTGTGCAGAAATAAAAGTTCTCGGAATGACCTAAAAATTCACGGAGATCACTTTTAGAATTAATAAAAAAAATTGGTGAAAGAATCAAGTGAAGGGGGCCCACACCCTGGCCACAGGGGGGACGCCCACCCCCCTGGGGCGCGCCACCCATCCTTGTGGGCCCCCTCGACCTCCATCGACCTCAACTCCAACTCCATATATTCATGTTCGGGGAGAAAAAATTCAAAGAGAAGGATTCATCGCGTTTTACGATATGGAGCCGCCGCCAAGCCCTATTCTTCCTCGGGAGGGTAGATCTAGAGTCTGTTTTGGGCTCCAGAGAGGGGAATCCATTGCCATCGTCATCATCAACCATCCTCCATCACCAATTTCATGATGCTCACTGCCGTGCGTGAGTAATTCCATCGTAGGCTTGCTGGACCGTGATGGATTGGATGAGATTTACCACGTAATCGAGTTAGTTTTGTTAGGGTTTGATCCCTAGTATCCACTATGTTCTAAGATTGATGTTGCTATGACTTTCCTATGCCTAATGCTTGTCACTAGGGCCCGAGTGCCATGATTTCAGATCTGAACCTATTATGTTTTCATGAATATATTTGTGTTCTTGATCTGATATTGCAAGTTATAGTCACCTACTACATGTTATGATCCGGCAACCCCGGAGTGACAATAGCTGGGACCACTCCTGATGATGACCGTAGTTTGAGGATTTCATGTATTCACTAAGTGCTAATGCTTTGGTCCGGTACTCTATTAAAAGGAGGCCTTAATATCCCTTAGTTTGCACTAGGACCCCGCTGCCACGGGAGGGTAGGACAAAAGATGTCATGCAAGTTCTTTTCCATAGGCACGTATGACTATATTCGGAATACATGCCTACATTATATTGATGAATTGGAGCTATTTTTGTGTCACCCTATGTTATAACTATTGCATGATGAATGCCATCCAACATAATTATCCATCATTGATCCATTGCCTACGAGCTTTTCACATATTGTTCTTTGCTCCGTTACTTTTCCGTTGCCACTGTTATGGTTGCTACAAAACTGCTACCGTTACTTTTGGCACTATTACCGTTACTTCCATACTACTTTGCTACTAAATATTTTGCTGCAGATATTAAGTCTTTCAGGTGTGGTTGAATTGACAACTCAGATGATAATACTTGAGAATATTCTTTGGCTCTCCTTGTGTCGAATCAATAAATTTGGGTTGAATACTCTACCCTCAAAAACTGTTGTGATCCCCTACACTTGTGGGTTATCAATACCTTTTTGTGGCGCTGTTGCCGGGGAGCATAGCTCTATTCTCTGAGTCACTTGGGATTTATATCTGTCGATCACTATGAGGAATTTGAAAGATCAAAGAACCAAGATTTTTCCCTCGACTACGAGGGAGGTAAGGAACTGCCATCTAGCTCTGCACTTGATTATCCTTCTGTTTTGAGTAAACTTGCGACACCTACACCTGCTATTGATTCGAATATGTCACATGTTTATTGATGATGCCACTTGTGCTATGCATGATGCTTATGATGAAACTACTTCTCTGCTTGATAATACTGTGCCACTAGGTGAATTTCTTGATGAACAACTTTCTAGGGTTATAGAGAATGAAATTACTAAAACTGATGATGAAGATTATGATTCTCCCCCTAGATATGAATTGCTTGTTGTACCCAAGGGTTATGTTATGGATGAAGAAACTGCTAGAGACTTCTTTCCTTACAATGATAGAGAGGATATTAAGAAATTGTTAGCTAAGCTGAAAGAAAAATCCTTGAATGCTAGAATGAAATATGATCCCGCTTTTGCTATTTCACCTATCATTGTTACTAGTAAGGATTATGAATTCTCTGTCGATCCTGAGTTAATTGCTTTGGTTGAATCTGATCCTTTCTATGGTTATGAATCTAAAACTATTGTGGTACATCTTACTAACCTGAATGATATAGCCGCCCTATTTGCTCATGAGGAAAAAATTCGCTACTACTATATTCTTAAATTGTTTCCTTTCTCGTTAAAGGGTGATGCTAATATATGGTTTAATTCTCTTGGTCCTGGTTGTGTGAGTAGTCCCCAGGATATGATTTACTACTTCTTTGAAAAATATTTCCCCGCTCATAAGAAACAAGCTGCTTTAAGGGAAATATTTAATTTTGTGCAAATTGAAGAAGATAGTCTCCCACAAGCTTGGGGGAGGCTTCTCCAATTACTTAATGCTTTGCCTGATCATCCTCTCAAGAAAAATGAAATAGTTGATATGTTTTATAATGGACTAACCGATGCTTCCAGAGACCACTTGGATAGTTGTGCCGGTTGTGTTTTCAGGGAAAGAACTGTTGAGCAAGCTAAATTGCTATTGAATAAAATATCGAGTAATGATAATGATTGGACACTTCCTGAACCAACTCCTAAGCCAACTCTGAAGAAGAGGGGTATTCTATTTCTCAGTCCTGAAGATATGCAAGAGGCAAGAAATCTATGAAAGAAATAGGTATTAAAGCTTAAGATGTTAAGAATTTACCGTCTATTGAAGAAATACATGGTCTTGATAACCTGACACAGGTAGTAGAGGTAAACTCTCTCCGTAGATTTGATGAAGGTAATATTCCTCATAATAAGTCTACTAGTCAATGCTTGGATGAGTTTGATAATTTCATTGTTAAACAAGAAAATTTCAATGCTTATGTTAGTAGACAATTGAAACGTAATGCTTACATGCTCAACCACTTGGGTGATTATATGAGTAGAACTGTTAATTATCTTAAGCTTATTAGTAAACATGCTTCCATGGTTACAACTCAAGTAGAACAAGTACTCAAAGCTCAAGATGATTTGCTTAATGAGTTGAATAGTAAGAATAATGATAATGCTGTTAGGGTTATAACTAGAGGAGGTAAGATGACTCAGGAACCTCTATATCCTGAGGGCCATCCTAAGAGAATTGAGCAAGATTCTCAGAAAATTAATACTGATGCACCTAGTCCTAATAATAAAAAGAAAAAGAAAACTAATAGGACTTTGCATGCTTCTAGTGAACCTGTTATAGACACACCTGAGAATCCCAATGATATTTCTATTTCTGATGTTGAGACACAATCTGGTAATGAACATGAACCTAGTAATAATATTAATGATGATGTTCATGTTGATGCTCAACCTAGTAATGATAATGATGTAGAGATTGAACCTGTTGTTGATCTTGATAACCCATAATCAAGGAATCAACGTTATGATAAGATAGGAAACATGGTAAAGAAAGAGAACCATGGGTTCAGGAACCCATGCACTTTCCTCCTAAGCCATCCAAGAAAAAGGATGACGAGGATTTTGAGCGCTTTGCTGAAATGATTAGACATATGTTTTTATGTATGCATTTGACTAATATGCTTAAAATGCATCCTTATGCTAAATACATGAAAGATATTGTTACTAATAAAAGAAAGATACCGGAAGCTGAAATTTTCACCATGCTTGCTAATTACACTTTTAAGGGTGGAATACCAAAGAAACTTGGAGATCCACGGGTACCAACTATACCATGCTCCATTAAAAGAAACTATGTTAAAACTGCTTTATGTGATATTGGAGCCGGTGTTAGTGTTATGCCTTTCTATTTGTATCGTAGACTTGAATTGAATAAGTTGACACCTACTGAAATCTCTTTGCAAATGCCTGATAAATCAACTGCTATACCCATCGCTATTTGTGAGGATGTGCTTGTTGTGGTTCCAAACGTTACTATCTTAACGGACTTTGTTATTCTTGATATTCCTGAGGACAGTATGTCGGTTATCCTTGGTAGACCCTTTTTAATACTGCAAGGGCTGTTATTGATTGCAACAAAGGCAATGTTACTTTTCATGCTAATGATAATGATCATACGATACACTTTCCGAAGAAACAACCTCAAGTTCATAGTATCAACTCTATTGGAAATTTTTTAACTATTACTATTGGAGGTTTTGAATTCCCTCTTCCAACTTGTAACATCCCAAATTTTCAATTTGGAATGTTATACACTAGATCATCATGCATATCATATTTTCTTGCATTTTGGTCGATCCTAGAAATTTCACGCAACTCAAGGACCTTCGGAGAGAGTTGGAGATTTCATTATTTTCATATTTGAGAGTTTTCTCGAATTTGAAAAGAGGATCATTTGATTTATTTATTTCATCTTCAATATTTTTTCCAATATCAAAAATATAAGAGAGGGAATAATATGACTTTCCCAAAATTTAGGAAAAATGAAGATTTAATGAATAAGTCAAATTTTGGTTTTGCCGGAGTTTATTCGCATTTTATTTGGATAGGGAAAAATGCGCGTTTTTGAAAATTGCATTCTAGGTCCGGAGTAAAGTTCATTTTGTTCGACTCGTTGTCAGGAGTCGGGGAAAATTTACTTTAGAATTTTTGGAGTTCGTTTAGTTTTCTTTTCTTTTGTTTTTCTGCGCGCGTAACCGTTTAAAAAAAAGGAAATCTAGCAGGCCAGCCGGGCCAAGGCCCAGGCCAGCCACCGCCTCCCCAGCGCAGGCAGCCGGCCACGCCAGGCCATCGCGCGCGCCAGGCGCCAGAGGCAGGAGCCGCCGCCGCCCCTTTTGATTCCTAGTAGGACTTTAGTCCTACTCCGTTTCCTCTTTTTCTTTCCTATTCCTACTCTATTTCTTGCCCCCTACCCCAAGTAAACCCCCTCCCCTCACCTATATAAATACCAACACCCCCCCTCTCCTCACACCAAAACCCAAGCCTCTCTCCTCCTAAGCCGCAGCAAGCAGTAGCACGCAGCCCCAAGCCGCCGCCTTAGCCGCGCCGCCGCCGCCTCTAGCCGCCGCCGCCCTTAGCCGCCGCCGCCCGGAGCCCGCCTCCCGAGGTAGCCGCACCTCTCTTTTTCTTCCTCGGTCCGGTTTTTCCTAAAAGAACCGTTCCGCTTTCTCTCCGTTTTCTTTTCTTTTTCTTCCGATTTTTGTTTCGGTTTTCTTCCGAAACCCTAGATCGGTTTTCCATTTCTTTTTCGGTTTCTTTTCCGAAAACCCTAGATCGGTTTTCGTTCTTCTTTCGGACCGTTCGTCTCAACGAACGTGATCACCGATTATTCCCCGGTTAACGAACGTCCGTTTGTTTAATCGTTCGTCTTTTTCTTTTCGTCGGATTTATTCCGCGATCGCGATCTCAGATCCGATCTTCGTTCTAGTCTTTCTTCTTGCTCGTTTATCGGAATCAGGCGATTCAAGCGCCTGGAGTTTCGTCTTGAAACTGCCGTTCCGTCTAATCAACTTAAACAAGTTTTGCCCTGGTAAAATTTGACCTAGATTCAACTTGCTAGAACCAAGTTGTTTTCTTCCGCCGTTTGTTTTCCGTTTCTTTGTTCGGTTCGTTCTTTCTTCGCAACCGGAGTTCTTAAGTTGAACTATCTGGTTCGTTCTCTCGTTCGAGTTTTACCTGTGCATTAGATGAGTACTTATTGTATGCTTGTTGTTTGTCTGCGATAGATCACCCGGATTGTGCCGCTTGTTACTTTGAAACCCTAGGTCTCGCGGATCATCAGCAAGGCAAGTAACACTTTGATCATACCTTTTCTACAACCCAGTTTTATTGCATTAGATCAATCCTCACACATTGCATGATTAGGATCTAATTAAACTGTGGGATGGGAAGTAGATGAGGTAGTACCTATCATCTGTATTACTATGAAACCTTTGGGAGTTACTTCTACGTTTGCTTATTATGCCATGCTATGCTAGTAGACGTGGATTGGGTGAGTGATATCCATGACAAATGTGAGTTGATAATTTTAATGGTTTATCTAAGGTGGCAACTTAAACACACATCTGGGTGGATTGAGGCACCTGATGTCTATCAGGACTTGCCTGTTTTTTTTTCGGACCGCCACCCAGGCTCAAAGGGATCATAAGATCTTTCATGCTAGAAACTTCCGTGTGCAGCCACATGCTACTATGGGCTCTGGCATAGTTGACTAAGTTGTGTGAACTCTTACGGGGTGGACTAGCAGATGTAGGGGTTGTAGGTGGTACGGTCTACCCCACATGTAAGGTGCTAGCGCTTCTGAAAGACTATGTCTCGGTCATCCGCTTCTCAAACACCATGTAGTGCGAGAAAACAAACGAAGGCGATCGAGTCATGTGGGGAAAAATGCGCAAACCTCTGCAGAGTGTACAAACTAATCATGATTAGCCGTGTCCCCGGTTATGGACAACTTGAGTATCTAGTACTTGAATATCATGTGAATCTCAACATGTTACTTCTAATTAATGTTGTTGGGTTTTAATTGTTCACTTAATTTGGATCGGAATGCTGTCAACCATTCTCGATGTTTCACAACCACCATGATAGTTAAATAAATTTATTCCTTTGCAGCAGGGAAAAACTGGCTTTACGCAAAACTGTAACCATAGAGCTTTCCACCAGCCATATAAGCATATAGTATAGCTGTTTCATTCCATTACTCTCTATGTGTTACATTGCCAGCATATTCCATGTGCTGACCCGTTTTCGGGCTGCAACTTCTCATGTTGCAGACTCTTTAGACGACGAGTAAGGTGCTTTTAGGTCGTGGTTCTATACTCAGTGATGCCGTTGGAGTTGATGGACCCATTTATCCTCCAAGTCTTCCGCTGTTATCGACACTAGATGGCCTTAAGCCATATTTATTGTAATAAGTTCTCTTTGAGACAACGCTGTAATAAGTGTGTGATTGCCACTCTGCTATAAATCCTTCGATGTACTGTGTGGTGTCAGCATTACTGATCCAGGGATGACACCCGAGCACAGTAGACTTGATCCATTCGGGTCGGGTCGCCACAGAGATGGTATCAGAGCACACACTGACTGTAGGACACGACCACTAAGTTAAAGCCATAGATCACCATTCTCTTCTCATTTTCTAACTCCTCATCTTTTCTACTCCTTTAGGATGACGAACGCGAAGATTAAGTACGCTCAACCGGATGAAGGCACACCATTTGGATTTCACTTGAAGGAAGTCACCAAGTACCTGAACATTGGATTACCAAGCTTCACGGGAACCTTCAACGCCACTCTACCTGAAGAGGAGCGCTGGAAGATTCAAGCTCACGTTCCGGGAAGGACATTCGCGCCAATCACGAAGCCTCTAGATAGTGTTTTCAATGCACCAACCTGGAGTCTGGGAAGGAGCATGGCAGCTCATATCACCATAGGACGCATTGGAGAAGTTTATCAAGAAGACCTCAAGGACACTATCTACCAGATTTGCGGACGCCGAGATGAACAATGGGAGTTAGTCAGCACCAAGAAGGATAGATCCATTGCATCTTTCATCCAGGAGTTAAACCAGCACATTCGACGCCACGAGAACCAGATGTGCAATGATATGATAGAATTGAAGAATGCGAAGGCAAGGATCATCAAGCTAGAAGGAGAACTGAAGTCTACACGCAAGGACTATATGGACGAGATCGTAGCTCTAGCAAGGCACAATGGCGATCTTAAGCAGGAGATTGAAGAACTCAAGAGGAAGTTAGCACCCACGGAGGAAGACGAGTACGTCGCATGTCCGGACAACTACATCATCATCGACGACACCGATTCGGATCCAAGTGAACCCGACTTTGAAGACGAAGCTGGAGCAGATATCATGGAATCTTCCACCGGTTCAAATTTCTAGATGACCACCAGATAGTAGTAGTATTCCCCCATGTAAACATTAGTTCGAGCACTTTTGCGATAGTTTTAGATCGTTTGTAAGCCCTTGTTTGATTGAATGAAGTGAATTTGTGTGCATTTGCTCATGTGCATTGGGGTAGTGTTTTCCCTTTAGACCTCACTCTATTCTTATTTCTCGTCTTTTCTAAACCCTCAGATGCCTCCAACCCAAGCCCTTAGGTCACCCATGTTAGTAAGCTCACCAGGAGCGGAGTTTATGGCTAGACGATGGTGTGATCGGTTACCATTAAGGATTGGTAACTATGTTTTTCCCTCAGACCTAATAGTATTGGAATCTCAAGGACTGGATGTGATATTAGGCATGGATTGGTTATCAAAGTATAAAGGGAATATTGAGTGTGCTAGTAAGTCAATTTTGCTTACTACACCAGAAGGGAGAAGGATCAAGTATGTATCCCGGCATGTACCAAAAAGGACACAAGTGAATTGCCTTACAGGAGTTGTGCAAGAGGAAGTACCAGTGGTAAAGGATTTTCCTGATGTATTTCCAGAAGAATTGCCAGGCATGCCACCGGATAGAGACATAGAGTTCTTAATTGAGCTTTCGCCAGGTACCGGCCCAATATCGAAGCGACCTTACCGGATGCCAGCAAAGGATTTGGTGGAAATTAAGAACCAGATTAAGGAGTTATTGGATAAAGGTTACATTCGCCCAAGTTCTTCGCCTTGGGGATCACCCGTACTTCTAGTGGAAAAGAAGGATGGATCATTAAGGATGGTTGTAGATTATCGGGGATTGAATGAAGTAACCATCAAGAACAAGTACCCATTGCCAATGATCAACGATCTGTTTGATCGGTTGCAAGGAGCTAAAGTATTTTCCAAGATCGATTTGCGATCAGGGTACCATCAATTGAAGATTCGGGAGCAGGACATACCTAAGACAGCATTCACCACGAGATATGGATTGTATGAGTATACTGTTATGTCATTTGGATTGACTAACGCACCTGCCTATTTTATGAACCTGATGAATAAAGTGTTTATGGAGTTTTTGGATAAGTTCGTCGTAGTGTTCATTGATGACATCCTGGTTTATTCAAAGAATGAAGAGGAGCATAAGGAACATTTGCGTTTGGTTTTGGAGAAACTAAGGGAACATCAGTTATACGCCAAATTCAGCAAATGTGAGTTTTGGTTGAAGGAAGTTGGATTCCTCGGACACGTTATATCCGGAGAAGGTATAGCAGTTGACCCCACTAAGGTTGAGACAGTAACCGAATGGGAATCACCAACGACAGTTGGAGAGATCCGGAGTTTTCTTGGACTCGCATGATACTACCGGAGATTCATTGAGAATTTCTCAAAGATTGCGAAGCCTATGACGGAGTTGTCGAAGAAGGATACTAAGTTCAAATGGACTGAGGAGTGTGAGGCTAGTTTACAGGAGTTGAAGAAACGTTTGGTTACCTCACCAGTATTGATTTTGCCAGATCAGACCAAGGATTATGAGGTGTATTGCGACGCTTCACGTTGAGGACTTGGAGCAGTGCTTATGCAGGAAGGAAGAGTTGTTTCGTATGCTTCACGACAACTGAAGCCTCATGAGTTGAATTATGCCACGCATGATTTGGAGTTAGCAGCCGTAGTGCATGCATTGAAGACGTGGAGACATTTCCTCATTGGAAATCATTGTGAGGTGTACACGGATCACAAGAGTTTGGAGTACATTTTCACTCAGAAGGAGTTGAACCTCCGACAAAGGAGATGGTTGGAGCTCATCAAGGATTATGACATGAGATTGCATTACCATCCCGGAAAAGCTAATGTAGTAGCTGACGCATTGAGCCGTAAGAGCCATGTTAATACCCTAATGACGGGGAAAATACCCAAGGAGTTAGCAGAAAACCTTCGTGAGCTATGTTTGGAAATAGTTCCGAGAGGCTATGTAGCAGCATTGGAGATTCAGTCAACATTGATGGATAAGATCAGAGAAGCTCAGAAATCTGACAAGGAGATTGCTGCTATAAAAGAGAAAATGAGTAAAGGAAAAGCAAAGGGATTTCGTGAGGATGAGCACGACACCCTATGGTTTGAGGACCGTGTTTATGTGCCAAATGACCCGGAGATCAGGAAGTTGATTTTACAAGAGGCACATGATTCACCGTATTCGATTCACCCAGGGAATACCAAGATGTATTTGGATTTGAAGGAAACATTCTGGTGGACCGGAATGAAGAAGGATATTGCAGCATATGTAGCAGTTTGTGACGTATGTCAGAGAGTAAAGGCAGGGCATCAGAAGCCAGCAGGATTGTTACAACCATTGCCGATACCCGAATGGAAGTGGGATAAGATAGGCATGGATTTTATCACAGGACTACCCAGGACGAAAGCAGGATATGACTCGATATGGGTAGTAGTTGACCGTTTGACGAAGGTAGCACATTTCATTCCAGTTAAGACCACTTACACCAGTGCTAAGTTGGCAAAGATATATATGACTAGGATCATTTGTTTGCATGGAGTTCCGAGGAGTATCGTATCAGATAGAGGAACCCAATTTACCTCAAAGTTTTGGAATCAGTTGCATGAAACTTTAGGAACCAGACTAGAGTTCAGCACAACTTTTCATCCACAGACAGATGGACAGACTGAGAGAGTCAATCAGATTTTGGAAGATATGCTGAGAGCTTGTGCACTAGATTATGGATCTAGTTGGGACGATAACTTGCCGTATGCGGAGTTTTCTTATAACAACAGTTACCAAACCAGTTTGAAGATGGCACCTTTCGAAGCTTTATACGGAAGGAGGTGCAGGACACCGTTGTCATGGGACGAAGTTGGAGACCGTCAATTCTTTGGACCAGATTTGATTAAGGAGTCTGAACGGAAAGTTAAGTTGATTCGCGATAGGCTCAAGGTAGCCCAGTCCAGGCAGAAGAGCTACGCAGATTCTAAACGCAAGGAGACAGTCTACGAAACCGGAGACAGAGTTTATCTCCGAGTATCCCCACTTCAAGGAGTTAAGCGCTTTGGAGTTAAGGGAAAGTTAGCACCGCATTTCGTTGGACCGTATAAGATCTTGCAACGTATGGGAGAAGTCGCTTATAAGTTGGAATTACCAGAGGAGCTGTCAGGAGTTCATGATGTATTCCATGTTTCTCAGCTGAAGAAATGTCATGCCGAGATGGCAGAGATACCGCTAAGAGATACGGTGCCACTTGAAGCGATTCAGTTAAAGGACGACTTAACGTATGAGGAGAAGCCAGTCAAGATTCTCGATTTTGCCAGCAGAGTTACCCGCAGCAAGGTTATCAAGTTTTGCAAAGTTCAGTGGAACCACCACTCAGAGGATGAAGCCACCTGGGAAAGAGAAGAAGATTTGCTCAAGGACCACCCTCACCTATTTTCTAGCCAACCCGAATCTCGAGGGCGAGATTCATCTTAAGGGGGGTAGGTTTGTAACATCCCAAATTTTCAATTTGGAATGTTATACACTAGATCATCATGCATATCATATTTTCTTGCATTTTGGTCGATCCTAGAAATTTCACGCAACTCAAGGACCTTCGGAGAGAGTTGGAGATTTCGTTATTTTCATATTTGAGAGTTTTCTCAAATTTGAAAAGAGGATCATTTGATTTATTTATTTCATCTTCAATAATTTTTCCAATATCAAAAATATAAGAGAGGGAATAATATGACTTTACCAAAATTTAGGAAAAATGAAGATTTAATGAATAAGTCAAATTTTGGTTTTGCCGGAGTTTATTCGCATTTTATTTGGATAGGGAAAAATGCGCGTTTTCAAAAATTGCATTCTAGGTCCGGAGTAAAGTTCATTTTGTTCGACTCGTTGTCAGGAGTCGGGGAAAATTTACTTTAGAATTTTCGGAGTTCGTTTAGTTTTCTTTTCTTTTGTTTTTCTGCGCGCGTAACCGTTTAAAAAAAAGGAAATCCAGCAGGCCAGCCGGGCCAAGGCCCAGGCCAGCCACCGCCTCCCCAGCGCAGGCAGCCGGCCGCGCCAGGCCATCGCGCGCGCCAGGCGCCAGAGGCAGGAGCCGCCGCCGCCCCTTTTGATTCCTAGTAGGACTTTAGTCCTACTCCGTTTCCTCTTTTTCTTTCCTATTCCTACTCTATTTCTTGCCCCCTACCCCAAGTAAACCCCCTCCCCTCACCTATATAAATACCAAAACCCCCCCTCTCCTCACACCAAAACCCAAGCCTCTCTCCTCCTAAGCCGCAGCAAGCAGTAGCACGCAGCCCCAAGCCGCCGCCTTAGCCGCGCCGCCGCCGCCTCTAGCCGCCGCCGCCGCCCTTAGCCGCCGCCGCCCGGAGCCCGCCTCCTGAGGTAGCCGCGCCTCTCTTTTTCTTCCTCGGTCCGGTTTTTCCTAAAAGAACCGTTCCACTTTCTCTCCGTTTTCTTTTCTTTTTCTTCCGATTTTTGTTTCGGTTTTCTTCCGAAACCCTAGATCGGTTTTCCGTTTCTTTTTCGGTTTCTTTTCCGAAAACCCTAGATCGGTTTTCGTTCTTGTTTCGGACCGTTCGTCTCAATGAACGTGATCACCGATTATTCCCCGGTTAACGAACGTCCGTTCGTTTAATCGTTCGTCTTTTTCTTTTCGTCGGATTTATTCCGCGATCGCGATCTCAGATCCGATCTTCGTTCTAGTCTTTCTTCTCGCTCGTTTATCGGAATCAGGTGATTCAAGCGCCTGGAGTTTCGTCTCGAAACTGCCGTTTCGTCTAATCAACTTAAACAAGTTTTGCCCTGGTAAAATTTGACCTAGATTCAACTTGCTAGAACCAAGTTGTTTTCTTCCGCCGTTTGTTTTCCGTTTCTTTGTTCGGTTCGTTCTTTCTTCGCAACCGAAGTTCTTAAGTTGAACTATCTGGTTCGTTCTCTCGTTCGAGTTTTACCTGTGCATTAGATGAGTACTTATTGTATGCTTGTTGTTTGTCTGCGATAGATCACCCGGATTTTGCCGCTTGTTACTTCGAAACCCTAGGTCTCGCGGATCATCAGCAAGGCAAGTAACACTTTGATCATACCTTTTCTACAACCCAGTTTTATTGCATTAGATCAATCCTCACACATTGCATGATTAGGATCTAATTAAACTGTGGGATGGGAAGTAGATGAGGTAGTACCTATCATCTGTATTACTATGAAACCTTTGGGAGTTACTTCTACGTTTGCTTATTATGCCATGCTATGCTAGTAGACGTGGATTGGGTGAGTGATATCCATGACAAATGTGAGTTGATAATTTTAATGGTTTATCTAAGGTGGCAACTTAAACACACATCTGGGTGGATTGAGGCACCTGATGTCTATCAGGACTTGCCTGTTTTTTTCCGGACCGCCACCCAGGCTCAAAGGGATCATAAGATCTTTCATGCTAGAAACTTCCGTGTGCAGCCACATGCTACTATGGGCTCTGGCATAGTTGACTAAGTTGTGCGAACTCTTACGGGGTGGACTAGCAGATGTAGGGGTTGTAGGTGGTACGGTCTACCCCACATGTAAGGTGCTAGCGCTTCTGAAAGACTATGTCTCGGTCATCCGCTTCTCAAACACCATGTAGTGCGAGAAAACAAACGGAGGCGATCGAGTCATGTGGGGAAAAGTGCGCAAACCTCTGCAGAGTGTACAAACTAATCATGATTAGCCGTGTCCCCGGTTATGGACAACTTGAGTATCTAGTACTTGAATATCATGTGAATCTCAACATGTTACTTCTAATTAATGTTGTTGGGTTTTAATTGTTCACTTAATTGGGATCGAAATGCTGTCAACCATTCTCGATGTTTCACAACCACCATGATAGTTAAATAAATTTATTCCTTTGTAGTAGGGAAAAACTGGCTTTACGCAAAACTGTAACCATAGAGCTTTCCACCAGCCATATAAGCATATAGTATAGCTGTTTCATTCCATTACTCTCTATGTGTTACATTGCCAGCATATTCCATGTGCTGACCCGTTTTCGGGCTGCAACTTCTCATGTTGCAGACTCTTCAGACGACGAGTAAGGTGCTTTTAGGTCGTGGCTCTATACTCAGTGATGCCGTTGGAGTTGATGGACCCATTTATCTTCCAAGTCTTTCGCTGTTATCGACACTAGATGGCCTTAAGCCATATTTATTGTAATAAGTTCTCTTTGAGACAACGCTGTAATAAGTGTGTGATTGCCACTCTGCTATAAATCCTTCGATGTACTGCGTGGTGTCAGCATTACTGATCCAGGGATGACACCCGAGCACAGTAGACTTGATCCATTCGGGTCGGGTCGCCACACTACTGTCAAAAAGAAATATGATATTCTTATTGTTGGGGAAATGCATATCCCCGTTGAGGTAACCTAGTGTTATTCAAAAATTCTTCGTTGTCATGACATTCTGAAGAAGTTTGTTAATAAGACTTGACCAACCTTGTTAATGGATTCCTTTTGATGAGCATGAGATGGATGAATTTAGAAGCACAAACCTTCTGTACCCATCTTTTACTTTCTGTTATTTAGTTTAAATAAAAGCAAAAATAGTATTTTCTGTCTGTTTTCTAAATTATCCGTGCAATAAAAAATGTTCCAAAAATAAAAGTTCTCCAAATGCCCTGAAAATTTAGTATGATGTTTTATAGAATATTTGAGAATATTTGGAACTAAGAACACACCAAGGGCCCTCACCAGCTGCCACAAGGATGGAGGGCGCGCCCCCTGTCCTTGTGGACCCCACGTGCCCCCCTCAACTTATGTTAGCACCCATCCTCTTCCTCTTCCTCCAGAAAAAATTACTCCATAGCTCAAACTCGTGTTCTTGCTCATTTTGCTGCCATTTTCGATCTCCTTGCTCAAAGATCCATTCACAAAACTGCTTTGGGGGATTGTTCTTCCGTATGTGACTCCTCCAACGGTCCAATTAGTTTTTGTTCTAGTGCTTTATTTATTGCAAATTTTTGCTGTTGACCTTGTTCTTGAGCTTGCATGTCACATTTATATGGTCCAAAGTAGTTTTGATGCATGATATAGCCTCTAGGCACTTATAGGAGTAGTTGCTATCAATTTTGTTGAGTTTGGTTCACTTTTATTTCGAGTCACTAAAAATTTCAGAAATTTTCAAAGGAAGAAAATGATGAGGAAAAGAGACTCATTTATAACTTGATATTTAGCGAGGATACTTGTCAGATTATTACCTTGCCTGCACCTACTTTGTTCGATATTCGTTCAGGCAGGTACTTCGTTTTGCCCACGAACATTCATGCATACTGGGAGGGGACACGATCCCCAGCTCCTGAGCCAGAGCCATCACCTAATCCATATCAGGAGTCTATTTATCAGTGGGATCCACATGAGCTCGCTAACCAGTGGAACCCCCAGGATCCTCCTCAGTACACCGGAGAGGGCTACTTTGATCCATGAGCGTAGACCAACTTAGGCCAAAAGGCTAAGCTTGGGGGAGTACGTATTTCTCACCAACGTTACATTCATGTTCACACACTCATTTTAGTTGTCGGTGTTCATACTTTTTCATTGTATTATCCATGTTAGTTTATTTCTTTTTCTTGCTTTCTTTTTGTATGTTTAATAAACCTTGAGAAAAACCAAAAATAATAATTGTAGTTTAGTTTACTTTCCATGCATGCTTAGTTGTAAATTAAAATAAAACCCAAAAGATTTCTCGTTCTTCTTTTGCTTGTTGGGAGCTTTCCCATGTAAATAGTTTTTCTCGTTCTTGTGTTACATTTCTTCAAAAAAACAAAAACTCCAAAAATATTTCAATGTGTTTCTTTGAAATTCTTTTCTTTTCTTTGGGGGTCGATAGGAGAAGACCATGATGAAAATGTTGAGTGGCTCTCATATGCATTATTGTTGATCTAACAAAGAGCCCATATTACCTTGTCTTCTCCTTTGAATAAATGTTTGCAGATTTTAGCTTAGTCCAATGCACATGCACTATTATTATTATTCACACCGTCCGGTCGTGCAAGTGAAAGGCAATAATGACGATATATGATGAAATGATTGAGATGAGGACAAGTTGGTACGAACTCGACCTATCTTGTTTTTGTAAATATGATTAGTTCATCATTCCTGATTCAGCCTATTATGAATGAAACCTGTTTGCAATGACAATTAGAGATTATAGTTACTCATGCCATGCTTAATTAGCTAGGAGTTTATAATGGTTTACCTTGCGTGCCAACATGCTATTAAAATGGTTGTGATGTAGTATGATAGGATGGCATCCTCCTTTGAATGATTCGAGTGGCTTGACTTGTCACATGTTCACACATGTAGTTGAAACAAAATCAACATAGCCTCCATGATATTTATGTTCACGGTGATTTATATCCTACTCATGCTTGCATTCAATGTTGGTTAATCTCAATGCATGTTTATGACTATTGTCGCTCTCTAGTCGGTCGCTTCCCAGTCTCTTTCTAGCCTTCACTTGTACTAAGCGGGAATACTGCTTGTGCATCCACTTCCTTAAACCCCAAAGTGGTTCCATATGAGTCCATCATACCTTCCTATATGCGGTATTTACCTGCCGTTCCAAGTAAATTTGCCAGTGCCAAACTCTAATCCTTCAAATGATAATCTGTTTCATATGCTCGAATCGCTCATGTACCAACTAGGGCTGTCAATATCTTCCATGCTAGATGGGTTATTCTCATTATGAATGGACTCTGCTCATCATTCATGAGAAAATGGCTGGTAACCGGGATGCCCAGTCCCAAGCTCAAATCAAATCAAAATAATTGCAAACAAACCCCCCAGGATTGTTGTTAGTTGGACGGTACCCATTGTTTCAGACCAGCCGTGGAGTGTGCTTGTTGGTGGTGGGGGAGTATAAACTTTACCATTCTGTTTGGGAACCGCCTATAATGTATGTAGCGTGGAAGATACCGAGATCTCTTAGTTGTTATGTTGACAATGAAAGCATGCCGCTAAAAATATTATTTATCTCTATTTCAAAACTCGAGCTCTGGCACCTCTGCAAATCCCTGCTTCCCTCTGCGTGAAGGAAATATGCCCTAGAGGAAATAATAAAGTTATTATTTATTTCCTTATATCATGATAAATGTTTATTATTCATCCTAGAATTGTATTGACTGGAAACATAATACATGTGTGAATACATAGACAAACAGAGTGTCACTAATATGCCTCTACTTGACTAGCTCGTTGATCAAAGATGGTTATGTTTCCTAACCATGAACAAAGAGTTGTTATTTGATTAACGGGATCACATCATTAGGTGAATGATCTGATTGACATGACCCATTCCATTAGCTTAGCACCCGATCGTTTAGTATGTTGCTATTGCTTTCTTCATGACTTATACATGTTCCTATGACTATGAGATTATGCAACTCCCGTTTGCCGGAGGAACACTTTGTGTGCTACCAAACGTCACAACGTAAATGGGTGATTATAAAGGTGCTCTACAGGTGTCTCCAAAGGTACATGTTGGGTTGGCGTATTTCGAGATTAGGGTTTGTCACTCCGATTGTCGGAGAGGTATCTCTGGGCCCTCTCAGTAATGCACATCACATAAGCCTTGCAAACATTGCAACTAATGAGTTAGTTGCGAAATGATGTATTATGGAACGAGTAAAGAGACTTGCCGGTAACGAGATTGAACTAGGTATTGAGATACCGATGATCGAATCTCGGGCAAGTAACATACCGATGACAAAGGGAACACCGTATGTTGTTATGCGGTCTGACCGATAAAGATCTTCGTAGAATATGTAGGAACCAATATGAGCATCCAGGTTCCGCTATTGGTTATTGACCGGAGACGTGTCTCGGTCATGTCTACATTGTTCTCGAACCGTAGGGTCCGCACGCTTAATGTTACGATGACAGTTTCATTATGAGTTTATGTATTTTGATGTACCGAAGGTTGTTCGGAGTCCCGGATGTGATCATGGACATGACGAGGAGTCTCAAAATGGTCGAGACATAAAGATCGATATATTGGAAGCCTATATTTGGATATCGGAATCGTTCCGGGTGAAATCGGGATTTTACCGGAGTACCGGGGGGGGTTACCGGAACCCCCCGGGGGGTTATTGGGCCTACATGGGCCTTAAGGGAGAAGAGGAAAGGAGGCAAGAGGTGGCCGCGCGCCCCTCCCCTTCCTAGTCCGAATAGGACAAGGGAAGGGGGGCGGCGCCCCCCCCCTTTCCTTTCCCTCTTCCTCCTCTTTCCCCTTCTCCTTATCCAACTAGGAAAGAAGGGAGTCCTACTCCCGGTGGGAGTAGGACTCCCCCTTGGCGCGCCCTCCTTGGCCGGTCGCCCCCCTCCCCTTGGCTCCTTTATATACGGGGGCAGGGGGGCACCCAAGGACACACAAGTTGATCTTCGTGATCGTTCCTTAGCCGTGTGCGGTGCCCCCCTCCATGATAGTACACCTCGGTCATATTTTAGCGGTGCTTAGGCGAAGCCCTACGACGGTTGAACATCAAGATCGTCACCATGCCATCGTGCTGACGGAACTCTTCCCCGAAGCTTTGCTGGATCGGAGCCCGGGGAGCGTCATCGAGCTGAACGTGTGCCAAGAACTCGGAGGTGCCGGAGTAACGGTGCTTAGATCGGTTGAACCGGGAAGACGTACGACTACTTCCTCTATGTTGCGTCAACGCTTCCGCTCCGGTCTACGAGGGTACGTAGACAACACTCTCCCCTCTCGTTGCTATGCATCACTATGATCTTGCATGTGCATAGGAATTTTTTTGAAATTACTACGTTCCCCAAACAGTGGCATCCGAGCCTAGGTTTTATATGTTGATGTTATATGCACGAGTATAACACAAGTGAGTTGTGGGCGATATAAGTCATACTGCTTACCAGCATGTCATACTTTGGTTCGGCGGTATTGTTGGACGAAGCGGCCCGGACCGACATTACGTGTACGCTTACGCGAGAACGGTTCTCCCGACGTGCTTTGCACACAGGTGGCTTGCGGGTGACAGTTTCTCCAACTTTAGTTGAACCGAGTGTGGCTACGCCCGGTCCTTGCGAAGGTTAAAAGAACACCAACTTGACAAACTATCGTTGTGGTTTTGATGTGTAGGTAAGATTGGTTCTTGCTTAAGCCCGTAGCAGCCACGTAAAACTTGCAACAACAAAGTAGAGGACGTCTAACTTGTTTTTGCAGGGCATGTTGTGATGTGATATGGTCAAGACATGATGCTAAATTTTATTGTATGAGATGATCATGTTCTGTAACCAAGTTATCGGCAACTGGCAGGAGCCATATGGTTGTCGCTTTATTGTATGCAATGCAATCGCGCTGTAATGCTTTACTTTATCACTAAGCGGTAGCGATAGTCGTGGAAGCATAAGATTGGCGAGACGACAACGATGCTACGATGGAGATCAAGGTGTCGCGCCG
Organism: Triticum urartu; assembly: GCF_056163025.1. Classification (NCBI taxonomy): domain Eukaryota; kingdom Viridiplantae; phylum Streptophyta; class Magnoliopsida; order Poales; family Poaceae; genus Triticum; species Triticum urartu. Next base: position 274,009,807 of record NC_141873.1, on the reverse strand, counting down.
GTGACGATGGTGATCACGACGGTGCTTCGAAGATGGAGATCACAAGCACAAGATGATGATGGCCATATCATATCACTTATATTGATTGCATGTGATGTTTATCTTTTATGCATCTTATCTTGCTTTGACTGACGGTAGCATTATAAGATGATCTCTCACTAATTATCAAGAAGTGTTCTCCCTGAGTATGCACCGTTGCGAAAGTTCTTCGTGCTGAGACACCACGTGATGATCGGGTGTGATAGGCTCTACGTTCAAATACAATGGGTGCGAAACAGTTGCACACGTGGAATACTCAGGTTATACTTGACGAGCCAAGCATATACAGATATGGCCTCGGAACACGGAGACTGAAAGGTCGAGCGTGAATCATATAGTAGATATGATCAACATAGTGATGTTCACCAATGAAACTACTCCATCTCACGTGATGATCGGACATGGTTTAGTTGATTTGGATCACGTAATCACTTAGAGGATTAGAGGGATGTCTATCTAAGTGGGAGTTCTTTAAGTAAATTAATTGAACCTAAATTTATCATGAAACTTAGTACCTGATAGTATCTTGCTTGTTTATGCTTGATTGTAGATAGATGGCTCGTGCCGTTGTTCCGTTGAATTTTAATGCGTTCCTTGAGAAAGCAAAGTTGAAAGATGATGGTAGCAATTACACGGACTGGGTCCATAACTTGAGGATTATCCTCATTGCTGCACAGAAGAATTACGTCCTGGAAGCACCGCTGGGTGCCAGGCCTGCTGCTGGAGCAACACCAGATGTTATGAACGTCTGGCAGAGCAAAGCTGATGACTGCTCGATAGTTCAGTGTGCCATGGTTTACGGCTTAGAATCGGGACTTCAACGAGGTTTTGAACGTCATGGAGCATATGAGATGTTCCAGGAGTTGAAGTTAATATTTCAAGCAAATACCCGGATCGAGAGATATGAAGTCTCCAATAAGTTCTATAGCTGCAAGATGGAGGAGAACAGTTCTGTCAGTGAGCATATACTCAAAATGTCTGGGTATAATAATCACTTGATTCAATTGGGAGTTAATCTTCCAGATGATTGCGTCATTGACAGAATTCTCCAATCACTGCCACCAAGCTACAAGAGCTTCGTGATGAACTATAATATGCAAGGGATGAATAAGACTATTCCCGAGCTCTTCGCAATGCTGAAAGCTGCGGAGGTAGAAATCAAGAAGGAGCATCAAGTGTTGATGGTCAACAAGACCACTAGTTTCAAGAAAAAGGGCAAAGGGAAGAAGAAGGGGAACTTCAAAAAGAACAGCAAGCAAGTTGCTACTCAAGAAAAGAAACCCAAACCTGGACCTAAGCCTGAAACTGAGTGCTTCTACTGCAAGCAGACTGGTCACTGGAAGCGGAACTGCCCCAAGTATTTGGCGGATAAGAAGGATGGCAAGGTGAACAAAGGTATATGTGATATACATGTTATTGATGTGTACCTTACTAATGCTCGCAGTAGCACCTGGGTATTTGATACTGGTTCTGTTGCTAATATTTGCAACTCGAAATAGGGACTACGGATTAAGCGAAGATTGGCTAAGGACGAGGTGACGATGTGCGTGGGAAACGGTTCCAAAGTCGATGTGATCGCAGTCGGCACGCTACCTCTACATCTACCTTCGGGATTAATATTAGACCTAAATAATTGTTATTTGGTGCCAGCATTAAGCATGAACATTATATCTGGATCTTGTTTGATGCGAGATGGTTATTCATTTAAATATGAGAATAATGGTTGTTCTATTTATATGAGTAATATCTTTTATGGTCATGCACCCTTAAAGAGTGGTCTATTTTTATTGAACCTCGATAGTAGTGACACACATATTCATAGTGTTGAAGCCAAAAGATGCAGAGTTGATAATGATAGTGCAACTTATTTGTGGCACTGCCGTTTGGGTCATATCGGTATAAAGCGCATGAAGAAACTCCATACTGATGGGCTTTTGGAACCACTTGATTATGAATCACTTGGTACTTGCGAACCGTGCCTTATGGGTAAGATGACAAAAACACCGTTCTCCTGTACTATGGAGAGAGCAACAGATTTGTTGGAAATCATACATACAGATGTATGTGGTCCGATGAACGTTGAGGCTCGTGGCGGATATCGTTATTTTCTCACCTTCACAGATGACTTAAGCAGATATGGGTATATCTACTTAATGAAACACAAGTCTGAAACATTTGAAAAGTTCAAAGAATTTCAGAGTGAAGTTGAAAATCATCATAACAAGAAAATAAAATTCCTACGATCTGATCGTGGAGGAGAATATTTGAGTTACGAGTTTGGTGCACATTTGAAAAATTGTGGAATAGTTTCGCAACTCACGCCACCCGGAACACCACAACGTAATGGTGTGTCCGAACGTCGTAATCGTACTTTACTAGATATGGTGCGATCTATGATGTCTCTTACTGATTTACCGCTATCGTTTTGGGGATACGCTTTAGAGACGGCCGGATTCACGTTAAATAGGGCAGCATCAAAATCCGTTGAGACGACGCCTTATGAACTGTGGTTTGGCAAGAAACCAAAGTTGTCGTTTCTGAAAGTTTGGGGCTGCGATGCTTATGTGAAAAAGCTTCAACCTGATAAGCTCGAACCCAAATCGGAGAAATGTGTCTTCATAGGATATCCAAAGGAAACTATTGGATACACCTTCTATCACAGATCCGAAGGCAAGACTTTTGTTGCTAAATTCGAAAACTTTCTGGAGGAGTTTCTCTCGAAAGAAGTGAGTGGGAGGAAAGTAGAACTTGACGAGGTAACTATACCTACTCCCTTATTGGAAAGTAGTACATCACAAAAACCTGTTTCTGTGACACCTACACCAGTTAGTGAGGAAGCTAATGATGATGATCATGAAACTTCAGAACAAGATACTACTGAACCTCGTAGATCAACCAGAGTGAGATCCGCGCCAGAGTGGTACGGTAATCCTGTTCTGGAAGTCATGCTACTAGATCATGATGAACCTACGAACTATGAAAAAGCGATGGTGAGCCCAGATTCCGCAAAATGGCTTGAAGCCATGAAATCTGAGATGGGATCCATGTATGAGAACAAAGTATGGACTTTGGTTGACTTGCCCGATGATCGGCAAGCAATTGAGAATAAATGGATCTTCAAGAAGAAGACTGACGCTGACGGTAATATTACTGTCTACAAAGCTCGACTTGTCGCAAAAGGTTCTCGGCAAGTTCAAGGGATTGACTACGATGAGACCTTCTCACCCGTAGCGATGCTTAAGTCTGTCTGAATCATGTTAGCAATTGCCGCATTTTATGATTATGAAATTTGGCAGATGGATGTCAAAACTGCATTCCTGAATGGATTTCTGGAAGAAGAGTTGTATATGATGCAACCAGAAGGTTTTGTCGATCCAAAGGGAGCTAACAAAGTGTGCAAGCTCCAACGATCCATTTATGGACTGGTGCAAGCCTCTCGGAGTTGGAATAAACGCTTTGATAGTGTGATCAAAGCATTTGGTTTTATACAGACTTTTGGAGAAGCCTGTATTTACAAGAAAGTGAGTGGGAGCTCTGTAGAATTTCTGATATTATATGTGGATGACATATTACTAATTGGAAATTATATAGAATTTCTGGATAGCATAAAGGGATACTTGAATAAGAGTTTTTCAATGAAAGACCTCGGTGAAGCTGCTTACATATTAGGCATTAAGATCTATAGAGATAGATCAAGACACTTAATTGGACTTTCACAAAGCACATACCTTGACAAAGTTTTGAAGAAGTTCAAAATGGATCAAGCAAAGAAAGGGTTCTTGCCTGTGTTACAAGGTGTGAAGTTGAGTAAGACTCAATGCCCGACCACTGCAGAAGATAGAGAGAAAATTAAAGATGTTCCCTATGCTTCAGCCATAGGCTCTATCATGTATGCAATGCTATGTACCAGACCTGATGTGTGCCTTGCTATAAGTCTAGCAGGGAGGTACCAAAGTGATCCAGGAGTGGATCACTGGACTGCGGTCAAGAACATCCTGAAATACCTGAAAAGGACTAAGGATATGTTTCTCATATATGGAGGTGACAAAGAGCTCATCGTAAAAGGTTACGTTGATGCAAGCTTTGACACTGATCCGGACGATTCTAAATCGCAAACCGGATACGTGTTTACATTAAACGGTGGAGCTGTCAGTTGGTGCAGTTCTAAACAAAGCGTTGTAGCGGGATCTACATGTGAAGCGGAGTACATAGCTGCTTCGGAAGCAGCAAATGAAGGAGTCTGGATGAAGGAGTTCATATGCGATCTAGGTGTCATACCTAGTGCATCGGGTCCGATGAAAATCTTTTGTGACAATACTGGTGCAATTGCCTTGGCAAAGGAATCCAGATTTCACAAGAGAACCAAGCACATCAAGAGACGCTTCAATTCCATCCGGGATCTAGTCCAGGTGGGAGACATAGAGATTTGCAAGATACAAACGGATCTGAATGTTGCAGACCCGCTGACTAAGCCTCTTCCACAAGCAAAACATGATCAGCACCAAGGCTCCATGGGTGTTAGAATCATTATTGTGTAATCTAGATTATTGACTCTAGTGCAAGTGGGAGACTGAAGGAAATATGCCCTAGAGGCAATAATAAAGTTATTATTTATTTCCTTATACCATGATAAATGTTTATTATTCATGCTAGAATTGTATTAACCGGAAACGTAATACATGTGTGAATACATAGACAAACAGAGTGTCACTAGTATGCCTCTACTTGACTAGCTCGTTGATCAAAGATGGTTATGTTTCCTAACCATGAACAAAGAGTTGTTATTTGATTAACGGGATCACATCATTAGGTGAATGATCTGATTGACATGACCCATTCCATTAGCTTAGCACCCGATCGTTTAGTATGTTGCTATTGCTTTCTCCATGACTTATACATGTTCCTATGACTATGAGATTATGCAACTCCCGTTTGCCGGAGGAACACTTTATGTGCTACCAAATGTCACAACGTAAATGGGTGATTATAAAGGTGCTCTACAGGTGTCTCCAAAGGTACATGTTGGGTTGGCGTATTTCGAGATTAGGATTTGTCACTCCGATTGTCGGAGAGGTATCTCTGGGCCCTCTCGGTAATGCACATCACATAAGCCTTGCAAGCATTGCAACTAATGAGTTAGTTGCGAAATGATGTATTACGGAACGAGTAAAGAGACTTGCCGGTAACGAGATTGAACTAGGTATTGAGATACCGACGATCGAATCTCGGGCAAGTAACATACCGATGACAAAGGGAACAACGTATGTTGTTATGAGGTCTGACCGATAAAGATCTTCGTAGAATATGTAGGAACCAATATGAGCATCCAGGTTCCGCTATTGGTTATTGACTGGAGACGTGTCTCGGTCATGTCTACATTGTTCTCGAACCGTAGGGTCCGCACGCTTAACGTTACGATGACAGTTTCATTATGAGTTTATGTATTTTGATGTACCGAAGGTTGTTCGGAGTCCCGGATGTGATCATGGACATGACGAGGAGTCTCGAAATGGTCGAGACATAAAGATCGATATATTGGAAGCCTATATTTGGATATCGGAATCGTTCTGGGTGAAATCGGGATTTTATCGGAGTACCGGGAGGGGGGGGGGGGGTTACCGGAACCCCCCAGGGGGTTATTGGGCCTACATGGGCCTTAAGGGAGAAGAGGAAAGGAGGCAAGAGGTGGCCGCGCGCCCCTCCCCTTCCTAGTCCGAATAGGACAAGGGAAGGGGGGCGGCGGCCCCCCCTTTCCTTTCCCTCTTCCTCTTCTTTCCCCTTCTCCTTATCCAACTAGGAAAGAAGGGAGTCCTACTCCCGGTGGGAGTAGGACTCCCCCTTGGCGCGCCCTCCTTGGCCGGCCGCCCCTCCCCTTGGCTCCTTTATATACGGGGGCAGGGGGCACCCTAGGACACACAAGTTGATCTTCGTGATCGTTCCTTAGCCGTGTGCGGTGCCCCCCTCCATGATATTACACCTCGGTCATATTGTAGCGGTGCTTAGGCGAAGCCCTGCGACGGTTGAACATCAAGATCGTCACCACGCCGTCGTGCTGACGGAACTCTTCCCCCGAAGCTTTGTTGGATCGGAGCCCGGGGAGCGTCATCGAGCTGAACGTGTGCCAAGAACTCGGAGGTGTCGGAGTAACGGTGCTTGGATCGGTTGAACCGGGGAGACGTACGACTACTTCCTCTACGTTGCGTCAACGCTTCCGCTTCGATCTACGAGGGTACGTAGACAACACTCTCCCCTCTCGTTGCTATGCATCACTATGATCTTGCGTGTGCGTAGGATTTTTTTTGAAATTACTACGTTCCCCAAACACTGCGAAGGGCCTATCTATTTACTTTTATTGCTGAGTCATCATCCTCTTATAAAAAACACCGGTTAGAGAGCACCAATGTCATTTGTATGCATTGTTATTAACTTATATTGAGTATGACTGTGACGGGATCTCTTTTACCATGAATTACAATGTCTAGTCAGTCCTTGATCCTCAGGGGTGCTCTGCATTTATGTTTTGCGGTCTCAGAACGGGCTAGCGAGATACCATCTTGTTATATCATATCATGATTGTTTTGAGAAATTGTTGTCATCCGAGATTTATTATTATTGCTCGCTAGTTCATTATGCCATTGATATGAGTAAATGTGAGACCTAAATGTTATTGTGAATATGGTTAGTTCATGATCTTTGCTGAAAACTTGAGTGTTGGCTTTACATATTTGCAACAACAAGATCAAGCAGAGTTTGTAAAAGTTTTTCTTTATCACTTTCAATTTCTCAACTGAATTGCTTGAGGACAAGCAATGGGTTAAGCTTGGGGGACTTGATATGTCTCCGTCGTATCTACTTCTCCAAACTCTTTTGCCCTTGTTTATGGACTCTAATTTGCATGATTTGAATGGAACTAACCCGGACTAGCGTTGTTTTAAGCAGAATTGCCATGGTGTTATTTTTGTGTAGAAATATAAGTTCTCGGAATGACCTAAAAATTCACGGACATCACTTTTGGAATTAATAAAAAATATTGGCGAAAGAATAAAGTGAAGGGGGCCCACACCCTAGCCACAAGGGTGGGGGGCGCGCTGATACGTCTCCAATGTATCTATAATTTTTGATTGCTCCATGCTATATTATATTCTATTTTGGACATTATTGGGCTTTATTATCCACTTTTATATTATTTTTTGGACTAACCTATTAACCGGAGGCCTAGCCCAGAATTGCTGTTTTTTTTGCCTATTTTAGGGTTTCGTAGAAAAGGAATGTCAAACGGAGTCCAAACGGAATGAAACCTTCGGGAACGTGATTTTTGGAACGAACAAGATCCAGGAGACTTGGACCCTACGTCAAGCAACCAACAGGGAGGCCACGAGGTAGGGGGCGCGCCTACCCCCCAGGCGCGCCCTCCACCCTCGTGGGCCCCCTGTTGCTGCACCAACGTACTTCTTCCTCCTATATATACCTACGTACCCCCAAATGATCAGATATGGAGCCAAAACCCTAATTCCACCGCCGTAACTTTCTGTATCCACGAGATCGCATCTTGGGGCCTGTTCCGGAGCTCCGCCAGAGGGGGCATCGATCACAGAGGGCTTCTACATCAACACCATAGCCTCTCTGATGAAGTGTGAGTAGTTTACCTCAAACCTTCAGGTCCATAGTTATTAGCTAGATGGCTTTTTCTCTCTTTTTGGATCTCAATACAAAGTTCTCCCCCTCTCTTGTGGAGATCTATTCGATGTAATCTTCTTTTGCGGTGTGTTTGTTGAGACCGATGAATTGTGGGGTTATGATCAAGTTTATCTATGAACAATATTTGAATCTTCTCTGAATTCTTTTATGTATGATTGGTTATCTTTGCAAGTCTCTTTGAATTATTGGTTTGGTTTGGCCTACTAGATTGATCTTTCTTGCAATGGGAGAAGTGCTTAGCTTTGGGTTCAATCTTGCGGTGTCCTTTCCTAGTGACAGTAGGGGCAGCAAGGCACGTATTGTATTGTTGCCATCGAGGATAACAAGATGGGGTTTTCATCATATTGCATGAGTTTATCCCACATCATGTCATCTTGCTTAAAGCGTTACTCTGTTCTCTTGAACTTAATACTCTAAATGCATGTTGGATAGCGGTCGATGTGTGGAGTAGTAGTAGTAGATGCCGGCAGGAGTCGGTCTACTTGTCTCGGACGTGATGCCTACATACATGATCATACCTAGATATTCTCATAACTATGCTCAATTCTGTCAATTGCTCAACAGTAATTTGTTCACCCACCGTAAAATACTTATGCTCTTGAGAGAAGCCACTAGTGAAACCTATGCCCCCGGGTCTATCTTCATCATATAAATCTTCCAATACTTAGTTATTTTCATTGCATTTTATTTTACTTTGCATCTTTATCATAAAAATACCAAAAATCTTATCTTATCATATCTATCAGATCTCACTCTCGTAAGTGACCGTGTAGGTATTGACAACCCCTTATCGTGTTGGTTGCGAGGATTTATTTGTTTTGTGTAGGTGCAGGGACTCGCGCGTAGCCTCCTACTGGATTGATACCTTGGTTCTCAAAAACTGAGGGAAATACTTATGCTACTTTGCTACACCACCCTTTCCTCTTCCAGGGAAAACCAACGCAAGTGCTCAAGAGGTAGCAAGAAGGATTTTTGGCGCCGTTGCCGGGGAGGTCTACGCAGAAGTCAACGTACCAAGTACCCATCACAAACCCTTATCCACCGCATTATATTATTTGCCATTTGCCTCTCGTTTTCCTCTCCCCCACTTCACCCTTGCCATTTTATTCGCCCTCTCTCTCTCTATCCTCCCTCTCTTTCTCTATTAGCCTCTTTTTCGCTTGCTCCTCGTTTGCTTGTGTGTTGGATTGCTTGCTTGTCACGATGGCTCTTCCCGATTTGGTGATCTTCACCTTAAAAGTTTAGAAGAAATCAAAAGCAACGTTAGGAGTTTTATGGTCTTGCAATTTGAGCATAATAGTTTCTTTAGAGACGAGCTTAAGCAACAAAAAAGCTTTATGAGTTATATGAATAAAGAGCTCGACGATATGTCTAAATAATTTGATGGTTTGAGATCCCAAATTGCTTGTCTTGAGAAGTTAATAGCTGAAGTTTCGGATAAGCAGGCTACCTTAGTTAATAAGATGGCCGCTAAGCCTGAAGACCATGATAATAAAGATGAAGATCAAAAAGTTATTGATGTGTCCCCTATTAAATCTTTGTTTTGCAATATGAACCTTGATAATGATGGGACTGAATATGATCCACCTTTACCTAGAAGGTGTTCCAAAAATTCGGAGTTTTTAGATCTTGATGCTAAATTTGATAAAAGTGGGATTGAAGAAATCAAAACTTTAAATAGTAATGAACCCACTATCTTGGATTTCAAGGAATTTAATTACGATAATTCCTCTTTGATAGATTGTATTTCCTTGTTGCAATCCATGCTAATTTCTCCTCATGCTTATAGTCAAAATAAAGCTTTTACCAAACATATCATTGATGCTTTGATGCAATCTTATGAAGAAAAACTTGAGTTGGAAGTTTCTATCCCTAGAAAACTGTATGATGAGTGGGAACCTACTATTAAAATTAAAATTGAAGATCATGAATGCTATGCTTTGTGTGATTTGGGTGCTAGTGTTTCCACGATTCCAAAAACTTTGTGTGATTTGTTAGGTTTCCGTGATTTTGATGATTGCTCTTTAAATTTGCACCTTGCGGATTCCACTATTAAGAAACCTATGGGAAGAATTAATGATGTTCTTATTGTTTAAAATAGGAATTACGTGCCCGTAGATTTTATCGTTCTTTATATAGATTGCAATCCTTCATGTCCTATTATTCTTGGTAGACCTTTCCTTAGAACGATTGGTGCGATTATTGATATGAAGGAAGGAAATATTAGATTCCAAATTCCGTTAAGGGAAGGCATGGAACAATTTCCTAGAAAGAAAATTAAATTACCTTATGAATCTATTATGAGAGCCACTTATGGATTGCCTTCCAAAGACGGCAATACCTAGATCTATCCTTGCTTTTTATGCCTAGCTAGGGGCGTTAAACGATAGCGCTTGTTGGGAGGCAACCCAATTTTATTTTTATTCCTTGCTTTTTGCTCCTGTTTAGTAATAAATAATTTATCTAGCCTCTGTTTTGGTTGTGTTTTTTGTGTTTAATTAGTGTTTGTGCCAAGTAGAACCGTTGGGAAGACTTGGGGAAAGTCTTGTTAATCTTGCTATAAAAAACAGAAACTTTAGCGCTCACGAGAACTGCTGCCATTTTTTATTTGGAAAGTGATATTTAGTTAATTATTTTTGAAGATGATTAATAGATAAATTCCTCATTCCCAGCAATTTATTTTAGAATTTTTGGGGTTCCATATCTTGCGCTAGCTACAGATTACTACAGACTGTTCTGTTTTTGACAGATTCTGTTTTTCGTGTGTTGTTTGCTTATTTTGATGAATCTATGGCTAGTAAAATAGCTTATAAACCATAGAGAAGTTGTAATACAGTAGGTTTAACATCAATATAAATAAATAATGAGTTCATTACATTACCTTGAAGTGGTCTTTCATTTTCTTTCGCTAACGGAGCTCACGAGATTTTCTACTTTAAGTTTTGTGTTGTGAAGTTTTCAAGTTTTGGGGTAAAGATTTGATGGATTATGGAACAAGGGGTGGCAAGAGCCTAAGCTTGGGGATTCCCATGGCACCCCCAAGATAATCTAAGGACACCTAAATGCCAAAGCTTGGGTATTCCCTGGAAGGCATCCCCTCTTTCGTCTACTTCTAATGGTAACTTTACTTGGAGCTATATTTTTATTCACCACATGATATGTGCTTTGGTTGTGGCATCTTGTATGATTTGAGTCTTTGCTTTCTAGTTTACCACAATCATCTTTGCTATACACACCTTTTGAGAGAGACACACATGATTCGGAAATTATTAGAATACTCTACGTGCTTCACTTATATCTTTTGAGTTATATAGTTTTGCTCTAGTACTTCACTTATATCTTTTAGAGCACGGTGGTGGATTTGGTTTATAGAAACTATTGATCTCTCATGCTTCACTTAGATTATTTTGAGAGTCTTAAATAGCATGGTAATTTTCTTAAATAATCCTAATATGCTAGGTATACAAGATTAATAATAAAATTCTCTTATGAGTGTGTTGAATACTATGAGAAGTTTGATACTTGATCATTGTTTTGAGATATGGAGATGGTGATATTAGAGTCATGCTAGTTGAGTAGTTGTGAATTTGAGAAATACTTGTGTTAAAGTTTGTGATTCCCGTAGCATGCACGTATGGTGAACCGTTATGTGATGAAGTCGGAGCATGATTTATTTATTGACTGTCTTCCTTATGAGTGGCGGTCGGGGACGAGCGATGGTCTTTTCCTAACAATCTATCCCCCTAGGAGCATGCACGTAATACTTTGCTTTGATAACTTGTAAATTTTTGCAATAAGTATGTGAGTTCTTTATGACTAATGTTGAGTCCATGGATCATACGCACTCTCACCCTTCCACCATTGCTAGCCTCTCTAATACCGCGCACCTTTCGCCGGTATCATACACCCACCATATACCTTCCTCAAAACAACCACTATACCTACCTATCATGGCATTTCCATAGCCATTCCGAGATATATTGCCATGCAACTTTCCACCGTTCCGTTTACTATGACACGCTTCATCATTGTCATATTGCTTTGCATGATCATGTAGTTGACATTGTATTTGTGGCAAAGCCACCGTTCATAATTCTTTCATACATGTCACTCATGAGTCATTGCATATCCCGGTACACCGCCGGAGGCATTCACATAGAGTCATATCTTGTTCTAAGTATCGAGTTGTAATTCTTGAGTTGTAAGAAAAATAAAAGTGTGATGATCATCATTATTAGAGCATTGTCCCAAGTGAGGAAAGGATGATGGAGACTATGTTTCCCCCACAAGTCGGGATGAGACTCCGGACGAAAAATAAAATAAAATAAAAAGAGGCCAAAGAAGCCCAAATAAAAAAACGAGAGAAAAAGAGAGAAGGGACAATGCTACTATCCTTTTACCACACTTGTGCTTCAAAGTAGCACCATGATCTTCATGATAGAGAGTCTCCTATTATACCACTTTCATATACTAGTGGGAATTTTTCATTATAGAACTTGGCTTGCATATTCCAATGATGGGCTTCCTCAAAATGCCCTAGGTCTTCGTGAGCAAGCAAGTTGGATGCACACCCACTTAGTTTCTTTTGTTGAGCGTTCATATACTTATAGCTCTAGTGCATCCGTTGCATGGCAATCCCTACTCACTCACATTGATATCTATTGATGGGCATCTCCATAGCCCATTGACACTACAAGAAATTTGTTAATACGTGACGGATCTTGTCCATCACGGATTAGTGCAAAACTTTCATGGGTGCCCATCCTTGACGGATTTGAATTCCGTCATGTATATCGCGTCATAATTTGATATCGTACCTTCCATGACGGTAATAGGCCGTCATGGATCTACCCCAGGCCCGCCCAAGCCCAAACCTCTGTGACAGAACAATCCGTCACAAACAAACACCATGTAGGATTTTCAGTTGACCAATTCAAATGACGTGGCTGCCTACATGGATACTATTTTTTGTCACCAAAATCGTCATGGACAATTTAAATATCGTGCCCATTTTCTTCTTGCCCAAATTTGACCCAATACGTTTTTAGCATAATGCATTGCACAAATCCAACTTTGGCCCAACAAAAAGTATTACAAAGTTTATCCAGTATGCAGCCCTTTTATGTATCTACAATTTAGCAGTTTACAAAATCCTCTATGAAATGATAACTTACAACATAGTTTGACAAAAATACATCACACAACAGGGTTAGGAACCAATACAATCCATTTACATCATCAGAACATATAACTACTGAGGCTATTATTCACGCTCTTGCTATCGACGCTCTTGATGGAAAATCATGTAGTGGCTGATTGTAATAAGCGGCACCAAGTATCCTGCTATCCGATCTTACCTAGCATGTTTACAAGAATATTAGATATTTGTAGATATGCATAGATAGTAGAAATAAGAGAATTGCAACAAATATAAAAATGACTCACATGCTGTCCCAAATTCTTAAATCGTACAGTGCCTATAAATGAGAATACCATTGTATCTATTACATATATAACAAGAGTAAACATGAGGTTGCTTAAAATTAATCCAAACAGAAGTGTGTCAAATGAAAGTAAAACACCAAAGTAACAAACACACATCACAAAACTCAAGTACTATAACAGCAGAAGTTGAGGCCATATAAACCCGCCAACAAAATGGCACCACTAACATTTGAAGTTTACAACAGACGGGTCGACGAGCAGCGGCATGAAACACAATGTTTATGCTGCAAATATATCTCAATGGGCTGACAAATAGTAAACAATACTTGCTTGCCAAGTGATTTTCAAACAGCATGGAAAATATCAACGAAGAATATGATTTAGTTTCCATGAGAGACCTCCCACATTAAGCCATGTACTTGTTATTAGATGAAAAACTCAAATAAAAAAGTATCTACTTTCTGAGTTTTTCGCCTTCTCTTCGCTCTGGACAAGAGCGCTCAAAATTTGTAATCTAGTGGACTATGAAACTTGAAAAATACTTGATAAACAATGAAACAAAACATAGGAAAGTACAGTTTGAAATGATCACGTGTCGTTTATATTCATTCAGGGTAGATCGAAAAGATTTTCTACCATAAAGCCATTGATTTAATTATCCGTGTTAATTATATGCATAACGATTCTATATGCTGCCCACGTGACCAATATAGTACAATTATTTATAACTGGAAACAATAATGAAATGAAATGTACCAGTATATATTTATACAATGCGACAGCAGTAGAAACAAGATTGCACATGTGTATCAAAGCAATGCAAGGTTGTTAAAGTAGAAGCCGAAGTATGAACTTCCTTTCTTTCATTGGTTCATCTTGTACAGATTGCATTTTAGATATGCCAAATCTAGGGGAACCAAAAAGGCATCACCATGAAACAAAAAAGCACTGTTTAACTATAACATCCACACAATGGTCGTAGAGGAGTAACAACAAGCGACAATACTTGCACCTGATTCGGAAGATAAAAGAGAGCAACACAAATTACATAGACGATTAACAAAAGATCAAAGAAAGGAGAAGGTGCATGATAACTAGCTAAGGAGCCCTGGCCAACTAGTCCTCTACCCTGAATTTGGTGTCAGGTGCATACATTGATACTACAAAGCATTATTTCAATATTCTGTTTAACCTCACTGTGATGTTATAATTCAGAATTTGTGAAACATTTGACGAACCTTCTCAAAAGGCTAGCTTCTAATGAAATTGGTTTTCCAGAAACTTTTATTGAATACATTATGAAATTAGGAAGCAGATCTTGCGCAAAGCTTGTTCCGCAGTATAAAAAAAGTATGCAACCCATTAAATTTACCAAGATGAGCTATACTTGAATGCAGATCTTAGGAAATAGAGCATCCACTCAACCCGTTATGCAAAAAGCACCTAAGAAACAACATGCACGCTATCAGATTAACAAGTTCCCCTCACTGTCCAGCAAATATAAACAACTAGAGGTGCAGCAACTCCTACAAGAAGAAACTAGAATTCCTACCTGCAAAATTATTTCTTTCTTCAAGCTGATACAAGCTAGTAATCTACATGTAACAAAGTATAGTTCAACCACGGGATCTGAGCAGAGGGAGGCAGAGGTACAAGTGCTCACCAAAGAGGTCTGTAGGCGATGCAGCGGTAGCATTGCAGGTCGGCCATCACCGTCGCGCGGTAGATGGGTCGCGGCAGGATGCACGGCCACGCGGAGACGCGGCAGAGGAGGTCTGGGTTGCCGGCATCCTGCCCGAAACACGCGAGCGCACGGCTCCATCCAGGAGGTGGAGAGGGTGCGAGGGGGCATTGTGTGCAACAGAGAGGAGCCGTCGGAGATGCGCCGTCGATGCACGTGACGCCGCAGCCAAAACCCTAGCGATGGGATAGGGGTCATGGGCGAGTGCCGGAAACCGGGAGCGGAGGGTCCAGACGGCCTTGAGGATGGATGGGTCAGAAACCAGGTTCTGAGTGTGCTGTGTGGTGGGCGGCGTCGGGGGAATCGGCGTGCGTTGGTCGCAGTGCGAGGGGCCGCACGAGAGAGAGAGAAATGGATTGCGAGAGGGATGGTTGGGTTGGGGAGTGGCGGATCTGGCAGCAGGGGAGCCGTGGAGCTGCGAGCTGTGAGGAGGGGGAGACCCAGGGGTGAGCTGTGGGAGGACAGAGGCGAAAATGTGGTGGGTGGCGGCCATGGGAGACGATGAGGAATCGGGAGGAGGGAGATGGGAGGGGGCCGGGGAGGAGGATCCTAGGGTTACCTCTTTTTATACAGGGAACGGTTAGACGGGCTTTAGCGGGCTTCAGCGGGCTTGCGCGTGTGTACCAGACCGTCCATGACAGTTTCACTGAATGTCATGAGAAATCCGTCATGGATTAACAGCTTTCTTGTAGTGTGATACGCCTAGTTGATGTGAGACTATCTTCTCCCTTTTTGTCTTCTCCACAAACACCATTCTATTCCACCTATAGTGCTATATCCATGGCTCATGCTCATGTATTGAGTGAAGATTACAAAAGTTTGAGAATGTCAAAAGTATGAAACAATTGCTTGGCTTGTCATCGGGGTTGTGCATGATTTAAATACTTTGTGTGGTGAAGATAGAGCATAGCCAGACTATATGATTTTGTAGGGATAACTTTCTTTGGCCATGTTATTTTGAAGAGACATAATTGCTTAGTTAGTATGATTGAAGTATTATTATTTCCATGTAAATATTAAACTTTTTGTATTGAATCTTTCGGATCTGAATATTCAAACCACAATTAAGAAGAATTACATTGAAATTATGCCAAGTAGAATTCCACATCAAAAATTCTGTTTTTATCATTTACCTACTCGAGGACGAGCAGGAATTAATCTTGGGGATGCTTGATACGTCTCCAACGTATCTATAATTTTTGATTGCTCCATGCTATATTATATTCTGTTTTGGACATTATTGGGCTTTATTATCCACTTTTATAATATTTTTGGGACTAACCTATTAACCGGAGGCCCAGCCCAGAATTGCTATTTTTTTTGCCTATTTTAGGGTTTGAAGAAAAGGAATATCAAAAGTCCAAACGGAATGAAACCTTCGGGAACGTGATATTTGGAACGAACAAGATCCAAGAGACTTGGACCCTACGTCAAGCAACCAACAGGGAGGCCACGAGGTAGGGGGCGCGCCTACCCCCCAGGCGCGCCCTCCACCCTCGTGGGCCCCCTGTTGCTCCACCGACGTACTTCTTCCTCCTATAGATACCTCCGTACCCCCAAACGATCAGATACGAAGCCAAAACCCTAATTCCACCGCCGTAACTTTCTGTATCCATGAGATCCCATCTTGGGGCCTGTTCCGGAGCTCCGCCAGAGGGGGTATCGATCACGGAGGGCTTCTACATCAACACCATAGTCTCTCCGATGAAGTGTGAGTAGTTTACCTCAGACCTTCGGGTCCATAGTTATTAGCTAGATGGCTTCTTCTCTCTTTTTGGATCTCAATAGAAAGTTCTCCCCCTCTCTTGTGGAGATCTATTCGAGGTAATCTTCTTTTGCGGTGTGTTTGTTGAGAACGATGAATTGTGGGTTTATGATCAAGTTTATCTATGAACAATATTAGAATCTTCTTTGAATTCTTTTATGGATGATTGGTTATCTTTGCAAGTCTCTTCGAATTATCAGTTTGGTTTGGCATACTAGATTGATCTTTCTTGCAATGGGAGAAGTGCTTAGCTTTGGGTTCAATCTTGCGGAGTCCTTTCCCAGTGACAGTAGGGGCAGCAAGGCACATATTGTATTGTTGCCATCGAGGATAACAAGATGGGGTTTTCATCATATTGCATGAGTTTATCCCTCTACATCATGTCATCTTGCTTAAAGCGTTACTCTGTTCTCTTGAACTTAATACTCTAGATGCATGTTGGATAGCGGTCGATGTGTGGAGTAATAGTAGTAGATGCAGGCAGGAGTCGGTCTACTTGTCTCGGACGTGATGCCTATATACATGATCATACCTAGATATTCTCATAACTATGCTCAATTCTGTCAATTGCTCAACAGTAATTTGTTCACCCACTGTAAAATACTAATGCTCTTGAGAGAAGCCACTAGTGAAACCTATGGCCCCGGGGTCTATCTTCATCATATTAATCTTCCAATACTTAGTTATTTTCATTGCCTTTTATTTTACTTTGCATCTTTATCATAAAAATACCAAAAATATTATCTTATCATATCTATCAGATCTCACTCTCGTAAGTGACCGTGTAGGTATTGACAACCCCTTATCGTGTTGGTTGCGAGGATTTATTTGTTTTGTGTAGGTGCAGGGACTCGCGCGTAGCCTCCTACTGGATTGATACCTTGGTTCTCAAAAACTGAGGGAAATACTTACGCTACTTTGCTGCACCACCCTTTCCTCTTCAAGGGAAAACCAACGCAAGTGCTCAAGAGGTAGCAAGAAGGATTTCTGGCGCCGTTGCCGGGGAGGTCTACGCAAAAGTCAACATACCAAGTACCCATCACAAACCCTTATCTCCCGCATTACATTATTTGCCATTTGCCTCTCATTTTCCTCTCCCCCACTTCACCCTTGCCGTTTTATTTGCCCTCTCTCTCTCTATCCTCCCTCTCTTTCTCTATTTGCCTCTTTTCCGCTTGCTCCTCGTTTGCTTGTGTGTTGGATTGCTTGCTTGTCACGATGGCTCTTCCCCGATTTGGTGATCTTCACCTTAAAAGGTTAGAAGAAATCAAAAGCAATGTTAGGAGTTTTATGGTCTTGCAATTTGAGCATAATAGTTTCTGTAGAGACGAGCTTAAGGAACAAAAAAGCTTTATGAGTTATATGAATAAAGAGCTCGACGATATGTCTAAAGAATTTGATGGTTTGAAATCCCAAATTGCTTGTCTTGAGAAGTTAATAGCTGAAGTTTCGGATAAGCAGGCTACCTTAGTTAATAAGATGGCCGCTAAGCCTGAAGACCATGATAATAAAGATGAAGATCTAAAAGTTATTGATGTGTACCCTATTATATCTTTGTTTTGCAATATGAATCTTGATAATGATGGGACTGAATATGATCCACCTTTACCTAGAAGGCGTTCCAAAAATTCGGAGTTTTTAGATCTTGATGCTAAATTTTATAAAAGTGGCATTGAAGAAATCAAAACTTTAAATAGTAATGAACCCACTATCTTGGATTTCAAGGAATTTAATTATGATAATTGCTCTTTGATAGATTGTATTTCCTTGTTGCAATCCGTGCTAATTTCTCCTCACGCTTATAGTCAAAATAAAGCTTTTACCAAACATATCATTGATGCTTTGATGAAATCTTATGAAGAAAAACTTGAGTTGGAAGTTTCTATCCCTAGAAAACTGTATGATGAGTGGGAACCTACTATTAAAATTAAAGATCATGAATTCTATGCTTTGTCTGATTTGGGTGCTAGTGTTTCCATGATTCCAAAAACTTTGTGTGATTTGTTAGGTTTCCGTGATTTTGATGATTGTTCTTTAAATTTGCACCTTGCGGATTCCACTATTAAGAAACCTATGGGAAGAATTAATGATGTTCTTATTGTTGAAAATAGGAATTACGTGCCCGTAGATTTTATCGTTCTTGATATAGATTGCAATCCTTCATGTCCTATTATTCTTGGTAGACCTTTCCTTAGAACGATTGGTGCGATTATTGATATGAAGGAAGGAAATATTAGATTCCAATTTCCGTTAAGGGAAGGCATGGAACACTTTCCTAGAAAGAAAATGAAATTACCTTATGAATATATTATGAGATCCACTTATGGATTGCCTACCAAAGATGTCAATACCGAGATCTATCCTTGCTTTTTATGCCTAGCTAGGGGCGTTAAACGATAGCGCTTGTTGGGAGGCAACCCAATTTTATTTTTATTCCTTGCTTTTTCTCCTGTTTAGTAACAAATAATTTATCTAGCCTCTGTTTTGGTTGTGTTTTTTGTGTTTAATTAGTGTTTGTGCCAAGTGGAACCGTTGGGAAGACTTGGGGAAAGTCTTGTTAATCTTGCTGTAAAAAACAGAAACTTTAGCGCTCACGAGAACTACTGCAATTTTTATTTGGAAAGTGATATTTAGTTAATTCTTTTTACAGATGATTAATAGATAAATTACTCACGTCCAGAAATTTATTTTAGAATTTTTGAGGTTCCCGATCTTGCGCTAGCTACATATTACTACAGACTGTTCTGTTTTTGACAGATTCTGTTTTTTGTGTGTTGTTTGCTTATTTTTATGAATCTATGGCTAGTAACATAGTTTATAAACCATATAGAGGTTGGAGTACAGTAGGTTTATCACGAATATAAATAAAGAATGAGTTCATTATAGTACCTTGAAGGAGTCTTTCGTTTTCTTTCGCTAACGGAGCTCACGAGATTTTCTACTTTAAGTTTTGTGTTGTGAAGTTTTCAAGTTTTGGGTAAAGATTTGATGGATTATGGAACAAGGAGTGGCAAGATCTTAAGCTTGGGGATGCCCATGTCACCCCCAAGATAATATAAGGACACCTAAAATCCAAAGCTTGGGGATGCCCCGGAAGGCATCCCCTCTTTCGTCTATTTCTATCGGTAACTTTACTTGGAGCTATATTTTTATTCACGACATGATATGTGTTTTGCTTGGAGCGTCTTGTATGATTTGAGTCTTTTCTTTGTAGTTTACCACAATCATCTTTTCTGTACACACCTTTTGAGAGAGACACACATGATTCAGAAATTATTACAATACTCTATGTGCTTCACTTATATGTTTTGAGTTATATAGTTTTGCTCTAGTACTTCACTTATATCTTTTAGAGCACGGTGGTGGCTTTGTTTTATAGAAACTATTGATATCTCATGCTTCACTTAGATTATTTCGAGAGTCTTAAAGAGCATGGTAATTTGCTTAAATAATCATAATATGCTAGGTATACAAGATTAATAATAAAATTCTCTTATGAGTGTGTTCATACCATGAGAAGTTTGATACTTGATAATTGTTTTGAGATATGGAGATGGTGATATTAGAGTGATGCTAGTTGAGTAGTTGTGAATTTGAGAAATAATTGTGTTAAAGTTTGTGATTCCGGTAGCATGCACGTATGGTGAACCGTTATGTGATGAAGTCGGAGCATGATTTATTTATTGATTGTCTTCCTTATGAGCGGTGGTCGGGGATGAGCGATGGTCTTTTCCTACCAATCTATCCCCCTAGGAGCATGCATGTAATACTTTGCTTTGATAACTTGTAAATTTTTGCAATAAGTATGTGAGTTCTTTATGACTAATGTTGAGTCCATGGATCATACGCACTCTCACCCTTCCACCATTGCTAGCCTCTCTAATACCGCGCACCTTTCGCCGGTATCATACACCCACCATATACCTTCCTCAAAACAACCACCATACCTACCTATCATGGCATTTCCATAGCCATTCCGAGATATATTGCCATGCAACTTTCCACCGTTCTGTTTACTATGACACGCTTCATCATTGCCATATTGCTTTGCATGATCATGTAGTTGACATTGTATTTGTGGCAAAGCCACCGTTCATAATTCTTTCATACATGTCACTCATGAGTCATTGCATATCCTGGTACACCGCAGGACGCATTCACATAGAGTCATATCTTGTTCTAAGTATCGAGTTGTAATTCTTGAGTTGTAAGAAAAATAAAAGTGTGATGATCATCATTATTAGAGCATTGTCCCAAGTGAGGAAAGGATGATGGAGACTATGTTTCCCCCACAAGTCGGGATGAGACTCCGGACGGAAAATAAAATAAAATAAAAAGAGGCCAAAGAAGCCCAAATAAAAAAACGAGAGAAAAAGAGAGAAGGGACAATGCTACTATCCTTTTACCACACTTGTGCTTCAAAGTAGCACCATGATCTTCATGATAGAGAGTCTCCTATTATACCACTTTCATATACTAGTGGGAATTTTTCATTATAGAACTTGGCTTGCATATTCCAATGATGGGCTTCCTCAAAATGCCCTAGGTCTTCGTGAGCAAGCAAGTTGGATGCACACCCACTTAGTTTCTTTTGTTGAGCCTTCATATACTTATAGCTCTAGTGCATCCGTTGCATGGCAATCCCTACTCACTCACATTGATATCTATTGATGGGCATCTCCATAGCCCGTTGATATGCCTAGTTGATGTGAGACTATCTTCTCCCTTTTTGTCTTCTCCACAACCACCATTCTATTCCACCTATAGTGCTATATCCATGGCTCACGCTCATGTATTGAGTGAAGATTGCAAAAGTTTGAGAATGTCAAAAGTATGAAACAATTGCTTGGCTTGTCATCGGGGTTGTGCATGATTTAAATACTTTGTGTGGTGAAGATAGAGCATAGCCAGACTAAATGATTTTGTAGGGATAACTTTCTTTGGCCTTGTTATTTTGAAGAGACATAATTGCTTAGTTAGTATGCTTGAAGTATTATTATTTCCATGTCAATATTAAACTTTTTGTCTTGAATCTTTCGGATCTGAATATTCATACCACAATTAAGAAGAATTACATTGAAATTATGCCAAGTAGCATTCCACATCAAAAATTCTGTTTTTATCATTTACCTACTCGAGGACGAGCACGAATTAAGCTTGGGGATGCTTGATACGTCTCCAACGTATCTATAATTTTTGATTGATCCATGCTATATTATATTCTATTTTGGACATTATTGGGCTTTATTATCCACTTTTATATTATTTTCGGGACTAACCTATTAACCGGAGGCCCATCCGAGAATTGCTAATTTTTTTTTGCCTATTTTAGGGTTTTGAAGAAAAGGAATATCAAAAGTCCAAATGGAATGAAATCTCCGGGAACGTGATTTTTGGAACGAACAAGATCCAGGAGACTTGGACCCTACGTCAAGCAACCAACAGGGAGGCCACGAGGTAGGGGACGCGCCTACCCCCCCCCCCCCCACCCCAGGCGCGCCCTCCACCCTCGTGGGCCCCCTGTTGCTCCACTAACGTACTTCTTCCTCCTATATATACGTACGTACCCCCAAACGATCAAATACGGAGCCAAAACCCTAATTCCACCGCCGTAACTTTCTGTATCCACGAGATCCCATCTTGGGGCCTGTTCCAAGCTCTGCCGGAGGGGGCATCAATCACGGAGGGCTTCTACATCAACACCCACTACAAAAAAAGACACATCCATGACATTTGAGGCGGAATGAATTTTTTTCTGTCATACATATGACACTTCTATGACGATAATTGTGAAAAAACCCGGCATCATCATAGATGTGGTGGGCTCCTACTTCTATGACAAAAAATCATGACAGAAAATGGGCTTTTCATCCTGGGCGGGCCGGAGACGCAACTGCATGACATTCTTTGGGCTGTCCATGACGGAAAAACCCGTGGTAGAAGCGAGGGGGAGGAAAATTTCGGGGAGTTCCCGGTTACGGTGGTAGGTCGGGGGCCGAGCGATGCGCGTTTCTGTCGTACACGTACGCGCGTGTGTGCAAGGCATTGGCTCTAACTGAACCCGAGCGAGGCGTTGGGTTCTAACTGAACCTGAGCGATTGCACTGCAGGCTACGCGTTACTGAACCCAAGTGATCGATCGATGGCTGTTAACTTAACCCGATCGAGCAATTCCTTCGCTACTGCTGCTAACTGAAGCCGGTCGATGCTGCCTCTGGGATGAACAGTGAGCGTTGCGGGGGGTTTGGATGGACAGTGAGCGGTGGCGTTGCCTCTGGATGAACAGGACCCCGTGGTGTGGTGGAGGGCTGGATGAATAGTAGACGGTGGAGGGGTGCCCGTGGAGGGGTGGTTGAACAGGACCCCGTGGTGTGGAGGGCTAGATGAACAGTAGATGGTGGAGGGGTGGTTAAACAGTAGCCGGTGGAGTAGCACGCGGTGGAGGCTGGATGAACAGGAGCCCGTGGAGGCTGGAGGAGGTCGATGGTGGAGATGAACAGTATTCCGTGGAGTCCCGTTTTGCGGTACGCCACACCCCCCGATGAACAGGACCCCCGTTTCGACCGTAGGAGGTCTGTTTCGTCCGTTTTGTGGTACGCCACACCCCTCCCGATCAACAGGACCCTCGTTTCGACCATAGGAGGTCTGTTTCCTCCGTTTTGCGGTACGCCAGACCCCTCCCGATCAACAGGACCCCGTTCCGAATGTAGGAGGTCCGTTTCCTCCGTTGTGTGGTACGCCAGGCCTTGTTTCCATCGCCTGTTCCGTCCAAGCCCTCCCAATGAACACGACCTTGCATTCTGTTCCGACCCAGTCCATTGCCTCCCCATGAACACGACGCATTCCGTTGCCTCCCCATGAACACAATGAGGATGCTGTTTCTCCGTTCCGACCCAGCCATGTACACGAGCCCTGGCCGTACGTATGCGCGAGTAGGTGTTCGAGACCCCGCCCGTATGTACACATACGTGGCCGTATTTTCTTTCTTGCACCCTGGCCGCTGTACGTACGTGTACATGCTACGTGCGCGCCTCTACTACGGCACGTACGCGCCTCTACTACGACACGTGCGCGCCTCTACATCCACCGGTATATATGTACGTACACGTTCGCGACCAGAATGACAACGCTACGTACGCTTCGACCAGGTGGGTCCCGACTGTCAGGCACTTCCTTGCCTGCGAAGATGTAGCTGGTGGGTCCCAGCAGTCAGGGGGCGAATCGTTTTTTTCCCTGACGCACTTCCTTGCATGCGAAGATGTAGCTGGTGGGTCCCAGCCGTCAGGGGCAAACGCTTTTTCGCGAAATACAGTGGCCTGTCCGGTGGGTCCTAGCTGTCAGGTGGAGGAATCATTATTTTCCGTGTAATAAGGAGGCACTTCCTTGCTGCGGCCGTGGACCCAGCTGTCAGCCTCTCCACGTACAGTCCACGTCCGATGGAAGTCGTTCCTTGACCACGTTGACCATGCCGCGCCGAGAGCACCAGGGCGGTGGACGACGGTGAGGCCTAGGAAGGGGACGACGGGGAGCCGGGGAAGACGCGGCATTGGAAGCCCACGTGGAGAGGAGTATGAGGGTTCACTGGTTCAGCTGCGGTGTGAGGCTGCCGTCGCTGAGCGGTGGGAATAGTAGGGGGCGGTGAGGCCTCCGCGACAGCACAGCCAGCCACGGGAGGCAGGAGCATGCGGCACGACCGGCGCTGCTTTGGGCGGCTGGAGCAAGAAGACCAGAGGTTGAAGAAGCACTACGGCCGTTGGATGGACATTGTACGGTCACTGGAGCTAGAATCGTTCATATTGACTAAAGTTGACAAAGGCCCCCCTCCAGTCAACTTAGTAGGCCCACAAGTCAGCCTCCCACCATGGTGGGTCCCAGCTAGCAGGGGGAGTATTCATTTTTATGCGTAATAAGGAGGCACTTCCGGTGGGTCCGAGCTGACAGCGGGGGGAACATTTGTTTCGCGAATACGTTGGCTTGTCCGGTGGGTCCCAGCAGTCAGGGGGGAAACATTTTTTTCGTGAAATAAGGTGGCCCGTCTGGTGGGTCCCTGCTGTCAGGTGGAGGAATAATTATTTTGCGCGTAATAAGGAGGCACTTCCTTGCGGCCGCCTGGACCCAGCTGTCAGCCTCTCCACATACAGTACTCTTCCGATGGAAGTCGGTCATTGACCACGTTGACCACGCCGCGCCGAGAGCACTAGGGCGGTGGTCTGGACGACGGCGAGGCCTAGGAAGGGGACAACGCGGAGCCGCGGAAGACGCAGTAGTGGAAGCCTGTGCGGAGAGGAGTACGAGGGTTCACTGGTTCGATTGCGGTGTGAGGCTGTCATCGCTGCAGAATAACAGGGGGTGTGGGTTAGTAGAGGGATGGCTTGGCCAGCGGTGGGAGTAGTACAGGGCGGTGAGGCTTCCGCGGCATCACAGCCGGCCACGGGAGGCAGGAGCACGCGACACGACTGGCGCTGCTTTGGGCGGCTGGAGCAAGAAGACCAAAGGTTGAAGAACCACTACGACCGTTGGATGGACATCGTACGATCACTGAAGCTAGAATCGTTTATATTGACTAAGTTGACAAAGCCCTTGGTACGCGTCAACTTAGTAGGCCCACAGCTCGGATTTGGCAGAGAACATATAGCCCATTTGCGATTCATAAGAATGTACAACCCATTTATTAATTCTAATGGAATTTACTATAGCCCATTTATAGTTTGTTAAAAGTACATCCCAACTTCTAGCCAGGACAACGATTAATAATTTCAAACAACCGCTCAAAACAGAATTCAAAAAAAAATTCCCACATTTTGATGGGATCCGAAATATTTTTATCCGAAATTTCTAGTCAGGTTAAATATAATTTCAAAATAAAGTTGTATTACGTTAAAATCCAACGAAATATTGCGTGCGCAACAAGTAATGAAATTAAAATTTTCAAATTCCAAAAATAATATATTTTTCAAACTAATTACGTGTTTGGTGCATAGTAACTGTCCAGTTATTATAATTGCATCCCATTTATTATTTCTTAAAGTCCATTTTCTTGTTAAGCCTAATGCATACCTCCTAGGAAAGTTTGCAGCCCAGCGGGGCGGAGAATAACAAGTTGACCTGGATATTGTGTACAACTGTCGGCCCAGTTGCATTGCTGATGTTGAAAAAAGGCCTGTGTAGTATAGTACGACCTAACATGGTTACTCAGCCCACATTCAGCGACGCCAGAAAGGCCCAAACAAGGCTTCTGTACAACTTTTTGAAGTCACTGAGCTCAATTAATAACTTAAGAAAAAAGTTAGATTACAATGGAACCTAATTAAAAGCTGTCATGAGCAAATAAATAATTCAACGGGTCCCACTTGTGCGTGTGCGCGCGTGTGTGTGCGTGTGTGTGTGAGAGAGAGAGAGATAGAGAGAGAGACCCATCGGTCGATGCTCGTAAATACATCTTTCAACCATATGCATTGCTGATGCTCAGTAAAAACTAATATAGTTGACACAATCATATAGAACATCATAGCACACTGAACTTGCATACAAAATTTTTACGCAGGCGGCACAATCAGGATGGAAGCAGTGGATCGCTACGGGAAGGGCTATGTTGAAACCAACAAAGTCGTACATGATGGTTCATCGTCTTTATCAATGACGGGGAAATATCTTGAATGTTGTGCAAAGAAAACAGACAAACAACACAATAAGTTCTGCTAGCACATTAAGTTGACGTACAACCCTGTCTAAAAAAAGTTCAGGTACAAAATTAGAACATGTCACAATCAAATGTACTGGCATATCAGTGCTTCACACCATAGCTCGGATTTAACTAGTATCTGACAAGATTCAGTTGTTACCTCAAATTAGAGCACATCCAGGCAGCCAGCCCTGCCTCTTCTCCCAAAGAAGAAGTGGCCTCCGCTGCGCAATGGAGTAGGCCCTGTGCCATCCATCGTTCCGAGCAACATGGGGAAAGTCTGACGTCGACTCCTATAATGGACGTCGCCGACAGACCCTGGCACCAGCAGCGGCGGCAGGACTTCAATTGATGGATTGACCACTTCTTCGACATGCACGAACACTCGATACAGGTACATCCCTAACGTGGTCTGTGGTGGCCTTGGTGGTGACGAATAGTACAACCCCGGTTCCTGCACCGGTATCTCAACACCAATCACCTTCGGTATGGTGGACGGCTTCTTCATCCATGCCATAACCGTCAGAGCCTAGATGTGTGGAGGAACAAACATACTTACGAGCACACCTCCAAGGTCGTTGATAACCTCGTTCATGGACTCGCTATTCCAAGCACGTCGAGGCATGCCGTGGAAGGTAAGCTTTGTTAAAAACTCAAGCTTAGAGGACACACTAGCATGCCATCGCAGAACAAACGCCGGGAAGATTCGAACACACGACTGCAGTCGAAAGTTGTCCGGAACCTGACGAAGAAATCAGCCGGTGGCGGACAGACTTCAACGAGCAAGTCACTTATTTGGATGCCGTGCGCAATGCCAAGAGCTTTGACAAGGTCGTCCGACGAGACGGGAGGCCAGTCGCCGTTGATGGTTACCATCAGCACTTTGCCGGCAAACTGGTCGTCAAGCGCCGCCATGCCACTGTTGAGCGACAGCACGCAGTGACCGAAGGCAGGACGGACCTCAGGATCTCTGGCTCGGAGATCCGCGTTGACCGGCGACATGGTAGTGCGCTTGAGTACAGGGAGTACAGGAGGGGGATTTGGGGGAACTGGAGTAGGAATCAAGATTCCAGAGGTGGGGGAGGGACGGGAGACTGGGGATGAAAAGGTAGCATGAATTTTGAGCACGCGCCAATATGCTCTCGGCGCGCAAGCGCACGAAAACACCGGTGGCGCCCACATGTCGGCCTAAGAGTCCTTATTCTTTCTTTTTTGGAGAGCCCGACCTTTTTTTTCAGGATCTTTTGAGAGCCTGGCCTGAGAGTCATAATTGACCTGTTTGGCATTGCGTTACTACTCGACCCATATTCAACGACACCTCACTGGCCCAAACAAGTGTACATCATCCAAAAGACACTGAGCTCAAATTATATAACTTGAAAAAAGGAGAGATATACTCTGAACACTGGAGAATGGTGATGCCCTCATTTAGCCCACCAGTAGTTCAAGACAATAAGCAGTTCGAAACAACGATATATACAACATTCAAACACTGACTAGTGAATACTACTGACATAAACAACAAGACATGATAGTTCATAAGAAGTCTTGCTACACCACCAAAACGCACCCATCTGCAACGCTCAGACTCTCGTGATCCAGACGAGAATGACATTTTAAACAGAAGAAAGTATTACATAGTAAGAGTGACATAGACGAGCATGACCAAATGACAAGGAATATGCATAACAAAAGAAAGAACTACCCATCCAGAACCAGCAGCAAAGACAACAAAGTCATTCGAAGAGATGATCCAACACCATCATAATTTGCAGCCCTGCTTCAGCGACTAGTGATCCGGAGACACCAGTACTCCACCCTTTCGATGCAACAACCTAATTACCTATCAACCTGAAGGCTTGAACCACATCACTGCCTGTCATAATTGAGACATCCAAGGATCAAAGTTAATTCGGATGCCTTTGTCATTCTCACCTTCTTTTGGCTGCAGGCTGTATCATTGACAATCAGGGGAGTTTGCTCCCAATCTCCTAGGGCTCGCCGTGTAGACACAGTTTTCCATAGCAAACAGAGCCTCTCTGCCATCAAGGTCCTTGCCAACGGTGATCTCCTAGTTAATCGGATAATTGAGTCCGAGAAACAGAGAGTGTCAACCAAGGCTGTTTACCCGCCTCCAACTAAAAAATCCTAAAGGCCCCAACAAGCTGGTATCCTGCTCATAGATGTAACAACCACTGTCCGGATACTCACGTATTACACGGTGCTTGTATACAGTGGGGATTTTGCAATATAACTTTTCCGGCCCATGTGTCCGAATGATCATCAGTCTTTTGCCGTCGTCTGATCGAGCGAGGAACCAATTGTGCTTCCCTGTTTTTGGCAAAGGTGGTGTGATTACAAAGGGTAGTAACTGTAGGGACACTGCATCATATCAAAAAGGACATGCATTGTTAATGTAAGATCAGCATTGTTCAGAGTATGAGTAGGATAATGCAAGAAACAACATTGATATGTCCCTGTTGGAACTGGGAGGAAAATACAGGGAAATGTATACTGGGTTCGAAAATATAGAAGTGCCATGCATGGTTATACTCATGTTATCTCGCAATCGATTCTTCACAGGAAACTACCATGTCATGCATGTTATGTAATCATGTTCTGTCCTCACAAACAAATTCTTCAAGGTAACTAACAGACCATGCATTGTTATGTACTCGTGTTCTGTGGGCAAAAATTTTGTGAGGATATTATTCTAGCCATTGATTGCTGAAGGGCAAATGTAGGTATGTACACATGGTAAGCATTGCATGATTTCACTACTTCCAAATATAGAGTTCTCCATATGCACATTTACTTCCGTAATGTATGGTTAGATGAAACCAACAGTGTGGTGCATGTTTCTACATCATGAAAATGAGGAAACTAACATGGCCATTGATACACACTCATATTTAGTACTAGTATATAGATTACTGTAAAATAAGGATAATATCCATATATTCCTAACCGTTTGATTATTCAGGGTACAAATTGGCTGTAATGACATGGCCACAATCGCATGAATTAACTCATTCCAAATATAGCTAATTTACGGCATCTCTAATACATTGCCATAGTTCTACTCAAATTCTGCTCAAATAGGGATATGCCAATCATCACAAAAATTTCAAACAGTGTCATGGCATCATTATTAACATGAGATGGAAACAACTTACACGCGCCGTCCCAGCAATACGTGGTGCCATCTGCTTTGTCGATTGCGTAGATGATGCCATTGTGTTCAATAGCATCACAGAAGTGTGTATCAGCTTTGACGATGATCCACTGCGAGCCGAGTTGTCTCCAGCTAAAGAAGGCACCGGCGTAAAGATAGGCGAGTCCGTGGTCGAACAAGGCAATTAGCTTGAAGTCTGCGTAATTCGCATGTCGTGTGGGCACTTGGCAGATTACAATCTTCTGCAAAACAAGGTCCGTCCAACTGACGTAGTAATCTAGATGACTTGGACCGCGATGGTAATACTCTATATAATCCAACGGAGGAAGTATAATCTCATGGGAGGTCTGGAAATTCACAAGCACCAACTTTTTACCGTCTTCTCTGAAGGCAGCCATCCAGTGGGAGTTCATGCCAATCCAATACATACCTGCCAAGAAGTTTCGGGCGATGGTGATCGGATCGATGTCGAGGGAAATTATGTACGGTGACCCACTACATACCTGCAAAGAAGTTTCGGCTAATGGAGATCGGATTGAAGTCGAGGGGCATCATGCACGCCTCCGTATCATGGTGAGCCAATCTCGCAAGACCAGATAGGAGAAAGCAGGGTGTCTTGAAAAGCTTAGGCCTCGCTTTGACGATGGCCGTGTGCATGTCCCTCGAGCATGCAGCCAGTCGCAGGGCGCTCAACATATCCATACACGAACAACAGAGGTCGAGGATGTCACTGGGGAGATTGCTCCAATCGCGGCTCATATGGATGCTGCGCGGTTCACGTTCGGCCATGGTGGAGTTTGGAAGGGGGCTTGATTTACGGGGGAGAAGGATGTCAGTGCTGGAGCGGCTAGCGAGGGAATAGTGGTACTAGGGGAGGTGAGTGAGGCGACGGTACACGGGGGCACAGTGAGATGGAGACGGAGACGGAGAAGGAGAAGGTGATGGAGATGGAGTGGTGCTATGGGAGCGGAGAGGGAGACGAGGCAAGGCGCCAATGTGCTGTACAGCGGCGGTGACAGACTGCACAGTGCAGAGGGTGAGGCTGACTTTAGTAACCCGAACACGCCGCCTAGACTAGTGTCAGGCGCAAGGTGTTGTCACTTCACTGTGAGGACTAGATGAATAGTATTTTGACCATCAAGTGTACCACAGTTGTACTACTACTACTACTACTAGTAGTAGTAGGAACATGAGTACTCCAGTATTGTATAGCGGAAATAGGTCTCCCGTGCTAGCATGCCTGTTCACTTCATCATTCATGTATCATCGATATTGCGAGCAGAACCAAATTCTCGTGCATGCCCAATCAACGCCCTGCCGCGATGCATGCAGTGGTCGTTCTGGTGCATCAAGGACGGCATGCAGATCGTTCCACCACTACAAGAAATATGTCAACTTATGACCACCACTATTGGTCACTGAAAGGTCACAAATTTCCATTTATGACCTTTTTGTGACCAAAAACATAAGGTCAAAAGCTGGGCGTCGTAAACTGACTATAGCGACCTTTCTTCTGGAATGGTCACAAACGTTTATGACCAAAATACGTCTACTGTGGCGTTTTGGTCACTAGCAACCTCCCCAGGCCACGTAGGCATCCAGCGTGGCAATCTGAAGTGGCACAAGATTCAGCCCGGTCCAATTCGATTTTCTACATGGGCCTAGCCCAACAATTCGGCCTTTTCAATATATATTTATTTCTGTTAATTTTCACTAGCCACATGGGCCTGGCCCAGTAATTCGGCCTTTTAAATTTCTTTGCCTATCCCTTTTGACAGATTTTTTTGGTCTTGTTTTTTCTGGGCCATTTCTTTGCTGGGCCTCTCAAGTTTTCCCCTCAAAAATAATTGTTCAATATATCTTGGGCTGGGCCGAAATAATTGATCCAATCCAACTTCTTTTATTATGCCATTGACATTACAACACATCACACTACAAGTTATCTTGGGCCTAGCTCAGTTCCGATACATTTTCAAAGCAACATGAAATATTATAGGAGCCCAAAATATCTTTACATGCATTCATTCTAGCAGTACATATCTTTACATCCAACCAGTAAGTGCCAAACAGAACTATTCTACAACAAAGAAAAGAAAATAGATGACAAGACATCACAGAAGTTCCTATTGTCCTCCTCCTTCAACATTTGAAAACCTTCACCTGGCAGTAGATCAATCATGAGTGAGAAACAATACAGCAGCAAAACAATACAGAAACAATACGGTTGATTATTCAAAGAAATTAAACTAAGTGCAGGTCACCCAAAGCTGAATTTCTTGCAATCCAAACTACACAAACAGTAGGAAGATGGTTGCATAGATACAAATCCATGTGGTAGCAGCAAAATTGGCCAATCTGGACCGCATCTTCTCTGTTTGGTACTAACTAAAAAAACTGGACTTGTTCATACAAATCCCTCTTGAATTCCTTACACAGCCAGGAGTTGCATCAAATATTCCTTAATTTAGCGGCATTTGTAAGCAGAGAAAGAGAGGGAGGGAGATGGGGATGCTACGTACCTTGTCCTGAAGTTCCAACGACCAGACCAGAGAGAAGTTGCTCCTCGTCTTCTTTCCTCAGCCCCAAATTTGCCTGCAATAACTACAATTCATTGCATCAACCAGTGATCTGATCTCACAAGCGATCTGATCTCACAAGCCCCACCCAGGTGGTGGACTGGTGGTAGTACAGCAGCTAGAAGGCTCATCACTCACCGGTTGAAAAGCTCGACCCGGTACTCCATCTCCTTCTCCGCCATCCCGAACATCTGCATCGCACAACCACCACCATCAATTGACCTCAATCACAAGCTCGAAATCGAAGAGGAAGGCATATACATAAAAAAAGAACATGAAAATTCCAGAAAAAGGCGACTTGTAGCTGCCAGTAGCAACTTGAGAATGAATGATTGATATCCTGGAAGTTGTAAACTGGAAGCCAGAGAAGCTACTAGTCGGGTTAGTTTCCACAGGTTAATTAGTTTCTGCCTTAGTGTTTCTATTTCCTACAAATGACTGAGACCATGGTGTTTCAACCTTTTGTAGAACACTATTCTATAACAATATATATTGAGCATGCTACAGCAGAAGCTTGAATTTATGGTTTCTATACTTCTACATTATACATCCTCAGTAATATAGACCTTTTTGCTACATACTGTACACGGCAATAGGAGAAAAATTCT
The DNA here is from genome assembly GCF_056163025.1 of Triticum urartu. NCBI lineage: Eukaryota > Viridiplantae > Streptophyta > Magnoliopsida > Poales > Poaceae > Triticum > Triticum urartu. Next base: position 273,977,079 of record NC_141873.1, on the reverse strand, counting down.
AATAAATTCATTACACGCTTGCCAATAAAAATGACAAGTTAACTACACACCAGGGAACATAAACTTGAGAGGTTGAGATCAAGGCCTATCAACTACATCATATATATGCATTAAAAAAGAAGGCCATATGGACAACCAATGCATCATAATTATCAGTTTTAAACACTACAGGACCAGAAAGTAGGTGCTACTTCAAGTTTTAGAACTCAACCATTCATCAGTAATAGTAGCAATTTAATCTTACTAAAGATAGGCACTACAGCCAGAACTTACACGCAAAGATCCTGGAATTTTATGCACAACACCAGCAGATTAGCTATATGAACACAATACCAGAATTTTATGCATCATGAATGAAGAAATCAAAATAGGATGCTTCACTTTACTTGTGTGCAGAGGATAAGCAAAAGTAGCAGCACATGCTTTTCCTATTTGCTTTGCTTTCCTATTAGCATCTCCGGTTAATCAAACAGGATGCAGCAAGTGATTACATTAACCCCGATTCAAATATTTGAAGTACTGGACAATCATTTCATGCAGCCATTCATAAACATACTACTACAAGGGAATTACAACATTTATTTTAAGCATAATGTTTAAGTACGTAAACTTTCCTCAAGAGTCCCTACACACTACTACTCAACTACTATACGTGCGTAGTACTCTGTCAGTAAGCAGCAGAGGAGATTGAAACGTAAGGACCATGTGTGTGTGTAGAAAACACACACAATAAACACTGAACATCACTAGTCACCCTACACACAGCAAGCTTCAGATGTTCAGAACAGATCAACATGTTGAGCAGTTAGGGAATCACGAGAAGGAAGTGGGAAGGTGGATCACGATGGTCTCACCTTGTTGCCGTCGTCCTCATCCAACCCCGGCGACCAAGTACACATCCAAGCCAGTTCACGAATCCATGGGTGCTAGCTTCGTGTACAAGTCACCTACGCCCAAAAGAAACACCCAGCCGTCGCAGGCCATGGTTAGACAGCAACTAGCACAACATAATTAACAGCCAGCTAAAGCTTAATGCAAGATCATATTCATAGTTGGCATGCATCAATACAGGAATCTACAATGTTGGATAAGGTGATAAAGAAAAACAGAAATAGTGGAGTTAGAAACATATGCAGCACAATGATGAAACAGAACAATAGATTTAATGTGTTTATATTCTGGTGACTCTGCCAATTGTTACATGATACACTCGTGTGTGTATATTCTGATGAGCCATAACCATCTAGCCAACAACATGGACATAATACACATTCTGGACCTAAATCAACATTTTATATTTTGTTTATGAAAAAATGTTGCTGATAATATATGCCAACGGTATCTTTACCTACAAATTAGGCGGTGAGCTACATGAGGTAAAAAATGAGATGACATTCAATCATCCGGTAGCAAAACAAGCTTACTAGCTAGCTAGTACACTAGAATGTGACCATCCAACATGCACACACGCATCATGCAGGAACATGTATGAACATTTTTCTGTAAGGGGGACATCAAGACCCTGTTTTGGAAGGACAAAAGAGCTCTTGAACGAGTTCTTGTCATCAGGTGCTTCTTCACCATCAGGCTCATTTTCTGCTGCTCATCCTCCTACTCCATCTACATGAACAAGAGAAAATTAGTTGTTTGCATGGCATTCACTTAATAAAACAGCGGGTCAAGCTGAAAATATGTAATACAGATAAGAGTCCTAGGTTATGTATGTACAAAGCAGAGCAGCGGCAAGAGTAATGCAAATCACTGACCAAAACAGCGGGTCAAGCTGAAAATCGGTAACAGAAATTGCAGGATTGAGTATATCAAAACATGTCAGCCATTGATAACGCCAGTAAGAAGCCAAAGGCGAAAGATGCTTTGTTTTTGCTTGGAAACTAAGACTGAGTTGCCGGCTAGCTAGTGGAGTGACATGTTTGTAATGGCAGTTTGGTACTATTGGCTGTAGAAATATGGGGAGAACACATTCAGGGTTGGAGGTCAGACACTTGCACGTCCATCTCCAAGGTTGGTTGCTAGTGCTCCATTGATTAATATATGAAATTTGAAAGGGGCTAATCTGACCATCAACCTGATTTTCTGAATACTATTACAGTCAATCAGCCTGCAATGAATATGCAATAATAATGTATAGCCCCAGATTTTCTGAACTATAAAAATGATGTAGCAAAATCAGGGGTTGTAGTAAATGGTACCAAGTGTTCATTTTTTACTACTCAAGCTAGCTCAGTGCTTCCTTAATAAAATGGAAAGATGCAGCAAATACGAGATTTCTGCATCATAGGATAACCTGATATTTCCATAAGTTACATTTGGAAGCTCAACTAGTAGTACGAGATTAATAAATGGCTCCAATGCGAGTCATTAGTCAGGGCATGCAATGAAAAGTATTCATCACTAACACATGTGTCGTGGTGAATGCATGCAGTCATGGCTGACTTGAAGTAGCTTCACAAAATACAAATACTAGCTAGGATGTGTAGAAATACTACTGTAGATTCACTATTAGCAGTACATGCAATCTAATATAGTTACAGTCGGACATTATCCTAGATGGAAGCCTTATATTACTGTAGAATTACAATTGCAGAGGAGGGATCGTAAATTACCCTCAAGGGCCCATGGAGATTGCCCTAGCAGCGACCTCGGAGAGGCCGGTGATGAGGACGAGGGACGAGCAGGCAGATCACCACCACCACCACCCTTGGGCGGCCGCGCGTTCACATCCTCTCACTGTGCCACCGCACCAGGAGACATGGAGCTGAATGAGGAGTGCGACTGGATCTGGAAGGAGTGCTCCAATAAATCAAGGGGATGAAGGATCAAATCAAAGATTGAGGTCGCCGCTTATATCTTACTGACGATCCTGGCGCGGGCGTCGGGCTGGAGCCCGGAGCGCCAGTGGCCTCCGGCGATGGGGCACCGGTGCGTTCGGGTCAACCCCGCCTCCGGCGGCCGCGGTGGCGGGACCTGAGTCTTGGGTGGGGCGCCAGTTGGCGTCCATGCTCCCCCTCCCCTCGCCCCTCCGGCTCGTCCTCCATAGCCAACAAGTAGATCGGGGAGGAAGGTCGCTTGCTCCGGAGATCGATTGATGGCGACGGCGCCTGGACGGAGAAGTGAGGGGAACTGGGCTCGGCAACGGGACCAGCGCGGGGGCGAGGGGAGGGCGAAGGTGGCTCGCCTTCCCTTTTCCGGCGTGGGGCGTGCGGCATGGTGGGAGACGGAGGTGAAGCGGTGAGCGTGCGAGGAACCCGGATCGGGGAGGTGCGAGGCCATGAGGAAAAGGAGGTGCGGCGCCGAGGGCGGGATGAGCGCGGCGGCCCTGCGGCGGAGGGCGCCGACTGAGGCCTCCGGGACGGGCAGAGGAAGAGCGGCGGACGTCCTCCAGGAGGCGAGGAGGAGCGGGTGGCGCGCGGGCGCGGGCGGCGGGGTCGGATCTGAATCGGGAGGGATGGGATCGACGGGGTGGCGGCGGCGATGTGGGAGCGCGTGAGGTGGGTGGCGGATCTGGAGCGCTAGGTTTCGTGGGGTGAGAGGGTGAGGGAGTTTTCTTTTTTCTTTTTCTTTTTTTGAGACAAAGAGGGGGAGGGGGGTGAGGGAGAAAGGGCCGCCGTCGGATCTGAGAGCATCCGACGGTGTTTGAGCACGATCCGCGTGACATGTCAATGGACCAATCAGAACCCAGTACACGTTATGACCTTCTAAATTGGTCGTAATTGACTAAAAATAAGGTGTTGAACCATATTTTTTTTTCAAAAAAGGTGTTGAATCATATAAATAGTTTTATGATATGAGAAATTCAAAAAGAAACATTCTCATTGTGTCACCAAATGTGACATAGTTTTTAGGAAAACTAACAAACTTGGAATTGGAATAAGACAAATATCTTTTAAAAATTGTTATGAGAAATGAGTTTTTAGGGGGGGGGAATCATTTTCTATTTTCGGAGTGCCAAAAATGTTTACAGCACCACTCCATTTTCCAAAACTATAAGACAGCATTTTATGTACAGTTGACCAAATCTTTAGATGTAAAATGCTTTCGATCCACCTCTCATCAAAAAGACAAATTGTGTTTCAAAAAAGCATCTACGTCGACATTATTTTGTTTTTCTTCTACTTTTTCACATGAAAAATTCAAAGAAATGATCTTATATTGTGCACAATGGTGCATCTTGGAATGGCAAACAATGTTACCTAAGAATGTTTTCATTTTCTTTGCAATTATTTTAAAAAGTGTTCTCAGAAACGAGCTATCACGTATGGAGATCAATGGCTTTCAAGCCAAATGATCAATCTTATGGCGACATTCATGGCATAGTTTGTTCAAATGATATCATATTGTGCACAAGGGTGCATATTGGAATGGCAAACAATGTTGCCTAAGGAAGTTTTCATTTTCTTTGGACGAAAAAACCATTTTTCATTTTTCGAGTGCCCAAAAGGAGGGTTTTTGTGAAGGACCTCCCAAATAACTATTGCAAAATTGGACCAAATCATTTTTATAAAATACTAGTGCATATTTAATTCACAATTGACCAAATGGTTGGGTGTAAAAAGTTTTGATCCACCTCTCGTGAAAAAGACAAATTTCCGCCGATTCAGCTGGAAGCGGGTCAAATTTGAACTGTAGCTGCCTTGTAGTTTGCTCTTTATTTTTTTTCCAAAAATCATTTCTAGGTACATAAGTATCTATTTAATCAGAGAAACACCAAACAAATTCCAAGATTCAACCACTAGCTAGGAACGGTCATTCCCGCCGTTTTGACCGCATTTTGAAACGTGCATAAAAAATTCAAAAAAAATCAAAAAATTGGGAAATATTCGCATTGTGTCATTATATGTGGCCAAGTTCACAGGAAAGATAACAAACTTGTAATACAGCAATTATTTTAAAAAAGTGTTCTCAGAAACGAGCTATCACGTATGGAGATCAATGGCTTTCAAGCCAAATGATCAATCTTATTGCCACATTCATGGCATAGTTTGTTCAAATGATATCATATTGTGCACAAGGGTGCATATTGGAATGGCAAACAATGTTGCCTAAGGAAGTTTTCATTTTCTTTGGACGAAAAAACCATTTTTCATTTTTTGAGTGCCCAAAAGGAGGGTTTTTTGTGAAGGACCTCCCAAATAACTGTTGCAAAATTGGTACAAATCATTTTTATAAAATACTAGGTCGTATTTCATGCACAATTGACCAAATGGTTGGGTGCAAAAAGTTTTGATCCACCTCTCGTGAAAAAGACAAATTTTCGCCGATTCAGCTGGAAGCGGGTCAAATTTGAACTGCAGCTGCCACATAGTTTGCTTTTTATTTTTTCTAAAAAACATTTTTAGGTACAAAAGTATCTATTTAATCAGAGAAACACCAAGAAAATTTCAAGATTCAACCACTAGCTAGGAACGGTCATTCCCGCCGTTTTGACCGCATTTTGAACGGGCATAAAAATTCAAAAAAAATCAAAAAATTGGGAAACCTTCGCATTGTGTCATTATATGTGGCCATGTTCCCAGGAAAAATAACAAACTTGTAATACAGCAATTATTTTAAAAAAGTGTTCTCAGAAACGAGCTATCACGTGTGGAGATCAATGGCTTTCAAGCCAAATGATCAATCTTATGGCCACATTCATGGCATAGTTTGTTCAAATGATCTCATATTGTGCACAAGGGTGCATATTGGAATGGCAAACAATGTTGCCTAAGGAAGTTTTCATTTTCTTTGGACAAAAAAACCATTTTCCATTTTTCGAGTGCCCAAAAGGAGGTTTTTTTTGTGAAGGACCTCCCAAATAATTGTTGCAAAATTGGACCGAATCATTTTTATAAAATACCAGGACATATTTAATGCGCAATTAACCAAATGGTTGGGTGTAAAAAGTTTTGATCCACCTCTCGTGAAAAAGACAAATTTCCGCCGATTCAGTTGGAAGCAGGTCAAATTTGAACTGCAGCTGCCTCATAGTTTGCTATTTATTTTTTCAAAAATCATTTCTAGGTACATAAGTATCTATTTAATCGTAGAAACACCAAAAAAGTTCCAAGATTCAACCACTAGCTAGGAACGGTCATTCCCGCCGTTTTGACCGCATTTTGAAACGGGTATAAAAAATTCAAAAAAAATCAAAAAATTTGGAAACCTTCGCATTGTGTCATCATATGTGGCCAAGTTCCTAGGAAAAATAACAAACTTGTAATACGGCAATTATTTTAAAAAAGTGTTCTCAGAAACGAGCTATCATGTGTGGAGATCAATGGCTTTCAAGCCAAATGATCAATCTTATGGCCACATTCATGGCATAGTTTGTTCAAATGATCTCATATTGTGCACAAGGGTGCATATTGGAATGACAAACAATGTTGCCTAAGGAAGTTTTCATTTTCGTTGGACGAAAAAACCATTTTCCATTTTTTGAGTGCCTGAAAGGAGGTTTTTTTGTGAAGGAACTACCAAATAATTGTTGCAAAATTGGACCGAATCATTTTTATAAAATACTAGGCCATATTTAATGCACAATTTACAAAATGGTTGGGTGTAAATTTTTTTGATCCACCTCTCGTGAAAAAGACAAATTTCCGCCGATTCAGTTGGAAGCGGGTCAAATTTGAACTGCAGCTGCCTCATAGTTTGCTATTTATTTTTTCCAAAAATCATTTCTAGTTACATAAGGACCTATTTAATCATAAATACATGGTTTGGTGGCGATACGTCGAGGTTTGGGCGGTGGCCGAGGGCCTCAACTCTAGAGCGCGTAAACTCGCATGCCCGTCGCGTGGTCACCGCGTGACCGTAATGTTGCCATGTGTTCTGGGTGGCTTAGGCATGTCTAGTGGGTTGGGCACTCCCCAGGTTGGTGCTAGGAATAAAATTACAACATAAGATTCTCACGAGAAGACCGATCGATGCTCAAACATGAATTAGCAGCCAAGTGTTTGATTAGCGGTATGGGAAATGCACATGGCCAATGGGCGTGAGTTTTGGCTGAGGATGATCATCTACTAAGGAGAATGTCTTCACAAATTTTTAGCTCAAAAGGAGGATCCTAGGTGGTACTTGCTTTGCAAAGTACCACGCTGGACAAAAATATGAATGTTGAAGCTAGGCTCAAAATAATGAATGGATTGAGCTGAAATTTTGTGGAGGATGGTTATTTGGGCATAGGAAAGCATTGTAGAAAATTGATACAATTTGGACATGCCAAAGTAGTACTTCCTTCACAATGCTCTTCTATGGACAGAAACTTGGGAAAACTAGTGAGAGAGATTGGATGAATGAAATGAGCTCAAAATTGGTGTAGGTAAGTTACTTAGGTATGGTCATGCGCTGGTCAATTTTCAGATCATTTGGGTAAGCCTAGCTAGTACTTACTTCACAAAGCTTCTCTCGAGGTAGAAACTTTGGAAATTTCCCGAGAAAGATTTACTAGGAAAATTGAGCTGAATATTATCATGTGGCAATGATTTGGGTAGGGAAGAGTGCCCGAAAAGTTTGAGGGTAATAGGAGGGGTCTATATAACACTTGCTTTGCAACGTGCCAATTTGGCCATAAAATATAAATTGAACCTGGGCTCACATAGATGATTTGACTGATCTGCAATTTGGAGGAGGGTGATAATTTGGGCATATGAAGAAACTGTATAAATTTCATGTCATTCAGAGATATAAAAAAGGTACTTCCTTCACAATGCTTCTAGGTGGACAAAAACTTTGGAAATTTGCCGAGGAAGATTTGCTAGGCAAATGGAGCTGAATTTTGTCATGCGGTAATGATTTGGATAGGAAAGAGTGCCCAAAAATTCGTAGGGCAATCAATAATATATAAATAGCACTTCCTTCATAAAGTGTTGTTGTGAACATAATAGGAAAATGAATATTGTTGAATTAGTTTTGAACTAGGCAAGGAAGGATTTTTACATATTTGATGAAGATATGACCCAAAGAATTTATGAGATTTTTTTGGGAATTTTGGGAATGATAGAAATATAGGTTGCTTCACAACCTAGGGCAAAAACTGCCACATGGACATGACACATAGGCAAAACTGATGAGATGGCGCCTAGTCATCACAACCCACCACAATCTACAAGGTTATGACCATCTATATTGGTCATTAACAACTAGAAATAAGGCAGCGGACTAGCAATGTTTGCTTTGTGACCATTTCGTGTAAGGAAATTACGACCTTTTTGACCAAAATGGTCGCAATGGTTTAGGGTTTGAAGCCCCCTGAACAGCTTTTGACCAATTGGTCTAAAATGGTCATAAATTTATGACCAATTCTTCGAGGGTCACTGACAGAAGGTCATAAGTTGACATATTTCTTGTAGTGCACACTTGAGAAGAGGAAAAATGGAAAGGTAGAACGCGGCAGCAGAGGAAGAGAACGCTGGCTAACGAGGCTGGGAGGGGATCGAGCAGGAAGTTAATGCTCCACGCCTAAAGGTTTTGGGAAAACCTGATTTTCATAAGGTGACTTATACTCACCTAAACGGAGGGAGTATTCCTTAACCATAGAATGTTGTGTCTCCCACTCATGCGCTCAAAAAAAAAACTACGACACATTTTTTTATCTGTTTGCATGCATAGGTCCCACCTATCAGGAAGGATGAGCACGTACACGAACAGGTACGACTCATCGGTCTACCCGCATAGCCTTTTCGTTTAGTCTACCTAGCCGTCTAATCAACTACCTGCACACCACTTCTCCCATTTACTTCTCCATCGGGAACCGATTCTCCTTGGCTTCTTCACCTCCCCTTCGTCTTCATTTGCATCCAAACCCCGTACATATGCAAGCCAATCTCCACTCGCACCGACCCTAACCTTTGAAACAGTGGGCAGGGGGAGAATTAGGAAATGGACACGGAAGTAGTCTTTAGAATGCATTTACTACGTGATCAAACTCATCTTACCTGCTCATCGGAGGAAATCCGAGTGCCCCTCAACGTCGGCATCTCAAGGGGCGTCAACTTGCAACTACGGCCACGCCGCGCTGGAGAGACCCCCAAGGAAACATCCTCGTGCGTTCCATGGAACATCAAGATGCATTTGTATGAGTAGTTTATCTTGTTAGAGAAAAGGATGAACGAGGGAAGGCCTCTAGAGATAGAGATGGACACTACTACTACTAATGTGCTGGCCCGTGCGTTGAAATGGATCCAAAGTAGTAGAATAATACTTGTTCACGTGCTTGAAATATAAACACTCTAGTTTTGATATACATGTGTCAGCAGACATGACAGCTTGTCCATGGAAGTTGAACCACGGCTACCATCACGTTTCTTGTTTCTACCACTGCCAAACCCACACGTGATTCCCACGATGCCGCTCCAACCCACGGCACGATGTCCCCCGACGTGGACATGGATCCTCTGACGTGGCTATCACTGCCTTGCCCTGCCTTTCCTTCGCTGACAGGTGGGACCCACGCTTATGGGTCCCACATGTCAGTGACTGAATGGTAGGATTGTTTGCGTCAGGGGATCCTCATCCCCCCGACGTGCCCCTCATCCCTCTCGGCCCCACCGCTCCTCTGCCTATGTGTGCATGACATGCGGGCCAGCTGAACTTCAACGACCATCAACTTTCTACCACAGACACACCCGATTGGACGCGGTTTGCCTGCTCCGCTGCTGTGCTCCGATCCGTACTCCCGCACCATCAAATTTTCATCCAGCGGCTGTGACACATTTCGTCCCAGGCATCAATCCTCAGCCCGGGACTTTTGGCAAATCCAATGTGCCCGGGCATCAAACTTAGCACGTTAGTCGTTTGATTCGTAGGATTGAATCATGTAGAATATTTCCTAAGGATTCATTTGTACTATGTTTCACAGGAATTCTAACATGCACTCCAACCTCTTGAAAGAAATCCTTTGTTTTTCATGTGACACAATCAAACAAACTCAAATCCTATAGGGATCCAATGAACATGCCATTCCAATCCTACTTTTTTCCTATTCCTGTGTTTCTGCAATCCTATGAATCAAAGAGGCCCTTAGTCATGAATTAAGTTCAATCATGGAGTCTTCTAGATTGTACATGTGGCAGAATCTGGTGGATGATATCCAACGGCCAGTAGTGCTCGGATTTGCCATCTTTGTACCATCGGATTGGCTTCATCCAACAACCAACTTTCAAAGTTTTTCACACACTATATAGGGGGTATAGATATAGATGTGCCAGTCCATTGCAATGGATCCAAAGTATATATATGTACTTAGTGGAGTGCACTCTAAACACATTATCTATTTATTTTTCTCTAACCTTCCGTAGCCATGCAACCAAGCCACATAAGCTTCATGGGTGCCCCCCACATCATATTATTCATACTACGTTGATTGAAAAAAAAGATAAATCACCCAAAACAAGATCTTCCCGTTTTTTGTTCCTACGATGTTGTGCCGTGCATGTACCTACTAGTTGTATAGTGGTAGTACTAGTAATATAGTATTAGGAGTACAAACTTGGTACTAGTAGGAGTAGTACTAGTACGGAATGCTCCTACTCTATAAATGAGCCCCGTCTGACACCAAATTTCTTGGCTTCCGTGCTACAACTAGATCTTCCCCTTGTTTTTCTTTTCCAACCCGGCGACGGGCGGGGTGTCGGTTTGCTCAATGGCGGTCCCACATGAAAGTGAAAATGCTAGGCAACATGCCTTCCCTAAGCTATGTGTCGTGCCGGACGGGCCGTGTTGTACTCCCAATTCCCGGGCGTGTGGGGATGCGACGCGAATGCGGCAGGCCTTTTCCTTTTACCAGCAATGTGCCCGTGCATTGCGACAGATCCAAAGTAGTAGAATAGTAGTATTTGTTCACAAACTTGAAAGAAATCACTATTGTTTTGATATACTCCTAATATATTACTCCCTCCGTACCTAAATATTTGTCTTTTTTGAGATTTCAAATGGACTATCACATATGGATTATATAGACATATTATAGTGTATGTAGCAAGATGCCCGCGTGTTGCACGAAGTTGATGGAAAAGGTAAGCACAACTTATAAATTGACGGATGGAGTACTAGTTACAATGATGCATATAATTAAGCAAAGGGATCGCACATGTCAGTATTGACTGGAACGAGAATGCAACAACATAATAAGAATTAAGGCCACGATGATGCGATCACAATGGTGGTTACAAAAGGCAAGAAGAAAGATGGATCCACAAACGTACGACCTCCTCCTCCTCAACTTAGTGCGCCGGGCCACCGACCGGCGGCTAAGGAGCGGCGGCTTTTGTGGCGAGGTCGAGGTGCTTCTCAGCAAAGGCATCCAAGGCTTCCAGCCGGTTGAGGAAGGCCAATGTCGTAGCGTGCTCACTGGCCTTGTAGATACCTATGTACATGATTTCCTCGTACATGTGGATGTGTAGGTCGACGAATTCTTGCAGGGCGAGGCGCCTCGCGGCGAGAGCGACCTCCAGGTGGACATGCTTCATGGCGTCAGCGGGCAGTCGCAGGGCCACCAGTGCTTCAAAGAGGTTCCGGCCATGGAGGCCAATTAGGGTGGCAGGCAATGAGGAGCCCGGGCGCGCGGGCTGGAGGAGTACGGCGATGTCGTCTGCGAGCTTCTTGAGGACGGTGAACTTGTTGCTGGTGGCAACGATCATCTGGTCCAACTGAGAGTCGTAGTTGGCGTCGAAGGCGGCCATCCACCATCCGGTCTCCAACACCGTCTGGAGACGATCCTCGGCGCCATGCCGCAGGCCGGCGTCGTGGACCATCTGGTGCAGCCGCTGACCACTCACGAGCATCGCCGCCATGGGTCTGGAGTGAGCTCTTTTGCGCTTAGTGTAGGTGCTTAGGCAAATGCTTAGGTGTGTACGATGTGGTAGATGCATTGGAATGGAGGGGCGCCTTTATATGAGGGCAACAAGGGCAAACTGCGTTGCATTCACATCGTGCAACCTCTTTTCCCGGACCTCCTCCCATTACTTCCCTCATGCATTAATTGAAGGTGGATGCATTGGCCGTTCAACATATCGGGAACCGCTGCTCCCTCCCTCGTCTGCATTAAAGCCGTATCAGGAACTGCGCCGCCCGCTGTCAAATCGAATACTCCCTCCGTCTAGGTGAGTATTAAGTCATCTTATGAAAACCAAATAGTAAACACATAGGCGTAGTGCATTAACTCTCACATTGTTTCTTATTTTTTGACATAAATAGAGGAATCAACCAAGAAGAGATGTGGGGTTTGTATGCTTTTAATGACTTGAGACTATCAAACATGACATGCGTGGTCAGTTCGTTGCACAAAAACAAATACAACCCACGTGAGCACACACACATCTTATATAGCATCACATCCAATGGCTATAAAAGATGAATGAGACCAAATTATATCTCATCTAGATGAGTTCTAGCAAAATTGTATTAATAATACTTAGTACTCCTGCGCCATGTATCATATATTAGTATCATGTAGTACTTTATTTATTTATGAGGTATCCAGATGGCACCGCACCGCCAAGAAAAGAGGGTAACATCAAAATTATGGACTACTTTTTTGAGTATGTTGGTAAGATCCGATCATAGTCACTTGTTGAAATCTCTAAAAAGACAAATACTCCCTCTGTCCGGAAATACTTGTCATGAAAATGGATAAAAGGAAATGTATCTAGACGTATTTTAGTTTTAGATACATCTCTTTTTATCCATTTTGATGACAAGTATTTTCGGATGGAGGGAGTAGAAAACAGAGTTGGTGATGATGGTGTGCGTGCCATCCTGCAATATAGGCCGTCGGATTTATATCTAATGGATAGGAAAGAAACTATGGCAATTTTGCAAAAGTATACCCACACGTCTCTCCACGTTCGCAAATAAGGCCTTCCCTCGTTCAACATTTTCTCTCACAAGATAAACTACTCATACAAATGCATCTTGATGTTTCGTGCAACACACGGGCAGCTAGCTTATTTCTTTTAAAATAGTTGCTGCGATAATTGGGTTGAAGTGATATATTTTATGTCTGCCCCGTATGATTTCAGATTCACTAGTAGTAACAAAGAAAAGGTTGCCTTGTTAATTAACAGAAAACAGGGTGAAAACTATCACATGAGGCCGGTAAAAACAAGGCACACTGGGTTCAGCGTCATCGTCACTACAGTTGTGCACGCGCGAGAAGTCTACAATCGAGGGGGATATCGAGCGAGGCACCGAGACACAATGTTTGAGAGAGAAACCAATTGACAGATTATGATCAGATCGAGTTGTCACCCTTCTGCTGTCATTGTTGGGGGGGGGAGGGGGAGGGAGAGAAAGACGTATCGAGAGTGTGCGCGGTAGGCACGGAGGCACAACTAGCGATTGTGTGTGTGTGTTTGAAAGAGGAGTAGATAGATTATTATCAAGATCGATGTGCCACCCTACTCCTTCGGTGCCGGGTAGTGTGTGTGTGTGTGTATGTTTGAGAGAGAAGCCTGTCGATAGATTAGTATCAAGATCGAGGTGTCACCCTACTCCTTCGGTGTTGGGAAGTGTGGGTGTGTGTGTGGGGGGTGGGGGGTGCAGTGACACTCACATATCTCTACTCTTATAAAAAAACAGAGTTGGTGATGATGGTGTTCTTGCCATCCTGCAATATAGGCCATCCGATTTATATCCGACGGACAGGAAGGAAACTATGTCAATTTTGCAAAAAGATACCCACACCCCTCTCCGCATTTCCAAATAAGGCATTCCCTCGTTCATCCTTTTCTCCCACAAGATAAACTTCTCATACAAATGCATCTTGATGTTCCGTGCAACGCATGGGCATCTTGCTAGTAGGGAGAAGGAGTTTGTGTGACACATATCTAGCTATATTAAGGGATAGGTAGATAGAATATGTGTGAGAGACATTATTATACTTTGAGGCATTAGTGGCCGTGGGTGGGCAGAATTAAAGGGGTGGGCGTGTTAGACATAGAGAGCGTGTGTGTTTCTATGTGAGAGACTTGTAGGACGGGGTAGAAAGACGAATTTAACCCTGACGGAGGGAGAGAAATACATGAAGTGCGCGTGTGTGATTCCGATGCCCACGGGGAAATGAGATATGTATGCGTGTGAGAGAGATTGCACAATTCATTCACGTATCACTATCTAGCGATCGTGGACGTGCATCGCTTGAACATAAGTCAATATCTACTTCATATCGTGGCCAAAGGTACAATATCGATTCAACGCTATAAAGATTGGACACTCACATATCACATTTTTTTTCTATTCAAATAAACCTTTTCAGTTGTGCATGCCAAAGTTACAGTGATGTTTCTTCAAACAACCAATGTAGCTATCATGTACATGCACCATTGTTACTCTTGCATTCAAATTCATTAGTCTTGGATGATTTAAGTTTCTATTTTGAAGTAATAGATGTAATATTCATATATGAATTCGACGGGTACGCAATTTATGAAATGGAGGCTATGTAATCATATGAGGTAACACTTTTAAGTAGCTGACTACAATATCCATTTCTTTTTGTGCGCCTCTACACTAACACGTCAATGCCTTATGTTTAAAGTAAATAACCAATGGCACTAAATTATCTATTTACACGAGAAATACATAGGCTGAGCGTTTGATTCCTTTTTTTGTGAATGCGCCACTACACCCGTACGATTGGCCGCGCCCGTGTGAACCTCCAAGTTATCGGCGCATCATCCCGAGTTATTGTCTTTTTTTCTGGGGTGGACTTTACACCAGTTATTAACTGCTGACGCGTGCCCCGTGTACACAGTCTAGCATGACCTTCCCGCTAGCACAGTCCAAAATTAGTTGAAACTGGATACGAACGATCCCGCAGGCGGCAAAATCTCCCGCCTCCTTCTAAAATTTTCCGCCACCTTAGTCTTTAGCATGCAAAATCCCCCTTTTGTCCTTGATGCACGGAGACCAACAGTTACAATATCGCCCTCATCTACATGATAGGTCGGGGCTACTTTGGTAACTTCCGGTTCCCCCACTACTCGGCACCCCCATTTCCTCTCCCGCTCCTGCAAAAACGACTAACTCCACAACACCAGAGCATCTTACATCATGCCGTCCGTACTTCATCGCCCTTTCTCCCCTCCCCTCTCGAAACCCTAGACTGCTCATCCACCGGCGTACCATAGCCCATTCACTGCCAGCGGCGTCCACCTCGCCAGATCTGCTTCTCCGGCCGCATCTACCCCTCCCACCTCCCCTAGAAACAAGTAGACTGCTCATCCACCACTGTACCACAGCCCATTCAGTGCCGGCCTTGTCCACGGCGCCGGATCTGCTTCGCCGGTACTCTCGTCAACCGCCGCGCATCTGTAGCGGCTCATTCGTACTCCCCACCGGAGACGCTTCGTCCACACCCCCCGGAGCCGCCCCACTGACGCCCCCGTCGATGGCCTCTGATCGTCTTAACCGACACCTTCCTCAACCCTACGGGAGCCGCTTCGCTGACACCTTCCTCAACCCTACCGGAGCCGCTTCGCCGACACCATCGTCAACCCTACCGGAGTAGCTTCGCCTATACCATTCTCAACCCTACCGGGGCCGCTTTGCCAACTCACAAGTCCACGGCCTCAGATCCGCTTCCTCGCACCCTCATCCAACCTACCGGAGCAGCTTCTGACGCCCTGTCCACGGCCACAGATCCGCATCGTCGACACCACCCTTAACCCAACCACCGGAGCAGCTTCTGATGGCCCGTCCACGGCCGCAGATCCACATCGTCGACACCATCCTTAACCCAACCACCGGAGCAGCTTCTAACGCCCCGTCCATGGTCGCAGGTCCGCGTCGTCGACACCATCCTTAACCCAAACACCGGAGCAGCTTCACCTAAGCCCTCGTCCACGGCCACAGATCCGCTTCGCCCACACCGTAGTCCACCCTACCGGAGCCGCTCCACAAACACCCTACTCGACGGTTCTAGATCTCCTTACCGGACCCCGACAGCCAACGCAACGTCATCACCCTCAACGTTTCTAACCCGATTCCCACCGTCTGGAGAGATGCCAAGCACTCGTCACGGCCTAGGTACTTGTCACCTTTAAACCCGTCCAGCATCACTTGCCCGATGTACTTCAAATATACTAACCGGTCGCTGTTACCTGTTATGCAGCTGGCAAAAACTACAAGGACGATGTTTCTTCTGGATCTAACAGCTTGGCCAACCAAGATCCTGGACTGAGGCATTGCTATGATCTTGTAAGCAGGTCTCTCTCTCTTGTATTGTTTTGTGCCTGCCAGCGTGCTTTGCTAGGATTTTCGACCAGTAATCCCTATGTGCAGACAATGATTTCTACTACTGGCTGCTAAATTAGATATGTAGATGTCATACATGATACTACCTCATACCTCCATTCCTAAATATAAGTCTTTCTAGAGATTCCACTATAGGCTACATACGGAGCAAAATGAGTGAATCTACACTCAAAAATGCATCTATATACATCTGTATGTGGTCCATACTAGAATCTCTACAAAGACATATATTTAGGAACAGGGGAAGTACATTACACAAAATCATAGGTGGCATGTAGGAATTCCAGTGCACTACATTAGCCTCCCTTAGAGTGCCTACTAGTCCAGCATACAGAGTCATGGCTAGTTTATGGTACGCACACAATCGTTAATTGGTGGTTTAAATATGCGCAAGGGATATGCAATGTTGTATCATGTAGAGATGTCTGAAATTAGCCATGTCAACTTGTAGATAGGGTTACACAATGAAAAAGTACAAGATGTATGTGGCAATTTCATGGAACATCGCAAAAAAAGGAGAGGCAGCGGTGAGCCTATACAGTGTGCTATGGTACGTCACTCCTCCATTGCAATCATCGTGACATGTTATTTGTATGCCAGTTCTATTAGCCAAGTTTCTTAGGGACAGTTATTACGAGTTATCCTAAGAAAATAAGCACCTGTGAATATAAGCTCCATGTAATAAGCCACCCAGTTCTTTTCATTGCATTTTCAGCTTATCTTTGGTATGATCAGTGGAAAGTCTAGATTGCATTATATTTTTTTCATTTTGCTGCCCATATGGAAATTAATTTGACATGCAAACATCACAAATTGAACCCAGTGCAGTAATTACTATGATAGGAAAACATACCGTCACTATTTGCTCAAAATGCAAATACAAAGATACCATCTACTTGGCACAATCTACTTTGGTCAATGTTTTCCATAGAGATCCCATTGCCTAATTTAAATGAAGAACGCATGACCCACATTTAAATGAAGAACAATTATTTATTGAAATTCGATGGTCCAGGTGGCTGGTTATTATCGTACAGCAGCACCACCTGAAAGCATCATATAGCAGCAACAGCTCATAGCAACTCATCATACAACAGCAGTAGTCTGCAATTCATCATATACCAGCAGCAGCTCATAGCAATTCATCATATAGCAGCAGCAGGAGCAGCTCATAGCAATTCATCATATAGCAGCAGCAGGAGCAGCTTGTAGCAACTCATCATATAGCAGCAGCAGCAGCAGCTCATAGCAATTCATCATGTAGCAGCAGCAGCTCATAGCAACTCATCATACAGCAGTAGCAGCTCATAGCAATTCATCATATAGCAGCAGCAGGAGCAGCTCATAGCAATGCATCATATAGCAGCAACAGAAGCAGCTCATAGCAATTCATCGTATAGTGGATCATAATGAAAATTTGGCAAAAAATCAGAGGAGATCCTCACCTTGTTGGATGAGCTCACCCTTCAACAACACCTCAAGGCCATGGCCTGGGAGGAGGGGAGGGGGAATAAGGTGCCTTCTGCCGCAGTGTGGCATCAGCCGTAGTTGTGCAGCGCCCGCCGGAGTAGTGCGTTGGACGAACCACAGTGGAGCAGATGCTGGAGACCATGAGAATGAGGGGCGGCGCCAGAGGGAGGAGCAGCCAGGGAGATTTGCCCCTACCCGCCGGCCATGTAGCCTAGTGATACGTCTCCAACGTATCTATAATTTTTGATTGCTCCATGCTATATTATCTACTGTTTTGGATGTTTATGGGCTTTATTATACACTTTTATATCATTTTTTTGGGACTAACCTATTAACCCAGAGCCCAGTGCCAGTTTCTGTTTTTACCTTGTTTTAGGGTTTCGAAGAAAAGGAAAACCAAACGGAGTCCAATTGACCTAAAACTTCACGGAACCCATTTTTGGAAGGAAAGAAG
This sequence comes from Triticum urartu, assembly GCF_056163025.1. Taxonomy (NCBI): domain Eukaryota; kingdom Viridiplantae; phylum Streptophyta; class Magnoliopsida; order Poales; family Poaceae; genus Triticum; species Triticum urartu. The sequence goes on along the minus strand of NC_141873.1, from coordinate 273,958,904 downwards.
CCCAGAAGACTTGAAGTGCACGTAAGGGAAGCTTCGAGGAGGCCACGAGAGGTAGGGGGCGCGTCCACCCCCTGGGCACGCCCTGCACCCTCGTGGGCCCCTCGTGGCCCCCCTGACGTACTTCTTCCGCCTATATATCTCCATATATATCCTAAAACGATCGGAGAGCACAATAGATCGGGAGTTCCACTGCCAGAAGCCTCCGTAGCCACCGAAAGCCAATCTAGACCCGTTTCGGCACCCTGCCGGAGGGGGAAATCCCTCTCTAGTGGCCATCTTCATCATCCCGGTGCTCTCCATGATGAGGAGGGAGTAGTTCCCCCTCGGGGCTGAGGGTATGTACCAGTAGCTATGTGTTTTATCTCTCTCTCTCGTGTTCTTGATTTGATAAGATCTTGATGTATCGCGAGCTTTGTTATTATATTTGGATCCTATGATGTTTCTCCCCTTCTACTCTCTTGTAATGGATTGAGTTTCCCCTTTGAAGTTATCTTATCGGATTGAGTCTTTAAAGATTTGAGAACACTTGATGTATGTCTTGCCGTGTGTATCTGTGGTGACAATGGGATACCACGTGATTCACTTCATGTATGTTTTGGTGATAAACTTGCGGGTTCCGCCCATGAACCTATGCATAGGGGTTGGCACACGTTTTCGTCATGATTCTCCGGTAGAAACTTTGGGGCACTCTTTGAGGTTCTATGTGTTGGTTGAATAGATGAATCTGAGATTGTGTGATGCATATCGTATAATCATACCCGCGGATACTTGAGGTGACATTGGAGTATCTAGGTGACATTAGGGTTTTGGTTGATTTGTGTCTTAAGGTGTTATTCTAGTACGAACTCTAGGGCTGTTTGTGACACCTATAGGAATAGCCCAACGGATTGATTGGAAAGAATAACTTTGAGGTGGTTTCATACCTTACCATAATCTCTTCGTTCGTTCTCCGCTATTAGTGACTTTGGAGTGACTCTTTGTTGCATGTTGAGGGATAGTTATGTGATCCAATTATGTTATCATTGTTGAGGGAACTTACACTAGCGAAAGTATGAACCCTAGGACTTGTTTCAACACATTGCAATACCGTTTATGCTCGCTTTTATCATTAGTTACCTTGCTGTTTTTTATAATTTCAGATTACAAATACCTTTATCTACTATCCATATACCACTTGTATCACCATCTCTTCACCGAACTAGTGCACCTATACAATTTACCATTGTATTGGGTGTGTTGGGGACACAAGAGACTCTTTGTTATTTGGTTGCAGGGTTGCTTGAGAGAGACCATCTTCATCCTACGCCTCCTACGGATTGATAAACCTTAGGTCATCCACTTGAGGGAAATTTGTACTGTCCTACAAACCTTTGCACTTGGAGGCCCAACAACGTGTACACGAAGAAGGTTGTGTAGTAGACATCAAGCTCTTTTCTCGCGCCGTTGCCGAGGAGGTGAGTGCTTGAAGGTATATCTTTAGATCTTGCAATCGAGTCTTTTAGTTTCTTGTTTTATCACTAGTTTAGTTTATAAAAGAAAACTATAAAAAAATGTAATTGAGTTTGTCTCATACGCTTCACCTTTTTAATATCTTTCGTAAGTATGATGGAAAGGAAAATTGTGCTCAAGTGCTAGAAGAAGAAATCTATAAAATGTTTGGCACTAAATATGTGAATGATGAGCATGATTGCAATGTTGTTAGTATGAATTCTTTGAATATCCATGATACTAATGATGATTGCACTAGTTATGATGAAAATGTCTCCTATAAACATGTCTATTTTTGTGGAGTACATTGGGTTTGTAAGTACACAACAAATAGGGAAGATAGATATTGCAAGAGGCATAAGTACTTAGAAACTAAATTGTTGCAAGAAAGTCTTGATGATTGTGCTGAAAAATTCAATATTTTTCGTGCCCCTTGTGAACTTTGCAATGAACATGGTCATTTAAATCTCCAATGCAAATTGTTTCATGACCGAATCATATCCAAAAATTGTGATAATTTGATTACCCTTGAGCATCATAAAGAGCTTAGTATTCTTTTGGGGTATGAGGAAATGAAACGTATAACTGAGGGTATTCCAAAGTTTAATCTTGATAGATTTCTTGATTTTGATCTAGAGAAAATTTATATGTATTGTGCGGTGAATTGTATTGAAAATCCTTATATTGTCAACTACATAAAGAAAAAAAATAGAAGATGAATAGAATACTAATGAAAGGGAAGGGGCTTCCCAATACCCTCCTATTATTTCTTATGATGAATCAGGTAACGAGGAGGAGCCTCCTATTCAACCAATCTCATTAATAAGGAGCTCCAAAAATAGGATTGAACCCACACATGATGTGGCGAAGAAGAAGAAAAGAAAAAGGAAGAGAGATAAAAAGATATCTCCCCCAAATAATGCTGCTCCTATTACTATTGTGCCTCATGAAAATATAATTGTGGAAGATAATGATACTTATTATGATCTTGAAAATATTTTTGGCACTTGCTTGGAAGAATATGATAATTGCTATACTATTGGTGCTATCCATACAATTAATGATGAGAGTGATTATGCTTATGATATGAAAAGGCCCAAGCTTGGGGATGCTCTGTTTGATGAAGATGATGTTTTTGAGAATATATTTGCTGCAATTAATGTTTGTCCCAAGCTTGGGGATGCTACGTTTAATGAAGATGATATTTTTAGTCTCCCAAGTTTTGATATGCACATTTATAATGATGATAGCATGCCTCCTACCTATGATGATTATTGTGATGATACTTATGCTATAAAAATTAGTGATTATATTTATAAAACTTGTCATGATTATGGTTACCCATTTCCTGAACATTACTTTTTTATGTGGAAACAATTTATAGTATTCGAGTCTCTTATGGTACTCCCACTATTCCGAATGAGAAGAATTTTGCTTATGTGGAGAGTAGTAAATTTTCTATGCTTGTAGATCATGAAAAGAATGATTTAGGTGATGGTTATATTGTTGAATTCATTCATGATTCTACTGAAAATTATTATGAGGGAGGAATATATGCTTGTAGGAATTGCAATAATATCAAGTTTCCTCTCTATGTGCTTAAAGTTTTGAAGTTATGCTTGTTTTACCTTCCTATGCAAGTTGATTCTTGTTCCCACAAGTTGTTTGCTCACAAAATCCCTATGCATAGGAAGTATGTTAGACTTAAATGTGCTATTCATATTCTTCATGATGCTCTCTTTATGTTTTAATTCTTATCTTTTATGTGAGCATCGTTGAAATCATCATGCCTAGCTAGGGGCGTTAAACGATAGCGCTTGTTGGGAGGCAACCCAACTTTATTTTTGTTCCTTGATTTTTGTTACTGTTTAGTAATAAATAATTCATCTAGCCTCTGTTCAGATGTGGTTTTATGATTTTAATTAGTGTTTGTGCCAAGTAGAACCTTTGGGAAGACTTGGGGGAAGTCTTTGTGATCATGCTGTAAAAAAACAGAAACTTTAGCGCTCACGAGAATTGCTGCCATTTTTATTTGGAGAGTGCTATTTAGTTAATTATTTTTGCAGATGATTAATAGATAAATTCCTCAGGTCCATAAATTTATTTGAGAATTTTATGAGTTCCAGAAGTATACGTTTGATCCATATTACTACAGACTGTTCTGTTTTTGACAGATTCTGTTTTTCGTGTGTTGTTTGCTTATTTTGATGAATCTATGGCTAGTAAAAGAGTTTATAAACCATAGAGAAGTTGTAATACAGTAAGTTTAACACCAATATAAATAAATAATGAGTTCATTATAGTGCCTTGAAGTGGTATTTTGTTTTCTTATACTAACGGAGCTTACGAGTTTTCTGTTAAGTTTTGTGTTGTGAAGTTTTGAAGTTTTGGGTAAAGATTCGATGGACTATGGAATAAGGAGTGGCAAGAGCCTAAGCTTGGGGATGCCCAAGGCACCCCAAGGTAATATTCAAGGACAACCAAAAGCCTAATCTTGGGGATGCCCCGTAAGGCATCCCCTCTTTCGTCTTCATTCATCGGTAACTTTACTTGGAGCTATATTTTTATTTACCACATGATATGTGTTTTGCTTGGAGCATAAATTTATTTTATTTAGTTTTTCTTGCTGTTTGAATGAAATACCAAGATCTGAAATTATTAAATGTTAGATATTCTTCACATAGTTGCATAATTATTCGACTACTCATTGATCTTCACTTATATCTTTCGGAGTAGTTTGTATTTTGCTCTAGTGCTTCACTTATATCTTGTTAGAGCACGGTGGTGGTTTTATTTTGAAGAAATAATTGAATTCTCGTGCTTCACTTATATTATTTTGAGAGTCTTAAATAACATGGTAATTTTCTTAAATAATCCTAATATGCTAGGCATCCAAGAATAGTAAAAACTTTCTTATGAGTGTGTTGAATACTAAGAGAAGTTTGATGCTTGATGATTGTTTTGAGATATGGAGGTAATAATATCAAAGTCGTGCTAGTTGAGTAGTTGTGAATTTGAGAAATGCCTGTGTTGAAGTTTGCAAGTCCCGTAGCATGCACGTATGGTAAATGTTGTGTAACAAATTTGAAACATGAGGTGTTATTTGATTGTCTTCCTTATGAGTGGCGGTCGGGGACGAGTGATGGTCTCTTCCTACCAATCTATCCCCCTAGGAGCATGCGCGTAGTATCGAGGATTTTTATGACTTGTAGATTTTTGCAATAAGTATGTGAGTTCTTTATGACTAATGTTGAGTCCATGGATTATACACACTCTCACCCTTCCATCATTGCTAGCCTCTTCGGTACCGTGCATTGCCCTTTCTCACATTGAAAGTTGGTGCAAACTTCCCCGGTGCATCCAAACCCCGTGATATGATACTCTCTTTCACACATAAACCTCCTTATATCTTCCTCAACACAGCCACCATACCTACCTATTATGGCATTTCCATAGCCATTCCGAGATATATTGCCATGCAACTTTCCACCGTTCCGTTTATTATGACACGCATCATCATTGTCATATTGCTTTGCATGATCATGTAGTTGACATAGTATTTGTGACAAAGCCACCGTTCATAATTATTTCATACATGTCACTCATGAGTCATTGCACATCTCGGTACACCGCCGGAGGCCTTCATATAGAGTCATACTTTGTTCTAGTATCAAGTTGTAATCACTGAGTTGTAAATAAATAGAAGTGTGATGATCATCATTTTCTAGAGCATTGTCCCAAGTGAGGAATAAAAAAAGAGAGAAGGCCAAAAAAAGAGAGAGAAAGGCCATAAAAAAGAAAAGGCCCAAAAAATGAGAGAAAAAGAGAGAAGGGACAATGCTACTATCCTTTGCCACACTTGTGCTTCAAAGTAGCACCATAATCTTCATGATAGAGAGTCTCTTGTTTTGTCACTTTCATATACTAGTGGGAATTTTTCATTATAGAACTTGGCTTGTATATTCCAACAATGGGCCTCCTCAAGTGCCCTAGGTCTTCGTGAGCAAGCAAGTTGGATGCACACCCACTTAGTTTCTTTTGTTGAGCTTTCATACATTTATATCTCTAGTGCATCCGTTGCATGGCAATCCCTACTCCTTGCATTAACATCAATCGATGGGCATCTCCATAGCCCATTGATTAGCCTCGTTGATGTGAGACTTTCTCCTTTTTGTCTTCTCCACATAACCCCCATCATCATATTCTATTCCACCCATAGTGCTATATCCATGGCTCGCGCTCATGTATTGCGTGAAAGTTTATAGGTTTGAGATTACTAAAGTATGAAACAATTGCTTGGCTTGTCATCGGGGTTGTGCATGATGAGATCATTCTTGTGTGACGAAAACGGGGCATAACCAAACTATATGATTTTGTAGGGATGAACTTTCTTTGGCCATGTGGGAGTCCTAGATTAGGGGGTCTCCGGACAGCCGAACTATATCGATTGGCCGGACTGTTAGACTATGAAGATACAAGATTGAAGACTTCGTCTCTTGTCCGGATGGGACTCTACTTGGCGTAGAAGGCAAGCTAGGCAATACGGATATGTATATCTCCTCCTTTGTAACCGACCTTGTGTAACCCTAACCCCTCCGGTGTCTATACAAACCGGAGGGTTTTAGTCTGTAGGACAACAGACAATCATACCATAGGCTAGCTTCTAGGGTTTAGCCTCTCTGATCTCGTGGTAGATCTACTCTTGTACTACCCATATCATCAATATTAATCAAGCAGGACGTAGGGTTTTACCTCCGTCAAGAGGGCCCGAACCTGGGTAAAACATTGTGTCCCCTGCCTCCTGTTACCATCCGGCCTAGATGCATAGTTCGGGACCCCCTACCCGAGATCCGCCGATTTTTACGCCGACATTGGTGCTTTCATTGAGAGTTCCTCTGTGTCGTCGCCATTAGGCTTGATGGCTTCTACTATCATCGATAGCGATGCAGTCCAGGGTGAGACTTTTCTCCCCGGACAGATCTTCATGTTCGGCGGCTTTGCACTGCGGGCCAATTCGCTTGGCCATCTGGAGCAGATCGAAAGTTACGCCCCTGGCCACCAGGTCAGGTTTGGAAGCTTAAACTACATGGTCAATATCTGTGGAGATTTGATCTTTGAAGGATTCGAGCCTCTGCCTTGTGCGTCACGCGGCCACGATGAGTACGATTTAGCTCTACCATCGGACAGTGTTCAGGAGATCGCACCAGCAGCCGCTCCGACCCTCAATTCGGAGCCAGTTGCGCCTTCCGCGGACAGGTGGATGGATCCCGCCACGGAGGCCTTACCCTCAGCGGCGATCGAGCCGAACATCGACCTTACCTTGCACGAGAGCCGTGTTGATGAACTGCCGGATCCTTCTCTGGCCACGGACTCCGAACCGCCTGTGCCCGTTCCTATCGAATCTGATTGGGCGACGATCTTGGAGTTTACCTCCGCGGATATTTTTTAGCACTCGCCCTTTGGCGACATACTGAACTCGTTAAGGTCTCTCTCCTTATCAGAAGGATCCTGGCCGAACTATGTCCGGCAGGACTGGGATGCGGACGACGAAGAAATTCGCGACCCACCCACCACCCACTTAGTAGCCACTGTCGATGACTTAACTGACATGCTCGACTTCGACTCCGAAGACATCGACAGTATGGACGACGATGGGGGAGACGAAGAGGAACCACTGCCTACGGGGCGCTGGACAGCCACCTCATCATACGATATATACATGGTGGATACACCCAAAGAAGGCAATGGCGACGAGATAGCGGAGGATGACCCCTCCAAGAAGCAACCCAAGCGCCAACGTCAGCGGCACCACTCTAAGTCCCGCCAAAGCAAAAGTGGTGATACCGGCACGGGAGATAATAACACTCTGGATAGTGCCGAAGACAACAACAATCCCCTCCAGCAAGATTTAGAGCAGGAGGATGGAGGAGCCAGCCCTCCTGAGAGAGCGGCAGACGGAGAGGAGGAGGATGATAATTACATGCCCCCTCCGAAGACGAGGCAAGCCTCGGCGATGATGAATTTGCCATACCAGAGGATCCCGTCGAACAAGAGCGCTTCAAGCGCCCGCTTATGGCCACGGCAAATAGCCTGAAGAAAATGCAGCAGCAGCTTCAAGCTGATCAAGATCTGCTAGCTGACAGATGGACCGAAGTCCTCACGGCCGAGGAATATAAACTCGAGTGCCCCTCCAAGAGTTACCCAAAATGCAGGTTGCTACCCCGACTAGAGGAAGAAGCGTATGACGCGGCTGATCGGCCACCTCGTGGTCGCGATAGAGAGGCATTCCAACCAAAAACTCAGCCCGCACTCCGACGCCATTTAAATAAAAAGGCATGGGGAGATACGCTAGACCTGCGAGACATATTGGAGGACAAAGAAAAGCATGCAAGATCGATCTACGGATCACGAGGGCGCGCCACTATGCAATACGATAAACGTCACGCCAGATACAATAAAGGTAAATCTGGTCGGACCGGACACAACGGGCAAGACCCATCCGAGCTGCGCCGCGATATAGCCCAATACAGAGGTGCCGCACACCCTTTATGCTTCACAGACGAAGTAATGGATCATCAAATCCCAGAAGGTTTCAAACGTGTAAATATTGAATCATACGACGGCACTACAGATCCCGCGGTATGGATCGAGGATTTCCTCCTCCACATCCACATGGCCCACGGTGACGACTTACACGCCATCAAATACCTCCCACTAAAGCTCAAAGGACCAGCGCGGCACTGGTTTAACAGCTTGCCAGCAGATTCCATTAGCTGTTGGGGAGATCTGGAAGCCGCATTCCTCGACAACTTTTAGGGCACTTATGTGCGACCACCAGATGCCGATGACTTGAGCCACATAATTCAGCAGCCAGAAGAGTCAGCCGGACAATTCTGGACTCGGTTCCTTACAAAGAAAAATCAAATCGTCGACTATCCGGATGCAGAGGCCTTAGTGGCTTTCAAACACAACATCCGTGACGAGTGGCTAGCCCGGCACCTCGGTCAGGAAAAGCCGAAATCTATGGCAGCCCTCACGACGCTCATGACCCGCTTTTGTGCGGGAGAAGACAACTGGCTGGCTCGTAGTAACAATATGTCAAAGAACCATGGTACCTCGGATACCAAGGACGGCAATAGTAGGTCACGTCACAACAAACATAAGCGCCGCATTAACAGCAATAATACTAAGGATACGACAGTCAACGCCGGATTCAAAGGCTCTAAACCCGATCAGCGGAAAAATCCATTCAAACAAAGTACGCCGGGCCCGTCTAGTTTGGACCGCATACTCGATCGCTCGTGTCAGATACACGGCACCCCCTACAAGCCAGCCAACCACACCAATAGGGACTGTTGGGTATTCAAGCAGGTCGGCAAGTTAATTACCGAAAACAAGGACAAGGAGCCACATAGCGATGACGAGGAGGAGCCCCGACAGCCACACACCATAGGACAAAAGAGATTTCCCCCACAAGTGCGGACGGTGAACATGATATACGCAACCCACATCCCCAAGAGGGAGCGGAAGCATGCGCTCAGGGACGTATATGCGTTGGAGCCAGTCGCCCCAAAGTTCAACCCATGGTCCTCCTATCTGATTACTTTCGATCGCAGGGACCACCCCACTAGCATCCGTCATGGCGGATTCGCCGCATTGGTTCTGGACCCAATCATTGACGGATTTCACCTCACTCCAGTCCTTATGGACGACAGCAGCAGCCTGAACCTGCTTTATCAGGACACAATGCGCAAAATGGGTATAGACCCCTCAAGGATCAAACCTACAAAAACGACCTTCAAAGGCATCATTCCAGGCGTAGAGGCCCATTGCACAGGCTCAATTACGCTGGAAGTGGTCTTCGGATCCCCGGATAACTTCCGAAGCGAAGAGTTAATCTTCGATATAGTCCCGTTCCGCAGTGGTTATCATGCACTGCTCGGGCGAACCGCATTTGCAAGATTCAATGCGGTACCGCATTGTCCATACCTCAAGATCAAGATGCCAGGACCTCGCGGGGTTATTACAGTCAATGGAAACACAGAGCGCTCTCTCCGAACGGAGGAGCACACTGCGGCCTTAGCAGCAGAAGCGCAAAGTAGCCTCTCAAGGCAATCCACCAGTTCGGCGTTTCAAGACCCGGACACCTTCAAGCGCGCTCGGAACAATCGGCAGCTAGACCGCCTGGCGCGATCTGAGCTTGCGTAGCAATGCGGCCCCCACCCCAGTCCCAGCCAAACTGCTAAACTCGTGCCACGCGCACATAATTACGCATTAAAAATACCATGGGCACAGGTGGGGAGCGGGGCACAACTGCGGCACGCCCCAAGACGTGGCTTAAATCGCACTAGGGGCTCCCCGTTTGGTTATTCTTCTCTTTTTAGGACCTTGATCTCTGGAAACCCTGTCCGACAACACTATTGCCGAACACATGATGCAGCAACCAAGGAGGCCGAAAGCTACGTCACACCACGGAATTCCTAGGTGGATTACAGTAACGACCAAAATATTTGATTTAATATCATTCCTCGGCTTGCGCTTGGAAGGGACATAGTCCTACTCTTTGCTTATCGCACTATCTGTATCATTCTTCTTTAACGCAATTTCTTGAATAAACAATGCATAACATTACGACTATTATTGCATTCTTGTTATATATATATGTGTGTGTTCACTAATGACGCCTTGCGACCGTACACTTTGGTACGGCTAATACACCAGGGGCTTACATACCCCACAATATGGTGTGAAAAGTCCGAACACTTTCACAAGTGCGGCACCCCGAACTTATATCATTATATGCATCAGCTCCGAATCATGTCTTTGGTCAAATGTTGGGTTTGCCCGGCTCCTATGTTTTGGTACCTTACGTTCTGCTCTATCGACTAAGGTAGTGCTAGGAGAACTACTGCGATTGTGCCCCGGTTCTGCTAGGTTAAGCACCTCAGTAGAGAAAGCTAAAACTGACTGTCATGATAAGGCGAGAGACTGGTCACTGTTCGGCGAGGTTTCGAGTCCGTAAAGACTCATGCCACTTAGAGCGAGTGTCCGGCCCTGTCCGGCTTAAAGGCGTGTATCGCGCCCCGAATTCGGCCTTCCGAATACCAGGGGCTTCGCCAAAATTTAAAATTATAGAATTCTATGGCTAAGTGAGAGTGATAAAGCATTATTAGTCCGGTTGCCTTGTTCGTTCTGCTGAGCGCCTCCCTCGAAGGACCCAAAAATGGGAACAAGAGTGCTCAGGTTTATCCCGAACACCCCAGCACTCGTGGCACGGGGGCAGAAGCCGAGGACTAGCCATCTCTCAGATTGGATAAACATCCAAATAGAAGGTAATATTTTAAATTCAAACAAGCATTGTATAGCGCATATGAAACAAGTTTTCATAAATACAGGATAAAACGAGCAAGTCTCACTCAAATATTACATCTTTTGAACACTCGTCCGCTAAAAGACGGGCACCCGATAGAACACCCACGTAGTACATCTCGGGGTGGCAGTGCTCCTTGCCCTCCGACGACCCTTCCTTGATCAGCTTCACGGCGTCTAGCTTGACCCACTGCAATTTCACACGGGCGAAAGCCCGGCGTGCACCTTCAATGTAGAAGGATCGCTTGACGACCTCCAGCCGCGGGCAGGCATCCACAAGCCACCTCACCAGGCCGAAGAAGCTGTTCAAAAGGGCGTCGCCAGGCCACAGCCGGACTATAAAGCCCTTCATGGCCTGTTCGGCCGCCTTATGTAGCTCGACCATCTGCTTCACCTGGTCGCTCATTGGCACCGGGTGTTCGGCCTCAATATACTGAGACCAGAACAGCTTCTCCGTTGAACTTCCATCCTCGGCCTGGTAAAATTGTGCGGCATCGGACACGCTGTAGGGCAAATCTGTGAATGCTCCTGGAGAGCTCCGGATTCGGGTAATTAATCGGTAATTTACTTTTACATGCTTGCTTTGCATATAGAATGCCTTACCCGCCGCTATCTTCTTAATTGCGGCGATCTCCTGGAGGGCCTTTTGGGCTTCGGCCTTGGCACTTTTTGCGCTCTCGAGGGCCGCGGCAAGCTCAGACTCTCGCGTCTTCGAGTCAAGCTCCAATGCCTCGTGCTTCGCCACGAGAGCCTGGAGCTCTTGCTGCACCTCGCCCACCCGAGCCTCATGCTTCTCTCGCTCGGTGCGCTCCTTGGCCGCTTTATCTTCGGCCTCGGACAACGCTTGCTTTAGGGTCACCACTTCGGTCACGGCCCCTGGCAAATTCATTATAATCCTGTCATTTTGCAATCGCATTCTTTTTATACATAACCACAGACTAGGTACTACTTACCTTTTTCTCCTCGAGCTGCCTCTTGGTAAGGCCGAGCTCGTCCTGGGACCCTTTAAGGTCCTGCTTCAGTACGGCGACCTCCACAGTCAGTGTGGCAGACGCAAGCAGCGAAGCCTGCATATGCATATTGACATACTCATATTGGACTCCTGCGAAATTGTTTGATCCTCTGTTCGGCTTTTCTTTGCGAACACCGAACAGAGCATCAGGGGCTACTGTCTATGCAGTAATATTTTTCCTATACTTTAAAACACTTACCTCAAAGCCTGTTAGAAGGCTGGCACAGGCTTCAGTCAATCCGCTCTTAGTGGACTGAACCTTCTGGATCACCGCACTCATAATAGTGCGGTGCTCCTCGTCGATGGAAGCGCTGCGAAGCGCTTCCAGCAGATTGTCCGGCGCCTTTGGATAGACAGAGGTCACCGGTGCAGGCGTCTTGCCCCCCGTAGAAGGGGGCCGCCTGCCCGAGTCTAGAACCACTGGAGGTTCCGACGCGGTGTCCGGCTGAGGGCCGAGCTTGGAGCCCTCAGGGGCTTTGTCCCCTCTGCTCCCAGAGTCCGGGAGGCCGCCTTGAGGCGCCTCCGGGACTGTCTCCCCTCGACCCGGTGCTTCGTGAGACAGCACCTCGGTGTCGTCCGCAGGATGAGGGGAGGTGGCGGTCGGAACTGGATTGTTGTCCATATCCGACGAGCCCAGGGAGCCGTTTGATGATACATCGATACGGGCTCGGGGCGGCCTGCATAATCATATTTCGGCGTTAGGTGCAGTAGTGCGATAAAGGAATGCTATGAGTAACTCTGGTATTCGAATACTTACGATTTCCCCAGGGGCTTGGCCCTGGGTAGCCACTCGTCTTCGCTGTCTACGGCGGTGGTGGAACTGTCGGGAAGGAGAGTCCTTCCCTTCTTGGACCCTTCGGCCTCCTCAGTTGGGGCGGCCTTCCTCTTCTTGTCTCCCCCGTCTGGAGGGGGAGCATCTTCTTCTGCCTCCTCGTCTTCGGGGGAGGAGTGTGCCGTAGAGTCATCGAACGGTGAGTCCGATGACCTCTGGTGTCGGGAACTCTTTTGGGTTTCCTTGGCCTTCTTGGTCTTCTCCGGCACCGTATAAGGAGCCGAAGTCAGCATCTTCGCCAGAAGAGCGTTTGCTGGGCCTTCGGGCAAAGGAGCCGGACAGTCGATCTGTCCGGCCGTCTCCTGCCAGTCCTGTTAAAGGTATGGGAGTTTAGATCCCGCATGGAGTCGATCTATAAAAAAATAAGTATCCTGTGAGAGGTAAAGCAGCTTACCGCACTAGCTTGGCGCTTCGTGCTGAATCCGTGATCCTCAGTAATGGGAGGGGGGACCTCGGCGCTCTTGAACAGCACCCTCCAGGCATCTTCGTGAGTTGTGTCGAAGAGCCTGCTCAGAGTTTGGTGCTGCGCCGGGTCAAACTCCCACAAGTTGAAGGCCCGTTGTTGGCACGGGAGGATCCGGCCGATGAGCATGACCTGGACTACGTTGACGAGTTTGAGCTTCTTGTTGACCATGTTTTGAATACATGTTTGGAGTCCGGTTAGCTCTCCCGAACTACCCCAGGACAGGCCCTTCTCTTGCCAGCAGGTGAACCGTGTGGGGAAGCCAGATCGGAACTCGGGGGCCGCTACCCATGTAGGGTCACGCGGCTCGCTGATGTAGAACCACCCCGACTACCACCCCTTTATTGTCTCCACGAAGGAGCCCTAGAGCCATGTGACGTTGGGAATCTTGCCCACCATGGTGCCTCCGCACTCTGCCTGGCGGCCGCTCACTACCTTCGGCTTGACGTTGAAGGTCTTCAGCCATAAGCCGAAGTGGGGCCTGATGCGGAGGAAAGCCTCGCACATGACAATAAACGCTGAGATGTTGAGGATGAAGTTCGGGGCCAGATCGTGGAAATCCAGGCCGTAGTAGAACATGAGCCCCCAGACAAATGGGTGGAGAGAAATCCCAGTCCGTGGAGGAAATGGGTGAGGAACACCACCGTCTCATGGGCCCTGGGGGTGGGGATGAGCTTCCCTCCTCTAGGAGCCGGTGTGCGATGCCGACGGGCAAGTATCCGGCTCTCCGTAGCTTCTTGACGTGTCCCTCCGTGACAGAGGAGACCATCCACCTGCCTCCCGCTCCGGACATGGTTGGAGAAGGTCGAGGTGGGAAATGCGAACTTGGGCGCTGGAGCTCGAGTATGCAAAGGTGGATGAGCGAAGGAGGAAGAAGGCGTGGATGAAAAAGTAAATTCTTATCCCTTTATATGGGCGGACGAAACTATGTGTCACCACTAGCCTGGTAAAACTCGCTCGTCCCCCAAGCGCCGTAATCGATGGCGCGGTTGGGTTACCCACACCCGTATTGATGAGAATCCGGTGATAAGGGGACACGATCTCTGTTTTGACAAGACGTGTCAAAAAACTGCCTCGCGTTAAGTGCGGGGCTAGTTAAAGGAAACGGTTCGAATAATCATCGGGCCGTGACGTAATGTCATGTTGCCAAAACAAGTCAGCAAATTGGATATGTGGAAATATTATTCTCTCTACGGTGGTATGTGGAACTTATTTTGCAGGGTCGGACACTATCCTTATATCCAAAATTCTTCCATGGTGTATTCTGAGGAGGAACCCGCCTTGCAATGCCGAAGACAATACTGTGCGCTGGATCATCGTCATTGAAAGCCTGGTTCAGGGGCTACTGTGGGAGTCCTGGATTAGGGGGTCTCCGGACAGCCGGACTATATAGATTGGCCGGACTATTAGACTATGAAGATATAGGATTGAAGACATCGTCTCATGTCCGGATGGGACTCTACTTGGCGTAGAAGGCAAGCTAGGCAATACAGACATGTATATCTCCTCCTTTGTAACCGACCTTGTGTAACCCTAACCCCTCCGGTGTCTATATAAACCGGAGGGTTTTAGTCTGTAGGACAACAGACAATTATACCATAGGCTAGCTTCTAGGGTTTAGCCTCTCTGATCTCGTGGTAGATCTACTCTTGTACTACCCATATCATCAATATTAATCAAGCAGGACGTAGGGTTTTACCTCCGTCAAGAGGGCCCAAACCTGGGTAAAACATTGTGTCCCCTGTCTCCTGTTACCATCCGGCCTAGATGCACAGTTCGGGACCCCCTACCCGAGATCCGCCGGTTTTGACACCGACAGGCCATGTTATTTAGAGAAGACATAATTGCTTAGTTAGTATGCTTGAAGTATTATTGTTTCTATGTCAATATTAAACTTTTGTCTTAAATCTTATGGATCTAAATATTCAAGCCACAATTAAGAAGAATTACATTGAAATTATGCCAAGTAGCACTCCACATCAAAAATTCTATTTTTATCATTTACCTACTCGAGGACGAGCAGGAATTAAGCTTGGGGATGCTGATACGTCTCCAACATATCTATAATTTTTGATTGCTCCATGCTATATTATCTACTATTTTGGATGTTTATGGGCTTTATTACACTTTTATATCATTTTTTGGGACTAACCTATTAACCCAGAGCCCAGTGCCAGTTTGTGTTGTTACCTTGTTTTAGGGTTTCGAAGAAAAGGAAAACCAAACGGAGTCCAATTGACCTGAAACTTCACGGAACCCATTTTTGGAAGGAAAGAAGCCCAGAAGACTTGAAGTGCACGTAAGGGAAGCTTCGAGGAGGCCATGAGGTAGGGGGGCGCGCCCACCCCCTGGGCGCGCCCTCCACCCTCATGGGCCCCTCGTGGCCCCCTTGACGTACTTCTTCCGCCTATATATCTCCATATACCCTAAAATGATCGGATAGCACAATAGATCAGGAGTTCCGCCGCCAGAAGCCTTCGTAGCCACCGAAAGCCAATCTAGACCCGTTCCGGCACCCTGCCGGAGGGGGCAATCCCTCTCCGGTGGCCATCTTCATCATCCCGGTGCTCTCCATGATGAGGAGGGAGTAGTTTTCCCTCGGGGCTGAGGGTATGTACCAGTAGCTATGTGTTTGATCTCTCTCTCTCTCATGTTCTTGATTTGATACGATCTTGATGTATCGCGAGCTTTGCTATTATATTTGGATCCTATGATGTCTCTCCCCCTCTACTCTCTTGTAATGGATTGAGTTTCCCCCTTGAAGTTATCTTATCGGATTGAGTCTTTAAAGATTTGAGAACACTTGATGTATGTCTTGCCGTGCGTATCTATGGTGGCAATGGGATACCACGTGATTCACTTCATGTATGTTTTGGTGATCAACTTGCGGGTTCCGCCCATGAACCTATGCATAGGGGTTGGCACACGTTTTCGTCGTGATTCTCCGGTAGAAACTTTGGGGCACTCTTTGAGGTTCTATGTGTTGGTTGAATAGATGAATCTGAGATTGTGTGATGCATATCGTATAATCATACCCGCGGATACTTGAGGTGACATTGGAGTATCTAGGTAACATTAGGGTTTTGGTTGATTTGTGTCTTAAGGTGTTATTCTAGTACGAACTCTAGGGCTGTTTGTGACACCTATAGGAATAGCCCAACTGATTGATTGGAAAGAATAACTTTGAGGTGGTTTCATACCCTACCATAATCTCTTCGTTCGTTCTCTGCTATTAGTGACTTTGGAGTGACTCTTTGTTGCATGTTGAGGGATAGTTATGTGATCCAATTATGTTATCATTGTTGAGGGAACTTACACTAGCGAAAGTATGAACCCTAGGCCTTGTTTCAACACATTGCAATACCGTTTACGCTCACTTTTATCATTAGTTACCTTGCTGTTTTTTATAATTCCATATTACAAATACCTTTATCTACTATCCATATACCACTTGTATCACCATCTCTTCGCCGAACTAGTGCACCTATACAATTTACCATTGTATTGGGTGTGTTGGGGACACAAGAGACTCTTTGTTATTTGGTTGCAGGGTTGCTTGAGAGAGACCATCTTCATCCTACGCCTCCTACGGATTGATAAACCTTGTCTAACTCATAGGTGACATAAAGGTTTGGCTGTACACTACATTAGGCTCTCCAAGAGTACCTGGAGATCCAGTTCGAAGGTATGCCTAGTTTTTACATAGTGCAGACATAGTAAATGCTCATTTCATTGTGTGCAAGTGCAAGAGAAGCGACATGTTTCATTATGTGGCGTTGTTTTGTTATAATCTCATTCTTTTGTGTTCACAGACTGGAAAGTATGCATATTTATCTTCCAAGGAGACGAGTAACTAGTTTGTGTCACCTTGCAGAGTGGGCGCAATGAAGATAAGATTGAGGATTTCCAAGTACAAGATGTTAGGAAGGAGCCTTGCAAGAGAAGTAGGAGCTGTGCTGAGCCTCTTCAACCTGCTAAGGTAAGTCACTATATGCAACTCAACAGTTCAATTCCTTGTTTGTTTCAGGCATAGTTAATTTTCTCTTTTCAATTGCTTTATTTGTCCTTAGTTAATGAGATGCCCAAATAATCATGCCTGATGTTCGGTACTTGTATCACCATTAGTTGACATAATTAAAGGCCTTACCATTTAATTACTCTGCCGAAGTGTGCCTGAAGCTTTGAAGTCTATTAACCAACTATTATTGCATGAGGCTCACAATCTAGTTTATACTACGCTGATGATTGCATAGTTTTGCCTGCTGTAGTATGTTTGTATGAAACCCTTTGCTGTTCACTATGCTCCCTAAGACTTTAATTGAGGCACATAATGGCCAACTGCTTGCTTACTTATACGCAATGTGCTGTCTAAATTTGTAACTTGTCTGTGTTTTCGATTGGGCCCCAACATCATGCTCCTCTGGTGAGCTAAGAGGGATTTCTGTATGCAGGCTGCACAGACTATCTTTTTTATAATTTTTAAAATATCACCTGCTTATGCTTCATGACGTGTAACATTTTTTTTGAAAGTGACGTGTAACATTATTGTTAGTCCTATTTTGCCATGTAGTACAAAATAGTGTCTTGTTCGCATCACTGTTGTAACTATATTTTTGCCCTAGTCATGTGTACTTACAGAAACATTTCAGGATGAGGTGACATCAACACAAAGATCTACGAGCAGTGCGGCATGGCCGTTACTGAATGATTATGGATTGGAATTGGAATGTGCTGATGTTCTCGAGCATTAACTAGAGGTGGCAAGACAACGTGCACATGATTGTCAACGTATAATCAACAAGTTGAGACTGGACATGCAGGCATTAGATACAGGAGTCAAAAAAATGAAACAAGACACTGAGGTAACCATGAAGGAATTGGAGATTTTGCAGACTGAAATTTGTGCTATCTGAATCCGGCCAATCCTATTTTCTGAAGAGATTATAGTTCAAATGGAGTTAAGTTGATGCGCGTCCATGATGTATGAGCTGTATTTGCCCAGTGTATGTAATTTGCTGTTTGTGTATGCTTTATTATCACCTGTGCCGAACCATAATGCCCAGTGGGTATAATCGGCTGTAATTTCTTTATTGTATAGTGTAGGATTATTCTACCTTTCTATGCCTTGATCTCTTTGTTGTATAGTGTATGCTTTTTACAGGTGATAGTATTGAGTAGGATAATTCTTTGAATATGCTATATCGTTCAAACGGGGGCCAACTCGCCCGACCATGGCCCTTCAGGGGCCGTCAGATCCATGGGCCTTCTACGTCTCGTAGGATCCATGGGCCTTCTACGTCTCGTAGGATCCATTGGCCTTCTACGTCTCGTAGGATCCATGGGCCGCCGACTCATTTATGGGTCTTGTACGGGCCTTTAATGGGCCATAGACGGGCCTTTAATGGAAATCATACGTTTTATGGGCTGACCATAATGGGCCATTAATAGGCCATATTTGGTGATGCTAGGAAAATGGCCCAACAGACTAATGGTCCACGAACGAGCCGACTGTAACGACGGGCTGAATTTGGCCCACAAGCAGAAAATGACAGTAACGGGCCGTAAGTAACCGAATGCTGCAAATGAGCCCAAGAATAAATGGGCCCTCAAAAGGCTGAAAGTTAACTTGGGCTGGAAATGGCCCAACGGAATAACGGGCCGTTAATGGGTATAAAGTGATACACTGTTCATTACGGGCCAGTTTCACCACGGACCGTTAATGGTGTATAGTAATACATTGTTCATTATGGGTCAGTTTCAGCATGGGCTCCTAATGGGCCAAGAGTTACAAAGGGCCTCATATGGGTTGAAAGACGTCATGGGTTATACATGGGCCAGAAGTGAAAACGGGCTGGAATCATATTGGATGGCCCAGATGACACTACTGGGCCTAATTCGGATAGGGCGTAATGGGCCTTAGGTTAGCGGGCTGTAAATGGGCTATATGCGAACATGCCGTTAATAGGCTTTCCATGGGCCGGCCCGCCAGCTTTTGACCAAGTCAAACAGGCCGGCCTTTTCACAGGAATGGGCCACTGTTGGGCCATGCCACGTGTCGATGTATCATTGGTGCCTTCTGTCCAGTGAGTGGATGACATCTCTCCCAACGATGAGCCGACACGTGTTTCCTCTAGCCAATGATGATTTTACACGTGGAAAATCCCCATTGGTCGGGGCTGTTAACGGGTTATCGGATCCAAAACCCGACCCGATAGCTTAACGGCGTTCCGTTACGGTGGATGCCACGTGTCGGTCGCCCTTGACGAAGGTACTTCTGTGACGCGCAATTTATCGTCATGGAAGTGGACACTTCCATGATGATAATTTTGGTAATGTCATGGAACACTTCTACGACAACACATGTATGACTATCTTGATTTTGTCATAAATTTGTCATGGATGTACATGCATGACAAAAAACGCGACCTACTGTGACAAACACGTATCATCATGGAAGTGTATTTTTTTTGTAGTGACCATAGCCTCTCTGATGAAGTGTGAGTAGTTTACCTCAGACCTTCGGGTCCATAGTTATTAGCTAGATGGCTTCTTCTCTATTTTTGGATCTCAATACAAAGTTCTCCCCCTCTCTTATGGAGATCTATTCGATGTAATCTTCTTTTGCGGTGTGTTTGTTGAGACCGATGAATTGTGGGTTTATGATCAAGTTTATCTATGAACAATATTTGAATCTTCTTTGAATTCTTTTATGTATGATTGGTTATCTTTGCAAGTCTCTTCGAATTATCAGTTTGGTTTGGCCTACTAGATTGATCTTTCTTGCAATGGGAGAAGTGCTTAGCTTTGGGTTCAATCTTGCAGTGTCCTTTCGCAGTGACAGTAGGGCAGCAAGGCACGTATTGTATTGTTGCTATTGAGGATAACAAGATGGGGTTTTCATCATATTGCATGAGTTTATCCCTCTACATCATGTCATCTTGCTTAAAGCGTTACTCTGTTCTCTTGAACTTAATACTCTAGATGCATGCTGGATAGCGGTCGATGTGTGGAGTAATAGTAGTAGATGCAGGCAGGAGTCGGTCTACTTGTCTTGGACGTGATGCCTATATACATGATCATACCTAGATATTCTCATAACTATGCTCAATTCTGTCAATTGCTCAACAGTAATTTGTTCACCCACCGTAAAATACTTATGCTCTTGAGAGAAGCCACTAGTGAAACCTATGGCCCCCGGGTCTATCTTCATAATATTAATCTTCCAATACTTAGTTATTTTCATTGCCTTTTATTTTACTTTGCATCTTTATCATAAAAATACCAAAAATATTATCATATCATATCTATCAGATCTCACTCTCGTAAGTGACCGTGTAGGGATTGACAATCCCTTATTGCGTTGGTTGCGAGGATTTATTTGTTTTGTGTAGGTGCGAGGGACTCGCGCATAGCCTCCTACTGGATTGATACCTTGGTTCTCAAAAACTGAGGGAAATACTTACGCTACTTTGCTGCACCACCCTTTCCTCTTCAAGGGAAAACCAACGCAAGTGCTCAAGAGGTAGCACGCGCCCACCCCTGGGACGAGCAACCCATCCTTGTGCCCCCCTGGACCTCCACCGACCTCAACTCCAACTCCATATATTCACATTCAGGGAGAAAAAAATCAAAGAGAAGGATTCATCGTGTTTTACGATACGGAGCCGCCGCCAAGCCCCGTTCTTCCTTGGAAGGGCAGATGTGGAGTCTGTTTTGGGCTTCGGAGAGGGGAATCCGTCACCATCATCATCATAAACCATCCTCCATCACCAATTTCATGATGCTCACCGCCGTGCAAGAGTAATTCCATCATAGGCTTGTTGGACTGTGATGGTTTGGATGAGATTTACCATGTAATCGAGTTAGTTTTGATCGGGTTTGATCCCTAGTATCCACTATGTTCTAAGATTGATGTTGCTATGACTTTGCTATGCCAAATGCTTGTCACTAGGGCCCGAGTGCCATGATTTCAGATCTGAGCCTATTATCTTTTCATGAATATTCTTGTGTTCTTGATTCGATATTGCAAGTTATAGTCACCTACTACATGTTATGACCCGGCAACCCCAGAGTGACAATAGTCGGGACCACTCCTGGTGATGATTGTAGTTTGAGGATTTCATGTATTCACTAAGTGCTAATGCTTTGGTCTGGTACTCTATTAAAAGGAGGCCTTAATATCCCTTAGTTTCCACTAGAGCCCCGCTGCCACGGGAGGGTAGGACAAAAGATGCCATGCAAGTTCTTTTCCATAAGCACGTATGACTATATTCGGAATACATGCCTACATTATATTGATGAATTGGAGATAGTTCTGTGTCACCCTATGTTATATCTGTTGCATGATGAATACCATCTGACATAATTATCCATCAATTATCCATTGCCTATGAGCTTTTCACATATTGATCTTTGCTCCATTACTTTTCCGTTGCCACTGTTACGATTTCTACAAAACTGCTACCGCTACTTTTGCCACTGTTACCGTTACTTCCATACTACTTTGCTACTAAATATTTTGCTGCAGATATTAAGTCTTTCAGGTGTGGTTGAATTGACAACTCAGCTGCTAATACTTGAGAATATTCTTTGGCTCCCCTTGTGTCGAATCAATAAATTTGGGTTGAATACTCTACCCTCGAAAACTGTTGCGATCCCCTATACTTGTGGATTATCAGCTGGTGACTTCATGCGACGAATAATATTCCACTTTGGTACTCCCCGTGACATCATCACAAATAACGAGACAAACTTCTCTTCACATGAGTTCAAGGAGTTCTGTCGATCTCGTGGTACTCGGATGCACTTTCTTCTGTAGACATACAATCCAATGGTGTTGTCGAGCAAGCAAACAGTTTAATCCTGCAAGGACTAAAACTCCGACTGCTGACTCCACTGAAAAGAGCAGTTGGATCCTGGATGGAGGAACTTCCTTTAGTCCTCTGGGCTTGTGAACAACTCCGAATCAATCCACTCAGTTCACACCATTCTTCATGGTGTATGGAGCGGAGGCGGTAATACCTATTTGTACTATATGAATCTCCTAGAGTGCTCGCATATACTGAAGCTGAAGCTAAAGAAGCACAACAAGATGGTCTGGACCTCCTTGTGGAGGCTCGAGAACTTGCACATGCTCGTTCCGTAGTTTGCCAGCAGACACTATGAAGATATCATGGTCGACAGGTGTGTGGACGCGCATTTGTAGTCGGCGACCTTGTTCTCTGACTATGCAAGACAAAGAAGAAGCTCCACAAGTTAGATACACCTTGGGAAGGACCATTCGTCACCTCCCAAACTCTAAGAGACATCTGTTGGAAATATGGCCTACAAGCAATAATATTTGTATTATTGTATTTCCATATTCATAATTATAGATTTTATATTCTATGCTATAACTCTTGTGATCCTAGAATATGCGATTTAGTGAAAACCCCATATGCACGTATGGAATGATAAAGGGTTAAATAAAACATCCCTAGTTTTGCCTCTAGGACTAGCAGTCGTGGGAAACCACGGCCACCTATGGGACCGGAGGGCCCCTTGCTGGTTCTGCAGGGGGGACATCACGTTGTACAAAGAGCAGACGAGCGTGGGGCAGCACGACAGAGATCACACAGGCAATTTACCCAGGTTCGGGCCACCGTGAGGCATAAAACCCTACTTCTGTTTTGGTGGATTGATGGTGGAAGAGTGGTGGTGGAGCGTAGTACACTTTCCCGGCAAGGGCGACAGTGGCTACGCGCGTATGGGTGTGTGAGTTATCCAACCTTCTAACCCTTTCTATGGTTGCCATGGGCCTCCTTTTATAGATTAAGGGGTTACCACAATGGCAAAGTAGTCATTATGCACTGATAAGAGAGCAAACAATGCTATCATCCTAACTCTGCAGGCTGACAGGGCGCATTAAATGCACCGCTTAACGTCACGTCATCGGGTGTCCGGCAAGCCTTGTCGGGCTATCTCGCCAGCTCCACGCCTGCTTGCTTGACATGTCGCAAGACAGGTGTCATCTGTAGGCATCTCCTGTAGAAAGAGGCCACCATGTAGCGAATGGCTTTCACTTAGTCACTTTGCGGTTTGACACCGCACTGATTGACGACATGGGTCATGGCGGAGTGGTTGGGTGAGGTGGTTTTGCCTTTGTGAGCCCCGGCAGGCCCTGCCGGGACGTCTTGGACGTCTTCTTCCGAGGGTGGCCTCGTCCTTATTGAGCTCGCCTGCCCGGCAAGGAAGGCTTTTCTCCTGGTGGAATCTTGCTTCTCTAGCTTGATCTTGGTCCTTTTGATCTGCATGTTGATTCTTTGAAGCTCTCGGTTACTTGTACTAGGACTTGGGTTGGTGTCTCAATCCTGTTCCCGAGCCTGTGCACAGTCTGGGCAACAGACCTAGGGTTTGTTGCACCGATAGAAGCCCCCGGGCCTGTCACGAACGTGCTGCCGAGCATCGTCAAGGTAGGGCCTAATAAATGCACATGCGGGGGTGCTGAAGAGGCTGGTCTCTTGAGGTCTTATTTTCTTCTTCGTTAATCTTGGGTCCAGGCCAGTTTTTGATTTCCCCGCGCGTCGTGTAAAGCCAATAGTGGTGGGGCCGCCCTGGTAATGGCCCGTGAATGACTTTAACGCATGGGGTAGAAACTACCAATTCACTCTTCCCACCATGCACTTATCCTTAGCCACGTATGCAGCATGCATCACGTGGGGTAGGTAACGAAGGCGCGTGGCACAGGAGAGCATCAAGGCGAGGGCCCGGTCTCCTTGAATTGGCGGAGGAGGACGATGGTCGTCCGTTGAGGGAGCGGCTCCCCTCCCTGGCCTGCCTATAAAAGGAGGGCAAAGAGAGGGTGGAGTCATTCATCCTCGTGGTTCTCCATCCTCTGCTTTCTGTTTCTCGCTGGTTATGGCGAAGGGAAGAGCCTAGGGCCAGCCCCCGGGCCCTTGTTTGAGGTTGGTGTTGCCAAATGTTGGTGCTGGTGTTCGGGGAGTGAGCCTGGTCCTTGCTGTGGTGAATCTCTTGGCGTCTCCGAGGCTTGCCCGGGAGGCATCGCTGGAGATCATGGGTAATCCCAGGATTGCCCCTCCCTGGGGTCTTGGGGTTGATGGCGACGAGAGGTGCGCCTTCCTGTCCGCCAAGGTGGGGAGCAACGCACCTCGAGCTCGCTGGTCGTCTTGGTCGCTCGCCGTCTTTTCAGAGGGGGTGCCGGACTGGGGCCTTGGCGCCTCCCGGGAGCAGCGGTGGTGAGGAAAAAACAAGGGAATATGGAGAAGGCGGGTGGCAGGGGGTCAGGTCGGAGTACGATGGCGTGGATGCCTTCACCTCCGACTGCCGACCTGCAGCCTTGTCTTTCCGCTCTTCCCCTCCCTCCCTGGCATCATCATCACCATCCTCCTAGAGTGATAGCCGGGGAGGGATGTCCTCTTGGTGCCTTCTCCTTCCCTCTAGCAGTCTTCCTGCTGAGCTTTGGTGGATGACTCCACCGGCGCCCAGGCCGGGGCTTCCTGCTGGCCCTGGAGGTGGCGACCAGAGGGCGCGATCCTGTCCTCCATGCCCCTCCTTCGCAGCCTTGCCACTCTGGATCTTGTCAGATCGCGCCTGGCGGGCCGTGACCGGACCGGGGTGGGCTCCTACTTGGGTGCCTTTCTCGTCTTTTCCTCCTTCCACCGCAGTGCCTGGCAGGAGGGAAAAAGAAAAGAGGAGATTATGGGGCACTTATCTTTTTTCAATCTTAAAACTGTATGTACTTGCAAAATTTTAATTCAAATAATGTTCCCGAGTCCATGTTTGTGTTCTGTAATGCTTGTACTTGTATCAGCATGTTAATGAAAAAGATGAACCTTGCTGCTACCTCTTGAGCTTGCGTTGGTTTTCCCTTGAAGAGGAAAGGGTGATGCAACAAAGTAGCGTAAGTATTTCCCTCAGTTTTGAGAACCAAGGTATCAATCTAGTAGGAGACAATGCGACAAACCACCGAATACCTGCACAAACCAACACCAACTTGCAACCAACGCAACAAAGGGGTTGTCAATCCCTTCACGGTTATTCGCAAAGTGAGATCTGACAGAGATGGATAAACGGTAAAGTAATATTTTTGGTTTATGGAACAGAAAGTAAAATATTGCAAAAGAAAGTAAATAGGAAACTAGGATTATAGATCGGAAACTTATATGATGGAAAATAGACCCCGGGGCCATAGGTTTCACTAGAGGCTTCTCTCAAGAAAGGAATTATTACGGTGGGTGAACAAATTACTACCGAGCAATTGATAGAAAAGCGCAAAGTTATGACGATATCTAAGGCAATGATCATGAATATAGGCATCACGTCCGTGTCAAGTAGACAGAAATGATTCTATATCTACTACTATTACTCCACACATCGACCAACTCCTGCCTGCATCTAGAGTATTAAGTTCATAAGAACAGAGTAACGCATTAAGTAAGATGACATGATGTAGCGGGATTAACTCAAGCAATATGATGAAAACCCCATCTTGTTATCCTTGATGGCAACAATACAATACGTGTCGGTTCCCCTTCTGTCAGTAGGATCGAGCACCGGAAGACTGAACCCAAAGCTAAGCACTTCTCCCATTGCAAGAAAAACCAATCTAGTTGGCCAAACCAAATCGATAGTTCGAAGAGACTTGCAAAGATATCAAATCATGCATAAAAGAATTCATAGGAGATTCAAATAATATTCATAGTGTTGGGGAACGTAGCCTGCAATTTCAAAAAAATCCTACGATCACGCAAGATCTATCAAGGAGATGCATAGCAAAGAGAGGGGAAGAGTGTGTCCATGTACCCTTGTAGACTGAAAGCGGAAGCGTTAGCTTAACACAGTTGATGTAGTCGAACGTCTTCTTGATTCAACCGATCAAGCACCAAACGTATGAAACCTTTGAGTTCTGAACACGTCCATCTCGATGACATCCCTCTTACTCTTGATCCAGCAAAGTGTCCAAGGAGAGTTTCGTCAGCATGATGGCATGGTGACGGTGATGGTGATGTGATCCGCGCAGGGCTTCGCCTAAGCACTACGACAATATGACCGGAGGAGCAAACGGTGGAGGGGGGAACCGCAAAGGGTAAGAAACAATTGATGTGCTTTGAGGTGCCCCCTGCCCCCGTATATAAAGGAGGAAGAGGGGAGGAGGCAGGCCTAGGGCGCGCCAAGTGGGAGGAGTCCCACTTGGACCCCTAGTCCAATTCGCCCCCTTTCCTTTTACCGAAAGGGGAAAGGGGGAAGGAGTAGGAGGAGGAGAAGGAAAGGGGGGCCGTATGCCCTCCCTTTGTCCAATTCGGACTCCCCATGGGGGGGGGTGGCACGCGCCACCCCTTGTGGGCTGCCTCCCCTCCCCTCTTTGGCCTATATGGCCCATATCTTTCCCCCGGGGGTTCCGGTAACCCCCCCCGGTACCCCAAAAAAAACTCGAAACACTTTGGAACCATTCTGGTGTCTGAATACTATCGTCCCATATATAAATCTTTACCTCTGGACCATTTCGAGACTCCTCATCATGTCCCTGATCTCATTAGGGACTCTGAAAAATCTTTGGTCACCAAAACACATAACTCATACTATAAATCATCATCGAACGTTAAGCGTGCGGACCCTACGGGTTCGAGAACTATGTATACATGACAGAGACACATCTACAATCAATAACCAACAATGGAAACTGGATGTTCATATTGGTTCCTACATATTCTACGAAGATCTTTATCGGTCAAACTGCAATGACAACATACGTCATTCCCTTTGTCATCGGTATGTTACTTTCCTGAGTTTTGATCATCGGTATCTTCATAACTAGTTCCATCTCGTTACCGGAAAGTCTCTTTACTCGTTCTATAATGCATCATCCTGCAACTAACTCATTAGTCACATTGCTTGCAAGGCTTATCATGATGTGCATTGCCGAGAGGGCCTAGAGATACCTCTATGATACTCGGAGTGACAAATCCTAATCTCGATCTATGCCAACCCAACAAACACCTTCGGAGACACCTGTAGAGCATATTTATAATCACCTAGTTACATCGTGACGTTTGATAGCACACAAGGTGTTTCTCTAGTATTCGGGAGTTGCATAATCTCATAGTCAAAGGAATATGTATAAGTCATGAAGAAAGCAATAGCAATAAAAATTAACGATCATTATGCTAAGCTAACGAGTGGGTCTTGTCCATTGTCGGTGTCAAAACCGGCCGATCTTAGGTAGGGGGTACCGAACTATGCATCCGAGGATCGAAGGTAACAAGGGACAGGGGGAACATGATGTTTACCTAGGTTCGGGCCCTATTAATGGAGGTAAAACCCTACGTCCTGCTTGATTGTATTTGATAAGTATAGGGGTTACAAGAGTTGATATACCTCGAGATCATAATGGCCAAACCCTAGCTGTCTAGCCTCTATGAATTCTGATAGCCTCTACAGACTAAACCCTCCGGTTTATATACACACTGTAGGGGCCTAAGGTTGTACATAGTCGGTTTATAGAGGACGGAAATTACATATCCGGACGCCGATCTTGCCATCCACGCATAGGAGAGTCCTACCCGGACATGGGGGAAGGCCTTCCTCCTTGTATCTTCACGGCCCATCAGTCCGACCCATATCCAGTAGCCCAGACACCCGAGGACCCCCTAATCCTAGACTCCCTTAGTAGCCCCCGAACTGGCCTTCAAACGATGATACAGTATCCGGCTTACGTCTTCGACTTTTGCAAGATTGGTTCTTCACTGTGTACTAGGCGGGTAATAGTTCGGCCCTGGCTTCCTCGTTCTGCTTTTATGACTCCTACCCTGTCGCTTAGATTTCCATGCGCTGGCGAATGCAAATGGTCCACAATTTTTTTTAAAATAAAACACCCGGCCATGGAGGGACGATGCCTATATCAATAGATCGAATCCTCAAAGTGCCATCCACATCGCGCAGAAGAAACACCAAGATCAGCCACGAAAAAGCTTCCAAACATGGCCAGTGCCCCAGGCTCTTATTCGCGCCCCCATGGCCCTCAAGAGGGCGATTGGCAGAGCTGCTCAGTGCCTCATCTTCAGTTGAGTCGGCTCCAGACGCAGGGATATCTTCCCCTCATAGATCTAGTCTCCGTCCGAGCGGGATTGGCCTCAATTGGCAACGACGTGCTGGCTGAAAATTTCCCCAACCCCAATAGGGAGGAGAGAGTGTGCCTCATTCCATTCCTTTTGCGGGGCTTAGGATTTCCAATCCATCCCTTTCTCAGGGGTCTATTGGAATTTTATGGCATCCAGCCGCACAACCTCACCCCAGGTCCGATTATGCACATCTCAGGTTTTGTTGCCCTCTGCGAGCTGTTCTTGGGCATTGAGGACCATTTAGAACTATGGAAAAAGTTCTTTTGCCTCATCCCCCGCCATCAAGGAGGTTCCATATTTGAAGTGGGCAGTGCCGAAGTATGGCGTATAGCCGGATCCGGATACCCCATTGGAACTCCCAAAGAGATATATCCATAGTGGTCTTCAGAGTAGTTTTATATGGATGACGTCCCACTGCTGGACCCAGTTTGGCGCGGCCTTCCCGAAATTTCCAATGCTCCCTTAAAGAAGCGCCTCAACTGCCATCCCCGAAGTCCCAAGGAGGAGGACAGTGCGGAAATAAAAAGGCTGGTCAGCAAGGTCAGATTATTAGCCCATACCGGGCTCTCAATAATTGAGGTTATGGCCATTGCAATAAAAAGATGCATCCAGCCTCTCCAATCCAGAGTAACTCCCTTATGGTGCTACAATGGAGAAGACGACGCCTCTCATTACAGATGCAAGGGTCCGGATACCCCAACCGAACTGGCCATGATCCCGACCGATCTATACAAGGGCGAAAAGGAAGATTTCCTATGCTTAAACTGCCAAGAAAGTTACTCCATGTACAACCCCATTGAATGGGTAAGATTTCGATTACCTGTGTCTCTTTATTGCTATCACGGCATGCTAATCCAGTTGTTTTTTGTTGTTACAAAATAGTCATGGAGGAAGATGATCAAGGACGTTCACTGTCCTGCCCCACAGCCAGAGGATCACAATCGTGATGAAGACCCTGGCTTCTGCGAGGATCTGGATATATACATAGAGTTCAATGATGGGGTATTTAATCAAGCGAGCCTTGACGGCTCGGAAGTGGCTATTACAGCTGACTAGCCCCGCCCCTATCCTTCTTCCGTCGTAAGTATTTGAAGAGCTTTCTCAAAAATAAGTCCCTACTTGCACCTTTGTCCATTATACTAATCCGTACTTTATAGGATCGGCGCTCAGCAGGCCGTACCCCCTCGAGAGCGGCCCCTGCGCAGGGTAATCGTTCAAAGCGAAAGGAGACCAGGAGCACCGCAGAAACCTTGCAGTCTTCAAAGAGGTATGTTCGCTTAATACATGCCTGGGCATGAGTTCATATTTTTATAAGTCCCCTTTTTATCCTTGATTTAGGAGAAGCACACGACAGACTGTGGGAAAATGCCCTGCTAGCCGAATGTCAGCCAATCTGGCGCCAGAATCGTCAACTAGGACGAGAGCCGATGCAATGCCAGTTCCGCCACCTCATGAGGATTCGGATGACGTATCTGTCATTAATTCCGAGGTGGAGAGCGTAATGAACCACCGTCGACTGAAAGAGGCCATGCACGCTCCAGCCTTATCCGAGCAAGAATTTACCGCACTTAGTTCGATGGATGCATATATCTGAGCCGCTCGAGATGGACTTGCTAGAGTTACCCAACTGTTCTCAAAGGATATACAGGAAAGAGTCCGTGCAATTTTGATAGACATATGCCAGTAGCCCCCGAGACTTGAAGCGGTGAAACCTACCGATTTAAGGATCAATATTCCTGCAGGTTCTCAAAGAGAAGAACATTGCGCTATCCCAGGAGCTGAAAGTAAACCAGACGCAGGTTAATACTGGTACGCCGAACTGGAAGAAATGAAGAGGGCCACAATGAGCACTTCTGAGAAGAAAAAACATGAGGAGGAAAAAGACAAACAATCCGAAGAGATAGAGAGCTTAAAGGCTTAGTTATCAGCCGCTCGGAAATAAAATGAAAAGCTGAAGGGCGACATGTTCGGTATGACTTTTAAAACCACCATAGAGACTCGTGCTTAGTCCGCAATTCGGAATGTCATAACTATGTTGCTGCAGGTCTACTAACTGGTCAGCCGGAAGAGTAAGTATCCGGATTTCAAGGCGACGTGCTGAAGGAGCTGTCCACAGTGCATGTGCGGGCTCAAAAAGCCATGAAGAGTATGGTCAAGGCTTTATGGCCATCCGATACCCCTCCAGAAAGTATGGAGGGTTTGGCAAACCAGTTCAAAGGTGCCCGGCGCCGCTTTGAGCTATGGAAGACGCCCGCCTGTTGTGAAGGTGCGCGAGAAGCCTGGGCGATGGTGAAAACACGCTTCACCAAGCTAGATCCGAATCATATGGCCCGAGTGGGACCACAGGGACCAGACGGGAAAGAAATTCCGTTGAACTTGGTGTATGACCAAGTAATGATAACTGTGAAATATTTGCAAGAAGATTGTAGGTTAGACAGTCTAATAGAAGGAGTAGATAAGGAGTATTAATGTACTTTATGATCAACCTGTATCTTCAGCCGAACATATGGAAAATTTGTCATCGCAGGCTTTCGGCTTTAACCTCCAAACCAAAATGGTGGAGTGTTTCCGGATACTATTGTGGAATGAAAGAAGCATTCCTTATGTCCGAAAACCTGGCAACCCAGTCGTTGTGCTCGAACAGACAATTTTTTTTAGTTTGGGAGGTATGTTATATTACATATGTAAGAAACATCTTCCACGGAGAATAGTTACGTTAAGGGTTCCTTTCCTTGGGTTGGCATGTTGCAATTGTGCGTGCCTGGGCTTTGGTCCGTATTACGAAAAAACTATCCTGCATTGTTTTAAGAGTTACAAAATATAACAATCTATCTGTCGTTCGATTTCCGACCAATTATTCTCTTAAGAACACTAGATTTCGGCTTCACCCGTCTGAGGTACAGGTCCAGATTACCCGGTTGTAACAATCGCAGAGGTACTCCCTTTACGCCCTAGCCGAACAATCGGGAACGTATGGCATAAACACAGGAGTGAGGCAACCCAGCTTGGCAAAAACTTAAGTCATAGAGGTGCATATAATGGCAAAAGAGTGTATATAAACAAACGACGTATAAATTGTGAGCTCTAGGCTCTGAATAATAATAAGTGATAACCCACAAGTATAGGGGATCGCAACAGTTTTCGAGGGTAGAGTATTCAACCCAAATTTATAGATTCGACACAAGGGGAGCCAAAGAATATTTGAAGGTATTAGCAGCTGATTTGTCAATTCAACCACACCTGGAGATTAATTATCTGCAGCAAAGTGATCAGTAGCAAAGTAGTATGATAGTTTTGATAATAGTAGCAGTAGCAATGGTAACAGTAACAATGATAGCAATAATTTTGTAGCAAGTGTAACAGTGATGATAGTAGTAGTAACTTAGCAAGAATTAATATAAGATAAATTCGTAGGCATTGGATCGGTTACTTGTTGGATGGTATTCATCATGAGATAGTTATAACCTAGGGCGATATGACACTAGCTCCAGTTCATCAATATAATGTAGGCATGTATTATGTAAATAGTCATACGTGCTTATGGAAAGAACTTGCATGACATCTTTTGTCCTAACCTCCCGTGGCTACGGGGTCCTATTGGAAACTAAGGGATATTAAGGCCTCCTTTTAATAGAGAACCGAAACAAAGCATTAACACATAGTGAATACATGAACTCCTCAGACTACGGTCATCACCGGGAGTGGTCCCGACTATTGTCACTCCGGGGTTGCCGGATCATAACATGTAGTAGGTGACTATAACTTGCAAGATTGGATCTAGAACATGGATATAATGGTGATAACGTAAACGGTTCAGATATGAAATCATGGCACCCGGGCCCATAGTGACAAGCATTAAGCATGGCAAAGTCATAGCAACATCAATCTTAGAACATAGTGGATACTAGGGATCAATCCCTAACAAAACTAACTTGATTACATGATGAATCTCATCCAACTCCTCACCGAGCAGCGAGCATACGAAGGAATTACTCACTCCCGATGGGGAGCATCATGGAATTGGTGATGTAGAAGGGTTGGTGATGACGAAGAACGAAGATCCCCCTCTTCGGAGTCCCAAACGGACTCCAGATCTAGCCTCCCAATGAAGAACAGGAGGTGGCGGCGGTGGCTCCGTCTCGTGGATCGCGATAAT
Organism: Triticum urartu; assembly: GCF_056163025.1. Taxonomy (NCBI): domain Eukaryota; kingdom Viridiplantae; phylum Streptophyta; class Magnoliopsida; order Poales; family Poaceae; genus Triticum; species Triticum urartu. The sequence continues at coordinate 273,926,468 of NC_141873.1, read as the reverse complement.
TCTTTCTCTCTGATTTTTTCTTGGAAAATAGGATTTTATAGCATCGGTTTGAGGGTTTGCGGGGCCACCGGGTGGGCACAACCCACCTGGGCGCATCAGGAGAGGGGGGCGCGCCCTGGTGGGTTGTGCTCACCCAGGTGCCCCCTCTAGTGGGTCTTGGCTCCGGAAATTCTTATTATTGATATAAAAAATCCTCGCAAAGTTTTGTTCCATTCCGAAAACTTTTATTTCTGCACAAAAACAACACCATGGTAGTTCTGCTGAAAACAACGTCAGTCCAGGGTTAGTTTCATTCAAATCATGCAAATTAGAGTCCAAAACAAGATGAAAAGCGTTAGGAAAAGTAGATACGTTGGAGACTTATCAACTCCCCCAAGCTTAAACCTTTGCTTGTCCTCAAGCAGTATAGTTGATAAACTGAAAGTGAAAAAGAATTTTTTTACGAACTCTTTTGCTCTTGTTTGCATAAATAAGCTTAAACAACACCCAGGTTTTCAACCAACATTATAACTAACCATGTCGAAAATAACTCTGAAAGATTATATTAACTCGTATCAATGACATAATCAGCTAGCGAGCGATATAAGACATCTCAAAAGGCAACACGTTGTCAAAACAACCATGATACAATATGACAATAGTGGTATCTCACTAGCCCTTTCTGAGACCGCAAAACATAAATGCAGAGCACCTCCAAAGTCCAAGCAGCGACTAAACATTGTAATACATGGTAGAAAATATCCATTCATGATGCACCCAACATTAGCTACACACAGTGCATAAGTCATGACAACTGTGCTCTCAGGTTCTAGCGCTTGTTTTAGAAGGATGACACAACATAAAAGTAAATAGATAGTCCCTTCGCAGAGGGAAGCAGTGATTTGCAGTGGTGCCAGAGCTCAAGTTTTTTAAAACAGAGATAAATGATATTTTGAGACATGCACCCTTCTCATTTACTTCACGACTATCAGTTAGCAATATCTCCCATGCTAAACAAGGTAGTGGCGGTTCCCAAGCGATAAAAAGTAAAGGTTTTGACTCCATTGGAAGTTTTTGTTTGATTATTCGAGTGATTAACTCTTTTTGTATTTTGCAGTTTGGGACTGGGCATCCCCTATTACTGCCCTTTTCTCATGCGATGGTGAGTGAATAAACACTCGACGTGAGAATAACCTGCTTAGCATGGAAGATACCGACTACCTCCTATCGTTCCATGAACGATCTAGGCACACAAAACAGATATTTTTTTAGAAGTTTTTAGAGGTGGCACATGAAAATTTACTTAGGACGGCAGGGTAATACCGCATATAGGTAGGTATGGTGGACTCATCTGGAATAACTTTGGGTTCAAGTTTTTTGATGTACAAGCAAAATTCCCGCTTAGTATAGGTGAAGGCTAGCAATTAGATTGAGAAGCGACCAGCTAGAGAGCAACAACGATCATGATCATGCATTATGCATAAGTAACATTGGACACTAGCATGAGTAGGATATGAACACCATGATATCATAGAGGCTATGTTGGTTTTGATTCAACTACATGCATGAACATGTGCTAAGTCAAGCCACTTGAACATTCAGAGGAGGATACCATATCATCATACTACATCACAATCATTTTAACACAATGTTGATATCCAAGATAAATCATTATCCACTCCCAACTACTTATGCATGGCATGAGAAACTATAATCTCTAATTGTCATTGCAAACATGTTTAATCATAATGGGTTGAATCATGGATACTAGGTTAAACATATTTACACAAACAGAACAAGTTGAGTTCATACCAGTTTCTGTCTACCACGGCCATTTCATCGAATATCGTCATTATTGCCTTTCACTTGCACGACCGAACGATGTGAAAATAATAATAGTGCAAGAATGCCATTGACTAAGCTGGAATCTGCAAAACTTTTTATTCAACATGAGAAGATAAGGTAAAATGGGCTCTTTATTAGTTCAATAGTTATTCATATGAGAGCCACTCAACATTTTCATCGTGGTCTTCTCCTCGGTACAACTCGAATAAAAGGAAAAGAAATTCATAGAAACACACTGAAATATTTTTGGAGTTTTTGGTTTTGTTGAGCAAGCAAATAAAAGGGAAAAGAAAAACGAGAAAAACTATTTACACGGGAAAGCTCCCAACAAGCAAAAGAAGAACAAGGAAATTTTTTGGATTTTCTTTTTAATACTGCAGCTGAGCATCCATGGAAAGTAAACTAGCTACAACTAATTTTTTTTGGTTTTTGTAAAGTTTTTCAAACACATAAGAAGAAAGCAAGAAAAAATAATTAAACATGGATGATACAATGAAAAAGTGTGAACACCGACAAGATGAATAAGTGAGCATGAATGTAATGTTGGTGGGAAACAGGTACTCCCCCAAGCTTAGGCTTTTGGCCTAACTTGGTAATCGATCAGAAGTCTGGATGGTAATAGGGGTACTGAGGAGTGGGCATCCACTGATCCCACTGCGGAGGCTCCTCCTCTGCCTATGCAGCAGCCTGAGCATTCCGGTGGGAAATGATGTCCGCATGCATGATCCTATATCCACCCCTGCAAATAGAATCGAACAAAGCAGGAGCAGGTGATAACCCACAAGTATAGGGGATCACAACAGTTTTCGAGGGTAGAGCATTCAACCCAAATTTATTGATTCAACACAAGGGGAGCCAAAGAATATTCTCAAGTATTACCAGCTGAGTTGTCAATTCAACCACACATAGAAACTTAATATCTGCAGCAAAGTGTTTAGTAGAAAGTAATATGATAGTAGTGGTAACGGTAGCAAAAGGTAATGATAGCAAAAGTAATGTTTTTGGTATTTTGTAGTGATGATAGCAATAGCAACGGAAAAGTAAATAAGCGAAGAACAATATTTGGAAAGCTCGTAGGGAATGGATCGGTGATAGAGAATTATGCCGGATGCGGTTCATCATGTAACAGTCATAACATACGGTGACACAGAACTAGCTCCAATTCATCAATGTAATGTAGGCATGTATTCCGAATATAGTCATACATGCTTATGGAAAAGAACTTGCATGACATCTTTTATCCTACCCTCCCGTGGCAGCAGGGTCCTAATGGAAACTAAGGGATATTAAGGCCTCCTTTTAATAGAGTACCAGACCAAAGCATTAACACATAGTGAATACATGAACTCCTCAAACTACGGTCATCACCGGTAAGTATCCCGATTATTGTCACTTCGGGGTTAACGGATCATAACACATAATAGGTGACTATAGACTTGCAAGATAGGATCAAGAACTCTCATATATTGATGAAAACATAATAGGTTCAGATTTTAAATCATGGAACTCGGGCCCTAGTGACAAGCATTAAGCATAGCAAAGTCATAGCAACACCAATCTCAGAACATAGTGGATACTAGGGATCAAACCCTAACAAAACTAACTCGATTACATGATAAATCTCATCCAACCCATCACCGTCCAGCAAGCCTATGATGGAATTACTCACGCACGGCGGTGAGCATCATGAAATTGGTGATGGAGGAAGGTTGATGATGACGATGGCGACGGATTCCCCTCTTCGGAGCCCCGAACGAACTCCAGATTAGCCCCCCCGAGAGGTTTTAGGGCTTGACGGTGGCTCCGTATCGTAAAACGCGATGAATCCTTCTCTCTGATTTTTTCTCCCTGAAAGCAAATATATAGAGTTGGAGTTGAGGTCGAAGGAGCTCCAGGGGGGCCACGAGGTAGGGGGCGCGCCCTGGGGGTAGGCGCACCCCCACCCTCATGGCTAGGGTGTGGGCCCCCTGGTCTTCATCTTTTGCAAGGATTTTTTATTATTTCCAAATAGACGTTTTGTGAAGTTTCAGGTTATTCCGAGAACTTTTGTTTCTGCACATAAATAACACCATGGCAATTCTGCTGAAAACAGCGTCAGTCCGGGTTAGTTCCATTCAAATCATGCAAGTTAGAGTCCAAAACAAGGGCAAAAGTGTTTGGAAAAGTAGATACGACGGAGACGTATCAACTCCCCCAAGCTTAAACCTTTGCTAAGCAATTCAGTTGACAAACTGAAAGTGATAAAGAAAAACTTTTACAAACTCGGTTTGCTCTTATTGTTGTAAATATGTAAAGCCAACATTCAAGTTTTCAGCAAAGATTATGAACTAGCCATATTCACAATAACACATATGTCTCATGTTTACTCATATCAAAGGCATAATCAACTAGCGAGCAATAATAATAAATATGGGATGACAACACTTTCTCAGAACAATCATAATATGATATAACAAGATGGTATCTCGCTAGCCCTTTCTGAGACCGCAAAACATAAATGCAGAGCACCTTTAAAGATCAAGGACTGACTAGACATTGTAATTCATGGTAAAAGAGATCCAGTCAAGTCATACTCAATGTAAACTAACAGTAATGAATGCAAATGACAGCGGTGCTCTCCGACTAGTGCTTTTTAATAAGAGGATGATGACTCAACATGAAAGTAAATAGATAGGCCCTTCATAGAGGGAAGCAGGGATTTGTAGAGGTGCCAGAACTCGGTTTGGAAATAGAGGTGAATAATATTTTGAGCGGTATACTTTCATTGTCAACATAACAACCAAGAGATGGCGATATCTTCCATGCTACACACATTATAGGCGGTTCCCAAACAGAATGGTAAAGTTTATACTCCCCCTCCACCAACAAGCATCAATCCATGGCTTGCTCAAAACAACGAGTGCCTCCAACTAACAGGAGTCCCAGGGGGAGTCTTGTATTGTTTGCAATTATTTTGATTTGATTTGCATAAAGAATGGGACTGGGCATCCCGGTGACCAGCCATTTTCTCGTGAGTGAGGAGCAGAGTCCACCCCTCTTGAGAATAACCCGCCTAACATGGAAGATACGGACAGCCCTAGTTGATACATGAGCTATTTGAGCATACAAAACATGATATTTATTTGAGGGTTTAGAGTTTGGCACATACAAATTTACTTGGAACGGCAGGTAGATACCGTATATAGGTAGGTATGGTGGACTCATATGGAATAAATTTGGGGTTTATGGAGTTGGATGCACAAGCAGTATTCCCGCTTAGTATAGGTGAAGGCTAGAAAAAGTCTGGGAAGTGACCAGCTAGAGAGCGACAACAGTCATGAACATGCATTAAAATTAATCAACACCGAATGCAAGCATGAGTAGGATATAATCCACCATGAACATAAATATCGTGAAGGCTATGTTGATTTTGTTTCAACTACATGCGTGAACATGCGCCAAGTCAAGTCACTTAAATCATTCAGAGGAGGATACCACCCTATCATACCACATCACAACCATTTTAATAGCATGTTGGCACGCAAGGTAAACCATTACAAGCTCCTAGCTAATTAAGCATGGCACAAGAAACTATGATCTCTAGTTGTCATTGCAAACATGTTTATTCATAATAGGCTGAATCAGGAACGATGAACTAATCATATTTACAAAAACAAGAGAGATCGAGTTCATACCAGCTTTTCTCATCTCAGTCAGTCCATCATATATCGTCATAACTGCCTTTCACTTGCACGACTGAATGATGTGAATAATAATAATAGTGCACGTGCATTGGACTAAGCTGGAATCTGCAAGCATTCAATAAACAGGAGAAGACAAGGCAATATGGGCTCTTTTGTCATATCAACAATAATGCATATAAGAGCCAATTCAACAATTTAATTATGGTCTTCTCCTATCGACCCCAAAGGAAAGAAAAGAAATAAAACTATTTACACGGGAAAGCTCCCAACAAGCAAAAGAAGAACATGAAATCTTTTTGGGTTTTCTTTTTTAATTACTACTACAATCATGGAAAGTAAACTAATTAAAAGCTACAACTATTTTTTTGGGTTTTTCTTAAGGTTTATTAAACACACAAGAAGAAAGCATAAAAAGGGAAAATGAACTAGCATGGATATTACAATGAAAATGTATGAGCACCGACATCTAGCAATGAGTGTGTGCACATAAATGTAATGTCAGTGAGAAATACATACTCCCCCAAGCTTAGGCTTTTGGCCTAAGTTGGTCTATGGCCACGGTTGGCCTGGCGGATATCCATAGTAATAGTTGGGGTCGTACTGCGAAGAAGAAGACTCTGATTGCCACTGGTTGGCAATCATCTTCGGATCCCAATGATAATTAGACTGTCGTGGAGGATCAACTTGTGGTTCTGACTCTGTCTCTGTGGCTGATGTAGGGTTCCGGTAGGCGTGAATAGCCTCTAACGGAACAAGGTACTGGCCTGCAGATAAATCAAACAAGGAAGGAGCAGGCAGGGTAATAGTCTCAGGATGATGTTCATGAAAGAACAATTTGTATTTAAGCTCCCCTTCCCTATTCTTAACAATAAAATCGTGTGCCACCATACTCTTATAATCTAAATAAACAGTGGGCGGAAATTTTTCTTCCTTCTCATAATGCCTAATAGGTATGTTAAAATGTGCAGCTAGGCGTGAAGCATAGATGCCTCCAAAGATCTGGCCCTCTGTACGGTTCAGACTTAACCGTTTAGCAATAATACCGCCCATACTAATAGAGTTATCACAGAATAAACCGTGGAACAAAATAATAATATCAGGAACACTAAGGTTTCCACAGTTTCCGTGACCAATTAAGCAACGACTAGCAAATATTTCAAAGTAGCGTAAAACAGGAAAATGTATGCTAGTGATTCGTGCATAGGAAACCTTCCTCGTTTCCCCTACAGTGATGGTATCAATAAACCCATCCACATCACTGCAGTGTGGTTCCTCTATTGTGCCCTCGAAAGGGATCAAACAAACCCGAAAAAAATCATAAAGTGACATCTCCTTATGCTCATCATATAAATAAAACTCCACCATAGGTGGTGAGCTCCTAGCATGGAAATGAAAGTTTTGCACAAAGCTATTGGTGAGTAAGAGATACTGTTCGCGTTGGTCGTGGAGGAAGGCAGTGAGGCCTGCATTCTCAGCCAATTCATAAAAATCATTATAAATCCCGGCTGCTCTCAAGAAATCATCGGAAGGCCATTCACACGGCTGAACCTCCACGGTGCGAGGCAGATTATATTTGGGCCTATCTGCTTTTTCATTTTGCTTTTCCTTCGAGCTTCGGCTCGATGAGCCCCTCAAAAATCTCTTCATTATTTTCTGAAAAATTCTGAAATTTTTAGTAACTTCAAATAAAAGTGAGCCAAGCTCAACAAAATTGATAGCAACAACTCCTACAAGTGCCTAGAGCCTATATCATGCATTAGAACTACTTTTGACCAAATAAATTTGACATGCAAGCTCAAGAACATGGTCACCTAGGCAGCACAAATTTGCAATGAATAAAGCACTAGAAAAAAAACTAATTGGACCAATGGAGGAGTCACATACCAAGGAACAATCTCCCCAAGCAGTTTTGTGAGAGGTGCTTTGAGCAAGGAGATCGAAAATCGCAACAAAATGAGCTAGAACTCGTGCTTGAGCTGGATATTCATGTTTGTGGGAGGAAGAAGGAGAGTGTGGGTGCAGGAATAAGTGGAGGAGAGCCACCGTGGGCCCACGAGGCAGGGGGGCGCGCCCTCTGATGAAGCTATGTACCTAGGGTAGGGTCATGGATCTGTCCAACATACCCTCCCCAAGGACATCTCTACAAAGAACCAGAAGCAGTCGAAGAGAAATCATCATCCACTCGACCATGAAGCTATGTTCACTCGACAACCTTGAAGACACTCGACCATGCGAACAACCACTCGACCACCAGAAGATGTGAAGCCCTTCACTCCGCAACGGTCGGGGTTTAAGTCATAGCTTTATGGTCATTTATAGCACTTTACTTCGGGCGTTACCAGTAACGCCCCTCCTTTATGAACATTGAACCCTGTGTAACGGAGGAGAGCGGGGGTCCTGGCGCACTCTATATAAGCCACCCCCCTCCTCTGGGACAAGGGTTCGCACCTTCTGTAATTAGTACGCATATATCCAGTCTATATCTGGCCATGGGCCGGGCCGGGCCGGGCTTGGGCTGGGCCTAAAAAAGCCCATGGCAGAAAACTAAGGCCCAGGCCCTACCATCGGGCCTACTTTTCAAGACCAAGCCCGGCCCATCTGGTAAAAAGCCCTTAGGGCTTAGGGCCGTGGGCTAGGCCTCTTCCTTAAAATGTCAATACGCTAAGCCCAAGCCCGCCCAGGCCCTGTTGGTGGGCTCAAAACTCAGGCCCAAGCCCAGCCCACGGTCAAGCCCATCGGGCCTAGGCCCTGGATTTTAGGGCCGGGCCTGGGTGGGCCGACAGGGCTGGGCCTGAGATGGCCAGGACTAATCCAGTCGACCGCCCCCGGGCTCCGAGACGTAGGGCTGTTACTTCCTCCGAGAAGGGCCTAAACTCGTAAAACTCGCGTGTACAACTCCTCCATAGCTAGGATCTTGCCTCTACATTCCTACCCCCCTATTCTACTGTCAGGCTTAGAACCACGACAGTTGGCGAACTCCCAAAAGACGAAGAAGAGGCTCGGCAGATCATCTGTCGATCCAAGGCCTTTACTGTGATAAGAGGACAATTGTTCAGGGAAAGCGTGACTGGAGTCGGTCAGAGATGCATAACGCCAGAAGAAGGTCGAATGATCCTCAATGACATCCACTCGGGGACCTGTGGCCACCATGCGTTCTCTCGGGCCATCGTGGCTAAAGCATACCGAGCTGGGTTCTATTGGCCGCGAGCAAATGAAATGGCGAAAGATATAGTCGAAAGATGTGAAGCTGCCAGTTTTACTCGAACATGTCTCACAAGCCAGCGTCAGCCCTGAAGACCATTCCTCTCGTCTGGCCCTTTGCTATTTGGGGGTTTGGATATGGTTGGACCACTGAGAACTGGTAAGAGTGGCTCCACTCATGTGCTCGTGGCAGTCGACAAGTTTACCAAATGGATCGAAGCTAAACCTGTCAAGAGTCTCGAGGCCAGCACTGCTGTCAGCTTTATCAGAGAATTGACATTCAGATATGGAGTTCCACACAGCATCATTACGGACAACGGGTCGAACTTTGATGCTGACGAGTTTAGAGCTTTCTGCGCTTCTCAAGGCATGTGAGTCGACTACGCTTCCGTCGCTCACCCGCAGTCGAACAGACAAGCAGAAAGAGCTAATGGCCTGATTCTCAAAGGATTAAAACCCCGACTGATGCGTTACCTCAAACACGCAGCAGGCGCTTGGGTCGATGAGCTTCCGTCAGTTTTGTGGGATTTGAGGACAAATCCCAATCGGTCGACTGGACGAACTCCTTTCTTCTTGGTCTATGGAGCCGAAGCTGTTCTGCCGAGTGACCTACTCCACAATGCGCCCCGAGTCGAGCTCTTCTCCAAAGAAGAAGCAGAGCAAGCCCGGCAGGATTCAGTCGATCTCTTAGAGGAGGAAAGAGAGATGGCCTTGATCCGGTCGACTATTTATCAGCAAGACTTGCGTCGATTCCACGCCAAGAACGTGAGGAGCCGAACCTTTCAAGAGGGAGACCTGGTTCTTTGAGTGGATCAACAAAAACCACACAAGCTCGCCCCGTCTTGGGAAGGCCCCTTCATCATCACCAAAGTTCTCCACAACGGAGCATACCATCTTTACAGTGTTGAGCATCAGAAAGACGAGCCACGGGCTTGGAACACGGAGCTGCTCCGCCCCTTTTATACTTAAGCACTCGTTCGATTAAAATGTAATAAGAAACACCTTTGTAATTTGTTTATCAAAGACAAGAGCTTTACGGTCCTCTCGTACGATTGTTGTTGTTCTTATTTACCTCTGAAATCCCCCAGTGGGTGGGCTTAGTCGCGAATCCGTTTCGCCGAAGTTCGAAAGAAAATCCTACCGAGTGGTGAGCAATCCTCCCACTCAGGGGCTTAGCTGCAGTCCAGTACTCGCCTAAGTTCTCTCTCGGAGACTTAGCTGCAGTCCGGTACTCGCCTAAGTTTGAAAAATTCCTACCGAGTGGTGAGCAATCCTCCCACTCGGAGGCTTAGCTGCAGTCCAGTACTCGCCTAAGTTCTCTCACTCGGAGACTTAGCTGCAGTCCGGTGCTCGCCTAAGTTTGAAAAAATCCTACCGAGTGGTGAGCAATCCTCCCACTCGGAGGCTTAGCTGCAGTCCAGTACTTGCCTAAGTCCCCTCACTCGGGGGCTTAGCTGCAGTCCAGTACTCGCCCAAGTTCTCTCACTCGGAGACTTAGCTGCAGTCCGGTGCTCGCCTAAGTCCCCTCACTCGGAGGCTTAGCTGCAGTCCAGTACTCGCCTAAGTTCTCTCACTCAGAGACTTAGCTACAGTCCGGTGCCCGCCTATGTTTGAAAAATTCCTACCGAGTGGTGAGCAATCCTCCCACTCGGAGGCTTAGCTGCAGTCCAGTACTCGCCTAAGTTTGGAAAAATCCTACCGAGTGGAGAGCAATCCTCCCACTCGGGGGCTTAGCTGCAGTCCAGTACTCGCCTAAGTTCCCTCACTCGGGGGCTTAGCTGCAGTCCAGTACTCACCTAAGTTCCCTCATTCGGGGGCTTAGATGCAGTCCAGTACTCGCCTAAGTTTGGAAAAATCCTACCGAATGGAGAGCAATCCTCCCACTTGGGGCTTAGTTGCAGTCCAGTACTCTCCTAAGTTCCCTCACTCGGGGGCTTAGCTGCAGTCCAGTACTCGCCTAAGTTTGGAAAAATCCTACCGAGTGGAGAGCAATCCTCCCACTCGGGGGGCTTAGCTGCAGTCCAGTACTCACCTAAGTTCCCTCACTCGGGGGCTTAGCTGCAGTCCAGTACTCGCCTAAGTTTGAAAAAATCCTACCGAGTGGAGAGCAATCCTCCCACTCGGGGGCTTAGCTGCAGTCTAGTACTCGCCTAAGTTCCCTCACTCGGGGGCTTAGCTGCAGTCAGGTGCTCGCCTAAGTTTGAAAAAATCCTACCGAGTGGAGAGCAATCCTCCCACTCGGGAGCTTAGCTGCTGTCCAGTACTCGCCTAAGTTCGAAACATATCCCTATCCGCAAGGATGACAAGGTGCAGGTCGACTGCAACCTTCTCCTTCGGAGCTACGACACAGGTACAATGTGCGCTCCATCCCTATCTGCAAGGATGACGAGGTGCAGGTCGACTGCAACCTTCTCCTTCGGAAGTACATCACAAGTACAACGTGCGCTCCATCCCTAACCGCAAGTACGACGAGGTTAAGGTTGACTGCAACCTTCTCCTTCGGAGCTGTGGCACAAATACAACGTGCGCTCCATCCCTATCCGCAAGGACGATGAGGTGCAGGTCGACTGCATCCTTCTCCTTCGGAGTTGCGGCACAAATAGAACGTGTGTTGCATCCCTATCCGCAAGGACGACGAGGTGCAGGTCGAATGCAACCTTCTCCTTCGGAGCTATGCCACAAGTACAATGTGCGTTCCATCCCTATCTGTAAGGACAACGAGGCGCAGGTCGACTGGAACCACCACCTCAGAGCTGCATCTCCAGCGCAAAGACTACTCTGGCAGTGAACAAAGTCCATTGGAAGATAAAACACAAGCATACTCGGAGATACACCAAATTCGGATAAATCCTAAAGTTCCAAGCAGCAAGCCAAAAGTATTCGAGCATCAAGCCCGAAGGAGTTTGACGGCTATAGCAACCACTCGGCATTCGGAGTCAAATTTAAAGCAGATTCAAGTCTCATAAGTTTGTTCACTCGGCAGGAGGAGGGCTGGCAGGCTCGACGAATTCGTCCAGGTCGATCCCATCCGCGATTCGAGTAGCAGCAGCGATGAAGGTTTCCATGAAGGACTGGAAGTCATGCTTTTTGGTGTTAGTGACCTTGATTGCAGCCAGCTTGTCTTCACGAGCCTCCTTGCAGTGGAATCGCACCAAGGACAACGCCACGTCAGCACCACACAGGGCGGAGGACTTCTTCCATTCTTGCACTTGGTCAGGGATCTCGTTCAGTCGAGCCATCAGGGATTCCAGGTCATTTTGAAGCGTCGCCCCTGGCCAAAGCGATCAGTCGATTCGGGAGACTGCCTCCTTCAGGCGCGCGAGGTAGCTTGTGGCCCTGGCGACACGGGACTCCAGTCGGAGCACGTTCATTGCAGTTTCATCACAAACTGGAGAAGCGATAGGGTCCAGACCCGTCTCGACCTTTCCAGTTTCCTCGTTAAAGTCTAGGCAGAATTCTGCAGCCAAAAATTACTGAGTCGACCGGGCAGGATCCGTTCGCAAGCATCAACACGGTCGTTTAAAAGAAATACCTTCTAGCGTGAGATAGAGCTTCTTGGCAAGAGTCCTCAGATAAGCTTCCGTGTCATTCCTCTTGCGGACCGCGGACTCCAGCTTTTCATTCAGGGCAACCTTGTCCTTCTTCACACTAGTCACTTCACGTTTAGATTCATTGAGGCAAGACTTCAGCCTGTTCACCTCCCCTTCCAGCGCTCTGACGGAAGCCAACTTCTGGTCTGCGGGAGCAGTTTTATCTTGGGCTGCTTGCTGTGCAGCGGCGAGGTCCGAGTCCTTCTTCTCCAGAGCCAACTTCATTTTCTCTACAAAAGAAGCAATCGAATCAAACAAGAGAGCAAAGAAATATATTGAAAGACAGTCGATAGGCAGTTACCTTCCATACCAGCAGCCTCGTCTTGAGCTTTCTTCAGATTCTGCTGGGCCAATTCCAAGTCGAGGTTGAGTTGCCTCTGCTTCTCCTCAAGTTCAGCAAACTTGGAAATAAGAGTAGAAGACTTCTGCATAAGGCAAAAGACGAGTCAGTCGACAAGATCAAAGGTTGTTTACTTCCGAGCGAATAAAACCTAAAGAAGTCACTTGAGACCCCAGCCGACTACACACAGTCGACTGTGGTCTCGGGGACTACACCTAGTGGGTGCACTTGGCGTGCCCCTGCTGATTAAAACCCAACTCGACCGGTCCACCCGGATCAAATAAAAAAAAGCTGTTCAGGCCCCAGTCGACTGCCAGCAGTCGACTGCAGTCTCGGGGACTACAACCAGTGGGTGCACTTTGCGTGCCCCCACCGGTTCAGACCCTACTCGACCGGTCCGCCCGAGTCGAGTGGAAGAAAAGAAAGGAAGGTAGAACTCAGATCCCAGTCGACTGCCAGCAGTTGACCGCGATCTCGGGGACTACACCCAGTGGGTGCACTCAGCGTGCCTCCACCGGTTCAGATCCTACTCGCCCAGACCGAGTGGAAGAACGCAACTACCAAAGACAACAAAACACCCAGTGGGTGCTCTGATTCAACGCAAACAACAGGAGATGGTGTAGAAGAAATTTTTTCGGATAACATATCCTGATAGAACAAGAGCAGTCAAAAAGTCTACTTACCTGGACATTGGCCCAGAGAGCAGTGCTGGCATCGTAGGCAGCCTGGCTATTCTCATGCACCGTCTTCATCCGCTCCATCATCACGTCAGCCTGTCGGATGGCTTCCGCAGCCGCTTCCGACTGGTTGTTCGGGACGTGGTAGCTGGTGAAGAAGAGAGCAGATGACCCAGGTGCAGCAGCTTGGACCTCTGAGGCGTGAGATGGGACGACTGAAGGAATCACCGGTACAATCGACGGTGCGGGGCACTCACTCGACAACGGTACAGCGAAGGTTACAGAGGCCCTGCCCGCGCCTTCAGATTGATAGATGGTTGGTGTTATCGGCGGTCCCTGCTGAGACGCCTTACCAGCCATCGCCTTTTTATTCTTCTTGGGCTTAGGAGCCACATCTTCATCGTCATCTTGGAGATCGATGACGTTGGGCGGAGCTGCGGAGAAGATCGGTCGACTCTAAAGTAAACCGCTAGAATTCAATCGACCCAGTAGTCAAGAGCAAGATCATAAGAGTTTTTACCTGGGTTGGAGGTGACCGCGTATTCCTGATACGTCTCCGTCGTATCTACTTTTCCAAACACTTTTGCCCTTGTTTTGGACTCTAACTTGTATGATTTGAATGGAACTAACCCGGACTAACGCTGTTTTCAGCAGAATTGCCATGGTGTTGTTTTATGTGAAGAAAACAAATATTCTCGGAATGACCTGAAACTCCACGGAACATCTTAGAAAAAATCAATAAAAATCCTCGACAAAGATGAAGACCAGGGGGCCCACGCCCTTCTCATGAGGGCGGGGGGCGTGCCCCCCCTAGGGCGCGCCCCCTACCTCGTGGGCCCCCTAGAAAACCTCCGACGCCAACTCCAACTCTATATATTCGCTTTCAGAGAGAAAAAATAGGAGAGAAGAAATCATCGCATTTTACGATACGGAGCTGCCGCCAAGCCCTAAAACCTCTCGGGAGGGATGATCCGGAGTCCGTTCGGGGCTCCGGAGAGGGGGATTCGTCGCCGTCGTCATCATCAACCATCCTCCATCACCAATTTCATGATGCTCACCGCCGTGCGTGAGTAATTCCATCGTAGGCTTGCTGGACGGTGATGGGTTGGATGAGATTTATCATGTAATCGAGTTACTTTTGTTAGTGTTTGATCCCTAGTATCCACTATGTTCTGAGATTGATGTTGCTATGACTTTGCTATGCTTAATGCTTGTCACTAGGGCCCGAGTGCCATGATTTCAGATCTGAACCTATTATGTTTTCATGAATATATGTGAGTTCTTGATCGTATCTTGCAAGTCTGTAGTCACCTACTATGTGTTATGATCCGGCAACCCCGAAGTGACAATAATCGGGACCACTCCCGGTGATGACCATAGTTTGAGGAGTTCATGTATTCACTATGTGCTAATGCTTTGTTTCGGTTCTCTGTTAAAAGGAGGCCTTAATATCCCTAAGTTTCCAATACGACCCCGCTGCCACGAGAGGGTAGGACAAAAGATGTCATGCATGTTCTTTTCCATAAGCACGTATGACTATATACGGAATACATGCCTACATTACGTTGATGAATTGGAGCTAGTTCTGTGTCACCCTATGTTATGACTGATACACGATGAACCGCATCCGGCATAATTATCCATCACTGATCCGGTGCCTACGAGTTTTCCATATACTGGTTTACGCTTATTTACTTTCCTGCTGCTACTGTTACAATCACTACAAAATACCAAAAACATTACTTTTGCTGTCTTTACTTTTGTTGTCGCTACCACCACTATCATATTACTTTGCTACTAAACACTTTGCTGCAGATACTAAGTTTCCAGGTGTGGTTGAATTGACAACTCAGCTGCTAATACTTGAGAATATTCTTTGGCTCCCCTTGCGTCGAATCAATAAATTTGGGTTGAATACTCTACCCTCGAAAGCTGTTGCAATCCCCTATACTTGTGGGTTATCAAGACTAATTTCTGGCACCGTTGCCGGGGAGCATAGCTCTATTCTTTGAGTCACTTGGGATTTATATCTACTTATCATTATGAAGAACTTGAGAGATCCAAAAACCAAGATCTATCCCTCAACTATGAGGGGAGGTAAGGAATTGCCATCTAGCTTTGCACTTGATTCACCTTCTGTTATGAGTAAGCTAGCGACACCTACACCTGCTTCTACTATTCGTTCTGATATGTCGCATGTTATTGATGATGCCACTTCTGCTATGCATGATACTTATGATGAAACTGCTTCTATGTCTGATACTACTGTGCCCCTTGGTGAATTTCTTGCTGAACAAATTGCTAGGGCTAGAGAAAAAGAAATTATTGAATCTGAATACGATGATGATAGTGATGATGAAAATATGCCTGTTATTCCTGAGGGCTATCTTTTTGATATGGAATCTTCTGCCGCTATTTTTGCTTGCAAAGATAGATATGAGCTTAAGAGGTTATTAATTAAATGGAACAAAGAATCACTTAGAGATAAAATGAGACCCGGCCCTGCTTTTGCTACTTCACCTATATGTGTTCTTGGTAAGGATTATGAATTCTCTGTTAATCCTGATATAATTACTTTGGTTGAATCTGATCCATTTTATGGCTATGAATCTGAGACTGTTGTGGCACATCTTACTAAGTTAAATGATATAGCTGCCCTGTTCACTAATAATGAGAGATCGCGTTACTTCTATATACTCAAAATATTTCCGTTCTCATTAAAGGGTGATACTAAGATATGGTTTAATTCTCTAGATCCTGGTTGTGTGCGTAGTCCCCAGGATATGATTTATTACTTCTCTGCTAAATATTTCCCTGCTCATAAGAAACAAGCTGCTTTGAGGGAAATATACAACTTCGTGCAAATTAAAGAAGAGAGTCTCCCGCAAGCTTGGGGGAGGCTTCTCAAGTTACTTAATGCTTTGCCTGATCATCCTCTTAAGAAACCTGAAATACTTGATATCTTTTATAATGGACTAACCGATGCTTCCAGAGATTACCTGGATAGTTGTGCTGGTTCTCTTTTCAGGGAAAGAACACCGGATGAAGCTGAAATTCTATTGAATAATATGTTGACAAATGAAAATAATTGGGCACCTCCTGAGCCAGCTCCTGCTCCAATTACTGAGCCTATTCCTAAACCAACTCCGAAGAAGAGAGGTGTTCTATTTCTCAGTCCCGAAGATATGCAAGAGGCAAAGAAATCTATGAAAGAGAAAGGTATTAAAGCTGAAGATGTTAAGAATTTACCTCCTATTGAAGAAATACATGGTCTTAATATACCGCCTGTTGAAGAAATTTATGATCTCAATTCTTTATTTACTGAAGAACCTCCTGACCCCGATATCCCGACACAGGTAGTAAAGGTAAATTCTCTCTATAGATATGATAATGCTGAAGTCCCTCCTACTAAAATTTCTAGTCAGTGCTTGGATGAGTTTGATAACTTTATGTATAAGAAAGACGACTTCAATGCTTATTTTGGTAGACAATTAAAAGAAAATGCTTATATGATTAGACGCTTGGGTGATTATATGGCTGATATTAAAGGTGAACTTAAACTTGTTAGCAAACATGCCTCTATGGTTACCACTCAAGTAGAACAAGTGCTTAAAGCTCAAAAAGAAATGCTTGATGAAATGAATAGTAAGAAAAATGATTATGCTATTAGAGTGGCTACTAGAACTGGTAGAATGACTCAGGAACCTTTGTATCCTGAAGGCCACCCTAAGAGAATCGAGCAAGATTCTCAGAGAAATAATATTGATGATCCTAGTTCTTCTAAAAAGAAGAAAAAGAAAAATGATAGAACTGTGCAAACTTCTAGTGAACCTATTGCTGAAACACAATCTGGTAATGAACATGAACCTAGTGAAAATGTTAATAATGATGTTCATGATGATGCTCAACCTAGTAATGACAATGATGTAGAAATTGAACCTGCTGTTGATCTTGATAACCCACAATCAAAGAATCAACATTCTGATAAAAGAGACTTTGTTGCTAGGAAACATGGTAAAGAAAGGGAACCTTGGGTTCAGATACCCATGCCTTTTCCTCCAAAACCATCCAAGAAAAAGGATGATGAGGATTTTGAGCGCTTTGCTGAAATGATTAGGCCTATCTTTTTGCGTATGCGACTAACTGATGTGCTCAAAACAAATCCTTATGCTAAATATATGAAGGATATCATTACTAATAAAAGAAAGATACCGGAAGCTGAGATTTCCACCATGCTTGCTAATTATACTTTTAAGGGTGGAATACCAAAGAAACTTGGAGATCCTTGAGTACCTACTATACCTTGCTCCATTAAAAGAAATTATATTAAAACTGCTTTATGTGATCTTGGAGCTGGTGTTAGTGTTATGCCTCTCGCTTTATATCGTAGACTTGACTTGAATAAGCTGACACCTACCGAAATATCTTTGCAAATGGCTGATAAATCAACCTCTATACCTGTCGGTATTTGTGAGGATGTGCCTGTTGTGGTTGCAAATGTTACTATTTTAACGGACTTTGTTATTCTTGATATTCCCAAGGATGATAGTATGTCTATTATTCTTGGAAGACCTTTTCTTAATACTGCAGGGGCTGTTATTGATTGCAACAAAGGCAATGTCACTTTTCATGTTAATGGTAATGAGCATACGGTACACTTTCCGAGGAAACAACCTCAAGTTCATAGTATCAACTCCATTGGAAAAATTCCATCGATTATAATTGGAGGTTTTGAATTTCCTCTTCCTACTGTCAAAAAGAAATATGATATACTTATTATAGGGGATGTGCATATCCCCGTTGAGGTAACTTAGTGTTATTCGAAATTTCTCCGGTTTCATGTTAATCGAAATGAGTTTGTTAACAAGACTTGATCAACCTTGTTAGTGGATTCTTTTTGATGAGCATGAGATGGATGAAACTAGAAGCACAACCTTCTGTACCCTCTCTATATTTTCTATTAATTAGTAGAAAGAAAGTAAAAATAGTATTTTTCTGTCTGTTTCCTGGCTTATCCGTGCAATATAAAAATATCCCAAAAATAAAAGTCCTCAGAATGACATGCCAATTTAATATGATTTTTTCGGGAATATTTGAGGATTTACTGTGCAAAAATTACCGCAGGAGGAGCTGCCACCTGGCCACGAGGGTGGTGGGCGCGCCCCCCTATAGGGCGCGCCCCCTGCCTCGTGGGCCCATGGTGGCCCTCCTCCACTTATCCCAGCACCCATCTTCTTCCTCTGTCTCACACAAACCCGAAAAACCAACTCAAGCACGAGTTCCAGCCACTTTTGCTGTGATTTTTGATCTGCTTACTCAAAGCACCTCTCGCAAAACTGCTTGGGGAGATTGTTCCTTGGTACGTGACTCCGCCATTGGTCCAATTAGTTTTTGTTCTAGTGCTTTATTCTTTGCAAATTTGTGCTGCATAGGTGACCATGTTCTTGAGCTTGCATGTCAAATTTATATGGTTCCAAGTAGTTCTAATGCTTGATATATGCTCTAGGCACTTGTAGGAGTAGTTGCTATCAGTTTTATTGAAGTTGGTTCACTTTTATTTTGAAGTTACTAAAAATTTCAGAATTTTTCAGAGAAAAACAGTATGCTTAGGAAGATGTTCCAAGGTGGTTCCTCTAAGAAGCAAGGACCCAGGATTGCTATGCGTGATTCTAACGAGGATCCACCAAAAGACGCTCCAGTACGGCCTTGCGAATGGCCGTCGGAAAATTTTATGGACCGTGCGGGAATTAAAGAAGAATTCAAAGCATATTTGCGCAATGCCGGTCTTGAGGATTTTGAGGCTAACAAATGCCCCCAATATCATGATCTCACAAATTCATTTGTGAGGAGGTTTGAGTATTCATCTTCGCGTAATTCTCCTTCAGTCATGTTTGATCTCTATGACAAATCTTAAACCATGGACTTAGAGGATTTCACTTCTGCTTGCAAACTTCCATCATGGGGTAGTGTTAGGGATCCCCCTAAATCTGAATTTAGAAACTTTCTTGCTAGTATAACTGTGGGGGAATCTAGAGATATAACGCAGGCTACCATAGGGAGCATTCACTTTCCTGCTATACATTATTTTGCTCTCTTCATCGGTAGATGCATAAATGCTAAGGATGAAGCATGTCACATGTGTGTCCCTGATCTTAGCATTCTTAGGAGTGCTGTGTTAGGAGACCAATCTTATCATATGGGAGCCATTGTAGCTCGTAGGTTGCATCATAATAGACATAATGGAGATTTCTTTGGAGGAATTTATGCAACCCGCTTAGCTCATTTTCTTGAAATATACATTCATGAGGGTGATATAGAGTTGCCTCCTGCATATTTAGATTATAACTCTATGGCTTCGCACCAGTTTGTCGAGAGGCCTGAATCACCTCTCTTATATCGTTTAATTTTTGATAAACGACGTGTTTTCCATATTACTCTCCCTGCTCCTGCCTTCTTTGATTTATAGACAAAACGAAGATATGTTATTACCAGAGAGGAGGCAGAAGAGTACGAGAGGAGAGCGGAGGCAGCTCGACTCCACGCTGCAGCTCAACAGGCGATAACCGCTGCACATCAGTATGATCCCAACTATTCCTCATCACAGTACGACCCCAACAACTATTATTATGGATATCCGCCAGGCCAGCCGTGGCCATAAACCAACTTAGGCCAAAAGCCTAAGCTTGGGGGAGTACGTATTTCTCACCGACATTACATTTATGCTCACACACACTCATTGCTAGATGTCGGTGCTCATACTTTTTCATTGTATCATCCATGCTAGTTTATTTTCCTTTTCCTGCTTTCTTCTTGTGTGTTTGTTAAACCTTAAGAAAAACCAAAAAAATTAGTAGTAGTTTATTTTTCTGCTGTAGTAGTAATAATTAAAAAGAAAACCCAAAAATATTTCCCATTCTTCTTTTGCTTGTTGGGAGCTTTCCCGTGTAAATAGTTTTATTTCTTTTCTTTTCTTTGGGGGTCAGTAGGAGAAGACCATAATTAAATTGTTGAAGTGTCTCTTATATGCATTATTGTTGATTTAACCAAGAGCCCATATTGCCTTGTCTTCTCCTGTTTATTTAATGCTCGCAGATTCCAGCTTAGTCCAATGCATGTACACTCTTATTATTATTCACACCGTTCGGTCGTGCAAGTGAAAGGCAATTATGATGATATATGATGGACTGACTGAGATGAGAAAAGTTGGTATGAATTCGACCTCTTTTGTTTTTGTAAATATGATGAGTCCCTCATTCTTGATTCAGCTTATTATGAATAAACATGTTTGCAATGACAATTAGAGATCGTAGTTGCTTGTGCCATGCTTGATTAGCTATGAGTTATAATGATTTACCTTGTGTGCCAACATGCTAATGAGATGGTTATGATGTGGTATGATGGGGTGGTATCCTCCTTTGAATGATTCAAGTGACTTGGCTTGGCACATGTTCACGCATGTAGTTGAAACAAATTAACATAGCCTTCACAATATTTATGTTCATGGTGGATTATATCCTACTCATGCTTGCATCCAATGTTTATTAATTTTAATGCATGTACATGGCTGTTGTCGCTCTCTAGTTGGTCGCTTCCCAGTCTTTTGCTAGCCTTCACCTGTACTAAGCGAGAATACTGCTTGTGCATCCAATCCCTTAAACCCCAAAGTTATTCCAGATGAGTCCACTATACCTTCCTATATGCGGTATCTACCTGCCGTTACAAGTAAATTTGTATGTGCCAAACTCTAAACCTTCAAATAAACATTCTGTTTTGTACGCTCGAATAGCTCATGTATCAACCAAGGCTGTCCTTATCTTCCGTGTTAGGCGGGTTATTCTCAAGAGGATTGGACTCCGCTCCTCACTCACGAGAAAATGGCTGGTCACCGGGATGCCCAGTCCCATGCTTTATGCAAACTAAATCAAAATTAATTGCAAACAAAACTCCCCCTGGGACCTGATGTATGTTGGAGGCACTCGTTGTTTCGAGCAAGCCATGGATTGATGTTTGTTGGTGGAGGGGGAGTATAAACTTTACCATTCTGTTTGGGAACCGCCTATAATGTGTGTATCATGGAAAATATCGCCATCTCTTAGTTGTTATGTTGACAATGAAAGTATACCGCTCAAAATACAATTTATCTCTATTGCAAAACCGAGCTCTGGCACCTCTACAAATCCCTGCTTCCCTCTGCGAAGGGCCTATCCATTTACTTTTATGTTGAGTCATCACCCTCTTATTAAAAAGCACTAGCTGGAGAGCACAGCTGTCATTTGCATTCATCACTATTAATTTATGTTGGGTGTGACTATGATTGGATCTCTTTTACCATGAATTACAATGTCTAGTCAGTCCTTGATCTTTAAAGGTGCTCTGCATTTATGTTTTGTGGTCTCAGAAAGGGCTAGCGAGATACCATCTTGTTATATCATATTATGATTGTTTTGAGAAAGTGTTGTCATCTGAGATTTATTATTATGACTTTCTAGTTGATTATGCTATTTATATGAGTAATTATGAGACCTAAGAATTATTGCAAATGTGGTTAGTTATGATCTATGCTGAAAACTTGAATGCTGGCTTGACATAGTTACAACAACAAGAGCAAACAAAGTTTGTAAAAGTTTTTCTTTCTTTCAGTTTGTCAACTGAATTGCTTGAGGACAAGCAAGGGTTTAAGCTTGGGGGAGTTGATACGTCTCCGTCGTATCTACTTTTGCAAACACTTTTGCCCTTGTTTTGGACTCAAATCCTCGCCAAAGATGAAGACAAGGGGGCCCACACCCTTCTCACGAGGGTGGGGGGCGCCCCCCCTAGGGCGCGCCCCCTACCTCGTGGGCCCCCTGGAAACCCTCCGACGCCAACTCCAACTCTATATATTCACTTTCGGAGAGAAAAAAATAAGAGAGAAGAAATCATCGCGTTTTACGATACGGAGCCGCCGCCAAGCCCTAAAACCTCTTGGGAGGGCTGATTTGGACTCCGTTCGGGGCTCCGGAGAGGGGGATTCATCGCCGTCGTCATCATCAACCATCCTCCATCACCAATTTCATGATGCTGACCGCCGTGCATGAGTAATTCCATCGTAGGCTTGCTGGAAGGTGATGGCTTGGATGAGATTTATCATGTAATCGAGTTAGTTTTGTTAGGGTTTGATCCCTAGTATCCACTATGTTCTGAGATTTATGTTGCTATGAATTTGCTATGCTTAATGCTTGTCACTAGGGCCTGAGTACCATGATTTCAGATCTGAACCTATTTATGTTTTCATGAATATATGTGAGTTCTTGATCCTATCTTGCAAGTCTATAGTCACCTACTATGTGTTATGATCCGGCAATCCCGAAGTGACAATAATCGGGACCACTCTCGGTGATGACCATAGTTTGAGGAGTTCATGTATTCACTATGTGCTAATGCTTTGTTGCGTTTCTATATTAAAAGGAGGCCTTAATATCCCTATGTTTCCAATAGGACCCCGCTGCCACGGGAGGGTAGGACAAAAGATGTCATGCAAGTTCTTTTCCATAAGCACGTATGACTATATACGGAATACATGCCTACATTACATTGATGAATTGGAGCTAGTTCTGTGTCACCCTATATTATTTCTGATACATGATGAACCGCATCCGGCATAATTATCCATCACTGATCTGGTGCCTACGAGTTTTCCATATACTGGTTTACGCTTATTTACTTTCCCGCTGCTACTGTTACAATCTCTACAAAATACCAAAAACATTACTTTTGCTGTCTTTACTTTTGTTGCCGCTACCACCACTATCATATTACTTTGCTAGTAAACACTTTGCTGCAGATACTAAGTTTCCAGGTGTGGTTGAATTGACAACTCAGCTGCTAATACTTGAGAATATTCTTTGGCTCCCCTTGTGTCGAATCAATAAATTTGGGTTGAATACTCTACCCTCGAAAGCTGTTGCGATCCCCTATACATGTGGGTTATCACTTCCATCTCCTTGTCTCAGTACTGGAGAGAAGAGGTTCCTGATGTAGCAGCACTGCAAAGACCCACATCCAGTCGGTTACGTTCTGTTGTTCGAGTTGGCGAAAAGAACAAGTCAGATGATTACCCGGAGATGGTAGGACGGTCACTTTGATCCTGGGCAAAGCCTTTGGCAGTTTGGAGGAGGTGGCTTTCGGTGCTTTTGGCGCTGGAGGCGGCACAACTTTGGGCTGCTTCAGAGCCTTCTCAATCGGTGCTGGGGAAGACGTCCTGGGGCGCTTCGAAGACTGCCCAATCGGCACGGCCACTAGGCCCGGAGCGCTCGCCGGATCATGAGCGTGTTTGGATCTCCTCTCCCTGCGAGGAGGCGAGTCGACCTCTTCGTCATCAGTCGATTCGTCGCTCTCCTCGTCCTCCTCGGCATCCGAGTGCCCTTCGTTGCTCTTGCCCCCGCTCGCTCCTTCCTCGACGTCTTGCTCCTGCACTCCGTTGGGCATTGAGTACATGTCAATGAGGGCCTGAAAAGACAACGATCAAAAGAAATTCAGTCGACCATCAACAAGACATCACACAGTGAATTGGGAAGATACTTGGTAAAACAGAATCATACCTGCTCCGGCTGACGCGAGTGGTCGAATGGAATCACCCTCCTAGACCCCCGAGGGTTGTCTTTGTTGCTGGTGATTCCCATCAGCCACTTCTCCAAGATGTCCTTGCTGACGTCCTCCGGGTGGATCCGAGTGGAGTCCTCGAGTCCAAAGTACATCCACATCGGATGATCACATGCCTGAAGCGGTTGGATGCGTCGACCGAGAAAGACCTCCAACAGGTCCATCCCAGTCACCCCGTCGCGGACGAGTTGGACGACCCGCTCGACCAGCACCTTGACCTGCGCCTTCTCTTCTGGGACCACCTTCAGGGAGGAGGGTTTCTCCACTCGAGCCAAAGAAAAGGGAGGAAGTTCATTCAACTGACCCGGGGTCAGCTGGTCCTTATAGTAAAACCAAGTCGACTGCCAACCCCGGACCGAGTCGAGAAGGATCATTGCTGGGAAGGTGCTCTTGTTCCTCATCTGGATTCCTAGGCCCCCGCACATCTGGATCACGTGCGTCCTCTCATCACTCGGATTGGCCTTTTTGATCGACTGGGAGCGGCAGGGGAAGATGTGTTTGAAAAGACCCCAGTGCGGTCGACAACCCAAGAAATTTTCACACATTGACACAAAAGCAGCCAGATACTATGGTGTTCGGAGTGAAGTGGTGGAGCTGAGCCCCAAAGAAGTTCAAAAAGCCCCGAAAGAAAGGATGGTGAGGCATTGAGAATCCGCGATCTACACGGGTGGCGAGGAGAATGCACTCACCCTCCTTTGGCTGCGGCTCGGTCTCGTTCCTCGGGAGCCGCGCCGACTTGTGGTGGATCAGCCCCCCCTCCACCAGGTTGTCGAGGTCGTCTTGGCTGATCGTCAAGCGGATCCAGTCACCCTGGATCCAGCCCGACGACAGGCCGGATCTCGACGAGGATCTTCCCTAAATGGTCCGCTTTCCCTTCGCCTTTGCTGTCGTCTTCTTCGCGTGCTCCAGCGCCACCGTCTTCTCTTTTCCCATGGCGGTGGGTCGAGATCGAGCAAGGGTTCACCGACGAGGGCAGGAGCGAGTGTGGCGGAGAGGTCGAAGGAAGAAGAAAAGAGAATGGGAGCGGCACGGGGTCGAGGCCTGGTCCGGTGCCTTTTATAAGGACGTTCCCCGAGTGACTGACTGGTGGGCCCAGACGATCTAAAAAAATCCCGCAACAGTCACGCGCGCAGTACGTGGAGAAAAAGGTGGCATGGAGATCGAGGAGACTTGCCGAATCCGTCCCGATTACCACGGCCTCGCCTGTCTGGCGCGCTTCCCGAAATTCGAATCCCGCGAAATCCGCGGAGAGCAGAGCAACTTGTCAGACTGAAAACGCCCTCTACATTATCATTCGGAATTCTACCATGAAAATTCACTCGACAAAAACCAAGAATGGACCAAGGCGACTGAAAAAGGAGTTGAAGTTGTCTCCTCAGTTCATTGTTCCAGAACAAGTTATACTCATAGCACAAAGAATGAGTCGGAAGTGTTCCCAACTACTTCCTCACTCAAACCCTGATCCATTCGGGGGCTAATGATGAAGCTATGTACCTAGGGTAGGGTCATGGATCTGTCCAACATACCCTCCCCAAGGACATCTCTACAAAGAACCAGAAGCAGTCGAAGAGAAATCATCGTCCACTCGACCATGAAGCTACGTTCACTCGACAGCCGTGAAGACACTCGACCATGCGAACAACCACTCGACCACCAGAAGATGTGAAGCCCTTCACTCCGCAATGGTCGGGGTTTAAGTCATAGCTTTATGGTCATTTATAGCACTTTACTTCGGGCGTTACCAGTAATGCCCCTCCTTTATGAACATTGAACCCTGTGTAACGGAGGAGAGCAGGGGTCCTGGCGCACTCTATATAAGCCACCCCCTCCTCTGGGACAAGGTTTCGCACCTTTTGTAATTCAGAAGCATATATCCAGTCGACCGCCCCCGGGCTCCGAGACGTAGGGCTGTTACTTCCTCCGAGAAGGGCCTGAACTCGTAAAACTCGCGTGCACAACTCCTCCATAGCTAGGATCTCGCCTCTACATTCCTACCCCCCTATTCTACTGTCAGGCTTAGAACCACGACACCCTCCACCCTCGTGGCCAGGTGGATGCCCCTCTTGATGTGTTCTCAGTGCCAAATATTCTGAAATATTCCAGAAAAAATCATATTGAAATTTCAGGGCATTTGGAGAACTTTTTTTCAGGGTATTTTTATTTAATTCAGATAATTCAGATAAAAAAATACTATTTTTATTTAATTTAATATAAATAACAGAAAGTAAAAGGAGGGTACAGAAGTTTGTGCCTTCTAGTTTCATTCATCTCATGCTCATCAAAAGGAATCCACTAACAAGGTTGATCAAGTCTTGTTAACGAACTCATTCCGAATAACAAGGAACCGGAGAAATTTTGAATAACACTATGTTACCTCAACGAGGATATGCACATCCCCAATAATAAGAATATCGTATTTCTTTTTGATAGTAGGTAGAGGAAATTCAAAACCTCCAGAAATAATCGATGGAATTTTTCCAATAGAGTTGATACTATGAACTTGAGGCTGTTTCCTCGGAAAGTGTACCGTATGCTCATTACCATTAACATGAAAAGTGACATTTCCTTTAGTGCAATCAATAACAGCTCCTGCAGTATTCAAAAAGGGTCTTCCAAGAATAATAGACATACTATCGTCCTCGGGAATATCAAGAATAACAAAGTCTGTTAAAATAGTAGCATTTGCAACTACAACAGGCACATCCTCACAAATACCGACAGGTATAGTAGTTGATTTATCAGCCATTTGGAAAGATGTTTCAGTAGGTGTCAACTTATTCAAATCAAGTCTACGATATAAAGAGAGAGGCATAACACTAACACCGGCTCCAAGATCACATAAAGCAGTTTTAACATAGTTTCTTTTAATGGAGCATGGTATAGTGGGTACTCCTGGATCTCCAAGTTTCTTTGGTATTCCACCTTTAAAAGTATAATTAGCAAGCATGGTGGAAATTTCAGCTTCCGGTATCTTTCTTTTATTTGTAACAATGTCTTTCATGTACTTAGCATAAGGATTCATTTTAAGCATATCCGTTAATCGCATACGCAAAATGATAGGTCTAATCATTTCAGCAAAGCGCTCAAAATCCTCATCATCCTTTTTCTTGGATGGTTTGGGAGGAAAAGGCATGGGTTTTTGAACCCATGGCTCTCCTTCTTTACCATGTTTCCTAGCAACAAAGTATTTCTTATCATAATGTTGATTCTTTGATTGTGGGTTATCAGGATCAACAACAGGTTCAATTTCTATATCATTACCATTGCTAGGTTGAGCATCAACATGAACATTATCATTAACATTATCACTATTTCAGGTTCATTACCAGATTGTGTTTCAGCATCAGAAATAGAAATATCATTTGGATTCTCAGGTGGTTCAGCAATAGGTTCACTAGAAGCATGCAAAGTCCTATCATTTTTCTTTTTCTTCCTTTTAGAAGGACTAGGTGCATCTATATTATTTCTCTGAGAATCTTGCTCAATTCTCTTAGGATGGCCTTCAGGATACAGAGGTTCCTGAGTCACTCTACCACCTCTAGTCATAACTCTAACATCATTATCATTATTCTTACTATTCAGTTCATCGAGCAAATCATTTTGAGCCTTAAGTACTTGTTCTACTTGAGTGGTAACGATA
Source organism: Triticum urartu (assembly GCF_056163025.1). Taxonomy (NCBI): domain Eukaryota; kingdom Viridiplantae; phylum Streptophyta; class Magnoliopsida; order Poales; family Poaceae; genus Triticum; species Triticum urartu. The sequence continues at coordinate 273,898,875 of NC_141873.1, read as the reverse complement.
GAAGCATGTTTACTAATAAGTTTTAATTCACCTTTGACATTAGCCATATAATCACCCAAGTGTTCAAGCATATTCGAATTGTATTTCAACTATCTACCAAAATAAGCATTGAAGTCTTCTTGCTTAACCATAAATTTATCGAACTCATCTAAGCATGGGCTAGCAAACTTAGAAAATGGGATTTCAGCTTTATCATATCTATAGATAGAATTTACCTTTACTACCTATGTCGGGTTATCAAGACCATGTATTTCTTCAATAGGTAATGGATTAAGATCATATGTTTCTTGAACATGCGGTAAATTAAGACCGTGTATTTCTTCAATAGGAGGTAAATTCTTAACATCTTCAGCTTTAATACCTTTTTTTTCATAGATTTCTTTGCCTCTTGCATATCTTCAGGACTGAGAAATAGAACACCTCTTTTCTTCGGAGTTGGTTTAGGAATAGGATCAGGAATTGGCTCAGGAGCTGGCTCAGGAAGTTTCCAATTATTTTCATTTGTCAACATATTATTCAATAGAATTTCAGCTTCATCTGGTGTTCTTTCCCTGAAAACAGAACTAGCACAACTATCCAGGTAATATTTGGAAGCATCGGTTAGTCCATTATAAAAGATATCAAGTATTTCATTTTTCTTAAGAGGATGATCAGGCAAAGCATTAAGTAACTTGAGAAGCCTCCCCCAAGCTTGTGGGAGACTCTCTTCTTCAATTTTCACAAAATTATATATATCCCTCAAAGCAGCTTGTTTCTTATGAGCAGGGAAATATTTAGCAGAGAAGTAATAAATCATATCCTGGGGACTACGCACAGAACCAGGATCAAGAGAATTAAACCATATCTTAGCATCAGCCTTTAATGAGAACGAGAATATTTTAAGGATATAAAAGTAGCGAGTTCTCTCATCATTAGTGAATAGGGTAGCTATATAATTTAATTTAGTAAGATGTGCCACAACAGTTTCAGACTCATAGCCATGAAAAGGATCAGATTCAACCAAAGTAATTATATCAGGATCAACAGAGAATTCATAATCCTTATCAGTAACACAGATAGGTGAAGTAGCAAAAGCAGGGTCAGGTTTCATTCTAACATTAAGAGATTGCTGCTTCCATTTAGCTAATAACCTCTTGAGCTCGTATCTATCTTTGCAAGCTAAAACATAACCCTTAGGAATAACAGGTGATTCATATTTTTTAGGGGAAGAATCTTCATCATCACTTTCATCAATATTATCAGTTTCAATATTTTCATTCTCTCTAACCCTAGCAAGTTGTTCATCAATAAATTCACCAAGTGGCACAGTATTATCAAGCATAGAAGTAGTTTCATCATAAGTATCATGCATAGTAGAAGTGGCATCATCAATAACATGCGACATATCAGAACGAATAGCAGAAGCAGGTTTAGGTGTCGCAAGCTTACTCAAAACAGAAGGTGAATCAAGTGCATAGCTAGATGGAAGTTCCTTACCTCCCCTCGTAGTTGAGGATAAATCTTGATTTTTGGATCTCTCAAGTTCTTCATAATGATAAGCAGATATAAATCCCAAGTGACTCCAAGAATAGAGCTATGCTCCACGGCAACAGCGCTAGAAAATAGTCTTGATAACCAACAAGTATAGGGGATCGCAACAGTTTTCGAGGGTAGAGTATTCAACCCAAAATTATTGATTCGACACAAGGGGAGCCAAAGAATATTCTCAAGTATTAGCAGCTGAGTTGTCAATTCAACCACAACTGGAAACTTAATATCTGCAGCAAAGTGTTTAGTAGCAAAGTAATACGATAGTAGTGGTAATGGTAGCAAAAGGTAATGATAGAAAAAGTAATGTTTTTGGTATTTCGTAGTGATGATAGCAATAGCAACGGAAAAGTAAATAAGCAAAGAACAATATATGGAAAGCTCGTAGGCAATGGATCGGTGATAGAGAATTATGCCGGATGCGGTTCATCATGTAACAGTCATAACATAGGGTGACACAGAACTAGCTCCAATTCATCAATGTAATGTAGGCATGTATTCCGAATATAGTCATACGTGCTTATGGAAAAGAACTTGCATGACATCTTTTGTCCTACCCTCCCATGGCAGCGGGGTCCTAATGGAAACTAAGGGATATTAAGGCCTCCTTTTAATAGAGTACCGGACCAAAGCATTAACACATACTGAATACATGAACTCCTCAAACTACGGTCATCACCGGTAAGTATCCCGATTATTGTCACTTCGGGGTTAACGGATAATAACACATAATAGGTGACTATAGACTTGCAAGATAGGATCAAGAACTCTCATATATTGATGAAAACATAATAGGTTCAGATCTGAAATCATGGCACTCGGGCCCTAGTGACAAGCACTAAGCATAGCAAAGTCATAGCAACATCAATCTCAGAACATAGTGGATACTAGGGATCGAACCCTAACAAAACTAACTCGATTACATGATAAATCTCGTCCAACCCATCATTGTCCAGCAAGCCTACGATGGAATTACTCACGCACGGCGGTGAGCATCATGAAATTGGTGATGGAGGAAGGTTGATGATGACGATGGCGACGGATTCCCCTCTCCGGAGCCCCGAACGAACTCCAGATCAGCCCTCCCGAGAGGTTTTAGGGCTTGGCGGCGGCTCCGTATCGTAAAACGTGGTGAATCCTTCTCTCTGATTTTTTTTCTCCCCGAAAGCAAATATATAGAGTTGGAGTTGAGGTCGGAGGAGCTCCAGGGGGCCCACGAGGTAGGGGCGCTCCCTGGGGGGTGGGCAAGCGCATCCCCACCCTCGTGGCTAGGGTGTGGCCCCCCTAGTCTTCATCTTTTGCAAGGATTTATTTATTATTTTCAAATAGACGTTCCGTGAAGTTTCAGGTCATTTTGAGAACTTTTGTTTCTGCACATAAATAACACCATGGAAATTCTGCTGACAACAGTGTCAGTCTGGGTTAGTTCCATTCAAATCATCCAAGTTAGAGTCCAAAACAAGGGCAAAAGTGTTTGGAAAAGTAGATACAACGGAGACGTATCAGCAGGCAACGGAATAATATCCCAAGTTTCAATGCTAAAAACCAGGTTATATGGAATATGAATGTCAGGAGATTTATCATCAGTAAAATGGTGGTGATCCATGGCAGCACGATCTTGGTAAACCTTGGTCAGAGTATAATCATGAGGGCGTATTTCAACCTCGAAGTGAGCCACCAAATGAGTAGCATAAATCCCACCATAAATTTTACCCTTGGATTTATTAAGGTGGATGCAACGAGCCACAATAGCTCCCAATCTATAAGTGTTGTCGCCCTCTAATGCACGACATAAAACAGCAAGGTCTGGTGAACTAAGTGCACCCACATTCTCTCTAGCAAGCAAGCATTTTGCAATGAAAAGAGCAAAGCAATGAACAAGAAGAAAATGCATGCCAATGGCTGCTACCTCTTGAGCATTGCGTTGGATTTCCCCGAAGAGGAAAGGATGATGCAGCAAAGTAGCGTAAGTATTTCCCTCGGTTTTTGAGAACCAAGGTATCAATCCAGTAGGAGGTTGCGTGCGCATCCCTAGTACCCGCACAAAACAAATAACTCCTCGCAACTAACGCGATAAGGGGTTGTCAATCCCTTCATGGTCACTTATGAGAGCGAGATCTGATAGATATGATAAGATAATATTTTTTGGCATTTTTATGATAAAGATGCAAAGTAAAATAAAAGCAAAGGAAATAACTAAGTATTGGAAGATTAATATGATGAAGATAGACCCGGGGGCCATAGGTTTCACTAGTGGCTTCTCTCAAGAGCATAAGTATTTTATGGTGGGTGAACGAATTACTGTTGAGCAATTGATAGAATTAAGCATAGTTATGAGAATATCTAGGTATGATCATGTATATAGGCATCACGTCCGAGACAAGTAGACCGACTCCTTCCTGCATCTACTACTATTACTCCACTCATCGACCGCTATCCAGCATGCATCTAGAGTATTAAGTTCATGAAAACAGAGTAACGCCTTAAGCAAGATGACATGATGTTGAGGGATAAATTCATGCAATATGATAAAAACCCCATCTTGTTATCCTCGATGGCAACAATACAATACGTGCCTTGCTGCCCCTACTGTCACTGGGAAAGGACTCCGCAAGATTGAACCAAAGCTAAGCACTTCTCCCATTGCAAGAAAGATCAATCTAGTAGGCCAAACCAAACTGATAATTCAAAGAGACTTGCAAAGATAACCAATCATACATAAAAGAATTCAGAGAAGATTCAAATATTGTTCATAGATAAACTTGATCATAAACCCACAATTCATCGGTCTCAACAAACACACCGCAAAAAGAAGATTACATCGAATAGATCTCCACAAGAGAGGGGGAGAACATTGTATTGAGATCCAAAAAGAGAGAAGAATCCATCTAGCTAATAACTATGGACCCGAAGGTCTGTGGTAAACTACTCACACTTCATCGGAGAGGCTATGGTGTTGATGTAGAAGCCCTCCGTGATGGATACCCCCTCCGGCGGAGCTCCGGAATAGGCCCCAAGATGGGATCTCATGGATACAGAAAGTTACGGCCGTGGAATTAGGGTTTTGGCTCCGTATCTGATCGTTTGGGGGTACGTAGGTATACATAGGAGGAAGGAGTACGTCGGTGGAGCAACAGGGGGCCCACGAGGGTGGAGGGCGTGCCTGGGGGGGTAGGCGCGCCCCCCTAGCTCATGGCCTCCTCCTTTGTTTCTTGATGTAGGTCCAAGTCTCCTGGATCATGTTCGGTGAGAAAATCACATCCCTGAAGGTTTCATTCCGTTTGGACTCCGTTTTATATTCCTTTTCTTTGAAACCCTAAAATAGGCAAAAAACATCAATTCTGGGCTGGGCCTCCGGTTAATAGGTTAGTCCCAAAAATAATATAAAAGTGGATAATAAAGCCCAATAATGTCCAAAATAGTAGATAATATAGCATGGAGCAATTAAAAATTATAGATACGTTGGAGACGTATCAAGCATCCCCAAGCTTAATTCCTGCTCGTCTGCGAGTAGGTAAATGATAAAAACAGAATTTTTGATGTGGAATGCTACTTGGCATAATTTCACTGTAATTCTTCTTAATTGTGGCATGAATATTCAGATCCGAAAGATTCAAGATAAAAGTTCATATTGACATAAAAATAATAATACTTCAAGCATACTAACTAAGCAATTATTTCTTCTCAAAATAACATGGCTAAAGAAAGTTCTTCCCTACAAAATCATATAGTTTAGTCATGCTCCATTTTCGTCACACAAGAATGTTCTCATCATGCACAACCCCGATGACAAGCCAAGCAATTGTTTCATACTTTAGTAATCTCAAACCTATAAACTTTCACGCAATATATGAGCGCGAGCCATGGACATAGCACTATGGGTGGAATAGAATATGATGATGGGGGTTATGTGGAGAAGACAAAAAATGACAAAGTCTCACATCAGCGAGGCTAATCAATGGGCTATGGAGATGCCCATCTATTGATGTTAATGCAAGGAGTAGGGATTGCCATGCAACAGATGCACTAGAGCTATAAATGTATGAAAGCTCAACAAAAGAAACTAAGTGGGTGTGCATCCAACTTGCTGGCTCACGAAGACCTAGGGCACTTGAGGAGGCCCATTGTTGGAATATACAAGCCAAGTTATATAATGAAAAATTCCCACTAGTATATGAAAGTGACAAAACAAAGGACTCTCTATCATGAAGATTATGGTGCTACTTTGAAGCACAAGTGTGGCAAAGGATAGTAGCATTGTCCCTTCTATTTTTGTATGGCCTTTCTTTTTTTTACTTGGGACAATGCTCTAGAAAATGATGATCATCACACTTCTATTTATTTACAACTCAATGATTACAACTCGATACTAGAACAAAAGATGACTCCATATGAATGCCTCCGGCGGTGTACCGGGATATGCAATGAATCAAGAGTGACGTGTAAGAAAATTATGAACGGTGGATTTGCCACAAATACTATTTCAACTACATGATCATGCTAAGCAATATGACAATGATGAATGTGTCATGATAAATGGAATGGTGGAAAGTTGCATGGCAATATATCTCGGAATGGCTATGGAAATGCCATAATAGGTAGGTATGGTGGCTGTTTTGAGGAAGATATAAGGAGGTTTATGTGTGAAAGAGCGTATCATATCACGGGGTTTGGATGCATCGACAAAGTTTGCACCAACTCTCAAGGTGAGAAAGGGCAATGCACGGTACCAAAGAGGCTAGCAATGATGGAAGGGTGAGAGTGCGTATAATCCATGGACTCAACATTAGTCATAAAGAACTCACATACTTATTGCAAAAATCTACAAGTCATCAAAAACCAAGCACTACGCGCATGCTCCTAGGGGGATAGATTGGTAGGAAAAGACCATCGCTCGTCCCCGACCGCCACTCATAAGGAGGACAATCAAAGAACACCTCATGTTTCAAATTTGTTACATAACATTTACCATACGTGCATGCTACGGGACTTGCAAACTTCAACACAAGCATTTCTAAAATTCACAACTACTCAACTAGCACGACTTTGATATTATTACCTCCATATCTCAAAACAATCATCAAGCATCAAACTTCTCTTAGTATTCAAGACACTCATAAGATTTTTTTACTAATCTTGAATACCTAGCATATTAAGATTATTTAAGTAAATTGCCATGCTATTTAAGACTCTAAAAATAATCTAAGTGAATCATGATAGATCAATAGTATCTATAAAACAAATCCACCACCGTGCTCTAAAAGATATAAGTGAAGTACTAGAGCAAAACTATATAACTCAAATGATATAAGCGAAGCACATAGAGTATTCTAAAAAAATTCCAAATCATGTATGACTCTCTCAAAAGGTGTGTACAACAAGGATGATTGTGGTAAACTAAAAATCAAATACTCAAATCATACAAGACGCTCCAAGCAAAACACATATCATGTGGTGAATAAAAATATAGCTCCAAGTAAAGTTACCGATAGAAGTAGACGAAAGAGGGGATGCCTTCCGGGGCATCCCCAAGCTTTGGATTTTAGGTATCCTTAGATTATCTTGGGGGTGCCATGGGCATCCCCAAGCTTAGGCTCTTGCCACTCCTTGTTCCATAATCCATCAAATCTTTACCCAAAACTTGAAAACTTCACAACACAAAACTCAAAGTAGAAAATCTCGTGAGCTCCGTTAGCGAAAGAAAACAAAATACCGCTTCAAGGTACTGTAATGAACTCATTATTTATTTATATTGGTGTTAAACCTACTGTATTCCAACTTCTCTATGGTTTATAAACTATTTTACTAGCCATAGATTCATCAAAATAAGCAAACAACACACGAAAAACAGAATCTGTCAAAAACAGAACAGTCTGTAGTAATCTGTAGCTAGCGCAAGATCTGGAACCCCAAAAATTCTAAAATAAATTTCTGGACGTGAGTAATTTATCTATTAATCATCTGCAAAAAGAATTAACTAAATAGAACTTTCCAAATAAAAATGGCATCAGTTCTCGTGAGCGCTAAAGTTTCTGTTTTTTACGGCAAGATATCAAGACTTTCCCCAAGTCTTCCCAACGGTTCTACTTGGCACAAACACTAATTAGACACAAAAAACACAACCAAAACAGAGGCTAGATAAATTATTTATTACTAAACAGGAGCAAAAAGCAAGGAATAAAAATAAAATTGGGTTGCCTCCCAACAAACGCTATCGTTTAACGCCCCTAGCTAGGCATAAAGAGCAAGGATAGATCTAGGTATTGCCATCTTTGGTAGGCAATCCATAAGTGGCTCTCATAATAGATTCATAAGGTAATTTAATTTTATTTCTAGGAAAGTGTTCCATGACTTTCCTTAACGGAAATTGGAATCTAATATTTCCTTCCTTCATATCAATAATTGCACCAATCGTTCTAAGGAAAGGTCTACCAAGAATAATAGGACATGAAGGATTGCAATCTATGTCAAGAATAATAAAATCTACGGGCACAAAATTCCTATTTGCAACAATAAGAACATCATTAATTATTCCCATAGGTTTCTTAATAGTGGAATCCGCAAGGTGCAAGTTTAGAGAGCAATCATCAAAATCACGGAAACCTAACAAATCACACAAAGTCTTTGGAATTGTGGAAACACTAGCACCCAAATCACATAAATCATAGAACTCATGATCTTTAATATTAATTTTAATAGTTGGTTCCCACTCATCATAAAGTTTTCTAGGGATAGAAACTTCCAACTCAAGTTTTTCTTCATAAGATTGCATCAAGGCATCAACGATATGTTTAGTAAACGCTTTATTTTGACTATAAGCATGAGGAGAATTTAGCACGGATTGCAACAAGGAAATACAATAAATCAAATACCAGTTTTCATAATTAAATTACTTGAAATCCAAAATAGTGGGTTTAGCAACATCTAGGGTTTTAATTTGTTCGATCCCACTTTCATCAATTTTAGCATCAAGATCTAAAAACTCCGAATTTTTGGAACGCCTTCTAGGTAAAGGTGGATCATATTCAGTCCCATCATTATCAAGATTCATATTGCAAAACAAAGATTTAATAGGGGACACATCAATAACTTTTAGATCTTCATCTTTATTTTCATAGGAACTAGAAGAACACGCTCTTATAAAGGCATCTTTCTTAGCACGCATCCTAGCGGTTCTTTCTTTGCACTCATCAATGGAAATTCTCATAGCTTTGAGAGACTCATTGATATCATGCTTAGGTGGAATAGATCTATGTTTCAAAGAATCAACATCAAGAGAAATTCTATCAACGTTCCTAGCCAAATCATCAATCTTAAGCAATTTTTCTTCAATCAAAGCATTGAAATTCTTTTGCAAAGTAATAAGTTCTTTAATATTAGATTCAAAATCAGAGGGCATCTTATTAAGGTAGACAAGGGAATATCATTAGGATCAGAAGAAACACTCTTACTAGCAAATAATTTCATAAGTTCATCCATCTTTCCACTCAAAACATTAATTTCTTCTATCGCATGCACCTTTTTATTAGTAGATCTGGCAGTATGCCATTGAGAATAATTAACCATAATATTATCTAGGAGTTTAGTAGCTTCTCCTAAAGTGATTTCCATAAAAGTGCCTCCCACGATCGAATCTAAAAGATTTCTAGAAGCAAAATTCAATCCGGCATAAAATTTTTGTATAATCATCCACAAATTCAAACCATGAGTAGGGCAATTACGTATCATTGATTTCATCCTCTCCCAAGCTTGTGCAACATGTTCATGATCAAGTTGCTTAAAATTCATAATATCGTTTCTAAGGGAGCTGATCTTAGCGGGAGGAAAATATTTAGAGATAAAAGCATCTTTGCACTTGTTCCAAGAATCAATACTATTTTTAGGCAAAGATGAAAACCAAGATTTAGCACGATCTCTAAGCGAAAAAGGAAATAGCTTCAATTTGACAATATCATTATCCACATCTTTCTTCTTTTGCATATCACACAAATCAACGAAGCTATTTAGATGGGTAGCGGCATCTTCACTAGGAAGGCCGGAAACGGATCTTTCATGACAAGATTCAGCAAAGCGGCATTAATTTCACAAGATTCAGCATCGGTAAGAGGAGCAATCGGAGTGCTAATAAAATCATTGTTGTTGGTATTGGTAAAGTCACACAATTTAGCATTATGTTGAGCCATCGTGATAAGCAAGCAATCCAACACACAAGCAAACAAAAAGCAAGCGGGCAAAAAGAGGCAAATAGAGGAAGAGAGGGAGGATAGAGAGAGAGAGGGCGAATAAAACGACAATGGTGAAGTGGGGGAGAGGAAAACAAGAGGCAAATGGCAAATAATGTAATGCGGGAGATAAGGGTTGTGATGGGTACTTGGTATGTTGACTTTTGCATGGACTCCCCGGAAACGGCGCCAGAAACGGCTCGTTCTCGGGAGTCAGATCTTGACTTGCGCGAACCATCCCGACAACGGCGCCAGAAATTCTTCTTGCTACCTCTTGAGCACTGCGTTGGATTTCCCCGAAGAGGAAAGGATGATGCATCAAAGTAGCGTAAGTATTTCCCTCAGTTTTTGAGAACCAAGGTATCAATCCAGTAGGAGGTTGCGCGCGCGTCCCTAGTACCTGCACAAAACAAATAACTCCTCGCAACCAATGCGATAGGGGGTTGTCAATCCCTTCACGGTCACTTACGAGAGTGAGATCTGATAGATATGATAAGATAATATTTTTGGTATTTTTATGATAAAGATGCAAAGTAAAATAAAAGCAAAGGAAATAACTAAGCATTGGAAGATTAATATGATGAAGATAGACCCGGGGCCATAGGTTTCACTAGTGGCTTCTCTCAAGAGCATACGTATTTTACGGTGGGTGAACGAATATGACAGAATTGAGCATAGTTATGAGAATATCTAGGTATGATCATGTATATAGGCATCACGTCCGAGACAAGTAGACCGACTCCTGCCTGCATCTACTACTATTACTCCACTCATCGACCGCTATCCAGCATGCATCTAGAGTATTAAGTTCATGAAAACAGAGTAACGCCTTAAGCAAGATGACATGATGTAGAGGGATAAATTCATGCAATATGATAAAAACCCCATCTTGTTATCCTTGATGGCAACAATACAATACGTGCATTGCTGCCCCTACTGTCACTAGGAAAGTACACCGCAAGATTGAAGCGAAAGCTAAGCACTTCTCCCATTGCCAGAAAGATCAATCTAGTAGGCCAAACCAAACTGATAATTCGAAGAGACTCGCAAAGATAACCAATCATACATAAAAGAATTCAGAGAAGATTCAAATATTGTTCATAGATAAACTTGATCATAAACCCACAATTCATCGGTCTCAACAAACACACCGCAAAAAGAACATTACATCGAATAGATCTCCACAAGAGAGGGGAGAACATTGTATTGAGATCCAAAAAGAGAGAAGAAGCCATCTAGATAATAACTATGGTCCGGAAGGTCTGAGGTAAACTACTCACACTTCATCGGAGAGGCTATGGTGTTGATGTAGAAGCCCTCCGTGATGAATACCCCCTCCGGTGGAGCTCCGGAACAAGCCCCAAGATGGGATCTCGTGGATACAGAAAGTTACGGCGGTGGAATTAGGGTTTTGGCTCTGTATTTGATTGTTTGGGGGTACGTAGGTATATATAGGAGGAAGGAGTACGTCGGTGGAGCAACAGTGGGCCCACGAGGGTGGAGGGCGCGCCTGGGGGGGGGCAGGCGCGCCCCCTAACTCGTGGCCTCCTCCTTTGTTTATTGACGTAGGGTCCAAGTCTCCTGGGTCATCTTCGGTGTGAAAATCACGTTCCTGAAGGTTTCATTCCGTTTAGACTCCGTTTGATATTCCTTTTCTTTGAAACCCTAAAATAGGCAAAAACAACAATTCTGGGCTGGGCCTCCAGTTAAAAGGTTAGTCCCAAAAATAATATAAAAGTGGATAATAAAGCCCAATAATGTCCAAAACAGTAGATAATATAGCATGGAGCAATCAAAAATTATAGATACGTTGGAGACGTACCAGCGGCAGTGATAGCTGACACCCCTCTCTCATCTCCCACTGTCAAGGTGTGATAAAAGGTCTCAAACTCCGCCGGACTAGGCTCGGCTAAGCTCCCATCAGAAGGGATCAAGCATATGTCGCAAAATTTAGTAAGTGGTACCTGATGGTTTTCAGCATATAAATCAAAGCTCACTTCAGGAGTATTATTCCTTGGCAGGAAAGTGTGACGCCCCCGATTCAATCGTACACTAATCATACACGCAAACGTGTACGATCGAGATCAGGGACTCACGGGAAGATATCACAACACAACTCTACAAATAAAATAAGTCATACAAGCATCATATTACAAGCCAGGGGCCTCGAGGGCTCGAATATAAGAGCTCGATCATAGACGAGTCAGCGGAAGCAACAATATCTGAGTACAGACATAAGTTAAACAAGTTTGCCTTAAGAAGGCTAGCACAAACTGGGATACAGATCGAAAGAGGTGCAGACCTCCTGCCTGGGATCCTCCTAACTACTCCTGGTCGTCGTCAGCGGGCATCACGTAGTAGTAGGCACCTCCGGTGCAGTAGGAGTCGTCGTCGAAGGTGGCGTCTGGCTCCTGGGCTCCAACATCTGGTTGCGACAACCAGGTAGAAGGGATAGGGGGAAAAGAGGGAGAAAGCAACCGTGAGTACCCATCCAAAGTACTCGCAAGCAAGGAGCTACACTACATATGTATGCATTGGTATCAACTGGAATAAGGATATTATATGTGGACTGAACTGCAGAAAGCCGGAATAAGAGGGGGATAACTAATCCTTTCGAAGACTACGCTTCTGGAAGCCTCCGTCTTGCAACATGTAGAAGAGAGTAGACTGAAGTCTTCCAAGTATCATCGCATAGCATAACCCTAACCGATGATCCTCCCGTCGTCGCCCTGTGAGAGAGCGACCACCGGTTGTATCTGGCACTTGGAAGGGTGTGTTTTATTAAGTATCCGGTTCTAGTTGTCATAAGGTCAAGGTACAACTCCAAATCGTCCTGTTACCGAAGATCACGGCTATTCGAATAGATTAACTTCCCTGCAGGGGTGCACCACATACCCCAACACGCTCGATCCCATTTGGCCGGACACACTTTCCTGGGTCATGCCCGGCCTCGGAAGATCAACACGTCGCAGCCCCACCTAGACCAACAGAGAGGTCAGCACGCCGGTCTAAACCTAAGCGCCCAGGGGTCTGGGCCCATCGCCCTTAGCACACCTGCACGTTGCGAACGCGGCCGAAAGCAGACCTAGCCTAGTGGCCTTCCAGTCCAATCCGGCGCGCGCCACTCAGTCGCTGACGTCATGAAGGCTTCGGCTGATACCACGACGCCGGGATACCCATAACTACTCCTGCATAGATGGTTAGTGCGTATAGACCAAATGGCCAGACTCAGATCAAATACCCAGATCTCGTTAAGCGTGTTAAGTATCCGCGAACGCCGACCAGGGCCAGGCCCACCTCTCTCCTAGGTGGTCGGAACCTGCCCTGCCGCTCCGCCTCAAAACTCCACTCGCGGGTGCTCCTCAAGCCGACCCGTCTTTAGTCACCACATGCATCATGTATAAAGTAAATAGTATATACCCGTGATCAACTCCCGAGTGATCACGGCCCGATAGTATAGCATGGCAGACGGACAAGGATGTAGGGCCACTGATGATAAACTAGCATCCTATACTAAGCAATAGGATTGCAGGTAAAGGTAACAACAGTAGTAGCAAGGACAGGCTATGCAACAGTATAGGATTAACGGGAAGCAGTAACATGCTACACTACTCTAATGCAAGCAGTATAGAGGAGAGTAGGCGATATCTGGTGATCAAGGGGGGGCTTGCCTGGTTGCTCCGGCAAGAGAGAGGGATCGTCAACTCCGTAGTCGTACTGGGTAGCAGCGGCGTCGGTCTCGGTGTCTAGCGAGAGAAGAGGGGGAAGAAACAATAAATATTTAAGCAAACAGATGCATAGCGATGCATGACATGACAAGTAGCGGTGTTAGGGGTGCCCTATCGCGGTATGAGGTGATACCGGTGAAGGGGGGAAACATCCGGGAAAGTATTCCCGGTGTTTCGCGTTTTCGGACAGATGAAACAGAGGGGGAAAGTTGCGTGTTCGCTATGCTAGGGATGCGTGGCGGATAAACGGGCTGCGTATTCAAATTCGTCTCGTCGTTCTGAGCAACTTTCATGTACAAAGTTTTTCCATCCGAGCTACGGTTTATTTTATATAAATTTTAAAAGATTTAAATCATTTTTAGGATTTATTTATTTAATTTAATCAACATTATCCAGAATAGTGTCTGCTGACATCATCATGACGTCAGCAAGACGTCAGCAGTTGACCAGGTCAACCTGACAGGTGGGTCCCGTTCGTCATACTCTGTTTCAATTAACTAACAGTTAATTAGGTTAATTAGTGATTAGGTTAATCTAATTATAATTAATTAAATTAATTAATTCCTCAATTAATTAATTAATTAATTTTATTATTATTATATTTTATATTATTTATTTTTTTTTAAATTCTCTTTTTTTGAATTAAAACGTTCTGGTCGTGGGGCCCCATTGTCATAGGGCCACTGGGGTCTATGCGGGCGTGCGGGTTACGGGCTTCACCCGAACGGGCGATGGCCCGAGTGGGGGGGGGGGCGAGCCCGACAGGGGAAAAACGGGGCGAGGCCACCGGGTGCCACCGGCGGACGACCGCGGCGCGGCAGCCATTGAGGGGGCCCCGGCGGAGGCGGCCAGCATGGCAGTGGCAGGCACGGCAGCTAGGGGCGGGGCCGGCAACGGTAGGGAGGCGGAGGGAGCCGGGTCGCGGCCACGGCGGGCGCAGAGGGGAAGGGGGCCGCGGCCAGCGTCAGGAGGCCGGGGCACGGGCGCCGGTGCGCGGCCAAGGCGCGGCGCGGCAGCGGTGAGCGCGGGGCCGGAGCGCGCGCGGGGTGGAAGCCGCGGCCAAGGGCATGGCCGTGCGGCAGCGGGCGCGGCGGCGGGGCTGCATCGCCGGTGAGGCGAGGCCGCGCACGCGCGGGCGAAGTGGTAGCCGGGCGCGTGCAAAGGGGGCGGAGGCCGAGCGGGACGGACCCGAGCCATGACCAGCGAGGGGGGGGGGGGCGCGGCCGCGGCGAGGTGCGGTGACCAGGGGGGTCAGGCGTGGCGGACACGGGACGGAGGGATGGTGCGCTCGGCACAGGAGCTCACCGCGGGATGGTGGGGTCTAGGCAACTGGGCTTGGGGAGGAGGACGGAGACGACGGTTCGACGGGGAGGCAGGCCGGCGAAGGAGGTCCGTTGAGGAGGAGGGCGACGAGGCGGCGTTCCGGCCGACGGGATCCGGGGCGACGGGGTCGGGCCCCTCCCCGATCCAGATCCAGCCGAGCGCGGGGGGCGCTGGGAAGGAGGGTTGAGGAGGAGGGAGCTGGGCGGCGGTGGCGATGGTGAACGGCGGCGGGGCGACGGGGATCGACGGCGGCGTCGGGCCGATGGGATCGGGGGGTCCGCCCCGATCCAGATCGGGGGAGGGAGTGAGGGGGGGCGAGCGGGTGGGGCGAGTGGGGGGGGAGTGGGGATCGGGTGGGTTAGGGTTTGCCTGGGGGTGGGGGGATAAGGCAGGGGCGGGGTGGGCTGGCCTGGCGGCCCGTCGGCTCCCTGGGCCGAGGCCTAGATGGCCAGGGGGTTCTCTCCCTCTCTTTTATTTTTTTTGTTTTACCTTTTGTCTTTTCTTTTTATTTATTCTTTTTTTTTCTGTTTTGATTCATTTTAAGTATTTAGGTCTTTTATAAAGGCATGGATCCCACACCATAAATTCCTAGGCATTTATTTGCTCACCCCGAACATTTTGTCTTAAATTTTGAAAAGTTTTTATTCTTTGGTTGGTTTTGAATTTGAATTTGAATCAGTTTCGAACTAACATGAGATTAGGAACAGTAACCGAGGTGACGTGGCATCATTAGCAGAGGTTCACTGTAGCTTAATTATCCGGGCGTTACAGAAAGTAAAACTCCGAACAAAGATGTTTGTGAGGATTTGGTGCTATTCACACTCATCTACGATGAAGTCGGTGAGGCCGGCATTAGCAGCATATTGCATGAACTCCTGAAGGATTCCAGCCTCTTCCAGGAACGGGGTGTGCGGCCATTCACATGGCCGGACTTCCGCCAACCTCCGAGGATGGAGATCACTATCAGATAACTCTCCATGACACCCTTGGATTTCTTCATAGAGCCAAACTTCCTAAAGATATACATGGTTTTCCTATGAACAAAATTTTGAAATTTATTAGCCCACAAAATTTTCTCAACAAAGCTTCACAAAAATGATACCAACTACTCATAGGGATACATAGAGGCCATATCAAGCATTCAAACTACTTAGAACACTAAGAATTCAACATGCAAGCTCATCTACAGCAGCACCAAGAGTAGCTAATTATTCGAACTATAAACCACTAAAACAAAAACTAATTGGACAAACGGTGGAGTCACATACCAAGCAACAATCTCCTAAAACAGTTTCGAAAACGGAGCTTTGAGCAAAGGGATCGAAATCCGTGGGTTTGAGAGCAAAAACATGGGAGAGAGAGCATTGGAGATTCTTTTCTGGAGGTAGGTGATGATGTGGCATGAAAAGATAAGTGAGGGGGCCCACGTGGGGACCACAACCCACCAGGGCGTGCCTAGGGGTCCTGGCACGCCTAGGTGGGTTGTGCTCACCTGGTGCACCTCCCTCTAATGTTATTTGCACAACAAATTCTTAAATATTCAGAAAAAAATCGTATTAAATTTTGAGGGAATTCTGAGAACTTTTATTTTGGGTCATTTTTTATTGCACGAGAAATTCAGAAAACAGACAAAACATGGCACTTTATTTTATTTAACTAATTAAAACAGAGAATAAAAATTAGGGACACAAGGTAGTGCTTACTAAATTCATCAACTTCATACCATTCAATAATGATCCATTAATAAGGTTGATCAAGTCTTATTAACAACCACTTTCGATTAGCATGAAATCGAAGAACTTTCGTAAATCACTAAGTTACGTAAAGGGGATATGAATGTTGATCAAGTCTTATTAACAACCACTTCCAAGGGGATATGAATGTCCCCATCAATAAGCATTTCATATTTCTTTTTGACAGTAGGTAGAGGTATTTAAAAACTTCCAATAGTGATTGTCAGAGATTTTTCATTAACATTAATACCATTCACTTGGAATTGTTTCTTCGGAAAGTGCACCGTATGCTCATTACCATTGATATGAAAAGTGACCTTGCTTTTATTGCAATCAATAACAACCCCTGCAGTATTCAAGAAGGGTCTACCAAGGATAATCGACATGTTGTCATCCTCAGGCATCTCAAGTATAACAAAGTCAGTCAAGATAGTAACATTAGCAACAACAACAGGCAGATCTTCATAGATACTGATAGGTATGATAGTTGATTTATCAGCCATTTGCAAAGATATTTCAGTAGGTGTGAGTTTATTCAAATCAAGTCTTTTATATAAAGAGAAAGGCATAATAGTAACACCAGCTCCTAAACCACACAAAGCAGTTTTCACATAATTCTTTTTGATGGAGCATGGTATAGTTGGTATTCCCGGATCTCCAAGTTTTTTAGGTACTCCATCTTTAAAAGTATAATTAGCAAGCATACTGGAGATTTCAGCTTCCGGTATTTTTCTCTTATTTGTCATGATGTCTTTCATATACTTTGCATAAGGAGGCATTTTCAAGATATCAGTCAAGCGAGTGCGCAAAAAGACTGGCCTCAGCATTTTAGCAAAGCATTCAAATTCTTCATCATCATTCTTTTTAGTTGGCTTAGGTGGAAAAGGAATAGGTTATTTAACCCACGGTTCTCTTTCTTTACCGTGTTTTCTACCAACAAAGTCTCTTTTATCATAACTTTTTTTCTTAGGTTTTGGGTTATCAACATCAACAGGTGGTTCTATCTCAACATCATTATTTGGCTCTCTATTATTTGGTTAAGTGTCTTCATGAACATCAGCATTATCTTTTTCATTATCACTAGGTGAGTGTTCATTACCAGACTGAGTTTCAGCATGAGAGATAGAAACTTCCTTATCATTATCAGGAGTTTTTTCTATTTCAGGTTCACTAGGAGCATGCAAAGTCCTATCATTTTTCTTCTTCATTTTCTTTTTAGAAGAACTAGGTGCACTAGTGTTAGCTCTTTGTGAATCTGGTTCAATTCTTTTTGGGTGCCCCTCAGGATAAAGTGGTTCCCGAGTCATTTTACCTCCTCTAGTTGCAACTCTAACAGCAAAGTCATGCATATTATTATTCATTTCATCAAGAAATTCTCTTTGTGATTTAGCAACTTGTTCTAACTGAGTTTGAACCATAGAAGCATGCTCTCCAACACCTCTAACATCATTTGAGAATCTAAATAACAAGTCACTCAAGCGAGCAATCATATCAGAGTTGTATTTCAATTGTTTCATAACATTTGCATTGAAGTGATCTTGTTTTCTAATATAGTTTTCAAACTCATAAAGGCATTGGCTAGGGTGCATATGGTGAGGATTGTCATTATCATTGAACTTCATAAGAGAATTTACCTCTACCACCTTAGGAGGTGGTGGTGTATTAAGCCCATTTATTTCTTCAATAGGAGGTAAATTTTTAACATCCTCAGCTTTAATACCTTTTTCCTTCATAGATTTCTTTGCCTCTTGCATATCTTCAGGACTGAGATATAATATACCCCTCTTCTTCGGAGTGGGTCTAGGCGGTGGTTCAGGAAGATTCCAATCATCATAATTTTTCAATATGTTATTCAATAATTCTTCAACTTTCCCAACAGCTGTTCCCTTAAAACACAACCAGCACAACTATCTAGGAAGTCCCTAGAAGCATCGGTTAGTCCATTATAGAAGATATCAAGTATTTCATTTTTCTTAAGAGGGTGATTAGGCAAAGTATTAAGTAATTTTCAAAGCCTCCCCCAAGCTTGTGGGATACTCTCTTCTTTAATTTGCACAAACTTAAATATTTCCTGTAAGGCAGCTTGTCTCTTATGAGTAGGAAAATATTTTTCAGAGAAGTAATAAATCATATCCTGGGGACTACGCACACAACCAGGAGCAAGAGTATTATACCAAGATTTAGCATCACCCTTTAATGAGAATAGAAATAATTTGAGAATAAAGTAATAGCAAGTTTTCTCATCATGAGTAAAAAGGGTGGCTATGTCATTCAACTTAGTAAGATGTGCCACAACAGTTTTAGTTTCATAACCATGGAAAGGATCAGATTCAACCAAAGTAATTAAGTCTGGGTCGACAGAGAATTCATAATCCTTATCATCAATAAAGATATGTGATGTAGCAAACTTAGGATCACATTTCATTCTAGCATTCAGAGATTTTTCTTTATACATGCATAATAATTTCTCTAGATCATCTCTGCCTCTGCAAGCAAGAATATGTCTAGTTGTTTCTTCACTCATAACATAACCTTTTGGTACCGTAGGCAATTCATATCTAGGAGGGCTAGTTCTAGCAGGTGTTTCAGGAGTTTCGGTTTCAAGCTCATCATCAGATTCAACAACATCATGCTATATAACTCTAGCAATTTGTTTATCAAGAAAGTCACCAAGTGGCACATCATCATTAAGCAAGGTACTAGCATCATCATAAGCATTATCCTTAGCAGAAGTAGCATCATCAATAACTTGTGACATATCAAAATTAATAGCATGTGGTGGTGTTGCAAGTTTACTTATAACAGAAGGTGAATCTAAAGCAGAACTGGATGACAGTTCCTTACCTCCCCTCGTCTTTGAGGGAAATATCTTAGTCTTAGCATCCTTCAGATTCTTCATAGTGATAATATGATAATAATCCCAAGTGACTCAACAAATATAGCTATGCTCCCTGGCAACGGCGCTAGAAAAAGGTCTTGATAACCCACAAGTATAGGGGATCGCAAAAAATTTCGAGGGTAGAGTATTCAACCCAAATTTATAGATTTGACACAAGGGGAGCCAAAGAATGTTTGAAGGTATTAGCAGCTGAGTTGTCAATTCAACCACACCTGGAGATTAATTATCCGCAGCAAAGTGATCAGTAGAAAAGTAGTATGATAGTTTTGATAATAGTAGCAGTAGAATGGTAACAATAACAGTCATATCAATAATTTTGTAGCAAGTGTAACAGTGATGATAGAAATAGTAACTTAGCAAGAATCAATATAAGATAAATTCGTAGGCATTGGATCGGTGACTTGTTGGATGATATTCATCATGAGACAATTATAACCTAGGTCGATACGGCACTAGCTCCAGTTCATCGATATAATGTAGGCATGCATTCTGTAAATAGTCATACGTGCTTATGGAAAGAACTTGCATGACATCTTTTGTCCTACCCTCCCGTGGCTGCGGGGTCCTATTGGAAACTAAGGGATATTAAGGCCTCCTTTTAATAGAGAACCGGAACAAAGCATTAACACATAGTGAATACATGAACTCCTCAAACTATGGTCATCACCGGGAGTGGTCCCGACTATTGTCACTCCGGGGTTGCCGGATCATAACACGTAGTAGGTGACTATAACTTGCAAGATCGGATCTAGAACATGGATATAATGGTGATAACATAAACGGTTCAGATCTGAAATCATGGCACCCGGGCCCAAAGTGTAACGCCCACGATGCGACTATATCTCCCACGTGTCGAAGCACGACTTAGAGGCATAACCGCATTGTAAGAAATGTCGCAAGTGAGGTAATCTTCACACAACCCATGTAATGAAATAGGAAAAGAGGTACATAGTTGGCTTACACTCGCCACTTCACACAATAGCATAAATATCATTACATTCATCCAGATACAATCAAGGTCCGACTACGGAACCAAAATAAAGAACAACCCCAAATGCGACAAAGTCCCCGATCGCCCCAACTGGGCACCACTACTGATCGTCTGGAAAGGAAACGTAGTATCGTCCTGAGTCCTCATCGAACTCCCACTTGAGCTCAGTCGAATCTCCTGGAGCGGTATCATCAGTCCCTGCATCTGGTTTTGGAAGTAATCTGTGAGTCACAGGGACTCAGCAATCTCACACCCTCGCGATCAAGACTATTTAAGCTTATAGGAAGGGTAAAAGGTATGAGGTGGAGCTGCAGCAAGCACTAGCATATATGGTGGCTAACATACGCAAATGAGAGCGAGAAGAGAAGGCAAAGGCACGGTCGATAAACTATGATCAAGAAGTGATCCTAGAACAACCTACATTCAAGCATAACACGAGACCGTGTTCTCTTCCCGAACTCCGCCTAAAAGAGACCATCATGGCCACACACTCTGTTGATTCATTTTAATTAAGTTAAGTTCAAGTTATCTACAACCGGACATTAACAAATTCCCATTTGACCATAACCACGGGCACGTCTTTCAAAAGTTCAAATCCCCGCAGGGGTGTCCCAACTTAGCCCATCACAAGCTCTCACGGTCAACGAAGGATATTCCTTCTCCCAAGACAACCCGATCAGACTCGGAATCCCGGTCACAAGACATCTCGACAATGGTAAAACTAAACCAGCAAAGCCGCCCGAATGTGCCGACAAATCCTGATAGGAGCTGCACATATCTCGTTCTCAGGGCACACTCGGATGAGGCAGACGTCGGGTAGGCCAGCCCAGAGTTGCCCCTGGTGGCACCGGACATCGCCCAGTTTGGACCAACACTCAGAGGAGCACTGGCCCGGGGGGGGTGGGGGGGGGGTTTAAAATAAAGATGACCCTCGGGCTCCGGAAACCCAAGGGAAAAGAGGCTAGGTGTAAATGGTAAAACTAATGTTGGGCCTTGCTAGAGGAGTTTTATTCAAGGCGAACTGTCAAGTGGTTCCCATTATAACCCAACCGTGTAAGGAACACAAAATCTAGGAACATAACACCGGTCTGACGGAAACTAGGGCGGCAAGAGTGGAACAAAACACCAGGCATAAGGCCGAGCCTTCCACCCTTTACCAAGTATATAGATGCATTAAAGTAGAACAAGATATAATAATGATATCCCAACAATAAACATGTTCCAACAAGGAACAAGCACCAATCTTCACCTGCAACTAGCAACGCTATGAGAGGGGCTGAGCAAAGCGGTAACATAGCCAAACAACGGTTTGCTAGGACAAGGTGGGTTAGAGGTTTGACATGGCAATATGGGAGGCATGATAAGCAAGTGGTAGGTATCGCAGCATAGGCATAGCAATAGAGCGAGCAACTAGCAAGCAAAGATAGAAGTGATTTCGAGGGTATGGTCATCTTGCCTGTAAAGTTCTCCGAGTTGACGTTAGCTTGATCCTCGTAAGCATACTCAACGGGTTCCTCGATCACATACTCGTCTCCCGGCTCTACCCAAAGCAAGAACACAAGCAAAGGGAGACACAATCAACCACGTGCAATGCACAAGCAACATGATGCAAAACATGTCATGATATGCGGGACGCGGGATGCGGTATGCGATGCATATGCATGATTCGGAAAGGAAAGATTGAACCTGGCCTCAACTTGGAAAACCAAGAGTGCCACTGGAAAGAGGAGTTGTGTAACGCCCTCGATGCGGCTATATCTCCCACGTTTCGAAGCACGACTTAGAGGCATAACCGCATTGAAAGCAATGTCGCAAGTGAGGTAATCTTCACAAACAACCCATCTAATACATAAGGGAAAGAGATACATAGTTGGCTTACAATCGCCACTTCACACAATTACATGAATAAGGCATTACAACATCCAAAAAACAATCAAGGTCCGACTACGGAACCAAAATAAAAGAAGAACCCCAAAAGCGACAAGGTCCCCCGATCAACCCCAACTGGGCTCCACTACTGATCAACTAGAACGAAACAACACAAAGTACAAGATCTTCATCGAGCTCCTCCTTGAGCTTGGTTGCGTCATCTGCACAGACTCATCAGCACCTACAAGCTGGTTTTGGAAGTATCTGTGAGTCACAGGGACTCAGCAATCTCACACCCTCGCGATCAAGACTATTTAAGCTTATAGGTAAGGCAAGGTAAATATGTGGAGCTGCAGCAAGCGACTAGCATATATGGTAGCTAACCTGTTCGCAAAAGAGAGCGAGAAGAGAAAGGCAAAGCGCGAACGAGTAACTAGAGAGCAACCTGCGGCAAGCATTACTCCAACACCGTGTTCACTTCCCGGACTCCGCCGAGAAGAGACCATCACGGTAACTCACATAGTTGATTCATTTTAATTAAGTTAAGGTTCAAGTTATCTACAACTAGACATTAACAAATTCCCATCTTCCCATAACCGCGGGCACAGCTTTCGAAAGTTCAAATCCCTACAGGGGAGTCCCAACTTAGCCCATGACAAGCTCTCACGGTCAACGAAGGAATAGACCTCCTCCCGAGACGTTCCGATCAGACTCGGTATCCCGGTTCTACAAGACACTTCGACAAGTTAAAACAAATCCAGCAACACTGCCAGAATGTGCCGACAAATCCCGATAGGAGCTGCACATATCTCGTTCTCAGGGCACACTCAGATAGGTCAAGCTACGAGTAAAACCAACCCTCGAGTTTCCCGAGGTGGCCCCGTAGGCTGCCCGGTTTGGACCAACACTCAGAGGAGCACTGGCCCCCGGGGGGGGTTAAAATAATGATGACCCTTGGGCGCGCGACCCTAAGAGAAAAGAAAAGGCTAGGAGGCAAATGGTAAAACCAATGTTGGGCATTGCTGGAAGAGTTTTATTCAAGGCGAACTGTCAAGGGGTTCCCATTATTACCCAACCGCGTAAGGAACGCAAAATCCGGGAACATAACACCGATATGACGGAAACTAGGGCGGCAAGAGTGGAACAAAACACCAGGCATAAGGCCGAGCCTTCCACCCTTTACCAAGTATATAGATGCATTAATTAAATAAGATATATTGTGATATCCCAACAAGTAAACATGTTCCAACAAGGAACAACATCTCCAGGTTCCAACAAGGAACAAACTTCAAACTTCACCTGCAACTAACAATGCTATAAGAGGGGCTGAGCAAAGCAGTAACATAGCCAATCAATGGTTTGCTAGGACAAGGTGGGTTAGGGGCTTGGTTCAACAATATGGGAGGCATGATAAGCAAGTGGTAGGTATCGTAGCATAGGCATAGCAAAAGAGCGAGCATCTAGCAAAGCAAAGATAGTAGTGATTTCGAGGGTATGATCATCTTGCCTGAAATCCCGCAAGGAAGAAGAACGGGTCCATGAGGAAGGCAAACGGACGCAGACGAACGGGTCCTCACAACGCGACGTTACCGGAACAAACCCGAAGAAGCAAACACCGGAAAGAAGCACACAACATAGTAAACAACCAACACATGAACATGGTATGATATGCGGGATGCGGTATGCGATGCATATGCATGATTTGACAAGGAATGATTGAACCTGGTCTCAACTTTGAAATCCAAGTGTGCCGCTGGAAAGGTGATATGAAATCGCTTGAAAACGATATAAAGAACGCCGGAATCGGAGTCACGGTTTGGAAATGGCAAGCAATTCAAATATGGCACCGGTCTGCGATATACAGCAAGTAGCCATCTAAATGCAACAAGATGAACATGCTACAGCACTCAAACATGGCAACAAAATACATGGCAGGGATCCATACATGATGCTTAACAAAAGAGGAACACTGAGCTACGGCCAATTCATCCATTAACAGGTTCAAACAAGCATGGCAAAAATGCATTTGGCAAACAGATTTCAGACTTAGTGAAATTAACACTTGTCTGGAATATCAAATCAGGTAGCACACTTTGGAGCAAGAAAACTATATGCTACAGGAACTTAACATGGCAATGTAAAGCATGGCATGGAGCTACTCAAAGAGCTTAACAAAAATCCCTTAGTGACCTTGAGCCAAAAGGGATCAGAAAATACATTTGCAAGCATGTGAACATGGCAAAAACATAATCAGGTTACAGACTTAGTGAAAAACTGGAGCATGCAAATCAGATATCAAGTAGGCATGTTTACGAGCTCGATGCACTCACTACAGAGCATGTAATGACAATCTAAGCATACACCCATCAAGAATACATGTTAAACAAGCTAGACATGGCAAGAACAACAACATAGCATGCACGGATCAACTACAACATCCTCGGCAAAATCGCTAACAAGTAGACAATCTGCCCAGATTCACGAAATGACAAAAGTAGAGCTCGATTGACTCAATCTAGGGTGCTCCATAATTGCAAACAAAGACATGGATGGATAGAGAACTACAAGATTAACAAAACATCCTTACTGATCATCCTCAAAAGAGGCATGGATCACTAGGAAACAACATGAACATATGGCATATAGAAATAAACAGATCAAGGACTTAGTGGAATTGCTAAGTCCCTGAAATCAGCATTAACGAATGCACTACTTTGCAAGCTTGTGCTAGTCACCACACACATCACAAAAATACATGGATGGCACCTGTGGAAAGATGGCCAAGCATATAACAAAACACATGTAGAGCTCATGGGCATATCATGCACACATTAATCATGGCAAAAATGACAAATAGCTATTTGGTGCAGCAGATCTGACAATTAACTCAAATAGCACTCTCCCAACAGCATTTCGGGCATCAAGATGAGCTCAAATGAAAATGATGCAATGAGATGAAATGATGTGCTCTCTGAGACGAACATTTTGATATGCTACATGCTCAAAACGGATCTATGGATGTAAAGTTACGGCATGATGAACATGGGCATATGAAACATGGATATCTCGGGGACTTGGTGAAATTTATACCTCCGGAGAAAGTCAACGCGGGGACGAGGCGAAGCGGGATGAGGAGATCCGGGGACGCGGGACACCGTTTGGTTGGAGGGATGGGTGGATCTGATCCAACCCGACCCAGATCTGGCCGGACTTGGACTCCGGCGAGTCTTCGCGGACTCCGGCAAGCAGGGAGGTGACCGGCGGCGAGGAAGAAGCGGCAGGGCCTGCGAACTCCGGCAGGGGCGGGCGCCGACGAGAACCGGACGGCAGCGAGGCGCGCAGAGGGCGCCGGAGGTGAGCGCTCGGGCGCTGGAGGCCGGGAGCCGGGCGGCAACGGGATGGGCGGCGCCGGCGCAGCTCCGGCGGCCGGAAGTAGAGAAGATGGCGGGCAGCGCGCGCGGGGTCCTTCGCGGTTGGCGGCGGCGGCGGTTGGGCCCTGCGGGCCTGATCCGGGCCGCGCGGGCCGGCGGTGGGGCTGGAGGAGAGAGAAGGTGGCGAGGGTGACGTGGCCGGCGCGGATTGGACGGGAACGGCGGCGTGGACATTGTCCGGCGTGGTGGAGAAATGTCCGGCGGTGCGGAGAGGATGAAGTTAGGGTTTCATCCGTGAATTTGGGGAGGGGAGCACATATTTATAGGTAGAGGGAGCTAGGAGAGTCCAAATGAGGTGTGGTTTTCGGCCACGCGATCGTGATCGAACGCTCTAGATGATGGAGGAGGTTTAGGTGGGTTTTGGTCCACTTTGGAAGGGGTGTTGGGCTGCAACACACACGAGGCCTTTTCGGTCCCTCGGTTAACCGTTGGAGTATCAAACGAAGTCCAAATGGCACGAAACTTGACAGGCGGTCTACCGGTAGTAAACCAAGGCCGCTTGGCAAGTCTCAGTCCAATTCGGAAGTGTTTAACCCCCACACATGAAAGAAAGGTAGAAAGGACCACCGGAGGAGATAGGAGCGCCGGAATGCAAAACGGACAATGGGGAAAAAGCTCGGATGCATGAGACGAACACGTATGCAAATGAAATGCACATGACAACATGATATGCAATGCATGACACGCAAGCAATGACAAGGCAACAACAACGAATAACTGGACGACACCTGGCACATTGGTCTCAGGGCGTTACAAGTTGATTTTGGTCGAAATCGATATAAATATCACCAGAATCGGATGCACGGTTTGCAAATGGCAAGCAAAACAAATATGACACCGTTCTGTGATTAACAGCATGAGGCCATCTAAATGCATCAAGAACAACAAGCTACTGCACTCTAACATAGCAAAAAAATACATGGCAGGGATCCACTCAAGATGCTTGACAAGAGATGAACACTGAGCTACGGCTAATTCACTCAATAGCAGGTTCAAACAAGCATGGCAAAAGTGCAAAAGATATCAGGTTACAGACTTAGTGAAAATAACAACATGCCAGGAATTTAACATCAGGAAGCAATGTTTAGAGCAAGGTAACAGCATGCTACAGGAACATATCATGGCAAAGCAAGGCATGGCATGAAGCTACTCAAAGCATACAACAAAAATCCCTTACTGACCTTGAGCCAAAAGAGATCAGAAAATACAATGGCAACCATGTGAACATAGTAATTATCGTTAACAGATTCAGACTTAGTAGAAAACTGGAACATGGCAAAACAGATATTAAGTAGGCATGTTTACGAGCTCGATGCACTCACCACAAGGCATTGCATGGCAATAACAACAACATAGCATGCATGGATCAACTACAACAAGCTCGGCAAAAATGCTTAACATGTAAACATTCTGCCAGGAACATTTTATAGCAAAAGTAGAGCTCGATTGAGTCAAGCTAGGGTGCTCCATAATTGCAAATAAAGACATGGATGGATAGAGCACAACAATATCTACAAAACATCCTTACTGATCATACTCAAAAGAGCCATGGATCACTCAGTAGCAACATGAATACATGGCATAAAAATATTGACAGAACAAAGACTTAGAATATTTCTAAGTCCCTGAAATCAGCAACATTACGAGAGCTACTTTGCCTGCTTGTGCTAGTCACCACAGAGATCACAAAATACATGGCATACACCCCTGTAAAGATGGCATGGCATACTTCAAAACACATGTAGGGCTCAAGTTCATACGAGGCACACATCAAACATGGCAAAAATGACAAATGTCCAATTGCTGATAATAATCTGAAACTAATATAAACTAGCACTCTTGCAACAGCATTTAGGGCATCAAGATGAGCTCAAATGAACATGATGCAATGCGATGAAATGAAGTACCCGTCGAGACGAACAATTTGATATGCTACACGCCCGAAACGGACCCACGGTTGCATAGATATGATGCGATGAAAATATGCAAAAATTACTAAGATAGAGGGAAAAAGTCAACCCTCAGATCTAGGGTTCGTCGGCACGCGGACCGAGGCAGACAAGATCTCGCTGGAGTCGAGGATGCGATGGCCGGAGCAGACACCGAAGTAGACGAGCACGGCGGCCGGTGCGGGATCCGGCCGGGACGCTCGCCGGGGCGGCGACACGACGACGAGGGCGGCGAGGCCGGCGGAGGTGCGGAAGCCGAGGCGACGGCGGCGGTCGCTGGCGTCGGGGAGGCGCGGTGGCCGGCGATGGGGAAGCGCGGCGGTGCGGCGGAGGTATGGCGCCGGGCGTCAGGGAGGCAGCGGCGGGGGCGGTGGAGCAGGCGATGGGCTTCGGGGGCCCGGTACGGGCCTCGGCAGGCCGGCGGCGCGGGGGCGAGGAGCTGCCACGTGGCGGCCCGTGACTGGCGCGGGGCGGCGGCACGGGGTGTCCGGCTAGGTGGCGGACATGTCCGGTGGCGGAGATGCAGATTTTTAGGGTTAGGGTGCGAAATGACCCGGGATTTGGAAGGGGAGGACCTTTTTATAGGTAGGAGGAGCTAGGAGGCTCCAAATTGAGAATGGTTTTTGGCCACGCGATCGTGATCGAACGACCTAGATGATGGAGGAGGTTTAGGTGGGTTTTGGGCCACTTTGGAGGGGTGTTAGGCTGCAACACACAGGAGGCCTTTTCGGTTCCTCGGTTAACCGTTGGAGTATCAAACGAAGTCCAAATGTCACGAAACTTGACAGGCGGTCTACCGGTAGTAAACCAAGGCCGCTTGGAAAATCTCAGTCCAATCCGAAAACGTTTAATACCCGCACACGAAAAGAGGTAAAAGGGGAGACCGGAGGACATAGGAGCGCCGGAATGCAAAACGGACAACGGGGAAAAAGCTCGAATGCATGAGACGAACACGTATGCAAATGCAATGCACATGATGACATGATATGGGATGCATGCCAAAGACAAAAACAAAACAAAGACAAAAACCTGACAACGAGGAAATATCATAACTTAGTGCCGGAAATGGCAAGAGTCAGAATACAAATATGGCAAGTTACATACGGGGTGTTACACAAAGTGACAACCATTAAGCATGGCAAAGTCATAGCAATATCAATCTTAGAACATAGTGGATACTAGGGATCAAGCCCTAACAAAACTAACTCGATTAGATGATGAATCTCATCCAACTCCTCACCGACCAACAAGCCTACGAAGGAATTACTCACTCCCGATGGGGAGCATCATGGAATTGGCGATGGAGAAGGGTTGGTGATGACGAAGAACAAAGATCCCCCTCTCTGAAGCCCCAAACAGACTCCATATCTGGCCTCCCGATGAAGAACAGGAGGTGGCAGCGGCTCTGTCTCGTAGATCGTGATAATTCTTTCTTTCTGATTTATTTTTGAAAAATAGGATTTTATAGCGTCGGTTTCAGGGTCTACGGGGCCACCAGGTGGGCACAACCCACCTGGGCGTGACAGGAGAGGGGTGCGCGCCCTGGTGGGTTATACTCACCCAAGTGCCTCCCTCTGGTGGGTCTTGGTTCCAGAAATTCTTATTATTGATAAAAAAATCCTCGCAAAGTTTTGTTCCATTCCAAGAACTTTTATTTCTGCTCAAAAACAACACCATGGTAGTTCTTCTGAAAACAGCGTCAGTCCAGGGTTAGTTTCATTCGAATCATGCAAATTAGAGTCCAAAACAAGAGGAAAAGCATTAGGAAAAGTAGATACATTGGAGACGTATCAATAAGCTTCGGTTAAAGAAGCCCCCAGTCATGGTGGGGGTGTATACATTTTAAGATGTGTACCCCTTAAGGGTTCGGCCTATCCGAACATATCCTGGGAAACGTATAAAAACAGGAAAAAGTAAATGAAGAGGAAAAAAGGGCAAAAAAGAAGCATGGCCGAACTTATACGTAGATTCTTCGGAGCCGAGTAGCGTTCCATGGATTCGGCTCTAGGCGATTATCCGATGCATTACGAAGGCGATAGGCTCCTCCTGTGTGAACTACATCTATAACGAAGAGGCCGTACCATTTTGGTTTGAGCTTGTCCTTTTTCTTTTCTGGGAGTCATAAAAGAGTTCGCAGACATTATATGTCTTGTCCTGCACTTCTCTGCTTTGGTATCTCCGAGCCTGTTCTTGATAAAATGCGGAACGGGCTCTTGCAATTTCGCGCTCCTCCTCCAGGCCGTCTAGGTCGTCCTGCCGATCGAGCTCGGCTTCTCTCTCTTCATACATGCGCACTTGAGGTGAGTCATGAATAATGTCGCAGGGAAAGATAGCCTCTGTGCCGTACACCATGAAAAAGGGTGTGTATTCGGTCGTGCAATTGGGTGTAGTTCGCAATCCCCAGATTGTGGAATCAAGTTGCTCGGCCCAGTGTTTATCTGAATCCCGTAGGGATCGCACTAGTCTGGGTTTGATGCCGCTCATTATTAGGCCATTAGCCCGTTCGACCTGACCGTTTGTTTGAGGGTGGTATATGGAGGCGTAATCGAGCTTAATGCCCAAGTTAGCACACTAATTTGTCACCTCATCGGCTATGAAATTGGAGCCATTATCGGTGATGATGTTGTGCGGGATACCATAATGGTGTACCACGCCGGATATAAAGTCGATCACTGGCCCGACTTCAGCCATCTTTACTGGTTTGGCCTCTATCCACTTAGTGAATTTAGCCACCATAACCAGCAAATATTTCTTCTTGTGGCTTCCCCCTTTAAGGGGTCTGACCATATCTAGCCCCCAGATCACAAAGGGCCAAGTAATGGGGATTGTTCTTAGGGCAGTGGGTGGCATATGACTTTGATTGGTGAAAATATGACACCCCACACATCACTGCACAAGGGCCTGCGCGTCTGCTCTGGCCGTTGGCCAAAAGAAACCTATACAAAAGGCCTTACTTACGAGGGCCCAAGCTGCGGCGTGATGGCCACCGAGACCAGCATGTATTTTAGCCAAGAGCTATCGTCCCTCCTCTTCAGAGATGCATCTTTGACGGACTCCAGCAGTACTTTTCTTGTAGAGTTCACCTTCGTGAACTTTGTAAGCTTTGGAGCGTCAAACTATGCGACGGGCCTCATTCTCGTCATCAGGGACCTCCTGCCTAATAAGGTAGGCCAGGAAGGGTTCGATCGACGGAGTAATGATGACCATGATTACATGGGCGGAAGGTTTCGTTTCGGTGTCCGAGCCCCCGATGATATCAGAATTGTGTTCGGCTACTGCGGGTAAAATCGGCTCCGGACTAGTATTTCGGTTCCCGTCCTGCCATACCACGGATGGCTTGAAGAGCCTTTCCACAAAGGTGTTGGGCGGGACAGGATCCCTCTTAGTGCCCATTTGAGCAAGGATGTCTGCTGCCTGATTACTGTCTCGAGCAACGTGATGGAATTCGAGCCCCTCAAATCGAGCTGAAATTTTGAGTACGACGTTTTAGTATGCCGCCATTTTTGGGTCTTTTGCGTTCGAATCCCCGCGCACCTCTAGGCATTGTATGACCATGGAGACATCCATTCGGATACCATGTACTAATGCCTCGTATTCGGCTGCATTATTGGAATCTGTATACATGATTTGTAACACATAGCGGACTGTGTCTCCTGTACGGGATGTCAAGATGACACCAACCCCCAGTTCGGCTAACATTTTGGAGCCGTCAAAGTACATAATCTAGTTGGAGTATGTGCTATACTCTTTAGGGAGCTCGGCTTTCGTACACTCGGCGACAAAGTCGGCCAGCACCTAAGATTTAATAGCACGGCGTGGCTTGTATGTTATTGCAAATTGTAAGAGCTCGATGGCAGCTCGAACTATGTCGATATTTCCCCGGAGAGGGAGGGATGATGCAGCACAGCGGCGGTAGGTATTTCCCTTAGTTATGAAACCAAGGTTATTGAACCAGTAAGAGAACCAAGCAACACAACGTAAACAGCTCCTGCACACAAATAACAACACCTCGCAACCCGACGTGTTAAAGGGGTTGTCAATCCCTTTCGGGTAACGGCGCTAGAAATTGGTGTGTGATGGTAAAAAGGTTGTAATAGATTGGATAAATAGATCGCAAATAAAATAAAGTGCAACAAAGTATTTTTGGTTTAATAGATTTGAAAATAAAAGCAAGGAAAAAGTAGATCGCAAAGGCAAATATATGAGAAATAAGACCTGGGGGCCGTAGGTTTCACTAGTGGCTTCTCTCGAGAAAAATAGCAAACAATGGGTAAACAAATTACTGTTGGGAAATTGGTAGAACTTCAAATAATTACGACGATATCCAGGCAATGATGATTACACAGGCATCACGTCCAAGATTAGTAGACCGACTCCTGCCTGCATCTACTACTATTACTCCACACATAGACTGCTATCCAGCATGCATATAGTGTATTAAGTTCATGAAAAAATGGAGTGATGCAATAAGAACAATGACATGATGTAGATAGGATCCGTTTATCTATATGGAGGTAGATATAGATCTCGTATTTTTATCCTTAGTGGCAATGATACATACGTGTCGGTTCCCTTTCTATCACTAGGATCAAGCACCGTAAGATCGAACCCACTACTGGGCACCTCTTCCCATTGCAAGATAAATAGATCGAGTTGGCCAGACAAAACCCAACTATCAGAGAAGAAATACGAGGCTATAAGAGATCATGCATAAAAGAGATCAAAGAAACTCAAATACTTTTATGGATATAAAAACATAGATCTGATCATAAACTCGAAGTTCATCGATCCCAACAAACATACCTCAAAAGAGTTACATCATATGGATCTCCAAGAGACCATTGTATTCAGGATAAAGAGAGAGAGAGAGAGAGATGAAGCCATCTAGCTACTAACTACGGACCCGAAGGTCTACAAAGAACTACTCACGCATCATCGAAGAGGCACCAATGGAAGTGGTGAACCCCTCCGTGATGGTGTTTAGATTGGATCTGGTGATTCTGGACTCTGCGGCGGCTGGATGAATATTTCACCGACTCCCCTAGGGTTTTTGGAATATTTGGGTATTTATAGAGCAAAGAGGTGGTCCGAGGGGCACCCGAGGTGGGCACAACCCACTAGGGCGCGCCAGGGCCTCCTGGTGCGCCCTGGTGGGTCGTGCCCCCCTCGGGGCACCCCCAGGTGCAACCAGGGCCCATCTGCTTCCTTTTGGCCCATAAAAAATCATCGTAAAGTTTCGTGCCATTTGGAATCCATTTGATATTGATTTCCTGTGATGTAAAAACATGGAAAAACAGGAACTGGCACTGGGCACTATGTCAATAGGCTAGTACCAAAAAATGATATAAAATTATTATAAAACACCCAAGATTGATAATAAACCAACATGGAACAATAAAAAATTGTAGATACGTTGGAGACGTATCAACATCCCCAAGCTTAACTCCTACTCATCCTCGAGTAGGTAAGTGATAAAAACAGAATTTTTGACGTAGAGTGCTGTTCATCAAGTCATATCATATTCTTTTCTTTATAGCATGGACATTTGGACTTTTATGTGATTCAAAGCAATAGTCTAGTTTTGACATAATAATTTAGATACTCAAGCATATCAACAAGCAACCATGTCTTTCAAAATATCAATGCTAAAATAAGTTATCCCTAGCCCATCATGCTCAAACATTGATCCATTCAAGAAACACACTCGAATTTTAACTACACCCAATACTTGAGCATGATCATATTGCGCCCTAGTTGGTGCTTTTTATAAGAGAAGATGGAGACTCAAATTTCAAAATAAAAATTGCATAAAGTAAAAGATAGACCCTTCGCAGAGGGAAGTAGGGATTTGTAGAGGTGTCAGAGCTCAAAGCGAAAATTTTGAGATAAAAACATTTTAGGAGGTGTATACATCCCACCAACGAAAACGACTTAGAGTTCCGAACACTTTCCATGCTAGATATGCCATAGGCGGTTCCCAAACAGAAAATAAAGTTTATTCCTTTTTCCACCATAACTTTCACTTTGCATGCCTAACTGTATCCACGGGTGCCCTCCATACCAACACTTTCCAAGGAATTTATTATTTGACAACATAAAGTAAATTCATTTTTTTTGCATTTCGGGACTGGGCATCCCTAATACCTTTTCCTTACTCTTGTGCAATGACAAGTGAATAAACACTCATCTTGAGAATAAGACATCTAGCATGGAAAATATTAGCCACCCCTCACCGCTCCGCGAGCGAAACAAACACACAAAAGAGAAGTTTATTTTCAAAATTAGAGATGACACATGCAAATTTGCTTAGAACGACAAAAGAATACCGCATATAGGTAGATATAGTGGACTCATGTGGCAAAACTGGTTTAAAGGATTTTGGATGCACAAGTAGAGGTCATACTTAGTGCAAAATGAAGGCTAGAAAAAGATTCAGAAGCGACCAACCAAGAAACGAATAATCTCATAAGCAAGCATTGAGCATAATTAACACCGAATAATGCACCACAAGTAGGATACAATTTTCATTGCATGACTATTGACTTTCGTACTTGCATAGGGAATCACAAACCTTAACACCCATATTATTACTAGAACACAATTACTCATCAACATAACTCACATATCACATCATCATATCTCAAAACTATTACCAAGAATCAAGTTTATTTTGTCCAATGATCTTCATGACATTTTCTTTACTTTATCCTTCTTGGATATCTATTACTTTTGGACTAATTTTCATGAGTTGCTTTTCATAAGCTCAACCAAATATAATTGAAGATCATGAGCATAATTTTTTTCTTTCTCTCAAAATAATTTAAGTGAAGCAAGAGAGAATTTATTCAAAAATAACAAAGCACACCGTGCTCAAAAAGATATAAGTGAAGTACTAGAGCAAGTCCTAGCTCATAAAAGATTTAAGTGAAGCATAGAGAGCAATTCTAACAAGTCATGACATAATTTTGGCTCTCTCAAAAAGGTGTGTCCAGCAAGGATTGATAACTTAAAACACAAAATAAAACAAGCAAAGACACATATCATACAAGACGCTCCAAGCAAAACACATATCATGTGACGAATAAAAATATAGTCTCAAGTAAAATACTGATAGTTGTTAGAAGAAAGCGGGGATGCCACTCGAGGCATCCCCAAGCTTAGTTGGTTGCTCATTCTTGGATAATAGCTTGGGATGCCGGGGCATCCCCAAGCTTAGGCTCTTACATCCTTCCTTCATCCATCGTAAGATAACCCAAAACTTGAAAACTTCAATCACACAAAACTCAACAAAGCCTTAGTGAGATCCGTTAGTATAAGAATAATAAACCACTACTATAAGAGATGTATCAAACCAATTAATATTTTGTTTTTGTATTATATCTACTGTATTCCAACTTTTCTATGGCAAAAACTCATCAAAGAAAACCATACATCCATCAAAATAAGCACACACCACAAAGAAAACAGAATCTGTCAAAACAGAATAGTCTGTAGCAATCTGACTATTTCCAATACTTCTGTAACTCCAAAAACTCTGAAAAATTAGGACGACTTTAGAAATTTGTATATTGTCCTGCTGCAATTGGAATGGGTATTCTATCGCTCTCTGGTAAAAAATGGAAATTAATTTCGTGAGCGTAAACTTTTTGTTTTTTCAGCAAGATCAAACAACTATTGCCCAAGAAGATCCTAAAGGCTTTACTTGGCACACACACACTAATTAAAACATAAAACACACAATAATGACAGTAGCATAATTTTTCTGACACTCAAGAATAGAAAGAAAAATAGAAAATAAATTTTATTCATTGGGTTGCCTCCCAACAAGCGTTATAGTTTTACGCCCTTAGCTAGGCATATAGCAAGGATCTAAGTTTTGTCATCCTTCTTCTTCTTCTTCTTAATTTTCTTGGGGATATTTTTATCAAGAGGTTTTGTGAACACAACATAAAACATATTATCCATAGAAACTTTAGCATTCCTTAGTTGATTTTCATCATAACCCCTTTGATTTCACGCTACAATCCAAGAATAGTGTTGATTAACATTATTAAAATCTTGTTGGATTATATCTAGAAAGGGGACCTCCTTTTTAAGATTCTCATCAAAGATCTTATTATCCCCAAGCAAATGCCTTAGTGCATAGTCACTATTGTAAAGAATTTCGTCTATCATGGGTTTTTCATGATTCATACCATAAAAATCAAAGATTTCCCTAGCTTCTTGAATTATGTAGTCAAACTCGTTCATCAGAATGAGAGTGGCCAACTTTTTGGCTCTAGGACGTTTTATTTTGGGAAGATCAAAAAACAATCTTTGTAATGTAGAATGAGTGCGGATAAATTTGCTTTCAAGTTTCAGAACTAGTGCTGAAATAGCATCCGCATAAGATCTAGTAGTTTTAAGTATAGGAGCATCATCAAGACTCAAATTTCCAACACAATTGAAGAATTCTTGGATACGTTCTTTTCCCATAACGTTCCCTTGCCCTAGGATAAAAGTTTTAGCATCCAGATTTCCTATATGTACCATCTTAGGAGTCAGGCCATCATCTGTTGGTGCCATACTGAAATCACTCATGATTGCAAGCATAGAATAGATCTGATAAGAAAACAACGAAGGGAAAAAGAGAGGCGAATAAAACGGCAAATTTTTGTGAAGTGAGGGAGAGGTAAACGAGAGGCAAATGGTGAAGAATGTAAATTGCGAGGGGATGAGGTTTGTGATTAGGAACCTGGTATATG
The DNA here is from genome assembly GCF_056163025.1 of Triticum urartu. Classification (NCBI taxonomy): domain Eukaryota; kingdom Viridiplantae; phylum Streptophyta; class Magnoliopsida; order Poales; family Poaceae; genus Triticum; species Triticum urartu. The sequence goes on along the minus strand of NC_141873.1, from coordinate 273,862,459 downwards.
TTGAAGATCCTCCCCGGCAACGGCGCCAGAAATTCTCCTCGATGGCAGCTGGAACTACGTCGGTATTTCTCCGGAGAGGGAGGGATGATGCAGCACATCGGCGGTAGGTATTTCCCTCAGTAATGAAACCAAGGTTATCGAACCAGTAGGAGAACCAAGCAACACAACGTAAACAGCTCCTACACACAAATAATAACATCTCACAACCTGACGTGTTAAAGGGCTTGTCAATCCCTTTCGGGTAACGGCGCCAGAAATTGGTGTGTGACGGTAAAAAGGTTGTAATAGATTGGATAAATAGATCGCAAACAAAATAAAGTGCAGTAAAGTATTTTTGTATTTTTGTTTTGATAGATCTGAAAATAAAAGCAAGGAAAAAGTAGACCGCAAAGGCAAATATATGAGAAATAAGACCCAGGGCCGTACGTTTCACTAGTGGTTTCTCTCGAGAAAAATAGCAAATGGTGGGTAAACAAATTATTGTTCTGCAATTGATAGAACTTCAAATAATTATGACGATATCCAGACAATATTCATTACATAGGCATCACGTCCAAGATTAGTAGACCGACTCCTGCCTGCATCTACTACTATTACTCCACACATCGACCGCTATCCTGCATGCATCTAGTGTATTAAGTTCATGGAAAAACCGAGTAATGCAATAAGAACGATGACATGATGTAGATAAGATCTGTTTATTTATATGATGGTAGATATAGATCTCGTCTTTTTATCCTTAGTGGCAACGATACATACGTGTCGGTTCCCTTTCTGTCACTGGGATCAAGCACCGTAAGATCGAACCCACTACTGGGCACCTCTTCCCATTGCAAGATAAATAGATCGAGTTGGCCATACAAAACCCAAATATCGAAGAAGAAATACGAGGCTATATGAGATCATGCATAAAAGAGATCAAAGATGCTCAAATACTTTCATGGGTATAAAAATATAGATCTGGTCATAAACTTGAAGTTCATCGATCCCAACAAACACACCACAAAAGAGTTACATCATATGGATCTCCAAGAGACCATTGTATTGAGGACAAGAGAGAGAGAGAGATGAATCCATCTAGCTACTAACTACGGACCTGAAGGTCTACAAAGAACTACTCATGCATCATCGGAGAGGCACCAATGGAAGTGGTGAACCCCTCCGTGATGGTGTTTAGACTGGATCTGGTGATTCTGGACTCTGCGGCAGCTGGATGAATATTTCGTCGACTCCCCTTGGGTTCTGGAATTTTCGGGGTATTTATAGAGCAAAGAGGCTGTCCGGGGGGCACCAAAGGTGGGCACAGCCCACCAGGACGCGCCAGGGCCTCCTGGCACGCCCTGGTGGGTTGTGCCCCCTCGGGGCACCCCCAGGTGCAACCAGGGCCCATCTGCTTCCTTTTGGCCCATAAAAAATCATCATAAAGTTTTGTGCCATTTGGACTCCGTTTGATATTGATTTCCTGCAATGTAAAAAACATGGAAAAATAGGAACTGGCACTGGGCACTATGCCAATAGGTTAGTACCTAAAACATGATATAAAATGATTATAAAACATCCAAGATTGACAGTAAAACAACATGGAACAATCAAAAATTATAGATACATTGGAGACGTATCAAGCACGCGTAGTAGCCCGGAGACGGTTCTCCTCGAGTAGCACAGTGTCGTCATGGCGGTGCTGATCTTGCGCTACTTCATTGTAGGAAAGCACTCGAGGCGACCCATAAATAAGTTCCGTGGGGATAACTGCTTCTGCCCCGTAGACCAGGGAGAAGGGAGTCTGCCTGGTAGCCCGATTCGGTGTTGTTCTGAGGGACCAGAGAACTATCGGCAGCTCCTCATTCCACCGCCTGTCGTGCATCTGCATCGTATCAAAGGTTCTTGTCTTGAGTCCTTGCAGCACTTCAGCGTTCGCTCTGTCAGCTTGTCCATTGCTTCGGGGTGTACCACAGAGGCAAATGAGATCTTGCATCCAAGGGCATGAACATATTGCATGACGTGACTCGTGAACTGGGTGCTGTTGTCAGTAATGATCCTTGCCGGAACTCCAAAACGGCACATCAATTATTTAAGAACTTGATATCTCACTGAGTAGTCACCTTTCTCACGGCAGTCACTTCCGACCACTTTGTAAAATTGTCGGTAGCAACAAACAAGAATTCAAAGCCCCTGACCACTCAGGGGAAGGGGCCGAGGATATCGAGCCCCCAGATCGAAAATGGCCATGATAAAGGGATTGTATGAAGAGTTTGGGCAGGCAGGTATATGTTCACTAGTAGAAAACAGGGCTTTGGTCCAGGCCGGGTCAGCCCATTAGTCCCGGTTCAGTCCAGAACCGGGACCAATGTGGGCATTGGTCCCGGTTCGTGAGCCCAGGGGGCCGGCTGGGCCACGTGGGCCATTGGTCCCGGTTCATCTGGACCTTTTGGTCCCGTTTGGTGGGATGAACCGGGACCAATGGGCCTCGCTCCTGGCCCACCACCATTGGTCCCGGTTCGTGGCTTGAACTGGGACCAAAGGCTCCCCTTTAGTCCCGGCTCATGTCACCAACCGGGACCAATGAGGTGCCTATATATACCCCTCGCTCGCGAGCAGAGCACCCCAGTGCTCTGTTTTTCTCTGGCCGAGGGGGAGAGGGCTTTGTGGTGCTCTAGCTCACCTCCTATGCACATGAGGTGTTTGATGGAATGCCCAAGCCACACTACTTAAGCTTTCTCCTCTCGAAGCTCGACCTCCAAGCTCCATTTTCCTCGAGATTTGTCTAGATTTAGCGGCCCGTCACGCCCCGTCCCCGTCTTCACCGCCGTCGATCACCCGTGCCGATCTCATCACCGACACCACCGTGGTGAGCCTCTTGTTCTTATCTTCTTTCTGAAAGGAAAAATATTCTTACTTGTATGTTTAGATAGATACTTGTATCATTTTCTTACATTTATTATTGCATCTTATATAGTGCGATGGTTTTGGTATCCGCCCCCGTCGGCCCTCGTCCTGTCTATGATTCGGATGTGGTATGTATATTATCTTTATAACTATTGGTTTATTTATTGTTTATGAAAATTTTGCCGACCAACGTGACATAGATTTTATATATCTAGGATGTATGTGAATCGGAAATGCCAACCGACTCTATTGTCGAGAGGTTAAATTTAGTTGAAGAAGAAAACAATTTGTTGAAGGAAAAAATAAAAAAAATTGAGGAGGAGAAGATGATATTGGAGTTGCATGTTGCGGATGTCGTCGATGATCACAAGATCAAGATGGATGCAATGCGCTTGAAGATTAGAAAGATTAGAAAATATGCCATTCATAGCGAGGCTTGGTATCGTTATGCCGTTGGATCAATTGTTACCTTGGTTGCGATTATGATCGCATTTGTTTTCGCATTGAAATGTTTTACATAGTTTCAATGTATGGTTTAATTAATTAGATGCTCTGGAGAGCTATATGTTGTTAGATGAGAACTATGTATGCACTTTGGTTTTAATGTGATGATGAACTTCTATTAATTTGGACACTTAATTATATATAATGCACGCAGATGAACCGGCAATGGATGTACGGTGACAGACACACCCGCGAGTACATTAAGGGCGTGCATGAGTTTCTCGATGCGGTTGAGGCAAACAAGCAGAATGGTTTTATGTGTTGTCCATGCACTGAATGTGGGAATACAAGGTCTTACTCTAACCGGAAAATCCTTCACTCCCACCTGCTTTACAAGGGTTTCATGCCACACTATAATGTTTGGACGAGGCACGGAGAAATAGGGGTTATGATGGAAGACGGCTAAGAAGAAGACTACGATGACAACTATGTGCCCCCTGAATACAGTGATGCTGCAACGGGGGGAGCTGGTGAAGATCAAGAGGAACCAGACGATGTGCCCAATGATGCTGCAACGGGTGAAGCTGCTGAAGATCAAGAGGAACCAGACGATGTGCCCGATGATGATGATCTCCGCCGGGTCATTGTCGATGCAAGGATGCAATGCGAAAGTCAAAAGGAGAAGCTGAAGTTCGATTGCATGTTAGAGGATCACAAAAAAGGGTTATACCCCAATTGTGAAGATGGCAACACAAAGCTCAGTACCGTACTGGAATTGCTGCAGTGGAAGGCAGAGAATGATGTGGCTGACAAAGGATTTGAGAAGCTACTGAAAATATTGAAGAAGAAGCTTCCAAAGGATAACGAATTGCCCGACAGTACATACGCAGCAAAGAAGGTCGTATGCCCTCTAGGATTGGAGGTGGAGAAGATACATGCATGCCCTAATGACTGCATCCTCTACCGCGGTGCATACAAGGATCTGAACGCATGCCCGGTATGCGGTGCATTGCGGTATAAGATCAGACGAGATGACCCTGGTGATGTTGATGGCGAGCCCCCCAGGAAGAGGGTTCCTGCGAAGGTGATGTGGTATGCTCCTACAATACCACGGTTGAAACGTCTGTTCAAAAACGAAGAGCATGCCAAGTTGATGTGATGGCACAGTGAGAACCGAAAGAAAGATGGGAAGTTGAGAGAACCCGCTGATGGGTCGCAGTGGAGAAAAATCGAGAGAAAGTACTGGGATGAGTTTGCAAAGGACCCAAGGAATGTATGGTTTGCTTTAAGCGCGGATGGCATTAATCCTTTCGGGGAGCAGAGCAGCAATCACAGCACCTGGCCCGTGACTCTATGTATGTATAACCTTCCTCCTTGGATGTGCATGAAGCGGAAGTTCATTATGATGCCAGTTCTCATCCAAGGCCCTAAGCAACCCGGCAACGAAATTGATGTGTACCTAAGGCCATTAGTTGAAGAACTTTTACAGCTGTGGAATGAAAACGGTGTACGTACGTGGGATGAGCACAGACAAGAGGAATTTAACCTTAAGGCGTTGCTGTTCATGACCATCAACGATTGGCCCGCTCTCAGTAACCTTTCAAGACAGACAAACAAAGGATACCATGCATGCACGCACTGTTTAGATGACACTGAAAGTATATACCTGGACAAATGCAGGAAGAATGTGTACCTGGGCCATCGTTGATTTCTTCCGACCAACCATCAATGTCGAAAGAAAGGCAAGCATTTCAAAGGTGAGGCAGATCACCGGAAGAAGCCCGCCATGCGCACCGGTGATCACGTGCTTGCTATGGTCAATGATTTACACTACGTAATCTTTGGAAAGGGTCCCGGTGGACTAGCTGTTCTGAATGACGCTGAGGGACACGCACCCATGTGGAAGAAGAAATCTATATTTTGGGACCTACCCTACTGGAAAGACCTAGAGGTCTGCTCCTCAATCGACGTGATGCACGTGACGAAGAACCTTTGCGTGAACCTGCTAGGCTTCTTGGGCGTGTATGGGAAGACAAAAGATACACCTGAGGCACGGGAGGACCTGCAACGTTTGCATGAAAAAGACGGCATGCCTCCGAAGCAGTATAAAGGTCCTGCCAGCTACGCTCTTATGAAAGAAGAGAAAGAAATCTTCTTTGAATGCCTGCTCAGTATGAAGGTCATGACTGGCTTCTCGTCGAATATAAAGGGAATAATAAATATGCCAGAGAAAAAGTTTCAGAACCTAAAGTCTCATGACTGCCACGTGATTATGACGCAACTGCTTCCGGTTGCATTGAGGGGGCTTCTACCGGAAAACGTCTGATTAGCCATTGTGAAGCTATGTGCATTCCTCAATGCAATCTCTCAGAAGGTGATCGATCCAGAAATCGTACCAAGGCTAAGGAGTGATGTGGCGCAATGTCTTGTCAGTTTCGAGCTGGTGTTCCCACCATCCTTCTTCAATATCATGACGCACGTCCTAGTTCATCTAGTCGACGAGATTGTCATCCTGGGGGCCGTATTTCTACACAATATGTTCCCCTTTGAGAGGTTCATGGGAGTCCTAAAGAAATATGTCCGTAACCGCGCTAGGCCAGAAGGAAGCATCTCCATGGGCCATCAAACAGAGGATGTTATCGGGTTTTGTGTTGACTTCATTCCTGGCCTTAAGAAGATAGGTCTCCCTAAATCGCGGTATGAGGGGAGACTGACTGGAAAAGGCACTCTTGGAAGAGACTCAATAATATGCAGGGACGGATATTCTTGGTCTCAAGCACACTACACAGTTCTACAGAACTCTACCTTGGTGACCCCGTATGTCGATGAACACAAGAACAGTCTGCGCTCCAAACACCCGGAGCAGTGCGGCGACTGGATTACATGTGAAAACATCAGGACATTCAACAGTTGGTTGGAAACACGTCTCAGAGGTGACAACACTATTTGTGATGAGTTGTACTTGTTGTCCAGGGGACCATCTTTGACTGTATTGACTTACAAAGGATACGAGATAAATGGGAATACATTTTACACGATCGCCCAAGATCAAAAGAGCACCAACCAAAACAGCGGTGTCCGCTTTGATGCAGCAACCGAGAGCGGAAAGGACACATATTATGGTTACATAGTGGACATATGGGAACTTGACTACGGACCTGATTTTAAGGTCCCTTTGTTTAAGTGCAAATGGGTCAATCTGTTAGGCGGCGGGGTACTGGTAGACCCACAGTACGGAATGACAACCGTGGATCTGAAAACTCTTGGGTACACTAACGAACCGTTCGTCCTAGCCAATGATGTGGCACAGGTTATCTATGTGAAGGACATGTCTACCAAACCAAGAAAAAGAAAACATAAGGAAGCGAATACATCATACGATGAGCCAAAGTGCCACATAGTTCTTTCAGGAAAAAGGGACATCCTGGGAGTGGACGGCAAGACAGACATGTCTGAAGATTATGAAAAGTTTCATGAAATTCCTCCCTTCAATGTCAAGGCTGACCCAAGCATCCTGATAAACAATGAAGACTATCCATGGTTACGGCGCAATAAGCAAATGACACAAGCGAAGAAAAAGTGAAGACTTTCTCCCACAACTATTATGATGATACCATGCCAACTTTGTAACACACGAACATGCTACCATTGTCCGTTTTGTACATGCACATGCTATGTGGGTGAAATTATGATACCATCCCAACTTTCAACTTTTTCAGAGTTCATTTGAAAGTGATTGTCCATTTTGTACACGAAGTGCATCAAGTTTTCTCTATAAGCGCATCTATTCTCATTTTTTAGTAAGTTAATCACAAACTTGTGATTCAAACAATTTTCAAAGAATTCAAATTTTAACTATTCAAATTTGAAAACTAATGGCACTAACAGAAAGTTTATAATTTTTCTAAAACTAATGGCACTCACAGAAAGTTTATAATTTTGCTAACCTAAAAGCAAACAGAATTAAAAATTAAAGCAAAAAACAAAAGAAAATAAATAATGCAAAAACAAATCAAAAAACAGGAAAAAACTATTTTTATAGTAAAGTTAATCACAAAATAAAATAAATAAAGCAACAAAGAAAACAAAAAAACTAAAAAAGTGTTTTCAAATTTGAAAACTAATGGCACTAACAGAAAGTTTATAATTTTTCTAAAACTAATGGCACTAACAGAAAGTTTATAATTTTGCTAACCTAAAAGCAAGCAGAATTAAAAATTAAAGCAAAAAACAAAAGAAAATAAATAATGCAAAAAACAAATCAAAAAAACAGGAAAAAACTATTTTTATAGTAAAGTTAATCACAAAATAAAATAAATAAAGCAACAAAGAAAACAAAAAAACTAAAAAAGTGTTTTCAAATTTGAAAACTAATGGCACTAACATAAAGTTTATAATTTTTCTAAAACTAATGGCACTAACAGAAATTTTATAATTTTGCTAACCTAAAAGCAAACAGAATTAAAAATTAAAGCAAAAAACAAAAAAAATAATGCTAAAAACAAATCAAAAAACAGGAAAAAACTATTTTTATAGTAAAGTTAATCACAAAATAAAATAAATAAAGCAACAAAGAAAACAAAAAAACTAAAAAAGTGTTTTCAAATTTGAAAACTAATGGCACTAACAGAAAGTTTATAATTTTTCTAAAACTAATGGCACTAACAGAAAGTTTATAATTTTGCTAACCTAAAAGCAAGCAGAATTAAAAATTAAAGCAAAAAACAAAAGAAAATAAATAATGCAAAAAACAAATCAAAAAAACAGGAAAAAACTATTTTTATAGTAAAGTTAATCACAAAATAAAATAAATAAAGCAACAAAGAAAACAAAAAAAACCAAAAAAGTGTTTTCAAATTTGAAAACTAATGGCATTAACAAAAAGTTTATAATTTTTCTAAAACTAAAAGCATAAAGAATTAAAAAATAAAGCAAAAAACAAAAGAAAAATAAATAAAGCAACCAAAAAACAAAAAAATGCCACCTACTGGGCCACCACGGCCTGAATACGACTAGAAACCCTACCATGGGCCAGGATTCAGGCCCGCAGCAGGCCCAGTAGGCCCACAGGCATTGCAGTGACAGATTAGACCCGAAAGCCTGCAGTTGAGAGGAGCTCGGGAGGGTGGGCGCAGCAGCGCTTGTAAACCACTCCCGAGCCCTCTCAACTAGCGAGGTGGGACTAAACTTTTGGGCGCGGGGTAGCACAAGGCCATTGGTCCCGGTTGGTGGCACCAACCGGGACTAAAGGGGGCATTGGTCCCGATTCGTGGCACCAACCGGGACCAATGCCCCCCTTTAGTCCCGGTTGGTGCCACCAACCGGGACCAAAGGCCGCCGCTTCCCGCCCTTTGGGCTGCTGAAAATTGGCCTTTGGTCCCGGTTGGTGGCACCAACCGGGACTAAAGGGGGGCATTGGTCCCGGTTGGTGCCACGAACCGGGACCAATACTCTGTGTATATAAGCAGGACTTAGGAAATTTTTCAGTTTCTCATCGACCATTTGCCCCCGATGCCGCCAGGCTGCCCGTGCTCGCCGTCGCCGTCACCCCGCGCCCCTGCCCCGTGCTCGCCATTGCCGCCCGCTCCTCGTCGCCGTCGCCCTGCCCCTGCCCCGTCCCGCCCCCGCGCGCCGGCGCCCTCGCCGCCCCCGCCGTCGCCTCGAGCTCCCCTGCTCGCGCGCGCCGCCCCGCGCCCTGAGCCCCTGCCACGGACTCGCCGTCGCCGCCCGCCCCTGCCCCGATGCGCGCCGCCCCGGCCCGCCCCTGTCACCGTCGCCCGCGCCCCTGCCCCGACGCGCGCCGCCCCGGCCCGCCCTCGCCGTCGCCTGTGCCCCTGCCCGCCTCCTCAGCTTGGTCCGGCCGCCGGCGCCCTCCCTTTGCAATTTTTTTTCATATATACGCTTGTTTTATATATATATGCTTGTTTTTTATATATACATATGCTTGTTTATATATATATATGTAATGATTTTTTTATAGAATATGATGTTTTTTTCATAGATGATCACATATATGATGTATGCACGAATGTGGATGAAATATGATGTTTTTTTTCATAGAACATGATGTTTTTTTAATTCACATATTTTTTTTGTTCATGAGAGAGGCGGGGACGTTGAGGGATCATAGATGTATTTTTTCAGAATTTTCTATCGTGCATAGACGGATTTTAGACCACGGGAGCACCCCCTCTCTATCGTTGCAAATTTTGCTAAGTGATATTAAGAAGGAAGGAAAAGAAGTATAGGAAAGAAAGAAAATAAGAAGAGGAAAGAAAGAAGAAGAAGAGGAGAAATAAATAAGAATAAGAAAAAAGAAGAAAAAGAAGAGGAGAAGAAGAAAGGAATAGTGGAGAAGAAGAGAAAATAGAATATATTCTATTTTCTCTTCTTCTCCACTATTCCTTTCTTCTTCTCCTCTTTTTTTTCTTCTTTTTTTCTTCGATCTTCTCCTCTAGCTATTCCTTTCTTCTTCTCCTCTTTCTTCTTCTTCTTCTTCTTCTTCTTCTTAATTTTTATCGGGAACGAGGGTGTCGAGGATCGCCGAGGGGTCGAGGGTCGGGAACTAGGGTAGAGGGTCGAGGGATCGAGGGTCGAGGGTTCCAGAGTCGTCTAGGGGTCGAGGGTTCCAGGGTCGTCGAGGGTTCGAGGGGTCGAGGATCGCCGAGGGGTCGAGAGAGGTTTCCTAGTGTCAAAGTATTGAAGAAATCCATGGCTTCATCATTAGCCGGAAGTAACCAGGGCATGACGAAGTCCTCCAAAGTTATTTTGGAATGGTGTCCCGGATAGGATAATTTGCCTTTTTGTATGAATTTCAGCAAAGGCCTTCCAAATAACGATATTTGGAAGGTTCTTGCTGAACTTTGTACCAAAAAGCGAATTATCCTATCTAGGACTCCGTTCCAAAATAACTTTGGAGAGCTTCGTACCATCATGCACCTGTTACTTTCGCCTAATGATGAAGACATGGTTTTGTTGAATCCTTTGACACTAGGCAACCTCCCGATCCCTCGGCGATCCTCTCGAACATGAGAGGAAGAAGAGGATCGCCGAGGGGTCGAGGGTTCCAAGGTCGTCGAGGGTTCGAGGGGTCGAGGATCGCTGAGGGGTCGAGAGAGAGATTTCCTAGTGTCAAAGTATTGAAGAAATGCATGGCTTCATCATTAGCCGGAAGTAACCAGGGCATGACGAAGTCCTCCAAAGTTATTTTGGAATGGTGTCTCGGATAGGATAATTTGCCTTTTTGTATGAATTTCAGCAAAGGCCTTCCAAATAATGATATTTGGAAGGTTTTTGCTGAACTTTGTACCAAAAAGCGAATTATCCTATCTAGGACTCTGTTCCAAAATAACTTTGGAGAGCTTCGTACAATCATGCACCTGTTACTTTCGCCTAATGATGAAGACATGGTTTTGTTGAATCCTTTGACACTAGGCAACCTCCCGACCCCTCGGCGATCCTCTCGAACATGAGAGGAAGAAGAGGATCGCCGAGGGGTCGAGGGTTCCAGGGTTGTCGAGGGTTCGAAGGGTCGAGGATCGCCGAGGGGTCGAGAGAGAGATTTCCTAGTGTCAAAGTATTGAAGAAATCCATGGCTTCATCATTAGCCGGAAGTAACCAGGGCATGACGAAGTCCTCCAAAGTTATTTTGGAATGGTGTCCCGGATAGGATAATTTGCCTTTTTGTATGAATTTCAGCAAAGGCCTTCCAAATAATGATATTTGGAAGGTTCTTGCTGAACTTTGTACCAAAAAGCGAATTATCCTATCTAGGACTCCGTTCCAAAATAACTTTGGAGAGCTTCGTACCATCATGCACCTGTTACTTTCGCCTAATGATGAAGACATGGTTTTGTTGAATCCTTTGACACTAGGCAACCTCCCGACCCCTCGGCGATCCTCTCGAACATGAGAGGAAGAAGAGGATCGCCGAGGGGTCGAGGGTTCCAAGGTCGTCGAGGGTTCGAGGGGTCGAGGATCGCTGAGGGGTCGAGAGAGAGATTTCCTAGTGTCAAAGTATTGAAGAAATGCATGGCTTCATCATTAGCCGGAAGTAACCAGGGCATGACGAAGTCCTCCAAAGTTATTTTGGAATGGTGTCCCGGATAGGATAATTTGCCTTTTTGTATGAATTTCAGCAAAGGCCTTCCAAATAATGATATTTGGAAGGTTTTTGCTGAACTTTGTACCAAAAAGCGAATTATCCTATCTAGGACTCTGTTCCAAAATAACTTTGGAGAGCTTCGTACAATCATGCACCTGTTACTTTCGCCTAATGATGAAGACATGGTTTTGTTGAGTCCTTTGACACTAGGCAACCTCCCGACCCCTCAGCGATCCTCTCGAACATGAGAGGAAGAAGAGGATAAAAAAAGAAGAGGAAGAAGAAAAAAAAAGAGGAGAAGAAAGAATAGAGGAGAACTCCTCTATTCTTTCTTCTCCTCTTTTTTTTTCTTCTTCTTCCTCTTTTTTAGCGGGAACGAGGGTCGTCGAGGGACATATAGATGTAGTGTCATCGTTGTTGATATATACCCCCTCCCGATAGCTTCAACACATGGGGGGGGCGATATTACCCCCTCCTTGAAGCGTTCTCGAGGCCACCCCAAACCCTTGAAGCGTTGTCGAGGCCACCCCAAACCCTAGAGAAGCAGCGTCGAGGCCACTAATTAATATATATGATTCCTTACTATGATTAGGTAGCTAGTTCTACGTTTGGCACTAATATATCCATCTGTCATGTTTGAATAATAATTGTCATGTTGTAAATATTTGTAGAAACTATGGACACCGCCCGAGACGAAGCAAAAGAAGCGTTGTGGAGGGACATAATCGCAGAAGGAAGTGATGCCGTCTCGTTGTTTCTCAACGACACTGATGGTCTGGAAGGAGAGGGTGAAGAAGCTGGCTACGGTGACCTAATGCCGGTGCAAGAAGAAGAACATGAGGACGGCTCCGGTGACCCAATGCCGGTGCAAGAAGGAGACCGTGATGACGGCTCCGGTGACCGAACCGAGTCCGGCCAGGTATATATATTAGTTAAGCCTGTGCTGACTAGCTGATTGATGCATTCATTGTTTTGGTATGTACACATATTAATTAAGTCTTTGTTCTTTTTTCTAGCCCTCCGGATCGAGCACAACTTCGGTAAAGAGACGAGGCCCGAAGAAAAAGTTGAGCTCGGATGAAAAGTTTGAGATCATAGCAATCGCGCCCGACGGCCAACCGATTGAACCCATCCGAACAAAGAACGCATTTGTTGCTCAGTGTGGGGTTCTAGTTAGGGATAAGATCTCGATAAGCATCCAGCAATGGTTTAAGCCGGCTACAGAAGACCCTGAGGTGTCTTATGTCAATGATATGCAGAAAAATGATCTTTGGACTGAGCTAAAGTCAAATTTCACCCTACCGCCAGAGGATAATCCAGAGAACCTAGTTAAAGAGCAATTAATCAAGTGAGGATGGCAGAACTATTCAGGAGGTGGAAGAAAGAGCTGAATAAGTTTGTCGAAAATAATGAGACACCAGAATTCAAGGGCAGATATGAGAAGATCGGAGATCACTGGCCCGCATTTGTGGCCCACAAGACATCGGAAAAGAGTAAGAAGATGTCGGCGACAAACAAGCAAAATGCTGCGAAGAAGAAGCTTCACCATCGCACGGGGTCAGGTGGCTACCTCGTAGCCCAGCCTAAGTGGTCCAAGACTGAGAATGATCTGGTTGATAAAGGGATCGAACCAGAGACAATTAGCTGGCCAGACGGTTGCCGAACTTGGTTCTTCAGGGCTGGCAGAACCTTGGACCCTGTAACAGGGAAGTACATTTGGACGAACGATCAAATGGACATACCAATCAAGAAGCTTAAGCAGTATATCGAAGCAGCGCAGCAAGGGAAGTTCTTTCTAGACAGAGAGAACGACGAGCTCACAATGGCCCTCGGGAATCCTGAGCACCCTGGACGGACACGAGGCACGCCAGGCTCCATTCCGTGGAAGGTTGGGTTTCCGGACGCAGGCGGTTACAAATCCCATGAGAGGAGGGAAAAAGTGCAGCAGACCCAAATGCAGGCGCTGCAAGCAAGGGTAGACGCGATAGAGGAACGAGAAGCAAATCGCAGCAAATGTACTGCCGAAGCTTCCCCCGAAGCTACCCTGCCATCTCAGCGCAGAAGCAGTGTGGCTTCCACCGAGCTGCTTCAACCGGAGCATGCCTTGACGGCTCCTGCCAGCTATCCCATGGATGCTATCACGGAGTCTCAAAATTGCCACCTTATGACGCAATGGATGAATTTGAAGGTCAAGGCGGCTGTTGGCTCTGTTTATCCTACTGAACCCGGCGCAACTTTTCACTGCCGGCCGATTCCAGAAGGATATGCTAGGGTGATGGTGGATGAAATAACGGAGGGATTTGAGGACCTCCAGCTTGACCACCCTACCGGTGAAGGGGAGACTCGGCTGGGGTCTACTCTGAAGACTCCATGCCTATGGCGGAAGGAGCTCATCAACCTTCCGAACTGGACGCCTCCGCCTCCTCCTCCTCCTCCGGCGAGTCAGGGCACTCCGCCTCCTCCACCGCCTCCTGCTCCGGCGAGTGACGATCAGGGCCCTCGATCGGCTCCTTCTCCGGCGCGTGGCGGCACTCCGCCTGCGCCGGCGCGCCCGACCAGCCAGCCTCCTCCTTCTCTGCCTCGTCAGCAAGGGCGGAAGAGACCCGCCGCCGCTCCGGCAACTGCTCTGGCGCGTCGTAGTCCTTCTCCTCTGCCTCGTAACCAAGTAAAGAAGACAACCGCTTCGTCTGCTCGGCCAGCGTCTAGCAGTACAACCAGAGGTGGGAGGACATACAGATTCGGTCCTTCTCTGAGGAGTCCACAGAAGTTACCGTACGAGAGGACCCCGGAGGAGAACGCAAAGATCGCGCGAGCCGAAGTGGATGGCTGGTTTCAAGGGTTGAAAGCAAAGAGACATCCACCTCCAGAGGAGAAGGTAGATCCGGTGAAAGTGAAGCGCACTCTGGCTGCCCTGGCAAAACCACCCAAGTCTCCGCCGAAAGGCAACTATGAGCGCATTATTGCAAAGACATGGGCCGAAGCGGAGCAGTCGGGAAGTACAGTCAGTGATCAAAGGCTGAAAGAACGACGAGCAGCTAGGAAACAAATTGCCCAGCTCGGCGAACAAGCGAAGCAATCTTGCCCCCCGCTCAAGGTGCCTAGCGACATCGTCGATCCGAGGATGGTGCCCGATTATGGCAATGTTGACGATTACCTGCCCGACGATGTACATTATGATCCCATGGAGGTGCAGATACACAGATACGAGTACGGGAAGCCTCTCGTCAAAGATGAAAAATCTTTAACAACGATGATGCGAAGATTACATGATTGGTACTTGAAAATCTGCAGAGAGTCTGGGGGGAGGAGTACTTTGTATGCGAGAGTTAAACCGGAGCATGACCTCGTTGGAATTGAACTGTTGCCTATTCCATTTGAGGAGTTCTATCAGTTTTTCAATCAATTGGCCCTCGATAAAACAACGATCACCTGCTACTGTCTGTAAGTACTACTACTTCTGTCATTAAGTCTCTCTATATAGCTCATATCTTTTATTGCATGTATTTATAATTATCCTCACTATATTATGCAGATTGAAGATCGCCGAATTGAAGAAAAGACAAATCGGTGATATTGGGTTCGTTAACACATATCTCATAGATGCAACTGAGGTTGAACATCGTCCCGAAGATACCGAGGCCAACTTGCTACGATCATTCAAAAAAAATGAAAACAAAGATATAATACTCTTTCCTTACAACTTCAAGTGAGTGTTACTGTCTTGTGCATATTCGGTTTCCCTTATATATTAGTCCAGGTTATAGTAATGTAATTGATGAGTTATGCATGCGTGTGCAGTTTCCACTATATTCTCCTAGAGATTAGGCTTGAGCAGGGAGTAGTAACCGTCTTGGACTCTAAATGAAAAGATCCCCAGGAGTATGCGGACATGACTGAAATCCTCAAGAAGTAAGTTAAATCGATCATTATCCACCATATCAGCAACTTTGTTCATTTCCTGATATCAAGTAATTGTTTTCTTTGTCTGGCAGGGTTTGGAGAAAATTCACCAGAAAAGTTCCGGGACTGCCGAAGGAGCTGGAATTTAGACACCCAAAAGTAAGTACTATAGTAGCATGTCCCGCGCATCTCCTAGTGATTCAAGCGCTAGTTTCATCAATACCATTTAGCATTCTTGCTTATCAGTTTGGTTGACCTCTATTTCTTGTAAGGTGGTTGTGGCAGGAACAAGGGAATGATTTCTGTGGATACTATGTCTGCGAGTCCATCCACCACACGACCTGTGAGCGGGGCGGGTACTCTGACGAACAATATGAAGTACGTAAATAACAACATTCACAATTTTATTTTATTACCATCATTTGTATTGAGTTTCATTCATTCATATATATATATATATATATGTATTGACCCCCTTCTTCAAATTAGATGTTTCGGAAGCGGGATGAACTCCTAGCACCAGCTCGCATGCGAGCAATTCAAGAGGAATTGGCGGCATTCTTTCTTGACCACGTGATCACTGAAGACGGAGAATACTATGTGGACCATGAGTCCGTATGATTATATTTGTAAGAGATAATTATTGTATATATGTAGCCGGTAGTGTCGGATAGATATACGAGAACTTGTTGTTCGACCAATCTCTCGGAGAAGGAGAGGTAGTCGATATCACTTCTCTCTGTATGCATATATGTTCATGACGATCTTCTGTTTCCTTCGTTTGCTTACTAGCTAGCTAGCGTGTCTAGTCCTCTCTATACGTATGTATAGTACGTAGCGTCGACCAAGCACGGACATAAGAGAGGACACTTCTCTCTATTAGTTATAGCTAGCTAACACAATATATGAAACACCTAAATTAACCCCCCAAAACCCCCAAACCCCCAACCCCCCCCCCTTTCAAAAAAACAAAAACCCCAGCCACAGAAATGCTGACACGTGGATGCCTATTGGTCCCGGTTGGTGCCACCAACCGGGACCAAAGGGTCTCCTGCCTGGGCTCCGCGCACAGGCCACGTGGAGGCCCATCAGTCCCGGTTCTGGATTGAACCGGGACTAAAGGGACAGGGCATTAGTACCGACAGTTTAGTCCCGGTTCAGGAACCGGGACTAAAGGCCCTTACGAACCGGGACAACAGGCCCTTTTTCTACCAGTGGTTCTTGGAATGGAACTGGCAGGCTTCACACCTGGTGACTAGCTCGACCGCATCTTGGAGAGCCGTGGGCCAATAGAATCCTTGCCAGAATGCTTTCCCAACTAATGCCCTTGATCCAATTTGGGAGTCGCACATGCCTTTGTGTATCTCAGCCAGCAGTTCCTTCCCTTCTTCCCGGCATATGCACTTCAATTTCACACCATTGGGCCTCCTTCTGTACAGAGTGTCATCGACAAACTGATACATAGTGGCCCTCCGGGCTACTCTTTCAGCTTCATCTTGATCACCGGGAAGCTCTCCGGTTTGGAGAAAGAAGACTATGTGCCTTGCCCAAGTTCGAGGCTAGGGCTTGGCAACGAGGACTAGCGGCACCTCCTCTGCTACGGGAGCACATGCCTCATTTGTGGGGTCCATGTGCCCGGCTGGAGGGTGTGGGTCCGGTAGGCGGCGAGGAGTTGTGGCCGGCAAGGTCTCTATCAGGAGCGGATGGCTCTACCAGGAGGGGCTTACTGGAGTCCAACTTTCTCCTTTTCCAGTCCATTGTTGCTGGGGATACGGAGGGCTGAGTAAGATGGAGAACAAAAGTCCCTGGTTCCAAGGAAGCTTCTGTGCAGCACACTTTGACAGATGGTCAGCTATGTTGTTTTCCACACGGGGTATGTTCTCTGTTTGCAATCTGTCAAAGCGTTCCTCCAATCTTCTCACTTCCTTGACGTATGCCTCCATCAATGGACTTTGGTAATCCTTGTTGACTTGTCTCACCACAAGCTATGAATCTGCTCGAATGATCAGCTTCTTAATTCCCAATTCTGCGGCAATCCTGAGCCTGACAAGGAGCCCTTCATACTCTAATGTATTGTTGGTTGCCTCTTCCCGAGCAAAGTGCATCTGGATGACGTACTTCAAGTACTCCCCAGAGGGGGCGACAAGAAGCACGCTAGCCCTTGCACCTTGTAGGGAAAAGGCACCATCAAAATACATAACCCATTCTTGGGGTGATTCCTTGCCGGGGATAACTGTCTCTGGTACTTCCTCATCAGGGGTTGGCGTCCATTCTGCAATAAACTCTGCCAATGCCCTGCTCTGGATTGTTGATGTGCTCTCAAACTTCAAACCAAAATTGGATAACTCCAAAGCCCACTCCACTATTCTGTCGGTAGCCTCAGGGTTTCGGAGTATCCATTGCAACGGGAAACGAGTGACAACCGTGATCTCATGGGCTTGGAAGTAGTGGCGCAGTTTCCTTGAGGCCATGATGAGATCAAAGATCAACTTTTGCACGCCAGAGTACCTCGACCTAGCCCCCTGTAACAAGGAGCTGACAAAGTACACCGGGCGCTGCACCACTTTCTTCATTGCTGTGTTCTTCGGGTTGGTCCCATTGTCGTGCTCATACTACCTTGATCCTTCTCTGGCTCTGCCGGTCTTTGCTCACTTTCTGCTTCGTCCACTTCCCGCTGCGCTAACCACTTGGTTGGTTGCCGCCAAGTATAGCAGCAAAGGCTCTTGTGGCTTAGGGGAAACCAAGGTGGGCACAGAGGACAAGTAGGGCTTCAATTCTTGCAAAGCTACATCTGCTTCCGGGGTCCACTTCATGGGCCCTGCCTTCTTCAAAATTTTGAAGAACGGCAGGGCACGCTTGGCAGACTTGGAGATGAATCTGCTTAGCACGCAACGCACCCAATCAGATGCCTCACATCCTTGACTATCCTCGATGCTTGAATCTGCTCGATAGCTTTAATCTTGTCGGGGTTGGCTTCGATCCCTCGATGGGACACAAAGAACCAAGCAGCTTGCCGGAGGGAACGCCAAACACACACTTTTCCAGGTTGAGCTTCAAGTTGATCTTGCGCAGATTAGCAAATGTCTCCTCTAAATCCTGAATAAGGGTGGCTCTATCCTTGGTCTTGACCACAATATCATCCATATAAGCTCCGATGTTTCTGTGTAGTTGTGGCTTGAAACCAATCTGGACTGCCCTTGCAAAAGTGGACCCGGCACTCTTTAATCCGAACAACATGCAGACAAAACAGTACATACCACAGGGAGTGATGAACGATGTCTTCTATTTGTATTCCTCGGACATGAAGATCTGATGGTACCCACAATATGTGTCCAGGAAGGAGAGCAAATCACAGCCTGAAGTGGAATCCACAATTTGATTGATGCGCGGCAAGGGAAACGGGTCTTTCGGGCAGGCTTTGTTGAGATCCATGAAATCTATGCAAAGCCTCCACTTCCCGTTAGCCTTCCAGACTACTACTGGATTTGCCAACCACGTGGGATGTAGCACTCCTCTGACCAAACCAGCTGCTTCAAGTTTCTTGATCTCTTCTGCAATGAACTGCTGCCTTTCCAGAGCTTGATGTCTACTATGCAACTTTATTCTTGTAGACTCATGTTGGGCCTCCAAGCGCAGAGTTTTGTAGGACAGTTGCAATTTTCCCTCAAGTGGATGACCTAAGGTTTATCAATCCATGGGAGGCATAGGATGAAGATGGTCTCTCTCAAATAAGCCTGCAACCAAATAAAAGAAATCTCTTGTGTCCCCAACACACCTAATACAATGGAAAATTGTATAGGTGCACTAGTTCGGCAAAGAGATGATGATACAAGTGTAATATGGATAGAAGATATTGATTTTTGTAATAAGAACAATAAAAAACAGCAATGTAGCAATTGATAAAACGGAGCACAAACAGTATTGCAATGCTTGAAAATGAGGCCTAGGGTCCGTACTTTCGCTAGTGCAATCTCTCAACAATGCTAATATAATTGGATCATATAACCATCCCTCAACGTGTGATGAAGAATCACTCCAAAGTTCCTATCTAGCGGAGAACATAAGAAGAAATCATTTGTAGGGTACGAAACCACCTCGAAGCTATTCTTTCCGATCGATCTATCCAAGAGTTCATACTAAAATAACACCACATAATTTCAGATTCATAATACTCAATCCAACACAAAGAACCTCAAAGAGTGCCCCAAGATTTCTACCGGAGAAACAAAGACAAGAACGTGCATCCACCCATATGCATAGATTACCCCAATGTCACCTCAGGAATCCGCGAGTTGAGTGCCAAAACATACATCAAGTGAATCAATATGATACCCCATTGTCACCATGAGTATTCATTTGCAATATATATACCAAGTGCTCTCAAATCCATAAAAGTATTCAACCAATAACAACAAAATCTCAAAGGGAAAAACTCAATTCATCACAACAAGATAGAGAGGGGAAAACACCATATGATCCGACTATATTAACAAAGCCCGCGATAAATCAAGATCGTGACATCTCAAGAACACGAGATAGAGAGAGAGGTAGAGAGAGATATTAAACACATAGCTACTGGTACAAACCCTTGGCCCCGAGGGTGGACTACTCCCTCCTCATCGTGGTGGCCACCGGGATGATGAAGATGGCCACCAGTGATGATCCCCCCTCCGGCGGAGTGCCGGAATGGGGTCTAGACTGGTTTTCAGTGGCTACAGAGCCTTGCGCGACGGAACTTCTGATCTAGGGTTACCCCCGAGGGTTTTAGAATATTTGGCAATTTACAGGGCAAAGAGGGGGTGTGGGAGGCCACCGAGGTGGGCACAACCTACCTGGGCGCGCCTGGGCCTCCAGGCGCACCCTGGTGGGTTGTGCCCCCCTTGGGGCACCCCCAGGTGCTGCTCTGGCCCACTAGTGGTCTTTTGGTGCATAAAAATCCACAAAAAGTTTCGCGATGTTTGGACTCCGTTTGATATTGATTTCCGGTGATGTAAAAAAACAAGCAAAAACAGCAACTGGCACTGGGCACTGGGTCAATAGGTTAGTCCCAAAAATGATATAAAGTTGCTATAAAATGATAGTAAATCCAAGAATGATAATATATTAGCATCAATACTTCATAAATTATAGATATGTTGGAGACGTATCAAGGCCCGCTTCCGGACTTTCTGCTTGATGGGTCAGGCGTGTGGGCAGATAGCAAGGTGGTGCTTGATTACCTCCCTGGGAACACCGGGGATATCAGATGGTTGCCAGGAAAACACATCGATATTCGCCCGCAGGAAGGCAACGAGCGTGCTTTCCTATTTGTCATCGAGGGTGGCACTGATCGTGAAAGTACCATCAATGCCATATGGCCATGCCGGGACCATCTTCACTTGGGGCGCAGTGACCTTGGATCTCTTGCTATTGGAACTCTCTGGCAAGTCATCGACAGGCGCAACGCACTCCGAAGAGGTACGCTTCCCGGATTCCTTGCTAGCGTCCTTGCTACCCTTCCTCTTTCCTCTGTCCTCCATGGCAGGAACTGCTGCTGTCACTGACTCCGCCGCGACTGCGTCCTGGTACATCTTGTCCATGCAAATGATTGCATCCTTGTCATTTGATGGGATGGTAATCACACCCAAAGGCCCAAGCATCTTCAAGGTGTTGTAGGCATAGTGGGATGCCGCCATGAACTTAGCCTGGGCAGGACAGCCAAGGATCCCATTGTACGGCAGGGGGAGGTCAACCACATCAAACACAATCTTCTCAGTCCGGTAATTCAGCTCTCCCCAAACATTACCAGCAACGTAATCATTCCCTTAGGATGGCTCCTGTCGGGATTAACTGGTGGGTAACGCAGTAATTTCAAAAAAAAATCCTACGCACATGCAAGATCTATTATGGTGATGCATAGCAACAAGAGGGGAAGAGTGTTGTCCATGTACCCTCGTAGACCATAAGTGGAAGCATTACGACAACGCGGTTGAACTAGTCGTACGTCTTCACGATTGACCGATCCTACTACCAAAAGTACGGCACCTCTGCAATCTGCACACGTTTGGCTCGGTGACGTCCCATGAACTCTGGATCTAGCTGAGTATTGAGGGAGAGCTTCGTCAGCACAATGGCGTGATGACGGTGATGATGATGCTATCATCGCAGGGCTTCGCCAAAGCACTACGATGATATGACCGAGGTGGATTATGGTGGAGGGGGGCACCGCACACGGCTAAGGGATCAATGATCAACTTGTGTGTCCATGGGGTGCCCCCCTCCCCCGTATATAAAGGAGCGGAGGAGGGGGAGGGGGCCGTCCTCCTAGGCGCGCCCCAAGGGGAGTCCTACTCCCACCGGAAGTAGGATTCCCCCCTTCCCTAGTTGGATTAGGAGAGAAGGAAGGGGGAGGAAGGAGGAAGGAAAGGGGGGGCGGCCCCCCTCCCAATTCGGATTGGGCTTGGGGGGCCCTCCTTTGCTCCCTTCTCCTCTCTCCCAGTACGGCCCAATAAGGCCCATATACCTCCCGGGGGTTCCGGTAACCTCCCAGATCATCGGTAAATGCCCAATCTCACCCGGAACCATTCCAATGTCCAAATATAGTCGTCCAATATATCGATCTTTATGTCTCGACCATTTCGAGACTCCTCGTCATGTCCCCGTTCTCATCTGGGACTCCGAACAAACTTCGGGCATCAATTCACATAACTCATAATACAAATCGTCACAGAACGTTAAGCGCGCGGACCCTACGGGTTCAAGAACTGTGTAGACATGACCGAGACTCATCTCCGGTCAATAAACAATAGCGGAACCTGGATGCTCATATTGGTTCGTACATATTCTACAAAGATCTTTATCGATCAAACCACATAACAACATACGTTGTTCCCTTTGTCATCGGTATGTTACTTGCCCGAGATTCGATCGTCGGTATCTCAATACCTAGTTCAATCTCATTACCGGCAAGTCTCTTTACTCATTCTGTAATGCATCATCCCGAAACTAACTCCTTAGTCACATTGCTTGCAAGGCTTACAGTGATGTGCATTACCGAGAGGGCCCAGTGATACCTCTCCTATAGACGGAGTGACAAATCCTAATCTCGATCTATGCCAACTCAACAAAAACCATTGGAGACACCTGTAGAGCATCTTTATAATCACCCGGTTACGTTGTGACGTTTGATAGCACACAAGGTGTTCCTCCGGTATTCGGGAGTTGCATAATCTCATAGTCAGAGGAACATGTACAAGTCATGAAGAAAGCAGTAGCAATAAAACTGAACGATCATTATGCTAAGCTAACGGATGGGTCTTGTCCATCACATCATTCTCTAATGATGTGACCCCGTTCAGCGAATGACAACACATGTCCATGGCTAGGAAACTTAACCATCTTTGATTAACGAGCTAGTCAAGTAGAGGCATACTAGGGACACTCTGTTTGTCTATGTATTCACATATGTACTAAGTTTCCGGTAATACAATTCTAGCATGAATAATAAACATTTATCATGATATAAGGAAATATAAATGACAACTTTATTATTGCCTCTAGGGCATATTTCCTTCAGTCTCCCACTTGCACTAGAGTCAATAATCTAGTTCACATCGTCATGTGATTTAACACCAATAGTTCACATCTTTATGTGATCAAGTCACATCTCCATGTGACTAACACCCAAAGGGTTTACTAGAGTCAATAATCTAGTTCACATTGCTATGTGATTAACACCAAAAGAGTGATCATGTTTTGCTTGTGAGAGAAATTTAGTCAACGGGTCTGTCACATTCAGAGCCGTATGTATTTTGCAAATTTTCTATGTCTACAATGCTTTGCACGGAGCTACTCTAGCTAATTTCTCCCACTTTCAATATGTATCTAGATCAAGACGTAGAGTCATCCAGATCGGTGTCAAAGCTTGCATCGACGTAACTCTTTATGACGAACTCTTTGTCACCTCCATAACCGAGAAACATTTCCTTATTCCATTAAGGATATTTTTGACTGCTGTCCAGTGATCCACTCCTGGATCACTATTGTACCCTCTTGCCAAACTTATGGTGAGGTACACAATAGGTCTGGTACACAACATAGAATACTTTGTAGAACCTATGACTGAGGCATAGGGATTGACTTTTCATTCTCTTTCTATTTTCTGTCGTGGTCGGGTTTTGAGTCTTTACTCAACTTCACACCTTGTAACACACGCAAGTACTCCTTCTTTGACTATTCCATTTTGAACTACTTCAAAATCTTGTCAAGGTATGTACTCATTGAAAATATATCAAGCGTCTTGATCTATCTCTATAGATCTTGGTGCTCAATATGTAAGTAGCTTCACCGAGGTCTTTCTTTGAAAAACTCCTTTCAAACATTCCTTTATGCTTTCCAAAAAATTCTACATTATTTCCGATCAACAATATGTCATTCACATATACTTATCAGAAATGTTGTAGTGCTCCCACTCACTTTCTTGTAAATACAGGCTTCACCGCAAGTCTCTATAAAACCATATGCTTTGATCACTTTATCAAAGCATATATTCCAACTCCGAGATGCTTGCACCAGTCCATAGATGGATCCTGGAGCTTGCTCACTTTGTTAGCACCTTTAGGATTGACAAAACCTTCTGGTTGCATCATGTACAACTCTTCTTTAAGAAAATCCATTAAGGAATGCAGTTTTGACATCCATTTGCCAGATTTCATAAAATGAGGCAACTGCTAACATGATCCGGACAGACTTTTAAGCATCTATACGAGTGAGAGAATCTCATCGTAGTCAACACCTTGAACTTGTCAAAAACATTATTGCGACAATTCGAGCTTTGTAGATAGTAACACTACTATCAGCGTCCGTCTTCTTGTTGAAGATCCATTTATTCTCAATGACTCACCGATCATCGGGCAAGTCAATCAAAGTCCATACTTTGATCTCATACACGAATCCCATCTCAGATTTCATGG
This sequence comes from Triticum urartu, assembly GCF_056163025.1. Taxonomy (NCBI): domain Eukaryota; kingdom Viridiplantae; phylum Streptophyta; class Magnoliopsida; order Poales; family Poaceae; genus Triticum; species Triticum urartu. The sequence continues at coordinate 273,838,174 of NC_141873.1, read as the reverse complement.
CCTCAATACATTTTGCGGAATCTGGGCTCATCATCGCTTCCTCGTAGTTTGTAGGTTCGTCATGGTCTAGTAACATGACTTCCAGAACAGGATTACCGTACCACTCTGGTGTGGACTGTTCACTGGTTGACCTATGATGTTCGGTAGTAACTTGATCTGAAGTTTCATGATCATCATGATTATCTTCCTCACTAATTGGTGTAGGAATCACTGGAACTGATTTCTGTGATGAACTACTTTCCAATTTGGGAGAAGGTACAATTACCTCATCAAGTTCTACTTTCCTCCCACTCACTTCTTTCGAGAAACTCCTTCTTTAGAAAGGATCCATTCTTATCAACAAAATATCTTGCCTTCGGATCTGTGATAGAAGGTGTACCCAACAATTTCTTTTTTGGGTATCCTATGAAGACACACTACTCCGATTTGGGTTCGAGCTTACCAGTTTGAAACTTTTTCACATAAGCATCGCAACCCCAAAATTTAAGAAACGACAACTTTGGTTTCTTGCCAAACCATACTTCATACGGTGTCATCTCAACGGATTTAGATGGTGCCCTATTTAACGTGAATGCAGCTGTCTCTAATGCATAACCCCTTAACAATAGTGGTAAATCGGTAAGAGACATCATAGATCGCACCATATCCAATAAAGTACGATTACAACATTTGGACACACCATTATGTTGTGGTGTTCCAGGTGGCGTGAGTTGCGAAACTATTCCACATTGTTTCAAATGAAGACCAAACTCGTAACTCAAATATTCGCCTCCACGATCAGGTCGTAGAAACTTTATTTTCTTGTTACGATGATTTTACACTTCACTCTGAAATTCCTTTGAACTTTTCAAATGTTTCAGACTTATGTTTCATTAAGTAGATATACCCATATCTGCTCAAATCATCCGTGAAGATTAGAAAATAACGATACCCGCCACGAGCCTCAACACTTATCGGATCGCATACATCAGTATATATTATTTCCAATATGTCAGTTGCTCATTCCATTGTTCCGGAGAATGGAGTCTTAGTCATCTTGCCCATGAGGCATGGTTCGCAAGCATCAAGTGATTCATAATCAAGTAATTCCAAAAGTCCATCAGCATGCAGTGTCTTCATGCGCTTTACACCAATATGACCTAAACAGCAGTGCCACATATAAGTTGCACTATCATTATTAACTTTGCATCTTTTGGCTTCAATATTATGAATATGTGTATTACTACGATCGAGATTCAATAAACCATTTATATTAAGTGTAAGACCAAAGAAGGTTTTATTCATGTAAATAGAACAACAATTGTTCTTTGACTTAAATGAATAACCGTATTGCAATAAACATGATCCAATCATATTTATGCTCAAAGAAAACACCAAATAACATTTATTTTAGGTTCAACACTAATCCCGAAGGTAAAGGGAGTGTGCGATGGTGATCTTATCAACCTTGGAATCACTTCCAACTCTCATCATCACCTCGCCCTTAACTAGTCTCTGTTTATTTTGCAACTCCCGTTTCGAGTTACTACTCTTAGCAACTGAACCGGTATAAAGCACTGATGGGTTGCTATAAACACTAGTAAAGTACACATTAATAACATGTATACCAAAATATACCTTTGTTCACTTTGCCATCCTTCTTATCCGCCAAGTATCTAAGGCAGTTCCACTTCCAGTGAACATTTCCTTTGCAGTAGAAGCACTTAGTTTCAAGCTTGGGTCTATCTTTGGGCTTCTTCATGGGAGTGGCAACTTGCTTGCCATTCTTATTGAAGTTCCCTTTCTTTCCCTTGCCCTTTTACTTGAAACTAGTGGTTTTTTCAACCATCAACATTTGATGCTTTTCTTGATTTCTACCTTCGTAGATTTCATCATCACGAAGAGCTCGGGAATCGTTTTTGTCATCCCTTGCATATTGTAGGTCATCACTAAGTTCTAGTAAATTGGTGATAGTGACTAGAGAACTTTATCAATTACTATCTTATCTGGAAGATTAACTCCCACTTGATTCAAGCAATTTTAGTACCCAGACAATCTGAGCGCATACTCATTGGTTGAGCTATTCTCCTCCATCTTGTAGGCAACATACTGTCCGAGGTCTCATACCTCTCGACACAGCCATGAGTCTGAAATAGCAATTTCAACTCTTAGAACATCTTATATGTTCCATGGCATTCAAAATGTTTTTGAAGTCTCGGTTCTAAGCCGTAAAGCATGGTGCACTAAACTATTAAGTAGTCATCATACCGAGCTTTGTCAAACGTTCATAACGTGTGCATCTGCTCTTGCAATAGGTCTGTCACCTAGTGGTGCATCAATGACATAATTCTTTTGTGCAGCAATGAGGATAATCCTCAGATCACGGACCTAGTCCGCATCATTGCTACTATCATCTTTCAACTTCTTTTTCTCTAGGAACATATCAAAATTAAACGGGAAGCTACATCGCAAGCTATTGATCTAGAACATAGATATGCAATTACTATCAGGACTAAGTTCATGATAAATTAAAGTTCAATTAATCATATTACTTAAGAACTCCCACTTAGATAGACATCTCTCTAATCATCTAAGTGATCACATGATCCATATCAACTAAACCATGTCCGATCATCACGTGAGATGGAGTAGTTTTCAATGGTGAACATCACTATGTTGATCATATCTACTATATGATTCACGCTCGACCTCTGGGTCTCAGTGTTCCGAGGCCATATTTGCATATGTTAGGCTCGTCATGTTTAACCTGAGTATTCCGCGTGTGCAAAACTGGCTTGCACCTATTGTATGTGAACGTAGAGCTTATCACACCCGATCATCACGTGGTGTCTCGGCACGACGAACTGTAGCAACGGTGCATACTCAGGGAGAACACTTATACCTTGAAATTTAGTGAGGGATCATCTTATAATGCTACCGCCGTACTAAGAAAAATAAGATGCATAAAAGATAAACATTACATGCAATCAAAATATGTTACATGATATGGCCATCATCATCTTGTGCCTTTGATCTCCATCTCCAAAGCACTTTCATGATCTCCATCGTCACCGGCTTGACACCTTGATCTCCAATGTAGCGTCGTTGTCGTCTCTCCAACTATTGCTTCTACGACTATCGCTACCGCTTAGTGATAATTTAAAGCAATTACATGGTGATTGCACTTCATACAATAAAGCGACAACCATAAGGCTCCTGCCAGTTGCCGATAACTTTTATAAAACATGATCATCTCATACAATAAAATTTAGCATCACGTCTTGACCATATCACATCACAACACGCCCTACAAAAATAAGTTAGATGTTTTCTACTTTGTTGTTGCAAGTTTTATGTGGCCCACCGGGAGTATGATTCCCCCCTTCCCTAGTTGGGTTAGGAGAGAAGGAAGGGGGAGGAAGGAGGAAGGGAAGGGGGGGCGCCCCCCTCCGAATTCGGATTGGGCTTGGGGGGGGCTCCTTTGCTCCCTTCTCCTCTCTCCCACTATGGCCCAATAAGGCCCATATACCTCCCGGGGGGTTCCGGTAACCTCCCGGTTCATCGGTAAATGCCCGAACTCACCCGGAACCATTCCGATGTCCAAATATAGTCGTCCAATATATCAATCTTCATGTATCAACCATTTTGAGACTCCTTGTCATGTCCCTGATCCTATCTGGGACTCCGAACAAACTTCGGTCATCAAATCACATAACTCATAATACAAATTGTCACAGAATGTTAAGCGTGTGGACCCTACGGGTTCGAGAACTATGTAGACATAACTGAGACTCATCTCCGATCAATAACCAATAGCGGAACCTGGATGCTCATATTGGTTCGTACATATTCTACAAAGATCTTTATCGATCAAACCACATAACAACATACGTTGTTCCCTTTGTCATCGGTATGTTACTTGCCCGAGATTCGATCGTCGGTATCTCAATACCTAGTTCAATCTCATTACCGGCAAGTCTCTTTACTCATTCTGTAATGCATCATCCCGAAACTAACTCCTTAGTCACATTGCTTGCAAGGCTTACAGTGATGTGCATTACCGAGAGGGCCCAGTGATACCTCTCCTATAGACGGAGTGACAAATCCTAATCTCGATCTATGCCAACTCAACAAACACCATTGGAGACACCTGTAGAGCATCTTTATAATCACCCGGTTACGTTGTGACGTTTGATAGCACACAAGGTGTTCCTCCGGTATTCGGGAGTTGCATAATCTCATAGTCAGAGGAACATGTACAAGTCATGAAGAAAGCAGTAGCAATAAAACTGAACGATCATTATGCTAAGCTAACGGATGGGTCTTGTCCATCACATCATTCTCTAATGATGTGACCCCGTTCAGCGAATGACAACACATGTCCATGGCTAGGAAACTTAACCATCTTTGATTAACGAGCTAGTCAAGTAGAGGCATACTAGGGACACTATGTTTGTCTATGTATTCACACATGTACTAAGTTTCCAGTTAATACAATTCTAGCATGAATAATAAACATTTATCATGATATAAGGAAATATAAATAAAAACATTATTATTGCCTCTAGGGCATATTTCCTTCATTAACTCCTTGAAACATGCCGATAACCTCTAGCTCTTCCTCTACTATCTGAAGCTTGCTGATAACTGCCGGGGAGATCAGATTCAACCTGGCCCCACCGTCCACCAACAACAGCAAACACCCTACCGCAGTGGTACGGCTGGGGTGATCCTCTTCGTCAAAGATGATGGGAGTGCGCGACCATTTGAGCGGCTTCTAGGCCTCTGGCGTTGGTTCCATGGCATTGACTTCCCGTGCCCACCGTTTGAGCTGGCGATGAGAGGTGTGCAAAGATGCACCAATGTCAATGCACATGGCATTACTGGCCTCCTGAAACTACTGCTCACTGGTTTCCTATTCATCCCCTCCATCACTCCCATCATCACAGGCTTCCTTCTCTCGACCTCTGGCGGGTTTTCCTTGGTTCCTGAAGGGTTTGCCGGGGCGGTTTGCTTCACCGCCTTGGTCCTTCCCGCCAGCAACATTCTGACCCTTTTCCTTGTCACGCTTCTCATATTCTGCTCTCTGTCACTTAACAAGCTGCTCAACCTGATAGCACTCTTAAAGGTTGTGGCCTTTGGTCCGATGAATCTTGCAGTACGGCCCATCACATTTCCCAGCCTTCTCGGCAGCCGCGGCTTCCTGGCAGTCAGCGCACATGGCAGCTTCCTTGCCGGGGGCCTCAGCTTTGGCCTTCTTGCCAGTACTAGGCTGATACGTCCATTTTGCATCATGTTTTCTTACTGTTATTTATGATGTTTTTATCCATTATAATGCTTTTTGGAGTAATTGTAATGCCTTGTTCTATCATAATATGTGAGGTACACACAAAGAGGGAGAATTCCGGCAGCTGGAAATCGGGACCTGGAAAATGTACGTTAGGCCACCTATTCTTCCCAACTCCAAATGAGCTGAAACTTCATGGAGAATTTTTATGTAATATTTGAGGAATATTGGAGCAATTAACTACCAGAGGGGGCCCATCAGGTGGGCACAACCCACCTGGGCGCGCCAGGGAGCCCATGCATGCCCAGGTGGGTTGTGCTCACCCAGGCCTTCTGGTATATAAGTCATTTTGACCTAGAAAAAATAAGAAGTGGACTTTCGGGACGAAGCGTCGCCGTCTTGACGCGGAAATTGGGCAAGAGCACTTTTGCCCTTCGGCGGAGCGATTCCACCGGGGGAACTTCCCTTCCAGAGGGGGATATCATCGTCATCATCATCACCAACAAATCTCCCATCTTGGGGAAGGCAATCTCCATCAACATCTTCAACAAAACCATCTCCTCTAAAACCCTAGTTCATCTCTTGTGTTCAATCTTGTTACCAGAACTATAGATTGGTGCTTGTGGATGACTAGTAGTGTTGATTACATCTTGTAGTTGATTACTATATGGTTTATTTGGTGGAAGATTATATGTTTAGATCCAATATGCTATTTAATACCCCTTTGATATTGAGCATGATTATCATTTGTGAGTAGTTACTTTTATTCTTGAGGTCACGGGAGAAATCATGTTGCAAGTAATCATGTGAACTTGATATGTGTTCGATATTTTGATAGTGTGTATGTTGTGATTCCCTTAGTGATGTCATGTGAACGTCGATTACATGAAACTTTACCATATTTGGGCCTAAGGGAATGCATTGTGGAGTAGCAATTAGATGATGGGTTGCGAGAGTGACAGAAGCTTAAACCCCAGTTTATGCCCTATTCCATAAGGGACCAATTGGATCCAAAAGTTTAATGCTATGGTTAGAATTTATTATTAATACTTTTCTCATAGTTGCGGATGCTTGCAGGAGGGTTAATCATAAGTAGGAGGTAGTAAGAACAACACCTAAGCACCGGTCCACCCACATATCAAATTATCAAAGTACCGAACACGAATTAAGCCAAGATGATGAAAGTGACTAGATGAAAATCCCATGTACCCTCAAGAACGCTTTGCTCATCATAAGAGACCATTTTGGCCTGTCCTTTGCCTCAAAAGGATTGGGCTACCTTGCTGGAATTTTGTTACTACTATCGTTACTTGCTCTTTACAAATTACCTTGCTATCAAACTACTCTACTATAGCACTTGCAGACACTACCTTACTGAAAACCACTTGTCATTTCCTTTTGCTCCTTGTTGGGTTCGACACTTGCTATCAAACTACTCTGCTACAGCACTTGCAGACACTACCTTACTGAAAACCACTTGTCATTTCCTTCTGCTCCTCATTGGGTTCGACACTCTTACTTATCGAAAAGAGCTACAATTGATCCCCTATACTTGTGGGTCATCAAGTCTATTTTCTGGCGCTGTTGCTGGGGAGTGAAGCGCCTTTGGTAAGTGAGGGAGTCCTGGACTAGGGGGTCTCCAGACAGCCGGATTATCTCCATTGGCCGGACTGTTAGATACAAGATTGAAGACTTCGTCTCATGTCCGGATGGGACTCTACTTGGCGTGGAAGGCAAGCTAGGCAATACGAATATGGATATCTCCTCCTTTGTAACCGACCTTATGTAACCCTAGCCCTCTCCGGTGTCTATATAAACCGGAGCGTTTTAGTTCGTAGGAGACAACAACTACAACATACAACCATACCATAGGCTAGCTTCTAGGGTTTAGCCTCTCTGATCTCGTGGTAGATCTACTCTTGTACTACCTATATCATCAATATTAATCAAGCAGGACGTTGGGTTTTACCTCCATCGAGAGGGTCCAAACCTGGGTAAACATCGTGTCCCCTGCCTCCTGTTACCATCCGGCCTAGACACACAGTTCGGGACCCCCTACCCGAGATCCGCCGGTTTTGACACCGACAATGGTGCTTTCATTGAGATTTCCTCTGTTCGTCACCGTTAGGCTTGATGGCTCCTACTATCATCGATAGCGATGTAGTCCAGGATGAGACTTTTCTCCCCGGACAGACCATCGGGTTCGGCGGCTTTGCACTGCGGGCCAATTTGCTTGGCCATCTAGAGCAGATCAAAAGTTACGCCCCTGGCCACCAGGTCAGGTTTGGAAGCTTAAACTACACGGCCGATATCCGCGGAGACTTGATCTTCGACGGATTCGAGCCTCTGCCTTGTGCGTCACGCGGTCACGATGAGTATGATTTAGCTCTACCATCGGATAGCGTTCAGGAGATCGCACCGGCAGCCGCTCCGACCCTCAATTTGGAGCCAGTTGCGCCTTCCGCGGACGGGTGGATGGACCCCGCCATGGAGGTCGTACCCTCAGCGGCGATCGAGCAGAACATCGACCTTACCTTGCGCAAGAGCCGTGTGGATAAACTACCGGATCCTTCTCCGGCCATGGACTCCAAACCGCCTGCGCCCGTTCCTATTGAATCTGATTGGGCGCCGATCATGGAGTTTACCTCCGCGGATATTTTTCAGCACTCGCCCTTTGGTGACATACTGAACTCGTTAAGGTCTCTCTCCTTATCAGGAGGATCCTGTCCGAACTATGTCCGGCAGGACTGGGATGCGGACGACGAAGAAATTCGCGACCCACCCACCACCCACTTAGTAGCCACTGTCGATGACTTAATCGACGTGCTCGACTTCGACTCCAAAGACATCGACGGTATGGACGACGATGCGGGAGACGAAGAGGAACCACTGCCCACAGGGCACTGGGCGTCCACCTCATCACATGACGTATACATGGTGGACACACCAAAGGAAAACGACAACGAGGAACGGAAGGACGCAACGAAGGGCTGTCCCCTTGAGAAGCAGTCAAAGCGGCGGCGTAAGCGCCGCCCCAAATCCCGCCTCGACAGAAATAACGATCATACAGACCCAGCGTTAGAGCAGGGTGAACCATTGCCGGACCACAGCAACGCGGAGAATCAAACCGAACAAACCAACTCTGTCAAAGATAATAGTCCGGAGGACATAACACCGGACAGACACCCGGAGCAACAAAATGCCCATCAAAGGCTTGTTGCCACTGCGAGGAGTCTAAAAAGGCAGAAGCAAAGGCTCAAGGCTGCGCAAGACACACTCCAAATCAGATGGAGCAAAGTACTCAACGCAGCAGCAAAGTACGGCGGCAATCGCCCCACCAATAGTTACCCGAAGCAGAAGTTACTACCCGAATTCGATGAGGAGGCCCTAGATCCCCCGCAACCAAAAATTAAAACGGCCACCCGGCCGGATAGACGACCTCACGGCCAACATGGAGCGGAAAGCAATGTCGCACATAAGCCAATACATGATCCACGCGAGGGCTCTTACCAGAAGGACGAAGCAACTAGATCCATCTATGGACCATGCAAGCGCGCTCCAGCATGCGATGCAACACACCAAACATCCGAACACCACGGCACGCCCAGATACAGGGTCGCCGCACACCCCCTATGTTTCACCGATGAGGTGCTGGACCATGAATTTCCAGAGGGATTCAAACCCGTAAACATAGAGGCATACGACGGAACAACAGACCCTGGGGTCTGGATTGAGGACTATATCCTCCACATCCATATGGCTCGAGGAGATGATCTCCACGCCGTTAAATACTTACCCCTCAAACTCAAAGGGCCAGCTCGGCACTGGCTTAAAAGCCTCCCCGAAAACTCCATCGGAAGCTGGGAAGAGCTCGAAGACGCTTTCCGGGCAAATTTTCAAGGGACTTATGTCCGACCTCCGGACGCGGACGATTTGAGTCATATAACTCAACAGCCCGGAGAGTCAGCCCGAAAACTCTGGAATAGGTTTCTTATTAAAAAGAACCAAATAGTCGACTGTCCAGACGCCGAAGCCTTGGCAGCTTTTATGCATAGCGTCCATGACGAATGGCTTGCCAGACACCCCGGCCAAGAAAAGCCGAGAACAATGGCAACATTAACAAGGCTCATGACCTGCTTTTGCACGGGCGAGGATAGCTGGCTAGCCAGATGCAGCACCAGCGACTCTAGTACATCCGAACCTAGAGATGGAAATGGGAAATCACGGCGCAACAACAATAACAAACGCCGGAATAAAGAAGACAGCACGAAGAGCATGGCAGTAAACGCCGGATTCAAAAGCTCTTGGCCAAGTCAGCAAAAGCCGCCCTTTAAAGGCGCCAGAGACGAACTGTCCAGCCTAAACAAAATTCTGGACCAAGTATGTCAGATCCATAGCACCCCTGGTAAACCCGCTAATCATACCGACAGAGAATGTTGGGTCTTCAAGCAGTCCGGCAAGCTCAAGGCCATACACAAGGGGGAAGATACACCAAGCGAAAACGAGGATGAGCCTCTCAAGCAAGACGCTAGGGAACAAAAGAAATTTCCACCAGAAGTCAAAATAGTAAACAAGTTGCACATGATCAAGGGGAGAAACAAAGCGGCACTCCCAGATAAATATGCCCAAGGGCCTATCACCGCGGAGCCCTGCCACTGGTTGTTTCAACCGATCACTTTTGACCATCAGGATTACTCAGCAAGTATCCGACGTGCAGGATGGGCTGCCTTGGTATTAGACCCAAAAATTGACGGATACCGCTTCACACGAGTCCTGATGGACGGTGGCAGCAGTCTAAACCTAATATATCAGGACACAATCCGCAAAATGGGGATAGACCCAACGAAAATCCTCCATAGCGACACTACCTTTAAAGGAGTAATGCCAGGCCTAGGGGCTCACTGCATGGGCTCCCTGCTACTAAAGGTTATATTCGGCTTCCCCGATAACTTCTGTAGTGAACATTTAACCTTCCACATTGCTCCATTCCAAAGTGGTTATCAAGCACTACTTGGACGCGAAGCTTTTGCTCGCTTTAATGCAATACCGCATTACGCTTCCCTCACGCTCAAGATTCCCGGTCCATGTGGCATCATTACAGTGAGCGGAAATATTGAGCGATCTTTGCGCGCCGAAGAGAATGCAACTGCCTTGGCAACCGCACACTAAAACCGGCCTCACCAACTACAGCATTTGATAGGTCGTCAAGACCACAGACGCGGTTAGACGAGTCCGGCGCTGCTATATGTAATTTGTACGGGATTGACGGTCACACCCCTATTACAAATACAAGGGAGCTCAACGCGCGAAGACAAGTGGCAATTTCTACTCATTTTTAATTATACATGGTTTCTTTAAAAACTACCTTTTTGCACGACAACCTTTTCACCTAAGTTCCTCTCTTTTACAGATGATCATCGTGCTACACCCGTCCAGGATACGGCACAACGGAGACACAGGCGCAGACGTGCAGCAGGGACCCGCTCCAAGGATTCTTTTTAGATTAAGACCCTGCGTAAACCTTTTTTACTGTCTCTTATTGATACACATCCCTCGAATTCTCAGTGCAATTGAGAAGGATGCTGACGTCTTGGCATGTGGCCACGTCAGAATAATGCACGTACCTGGACACAAGGGGTTTCTTACTAAGGGCACTATTTAGGCACGGTTCATACCATAAAGACCGAATACCTTAGGGAGTGTTCGGCGTCGCGAGTTTAGCCTTATATGCATCAGCTCCGAATCATGTCTTTGGTCAAATGTTGGGTTTTCCTGGCTCCTATGTTTTGGTACCTTACGTTCCACTCTATCGGCTAAGGTAGCACTAGGAGAACTACTGCGATTGTGCCCTGGGTCATCCGGACGAGCACCTCAGTAGAGAAAGCCGAAAACTGACTGTCATGATATAGCGTGAGACTGGTCAACCACTCGATGACCTATCGGAATGATAGAATTCCTCCGCCCTAACGAAGGGCCGTTTCCCGGCCAGGCATGTACGCACCCCGAATTCGGGAGAGTGCGGAGCCAACAGGGGCTATATAGTAGCCCCACCATCAAACTCCTATGGCTAAGTGAAAGTGTTAAAGCATTATAGTCCGGTTGCCTCGTTCGCTGCGCTATCACCTCCTTAATAGGACCAAGACGTTGGGTTAAGTGTGAACACACGTCTTCTGCGAACACCTCCGCATTATATGTGTGGGGGCTGAAGCCGACGACTGCAATCTTTCAGGTTATACGCATGTATACATAAACGGCCGCACAGGAGGCACCATATTACTTTCAGGCAAAAGTATAAACATAGCCTTAATAAATTTCATAAAAACATTGTGTTTACAATGGGAATACATGTCACTCAAACATAATATTCTTCGAGCACTGGGACTCTATCAAACGAGCACCCTCAAGAACCTCTTCGAAATAGTGCTCGGCAGCCACTCGGCCTATGGCCGAACCCTGCGCCGCAACAGTGGTAGCATCCATCTCCGCCCAGTATGCTTTGACACGGGCAAGGGCCATCTATGAGCCTTCTATGCACGCCGACCTCTTCAAAGCATTGATGCGCGGCACCGCACCAAGGAACTGCTGCACTAAGCTGAAATAGTTGTTCGGCTTCGGCTTTTTCGGCCATAGCTGATCCACAACGGACCTCATGGAAAGTCCAGACAACCTATTAAGTTCGACCCATTCGGCTAGCTGATCCGTCAGGGGAAGCGGACGCTCTGGAACGTTAAATTGTGACCAGAATAGCTTGTCCACTTCACAATCTGACTTATCTCAGAAGTATTCGACTGCATCGACAGCGCTCGCCGCCAAGTCCATATATGCGTCTGCCAAACTCCACAGCCGATCCAGAGGGGCATAATGCGGATCTCCGAACTTCCTCTGCAGCAGAAAGGCTTCCCAGCCGCAATATCCCCGGCTTCGCGCAGCTCCTCCTTCTTCGCCCTCATAGCGGAGCGAGTGTCTTTGGTCGCCATCGTGGCCTTCTCAAGGTCCGCGGCCTTCACTCAGTTCTCTTCTTCAAGGAACTGGCAACGGTCGGCAGCGCCTTTTAATTCCAGAGCCATCTTGGCCATTTTTTTTCTTTACTTTCGCAATGGGCGGCCTTCTCGGCTCTTAACTCTTCGGCTGCCTTCAAAGCAGCCGCATTACTAACCCTCGCTTGTTCCTTGGCTCGGGCAAGTTCCGCCCGAAGGGTCTCCACGGTGGCAGCTCCGTCTGCAGTCACAACATATTAAAGATACTGGCATCATGCTACTCTTATTATGTGACATTCACCAAGAAAACATTACTTACCCTGTGACTCGTCAAGCCGCCTGTTAACAAGCTCGATGTCGGCGTCTGCCGCATCTAGTTGCCGCTTTAGTTCGGCAAACTCATGAGTCCAGCTAGCCACCGGAGCTCCCATTACCTGCACATTAAAGTAGTATGGTTATTGCCTGGGACTACGATCCTCTGTTCGCCGCCGTTCTCGACGACAACCAGAGTCTCAGGGGCTACTATCTACACAGGGCACACTTAACATGTGCGGTACCATCAAAAAGTATATTATTTCACGTACCTCAAAGACCGTCAGTAGACTCATAAAAGCTTCATGCAATCCGCTTTCGGCGGACGAAACTCTTTCCATCACCGTACCCATTAACGTACGGTGTTCCTCTGAGATGGTTTCTTGCCCCAACAGCTCCCTCAGTATGTCCGACCGCATACCAGATGGTGTCGGACTCTTTTGTTTGCTCTCTTCATGAGTCGGACGCTGAGGACTTTGGGTGGCTATAGGATTATCTTCTGGCCTCACCAAATCCGGAGAGGCCCTTCGTGACGACACTTCAAGGTCGCCCGCTTCTTGAGCGGAGGAGTCCGGGGAAGGCGTTTCGCTCTCCATCATCTCCGGAAGAAGATCCCCCAAAGATGAGCTCTGCTGAGAAGGGCTAAGATCCGAACTGCAAGATAAATACTTCGGTTATTTCCCTCAGAGGTAAGGTAATATATCTTCACTATTGAAATACTTTCTAATTACTTACAGCTCGTTGGAGGGCTGATCCTCGCGCGGACTTTGTGCGACAAAATCACCCTCCAAGGCAGGACCCTCTAGTGGGGATTTCTTCTCCCGTTTGGAAGCCTCGGTTTCCGGATCTTTAGAGGCAGTCCTCTTCCTTCCCCGAAGAGAGAGAAGGTCGGATTCTTCTCCTTGGTTATCCTCCTTCACGGAGGTGCTCATTCCCTCGGTTTGAATTGGTAGCGATGGGGGCCCGCTCTCGACCTCATCATTGCCCCCTATATCCTCCTTCGAGGGCTGCAGGCAAGGCGCGAGCCCGAGCATCTTTTCCGGCACCGGATTTTCCAAGCCCTCAGGGAGGGGGGCCGAACACCGGATCATCTTCGCCTTTGTTAGCTAGTCCTGGTCAAAGAGCAATCTCTCAAAAATGATGTCATGAATAAAAGATGGTGTGTTCGATTAGAGGATTACTTACTTGTTCGGCGGCGCAGTTGCTGCTTAGGCCCATGTCCTCGGTAGTATCCGGACACTCTATTTGAGGTCTGAAGAATGACTTATACATTTCCTCGCGCGTCAGGCCAAGGAAATTCTGAATCGCCCGCGGTCCTTCTGGGTTGAACTCCCACAAGCGAAGGGGCCGGCGTTTGCAAGGCTGGACTCAACGAACTAGCATAACTTGTATTACCACAACCAAATTAAAATCTCCCTCGAAGAGATCTTGAATGCGGCTTTGCAGTATAGGCGCGTCCTTGGCTGGACCCCAGCTCAGACCTCTGCTAATCCATGACATCAGTTGTGGTGGGGGGCCCGAGCGGAAAGCGGGGGCAGCCGCCCACTTGGCACTTCTGGGAGCCGTGATGTAAAACCACTCCCGTTGCCATAATCCAGACACCTCTGGAAAGGAACCTTTCGGCCACGGAGCTCCGGCCATCTTGCTTATTGACGCGCCTACGCACGCTGCATGTTGCCCCTCGGTCATCTTCGGCTTCACTTCCAAAGTCTTGAGACACAGGCCGAAGTAAGGGGTAATGCGGAGGAAGGCCTCACACACGACGATAAATGTCGAGATGTGGAGAAAGGAGTCCGGGGCTAGATCGTGGAAATCTAGCCCGTAATAGAACATCAAGCCTCTGACGAAGGGATCCAGAGTAAGGCCTAGGCCTCAGAGGAAGTGGGAGATGAACATAACGTCTTCGTTGGGTTCAGGAGTAGGGACAACCTGCCCTCGGGCAGGCAGCTGATGCGAAACCTTGGCGGTCAGGTATCTGGCCTCCCTCAACTTCTTGATGTCTTCTTCCGTAACGGAGGAGGGCATCCATCGGCCTTGAAGGCTAGATCCGGACATGATTGAAGGTTCGGAGCACCTAACCTGGGCTTTGGGTGTTAGAACTCGAGGTGGGGGAAGGATTCGATTGAGCACGGGAGGGAAAAAGTAAAAGCCTTGTCCCTTCATAAAGAGGGTGAATATCAAGCGTCCTCTCCGTAGCCGTTTGGACTTGCCTATAATCTAGGAGTCCTAGACATAGTTGGGTTACCCACGACCGTATTAATGAGAGTCCTGTAATTATGCGAACACAATCTCTCCTTTGACAAGACGTGTCAATAAACTGCCTCGCGTTATGTGCGGAGCTGGTTGAGGAAAATGGTTCGAATAAGCACCGGGCCATGGCATGATGTCATGTTGCCAAAACGTGTCAGCAGATTAAAGATTTGTGGAAATATTATTCTCTCTACGGTGGTATGTGGAACTTGTTTTGCAGGGTCACACACTATCCTTATATTCAAAATTCTTCTGTGGTGTATTCGGAGGAGGAACCCGCCTTGCAATGCCGAAGACGATACTGCGCGCCAGACTCATCGTCATTGAAAGCCTGGTTCAGGGGCTACTGAGGGAGTCCTGGACTAGGGGGTCTCCGGACAGCCGGACTATCTCCATTGGCCGGACTGTTAGATACAAGATTGAAGACTTCGTCTTGTGTCCGGATGGGACTCTACTTGGCGTGGAAGGCAAGCTAGGCAATACAGATATGGATATCTCCTCCTTTGTAACCGACCTTGTGTAACCCTAGCCCTCTCCGGTGTCTATATAAACCGGAGGGTTTTAGTCCGTAGGAGACAACAACATACAATCATACCATAGGCTAGCTTCTAGGGTTTAGCCTCTCTGATCTCATGGTAGATCTACTCTTGTACTACCTATATCATCAATATTAATCAAGCAGGACATAGGGTTTTACCTCCATCAAGAGGGCCCGAACCTGGGTAAACATCGTGTCCCCTGCCTCCTGTTACCATCCGGCCTAGACGCATAGTTCGGGACCCCCTACCCGAGGTCCTCCTATTTTGACACCGACAGTAAGGAAACATTTATATAGTGTGCTGAAATTTACTGTCACTTGTTACTATGGAAAACAATCCTTTGAGGGGTTTGTTCGGGATATCTTCACCTCGACCGGAGCCACAATTAGCTACCCCTCAACCTACTGCACCTACTGAAAATATTGAATATGAAATTCCTTTGGGTATGATAGAACAACTGCTAGCTAATCCTTATGCAGGAGATGGAACCAAACATCCTGATATGCACTTGATATATGTAGAAAAAGTTTCTAGATTGTTCAAGCTTACAGGTTTACCCGGAGATGAAGTTATGAAGAAGGTTTTCCCTTTATCTTTCAAGGGAAAAGCATTGGCATGGTATAGGCTATGTGATGATATTGGATCTTGGAATTGGAATCGATTGACATTGGAGTTCCAACAAAAAATTATCCTATGCATCTAGTTCATCGTGATCGGAATTATATATATAATTTTTGGCCTCGTGAAGGAGAAAGTATCGCTCTAGCTTGGGGGATGCCTAAATAAATGTTATAGTCATGCCCCAATCATGAGCTCTCAAGAGAAATTATTATTAAGAACTTTTATGCCAGGTGTCGGTGTCAAAACCGGCGGATCTCGGGTAGGGGGTCCCGAACTGTGCATCTAAGGTGGATGGTAATAGGAGGCAGGGGACATGATGTTTTACCTAGGTTCGGACCCTCTTGATGGAGGTAAAACCCTACGTCCTGCTTGATTAATATTGATGATATGGGTAGTACAAGAGTAGATCTACCACAAGATCGGAGAGGCTAAACCCTAGAAGCTAGCCTATGGTATGATTGTATGTATATGATCTATCGACTAGCCTGGCCTCGGTTTATATAATGCACCAGAGGCCTAGGATAACAAGAGTCCTAGCCAAATATGCCGGTGGGGAGGAGTCCTTGTCTTGATCCCCAAGTCTTGTGGAATCTTCCTTGTATGCGGCAGCTGTCCGAACTGGCCCATGAGTATATGGCCATGGGGGTCCTCAGCCCAATCTAACAGATCGGGAGATGATGTGACGAGTACCCCCTAGTCCAGGACACCGTCAGTAGCCCCCTGAATCGGTCTTCAAGTTAGGGATGCTCCTCAATTCTTCCTAACCGTTCTTCATCTTTGGTCGTCGGTCTTGAAAACTGGTTCAACAAATCTTCTCATCTTCGATCTTGAGGATCGCCGAAATGCATTCGACGAGTTTACACCTCGGGTATCCTAGGATCCCCTTTAAGTTTCCAGCCTTTATCGATGCCTTGTTATTTTATGCCACACCTTGGGTTTGAAGTTGTTCCCGGGCGGCAGCGTCCTCTTCCGTCCGAGCTCCAACGCCGGACTACATTCGAGGTATCTTTTGCAGCCGAGCACCAACGCCGGACCGCTTCCCAGCTCTAACGTCAGAATGTATCCGAGCTCCAATGCCGGACTATGTATCCGAGCTCTAACGTCGGAATGTATCCGAGCTCCAACGCCGGACTATGTATCCGAGCTCCAACGCCGGACTGTATCTGAGCTCCAACGCCGGACTGTATCCGAGGTGTTGTAAATCACCTTGGTTCAAAGAAGTTTGAAGGAGTTTAGCCGAGCTTAATGCCGGAAATGCCCTCTATGGAGCCAGCCACTAGCGCTCGAGCTTTATGACGGACTGCTTCCGAGGTGGTGCACCACCCCGACTGTGGGCCGATTTTTTGTCAATATTTTTGATTGGTGCAATTTTATTCTCTACCGAGATATATAGCCAGTAGCCCTCAAGGTGGGTATCGGTCTAAAAGCCGAGATGCACATGAAGGATGACAGAAGACCGCTGATCCCAGTAGCCACTGAGACTCAGGTTGATTTACAAAATCGGTCTGAGGATCAAGTCCTAGCTCGACAGAATACTTCAGGACACAAAAAGCGGTGTGCTCAGTCCTCGAGACTCAGGTTGGGTGCAGCCGACCAACCTGAGGATCAAAATCTCCTCGGAAACTGTATTACACTTAAAATTTTCTGCATTGGACAGGCAATGCAGTAGCCCCCGAGACACTGGTCGGGTGGCAACACCAGATCAGGGGATCGATATGCCCCTTTAATATTTGTAAATAATAAGCCCGAAGCCCAGTAGCCCCCGAGCCTTAATGCGGGCATGGGTGGCCGAATTAAGGATCGATATCCATAGTAAAATCACAAATTATGTGTAATGACTCTATGTATCCAAGTACTTTACGTCATTAATGCTCGGGTCTGCATTGTACAAAACTTTGTTGACCGACCATCGGCTTCCACCTCCTCGGCCAGTAGCCGAGGAGTGTTTGTCCTACTTTATAAAGCCTTTATGAGGGCAAAGATTTACGACAAACAAGGCAAACTGGCCATACGGTTTTATAAACAAAGGTACGTAGAGAGATATGT
Organism: Triticum urartu; assembly: GCF_056163025.1. NCBI lineage: Eukaryota > Viridiplantae > Streptophyta > Magnoliopsida > Poales > Poaceae > Triticum > Triticum urartu. The sequence goes on along the minus strand of NC_141873.1, from coordinate 273,820,163 downwards.
TATATTACTGTTTAACAGAAGAAATGTCTTCCAAAGAAAATAATCCCGCTATGGGTTCCTTTCTTTAGGTTGTCATGCTAAGCATGATCATGAAACCTCAGCTCGAATGTAAGAGCAAAATATCAAGGATTTAGTTTGGGAGGCTAGTTAATAGCCCCCGGTAGTGTTCGGCGACAGTCGAGGTCAAGCCGTAAACACTTCGTCCATTGTTATGAATGGCCCGTCATTTAACACTGTCATCGGATCGCTGACCAGTTTATACTTATTGTGACAGTCAGTTTTCGGCTTTCTCCACTGAGGTGCTTAACCATGTGAGCTGGAAGCACAATCGCAGTGGTTCTCCCTTTGCACACCTAGCCGAACAAAGTGGAACGCAGGAGGCAAGCGCAGGAGCCGGGCAACCCAACTATTGACCGAAGACACAATTCGAAACCGATGCATATATAGCAATATCCGAGAATGTTTTTGCCGGATCTCTAAAGGTGTCCGGCGTTGCATTGCGAGACTTGTGCTGAAAACACACAAATAGTTTAAAAGTGCCACAAGCTTGGAAAACCAAAAAACGTCAATAAAAACTTGACGTCCGAACAAGATCAAGTGTTCGGTGCCAATCCGAAAATTGGCCTTAGAAAAAAGTGCTTCTGTCGTGCTTTAACATGACACATCCTATCTCAAAACTTCAAGCGGGCCAGCCTACGGCTTCAACCTCCTATCCCGAAGGCGGAGTACTTCTCGTTAGGCTAGCTTAGCAAACTAAACTCTAGCAGCTTTGAGAGAGAAATTAGGCTCCCCGGCTAGTGACCACACACTTGTGTCGAAAAAAGGAGTGATAAATAATAATAATAATAATAATAATAATAATAATAATAATAAAAAAAAAATTTTGCAACGACTAAGAAGAAGAACATTTATTATAAAATGGCTCAAATAAATTTAAGAGCCCCCAAGTGACTTGAGTAAAAGAATGATTGCATATACCGGAGTACTTATATCATATCTATGTTCAACCGAACTTTAAACGCGTCTTGACCGACCGTCGGTTTCTCCCTCTTCGGTCCAGGCCGAAAAGTGTTATGTACTCCATCTGTCGAGAATATCGATGGTGTTTCCAATAACCAGGCAATCAGGCCATAAGGCTGTAACAGACAAAGCGCGCTCAGGGAACTTATGCTATATTACTGCAAAGTGTAAGAAGCATCTTCAAAGAAAATAGTACCCCCACCGATACCTTTCTTCGGTGCTCATTTTTATTATGAGACTTGTGCAATAGATTTTTTGTACTCATGAGTTCCGTTGTGTGCCGACCATCATTGAAAACAATAAGAGCGCTAGCTTTCGGCTTCACCCAGTCTGAGGTCCGGCTTGGGTGACCCGATCGTGACAATCGCAGAGGTGCTCCCTTTACTCCCTAGTCGAACAATCGGGAACGTAGGTAAACATAGGAGCGAGACAACCCAGCTTGCAAATCTCTTAAGTCAATATGGTGCATATTGTGGCGTAATACACGAACAAGGAACGAAGCCGTACAAGTATAATCATATGCAAGAGGAAAAGCTTCATAAAGGAAGCCCCCAAGTAAACGGGGTATTTGAATTTATGCGTCACAAACAAAGTTTGGATAAGGAAATTTTTTACAAGCAACTTTTTTCCAAAAAAGTATAATGCTTGGTCGAACCAAACACAAGTTAGAAATTAAAGCTTTGAGCATGAAAGCGACTTAGCTGGTTAATGTGTTCGGTATTGATGACGTGGTCCGAGCTTGATGCGGGGCAAGGTTCCAACCCCCAAGCCGGTCCCGAGGTGTTGGAGCGGAGAGCTCGACACGCCGAAGTGGTGACATAGCACGGTCAATGCAGACCGGCATAGTGACGCCGAAGTCCCCGGATTATTTTCCTGTGCACAAAAAATAGTGCAAACCGGAGATAATAGTAATAATGATAATTAAAAAAAACAGTTGCATAATGAATAATTTATGCATAGTGAGTAATAAAAGAAATATGGCCTGGCGCCGAAGTCAATGTCGATGCACGGCATCGGCGTGATGCGGTGAAGGCGTGACAACGCCTGAATTTGCAGGGCGGTCCGGGCTCCGGATGCGGCGTTCGCCGAACAATGTGCGGAAACTGACCGAACCACCACGCGACCGGTTTTAATGTGGCCGCCATTTGATAGACCTGTGTACAGATGATGGAACAAACCAGAGTAATAATTCCTTAATAAAAATAAACCCAACAAGCAAAAATTGTTAGGATTAATAGCACCTGGTTTATTTGTTGTAGCAATCCGAAGAAAGGTGATTCCCAAAATTGGTACTCGATCCACGCACCCATTGCCTGATGGGCGATAAAGCGATGGTATGGCGATGCTGGCCAAGGTTGGCTCGCCGAGGCAAAGCCTTCGGTCTAGCTATCATGACAGAGCTGGTCGGCTAATGACGCCGAAGTCTCCGGAGTAGGTTGATGAAGAGATGGCGAAGCCCCTGGTCCAACCGAGATGTTGAAGCCTCGATGTCAACCGATGAGTCAAAGTAGGTCGGTGTGATGGACACCAGCTTGAAGAAGCACTAGTGCGGCCCTGCCGTTGCAGGTCGTGACGTGGTCGATGCCGACTTGATGAAGTGATCGTACGGTGATGCCGGTATGCCCGCTTCGTGTAATCTGTGGGGTGGCGATGTTGGTGATGATTTATCCTTCGCGATGCCGGACTCTTGTTTGTCTTGCCGAGATGATGATCCGAAGAAGTTGAGCTTGGCTCAATAAAGTGACGACATGTCTAGCGCAGGTTGGCAGCCTTGGAGCAATATCGCCGGACTGGTTTGACACCAGCATGATGATGAAGGCGACCTCAGGGGAGGCTTAAAAATTTACGGGCACGTGTTTAAAAAAACGCATAATACCCTAGAAGAGAATTCCTCTACAAAGGTTGTCCAATGTCACGTTCATAAAGAAACATGAATTCGGGTCGGATCCGTATTCGCGCAGAAAACGGATCCGAAAATTGATCCACTTATCGGAAGGTTCCTGGAGTTTGAACCGTCGGATCGAGCTGAAATTTGGAGGGCTGGTAGATATGAGAATTACGCAGTAGATGAATGGTTGGATCTTCCAAAGGACCTCCGACCAAGGCTCTGGAGACCACGCCCTAAACTCGTGCAGATTCCCGTCCAGATTTGACAGGGCTCCGCTATATCATAGATTGTCGAAGATTCCTCCATCAGAACTCGACGAAATTTTGCATGGATGTTGGAGACTCAATTCCCCACAATTCCACCAAAGGGATCGTCAAAGCGATGCTCTAAGAGGTGGTGGCAGAATATACAAGTTTGCTGTTCGAAAAAACAGCACGTTCGCCCGAGGGCAATGTTGACGTTGAGCTCCCGAGCTCCATGGATGATTCCTCCATGACCTTGATAGAGATCGGAGTTCATGTTGATGAAGGCCCTCGTCCGAACATGACGATCGGAGATGGAGCATGGTCCTCGGTCAAGCCAAGGTGACCAGTCGAGCCGCCGATGAAGATGCCGGCATCGCAGTTGACCTGCAGACGAGCCATCGATCCTTTTGCCGATCACACAGCGGAACTCTCAATGAAAGCACCAATGTCGGTGTCAAAACCGGCGGATCTCGGGTAGGGGGTCCCGAACTGTGCATCTAAGATGGATGGTAACAGGAGGCAGGGGACATGATGTTTTACCCAGGTTCGGGCCCTCTTGATGGAGGTAAAACCCCACGTCCTGCTTGATTTATATTGATGATATGGGTAGTACAAGAGTAGTTCTACCACGAGATCGGAGAGGCTAAACCCTAGAAGCTAGCCTATGGTATGATTGTATGTATATGATCTATCGACTAGCCTGGCCTCGGTTTATATAATGCACCAGAGGCCTGGGATAACAAGAGTCCTAGCCGAATACGACGGTGGGGAGGAGTCCTTGTCTTGATCCCCAAGTCTTGTGGAATCTTCCTTGTATGCGGCAGCTGTCTGAACTGGCCCATGAGTGTACGGCCATGGGGTCCTCGGCCCAATCTAACAGATCGAGAGACGACATGGTGAGTACCCCCTAGTCCAGGACACCGTCACCGGGCTTTCTCGTAATGATCAAACCATGCTTGATACTTCTTGTGCTAGTTCTTTTATGAAGAAGACTATTGAATTCCGGTGGGATATCTTGGAAAGAATTAAATGCAACTCTGAATATTGGGAACTTGACAAAGGTAAAGATTCAGGTATTAAACTTAAGTATAATTGTGTTAAATCTTTTATGGATACTGATGCTTTTCAAAAGTTTAGCACTAAATATGGACTTGACTCTGAGATAGTAGCCTCCTTTTGTGAATCATTTGCTACTCATGTTGATCTCCCTAAAGAGAAGTGGTTTAAGTATCACCCACCTATTAAAGAAGAAATCAAAGAACCGATACCAGTTAAAGAAGAAACTATACCTTATAATGTTGATCCAGTTGTTCCTTCTGCTTATATTGAGAAACCACCTTTCCCTGTTAGGATAAAGGAACATGCTAAAGTTTCAACTGTGGTTAACAAAAGCTATATTAGAACACCCAAACCAGATGAACAAATTAAAGTAGAACCTAGTATTGCTATGGTTAAAGATCTCTTGGAAGAAGATATGGATGGGCATGTTATTTACTTTTGTGAAGAAGCTGCTAGAATTGCCAAACCTGATAAAAAGGATAAACATAGACCTGCAGTTGGCATGCCTGTCATCTTAGTTAAAATAGGAGATCACTGTTATCGTGGTTTAAGTGACATAGGTGCTAGTGTGAGTGCTATTCCTTACACCTTATACCAAGAAATTATGAATGACATAGCACTCACAGAGATAGAAGACATAGATGTTACTATTAAACTTGCTAATAGAGACACTATTTCACCAATTGGGATTGTTAGAGATGTTGAAGTCTTGTGTGGAAAAATAAAATACCCTACTAATTTTCTTGTTCTTGGTTCCCCACAAGATGACTTTTGTCCCATTATCTTTGGTAGACCTTTCTTGAACACCGTTAATGCTAAGGTAGATTGTGAGAAACAAACTGTCGGGATTAGTTTTGGTGATGAGTCTCGTGAGTTTAATTTTTGCAAGTTTAGTAGAAAGCTTCATGAAAAAGAATTTCCTAGTAAGGATGAATTAATTGGTCTTGCTTCTATTGTTGTACCACCTATCGATCCTTTAGAACAATATTTGCTAGACCATGAAAATGATTTTCATATGCATGAAAGAAATGAAATAGATAAGATTTTCTTTGAACAACGTCCTCTACTTAAACACAATTTGCCTATTGAAACTCTAGGAGGTCCTCCTCTACCTAAAGGTGATCATGTGTTTGAATTAAAACAATTGCCAGACACTTTGAAATATGCTTATCTTAATAAAAAGAAGATATATCCTATTATTATTAGTGCTAACCTTTCAGAACATGAAGAAAAAAGATTATTGAAAGTTCTAAGGAAGCACCGAGCTGCTATTGGATATACTCTTCATGATTTAAAGGGCATTAGTCCCACCCTATGTTAGCACAAAATTAATATGGAACCTGATGCTAAACCCGTAGTTGATCACCAACGTCGGTAAAATCCGAAGATGAAAGATGTGGTAAGAACGGAAAACATAAAACTTCTGGAAGCAGGTATAATCTATCTGTAACGCCCCGAGACCGATGTGCCAGGTGTCCTCCAGTTATTCGCTGTTGTTGCCTTGTCTTTGCTTGCGTGTCATGCATCTCATATCATGTCATCATGCCATCATGTCATAAATCTTTTGCATCTTAACTAAATAAATTGTGTGGATCTTCGATCCATTTAAATCAAAGGAAGAGTGACTTCTCTTTATAACATATCCTCCTAATATTTAGGGAGCTATTTTAAATATTCCATTAATTTGGAATCACCAAAAGACACTTGCAAGTAATTCCCCAGGCCTTTGTTATCTCACATCTTGTCCTCAAACTTTGCCCATATTTTTTCTTTCTTCGCTTTCTCGATCTCCACAAAAATTCCGAACATTTTTGGACTCTCTAAAAATGTTTTGTTAATTCAAACTTATTTGAATCACATTCAAAAGTGATTGAATGCAATCCTTCCAAGCGGTGCCTAATGCATTTTCTCGGGACGAACTCATTTTTATGAGTCCGGGAAACTTAACCGCATGCCCAAATGTTTTCTCTAACCCCTCCTTTTCCATTTTTTTCTCCTCTCTTTACTTTCCGTTAAAGGAAATTGAAAGAGAGTTGGAAAGGGAAGAGAGAGGCCCAGCCTAGCCGGCCACTAGGGCCTCTAGTAGCCACCTCCCACCAGTGGCCTATAGGCCCATCCAGCCGCCGGCCTTCCTAGGCCAAGCACCAGCGCCGACCCATGCCAGCCCACCTACAGCTAACCCTAGGCACCCGACTCCTTTCTCCCTCGTTTCCTTCCCCCTCGCGCCGCCAGAACCCTTCGCCCGACCCCTCGCTCAGCTCCTCTCGATCCTCCTCCTCCTCGTTCCTCCTCCCGCCGCCTCACACCCCCCCTGCACCGCATCGCCAGGGAGAGGAACTCCCCAGCACGCGCGCCCCCCTCTCTTCCATCGCCCCTGCTTCAGTCTCTCGTTGTCGCCTCTCCTCCTCCGTGCCCCGTCGCCTCGGCCTTGCCAGCCTCGCCGAGATAGAGGCACCGCTCGAGCCTGAGGGCCTACCTCCGTCTCCAGTCGTCACCAGCGAGCGACCCCGTTCCCTTTTTCCTCCTCGACGCCTCGCAGCTACCGTCTCGTCTCGCAGGCCGCCGCCATCGTCTGCCGCGTTCCCAGCTCCCTCTGTCGACCGAGCTGCCGCCCGGTTGCATCGCCGCCCCGCCGCCCGCATAGCTCCATCCGTACAGCCGCCGCGCCCTGCTACCGCTACCTCCTCCTCCGGCCACGCCCTTCCTGGTCGGATCCCGTAGCCATTTTGCTGTTTTGGACTTCCAGCAGTGCCTCTGCTACGTGCAAGCAGAGGATGAGGCACTCGCTCGCCCCCGCCATGGGTTCTCGCCTCTGGACCCACCTCCTCTCCTCCTCTGCGCCCATGGGCCTCGACGCCCTTGTTGTTGTTGCTGCTGCTAGACCACCATGGCGCCCTCATGGAGACTAGGGCCACCACTGAGAACCCCCAGTCCTGTCAAGACGTGCACACGGAGACCCAAGTCAGGAAACTATCGATGGCCCTCAAAGTTCAACAATTGTCGACATCGGAGTACGACTACTTCAACGTGTGAACAACTACGCGGATTCGCTGAGTACCCCTTCGGATTCGTCAAGTTCGACTACCCCGCAAGACCCGGAGCGCCAAGTACCTCTACCGCCTTCTTCGGAATCCTAAGAACGCCAAGTACTTCATCACCCGGCGCCTAAAACGACTCCCGACGCCGAAGACCCATGAACAAAAACCGTCAAGTTTGACTACCGTCGACCTCCGAAGAACAGGGTTTTGCCGAGTACCCCTTCGTTTTGTCAAGACCATCAAGTCTCTCGATGACAAGTGCACGACTACGCGGATTGTACCAAGTACCCCTTCGTTTCGACGAGACCAGCAAGTCCGAAGAATGCCAAGTTCGATGACGCTCTCCACCCGAACGACTACCACCGACGCGTACCTCTCTGTCGCCACGGGTTTCGTCAAGTTCAACGGTGAACCCCGAATCCCTCAGATTCGTCAAGTCCGAAGGTGCAAGTACCACTCCGAACCATGTACGACGACCATCGCCGAAGACCCGTGTAACGCGAACGTCAAGTTCGACTACCGTCGCTTGAACCACTACTTCCCACGATGACCCTGTGAACAACTACTTCCCCTTCGACACGTGTACCCCTACCGCCGAACTCGATCTGTTCCGATAATGCATGCTTCAAAGGTATAACCCCGAGATGACCACCCGTGGACCGTGTGCAAGAGTTGTATGAGATGCATGTTGGTTGTTGTAATCCGCCCGTGAATGTTAGTTGTTCCCTCGTTTGACACCGTCGTCTACCCATGGGAACCCTGTATCCGGGAGCACCCCATCTTGTTGCATGACACAGTCACACCCACTTCCTTTTGCACCAGTATCCCCATGAGCTACCGGATCATCAGAATGTTGCCGCGGCATCATTTCCGTTTCGTCTCAATGGCACCCCTTTCTTTCCACCATGGTGGCCAATGCTTCATAATGTTCTTATCAACTTTTTCATAAAAAATGCATAAAACTTTCTCATGTCATGCGCATCATGATAATAACATTTAAATGTTTAAAATTGTTGTTGCACCAAATTGATAAATGCATATGGGGATTTACCGGGTTTGTTGTTTATTATATCTGGCCCCACTTAAATTGTTTAGGTGGTTTAGTCTTGTTATGTTTCACCTCTTGCCATGTTAACCAACATTTAATATTGTTGAGTACCTAAACAAGAGAGAACTAAATAATTCATGTGGTGTTCCGTCAATATGCAACTAGTTGCATATTGAGCTCCACTTAATTTGTAGGTTTGTTTTGTGCATTTTGCCATGCCATGTTTCTTTAAACCGGACATGCATCATACTTGGTTGTGCATCATGCCATGATTATGTGGTGGTTGTTTACTATGTTGTTTGTTTCTTTCCGGTGTTGCTTCCTCGGGTTAGTTCCAATAACGTCGCGTTTGTGAGGATTTGTTCATCTACGTCCGTTTGTCTTCTTCATGGACTCGTTCTTCTTCCTTGCAGGATCTCAGGCAAGATAACCATACCCTCGAAATCACTTCTATCTTTGCTTGCTAGTTGCTCGCTCTTTTGCTATGCCTATGCTGCGATACCGACCACTTGCTTATCATGCCTCCCATGTTGTTAAACCAAGCCTCTAACCCACCTTGTCCTAGCAAACCGTTGTTTGGCTATGTTACCGCTTTGCTCAGCCCCTCTTATAGTGTTGTTAGTTGCATGTGAAGATGAAGTTTGTTCCTTGTTGGAACATGGAGATGTTGTTCCTTGTTGGAACATGTTTATTTGTTGGGATATCACAATATCTCTTATTTAATTAATGCATCTATATACTTGGTAAAGGGTGGAAGGCTCGGCCTTATGCCTGGTGTTTTGTTCCACTCTTGCCGCCCTAGTTTCCGTCATATCGGTGTTATGTTCCTGGATTTTGCGTTCCTTACGCGGTTGGGTTATAATGGGACCCCTTGACAGTTCGCCTTGAATAAAACTCCTCCAGCAATGCCCAAAATTGGTTTTACCATTCGCCACCTAGCCTTTTCTCTCCCTTGGGTAGGCCTGCCCAAGGGTCATCTTTATTTTAACCCCCCCGGGCCAGTGCTCCTCTGAGTGTTGGTCCAAACTAGAGCCCTGTGCAGCGCCCCCTCGGGGAAACTCGAGGTTTGGTTTTAGTTGTATGGAGAGCTCATCTGAGTGTGCCCTGAGAACGAGATATGTGCAGCTCCTATCAGGATTTGTCGGCACATTCGGGCGGTGTTGCTGGACTTGTTTTACCATTGTTGAGATGTCTTGTAACCTGGATGCCGAGTCTGATCGGACCGTCTTGGGGAGAAGGAATATCCTTCGTTGACTGTGAGAGCTTGTGATGGACTAAGCTGGGACACCCCAACAGGGATTTGAACTTTCGGAAGCCGTGCCCACGGTTATGGGCAGATGGGAACTTGTTAATGTCCGGTTGTAGAAAACCTGAAGTTGATCTTAATTAAAATACATCAACCGCGTGTGTAACCATGATGGTCTTTTCTCGGCGAAGTCCGGGAAGTGAACATGGTGTTGGAGTTATGCTTGACGTAGGTTGTTCTAGGATCACTTCTTGATCATAGTTTCTTGACCGCGCTTTGCTTTCTCTTCTCGCTCTCATTTGTGTATGTTAGCCACCATATATGCTAGTCGCTTGCTGCAGCTCCACATCATACCTCTTACCCTACCTATAAGCTTAAATAGTCTTGATCGCGAGGGTGTGAGATTGTTGAGTCCCCGTTACTCACAGATACTTCCAAAACCAGTTTGCAGGTGCCGATGTTACCAAGCAGGTGACGCAACCAAGCTCAAGGAGGAGCTCGATGAAGATCTTGTCCATTGTGTTGTTCCGTTTCAGTTGATCAGTCGTGGAGCCCAGCCGGGATGATCGGGGATCTGTGTAGCATTTGGGGTAGTCTTATTTTATTTTGATTCCGTAGTCGGACCTTGTGTGTATCTGGATGATGTAATGCTTTATTCATGTATTTGTGTGAAGTGGCGATTGTAAGCCAACTATGTATCTTTCTCCCTTATGTATTACATGGGTTGTGTGAAGATTACCTCACTTGCAACATTGCTTTCAATGCGGTTATGCCTCTAAGTCGTGCTTCGACACGTGGGAGATATAGCTGCATCGAGGGCGTTACAAGTTGGTATCAGAGCCTTCCCCGACCTTAGGAGCCCCCTGCTTGATCGAATCGCTGGCGTTGTTGAGTCTAGAAAAATGTTTTGAGTCATTTAGGAATTATATATCGGAGAGTAGGAATTCTTTTTACTCCTCAGTCCCTTCATCGCTCTGGTGAGGTATCCTGACATAGAGTTTTGAGTCTTGTCTTCTCAAATCTCACTTAATTTTTTTAGGATCACGCGGGTATCTTGGAGTCGTTCCGATGGTTTTGTGACGAGAACATTGTTCTTGGTGCCTCCTGACATTTAGGGGTTGTGGCAGTGTCCCGGGGAGTTGAGCTCCGAGGTGTTGCCGTCACAATTTTATCGTTGCTGTTCTGGAATACCTGAGTTTCGCCGACATCGAAAATCTCTTTTATGCAGTTGTTGGTGAGATAACCTTGACGCCACCCAGTACTGGGGCGGGAGTTCGGGAGTATTGCCATAACTCGTATAACGGATGCTTTTCGAAGGTTGAGGTAAACGATTTTCGAAGGTTTCTTGGTTATGTGTTGAAGGACGGATACAGCTGGATGTAGGATTTGCTAGTTTTGGGTGAGATATTATGCTTCCCCTGTATCCCCAACACCTGATTGCATAACTGGAGAGTTTTGGGAGTTTATAAGTCAGAATTCAAGTAGCTCATAGGAATTCTTTCCAACAGACACATGATACGATATGGGATATATCATATGTTTGTTACGGCTCATTCTGCAAGTCAATCCTCTGTTTTGTTTTGAGTTGTGGTATTCGAGTTGCTTCGAAGTCAAGTGTTGATTCCATACCTTCCCTAAGCGGTGTTCTCATACTACTATGGGAATCCAATCCTTCTTGATCATCGAGATTGTCATGTCAATCTTATTCAACCGGTGTGTCTCTCTTCAAGTGGATCCGATCACTTCAACATTCGCAAGATCAATTATCAGTTTTTCTCAACGATGTTTGTTTCATCCATCTCCAAGTTGCCTTTGTTTTTTCCCGCCCTCCCTCCCTTGTTTTTCTTCGAGGACTCATATATCTCAATCAAGTATCATTTTATTGATGTGAAGTCTCTTCTTTCTTTCCTTTCAATGTTCTTATCCGGTGATTCTCATGAAGATACTAATGGAGCCTCAATTTCATCATCCTTCGTTCTTTTCCCTTCTCCGGTGGATTTAATCCAAGTTTTCAGTGTTGACCATATCCTTTTCCTCGTTTCAAATGTTTTCCCATGCCTTTGCACCTCTTTATCATTCACTTCTCATTATTCAATTGGTCCGGAGTGTTCAAGATATCTCGAAGATTCATGTTTCCACTCTGCTTTCGTAATCCTTTCAAGCTCTTTCGAGGTTTTTATCTCATTCAAGCCATTTAATTCCACCAGTGCAATTTCTCTTTCGAGTAATCATTTCAACAATGTTTTCTCTTGAGTGGGCCCTAACCCACAGGTCTTTTCCCAGGATCTTACCTGACTCTTCTAATTTTCCCGGAGTTATCCTAAATTCCTTTTGAAGTTTGACATAAGAATGATTCATCTTCAGTCATATGTATTTCTCCAATATCGTTTCGAAATTCTTTTCATCGCTGGTTCAACCTTTCTAGTCTTCATCCCGGAGTATCTCAACAATTCATGGTGGTCTTTATCATCGTCATTCTCTGCATTTGAAGACCGAAGAAGAGTTGTCCTCCATATCTTTTTCCGCTCTCTCAAGGATCACTGGCTCTAGCTTCGTGTCATCCTCTCATAATTGTTTTCGTTTGTGAGATATTGTTTTCATCCTTCCAGAGCAATTCATGAGTCTTTGCAGTTTATTTCTCCGGAGCCCATCATTCTCAGCTTTCAGCTATCATTCTCCAAATCTTACCGGTGCATCGTTCAAGTGATCTCTAATCAGTTGTGATCCCTTCGTTCACATGTATCTAGATTGTCTCAAGTATTTTCGTTCATTTCACAATTCTTCCCGGTGTTTCTTTATATTTTCCTCATTCATTTCCAATTAATAGGGTGGTTCGTTCAAGATCTCTTCCTTGGTTATCATATCAATTTATTCGTTCTTCCAAATTCTACCGGTGGATCGTTGAAGTTTTTTCTCAAGTTTGTGTTATATCTCTCTTAATTCTTTCTACGAGAATAAGTAGTATGCCAAATCCGTTGTTTGTCATCAATTAAATTGGTGAAGGATAAGCATAATGTAATTATTATTCTTGTTTCATTGAGTGAATTCAATTCTTTATTCCGGAGGTTCATCATATCACATTCTCGGTTCGAGAGGCTTATCTTTTCTTTTCCAAGATTTCCAAGCTCTCGCAATTATATCACCAAGGAGATCCATCTAAATCATTGCAAGGATTCACCTTGTGTTTTCAACTTCTCTTTCTTTTCGTTTGATCATTTTTTACCAGAGTTCTTCATGGAGGCTCTACATGATGGTTCATCAAGGATTCAATTTCTTCTCGAAGTGTTCATTGAGATTCTTTTCAAAGGAGTTCAAGCATTCTTCATCTTGCAATCCAGAGTGCAGTTCTTCCTATCTAAACTTTTGAGGTGGTATTATGTCATTCTTGTCAATTTAAGTTCGTGTTTCATGATTCACATCTTGCCAAGAATGAGATATTTTAAATCCATCAATCTCTTCATTGGAATTATCTTGGGTTATATTTCACCAAAGCCTTCCCTAAGGATTGTTGCTACTTATGGTGTTTATAAATGACCCAAGTTCTTCAATTATCCTCCCGGTGAAATAAGTTTCTCGTCTCCTTGTTCAAATCAATCCAATCTATTGTGTTCGTTAGTGGCGGAATTTCACCTCATAGTTTTGAGATGTTTTCCATAAGCCCACAACAAGCTTACTCTTTTCGTTGTGGATTTTTCCAACAACTCCGTTCAACCCTTCTCCTAAGGATGCCTTTTCAAGCTCAATCGTGGCAGAAGTTGGCATTTTCTTCTCCATTTTCCTATTTCAATTATCTATCGTCTATTCTTTCGTTTCGGAGGCATTGTGATATGCTTCTTTCAACCATCATCTCGTTTTATCAAAGATCATGTTCTTTCCTTTGCTTATGCATTTAACCGGAGTGTTGTGTCCTGTAACATCCCAAATTTTGCAATTTGGAATGTTATACACTAGATCATCATGCATAGCATATTTTCTTGCATTTTGGTTGATCCTAGAAATTCACGCAACTCAAGGACCTTCGGTGAGAGTGGGAGATTTCGTTATTTTCATATTTGAGAGTTTTATCAAATTTTGAAAAGAGGATCATTTGATTTATTTATTTCATCTTCAATTATTTTTCCAATATCAAAAGTATAAGAGAGGGAATAATATGACTTTCCCAAATTTAGGAAAAATGAAGATTTAATGAATAAATCAAATTTTGGTTTTGTCAGAGTTTCGTCTGCTTTTATTTGGATAGGGAAAAATGTGCGTTTTCAAAAATTGCATTCTAGGTCCGGAGTAAAGTTCATTTTGTTCGACTCATTTTTAGGAGTCGGGGAAAATTCACTTTAGTAATTTTGGAGTTCGTTTAGTTTAGTTTTCTTTTGTTTTTCTGCGCGCGAATCCAGTTAAAAAAAGGGACTAAGGCCAGCCGGGCCAAAGGCCCAGCCGGCCGGCCGGCACCCCAGCCAGCGCGCGCGCCAGCCGCAGCGCCAGGCCGCCGCCTCCCTCGCTCTAGGCCGAGTCCCAGAGGGACTCTAGGCCGGTTAGCCCCCCCTTTCCTTGTTTTGTTTTCCCTCTTTTGCTTGCCCCCTACCCCAATCCCCCCCCACCTATATAAATACACCCCAACCCCCCCTCTCCTCACATCAATCCCAAGCCCCTCTCCTCCTTAGCCGCGCCCCACCCCGCGCCCCTCACCCGCCGCCGCCGCCCTATAGCCGCCGTCGTCGCCGTTCGCCGGAGCCTCGCCGAGGTTGTCCCGTGCCGCGTCTCTTTTTCTCCCCTCGGTTCAGTTCTTCTTCTAAACCGTTCCGGTTCTTTCTTAATCGTTCCAGTTTTCTTTCGTTCTTTGTTTCGGTTTTCTTTTCCAAAAACCCTAGATCGGTTTTCGTTCTTCTTTCAGACCGTTCGTCTCAACAAACATGATCACCGATTATTCCCCGGTTAACGACGCCCGTTCGTTTAATCGTTCGTCTCTTCCTTTTCGTCGGTTTTATTCCGCGATCGCGATCTCAGATCCGATCTTCGTTCTAGTCTTTCTTCTCGCTCATTTATCGGAATCAGGTGATTCAAGCGCCTGGAGTTTCGTTTCGAAACCGCCGTCCCGTCTAATCGACTTAAACAAGTTTTTGCCCCGGTAAAATTTTACCTAGTTTCAACTTGCTAGAACCGAGTTGTTTTCTTCCGCCGTTTGTTTTCTGTTTCTTTGTTCGGTCCGTTCTTTCTTTGCAACCGGAGTTCTTAAGTTGAACTTTCTGGTTCGTTCTCTTGTTCGAGTTTTACCTGTGCATTAGATGAGTACTTATTGTGTGCTTGTTGTTTGTCTGCGATAGATCACCCAGATTGCGCCGCCTGTTACCTCCAAACCCTAGGTCTCGCGGATCATCAGCAAGGCAAGTAACACTTTGATCATACCTTTTCTACAATCCATGTTTTATTGCATTAGATCAATCCTATCACATTGCATGATTAGGATCTAATTAAATTGTGGGATGGGAAGTAGATGAGGTAGTACCTATCACCTGTATTATTATGAAACCTTTGGGAGTTACTTCTACGTTTGCTTATTATGCCATGCTATGCTAGTAGACGTGGATTGGGTGAGTGATATCCATGACAGATGTAAGTTGATAATTTAATGGTTTATCTAAGGTGGCAACTTAAACACACATCTGGGTGGATTGAGGCACCTGATGTCTATCAGGACTTGCCTGTTTTTATTTCGGACCGCCACCCAGGCTCAAAGGGATCATAAGATAATTCATGCTAGAAACTTCCGTGTGCAGCCACATGCTACTATGGGCTCTGGCGTAGTTGACTAAGTTGTGCGAACTCTTACGGGGTGGACTAGCAGATGTAGGGGTTGTAGGTGGTACGGTCTACCCCACATGTAAGGTGCTAGCGCTTCTGAAAGACTATGTCTCAGTCATCCATTTCTCAAACACCATGTAGTGCGAGAAAACAAACGGAGGCGATCGAGTCATGTGGGGAAAAGTGCGCAAACCTCTGCAGAGTGTACAAACTAATCATGATTAGCTGTGTCCCCGGTTATGGACAACTTGAGTAACTAGTACTTGAATATCATGTGAATCTCAACATGTTACTTCTAATTAATGTTGTTGGGTTTTAATTGTTCACTTAATTGGGATCGGAATGCTGTCAACCATTCTCGATGTTTCACAACCACCATGATAGTTAAATAAATTTATTCCTTTGCAGTAGGGAAAAACTGGCTTTACGCAAAACTGTAACCATAGAGCTTTCCACCAGCCATATATGCATATAGTATAGCTGTTTCATTCCATTACTCTCTATGTGTTACCTTGCCAGCATATTCCATGTGCTGACCCATTTTTGGGCTGCAACTTCTCATGTTGCAGACTTTTCAGACGACGAGTAAGGTGCTTTTAGGTCGTGGTTCTATACTCAGTGATGCCGTTGGAGTTGATGGACCCATTTATCTTCCGAGTCTTCCGCTGTTATCGTTATTAGATGGCCTTAAGCCATATTTATTGTAATAAGTTCTCTTTGAGACAACGATGTAATAAGTGTGTGATTGCCACTCTGCTATAAATCCTTCGATGTACTGTGTGGTGTCAGCATTACTGATCCAGGGATGACACCCGAGCACAGAGCACTTGATCCATTCGGGTCGGGTCGCCACAGAGATGGTATCAGAGCACACGCTGACTGTAGGACACGACCACTAAGTTAAAGCCATAGATCACCATTCTCTTCTCATTTTCTAACTCATCTTTTCTACTCTTTTAGGATGACGAACGCGAAGATTAAGTACGCTCAACCGGATGAAGGCACACCATTTGGATTTCACCTGAAGGAAGTCACCAAGTACCTGAATATCGATTACCAAGCTTCACGGGAACCTTCAACGCCACTCTGCCTGAAGAGGAGCGCTGGAAGATTCAAGCTCACGTTCCGGGAAGGACATTCGCACCAATCACGAAGCCCATAGATAGTGTTTTCAATGCACCAACCTGGAGTCTGGG
The DNA here is from genome assembly GCF_056163025.1 of Triticum urartu. NCBI lineage: Eukaryota > Viridiplantae > Streptophyta > Magnoliopsida > Poales > Poaceae > Triticum > Triticum urartu. Next base: position 273,803,627 of record NC_141873.1, on the reverse strand, counting down.
AAGGAGCATGGCAGCTCATATCACCATAGGATGCATTGGAGAAGTTTACCAAGAAGACCTCAAGGACACTATCTACCAGATTTGCGGACGCCGAGATGAACAATGGGAGTTAGTCAGCACCAAGAAGGATAGATCCATTGCATCTTTCATCCAGGAGTTAAACCAGCACATTCGACGCCACGAGAACCAGATGTGCAATGATATGATAGAGTTGAAGAATGCAAAGGCAAGGATCATCGAGCTAGAAGGAGAACTGAAGTCTACACGCAAGGACTACATGGACGAGATCGTAGCTCTAGCAAGACACAATGGCGATCTTAAGCAGGAGATTGAAGAACTCAAGAGGAAGTTAGCATCCAAGGAGGAGGACGAGTACATCGCATGTCCGGACAACAACATCATCATCGACAACACCGATTCGGATCCAAGTTAACCCGACTTTAAAGACGAAGCTGGAGCAGATATCATGGAGTCTTCCACCGGTTCAAATTTCTAGATGACCACCAGATAGTAGTAGTATTCCCCCATGTAAACACAATAGTTCGAGCACTTTTGCGATAGTTAGACCGTTTGTAAGCCCTTGTTTGATTGAATGAAGTGATTTTGTGTGCTTTTGCTCATGTGCATTGGGGTAGTGTTTTCCCTTTAGACCTCACTCTATTCTTAATTCTCGTCTTTTCTAAACCCTCAGATGCCTCCGAGACGTGACAATGGATTCCCACCGGAGCTCACTCAGTTGATCCAGTAGAAGAATCAATTGATGCAGATGTTAGTCCAGAACCAGCAGAACAACAACAACAACCCACCACCACCACCTGTTGACCATTTAGCCCGTTTCCCTAGGCTGAATCCGCCGGTGTTTTCCAGTAGCACCGAGCCAATAGTAGCAGACGATTGGCTCCGCAAGATAGGAAGGGAGTTGACCACTGCAGGATGCACGGATGGTGAGAAAGTGAAGTTTGCCGCACATCAGCTTGACGGACCCGCGGCAGCATGATGGGAGAATTTCACAACCACTTACCCAGTTGACACTGTCACATGGGATCAGTTTCAGCAAGCTTTCCGCACTGCCCATGTTTCAGCAGGAGCTATGGCCATGAAGAAGCGTGAGTTTCGCAACTTACGCCAAGGAGGAAGGACAGTTGGCCAGTACGTTGACGATTTCAGCAAGTTAGCACGTTATACCCCAGATGACGTTGCTACGGATGCAGCTAAGCAGGAGAAGTTTCTGGAAGGACTGAATGATGAACTAAGCATGAAATTGATGGTAGCAAGTTTCAACAACTACCAGGAGTTGGTAGATCGTGCCATCATGATTGAAGGAAAGCAACAGCAGATTGAGAACCGTAAGAGGAAGTATGGACAGGGGAAGTATAACTCTGGAGCCCAGCAAAAGCCCTGTTTTACCCCTAAACCGGGATTTCAGTTTCAGCATACCCATGGAGGAGGTAGTTCGCACAACCATAATGGCCACAAGAATGGTAATGGGAATGGAGGAAGCAACGGCCAGAACCGGACCACCCCATCGACCCCAACCAAGAGAGATCTGAGTCAAGTCACCTGTTTCAAGTGTTCCAAGACCGGACATTATGCCAATGAATGTCCCGAAGGCCAGAATGGAAATGGCAATGGAAGTTCTGGAAAGAAGCCGAACCCTTTCAATAGGGGACAGGTGAACCACGTTAGCGTGGAGGAGGTTGAAGCTCAGCCCAATGCAGTAATAGGTAAGTTTTTGGTTAAGTCATTTACTGCACTCGTTCTTTTTGATACTGGTGCATCACATTCATACATCTCAAGGGGATTTGTGGATAAGTATAACCTACCAACCCAAGCCCTTAGGTCACCCATGTTAGTAACCTCGCTAGGAGCAGAGTATGTGGCAAGTTTATGGTGTGATCGGTTACCATTAAGGATTGGTAACTATGTTTTTCCCTCAGACCTAATAGTATTGGAATCTCAAGGATTGGATGTGATATTAGGCATGGATTGGTTATCAAAGTATAAAGGGAATATTGATTGTGCTAGTAAGTCAATTTTGCTTACCACGCCAGAAGGGAGAAGGATCAAGTATGTATCCCGGCATGTACCAAAAAGGACACAAGTGAATTGCCTAACAGGAGTTGTGCAGGAAGAAGTACCAGTGGTAAAGGATTTTCCTGATGTATTTCCAGAAGAGTTGCCAGGCATGCCACCGGATAGAGACATTGAGTTTTTGATTGAGTTATTGCCAGGTATAGGCCCAATATTGAAGCGACTGTACCGGATGCCAGCAAAGGATTTGGTGGAAATTAAGAATCAGATTAAGGAGTTATTGGATAAAGGTTACATTCGCCCAAGTTCTTCGCCTTGGGGATCACCCGTACTTCTAGTGGAAAAGAAGGATGGATCATTAAGGATGGTTGTAGATTATCGGGGATTGAATGAAGTAACCGTCAAGAACAAGTACCCACTACCAATGATCAACGATCTGTTTGATCGGTTGCAAGGAGCTAAAGTGTTTTCCAAGATCGATTTGCGATCAGGGTACTATCAATTGAATATTTGAGAGCAGGACATACCTAAGACAGAATTCACCACAAGATATGGACTGTATGAGTATACTGTTATGTCATTTGGATTGACTAACGCACCTGCCTATTTTATGAACCTGATGAACAAAGTGTTTATGGAGTTTTTGGATAAGTTCGTCGTAGTGTTCATTGATGACATCCTGGTTTATTCAAAGAATGAAGAGGAGCATAAGGAACATTTGCGTTTGGTTTTGGAGAAACTAAGGGAACATCAGTTATACGCCAAATTCAGCAAATGTGAGTTTTGGTTGAAGGAAGTTGGATTCCTCGGACACGTTATATCCAGAGAAGGTATAGCAGTTGACCCCACAAAGGTTGAGACCGTAACCGAATGGGAAGCACCAATGACAGTTGGAGAGATCCGGAGTTTTCTTGGACTCACAGGATACTACCGGAGGTTCATTGAGAACTTTTCAAAGATTGCAAAGCCTATGACTGAATTGTTGAAGAAGGATACTAAGTTCAATTGGACTGAGGAATGTGAGGCTAGTTTCCAGGAATTGAAGAAACGCTTGGTTACCTCACCAGTATTGATTTTGCCAGATCAGACCAAGGATTATGAGGTGTATTGCGACGCTTCACGTCAAGGACTTGGAGCAGTGCTTATGCAGGAAGGGAGAGTTGTTTCGTATGCTTCACGTCAACTGAAGCCTCATGAGTTGAATTATGCCACGCATGATTTGGAGTTAGCAGCCGTAGTGCATGCATTGAAGACGTGGAGACATTTCCTCATTGGAAATCATTGTGAGGTGTACACGGATCACAAGAGTTTGAAGTACATTTTCACTCAGAAGGAGTTGAACCTCCGACAAAGGAGATGGTTGGAGCTCATCAAGGATTATGACATGAGATTGCATTACCATCCAGGAAAAGCTAATGTAGTAGCTGACGCATTGAGCCGTAAGAGCCATGTCAATACTCTAATGACGGGGAAAATACCCAAGGAGTTAGCAGAAAACCTTCGTGAGCTATGTTTGGAAATAGTTCCGAGAGGCTATGTAGCAGCATTGGAGATTCAGTCAACATTTATGGATAAAATCAGAGAAGCTCAGAAATATGACAAGGAGATTGCTGCTATAAAAGAGAAATTGAGCGAAGGAAAAGTAAAGGGATTTCGTGAGGATGAGCACGATACCTTATGGTTTGAGGACCGTGTTTATGTGCCCAATGACCCGGAGATCAGGAAGTTGATTTTGCAAGAGGCACATGATTCACCGTATTCGATTCACCCAGGGAATACCAAGATGTACTTGGATTTGAAGGAAATATTCTGGTGGACCGGAATGAAGAAGGATATTGCAGCATATGTAGCAGTTTGTGACGTGTGTCAGAGAGTAAAGGCAGAGCATCAGAAGCCAGCAGGATTGTTACAACCATTGCCGATACCCGAATGGAAGTGGGATAAGATAGGCATGGATTTTATCACAGGACTACCCAGGACAAAATCAGGCTATGACTCGATATGGTAGTAGTTGATCGTTTGACGAAGGTAGCACATTTCATTCCAGTTAAGGCCACTTACACCAGTGCTAAGTTGGCGAAGATATACATGACTAGGATCATTTGTTTGCATGGAGTTCCGAGGAGTATCATATCAGATAGAGGAACCCAATTTACCTCAAAGTTTTGGAATCAGTTGCATGAAACTTTAGGAACCAGACTGGAGTTCAGCACAGCTTTTCACCCACAGACAGATGGACAGACCGAGAGAGTCAATCAGATTTTGGAATATATGCTGAGAGCTTGTGCACTAGATTATGGATCTAGTTGGAACGATAACTTGCCGTATGCGGAGTTTTCTTATAACAACAGTTACCAAACCAGTTTGAAGATGGCACCTTTCGAAGCTTTATACGGAAGGAGGTGCAGGACACCGTTGTCATGGGACGAAGTTGGAGACCGTCAAATATTTGGACCAGATTTGATTAAGGAGTCTGAACGGAAAGTTAAGTTGATTCGCGATAGGCTCAAGGTAGCCCAGTCCAGGCAGAAGAGCTACGCAGATTCTAAACGCAAGGATACAGTCTACGAAACCGGAGACAGAGTTTACCTCCGAGTATCCCCACTTCGAGGAGTTAAGCGCTTTGGAGTTAAGGGAAAGTTAGCACCGCGTTTCGTTGGACCGTACAAGATCTTGCAACGTATGGGAGAAGTCGCTTATAAGTTGGAATTACCAGAGGGACTGTCAGGAGTTCATGATGTATTCCATGTTTCTTAGCTGAAGAAATGTCACGCCGAGATGGCGGAGGTACCGCTAAGAGATACCGTGCCACTCGAAGCGATTCAGTTGAAGGATGACTTAACATATGAGGAGAAGCCAGTCAAGATTCTCGATTATGCCAACAGAGTTATCCGCAGCAAGGTTATCAAGTTTTGCAAAGTTCAGTGGAACCACCACTCAGAGGATGAAGCCACCTGGGAAAGAGAAGAAGATTTGCTCAAGGACCACCCTCACCTATTTTCTAGCCAACCCGAATCTCGAGGGCGAGATTCATCTTAAGGGGGGTAGGTTTGTAACATCCCAATTTTTGCAATTTGGAATGTTATACACTAGATCATCATGCATAGCATATTTTCTTGCATTTTGGTTGATCCTAGAAATTTCACGCAACTCAAGGACCTTCGGAGAGAGTTGGAGATTTCGTTATTTTCATATTTGAGAGTTTTCTCAAATTTTGAAAAGAGGATCATTTGATTTATTTATTTCATCTTCAATTATTTTTCCAATATCAAAAATATAAGAGAGGGAATAATATGACTTTCCCAAATTTAGGAAAAATGAAGATTTAATGAATAAATCAAATTTTGGTTTTGCCGGAGTTTCGTTTGCTTTTATTTGGATAGGGAAAAATGCGTGTTTTCAAAAATTGCATTCTAGGTCCGGAGTAAAGTTCATTTTGTTCGACTCATTTTTAGGAGTCGGGGAAAATTTACTTTAGTAATTTTGGAGTTCGTTTACTTTAGTTTTCTTTTGTTTTTCTGCGCGCGAATCCAGTTAAAAAAAGGGACCAAGGCCAGCCGGGCCAAAGGCCCAGCCAGCCGGCCGCCTCCCCAGCCAACGCGCGCGCCAGGCGCAGCGCCAGGCCGCCGCCTCCCTCGCTCTAGGCCGAGTCCCAGAGGGACTCTAGGCCGGTTAGCCCCCCCTTTCCTTGTTTTGTTTTCCCTCTTTTGCTTGCCCCCTACCCCAAGTAATCCCCCCACCTATATAAATACACCCCAAACCCCCCCCCCCCTCTCCTCACATCAATTCCAAGCCCCTCTCCTCCTTAGCCGCGCCCCACCCCGCGCCCCTCACCCGCCGCCGCCGCCCTATAGCCGCCGCCGCCGCCCTATAGCCGCCGTCACCGCCGTTCGCCGGAGCCTCGCCGAGGTTGTCCCGCGCCGCGTCTCTTTTTCTCCCCTCGGTTCAGTTTTTCTTCTAAACCGTTCCGGTTCTTTCTTAACCGTTCCGGTTTTCTTTCGTTCTTTGTTTCGGTTTTCTTTTCCGAAAACCCTAGATCGGTTTTCGTTCTTCTTTCGGACCGTTCGTCTCAACGAACGTGATCACCGATTATTCCCCGGTTAACGACGCCCGTTGTTCGTCTCTTCCTTTTCGTCGGGTTTATTCCGCGATCGCGATCTCAGATCCGATCTTCGTTCTAGTCTTTCTTCTCGCTCGTTTATCGGAATCAGGTGATTCAAGCGCCTGGAGTTTCGTTTCAAAACTGCCATTCCGTCTAATCAACTTAAACAAGTTTTTGCCCCGGTAAAATTTGACCTAGTTTCAACTTGCTAGAACCGAGTTGTTTTCTTCCGCCGTTTGTTTTCTGTTTCTTTGTTCGGTTCGTTCTTTCTTTGCAACCGGAGTTCTTAAGTTGAACTTTCTGGTTCGTTCTCTTGTTCGAGTTTTACCTGTGCATTAGATGAGTACTTATTGTGTGCTTGTTGTTTGTCCGCAATAGATCACCCGGATTGCGCCGCCTGTTACTTCGAAACCCTAGGTCTCGCGGATCATCAGCAAGGCAAGTAACACTTTGATCATACCTTTTCTACAACCCATGTTTTATTGCATTAGATAAATCCTCTCACATTGCATGATTAGGATCTAATTAAATTGTGGGATGGGAAGTAGATGAGGTAGTACCTATCACCTGTATTATTATGAAACCTTTGGGAGTTACTTATACGTTTGCTTATTATGCCATGCTATGCTAGTAGACGTGGATTGGGTGAGTGATATCCATGACAGATGTGAGTTGATAATTTAATGGTTTATCTAAGGTGGCAACTTAAACACACATCTGGGTGGATTGAGGCACCTGATGTCTATCAGGACTTGCCTGTTTTTATTTCGGACCGCCACCCAGGCTCAAAGGGATCATAAGATAATTCATGCTAGAAACTTCCGTGTGCAGCCACATGCTACTATGGGCTCTGGTGTAGTTGACTAAGTTGTGTGAACTCTTACGGGGTGGACTAGCAGATGTAGGGGTTGTAGGTGGTACGGTCTACCCCACATGTAAGGTGCTAGCGCTTCTGAAAGACTATGTCTCGGTCATCCGTTTCTCAAACACCATGTAGTGCGAGAAAACAAACGGAGGCGATCGAGTCATGTGGGGAAAAGTGCGCAAACCTCTGCAGAGTGTACAAACTAATCATGATTAGCCGTGTCCCCGGTTATGGACAACTTGAGTAACTAGTACTTGAATATCATGTGAATCTCAACATGTTACTTCTAATTAATGTTGTTGGGTTTTAATTGTTCACTTAATTGGGATCGGAATGCTGTCAACCATTCTCGATGTTTCACAACCACCATGATAGTTAAATAAATTTATTCCTTTGCAGCAGGGAAAAACTGGCTTTACGCAAAACTGTAACCATAGAGCTTTCCACCAGCCATATAAGCATATAGTATAGCTGTTTCATTCCATTACTCTCTATGTGTTACATTGCCAGCATATTCCATGTGCTGACCCGTTTTCGGGCTGCTACTTCTCATGTTGCAGACTCTTCAGACGACGAGTAAGGTGCTTTTAGGTCGTGGTTCTATACTCAGTGATGCCGTTGGAGTTGATGGACCCATTTATCTTCCAAGTCTTTCGCTGTTTTCAATTTCGATCATCTCCGTTGTTTTCTTTTCTTAAATGGTTCAACCTCTCAAGGTTCATGGTTTCACTCGTTTGTCAAAGAAGCAACTTAGTTTTACCTCTTATCTTCCTCTTCCTTTTCCCTCCGGTGCCATCCTAGATCTCGGGACGAGATCCTCTTGTAGTGGTGGAGTGTTGTAACACCCCGAGACCGATGTGCCAGGTGTCCTCCAGTTATTCGCTGTTGTTGCCTTGTCTTTGATTGTGTGTCATGCATCTCATATCATGTCATCATGCCATCATGTCATAAATCTTTTGCATCTCAACTAAATAAATTGCGTGGATCTTCGATCCATTTAAATCGAGGGAAGAGTGACTTCTGTTTATAACATATCCTCCTAATATTTAGGGAGCTATTTTAAATATTCCGTTAATTTGGAATCAGCAAAAGACACTTGCAAGTAATTCCCCAGGCCTTTGTTATCTCACATCTTGTCCTCAAACTTTGCCCATATTTTTTCTTTCTTCGCTTTCCCGATCTCCACAAAAATTCTGAACATTTTTGGACTCTCCAAAAATGTTTTGTTAATGCAAACTTATTTGAATCACATTCAAAAGTGTTTGAATGCAATCCTTCCAAGCGGTGCCTAATGCATTTTCTCAGGACAAACTCATTTTTATGAGTCCGAGAAACTTAACCGCATGCCCAAATGTTTTCTCTAACCCCTCCTTTTCCATTTTTTCTCCTCTCTTTACTTTTTGTTAAAGGAAATTGAAAGAGAGTTGGAAAGGGAAGAGAGAGGCCCAGCCTAGCCGGCCACTAGGGCCTCCAGTAGCCACCTCCCACCAGTGGCCTATAGGCCCATCCAGCCGCCGGCCTTCCTAGGCCAAACACCAGCGCCGACCCATGCCAGCCCACCTACACCTAACCCTAGGCGCCCGACTCCTTTCTCCCTCGTTTCCTTCCCCCTCGCGCCGCTAGAACCCTTTGCCCGACCCCTCGCTCAGCTCCTCTCGATCCTCCTCCTCCTCGTTCCTCCTCCCGCCGCCTCACACCCCCCTGCACCGCATTGCTAGGGAGAGGAAATCCCCAGCACGCGCGCCCCCCTCTCTTCCATCACCCCCGCTTCAGTCTCTCGTTGTCGCCTCTCCTCCTCTGCGCCCCGTCGCCTCGGCCTTGCCAGCCTCACCGAGACATAGCCACCGCTCGAGCCTGAGGGCCTACCTCCGTCTCCAGTCGTCACCAGCGAGCGACCCCGTTCCCTTTTGCCTCCTCGACGCCTCGCAGCTGCCGTCTCGTCTCGCAGGCCGCCGCCGCCGTCTGCCGCGTTCCAAGCTCCCTCTGTCGACCGAGCTGCCGCCCGGTTGCATCACTGCCCCGCTGCCCGCACAGCTCCATCCGTACAAACGCCGCGCCCTGCTGCCTCCTCCTCCGGCCACGCCCTTCCTGGTCGGATCCCGCAGCCGTTTTGCCGTTTCGGACTTCCAGCAGCGCCTTTGCTACGTGCAAGCAGAGGACGAGGCGCTCGCTCGCCCCCGCATTGGGTTCTCGCCTCTGGACCCACCTCCTCTCCTTCTCCTCTGCGCCCATGGGCCTCGACGCCCTTGTTGTTTTTGCTGCTGCTAGACCACCATGGCGCCCTCATGGAGACTAGGGCCACCACCGAGAACCCCCGGTCGTGTCAAGACGTGCACACGGAGTCCCAAGTCAGGAAACTACCGATGGCCCTCCAAGTTCAACAATCATCGACATCGGAGTACCACTCCTTCAACGTGTGTACAACTACGCGAATTCGTTGAGTACCCCTTCGGATTCGTCAAGTTCGACTACCCCGCAAGACCCGGAGCGCCAAGTACCTCTACCGCCTTCTTCGGAATCCTAAGAACGCCAAGTACTTCGTCACCCGGCGCCTAAAACGACTCCCGACGCCGACGACCCATGAACAAAAACCGTCAAGTTTGACTACCATCGACCTCCGAAGAACAGGGTTTTGCCGAGTACCTCTTCGTTTTGTCAAGAACATCAAGTCCCTCGACGACAAGTGCACGACTACGCGGATTGTACCAAGTACCCCTTTGTTTCGACGAGACCAGCAAGTCCGAAGAATGCCAAGTTCGACGACGCTCTCCGCCGGAACGACTACCGCCGATGCGTACCTCTCAGTCGCCGTGGGTTTCGTCAAGTTCAACGGTGAACCCCGAAGCCCTCGGATTCGTCAAGTCCGAAGGTGCAAGTACCACTCCGAACCATGTACGACGACCATCGCCGAAGACTCGTGTAACGCGAACGTCAAGTTCGACTACCGTCGCGTGAACCGCTACTTCCCATGACGACCCTGTGAACAACTACTTCCCCTTCGACACGTGTACCCCTACTGCCGAACTCGATCCGTTCCGATGATGCACGCTTCGAAGGTATAACCCCGAGACGACCACCCATGGACCGTGTGCAAGAGTTGTATGAGATGCATGTTGGTTGTTGTAATCCGCCCATGAATGTTAGTTGTTCCCTCGTTTGACACCGTCGTCTACCCGTGGGAACCCGGTATCCGGGAGCACCCCATCTTGTTGCATGACACACTCACACGCACTTCCTTTTGCACCGGTATCCCCGTGAGCTACCGGATCATCGGAATGTTGCCGCGGCATCATTTCCGTTTCGTCTCAGTGGCACCCCTTTCTTTCCACCACGATGGCCAATGCTTCATAATGTTCTTATCAACTTTTTCATAAAAATTGCATAAAACTTTCTCATGTCATGCGTATCATGATAATAACATTTAAATGTTTAAAATTGTTGTTGCACCAAATTGATAAATGCATATGGGGATTTAGCGGGTTTGTTATTTATTATATCCGTCCCCATTTAAATTGTTTAGGTGGTTTAGTCTTGTTATGTTTCATCTCTTGCCATGTTAACCAACATTTAATATTGTTGAGTACCTAAACAAGAGAGAACTAAATAAGTCATGTGGTGTTCCGTCAATATGCAACTAGTTGCATATTGAGCTCCACTTAATTTGTAGGTTTGTTTTGTGCATTTTGCCATGCCATGTTTCTTTAAACCGGACATGCATCATACTTGGTTGTGCATCATGCCATGATTATGTGGTGGTTGTTTACTATGTTGTCTGTTTCTTTCCGGTGTTGCTTCCTCGGGTTAGTTCCAATAACGTCACGTTTGTGAGGATTCGTTCATATACGTCCGTTTGTCTTCTTCATGGACTCGTTCTTCTTCCTTGCGGGATCTCAGGCAAGATGACCATACCCTCGAAATCACTTCTATCTTTGCTTGCTAGTTGCTCGCTCTTTTGCTATGCCTATGGTACAATACCGACCACTTGCTTATCATGCCTCCCATGTTGTTAAACCAAGCCTCTAACCCACCTTGTCCTAGCAAACCGTTGTTTGGCTATGTTACTGCTTTCCTCAGCCCCTCTTATAGCGTTGTTAGTTGCATGTGAAGATGAAGTTTGTTCCTTGTTGGAACATGGAGATGTTCTTCCTTGTTGGAACATGTTTATTTGGTGGGATATCACAATATCTCTTATTTAATTAATGCATCTATATACTTGGTAAAGGGTGGAAGGCTCGGCCTTATGCCTGGTGTTTTGTTCCACTCTTGCCGCCCTAGTTTCCGTCATATCGGTGTTATGTTCCCGGATTTTACGTTCCTTACGTGGTTGGGTTATAATGGGAACCCCTTGAAAGTTCGCCTTGAATAAAACTCCTCCAGCAATGCCCAACATTGGTTTTACCATTCGCCACCTAGCCTTTTCTTTCCCTTGGGTAGGCCTGCCCAAGGGTCATCTTTATTTTAACCCCCCCGGGCCAGTGCTCCTCTGAGTGTTGGTCCAAACTAGAGCCCTGTGCAGCGCCCCCTCGGGGAAACTCGAGGTTTAGTTTTAGTTGTATGGAGAGCTCATCTGAGTGTGCCCTGAGAACGAGATATGTGCAGCTCCTATCAGGATTTGTCGGCACATTCGGGCGGTGTTGCTGGACTTGTTTTACCATTGTCGAGATGTCTTGTAACCTGGATGCCGGGTCTGATCGGACTGTCATGGGAGAAGGAATATCCTTCATTGACCATGAGAGCTTGTGATGGGCTAAGCTGGGACACCCCTGCAGGGATTTGAACTTTTGAAAGTCGTGCCCGTGGTTATGGGCAGATGGGAATTTGTTAATGTCCGGTTGTAGAAAACCTGAAGTTGATCTTAATTAAAATACATCAACCGCGTGTGTAACCGTGATGGTCTCGGCGGAGTCCGGGAAGTGAACACGGTGTTGGAGTTATGCTTGACGTAGGTTGTTCTAGGATCACTTCTTGATCATAGTTTCTCGACCGCGCTTTGCTTTCTCTTCTCGCTCTCATTTGCGTATGTTAGCCACCATATATGCTAGTCGCTTGCTGCAACTCCACATCTTACCTTTTACCCTACCTATAAGCTTAAATAGTCTTGATCGCGAGGGTGTGAGATTGCTGAGTCCCCGTGACTCACAGAAACTTCCAAAACCAGTTTGCAGGTGCCGATGTTACCGAGCAGGTGACGCTACCAAGCTCAAGGAGGAGCTCGATGAAGATCTTGTCCATTGTGTTGTTCCGTTTCAATTGATAAGTAGTGGAGCCCAGTCGGGACGATCGGGGATCAGTGTAGCATTTGGGATAGTCTTATTTTATTTTGGTTCCGTAGTCGGACCTTGTGTGTATCTGGATGATGTAATGCTTTATTCATGTATTTGTGTGAACTGGCGATTGTAAGCCAACTATGTACCTTTCTCCCTTATGTATTACATGGGTTGTGTGAAGATTACCTCACTTGCGACATTGCTTTCAATGCGGTTATGCCTCTAAGTCGTGCTTCGACACGTGGGAGATATAGCTGCGTCGAGGGCGTTACACTATCCCATAGCTGATAGTAGATGGGTAAGTCCTGTTTATTGTGTCCCTAAGAAAGGAGGTAAAACTGTTGTTCCTAATGATAAGAATGAACTTATTCCACAAAAAAGTATTACAGGTTATATAATGGTAATTGATTTTAGAAAATTAAACAAAGCAACTAGAAAATATCATTACCCTCTGCCTTTTATTGATCAAATGCTTGAAAGATTATCTAAGCACACACACTTTTTCTTCCTTGATGGATACTATGGTTTTTCACAAATACCTATTTCTCAACCTGATCAAGAAAAGACCACATTTACTTGTCAATTTGGAACCTATGCTTATAGACGTATGCCTTTCGGTTTATGTAGTGCACCTGCTACCTTTCAAAGATGTATAACTGCTATTTTCTCTGACTTTTGTCAAAAGAATGTTGAGGTTTTCATGGATGACTTCTCTTTTTATGGGAAGTCTTTTGATGATTGTTTAAGCAATCTTGATAGAGTTTTGCAGACAAGTGAACAAACAAATCTTGTCTTGAATTGGGAGAAGTGCCACTTTATGGTTAATGAAGGCATTGTCTTGGGTCATAAAATTTCTGAAAGAGGTATTGAAGTGGACAAAGCTAAGGTTGATGCAATTGAGAAAATGCCATGTCCTAAAGATATAAAATGTATTTGTAGTTTCTTAGGTCATGCTAGTTTTTACAGGAGATTAATCAAAGACTTTTCTAAAATTTCTAGGCCTCTTACGAATCTTTTGCAAAAGGATATTCCTTTTGTTTTTGATGATGATTGTTTAGAAGGCTTTGAAACACTCAAGAAAGCCTTAATTTCTGCACCTATTGTTCAACCACCTGATTGGAACTTGCCTTTTGAAATTGTGTGTGATGCTAGTGATTATGCTATTGGTGTTGTTCTAGGAAAAAAGTTGATAAGAAACTGAATGTTATTCATTATGCTAGTAAAACTCTAGACAGTGCTCAAATAAATTATGCTACTACTGAAAAAGAATTCTTACCAGTGGTGTTTGCTTGTGATAAATTTAGACCTTATATTGTTGATTCCAAAGTAACTGTTCACACAAACCATGCTGCTATTAAATATCTTATGGAAAAGAAAGATGCTAAACCTAGACTTATTTGATGGGTTCTCTTGTTACAAGAATTTTATTTACATATCATTGATAGAAAAGGAGCTGATAACCACATAGCTGATAATTTATCTAGGCCTAAAAATGTGCTTGATGACCCACTACCTATTGATGATAGCTTTCCTGATGAGCAGTTAGCTGCAATAAATGTTGCTCACAGTACTCCTTGGTATGCTGATTATGCTAATTACATTGTTGCTAAATATCTACCACCTAGCTTTACTTACCAACAAAACAAAAAATTCTTCTATGATTTAAGACATTAATTTTGGGATGACCCACATCTTTATAAAGAAGTAGTAGACGATATTATTAGACGTTGTGTACCTAAGCATGAACAGGGACAAATCCTACGTAAATGTCATTCCGAAGCTTATGGAGGGCATCATGCTGTAGATAGAACTGCTCACAAGGTATTGCAATCTGGATTTTATTGGCCTACTCTCTTCAAGGATGCCCGTAAGTTCGTCTTATCTTGTGATGAATGTTAAAGAATAGGTAATATCGGTAAGCGTCAAGAAATGCCTATGAATTATTCACTTTCTCTTGAACCATTTGATGTTTTGGGATTTGATTACATGGGACCTTTTCCTTCCTCTAATGGGTATACACATGTTTTGGTTGCTGTTGATTATGTTACTAAATGGGTAGAAGCTATTACAACCAGTAGTGCTGATCACAACACCTCTATTAAAATGCTTAAGGAAGTTATTTTCCCAAGGTTTGGAGTCGCTAGATATTTAATGACTGATGGTGGTTCACACTTTATTCATGGTGTTTTCCGTAAAATGCTTGCCAAGTATGATGTCAACCATAGAATAGCATCACCTTATTATCCTTAGTCTAGTGGTCAATTTGAACTTAGCAATAGAGAAATAAAATTAATTTTGCAGAAGACTATCAATAGGTCCAGGAAGAATTGGTCTAAGAAATTAGATGATTCACTTTGGTCATATAGAATAGCATATAAAAATCCTATGGGCATGTCTCCATATAAAATGGTTTATGGAAAAGCTTGTCATTTGCCTCTTGAGTTAGAACATAAAGCATATTGGGCCATCAAAGAGCTCAATTATGATTCCAAACTTGCTGGTGAAATGAGGTTATTTGATATTAACTCATTAGATGAATGGATAACCGAAGCCTGTGAAAATGCAAAATTATTTAAAGAAAAAGTTAAAAGATGGCATGACAAAAGAATCCAAAAGCATGAGTTTAAAGTCGGAGAATATGTTCTTTTGTGTAACTCTCGTTTTAGATTCTTTGCAGGAAAGCTCCTCTCAAAATGGGAAGGCCCTTATGTTATCGAGGAGGTTTATCGGTCTGGAGCCATCAAAATAAATAATTCCGAAGGTACTAACCCGAAGGTTGTCAATGCGCAACGAGTAAAGCATTATATCTCAGGTACGCCCATTAATGTTGAAAGTAATATTATCCAAACTTTGACACCAGAAAAACACATAAAAGAGTCCTTCCGGAGCACTCCAGAATCGTGAAAGTAAGGAGGTACGTGATACGGTAAGTAAACGGACTCCGAAAAATCCGCAAAAATATTTTTTATCAGTTTTGGAATGTTTGGAAAAAATAGGAAATAAAGAAACTTCCAGGAAGCATCCCCTAGTGGGCACAAGACACCAAGGGTGGGTTGTGCCAACCCGGGACACCTTCCGGACTCCGTTTTTCTTCCGTTTACTTGTCCCCCAAGATAAAAAAAACTATATATACTTCCCGAACCTGTTGATCACCGTATCGCGGAGAAATCCTCTATTCTCTTTTCTTGCTGTTTTTCTGCCAGATCCCATCTACCATGGCCACCTCGAGCTCCGCCAAGGACAAGTTCTTCAAGAGCGTCATCCGAAGATTGGAGTATCTTTTGAGCCTGAAAGAGAAGGACGAACCCTCCACTACATCAACACCACCACCACCTTCTTCATCACCAAAACAGACTTGAGTATCGGGTATGGGCACCCCCTTGGCTTCTACCAAGCTTGGGGGAGGTGCCCCGGTATCGTATCATCCCACTATCTTTTTGCCTTTACTTATTTTAGTTTGATCTTTTTCTTTAGATGAATAAAAGTTCAGTTCGATCCTTTCTCTAAGAGTTTGCTTAGTGATCTATCCTTGTAATCATGTGCGAGATATATAATAAAGTCTAGTTTGAGTTTTTGCTTTCTTTACTTTCATGTTGCGAATAAAAGAAAAAGATAAAGGAAATAAATAAAAGAAAGGAAATAAATTAAAAAGATCATATACTAATCTTATGGTAGGTGATGACACCACATAAGGAAAAGTATAAGTAGAAAATTTTATTAGAGATTGACAAACATAGCATTAGTCAATGATGCAACTCATGAAAGAATTATTAAGGGAAGAGAAGATTCACATATAAATATACTATCCTAGAAATCTTTGGTGATTGTGAGCCCTCATCAAAATATTATATGCCAAAATTGTTGACGTTGGACAAGGAAGAGAACTTAATGGTTTATGTTTGTTTATATTCACATAGAAGTCATATTGTCATAGATCCTTTAACATGTGGTGCTTTCCCCTATCTTTGCTAGCCAAAAGTGCCGCACTAAGTAGAGATACTACTTGTGCATCCAAAAACCCTTAAACCAAAATCTTATTTTCAAGTGTCCACCATACCTACCTAGGGATTGAGAAAGGTCCCTCAAGTAAGTTGTCATCAATGCAAAAAGGCAATAAAAATTGCTTCTAAAAGTGTGAGATCATTTAGTGTAAGAGAAAATTGAGCATTGCACGAACTTGTGATGGTGAAGAATAAAAGCGATAGAGTGCATAATAAAGGTCGCTATCACAAGGGGCAATGAAACGTGACATTCTTTTGCACTAAGGGGTTGAGCATACAACCAAATAAGTGCATGGCAACCTCCGCTTCCCTCTGCGATTGTCCTATCTTTTACTTTTATGTATTTACTTTTATGAAAAGAGTCAAAAATTTTCCTTCTATTCCTTTTTATTTTTCTCCTTTGGCAAGCATCATGTGGTGAGGAAAGATCTAGGCACATATGTCCAGTTGAATATAGATAGCATGAGTTATTGTTGTTGACATCACCCTTGAGGTGAATATGTTGGGAGGCAAAACTATAAGCCCCTATCTTTATATGTGTTCGGTTGAAATGTTTTGCTCATGTGTACGCGGTGAGTGTTAGCAATCATAGAAGACTATATGATGGTTGAGTATGTGGACTTGCCTCAAGGATCCGATACGTGACCCTTCCTGAAAAGATGATGAATTGTAGTTGCAAAGTTGAGTGAGAACATAGTTTGTTGGTTTTTAATAAAGTTTTTGCTTTATACTTCAATTGTGTGATGAATTGTCACTTATTCATGACAAGTCTATGATAAAATATTATGTTTAAATTTGTAGCTGTTATAATAATCTACATGATGCTTCCATGTCCGTATTTTGGTTTTATTGATACCTCTCTCTCAAAGCATGTGGACATGTTTTTCGATTTCGGTTTTCGCTTGAGGACAAGTGAGGTCTAAGCTTGGGGTAGTTGATACATCCATTTTGCATCATGTTTTCTTACTGTTATTTATGATGTTTTTATCCATAATAATGCTTTTTGGAGTAATTCTAATGCCTTTTCTCTCATAATATGCAAGGTACACACAAAGAGGGAGAATTCCGGCAGCTGGAAATCTGGACCAGGAAAAGCTATGTCAGGCCACCTATTCTGCACAACTCCAAATGAGCTGAAACTTCATGGAGAATTTTTATGGAATATTTGAGGAATATTGCAGCAAATAACTACCAAAGGAGGCCCACCAGGTGGGCACAACCCACCTGTGCGCGTTAGGGAGCCCACGCGCGCCCTGGTGGGTTGTGCTCACCCAGGCCCACCTCCGGTGTCCATCTTCTGGTATGTAAGTCATTTTGACCTAGAAAAAATAAGCAGCGGACTTTCGGGAGAGAGCGCCGCCGTCTTGAGGCGGAACTTGGGCCGGAGCACTTTTGCCCTCCAGCGGAGCGATTCCGCCAGGGGAACTTCCCTCCCGGACAGGGAAATCATCGTCATCATCATCACCAACAACTCTCCCATCTTGGGGAGGGCAATCTCCATCAACATCTTCAACAACACCATCTACTCTCAAACCCTAGTTCATCTCTTGTGTTCAATCTTGTTACCCGAACTATAGATTGGTGCTTGTGGGTGACTACTAGTGTTGATTACATCTTATAGTTGATTACTATATGGTTTATTTGGTGGAAGATTATATGTTAAGCTCCAATATGCTATTTAATACCCCTCTGATATTGAGCATGATTATCATTTGTGAGTAGTTACTTTTGTTCTTGACGTCAGTGGAGAAATCATATTGCAAGTAATCATGTGAACTAGATATGTGTTTGATATTTTGATAGTGTGTATGTTGCGATTCCCTTTGTGGTGTCATGGGAACATCGACTACATGACACTTCACCATATTTGGGCCTAAGGGAATGCATTGTGGAGTAGCAATTAGAAGATGTGTTGCGATAGTGACAGAACCTTAAACCCCAGTTTATGCGCTATTCTGTAAGGGTCCGATTGTATCCAAAAGTTTAATGCTATGGTTAGAATTTATTCTTAATACTTTTCTCGTAGTTGCGGATGCTTGCGGGAGGGTTAATCATAGGTACGAGGTTTATTCAAGTAAGAACATCACTTAAGCACCGGTCCACCCACATATCAAATTATCAAAGTATCAAACACGAATTAAGCCAACATGATGAAAGTGACTAGATGAACACCCCATGTACCCTCAAGAACGCTTTGCTCATCATAAGAGACCATTTTGGCCTGTCCTTTGCCTCAAAAGGATTGGGCTACCTTGCTGCACTTTTGTTACTACTATCGTTACTTGCTCGTTACAAATTACCTTGCTATCAAACAACTCTGCTACTTACAATTTCAGCACTTGCAGACACTACCTTACTAAAAACCACTTGTCATTTCCTTCTGCGCCCCGTTGGGTTCGACAATATTACTTACCGAAAAGAGCTACAATTGATCCCCTATACTTGTGGGTCATCATAGGCGTACCCGATCCTTCAATAGTCATCACTACCTTATCCTTCCGCTTCTTGCTCTTTTTCTGACTAGTTGATTCATCATCATCCTATGAATCGACATTGATGCAATCTTCCTCTCCGGGAAACTTCCTACCCTCCTCCATCCAGGCACACTTATCCACTAAAGTGTAGAGCTCCTTCACTGTCTTGGGCAACCTCATGTTTATCTTGGAACAAATCTGACGGTTGCGCACATTGGACTGGAAGGCAGCTATCACAGCTGTAGGATGGATATTTGGGATGTTCCTATGAACCTTGCCGAATCTATGTAAATACTTACGGAGGGTCTCTCCTTCCTTCTGTTGGATAAGCTGTAAGTCGCTGGGCCTGCCCAGCTCTTGGTGGCCACCGGTGAAGGCGCCAATGAACTCATGGCATAGTTCAACCCACGACGAAACAGAGTTTTCTGGCCAAAGGGAAGTAGTTGGCAAACACCTTCTCATCTCTTCCCCCAGCATCCTACAGCGATGGTGTAGATGCTCAGAAACTCTACCGGGTTTAGCCTTCCATCATACTTCTCGGGTATATCTGGCTTGAACGTGCGAACGGACGGCCACCAGACTTGCCGCAGCTCTCGGGTAAAGGCGGGGGTGAAAGGATCGAGAAGAGGTGTCTAGAGGGGGGGGGGGGTGATTAGACACTAAGTACCAAAAGTTGCAGTTTTTAATTTTCTTAAGTTGAAGTGGAGTTTAAACACAAGTTTAACAAACACAATACATATTAAGCAAGCATGCAAAGAGTATATGAGCAGTGGAAAGTAAAGCATGCAACTTGCAAGAATGTAAAGGGAAGGGTTTGGAGAATTCAAACACAATTGGAGACACGGATGTTTTTGTCGTGGTTCCGATAGGTGGTGCTATCGTACATCCACGTTGATGGAGACTTCAACCCACGAAGGGTAACGGTTGCGCGAGTCCACGGAGGGCTCCACCCACGAAGGGTCCACGAAGAAGCAACCTTGTCTATCCCATCATGGCCATCGCCCACGAAGGACTTGCCTCACTAGCGGTAGATCTTCATGAAGTAGGCGATCTCCTTGCCCTTACAAACTCCTTGGTTCAACTCCACAATCTTTGTCGGAGGCTCCCAAGTGACACCTAGACAATCTAGGAGACACCACTCTCCAAGAAGTAACAAATGGTGTGTTGATGATGAACTCCTTGCTCTTGTGCTTCAAATGATAGTCTCCCCAACACTCAACTCTCTCTCATAGGATTTGGATTTGGTGGAAAGAAGATTTGAGTGGAAAGCAACTTGGGAAGGCTAGAGATCAAGATTCATATGGTAGGAATGGAATATCTTGGCCTCAACACATGAGTAGGTGGTTCTCTCTCAGAAAATGTGTATTGGAAGTGTAGGTATGTTCTGATGGATCTCTACACGAATGAAGAGTGGGTGGAGGGGTATATATAGCCTCCACACAAAATCTAACCGTTACACACAATTTACCAATCTCGGTGAGACCGAATTGAGAAACTCGGTCGGACCGATATAGCAAACCTAGTGACCGTTAGGGTTTTCGGTGGGACCGACTGGATCAACTCGGTGGGACCGATGTGCTAGGGTTAGGGTAAATCCAAAACTCAGTTTGACCGATTACTCAAACTCGGTGGGACCAATTTGGGTAATAAGTGAAACAGAGAGTTGGCCAAGCAAACTCGGTGGGGCCGATTGCATATCTCGATGGAACCGAAAATATTGCAATAGGTAACAAAGAGTTTGCAAGCCCATCTCGGTGATACCGAGATCCCATCGGTGAGACCGAACTGATTAGGGTTTCTGGCAGTGGCTATGTCAACTGAACTCGGTGGCTCCAGATAGAAAGAATCAGTGGGGCCGAGTTTGACTTTTGGTTTAGGTCATATGTGGATGTGGGAAGGTAGTTGAGGGTTTTGGAGCATATCACTAAGCACTTTGAGCAAGCAAGCCATTAAGCAACACCTCATTCCTCCTTGATAGTATTGTCTTTTCCTATAGACTCAATGTGATCTTGGATCACTAAAATAGAAAATGTAGAGTCTTGAACTTGAAGCTTGAGCCAATCCTTTGTCCTTAGCATCTTGAAGGGGTTCCACATCCTTTAGTCCATGCCACTTAATTTGTTGAACTTGTCTGAAACATACTAAGTAAAAGTATTAGTCCAACAAGAGATATGTTGTCATTAATTATCAAAATCACCCAGGGAGCACTTGTGCTTTCAGGGGGCACCCAACATCGAAAGGTAGGCATCCGCCAATACCGAGCGCGGGCTCGTCGACGTCGGGGCCATCGCACCCATCGGTCCAGCGGTGGTCATCGTGGTGTTGCTCAACAATGACGTGCGTGTCTTCCCTCCGCCTATCCTCCAGAACTCGTCGTTGGCCTGGACGCGCTGAAGGGTCAGAGGAGGCCATCGAGACATCATCAGGTTCTTGATTCTGCCAGACTCGCGCTGGCTGCCGCGGCGGGGACTGCACCATGGGGGTGCCCCCTTCCATACGGCCAGCAGCACGAGCCGTTGTCATCGCTTGCGGAGGCCGAGGAAGGCCAGCTCGTTGTGAGCCCTCAACCTCAGCGAAACCGAGCATACTTTGGATGGTGGCACGCCATTCGTCCATCTGCTCGACTGCTGGTGCAAACCTCAACAGCAGCTAAGCCCGTGCCATGGCCTCTCTAGCTATGCTCGGCATGGGTGATGATGAAGTAGATCGCATCGTTGCTCGGATCCTGATGGTGCCGGCGGCGGCAGCACCGTGCCCCCGCTATTGCGGAGTGTCCACCTGGGGGGCAGGATGGCGCGGTGGAGGCGCTCGAGGGCCAGGGGCTCCGTCGGGCGCAGCGACTTGGTCGACCTGCTCTGAGGGTGGCGCACGTGCTGCGGTCGCTCCCGTGGTGGGGGCGGCCGGAGGGTGGCGATCCGCCCCGGAACGAGCGCCATTGCTGCGGTTGTGCCCGTCGGCGAGAGAAGGGGGCGCGGATGGAGTGACCCCCTCACCCGTGCCTTGTGGAGCATGGCCATCGAGGCGTTGCTAATGTTGTTCTCCTCCGATGTCTCCCGCTCTTGTGTTGGCCACGGGGGAAGTGGTGATGGTGCCGCCTGCTCCGACCACGTTGTCGGTGTACAAAGGTAGTGGCTCTCCTTTTGCACCTCTTTACTTGTGCACGGGCAGTCAGAGCTGCGCCCACGGCCGCACGGAGCAGGGCAGAGGTGGGATGCCGGAGCGCAAGACAACCAGAGCAACGCCAAGACTAGGGGCGCAGAGAGGGCAAGAGGGCGAGGTGGACTCCCCCGGCAAGACTCTTGTCGGGGTAACCTCCGCAACCCCGGCAAGATCCTTGTCGGGGCAAGTTGCCTGACGCCAGCAGAGCGCGCTACCCTTGAGCCCAAGGGTTTCCGACGACACCAGCCACATCGAAACCAAGGCTCTGGAGGCACCTCCACGGTGGCATGCAGATCTTTGTAGAGATCATAAATACGCAAGATCGGATGAGAACCAGAAGACGACGGTCCTTGGCGAGGTCCTTGCCAAGGAAATCCATGAGACCCCCGGCAAGATCCTTGCCGGGGACGACCGCGGTGCCACGGCAAGACCCTTGCTGGGCCCCTGGCAAGACCCTTGTCGAGGACATCTGCAGGGCCGCAGCCAGGCCCACATCTGCCAAGACTCTATCGCCGCTCCCATGCAGCTGCTAGCTCAACCAGTTGGGCAGACGTCTGCATGGCAGCGCGCGGCCTCCAACCGACTCAGCAAGCACCTGTGTGGTGGCATGCAGATCTTCATGAAGGCTCCGCCATCACGCCAGCCCAGCAGCCTAACAACATGGCGCTACAATGCCTTGTCAGCTTGGACGCGCGTCGGAGCCAGGCGAGGCAGCGACAGTTGGGACGAGCTTCCTCACCGTCCCCGATAAAGCAAGAGGGGCATGTCGGCAGCACATTAAATGTGTTTGTCCAACGGTGCCAGAAGATAGACTCAGCCACGATGCACCTTTCCACCTCCTGTGTGCCACTGTGGCGACCCTCTTTGTCTATAAAAGGAGGCCCAAGGCGTACTGGAGGGGGATTCAGATCTTTGGAACAAGAAAGACACCGTAGCTAGTTCAAGAACTCAAGAACCCCTCAAATATACACCAAAGCAGGACTAAGGTATTACGCGTCTCCGCGGCCCGAACCTGGGTAAATGATCCTTGTGCTGACCGCCAGACCCGCTCTTTGCACAACCCCGCGCCCGCCAACCGTAGAAGGGATCCCAGTGAACCCATAGGTGTCGTTTCCCACCAACATCTCTGGCGCGCCGGGTAGGGGGTGCGCAGTTGTGAAAATCCGGTCTAGCGGTTAGTTTAGCAGTTCTTCGTCGCCATGGCTCCCAAGAAGAAGACAATCACGGCGATCGGTTCATCGGGGGCCGAACGGCCTGTACCAGTGCATGCGAGTGGTGGGGCGGTCGCGAACGGAAGCCGAGGCACGGCCCGCGAACACCTGCATCGCTCTGGCAGCCAAAGCCTGGCGAGCGGTGTCATTCATGTGCGAGACGACGGGCCGCGCGCCACCAAATCAAAGGACAGAGCTGGCCCCCGACAGGCGGCGCGAGGCTCTCCAGGGGTGGGGCGGCGACTTCCGAGGCACCTACACCGGCGCCCGCGACGCGCTCCTCCCAGGTTGCGCACGACGAGCAGTGTCACCACACTGGTGACCCTGGGCGCCGCCGTGGGAAGAGTCATGTGCATCATTCGCGGGACACAGAAGGCCAGCATGCACGCCGAGACGCTGGCGAAAACGGCGCACGGCCGCCAGGCCATGATAGAGCTCCTTCTAACGTGGTTAGAAGTCGGAGCGCATCACGGTCCGCATAGCTTTCGCCGCCACACACACCAGCGGGAGATCTGGTGTGCGCGCAGTTGCTCCTCGACTTTCCTCCTGCTGCGGAAGAGCTCGACGAGTGGAGAGCCACCATCCGGAGCCTCGTTGGCGTTGCCAACAAAGATGAGCCGCAACCAGCGGGGGCCTCAAGCCGGCGCTCCGTCGAGCCACCGCATGCCAGTGGTGGAAGGACCGGGGGTGCTGCGGCCACGGTGCACTCTTCTCCTCCACACCAGCCACCGCGGGTGCCGGTGCGTCGTGATGACGCTTGTGATAACATCTCCATAGCGTCGTCTGACCCACGGACCCACCACGATCAGCGCCAAGTTCTTCGGGAGCGAGCCCGTGAATACGCTCGAACCACCATCAAGCGCCGGCATGACGCACACCACCAATCAGATCAGTGGGCGGGGCCCACTATGGACCACCCAGCACTGGGAGGCTCTGGCGGCCTACCCTACGAAGTGGGTTGCCCAGCCTTTACCCGTGAGCTGCAGCAGTTCCAGTGGCCCTCCCACCGCACATTCAAGCCCGACGTTGGCGAGAAGTACAACGGCAAGACCCACCCATCAGAGTTCCTCCACATCTACACCATCGCGATGCAAGCTACTGGAGCCCGCGACGACAAGGTGCTTGCCATCCTGTTGGCACTCAAACCCAATGTCATGTCATGGTTGATGCACTTGCCGGCGGATTCCATTTATTCTTGGGCGGACTTGTGCCATGAGTTCGTTGGCGCCTTTACCGGAGGCCACCAAGCTCATGGCCAGACAAACGATTTGCATATCATCCCCTAGAAGGAAGGTGAGACCCTGCGCAAGTACATACAGACATTCAGCCGGGTGCAATACAACATCCCAGATGTTCATCCCGCCGCCGTGATCAGCGCATTCCATCAGAATGTGCGCAACCACAAGATGCGTGAAGAGCTGGCGATGAACAAGGTCAAAGATGTGGCCGAACTTTATGTTTTGGCCGATAGGTGCGCTCGAGCTGAAGAGGGGAGGAAGTACCCCGACGAGGACGCCGGCGCGGAAACCGACTCCACAAACGAAGACACAGCCATGATACGTCTTTGTCGTATCTACTTTTCCAAACACTTTTGCCCTTGTTTTGGACTCTAACTTGCATGATTTGAATGGAACTAAGATGGACTGACGCTGTTTTCAGCAGAATTGCCATGGTGTTATTTTTGTGCAGAAATAAAAGTTCCCGGAATGACCCGAAAATCAATGGAGAATTATTTTGGAATATATAAAAAATACTGGAAGAAGAATCCACGTCAGGAGGGCCTCCACCTGTCAACAAGGGTGGGGGCGCGCCCCCTGCCTCATGGGCCCCCTGATGCTCCACCGACCTCAACCTTGACACCATGTATTCACTTTCGGTGAGAAAACAACAGAGAGAAGGATTCATCGCGTTTTACAATACGGAGCCGCCGCCAAGCCCTAAAGCCTAAACTCTCTCAGGAGGGCTGATCTGGAGTCCGTCCGGGGCTCCGGAGAGGGGAATCTGTCGCCATCATCATCATCAACCTTCCTCCATCACCAATTTCATGATGCTCACCGCCGTGCGTGAGTAATTCCATCATAGGCTTGCTGGACGGTGATGGGTTGGATGAGATTTATCATGTAATCGAGTTAGTTTTGTTAGGGTTTGATCCCTAGTATCCACTATGTTTTGAGATTGATGTTGCTATGACTTTGCTATGCTTATTGCTTTTCACTAGGGCCCGAGTGCCATGATTTTAGATATGAACCTATTATGTTTTCATCAATATATGAGACTTCTTGATCCTATCTTGCAAGTCTATAGTAACCTACTATGTGTTATTATCCGGCAACCCCGAAGTGATAATAGTCGGGACCACTCCCGGTGATAACCGTAGTTTGAGGAGTTCATGTATTCACTATGTGTTAATACTTTGGTCCGGTACTCTATTAAAAGGAGGCCTTAATATCCCTTAGTTTCCAATAGGACCCTGCTGCCACGGGCGGGTAGGACAAAAGATGTCATGCAAGTTCTTTTCGATAAGCACGTATGACTATATTCGGAATACATGCCTACATTACATTGATGAACTGGACCTAGTTCTGTGTCACCCTAGGTTATGACTGTTACATGATCGATCGCATCCGTCATTATTCTCTATCACCGATCCATTGCCTACGAGCTTTCCATATATTGTTCTTCGCTTATTTACTTTTCCGTTGCTATTGTTATCACCACTATAAAACCCAAAAATATTACTTTTGCTACCATTTCCTTTTGCTACCGTTACCACTACTATCATATTACTTTGCTACTAAATACTTTGCTGCAGATATTAAGTTTCCAGGTGTGGTTGAATTGACAACTCAACTGCTAATACTTGAGAATATTCTTTGGCTCCCCTTATGTCGAATCAATAAATTTGGGTTGAATAATCTACCCTCGAAAACTGTTGCGATCCCCTATACTTGTGGGTTATCAAGACTATTTTCAGGCGCCATTGCCGGGGAGCATAGCTCTATTCTTTGAGTCACTTGGGATTTATATCTGCTTTTCATTATGAAGAACTTGAAAGATCCAAGAACCAAGATTTATCCCTCAACTACGAGGGGATGTAAGGAACTGCCATCTAGCTCTGCACTTGATTCACCTTCTGTTTTGAGTAAGATTGCGACACCTAGACCTGCTTCTGCTATTAATTCTGATATGTCGCATGTTATTGATGATGCTACTTCTGCTATGCATGATACTTATGATGAAACTACTTCTATGCTTGATACTATTGTGCCACTTGGTGAATTTCTTGATGAACAACTTGCTAGGGCTAGAGAGAATGAAATTATTGAAACTGATAATATTGATGAAAGTGATGATGAAGATTCTCCCCCTAGATATGAATTGCCTGTTGTTCCTGAGAGTTATGTTATGGATGAAGAAACTGCTAGAGACTTTCTTGCTTGCAATGATAGAAGTGATCTTAAGAAACTATTAGCTAAGCTGAAACAAAAATCTCTGAATGCTAGAATG
Source organism: Triticum urartu (assembly GCF_056163025.1). NCBI lineage: Eukaryota > Viridiplantae > Streptophyta > Magnoliopsida > Poales > Poaceae > Triticum > Triticum urartu. Next base: position 273,777,010 of record NC_141873.1, on the reverse strand, counting down.
AAATATGACCCTGCTTATGCTACTTCACCTATCTTTGTTACTGATAAGGATTATGATTTCTCTCTTGATCCTGAGATAATTACTTTAGTTGAATCTGATCCTTTCTATGCCTATGAATCTAAAACTGTTGTGGCACATCTTACTAAATTAAATGATATAGCTACCCTGTTCACTAATGATGAGGAACCGTATGCGATTAACTGATATGCTCAAAATGAACCCTTATGCTAAGTACATGAAAGAAATTGTTACAAATAAAAGAAAGATACCGGAAGCTAAAATTTCCACCATGCTTGCTAATTATACTTTTAAGGGTGGAATACCTAAGAAGCTAGGAGATCCAGGAGTACCAACTATACCATGCTCCATTAAAATACACTATGTTAAAACTGCTTTATGTGATCTTAGAGCCATTGTTAGTGTTATGCCTCTCTCTTTATATCGTAGACTTGATTTGAATAAGTTGACGCCTACTAAAATATCTTTGCAAATGGCTGATAAATCAACTGCTATACCTGTCGGTATTTGTGAGGATGTTCCTGTTGTGGTTGCAAACATTACTATTTTAACGGACTTTGTTATTCTTGATATTCCCGAGGATGATAGTATGTCTATTATTCTTGGAAGACACTTTTTGAATACTGCAGGGGATGTTATTGATTGCACCAAAGGCAATATCACTTTTCATGTTAATGGTAATGAGCATACGGTACACTTTCCAAGGAAACAACCTCAAGTCCACAGTATCAATTCTATTGGAAAAATTTCAACTATTACTATTGGAGGTTTTGAATTTCCTCTTCCTACTATCAAGAAGAAATATGATATTCTTATTGTTGGGGACATGCATATCCCCGTTGAGGTAACCTAGTGTTATTCGAAAATTCTCCGGTTCCATGTTATTCGGAATGAGTTTGTTAACAAGACCTGATCAACCTTGTTAGTGGATTCCTTTTGATGAGCATGAGATGGATGAATTTAGAAAACACAACTCTCTATACCCTCTTTTTACTTTCTGTTATTTATATTAAACAAAGCAAAAAATAGTATTTTTCTGTCTGTTTTGTGAATTATCCATGCAATAAAAAAATACCCTCAAAATAAAAGTTCTCCAAATGCCCTGAAATTTAAATATGATTTTTTCTGGAATATTTGAGAATATATGGCACTGAGAACACAGCAGGGGGAGCAAGCACCTGGCCATGAGGGTCCAGGGCGCACCCACCCCCTGGGCACGCCCCCTGCCTCGTGGGCCCATGGTGGCTCCCCTCCACTTATTCCAGCTACCAAACACTCCTTCTTCCTCCCACAGAAATCACCAACCAGCTCAAGCACGAGTTCTAGCTTATCTTGCTGGCATTTTCAATCTCCTTGCTCAAAGCTCCATTCACAAAACTGCTTTGGGGTATTGTTCTTTGGTATGTGACTCCTCCAATGGTCCAATTAGTTTCTGTTCTAGTGCTTTATTCATTGCATATTTTTTCTTCTTAGGTGACCCAGTTCTTGAGCTTGCATGTCAAATTTATGTGGTCAAAAGTAGTTTTGATGCATGATATTGTCTCTAGGCACTTGTAGGAGTAGTTGCTATCAATTTTGTTGAGTTTGGTTCACTTTTATTTTGAAGTTACTAAAAATTTCAGAAATTTTCAGAAAAAGATGAAGAGATTTTTGAGGGGCTCATCGAGCTAAAGCACGATGGATAAACAAAGTGAAGAGAACAAGAAGCCCAAGTATAATCTCCCTCGCACCGCAGAGGTCCGGCCGTGTGAATGGCCTTGTGATGATTTATTGAGAGCAGGCGGGATTTATGATGATTTCTATGAATTGGCTGAGAATGCATGCCTCACCACCTTCCTCCACGACCAACACGAACAATATCTCTTACTCACCAATATCTTTGTGCAAAACTTTCATTTCCATGCTAGGAGCTCACTACCTATGGTGGAATTTTATTTATATGATGAGCTTAAAGAGATGTCACTTCGTGATTTTTGTCGGGTTTGTTTGATCCCTTTTGAGGGCAGCATAGAGGAACCACATCATGATGATGTGGAGGGATTTATTGATACAGTTGTTGTAGGGGAAACGAGGAAAGTTTCCGATGCAAGAATTACTAGCATACAATTTCCTGTTTTACGTTACTTTGCAATATTTGCTAGTAGATACTTAATTGGTCGCGGAAACTGTGGCAACCTTAGTGCCCCTTATATTGTTATTTTGTGCCATGCCTTGTTCTGTGATGACACATTTAGTGTGGGCGCTATTGTTGCAAAGCGGTTAAATCTTAACTGTACTAAGGGCCCCATCTTGGGAGGTATTTTTGCCTCGCACCTCACTGCAAATTTTAACATACCTATTAGACATTATGAGAAGGAAGAAAAGTTGTTGCCTCCTGTTTTTTCTAGACTATAAGAGTATGGTAGCACACGATTTTATCGTTAAGAATAAGGAAAAGATGCTTAAGTACAAGCTGATATTTGATAAAAATCACCCTGAGACTATTACTTTGCCTGCTCCTTCCTTGTTTGACTTATCTGCAGGCAAGTACCTTGTTCCGCCGGAGGCCATTCACGCCTACCGAAACCCCACACCAGCTATAGAGCCAGAGCCGAAACCACAATTTGATCCTCACTGGCAGTCTGTTTATCAGTGGAATCCGGAAGAGATCGCCAACCAGTGGCACCAGGGGGATTCATCTCAGTACGACCCCAACTACAACTTTGGATATCCGCCAGGCAAGCCGGGGCCATTGACCAACTTAGGCCAAAAACCTAAACTTGGGGGAGTACGTATTTCTCACCGACATTACATTCATGTTCACACACTCATTGCTAGTTGTCGGTGCTCATACTTTTTCAATGTATCTTCCATGCTAGTTTATTTTCCTTTTTATGCTTTCTTCTTGTGTGTTCAATAAACCTTAAGAAAAAAATAGTTGTAGTTTTAAATTAGTTTACTTTCCATGCTTGTAGTAGTAACTAAAAATAAAACCCAAAAAGATTTCTTGTTCTTCTTTAGCTTGTTGGGAGCTTTCCCGTGTAAATAGTTTTATTTCTTTTCTTGTACTTTGGGGGTCAAGAGGAGAAGATCATAATGAAAATGTTGAGTGGCTCTTATATGCATTATTGTTGATCTAACAAAGAGCCCATATTACCTTGTCTTCTCTCTTGAATTGAATGCTTGCAGATTCCAGCTTAGTCCAATGCACGTGCACTATTATTATTATCCACACTATTTGGTCGTGCAAGTGAAAGGTAATAATGATGATTATATGATGAACTTATTGAGATGAGAAAAGCTGGTATGAACTCGACCTATCTTGTTTTTGTAAATATGATTAGTTCATCTATCCTGATTTAGCCTATTATGAATAAACATGTTTCAATAACAATTAGAGATTGTAGTTGCTTATGCCATGCTTAATTAGCTAGGAGCTTATAATGGTTTACCTTGCATGCCAACATGCTATTAAAATGGTTGTGATGTGGTATGATAGGGTCGTATCCTCTTTTGAACGATTCAAGTGGCTTGACTTGGCACATCTTCACGCATGAAGTTGAAACAAAATCAACATAGCCTCTATGATATTTATGTTCATGGTGCATTATATCCTACTCACGCTTGCATTCGGTGTTGATTAATTTTAATGCATGTTCATGACTGTTGTCGCTCTCTAGCTAGTCGCTTCCCAGTCTTTTGCTAGCCTTCACTCGTACTAAGCGGGAATACTGCTTGTGCATCCAATTCCATAAACCCCAAAGTTATTCCATATGAGTCCACCATACCTACCTATATACGGTATCTACCTGCCGTTCCAAGTAAATTTGTATGTGCCAAACTCTAAACCTTCAAATAAACATTCTATTTTGTATGATCAAATAGCTCATGTATCAACTAGAGTTTTCTGTATCTTTCATGCTAGGCAGGTTATTCTCAAGAGGAGTGGACTCCGCTTCTCACTCACGAGAAAATGGCTGGTCACGGGGATGCCCAGTCCCATGCTTTATGCAAATCAAATCAAAATAACTGCAAACAAAACTCCCCCGGGACTCTTGTTAGTAGGAGGCACTCGTTGTTTCGAGCAAGCCATGGATTGATGCTTGTTGGTGGAGGGGGAGTATAAACTTTACCATTCTATTTGGGAACCGCCTATAATGTGTGTAGCATGAAAGATATCGAGATCTCTCGGTTGTTATGTTGACAATGGAAGTATACCGCTCAAAATATTATTCCTATCTATTTCAAAACCGAGCTCTGGCACCTCTACAAATCCCTGCTTCGCTCTGCGTAGGGCCTATCCATTTACTTTTATGTTGAGTCATCATCCTCTTATTAAAAATCACTAGTTGGAGAGCACCGCTATCATTTGCATCCATTACTGTTAGTTTACATTGAGTATGACTTGAGTGGATATCTTTTACCATGAATTATAATGTCTAGTCAGTCCTTGATCTTTAAAGGTGCTCTGCATTTATGTTTTGCGGTCTCAGAAAGGGCTAGCGAGATACCATCTTGTTATATCATATCATGATTGTTTTGAGAAAGTGTTGTCATCCGAGATTTATTATTATTGCTCGCTAGTTGATTATGCCATTGATATGAGTAAACATGAGACCTAAATGTTATTGTGAATATGGTTAGTTCATAATCTTTGCTGAAAACTTGAATGTTGGCTTTACATATTTACAACAACAAGAGCAAAGAAAGTTTTTAAAAGTTTTTCTTTATCACTTTCAGTTTATCAACTGAATTGCTTGAGGACAAGCAAAGGTTTAAGCTTGGGGGAGTTGATACGTCTCCGTCGTATCTACTTTTCCAAACACTTTTGCCCTTGTTTTGGACTCTAACTTGCATGATTTGAATGGAACTAACCCGGACTGACGCTGTTTTCAGTAGAATTGCCATGGTGTTATTTTTGTGCTGAAATAGAAGTTCTCAGAATGACCTGAAAATGAATGAAGAATTATTTTGGAACATATAAAAAATACTGGAAGAAGAATCCATGTCAGGAGGGCCTCCACCTATACCTCATGGGCCCCCTGGCGCTCCACCGACCTCAAACTTGACTCCATGTATTCACTTTCGGGGAGAAAACAACAGAGAGAAGGATTAATCGCGTTTTACAATAAGGAGCCGCCGCCAAGCCCTAAAGCCTAAACTCTCTCGGGAGCGCTAATATGGAGTCCGTTCGGGGCTCTGGAGAGGGGAATCCATCGCCATCGTCATCATCAACCTTCCTCCATCACCAATTTCATGATGCTCACCGCCGTGCGTGAGTAATTCCATCGTAGGCTTGCTGGACGGTGATGTGTTGGATGAGATTTATCATGTAATCGAGTTAGTTTTGTTAGGGTTTGATCCCTAGTATCCACTATGTTTTGAGATTGATGTTGCTATGACTTCGCTATGCTTAATGCTTGTCACTAGGGCCCGAGTGCCATGATTTCAGATATGAACCTATTATGTTTTCATCAATATATGAGAGTTCTCGATCCTATCTTGCAAGTCTATAGTCACCTACTATGTGTTATGATCCGACAACCTCAAAGTGACAATAGTCGGGACCACTCCCTATGATAACCGTAGTTTGAGGAGTTCATGTATTCACTATGTGTTAATGCTTTGGTCTGGTACTCTATTAAAAGGAGCCCTTAATATCCCTTAGTTTCCAATAGGACCCCGCTGCCACGGGAGGGTAGGAAAAAAGATGCCATGCAAGTTCTTTTCCATAAGCACGTATGACTATATTCAGAATACATGCCTACACTACATTGATGAACTGGAGCCAGTTCTGTGTCACCCTAGGTTATGACTGTTACATGATCGATCGCATCCGTCATTATTCTCTATCACCGATCCATTGCCTATGAGATTTCCATATATTGTTCTTCGCTTATTTACTTGTTCGTTGCTATTGCTATCACCACTATAAAACCCAAAAATATTACTTTTGCTACCGTTACCACTACTATCATATTAATTTGCTACTAAATACTTTGCTGCAGATATTAAGTTTCCAGGTGTGGTTGAATTGACAACTCAGCTGCTAATACTTGAGAATATTCTTTGGCTCCCCTTGTGTCGAATCAATAAATTTGGGTTGAATACTCTACCCTCAAAAACTGTTGCGATCCCTTATACTTGTGGGTTATCAAGCCACCCCGACGAAGAAGGGTCGGCGCCGCAACAGGAAGCGCAAGGGCAAGACCATGCTTGCCGTCGAGGGATCCAAGGACACCGGTGCTGCCAAGAAGGCCAAGGCAGAGGACCCTAGCAAGGAAATTGTCGGGTGTGGGGCTTGCCGGGCCTTGGCGGCTGCCGACAAGCCAGGAGGCTCCGACAAGCAATATTGTAAGATCCACCGCACCAAGGGCCACGACCTCCAGAACTGCCGGCAAGTCGAACTGCTTGATGAGAAGAGAAAAGTTGAGTATGAGAGGCGGGACAAGGAGAAGGGCCAGGATGGTGCCGAGGGATCTGGCAAGAAGCGTGGCGGCCAAGGGGGGCGCCGCGGAAAGGATAACCAGCAAGAGAGGCCCGCTCGGGGCCGCAACAAGAAGCAAGGAGATGATGATCATGACGAAGATGACGTGTCCGGAGAGCATGAGTTCCAGAAGGCTACGGAGGCCATGTGCATCGACGGTGCCGCCTCGCTGCAGACTTCTCACTGCCAGCTCAAGCAGTGGGCGCGTGAGATCACAGCAGCGGAACCATCACCCGATGCTCAGAAGCCACTGAAGTGGTCCAACACGCCTATCATTTTTGACACCGAGGACCACCCTGATCGCACAACTGCGGTCGGGTGTTTGCCATTGTTGGTCTCGCCAACGATATGCAACCTCAAGGTGACGAAGATACTAGTTGACAGCGGGGACGGTCTGAACTTGATCTCGCCCGTTGTCATCAAAAGGCTGCAGATTCCTGATGGAGACCTCGAAGAGATGGGCACGTTTCAAGGGGTCAACCTGGGGAGGAGTTAGCCGAAGGGTAAGGTCACGCTGCCCGTGACGTTTGGAGGCGAGTTAAACTACAGGACAGAGATGATTGTTTTCGATGTAGCCAAGATCCCCTTGCCCTACAACGGGATCCTCGGCCGCCCGACACTAGCCAAGTTCATGGTGGCGTCACTTTATGCCTACAACACGCTGAAGATGCTTGGGCCGATGATCATCATCACCATCCCCTCTGACAAGAAAGACGCACTAATTTGCACCGACCAACTATACCGGGAAGCAGTTGTAGCGACTGCTGCCAAGGCACTCGCTCCTGCCGCCGGAGCCCCAGCAGGGAAGAAGACCAGCAAGACCTCTCGCACCCACTCCGGCAAGTGCACCTCTTCGGAGTGTTGTGCTCCCGTCGAGGACGTGCCAGAGAGCTCCACCGGAAAGAGCAAGAGATCCAGTGTTGTGCCACTAGAGACCAAGAGGGTGTCCGTCGGTGAGGATGGCACGGGAGGGGCTTTCACCATAAGCTCCACCCTAGACAGCAAATAGGAAAGCACACTCGTCACCTTCCTGCGGGCGAATGTCGACGTTTTTGCATGGCAATCATCCGACATCCCCGGCGTTCCCAGGGAGGTGATTGAGCACCATCTTGCTGTCTGTCCTTATGCACGACCCGTCAAGCAGAAGGTCAGGAAACAAGCTTTGGAACGACAGGAGTTCATTACGGAGGAGATCAGGAAGTTAGAAGCGGCAGGCTTGGTGAGAGGAGTACTCCATCCGACGTGGTTGGCCAATCCGGTGGTGGTGCGCAAGGCAAATGGGAAGTGGAGGCTGTATATTGACTACACATATATCAATAAAGCTTGTCCCAAGGACCCTTTCCCGTTGACGCGCATTGACCAGATTGTTGACTCCACAACCGGGTGTGATCTGTTATCATTCCTTGACGCCTACTCGGGGTAGCACCAGATCTTCATGACAAGAGAAGACGAAGAGAAGACAACGTTCATCACCCCATGTGGCACGTATTGCTTTTTACGGATGCCTTTCGGGTTGAAGAGTGCTGGCTTGACGTGTTTGCATGGCCAGTCCAGATTGGTTTTGAGCCCCAGCTACATAGAAATATGGAAGCTTATATGGATGACATAGTGGTCAAAACCAAGGACAGGGCGACACTTGTACAAGATTTGGAAGAGGCGTTTGCAAATCTGCGTAGGATCAACCTCAAGTTGAACCCTGAGAAGTGTGTCTTCAGCGTTCCGTCTGGCAAACTTCTCGGGTTCTTTGTGTCACAGTGTGGGATCGAGGCGAATCTAGACAAGATCAAGGCTATTGAGCAGATTGAGGCGCCCAAGCGGATCAAGGATGTGCGTCGGCACACTAGCTGTGTTGCCGCCATGAGTAGATTGATCTCCATGTCTATTGAGCATGCCCTTCCCTTTTTCAAAATCTTGAAAAAGGCGGGCCCAATGGAATGGACCCCAGAGGCCGAAGCAGTGCTGCGTGATCTGAAGAAATGCCTCTCCTCTACACCGATACTCGTTGCGCCCAAACCACAAGAGCCATTGCTACTGTATCTGGTGGCAACGAATCAAGTGGTCAGTGCCGCGCTAGTGGCGCAGAGAGAGGTCGACAAAGAGGCAGTGGAAACGGCAGCACTGGCGGATGGCAAGCCAGAGCTCCCCCCGGCAGGGCCAGGTGCCGGCAAGGAAAGGCCCCCGGCTGAGCCTGACGCTGGCAGGACAGGGCCTACGCAGCCAAACGAAGTGGTGCAGAAGAAGAAAATGATGAAGCACCCGGTTTACTTTGTCAGCTCCCTCTTGCAGGGGCTAGGTCAAGGTACTTCGGTGTGCAGAAATTGCTCTTCGGCCTCCTTATGGCCTCGAGGAAGCTACGTCATTACTTCCAAGCACACAAAATCACCGTTGTCACCCGCCTCCCGTTGCAACGGATATTGCATAACCCAGACACAACCGGGAGGATTGTGGAGTGGGCCATGGAACTGTCAAGCTTTGGTTTGAAGTTCGAAAGTAATTCAACAATCCAGAGCAGAGTCTTGGCAGAGTTCATTGCCGAGTGGACCTCAACGCCTGACGAAGAGGTCCAGGAGACCACCCTCCCTGGCAAGGAGGCAAGTCGCAACTGGATTATGTACTTTGACGGGGCTTTCTCGCTGCAAGGCGCCCGTGCTGGTGTGCTGCTCATTGCACCCACCAGAGAGCACCTCAAGTATGTAATCCAGATGCACTTTCCTAGGGAGATGTCCATGAACAACACTGCTGAATACGAGGGTCTGCTTGCCGGTCTCAGGATCACGGCAGACCTCGGGATTAAGAAGCTCATCATCAGGGGCGATTCACAGCTTATCGTCAGGCAAGTCAACAAAGATTATCAAAGACCGTTGATGGAGGCCTACGTAGATGAGGTGAGGAAGCTAGAGGAGCGTTTTGACGGTATACAGGCGGAGCATGTTCCCCGAGTGGAGAACGACATCGCCGACTACCTGTCGAAGCATGCCGCCTTGAAACTACCTATGGAACCAGGTACTTTTGTGCTTTGGTTGACTCAACCATGCGTTGAACCATCAACAGAGAAGAACAAGAGAAGGAAATCAGGTCCCGGCAAGTACTGTCCTGCCGGGCTCCCAGGAGCCGCCAACAAAGATGTTGTCGTGGAAGCTGAGCCTGCCGTGGGGCAACCGACTCCGGCGGGGCTGTAGCGACCAGACCTCAAACGGTCTGATCTCTGTGCTCCGGTGTCATCCCTGGATCAGTAATGCTGACACCACACAGTACTCGGAGGATTTATAGCAGAGTAGCAATCACACACTTATTACATCTAGTGTCTCAAAAGAGAACTTATTACAATAAATATGGCTTAAGGCCATCTAATAATGATAACAGCGGAAGGCTTGGAAGATAAGTGAGTCCATCAACTCCAACGGCATCACTGAGTATAGAACCACAACCTAAAACTCCTTAATCATCGTCTGAAAAGTCTGCAACATTAACGTTGCAGCCCGAAAATGGGTCAGCACATGGAATATGCTGGCAATGTAACACATAGAGAGTAATGGAATGAAACAGCTATACTATATGCATATTTGGCTGGTGGAAAGCTCTATGGTTACAGTTTTGCGTAAAGCCAATTTTTCCCTACTTCAAAGGAATAAATTTAATTACTAACATGGTAGTTGTTAAACATTGAGAATGGTTGACAGCATTCTCAATCCCAATTAAGCATCAACATTTAAAACCCAACAATACTACTTTAGAGTAACATGTTGAGATTCACATGAAAATCCAAGTACTAGATACTCAAAACGTCCATAACCGGGGACACGACTAACCATGCTTAGTTTATTACACTCTGTAGAGGTTTGCGCACTTTTCCCCACAAGACTCGATCGCCTCCGTTTGGTTTCTCGCACTACATGGTGTTTGAGAAGACGGATGACCGAGACATAGTCTTTCAGAAGCGCTAGCACCTTACGATCGGGTAGACCGTACCACCTACATCCCCTACATCTGCTAGTCTACCACTGTAAGAGTTCGCACGACTTAGTCAACTATGCTAGAGCCCATAATAGCTTGTGGCTGCACACGGAAGTTTCTAGTATGAATAGTCTCATGATCCCTTTGAGCCTGGGTAGCGGTCCAAAAGAAAATAGGCAAGTCTTGGAATACCTAGGTGCCTCAATCCACCCAGATGTGTGTTTAAGTTGCCACCTTAGATAAACCATTAATTAAAAATCTCACATCTGTCATGGATATCACTCACCCAATCCACGTCTACTAGCATAGCATGGCATAATAAGCAAACACAGAAGTAACTCCCAAAGGTTTCATAATAATAGGTAATAGGTACTACCTCATCTACTTCCCATCCCACAATTTAATTAGATCCTAATCGTGCAATGTGTGAGGATTGATCTAATGCAATAAAACTGGGTTGTAGAAAAAGGTATGATCAAAGTGTCTGAAAAGTCCTCAATCGTCGTCTGAAAAGTCTGCAACATTAACGTTGCAGCCCGAAAACGGGTCAGCACATGGAATATGCTGGCAAGTTAACACATTGAGAATAATGCAATGCAACAGCTATACTATATGCATATTTGGCTGGTGGAAAGCTCTATGGTTACTGTTTTTGCGTAAAGCCAATTTTTCCCTACTTCAAAGGAATAAATTTAATTACTATCATGGTGGTTGTGAAACATTGAGAATGGTTGACAGCATCCTCAATCCCAATTAAGTAACATCATTAAAACCCATCAAAATTAATTTTGAGTAACATGTTGAGATTCACATGATAATCCAGGTACTAGATATTCAAGATGTCCATAACCGGGGACACGGCTAACCATGATTAGTTTGTTACACTCTGCAGAGGTTTGCGCACTTTTCCCCACAAGACTCGATCGCCTCCATTTGGTTTCTCGCACTGCAGGGTGTTTGAGAAGACGGATGACCGAGACACAGTCTTTCAGAAGCGCTAGCACCTTACGACGGGTAGACCGGTACACCTACTTTCCCCTACATCTGCTAGTCTACCACTGTAAGAGTTCGCACAACTTAGTCAACTATGCCAGAGCCCATAATGGCTTGTGGCTACACATGGAAGTTTCTAGTATGAAAAATCTCATGATCCCTTTGAGCCTGGGTGGCGGTCCAAAGAAAACAGGCAAGTCCTGGTAACCCCAGGTGCCTCAATCCACCCAGATGTGTGTTAGGTCGCCACCTTAGATAAACCCTTAATTATAAATCTCACATCTGTCATGGATATCACTCACCCAATCCACGTCTACTGGCATAGCATGGCATAATAAGCAAACGTAGAAGTAACTCCCAAAGGTTTGATAATAAACAGGTAATAGGTACTACCTCATCTACTTCCCATCCCACAGTTTAATTAGATCCTAATCATGCAATGTGTGAGGATTGATCTAATGCAATAAAACTGGGTAGTAGAAAAGGTATGATCAAAGTGTTACTTGCCTTGCTGATGATCCGCGAAACCTAGAGATTCGAAGTAACAGGCGGCGCACTCCGGGTATTCTATCGCAGACAAATAAACAAGCATACAATAAGTACTCATCTAATGCACGGGTAAAACGCAAAGAAGAGATCTAACCAGAAGGTTCAACTTAAGAACTCCGGTTGGCAAAAATATTCAAATCGAACGAAGCAACGAAAGTCAAACGGCGAAAGAAAACAACTTCGTTCTAGTAATCTGGATCTAGGGCAAATTTTACAGTAGCAAAATCTTGTTTAAGTTGGTTAAACGGATAGAGGGTTTCGAGACGAAACTCTAGGCGCTTGAATCGTCTGATTCCGATAAACGAGCGAAAAGTTATACTAAAACGAAAATCGGATCAGGAATCGCGATCAGAAAAATCGCGGATTTAATCCGAGAAAAAGAAAAACGTCGAATGCTCGCTAGAACGAACGAACGGACGAACGCTCGCTATTTAAATAAACCGGAAAAACCGATCTATTTAAAAAACTGAATCTAAAAAAACCGACGAAAACCGATTTTCTTTATAAGAACGTTGGCACGGAAGTCGAAGCGGCGGCGAACCTCGGTGGCGGCGGCGGCGGTGCGGGGCGGCGTGGCGGCGAGCGGCGGCGGCGGCGGTGGCGGCTGGGCGGCGGCGGCTAGGGCTTCGCTGCGCTAGGGTTTGGGGCGCGGGTGGCTGGGCCTCGGCAGGCTCCCCCCGGCTTATAAAGCCTAGTGGGCCGGGAGTCCGGGTCGGACACGGCCCCTAGGTCGGTTCGTTTTTTTTAAATTATTCCGCTCGGAAGAAAAATAAAAAGAAATACTAAACGGACTCCAAAAATTCTGAAATAAATTTTCACGGGCTTCTAAAATCAAGCCGCACAAGGTGAACATTTATTTGGGACCTAAATGCAATTTTGAAAAATGCACATTTTTCCTAAATTCAAATAAAACACCGAAAATCTCCGAAATAAAATCTTATTTGATTTTATTATTAAATCCTCAATATTTCTTTATTTTGGGAAAGTCATTTTATTCCCTCTCTCATATTTTTGTAATAGAAATAATTGATGATAAAATAAATAAAATCAAATGATCCTATTCTCAAAATTTGAGAAAACTCAAATATGAAAATAATGAAATCCCCAACTCTCTCCTTGGGTCATTGAGTTGCGTAGAATTTCTAGGATCAACCAAAATGCAAAATAAAATATGATATGCATTGATGATCTAATGTATAACATTCCAAATTGAAAATTTGGGATGTTACAAACCTACCCCCCTTAAGATGAATCTCGCCCTCGAGATTCGGGTTGGCTAGAAAATAGGTGAGGGTGGTCTTTGAGAAAATCTTCCTCTTGCTCCCAGGTGGCTTCATCCTCTGTGTGGTGGCTCCACTGAACTTTGCAAAACTTGATAACCTTGTTGCGAGTGACTCGGCTGGCAAACTTGAGAATCTTAACTGGTTTCTCCTCGTAGGTCAAATTGTTATCCAACTGAATAGTTTCTAAGGGCACTGTGTCTCTCAAAGGTATGTCAGCCATCTCCGCGTGGCACTTCTTTAACTGAGAAATGTGGAACACATCATGAACTCCTGACAATCCTTCGGGTAATTCCAACTTGTAGGCCACTTCTCCCATACACTCCAAAACACGATATGGTCCTACAAATCGTGGCGCTAACTTCCCTTTAACTCCAAAACGCTTTGTTCCTCAAAGTGGAGATACTCTAAGATAAGCTCTATCTCCGACTTCGTAAATTGTCTCCTTGCGTTTAGTATCTGCATAACTCTTCTGTCTGGACTGGGCTACCTTGAGCCTATCGCGAATCAACTTCACCTTCTGTTCAGACTCTTTAATCAAGTCAGGTCCAAACAACTGGCGGTCTCCAACTTCGTCCCACGACAACGGTGTCCTGCACCTCCTTCCATACAAAACTTCGAAAGGGGCCATCTTTAAACTGGTTTGATAACTGTTTTTGTAAGAGAACTCTGCATATGGCAAATTATCGTCCCAACTAGATCCGTAATCTAGCGCACAAGCTCTCAGCATATCCTCCAAAATCTGATTGACTCTCTCGGTCTGTCCATCTGTCTGTGGATGAAAAGCTGTACTGAATTCTAGCCTGGTTCCCAAAGTTTCATGCAACTGCTTCCAGAACGTTGAGGTAAACTGGGTTCCTCTATCTGATACGATACTCCTTGGAACTCCATGCAGACATACGATCCTGGTCATGTATATCTTTGCCAACTTATCACTGGTGTAAGTGGTCTTTACTGGGATGAAATGAGCTACTTTCGTCAATCGATCAACTACAACCCAAATTGAGTCATAGCCTGAACGAGTCCTGGGCAATCCCGTGATAAAATCCATGCCTAGCTTATCCCACTTCCATCCGGGTATCGGCAATGGTTGTAACAATCCTGCTGGCTTCTGATGCTCTGCTTTTTCTCTCTGACATACATCACAAACTGCTACATACTCCGCAATATCCTTCTTCATTCTGGTCCACCAGAAAATATCCTTCAAATCCAAATACATCTTGGTATTTCCTGGGTGAATTGAATATGGTGAGTCATGTGCCTCTTGCAAAATCAACTTCCTGATCTCCGGGTCATTGGGCACATAAACGCGGTCTTCAAACCATAGGGTGTCGTGCTCATCCTCACGAAATCCTTTAGCTTTTCCTTTGCTCAGTTTCTCCTTTACAGCGGCAAACTCTTTGTCAACTTTCTGAGCTTCTCTGATTCTATCCATCAAAGTTGACTGAATCTTCAATGCTGCTACATAGCCTCTCGGAACTATTTCCAAACATAGTTCACAAAGATTTTCTGCTAACTCCTTGGGTATTTCTCCCGTCATTAATGTATTGACATGGATCTTACGGCTTAATGCGTCATCTACTACATTAGCCTTTCCAGGATGATAATGCAATTTCATATCATAATCCTTGATAAGCTCCAACCATCTCCTTTGTCTGAGGTTTAACTCCTTCTGTGTGAAAATGTACTTCAAACTCTTATGATCCGTATACACCTCACAATGATTTCCAATGAGAAAATGTCTCCATGTTTTCAAAGCAAGCACTATGGCTGCTAACTCCAAATCATGCGTGGCATAATTCAACTCATGAGGCTTCAGTTGTCTTGAGGCATATGATACAACTCTCCCTTCCTGCATAAGCACTGCTCCAAGTCCTCGACGTGAAGCGTCGCAATACACCTCATAATCCTTGGTCTGGTCTAGCAAAATCAACACTGGTGAGGTAACTAAGCGTTTCTTCAACTCATGGAAACTAGCCTCATACTCCTCCGTCCATATGAACTTGGTATCCTTCTTTAACAACTCAGTCATAGGCTTTGCAATCTTTGAGAAATTCTCAATAAATCTCCGGTAGTATCCTGCGAGTCCAAGAAAACTCCGGATCTCTCCAACTGTTGTTGGGGCTTCCCACTTGGTCACAGTTTCAACTTTAGCGGGATCTACTGCTATACCTTCTCCAGATATAACATGTCTGAGGAATCCTACTTCCTTCAACCAAAACTCACATTTGCTGAACTTGGCATATAATTGATGTTCTCTGAGCTTTCCAAGTACCAAACGCAAATGCTCCTTATGTTCCTCTTCATTCTTCGAATAAACCAGGATATCATCAATGAACACTACGACGAACTTATCCAAAAAATCCATAAACACTTTGTTCATCATGTTCATAAAATAGGCAGGTGCGTTAGTCAGACCAAATGACATAACGGTATACTCATACAGCCCATACCTGGTAGTAAAAGTTGTCTTCGGAATATCCTGTTCTCGAATCTTCAACTGGTGGTATCCTGATCGCAGATCGATCTTGGAAAATACCTTAGCTCCTTGCAATCGATCAAACAGATCGTTGATCATTGGTAGTGGGTACTTGTTCTTGATCGTTACTTCATTCAATCCTGGATAATCAACAACCATCCTTAACGATCCATCTTTCTTCTCCACTAGTAGTACTGGCGATCCCTAAGGTGAAGAACTTGGGCAAATATATCCCTTATCCAGTAACTCCTTAATCTGCTTCTTAATTTCCACCAAATCCTTTGCTGGCATCCTATATGGTCTCTTTGATATTGGCCCTGTGCCTGGCAATAGCTCAATCAAAAACTCAATATCTCTATCCGGTGGCATGCCTGGCAACTCTTCTGGAAATACATCAGGGAAATCCCTTACCACTGGTACTTCCTCCTGCACAACTCCTGTTAAGCAATTTACTTGAGTCCTCTTTGGCACATGTCGGGATACATACTTGATCCTTCTCCCTTCTGGGGTGGTAAGCAAAATTGACTTACTAGCACACTCAATATTCCCTTCATACTTTGATAACCAATCCATGCCTAATATCACATCCAATCCTTGAGATTCTAATACTATTAGGTCTGAGGGAAAAACATAGTTACCAATCCTTAATGGTAACCGATCACACCATAGACTAGCCACATACTCTGCTCCGGGTGAGGTTACTAACATGGGTGACCTAAGGGCTTGGGTTGGTAGGTTATACTTATCCACAAATCCCCTTGAGATGTATGAATGCGATGCACCAGTATCAAAAAGAACGAGTGCAGTAAATGACTTAACCAAAAACTTACCTATTACTGCATCGGGCTGAGCTTCAACCTCCTCCACGCTAACGTGGTTCACCTGTCCCCTGTTGAAAGGGTTCGACTTCTTCCCATAACTTCCATTGCCATTTTGGCCTTCAGGACATTCATTGGCATAATGTTCGGTCTTATGACACTAAAAACAAGTGACTTGGCTTAGGTCCTTCTTGGCTGGGGTTGATGGGTTGGTGCGATTCTGGC
Source organism: Triticum urartu (assembly GCF_056163025.1). Lineage (NCBI taxonomy): Eukaryota > Viridiplantae > Streptophyta > Magnoliopsida > Poales > Poaceae > Triticum > Triticum urartu. Next base: position 273,760,228 of record NC_141873.1, on the reverse strand, counting down.
CGTTGCTTCCTCCATTGCCATTACCATTCTTGGTGCCATTGTGATTGTGCGAGCTACCTCCTCCATGGGTATGCTGAAAATGTCCTCCCGGTCTAGGGGTAAAACGTGGCTTCTGCTGAGCTCCTAAAGTGTACTTTCCTTGTCCATTCTTCCTCTTGCGATTCTCAATTTGCTGTTGCCTGCCTTTAATCATAAGAGCACAATCTACCAACTCCTGGTAGTTGTTGAAGGTGGCTACAATCAACTGCATGCTCAACTCATCATTCAGTCCTTCCAGAAACTTCTCCTGCTTAGCTGCATCCGTAGCGACATCATCTGGGGCATAAAGTGCTAGCTTACTAAATTCCTCCACATACTGGCCAACTATCCGTCCTCCTTGGCGCAAGTTGCGAAACTCACGCTTCTTCATGGCCATAGCTCCTGCTGAAACATGTGCAGTACGAAAAGCCTGCTGAAACTGGTCCCATGTGACAGTGTCGACTGGGAAAGTGGCTGTTGAATTCTCCCACCATGATGCTGCGGGTCCTTCTAGATGATGTGCGGCAAACTTCACCTTCTCCGCATCTGTGCATCCTGCTGTGGTCAACTCCCTAGCTGTCTTGCGGAGCCAATCATCTGCTACTATTGGCTCGGTGCTACTGGAAAACACCGGCGGATTCAGCCTAAGAAAACGGGCTAAGTGGTCAACAGGTGGTGGTGGTGGTGGGTTGTTGTTGTTGTTCCCCTGATTCTGATTCTGGACTAGCAACTGCATCAATGTGTTCTGCTGCTGGATCAACTGGGTGAGCTCCGGTGGAAAGGCAAATCCGGGGTCACGTCTCGTAGGCATCTGAGGGTTTTAGAAAAGATGAGATATAAGAATAGAGGGGGTCTAAAGAGAAAACACTACCCATATGCACATGAGGCAAAACAAACAATTCACTTCAATCAATCAAACAAGGCATACAATCGATCTATCTATCACAAAAGTGCTCGGACTACTATATTTACATGGTGGACTACTACTACTGATGAGGTGGTCTACTAGAAATATTCTTCGGTTGCAGACTCCATGATATCTGCTCCAGCTTCATCAACATAGTCATCATCGCTACTATCTGGTTCCGAGTCGGTGCCGTCGATGATGATGTAGTCTTCCGGGCTAATTTCATGGGGTTCTTCGTCTTCATCTACTGGCGTAGGGCCTCCCATAAATATTCCAATCTTCTTGATCAGGTCGTCATTCTTCTCCACCAATACTTCAATTTCCTCTTCATAATCTTCACGTGTAGCCTTGAGTTCTTCCTCCAGTTCCTTGATTCTAGTCTTAGCCTTCTTCAGATCTATCATGTCGGTGCACATCTGGTTCTCCTGTCGTCGAATGTGCTGGTTTAACTCCTGGATAAAAGCTGCAATTGATCTATCCTTCCGGGCACTGATCATCTCCCAGTGCTCATCTCGGCGCCCACAAATCTGGTAGATAGTATCCTTGAGATCCTTGCGGTAGACTTCTCCAATGCGTCCCATGGCGATGTGAGATGCCATGCTCTTTCCTAGACTCCAAGTTGGTGCATCAAAAGAAAATTCTATGGGCTCAGTGACTGGCATGAACGTCCTTCCTGGAACTTGAACTTGAATCATCCAGCGCTCTTCTTCAGGTAAAGTGGCGTTGTAGGTTCCCGTGAAGCTTGGTACTCCTATGTTCAGGTATCTAGTGACTTCCTTCAAGTGTCGTCCAAAGGGTGTATCTTCATCCGGTTGTGTGAACTTGTTCCTTGCATCCGCCATCCTAAAGAGAAGAAAAGATGAGAGGTCAGAAGAGAAGAGAGTGAATAGTGATCTAGGTCTTGTGCTTAGTGGTCGTGTCCTACAGTCAGCGTGTGCTCTGATACCATCTCTGTAGTGACCAGACCTCAAATGGTCTGATCTCTGTGCTCCGGTGTCATCCCTGGATCAGTAATGCTGACACCACACAGTACTCGGAGGATTTATAGCAGAGTAGCAATCACACACTTATTACATCGAGTGTCTCAAAAGAGAACTTATTACAATAAATATGGCTTAAGGCCATCTAATAACGATAACAGCAGAAGGCTTGGAAGATAAGTGAGTCCATCAACTCCAACGGCATCACTGAGTATAGAACCACGACCTAAAACTCCTTAATCGTCGTCTAAAAAGTCTGCAACATTAACATTGCAGCCCGAAAATGGGTCAGCACATGGAATATGCTGGCAATGTAACACATAGAGAGTAATGGAATGAAACAGCTATACTATATGCATATTTGGCTGGTGGAAAGCTCTATGGTTATAGTTTTGCGTAAAGCCAATTTTTCCCTACTTCAAAGGAATAAATTTAATTACTAACATGGTAGTTGTTAAACATTGAGAATGGTTGACAGCATTCTCAATCCCAATTAAGCATCAACATTTAAAACCCAACAATATTAATTTAGAGTAACATGTTGAGATTCACATGAAAACCCAAGTACTAGATACTCAAAACGTCCATAACCGGGGACACGGCTAACCATGATTAGTTTATTACACTCTGCAGAGGTTTGCGCACTTTTCCCCACAAGACTCAATCGCCTCCGTTTGGCTTCTCGCACTACATGGTGTTTGAGAAGACGGATGACCGAGACATAGTCTTTCAGAAGCGCTAGCACCTTACGATCGGGTAGACCGTACCACCTACATCCCCTACATCTGCTAGTCTACCACTGTAAGAGTCCGCACGACTTAGTCAACTATGCTAGAGCCCATAATAGCTTGTGGCTGCACACGGAAGTTTCTAGTATGAATAGTCTCATGATCCCTTTGAGCCTGGGTGGCGGTCCAAAAGAAAACAGGCAAGTACTGGAATACCCAGGTGCCTCAATCCACCCAGATGTGTGTTTAAGTTGCCACCTTAGATAAACCATTAATTAACAATCTCACATCTATCATGGATATCACTCACCCAATCCACGTCTACTAGCATAGCATGGCATAATAAGGAAACGCAGAAGTAACTCCCAAAGGTTTGATAATAACAGGTAATAGGTACTACCTCATCTACTTCCCATCCCACAATTTAATTAGATCCTAATCATGCAATGTGTGAGGATTGATCTAATGCAATAAAACTGGGTAGTAGAAAAGGTATGATCAAAGTATTACTTGCCTTGCTAATGATCCGCGAAACCTAGAGATTCGAAGTAACAGGCGGCGCACTCTGGGTATTCTATCGCAGACAAACAAACAAGCATACAATAAGTACTCATCTAATGCACGGGTAAAATGCAAATAAGAGATCTAACCAGAAGGTTCAACTTAAGAACTCCGGTTGGCAAAAAGATTCAAATCGAACGAAACAACGAAAGTCAAACGGCGAAAGAAAACAACTTTGTTCTAATAATCTGGATCTAGGGCAAATTTTATAGTAGCAAAATCTTGTTTAAGTTGGTTAAACTGATAGAGGGTTTCGAGACGAAACTCTAGGCGCTTGAATCGCCTGATTCCGATAAACGAGCGAAAAGTTATACCAAAACGAAAATCGGATCAGGAATCACGATCAGAAAAATCGCGGATTTAATCCGAGAAAAAGAAAAACGACGAACTGTCGCTAGAACGATCGAACGGACGAACGCTCGCTATATAAATAAACCAGAAAAACCGATCTATTTAAAAAAAACCGAATCTAAAAAAACCGACGAAAACCAATTTTTTTATAAGAACGTTGGCACGGAAGTCAAGGCGGCGGCGAACCTCGGCGGCGGTGGCGGCATGCGGCGACGGTGGCGCGGGGCGGCAGCGGCGGCTAGGGCGCGGCTGGGCTAGGGTTTGGGGCGCGGGTGGCTGGGCCTCGGCTGGCTCCCCCCGGCTTATAAAGCCTAGTGGGCCGGGAGTCCGGTCGGACACGGCCCCTAGGTCGGTTCATTTTTTTTAATTATTCTGCTCGGAAGAAAAATAAAAATAAATACTAAACGGACTCCAAAAATTCCGAAATAAATTTTCACGGGCTTCAAAAATCAAGCCTCACAAGGTGAACATTTATTTGGGACCTAAATGCAATTTTGAAAAACGCACATTTTTCCTAAATTCAAATAAAACACCGAAAAACTCCAAAATAAAATCTTATTTGATTTTATTATTAAATCCTCAATATTTCTTTATTTTGGGAAAGTCATTTTATTCCCTCTCTCATATTTTTGTAATAGAAATAATTGATGATAAAATAAATAAAATCAAATGATCCTATTCTCAAAATTTGAGAAAACTCAAATATGAAAATGACGAAATCCCCAACTCTCTCCGTGGGTCATTGAGTTGCGTAGAATTTCTAGGATCAACCAAAATGCAAAAAAAATGATATGCGTTGATGATCTAATGTATAACATTCCAAATTGAAAATTTGGGATGCTACAGGGGCGTCAAGCCCTGGCTGTAGAGACAGCCGCTCCCATGGCGGAGGGGATGCCTTTAGTCCTTACCATCGAGCCCCAGGCTCCGGCATCGACGCAACATACCGTCCGATTTCTCCAAACAAGGGAACTCCATGAGGAGCAGGAATAAGTAGAGAAAGTAGCCCATCGGTCTGCCATGTATCAGTTCGTCGGCGACGTCCTATACAAAAAGAGACCAAATGGTGTGAAATTGAAGTGCATTCCTCAGGAGGAAGGACTGCAGCTATTGGCGGAGATACACGGAGGCATATGTGGCTCCCACATAGGGTCGAGGGCCCTTGCCGGCAAGGCATTCCGGCAAGGTTTCTTCTGGCCCACTGCCCTCCAGGATGCAACGACACTAGTAACCAAGTGTGAAGCATGTCAGTTCCATTTGAAAAAGCTTCATCAACCAGCTCAAGCCCTTCAAACGATTCCTCTCTCCCAGCCATTTTAGGTCCGGGGGCTCGACATACTGGGCCCCTTCCCCCGCGCTATCTAGGGCTTTGAGTACTTGTATGTTGCAATTGACAAGTTCACAAAGTGGTCGGAGGTGGAAGTGGTAAGGAAGGTGATGACGCAATCAACCATCAAATTCTTGAAGGGGCTAGTCTACCATTTTGGTGTGCCAAACAGAGTCATCACCGACAACGGCACGCAGTTTACAAGCCACGCCTTCATGCAATACATCCAAGACCTCGTCAGCAAGGTCTGTTTTGCTTTCGTGGCACACCCACGGAGCAACGGCCAGGCGGAGAGGGCAAATGCTGAAGTACTGCGAGGCCGAGGACAAAGACATTTGATAGGCTGCACAAGAACGGAAGCCGCTGGATTGATGAGTTGTCGGCAGTTCTTTGGTCGATCAGAACGACGCCAAATCGAGCCACCGGCCAGACACCCTTTGCCCTGGTATACGGGGCGGAAGCATTTCTCCCCACAGAACTCACATACGGGTCACCTCGAGTGCTCGCTTATGATGAGCTTGAGAAAGAGCAGTTGCGACAAGATGACACAACGCTCCTTGAGGAAGATCGTCTTCGGGTGGCTGTGAGAGCAGCGCATTGCCAGCAAGTCTTGTGCAGCTACCATAGCCGCAAGGTCCATGCCCGAATCTTTGAGGAAGGCAACCTTGTTCTTCGGCGTGTTCAATCGGCCAAGAATTCCAACAAGTTGACGCCAAAGTGGGAAGGCCCTTATCGGGTAATACGAGTCACAAGGCCCGGCGCAGTCTGCATGAAGACCGAAGATGCTATTCCAGTGAGAAACTCCTGGAACATCGAACATCTTCGTATGTTTTACCCATAAGGCGCGGTTGCCGCCCCCCCCGGCAAGCCACCTTTTGTACGAGCCTTGCCAGCAAGGCATGTAACCCTCTGTACAAAGCCAGGCGCAGACCCTGAGCATAAATAAATGAAGTGCTGGCGCCCTAAGTTTTAGCATGCATGCTAGTTTGAGTCTCTCCCTCGGTTAGGGTTAATAGTGCTTAGCGGCGGCTAACCCCAAGCATAGAGGTCGAGTGTGCGACTCTCTGTTCCTTCCCGTCCTCTTTGGTTCGCAGGGTACATGGACTTTTCTGCTGAGCTATTTGGAAGGAAGAGAATAGGCCGACGCCCCGACCCCGACAAGCCAAGGTTGCCGGGGGCTGCAGGTCTAAGGATCCAACCACGGCAAGCCAAGCTTGCCGGGGGCTGCGACATCAGATAAGTCTTTCTCCCCGACTCCGTACCCCCGTATGAACCTTGAATGCATAAGACTTCGCTCGCTCTCATACAATCTTGCTCCCTCTGTCCCGCATCCGAAAACCTTACTTTGGGCTAGAACTTGGTTGTAGTGCAGTGAGAAGAGAGCGAGCGAGGGGCCTAATCCTACTCGGCCCATACCTCCGCCAAGGGCATGAGTGTAGCCAAGCCATAGAGCAGGAGAACGGCAAGGCCTGTTGCCGGGATACAATGTTTATCTTAATATAACGAGGACGCGTTCCTCTGTATGGCCCTCGCCCACGCGCAAGCAAAACCCGGCAAACACCCTTCTTTTCATTCATACATTGTAAACAAGTACAATTCATACGGAATGAGTACATGAGCGAGGGGATTACAAGATCTAAATTCTACCAAGGCCCGTAGGCTTACCAACTAAAAAAAGATAAGTGCCCCGTGATCCCTGTTCTTGCCCTTTTCCTCCCAGGTGTGGCAGGTGAAGGCAAAAATAAGGCGACGGGGAACGCGCCGATGGAGAGCTTGACGAGGAAGGCCCTCGGCAGGGCGCAGGGCCGAGGGAGGGGCGGTGTGGTCAGTCAGAGTCGGAGTCGGAGTCGGTGTTCCCCCGCTCGACACCCTCGTCGTCGCTGTCGTTGTCCTCCTCGTCACTCCTGCTTGAGGAAGAGCCTTCGTCATCGGAGGAGATCTCCACGCAGCACCTCAGGTGAGTTCCAGAGTCTCCAAAGACCTTGACGGAGAGCAGGCCATTCTCCATTAATTTGAAATAGAGAACGAGCCCCGCCGTTAGGCTGTGGATAAGAGCAAAAGTCTTCCATCCGCGGCGAAGATACATGACGTGAGGGGTGTGAAAGTCAACGTCGACCCACGTGCCGCCGTTCCCGCAGACCCTCATACGCAACCTCAGGGTCTAGGGTGGATCAAGCTCCATCTCCTGAGCGAATGGAGCAGGAAGACAAAGGTGACGGCGCGGTGGGCGGCGCAGCCTGATAAAGAACTCACAGGGCTGGTCCCCGATGTGGCTCTCCATTGGAGGAGGCATCGCTGGTGGAGGCAAGGCCGGTGCGCCGCCCCGTCCCCCTCTTCCCCGAGCGCCACGCTGACCTCAGCCTCGCCCCTCCTCCTTCCTCTCGTGGCCGGCTCCACCGCCGCGAGCTCTTGGGAAGGAGGGACGCACTGTCGAGTAGAGACCCTCGCCGCCACTGTCGAAGGGCCGGCGCCCCCTCTCGCCATGACAGATGGAAGAACGGAGCCGAAGTGGAAGGAGAGGAATGGTGAAAGATTGTGGGATGCCATCCCCCCTTCTTATAAATGGGCGGGGTCGGGGCTCGGCCGCCCCACTCAGCCAATCTTGCCATCGAGGGCGCGGGGAATCGGGACCGACCCGCTGCTCCAATCAGCGACGACCCGGTTTCCCGCCTTGTTATTTAAGGTCCGTGCCCCCCCCCACGCGTCTGCCGCCTGCCACCTCGGGGGCACGGGGGACATGTGGAGAGCAAGCAAAAATCAAGGGAACGGGTGAGGCGACCGTTCTCCACCCCGTGGTCGCGGGGCGCGGGCGCCTTGAAGACCACGACCCAAGTCCACTCAGTAAATGAGCCGCACCTCTGCGTTTTCCTCTTTTTATGGAGAGGCGCGAGCCGCCTCTTTACCACGATGTGATGGATGCGTGCGGAAACCGCCCCACGCATGACCCCCCCCCCACGTCGCACGTTCAACGCGGGTCATGGGGAAGCGCAGCAGACGGAAAAGTTACTGCAGTAAAAATCTGCCCCACCTACCCGCGCACCGTTCTGGGCCTAGCCCAACAACGCGTCGCGCTTATGTGTGGCCTAGGCCTGGGGGCACCTGTCGGTGTACAAAGGTAGGGGCTCTCCTTTTGCACCCCTTTACTTGTGCACGGGTAGTCAGAGCTGCGCCCACGGCCGCACTGAGCAGGGTAGAGGAGGGATGCCGGAGCGCAAGACAGCCAGAGCAACACCAAGACCAGGGGTGCAGAGATGGCAAGAGGGCGAGGTGGACTCCCCCGGCAAGACTCTTGCTGGGGTGGCCTCTGCAGCCCCGGCAAGATCCTTGCCGGGGCAACTTGCCTAACGCCAGCAGAGCGCACCACCCTTGAGCCCAAGGGTTTCCGACGCCATCAGCCACATTGAAACCAAGTCTCGGGAGGCACCTCCATGGTGGCATCCAGATCTTTGTAGAGATCATAAATACGCAAGATCGGATGAGAACCAGAAGACGACGGTCCTTGGTGAGGTCTTTGCCAAGGAAATCCATGAGACCCCCGGCAAGATCCTTGCCGGGGACGACCACGGTGCCATGGCAAGACCCTTGCTGGGCCCCCGGCAAGACCCTTGCCGAGGACATCTGCGGGGCCGCAGCCAAGCCCACGTCTGCCAAGACTCCATCGCCGCTCCCATGCAGGTGATAGCTCAACCAGTTGGGCAGGCGTCTGCGTGGTAGCGCGCGGCCTCCATGCCGACTTAGCAAGCACCTACGTGGTGGCATGCAGATCTTCATGAAGGCTCCGCCATCATGCCAGCCTAGCATCCAGCCAACGTGGCGCTACAACGCCTCGTCAGCTCGGACGCGCGTCGGAGCCAGGCAAGGCGACGACAGCTGGGATGAGCTTCCTCGCCGTCCCCGATAAAGCAAGAGGGGCACGTCAGCAGCGCATTAAATGTGTTTGTCCGATGGTGCCAGAAGATAGACTCAGCCGCGATGCACCTTTCCACCTCCTGTGTGCCACTGTGGCAACCTCCTTTATCTATAAAAGGAGGCCCGAGGCGTACTGGAGGGGGATTCGGATCTTTGGAACAAGAAAGACACCGTAGCTAGTTCAAGAACTCAAGAACACTCAAATATACACCAAAGCAGGACTAGGGTATTACGCGTCTCCGCGGCCCGAACCTGGGTAAATGATCCTTGTGCTGACCATCAGACCCGCTCTTTGCACAACCCCGCACCCGCCAACCGTAGAAGGGATCCCAGTGACCCGATAGGTGTCGTTTCCCACCAACACACGTCCCCAGCAGCGTCCACGTCCTCGCGTGCCTCTGCATCCCCAGCAACATTAGAGGCCGCAGGCGGTGGAGCCTTCGAGGTGGATGGATGAGCCGAAGCACCGGATTTCTTCTTGGGCGCCATGGCCGATGGCGCTGTCAAAGGTGAAGATGGTGATGAAGATGACGCGCTGCACACGCTTTCAGGTTTGCGCAAGAGGTCCCCCTACCTGGCGCGCCTTAAAGATGTTGTGGGAAACCACAACCACCTATGGGACCAGAGGGCCCCTTGCTGGTTCGGCAGGGGGCGTCGCATTGCACAAAGAGCAGCCAAGCGTGGGGCAGCACGACAGAAATCACACATGTAATTTACCCAGGTTCGGGCCACCGTGAGGCGTAAAACCCCACTCCTTCTTTGGTGGATTGATGGTGGAAGAGTGGTGGTGGAGCGTAGTACACTTGCCTAGCAAAGGCGATAGTGGCTATGTGCGTATGGGTGTGTGAGTTATCCAACCTTCTAACCCTTTCTATGGTTTCCATGGGCCTCCTTTTATAGATTAAGGGTTTACCACAATGGCAAACTAGTCATTATGCACTGATATGATAGCAAACAGTGCTATCATACCTAATTCTGCAAGCTCACAGGGCACATTAAATGCACCGCTTAACGTCATGTCATTGTGTATCTGGAAAGCCTTGCCGGGCTATCTCGCCAGCTCCACGCCTACTTGCTTGACACATCGCAGGATGGGTGTCATTTGTAGGCATCTCTTGTAGGAAGAGGCCACCATGTGGAGAATGGCTGCCACTTAGTCACTTTGCGGTTCGACACCGCATTGATTGATGACGTGGGTCATGGCGGAGTGGTTGGGTGAGGTGGTTTTGCCTTCGTGAGCCCCGGCAGGCCCTGCTGGGACATCTTGGACATCTTCTTCCAGCGATGGCCCCGTCTTTGTCAAGCTCGCCTGTCTGGCACAGAAGGCTTTTCTCCTGGTGGCATCTTGCTTCTCTCGCTTCATCTTGGTCCTGTTGATTCTTCGAAGCTCTCGGTTCCTTGTACTAGGACTTGGGTTGGTGTCTCAATCATGTTCCCGATCCTGTGCACAGTCTGGGCAACAGACCGATGGTTTGTTGCACTGACACTAGCTCAAGTCTTGTTGCTGATCAACGTTTTCCGGATCTTAGGATATTATTAAGTGTAATGATAGTCTTAAAAACAACATTGATATTATGATGTTGGAAGAATAATCATATTGAATCGACCCAATCTTGACTGTTATGAATTGAGTGTATATCGTCGGTAATCAATTGCAATAACACAGAGTGTTAACGTGTGATTTTGCTCCCTATACCATGAGAGTATCGTAGTCACTTCTTACCATACTGTGGGCTTTGGGGTTGCTCAAATGTCACGTTTAACGCGTGATCATAACGACAACTTACAGGTTCATCAGAAAGTTTAACAAGGGACTAGATAGCTCGAGAGTGGGATTTGCTTCTCCGACGATGGATAAAAATTATTAGGGCTCTCTCGGTGTGAAGGCATCCATCATCGTCTGGCCATACAACAGGTGACTACTGATAACCCACAAGTATAGGGGATCACAACAGTTTTTGAGGGTAGAGTATACAACCCAAATTTATAGATTCGACACAAGGGGAGCAAAAGAATATTTGAAGGTATTAGCAGCTGAGTTGTCAATTCAACCACACCTAGAGATTAATTATCTGCAATAACGTGATCAGTAGCAAAGTAATATGATAGTGTTGATAATAGTGACAACAACAATGGTAATGGTAACAGTGATAGCAGTAGTTTTGTAGCAAGTGTAACAGTAATGAGAGCAGTAGTAATTTAGCAGAAACAATATAAGATAAATTCGTAGGCATTGGGTCAGTAATTTGTTGGATGATATTCATCATGTGACAGTCATAACCTTGGGCGATACGGCACTAGCTCCAGTTCATAAATGCAATGTAGGCATGTATTTTTTCCGTAAATAGTCATACGTGCTTATGGAAAGAACTTGCATGACATCTTTTGTCATACCCTCCCGTGGCAGCGGGGTCCAATTGGAAACTAAGGGATATTAAAGCCTCCTTTTAATAGAGTACCAGAACAAAGCATTAACACACGGTGAATACATGAACTCCTCAAACTACGGTCATCACCGGCAGTGCTCCCGACTATTGTCACTCTAGGGTTGCCGGATCATAACACGTAGTAGGTGACTATAACTTGCAAGATCGGATCTAGAACATGGATATAATGGTGATAACATAAATGGTTCAGATCTGAAATCATGGCACCCGGCCGCAAAGTGACAAGCATTAAGCATGGCAAAGCCATAGCAACATCAATCTCAGAACATAATGGATACTAGCGATCATTCCCTAACAAAACTAACTAGATTACATGATGAATCTCATCCAACTCCTCACCGACCATCGAGCCTATGAAGGAATTACTCACTCCCGGTGGGGACCATCATGGAATTGGCGATGGATAAGGGATGGTGATGAAGAAGGACGAAGATCCCCCTCTCCGGAGCCCCAAACAGACTCCAGATCTGGCCTCCCGATGAAGAACAGGAGGTGCTGGCGGCTCCGTCTCGTGGATCCTGATAATTCTTGCTCCCTGATTTTTTTTCTAGAAAAATAGGATTTTATAGCGTCGGTTTTAGGGTCTACGGGGCCACTAGGTGGGGACAACCCACCTGGGCGCGCCAGGAGGGGGGTGCCCTGGTGGGTTGTGCCCACCCAGGTGCCCCCCTCCGGTGGATCTTGGCTCCAAAAATTCTCTTTATTGATATAAAAATTCCTTGCGAAGTTTTGTTCCATTACGAGAACTTTTATTTATGCACAGAAACAACACCATGGTAGTTCTACTGAAAACAGCGTTAGTCCGGGGTTAGTTTCATTCAAATCATGCAAATTAGAGTCCAAAACAATAGGACAAGTGTTAGCAAAATTAGATACGTTGGAGACGTATCAACTCCCCCAAGCTTAAATCTTTGCTTGCCCTCAAGCAATTCAGTTGATAAACTGAAAGTGAAAAAGAAAAACTTTTACGAACTCTTTTGCTATTGTTTGCATAAATAAGCTTGAACAGTACCCAGGTTTTCAACCAACATTATAACTAACCATGCTGACAATAACTCTTAAGGATTATATTAACTCATATCGATGGCATAATCAGCTAGCAAGCAATAATAAGATATCTCAAGCAGCAACATGTTGTCAAAACAATCATGATATAATATGACAATAGTGGTATCTCGCTAGCCCTTTCTGAGACCGCAAAACATAAATGCAGAGCACCTCCAAAGTTTAAGCAACGACTAAACATTGTAATTCATGGTTGAAAAGATCCAGTCATGATGCACACAAGATTAGCTACACACAATGCATAAGCATGACAGCAGTGCTCTTAGGTTCTGGCGCTAATTTTAGAAGATGATGACACAACATAAAAGTAAATAGATTGTCCCTTCGCAGAGGGAAGTAGTGATTTGGAGAGGTGCCAGATCTCAAGTTTTTAAATAGAGGTAAATGATATTTTGAGACATGCACCCTTCTCAATTACTTCACGACTATCAGTTATCAATATCTTCCATGCTAAGCACGCTAGTGGCGGTTCCCACGCGATAAAAGTAAAGGTTTTGACTCCATTGGGAGTTTTTGTTCGGTTATTTGTAAGCTTTTTCTGTTTGCAGTTTGGGGTTGGGCATCCCTATTACCGCCCTTTTCTCGTGTGATGGCGAGTGAATAAACACTCGACCTGAGAATAACCCGCTTAGAATGGAAGATACCGACCACCTCCTATCGTTCCATGAATGATCCAGGCACACAAAAAGGATATTTATTAAAAGTTTTTAGAGGTGGCACATGCAAATTTACTTAGGACGACAGGGTAATACCGCATATAGGTAGGTATGTTGGACTCATCTGAAATAACTTGGGTTCAAGGTTTTTGATGTACAAGCAGAATTCCCACTTAGTACAAGCGAAGGCTAGCAATTAGCTTGAGAAGCGGCCAGCTAGAGAGCAACAACGGTCATGAACATGCATTATGCATAAGTAACATTGGACACTAGTATGAGTAGGATATGAACACCATGAACATGAATATCATAGAGCTATGTTGTTTTTGATTCAACTACATGCATAAACATGTGCCAAGTCAAGCCACTCGAACATTCAGAGGAGGATACCATATCATCATACTACATCACAATCATTTTAACGCAATGTTGATATCCAAGATAAATCATTATCCACTCCTAACTACTTATGCATGGCATGAGAAACTATAATCTCTAATTGTCATTGTAAACATGTTTAATCATAATGGCGGAATCATGGACACTAGGTTAAACATATCTATTATATAAATTAAACAGAAGTAAAACAAACCATCACATTTGTCCACATATGTTAGAAATATATAATCCATTGATTTACATTATAATGGTTGAGATTAAAAGATATAAAAGTTACGTACAACAATATTTTGTACATGTTTTACACCTTGACATGTATGAGATGCACCCACGTAATGTAAAAAGAAAAGAAAAAAGTGTCACTATATTCAAACGAAGAAAAGGAAGGAGAAAAAAAGTTGTACGTATATAGGAATAGGTGTTACCATCGGACACGAGAACATCAGCTTCCGGCCGGATTGATATGACTCATGCAAACTAAGTCTATTATGGACACATACATGTACACGAAGCAAAGAGAAGGAAAGAGAAACCTACGGGCAGATCTTTCCATAGAGAAAAGAAACATGCCATGTATAAATTAATAGATCACATGTACTACCTACTAGAAAACTTATCTTCACAAAAGAAGACGAAATGCAATCAGATAGACACGAAATATCAGCCCAAAAGAAATATGCCTAGGAAATATCCTTAATTGCTCACGAACTTCTCATAGAAAAAAAATCACATGCTGTAGAAATGAAGGACACCACAAAGCATATGTCTGTGTCCTCCAACGAATATGCAGCCCGTATTGTAGTTGGGCTATATAAATCTTGTAGTTGGGCTATATAAATCTATTATTAATACAAAAGAACAATAACAACTCAGATTAAGCACATAAAAATAAACGGCTCAGATTTGGAACCAAGTCCAAAGACGTGCCTAGACACCAGCAAAAAAAACAAGTCCAAAGACGTGCGCAAGGAACATCAATTGTGGGGAGATCAGAATTACGCATGATAGAGAAACCCACCAGGCCACGATTGCCAAAATGCACCATGTATGTGAGAAAAGGAAACATGTACGTAATATTAGGGGCCAAATCAGAATCCTCCTGTAAAAAAGGTGAAAATATTCTATTAGAAACTAAGGCAACAGGAATTCTCCAGTAAAAAAAGACAATCGGAATCCACACAAAAAAACAATATGGAAAGATGTGTTCCTACCCTCTACGGAGTAGTAACCAACCAATCCGACTGTACCTGATAATTTGGGTGGGCCATTAAGCATAATAACCACCGCACAAGTAAAAAGAAAATCAATTACCCAGCATGTTCTCGGGTTACACGTATACATGTGCGCTGGCTATTGGGAACACTATATTCGTTCGCTTGGGCATTTGAGTGTACGTGAGAAATGCAAAATGCCTAAAAGACTGAAGGAATTAAAAAAATAAATGTGTGGGAGCATATATAGAACAAAAAAATTTATAGAAATCAACTAATATAAATCTACTAAAGGCGAGTAATCCATGTAAATTAAGAGGTCTATAATAAGACCCAATTAAGCACATATATTTAAGAACATTCCTATAAATAGTTTGAGGGGTCAAGGAAAATTAATAATGTTTTATTCATCATAAATTATTTAAATTATAATAGCATCTATGATTGTATATATAAACACAGATCTATTAAATTTTAGTAAAGTTTTGCAACAAAATCTAAAAACAATGAATGTAACAAGATATAGGAAACAATGATGGCGCCATGTACAAGCTATGGGGTCCGTTGACGCCAGAGCTTTTACGAAAAAAAACTAAAATTGCTATACACTTTAAATAAAACTATCACAAAAATTAACAATGATCAAGAGGTTCTTCTGGCTGGCATGGCACTGATACGAAATTTAAAATTCATATTATCTAAATATAAATTCAAATCACCACCTAAGAAGCGCAAGTATTCAATCACATATATTGACTACCATAATTAGTTATATGGATGATCATAAGTATAGCAATTTAGATTTAATAATAAGAAATATGATAGTATACTACACTTTCCAGTACTAAGCACAACAAACTGATCGGAAAGTATACATGCTAGAAGAAAACTGGGAGGCACAATGGTGACACATGGCTCATTATACTGCTTGAATTGTCTTTTTTTTAATTCAAAGTACATTTTTTAAACAAAGTTACATGAGCTCTTGGATGAAATATTATATATTTTTAATCATTAATATACCATTGTACCATTTTGACATGTAAATTTTCATGAAAATATCACGTAATTAGTAGTTGGGTTCCTATCTCGAAAAATGTACAGTAAGATTTGATATGAAGACAATAGAGACACGATGAAATTGAATAAGATACGAATGAAGTGAACACGGAAACATCCTTAAGCAATGAAGAGTACCGGAGAAAATCCTCAAGATATGAACACACAAATACTAATATACAATGAAAACCATTCATGCCAAGATGAGCATGCATGAATGCTTACATTTGGTAGTAAATATATTGCAAACCAATAAAGAAACCATACACATGATGGAGTTATGAAGGAACATAATGAGAGAAAATCATTAAGCACAAATACAAGTAGATAGAGGTAACTGGTGATATTAAGATGAGTGTGTGTGTGTGGATTCATATGTAGGTAGCCAATGTATTGCGTGAATGAAGAAAGTCAAGTCAACTAAGAATGCAACCGGTGATTGATTTGGGAGGAACACGAGAACATTTGGTATATATAGAAGCCATTCGTGTCAAGATCCAATTCTTGGAAATTGAAAGACATATTGGTACAAAGATACATAAGAATGGATCAGGAGAGGATTGATGTTGGGAAACATGAAGATTGGTATAGAAGTCTATATACGATATTGCATCCGTCTTCTAAGCTCACAGACTAAGGATTTTTAAGAACAAACTACAATGCACTCAATAATCTGAGCATGTTTCATTATTAAATATGACACATAATCAATGGAAAATTAAATTAGATAACATATGAGTAAGAGGCCATAGAGTTGGCAAAGAGAAATATCCCAAATATAACAATATATGTAGTCAACCTAGCCACGCAAATGCGCGGGTCACTCTGCTAGTTTACACAAACAGAACAAGTCAAGTTCATACTCATTTATCTCTACCACGGCCAGTTCATCGAATAACATCATTATTGCCTTTCACTTGCACGACCGAACGCTGTGAAAATTATAATAGTGCATGAGTGTCGTGGACTAAGCTGGAGTCTTCAAACATTTTATTCAACAGGAGAAGACAAGATAAAATGGGCTCTTTGTTAGATCAACAATTATGCAAATGAGAGCCACTCAACATTTTCATCGTGATCTTCTCCTTGGTACAACTCGAATAAAAAGAAAAGAACTTCAGAGAAACACATTGAAATATTTTTGGAGTTTTTTTGTTTTCTTGAACAAGCAAATAAAAGAGAAAAGAAAAAACAAGAAAAACTATTTACACGGGAAAGCTCCCAATAAGCAGAAGAAGAACAAGGAAATCTTTTTGGGTTTTCCTTTTTAGTATTACAACTAAGCATGCATAGAAAGTAAACTAACCACAACTATTTTTTTTGTTTTTCAAAGGTTTTTCAAACACACAAGAAGAAGGCAAGAAAATAAAATTAAGCATGGATGATACAATGAAAAAGTGTGGACACCGACAATGGAATAAGTGCACATGAATATAAAGTCGGTGGAAACATGTACTCCCCCAAGCTTAGGCTTTTAGCCTAACTTGGTAATCAATCAGTAGCCCGGATAGTAGTCGGGGTGCTAAGGAGCGGGCATCCATGCATCCCACTGCTAAGGCTCCTCCTCTGCTGCAGTCTGATCGTTCGGATAGGCGATGATATACACAGGCATAATTCTATATCTGCCCCTGGCAATAGGATCAAACAAAGCATGAGCAGGCAATGGAATAATATCACGAGTTCTCACACTAAAAACCAGGTTATATGGAATAGGGATGTTAGGAGAATCGATATCAGTAAATTGGTGGTGATCCATGGCAACACGATCTATGTAAACCTTGGTCAGGGGGTAATCATGAAGGCGTATCTCAACATTAAAGTGAGTCACCAAACGAGTAGCGTAAATACCAACATGTATTTTACCCTTGGAATTATTAATGTGGAGGAGACATGCCACAATAGCTCCCAAGCTATAAGTGTTGTCGCCCTCTAGTGCATGACGTAAAACAGCAATGTCTGGTGAACTGAGTGCACCCACCTTCTCTCTAGCAAGCACACATTTTGCAATGAAAAGAGCAAGGTAATGAACAGTAGTAAAATGCAAGCCAGCGGCAGTGGTAGACGACACCCCTCTCTCATCTCCCACTGTCAAGGTACGATAAAAGGCCTCAAACTCTACCGGTCTGGGCTCAACTAAGCTCCCGTCATAAGGGATCATGCATATGTCGCAAAATTTAGTAAGTGGTATCTGACGGGTTTCAGCATATAAATTAAACTGCACATCAGGAGGATTATTCCTAGGAAGGAAATTAAAGCTTTGAACAAAGATATTTGTGAGGAGATGCATTCAACTGCGATGAAGTCGGTGAGGCCGGCATTAGCAGCATATTGTGTGAACTCCTGAAGGATTCCAGCCTCTTCCATGAACGGGGTATGTGGCCATTCGCACCGCCAACCTCTGGGGATGGTGATCACTGTCAAACGACTCCCCAGTAACTCCCTTGAAGTTCTTCTTAGAAGCAAACTTCCTAAAGATATTCATCCATTTACTATGAACAAAAATTCTGAAATTTTTAGTCTGCAAAATTTTCCCAACAAAACTTTACAAGATTGATAGCAGCTACTGATAGGGATACATAGAGGCCATAGCAAGCATTCAAACTACTTAGAAATATAAGAATACAACATGCAAGCTCATCTACAAAAACACCAAGAGTAGCTAATTATTCAAAATATAAACCACTAAAACAAAACTAATTGGACAAATGGAGGAGTCACATACCAAGCAACAATTCCCCGAAACATTTCGGAAACGGAGCTTCAAGCAAAGAGATTGAAATCCGCGGGTTTGAGAGCAAGAACACGGGAGAGAGAGCAATGGACTATTTTTCTGGAGGTAGGTGATGATGTGGTATAAAGAGATAAGTGAGGGGGACCACAACCCACCAGGGCGCGCCTGGGGGTCCTGGCGTGCCCAGGTGGGTTGTTCCCACCTGGTGCACCTCCCTCTGATATTATTTGCACCAAAAATTCTTAAATATTTAGTAAAAAATCTTATTAAATTTCCAGGGCATTCTGAGAACTTTTATTTTTGGGTCATTTTTCTATTGAACGGGAAATTCAGAAAATAGATAAAACATGGCATTTTCTTTTATTTAACTAATAAAACAGAAAACAAAAGGTAGGGATAGAAGGTAGTGCTTACTAAATTCATCAACTTCATACCTCTCAAAAATGACCCATTAATAAGGTTGATCAGGTCTTATTAACAACCACTTTCGATTAGCATGAAACGGAAGAACTTTTGTAAATCACTAAGTTACCTCAACGGGGATATGAATGTCCCCAAAAATAAGCATTTCATATTTCTTTTTGGTAGTAGGTAGAGGTAGTTGAAAACTTCCAATAGTGATTGTCGGAGATTTTTCAATAACATTAATACCATTCACTTGGAATTGTTTCTTCAGAAAGTGCATCGTATGTTCAGTACCCTTGATATGAAAAGTGACCTTGCTCTTATTGCAATCAATAACAGCCCCTGCAGTATTCAAGAAGGGTCTACCAAGGATAATCGACATGTTGTCATCCTCGGGCATCTCAAGTTTAACAAAGTCAGTCAAAATAGTAACATTAGCAACAACAACAGGCACATCCTCACAAATACCGATAGGTATGGCAGTTGATTTGTCAGCCATTTGCAAGATATTTCATTAGGTGTGAGTTTATTCAAATCATGTCTTTTACATAAAGAGAAAGGCATAACACTAACACCAGATCCTAAATCACATAAAGAAGTTTTCACATAATTCTTTTTGATAGAGCAAGGTATAGTTGGTATTCCCGGATCTCCAAGTTTTTTAGGTACTACATCCTTAAAAGTATAGTTAGCAAGCATGGTGGAGATTTCAGCTTCAAGTATTTTTATCTTATTAGTGATGACGTCTTTCATATACTTTGCATAAGGAGGCATTTTAAGGAAATCAGTCAAGCGAGTGCGCAAAAAGACTGGCCTCGGCATTTCAGCAAAGCGTTCAAATTCTTCATCATCTTTATTTTTAGTTGACCCAATGTGGAAAGGGATAGGTTTTTGAACCCGTGGTTCTCTTTTCTTACTGTGTTTTCTAGCAATAAAGTCTGTTTTATCATAACATGTATTCTTAGGTTGTGGGTTATCAAGATCAAGTGGTGGTTCTATCTCAACATCATTGTCTGATTCTTTATTATTTGGTTGAGTGTCTTCATGAACCTCATAATTATCTTTTTCATTATTAGAAGGTGAGTGTTCATTACCAGGTTTAGTTTCAACATCAGAAATAGAAACATCATTATCATTATCAGGAGGTTTTTCTATTTTAGGTTCACTAGAAGCATGCAAAGTCCTATCATTTTTCTTTTTCTTCTTCTTTTTAGAAGGAGTATGTGCAGTGGTGTTGTTCCTTTGTGAATCCTGTTCAATTCTTTTTGGGTGTCCCTCAGGATAAAGTGGTTCCAGAGTCATTTTACCTCCTCTAGTTGCTACTCTAACAGCAAAGTCATGTATGTTGCTATTCATTTCATCAAGCAATTCTCTTTGGGATTTAGCAACTTGTTCTAACTAGGTTTGAACCATAGAAGCATGCTTTCCAACACCTCTAACATCATTTGAGATTCTAAATAACAAGTCACTCAAGCGAGCAATCATATCAGAGTTGTATTTCAATTGTTTCATAACATTTGCATTGAAGTGATCTTGTTTTCTAATATAGTTTTCAAACTCATAAAGGCATTGGCTAGGGTGCATATTGTGAGGATTGTCATTATCATTGAACTTCATTAGAGAACTTACCTCTACCACCTTAGGCAGTGGTGCTGTATTAAGCCCTTGTATTTCTTCAATAGGAGGTAAATTTTTGACATCCTTAGCTTTAATACCTTTTCCTTCATAGATTTCTTTGCCTCTTGCATATCTTGATGCTGATATATAATATACCCCTCTTCTTTGGAGTGGGTCTAGGCGGTGGTTCAGGAAGAGTCCAATCATTATAATTTTTCAATATATTATTCAATAATTCTTCAACTTGCCCAATAGTTTGTTCCCCGAAAACACAACCAGCACAACTATCTAGGAAATCCCTAGAAGCATCGATTAGTCCATTATATAAGATATCAAGTATTTCATTTTTCTTAAGAGGGTGATTAGGCAAATTATTAAGTAGTTAATAAAGCCCCCCCAAGCTTGTGGGAGACTCTCTTCTTTAATTTGCACAAAGTTAAATATTTCCTACAAGGCAGCTTGTTTCTTATGACCAGGGAAATATTTTTCAGAGAAGTAATAAATCATATCCTGGGGACTACACACACAACCAGGAGCAAGAGTATTGTACCAAGCTTTAGCATCACACTTCAATGAGAACAGAAATAATTTGAGAATAAAGTAATAACGAGTTTTCTCATCATGAGTAAAAAGGGTGGCTATGTCATTCAACTTAGTAAGATTTGCCACAACAGTTTCAGTTTCATAACCATGGAAAGGATCAAATTCAACCAAAGTAATTAAATCTGGGTTGACAGAGAATTCATAATCCTTATCATCAATAAAGATAGGTGAAGTAGCCAACTTAGGATCATATTGCATTCTAGAATTCAGAGATTTTTATTTATACTTGCATAATAATTTCTCTAGATCATCTTTATCCTTACAAGCAAGAATATCTCTAGTTGTCTCTTCATTCATAACATAGCCTTCCGGTACCTTAGGCAATTCATATCTAGGAGGGCTAGTTCTAGTAGGTGTTTCAAGATTTGTAGTTTCAAGCTCATCATCAGATTCAACTACATCATATTGTCTTACTCTAGCAATTTGTTCATCAAGAAAATCACCTAGTGGCACATCATCATCAAGCAAGGTACTAGCATCATCATAAGTATCATTCATAACAGAAGTAGCATCATCAACAACTTGCGACATATCAGGATTAATAGCATGTGGTGATGTTGCAAGTTTACTTATAACAGAAGGTGAATCTAAAGCGGAACTGGATGACAGTTCCTTACCTCCCCTCATCTTAGAGGGATAAATCTTAGTCTTAGCATCCTTCAGATTCTTCATAGTGATAAATTGATAATAATCCCAACTGACTCAACAAATATAGCTACGCTCCCCGGCAACGGCCCTAGAAAAAGTTCTTGATAACCCACAAGTATAGGGGATCGCAACAGTTTTCGAGGGTAGAGTATTCAACCCAAATTTATAGATTCGACACAAGGGGAGCCAAAGAATATTTGAAGGTATTAGCAGCTGAGTTGTCAATTCAACCACAACTGGAGATTATTTATCTGCAGCAACGTGATTAGTAGCAAAGTAATATGATAGTTTTGATAATAGTGACAACATCAATGGTAACGGTAATAGTGATAGCAGTAGTTTTGTAGCAAGTGTAAAAGTAATGATAGCAGTAGTAACCTAGCATAAATAATATAAGATAAATTCGTAGGCATTGGGTCGGTAATTCTTTGGATGATATTCATCATGTGACAGTCATAACCTTGGGCGATACGGCACTAGATCCAGTTCATAAATATAATGTAGGCATGTATTTCATAAATAGTCATACGTGCTTATGGAAAGAACTTGCATGACATCTTTTGTCCTACCCTCCCGTGGCAGGGGGTCCAATTGGAAACTAGGGGATATTAAGGCCTCCTTTTTATAGAGTACCAGAACAAAGCATTAACACATGGTGAATACATGAACTCCTCAAACAACGGTCATCACCGGGAGTGGTCCAGACTATTGTCACTCCGGGGTTGCCAGATCATAACATGTAGTAGGTGACTATAACTTGCAAGATATGATCTAGAACATGGATATAATGGTGATAACATAAATGGTTCAGATCCGAAATCATGGCACCCGGGCCCAAAGTGACAAGCATTAAGCATGGCAAAGTCATAACAACATCAATCTGAGAAGATATTGGATACTATGAATCAAGCCCTAACAAAACTAACTGGATTACATGATGAGTCTCATCCAAATCCTCACCGACCAATGAGCCTACGAAGGAATTGCTCATTCCCGGTGGGGAGCATCATGGAATTGGCGATGGAGAAGGGTTGGTGATGACGAAGGATGAAGATCCCCCTCTTCGGAGCCCCAAACGGACTCTAGATCTCGCCTCCCGATGAAGAACAGGAGGTGACGGCGGCTTCGTCTCGTGGACCACGATAATTCTTTCTCCCTAATTTTTTCTGGAAAAATAGGATTTTATAGTGTCGGTTTCAGGGTCTGCGAGGCCACCAGGTGGGGACAACTGTTGGGGAACGTAGTAATTTCAAAAAATTTCCTACGCACACGCAAGATCATGGTGATGCATATCAACGAGAGGGGAGAGTATCATCTACGTACCCTCATAGACCGTAAGCGAAAGCTTTATGACAACGCGGTTGATGTAGTCGTACGTCTTCACGATCAACTGATCTAGCACCGAAGGTACGACACCTCCGTGATGTGCACACGTTCAGCTCGGTGACGTCCCACGAACTCACGATCCAGTAGAGCTTCGAGGGAGAGTTTCATCAGCACAACGGCATGATGACGGTGATGATGATGCTACCGGAACAGGGCTTCGCCTAAGCACTGCTACGATATAACCGAGGTGGATTATGATGGAGGGGGGCACCACACATGGCTAAAAGATCAATGATCAACTTGTGTGTCTATGGGGTGCCCCTGGCCACGTATATAAAGGAGCAAGGGTAGGGGGCCGGCGGCCTCATAGGGTGCGCCCCAAGGGGGGAATCCTACTCCTACTAGGAGTAGGTTCCCCCTTTCCTAGTCCAACTAGGAGGGGAAGGAAAGAGGGGGCCGGTCCCCAAAGCCCTAAACCAATTCGGTTTGGGCCTACGGGGCGCACCTCACACTTCCTTGCTGCCCTCTATTTCCACTAAAGCCCACGAAGGCCCATTGACCCTCCCGGTGAATTCCCTTAACTCTACAGTACTCCAAAAAATACCTGAATCACTCGAAACATTTCTGATGTCCGAATATAGTCGTCCAATATATCGATCTTTACATCTCGACCATTTCGAGACTCCTCGTCATGTCCACAATCTCATCCGGGACTCCGAACTACCTTCGGTACATCAAAACACATAAACTCATAATACCGATCGTCACCGAACGTTAAGCGTGCGGACCCTACGGGTTCGAGAACTATGTTGACATGACCGAGACTCATCTCCGGTCAATAACCAATAGCGGAACCTAGATGCTCATATTGGTTCCTACATATTCTACGAAGATCTTTATCGGTTAAACAGCATAACAACATACGTTGTTCCCTTTGTCATCGGTATGTTACTTGCCCGAGATTCGATCGTCGGCATCCTCATACCTAGTTCAATCTCGTTACCGGTAAGTCTCTTTACTCATTATTTAATGCATCATCCCGCAACTAACTCATTAGTCACAATGCTTGCAAGGCTTATAGTGATGTTCATTACCGAGAGGGCCCAGAGATACCTCTCCAGCAATCGGAGTGACAAATCCTAATCTCGATCTATGGAAACTCAACAAGTACCATTGGAGACACCTGTAGAGCACCTTTATAATCACCTAATTATGTTGTGACGTTTGGTAGCACACAAAGTGTTCCTCCGGTACTTGGGAGTTGCATAATCTCATAGTCCTAGGAACATGTATAAGTCATGAAGAAAGCAATAGCAACAAACTAAACGATCATCGTGCTAAGCTAACAGATGGGTCAAGTCAATCACATCATTCTCTAATGATGTGATCCCGTTAATCAAATGAAAACTCATGTCTATGGCTAGGAAACTTAACCATCTTTGATTCAACGAGCTAGTTAAGTAGAGGCATACTAGTGACATTTTGTTTGTCTATGTATTCACACATGTACTAAGTTTCCGGTTAATACAATCCTAGCATGAATAATAAACATTTATCTTGATATAAGGAAATATAAATAACAACTTTATTATTGCCTCTAGGGCATATTTCCTTCAGTCTCCCACTTGCACTAGAGTCAATAATCTAGTTCACATCCTTATGTGATTAGCTTACATCTCCATGTGACTAATACCCAAAGGGTTTACTAGAGTCAATAATCTAGTTCACATCGCTATGTGATTAACACCCAAAGAGTGATCATGTTTTGCTTGTGAGAGAAGTTTAGTCTACGGGTCTACAACATTCAGATCCATATGTATTTCGCAAATCTCTATGTCTACAATGCTCTGCACGGAGCTACTCTAGCTAATTTCTCCCACTTTCAATATGTATCCAGATCGAGACTTAGAGTCATCTAGATCGATGTAAAAAGCTTGCATCGACGTAACTCTTTAAGACGAACTCTTTTATCAGCTCCATAACCGAGAAATATTTCCTTAGTCCTCTAATGATAATTTTGACCGTTGTCCAGTGATCTACTCCTAGATCACTATTGTACTCCATTGCCAGAATCATGCTAAGGTATACAATAGGACTGGTAAATAACATAGCATACTTTATAGTACCTATGACTGAGGCATAGTGAATGACTTTTCATTATCTTTCTATTTTCTGCTGTGGTCGGGTTTTGAGTCTTTACTCAACTTCACACCTTTCAACACAGGTAAGAACTCCTTCTTTGTCTGTTCCATTTTGAACTACTTCAAAATCTTGTCAAGGTATGTACTCATTGAAAAAACTTATCAAGCGTCTTGATCTATCTCTATAGATCTTGATGCTCAATGTGTAAGCAGCTTCATCGAGGTCTTTCTTTGAAAAAATCTTTTCAAACACTCCTTTATGCTTTCCAGAAAATTCTACATTATTTCCGATCAATAATATATCATTCACATATACTTATCAGAATGTTGTAGTGCTCCCACTCACTTTCTTGTAAATACAGGCTTCACCGCAAGTCTGTATAAAACCATATGCTTTGATCACCTTATCGAAGCATATATTCCAGCTCCGAGATGCTTGCACCAGTCCATAGATGGATCACTGGAGCTTGCTCACTTTGTTAGCACCTTTAGGATCGACAAAACCTTCTGGTTGCATCATAGACAGCTCTTCTTTAAGAAATCCATTAAGGAATACAATTTTGACATCCATTTGCCAGATTTCATAAAATGCGGCAACTGCTAACATGATTCGGACAAACTTTTAAGCATTGATACGAGTGAGAAAATCTCATCGCAGTCAACACAATGAACTTGTCGAAAACATTTTGCGACAATTTGAGCTTTGTAGATAGTAACACTACTATCAGCGTCTGTCTTCCTCTTGAAGATCCATTTATTATTAATGACTCACCGATCATCGGGCAAGTCAATCAAAGTCCATACTTTGTTCTCATACATGGATCCCATCTCAGATTTCATGACCTCAAGCCATTTCGTGGAATCTGGGCTCATCATCGCTTCCTCATAGTTCGTAGGTTCGTCATGGTCTAGTAACATGACTTCCAGAAAGGATTACCGTACCGCTCTGGTGCGGACCATACTCTGGTTGTCCTACGAGGTTTGGTAGTAACTTGAGCTGAAGTTTCATGATCATCATCATTAGCTTCCTCACTAACTGGTGTAGAGATCACTAGAATTGATTCCTGTGATGAACTACTTTCCAATTTGGGAGAAGGTACAATTACCTCATCAAGTTCTACATTCCTCCCACTCACTTCTTTCGAGAGAAACTCCTTCTCTAGAAAAGATCCATTCTTAGCAACGAATGTCTTGCCTTCGGATCTATGGTAGAAGGTGTAGCAAACTGTCTCCTTTGGGTATCCTATGAAGACACATTTTTCCGACTTGGGTTTGAGCATATCAGGATGAAACCTTTTTCACATAAGCATCGCAACCCCAAACTTTAAGAAATGACAACTTTGGTTTCTTGCCAGACCACAGTTCATATTCTGTCATCTCAACCGATTTAGATGGTGCCCTATTTAATGTGAATGGAGCTGTCTCTAATGCATAACCCCAAAACGATAGTGGTAAATCGGTAAGAGACATCATAAATTGCACCATATCTAATAAAGTACGGTTACGATGTTCGGACACACCATTACGCAATGGTGTTCCAGGTGACGTGAGTTGCGCAACTATTCCGCATTGTTTCAAATGAATATCAAACTCGTAACTAAAATATTCTCTTCCACGATCAGATCGTAGAAACTTTATTTTCTTGTTACGATGATTTTCCACTTCACTCTGAAATTATTTGAACTTTTCAAATGTTTCAGATTTATGTCTCATCAAGAAGATATACCCATATCTTACTCAAATCATCTGTCAAGGTCAGAAAATAATGATACCTGCCGTGAGGCTCAACACTCATCGGACTGCATACATCAGTATGTATTATTTCCAACAAGTCTGTTGCTCGCTCCATTGTTCCGGAGAACGGAGTCTTAGTCATCTTGCCCATGAGGCATGGTTCGCAAGCATCAACTGATTCATAATCAAGTGATTCCAACAGCCCATCAACATGGATTTTCTTCATGCGCTTTACACCAATATGACCTAAACAGCAGTGCCACAAATAAGTTACACTATCATTATTAACTTTGCATCTTTTGTATTCAATATTATGAATATGTGTATCACTACGATCGAGATTCAATAAACCATTCACCTTGGGTGTATGACCATTGAAGGTTTTATTCATGTAAATAGAACAACAATTATTCTCTGACTTTAGATGAATAACCGTATTGCAATAAACATGATCAAATCATATTCATGCTTAATGCAAACACCAAATAACATTTATTTAGGTTCAACACTAATCCCGAAAGTATAGGGAGTGTGCGATGATGATCATATCAATCTTGGAACCACTTCCAACACACATCATCACTTCACCCTTAACTAGTCTCTGTTCATTCTGCAACTCCCGTTTTGAGTTACTAATCTCAGCAACTGAATTAGTATCAAATACTGAGGGGTTGCTATAAACACTAGTAAAGTACACATCAATAACATGTATATCAAATATACCTTTGTTCACTTTGCCATCCTTCTTATCCGCCGGATACTTGGGGCAGTTCTGCTTCCAGTGACCAGTCCCTTTGCAGTAGAAGCACTTAGTCCCAGGCTTAGGTATAGACTTGGGCTTCTTCACTTGAGCAGCAACTTGCTTGTCGTTCTTCTTGAAGTTCCCCTTCTTCCCTTCTTCCCTTTTCTTGAAACTAGTGGTCTTGTCAACCATCAACACTTGATGCTTTTCTTGATTTCTACCTTCGTCGATTTCAGCATCATGAAGAGCTTGTGAATCATTTCCGTTATCCCTTGCATATTATAGTTCATCACAAAGTTATAGTAACTTGGTGATAGTGACTAGAGAACTCTGTCAATCACTATCTTATCTGGAAGATTAACTCCCACTTGATTCAAGTGATTGTAGTAATCAGACATTCTGAGCACATGCTCACTAGCTGAGCTATTCTCCTCCATCTTGTAGGCAAAGTTCTTGTCAAAGGTCTCATACCTTTCGACATGGGCATGAGTCTAAAATACTAAGTTCAACTCTTGGAACATCTCATATGCTCCGTGGCGTTCAAAACGTCTTTGAAGCCCCGATTCTAAGCTGTAAAGCATGGTGCACTAAACTATCAAGTAGTCATCATATCAAGCTCGCCAAACGTTCATAACATCTACATCTGCTCCTGCAATCGGTTTGTCACCTAGCGGTGCATCAAGGACATAATTCTTCTGTGCAGCAATGAGGATAATCCTCAGATCACGGATCCAATCCGCATCATTGCTACTAACATCTTTTAACTTAGTTTTTCTCTAGGAACATATCAAAATAAACGGGAAGCTACATCGTGAGCTATTGATCTACAACATAGTTATGAAAATACTATCATGACTAAGTTCATGATAAATTAAAGTTCAATTAATCATATTACTTAAGAACTCCCACTTAGATAGACATCCCTCTAGTCATCTAAATGATCACGTGATCCAAATCAACTAAACCATGTCTGATCATCACGTGAGATGGAGTAGTTTTCAATGGTGAACATCACTATGTTGATCATATCTACTATATGATTCACGCTCGATCTTTTGGTCTCCAGTGTTCTGAGGCCATATCTGCATATGCTAGGCTCGTCAAGTTTAACCCAAGTATTTCTGCGTGTGCAAAACTGGCTTGCACCCCTTGTATGTGAAAGTAGAGCTTATCACACCCGATCATCACGCGGTGTCTCGGCACGACGAACTTTGGCAACGGTGCATACTTAGGGAGAACACTTGTACCTTGAAATTTAGTGAGAGATCATCTTATAATGCTATCGTCAATCAAGCAGAATAAGATGCATAAAGGATAAACATCACATGCAATCAAAATATGTGACATGATATGTCCATGATCATCTTGCGCCTTTGATCTCCATCGCCAAAGTACCATCATGATCTCTATCATCACGGGCATGACACCATGATCTCCATCATCTTGATCTCTATCAATGTGTCGTCACATGGTCGTCTCGCCAACTATTTCTTTTGCAACTATTGCTATCGCATAGCAATAAAGTAAAGCAATTACATGGCACTTGCATCTTATGCAATAAAGAGACAACCATAAGGCTTTTGCCAGTTGTCAATAACTTTAACAAAACATGATCATCTCATACAAAAATTTATATCTCATCACGTCTTGACCATATCACATCACAACATGCCCTACAAAAACAAGTTAGACGTCCTCTACTTTGTTGTTGCAAGTTTTACGTGGCTCCTACGGGCTGAGCAAGAACCGTTCTTACCTACGCATCAAAACCACAACGCGGTATAGTGATTGCTTTTTGATCTTGAGAAAGAACCCTGTTCATTGAATCCGATTCAACTAAAGCTAGAGAAATAGACATCCACTAGCCACCTATGTGCAAAGCACGTCGGTAGAACCAGCCTCGCGTAAGCGTACGCGTAATGTCGGTCTGGGCCGCTTCATCCAACAATGCCGCTGAATCAAGAATCAACTAGTGACGGCAAGCAATATGTATATACCCATGCCCACAACTCCTTTGTGTTCTACTCATGCATATAACATCTACGCATAAACCTGGCTCGGATGCCACTGTTGGGGAACGCAGGAATTTCAAAAAAAATTCCTA
Source organism: Triticum urartu (assembly GCF_056163025.1). Taxonomy (NCBI): domain Eukaryota; kingdom Viridiplantae; phylum Streptophyta; class Magnoliopsida; order Poales; family Poaceae; genus Triticum; species Triticum urartu. Next base: position 273,730,559 of record NC_141873.1, on the reverse strand, counting down.
CGCACACGCAAGATCATGGTGATGCATAGCAACGAGAGGGGAGAGTATCGTCTACGTACCCTCGTAGACCGTCAGCGGAAGTTTTATGACAACGCGGTTGATGTAGTCGTACGACTTCACAATCAACTGATCTAGCACCAAAGGTATGACACCTCCGCTATCTGCACACGTTCAGCTCGGTGACGTCCCGCAAACTCACGATCCAGTAGAGCTTCGAGGGAGAGTTTCGTTAGCACAACGATGTGATGATGGTGATGATGATGCTACCGGAACAGGGCTTCTCCTAAGCACCGCTACGATATAACCGAGGTGGATTATGGTGCAGGGGGCACTGCACACGACTAAAATATCAATGATCAACTTGTGTGTCTATGGGGTGCCCCCTGGCCACGTATATAAAGGAGAAAGGGGAGGGGGCCAGCGGCCTCATAGGGTGCGCCCCAAGGGGGGAATCCTACTCCTACTAGGAGTAGGTTCCCCCTTTCCTAGTCCAACTAGGAGGGGAAGGAAAGAGGAGGAGAGGAGAAGGAAAGAGGGGGTCGGCCCCCAAAGCCCTAAACAAATTCGGTTTGGGCCTAGGGGGGGTGCACCTCACACTTCCTTGCTGCCCTCTATTTCCACTAAAGCCCACGAAGGCCCATTGACCCTCCCGGTGAATTCCCATAACTCTCCGGTACTCCAAAAAAATACCCGAATCACTCGGAACCTTTCCGATGTTCGAATATAGTCGTCCAATATATCGATCTTTACGTCTCGACCATTTCAAGACTCCTCATCATGTCCCCGATCTCATCTGGGACTCCGAACTACCTTTGGTATATCAAAACACATAAACTCATAATACCGATCGTCACCGAACGTTAAGCGTGCGGACCCTACGGGTTCGATAAGTATTCAGACATGATTGAGACTCATCTCCGGTCAATAACCAATAGCAGAACCTGGATGCTCATATTGGTTCCTACATATTCTACGAAGATCTTTATCGGTCCAACCGCATAACAACATACGTTGTTCCCTTTGTCATCGGTATGTTACTTGCCCTAGATTCGATCGTCGGTATCCTCATACCTAGTTCAATCTCGTTACCGGTAAGTCTCTTTACTCGTTCTGTAAGGCATCATCCCGCGACTAACTCATTAGTCACAATGCTTGCAAGGCTTATAGTGATGTGCATTACCGAGAGGGCCCAGAGATACCTCTCCGACAATCGGAGTGACAAATCCTAATCTCGATCTATGCCAACTCAACAAGTACCATCGGACACACCTGTAGAACACCTTTATAATCACCCAGTTACGTTGTGACGTTTGGTAGCACACAAAGTGTTCCTCCGGTACCCGGGAGTTGCATAATCTCATAGTCATAGGAACATGTATAAGTCATGAAGAAAGCAACAACAACAAACTAAATGATCATCGTGCTAAGCAAACGGATGGGTCAAGTCAATCACATCATTCTCTAATGATGTGATCCCGTTAATCAAATGACAACTCATGTCTATGGCTAGGAATTAACCATCTTTGATTCAACGAGCTAGTTAAGTAGAGGCATACTAGTGACATTTTGTTTGTCTATGTATTCTCACATGTACTAAGTTTACGGTTAATACAATTCTATCATGAATAATAAACATTTATCATGATATAAGGAAATATAAATTAAAACTTTATTATTGCCTCTAGGGCATAATTCCTTCAACAACCCACCTGGGCGCCTGGAGAGGGGGCGCCCTGGTGGGTCGTGCACACCCAGTTGCCCCCCGGCGGTGGATCTTGGCTCCAGAAATTCTCGTTATTGATATAAAAATTTCTCGCAAAGTTTTGTTCCATTCCGAGAAGTTTTATTTTTGCACAACAACACCATGGTAGTTCTGCTGAAAATAGCATCAGTGAGGGGTTAGTTTCATTCAAATCATGCAAATTAGAGTCCAAAACAAGAGGAAAATCATTAGCAAAAGTAGATGCTTTAGAGACGTATCAACTACATCATGGGGATGTCGGAACACAGTAACGAGAAAGAAGAACAACACCCGTAACGAGGATTTCGGTATAGTGAGCATAGTGATCACTTAAGAGGATACCGATGCATCCTAGGTTATGTTGTAACACCCCATATGTAACTTGCCATAATTGTATTCCAACTCTTGCCATTTTCGGCACTAAGTTATGATATTTCCTCGTTATCGGGTTTTTTCTTTGTGTTGCTTTTGTGTTTTTCATGCATCTCATGTCATGTCATCATGTGCATCGCATTTGCATACGTGTTCGTCTCATGCATCCGAGCATTTTCCCCGTTGTCCGTTTTGCATTCCGGCGCTCCTATGTCCTCCGGTGTCCCCTTTTACCTCTTTTCGTGTGCGGGTGTTAAACGTTCTCCGATTGGACCGACACTTTCCAATCGGCCTTGGTTTACTACCGGTAGACCGCCTGTCAAGTTTCGTGCCATTTGGACTTAGTTTGATACTCCAACGGTTAACCGAGGAACCGAGAAGGCCTTGTGTGTGTTGCAGCCCAACACCTCTCCAAAGTGGCCCAAAACCCACCTAAACCCCCTCCATCATCTCGGTCGTTCGATCACGATCGCGTGGCCAAAAACCGTGCTCAATTTGGAGCCTCCTAGCTCCCTCTACCTATAAAAAGGCATCTCCCCCGAAAATCACGGATGAAACCCTAACCTCTCCCTCTCCTCGCGCCGCCGGACGAAAATCAGCCGATCGGACGTGTGCGACCCGCGCCACCGCCACCACGTGGCACCTCCCCATTCGCCGCCGCTCGCACCCCACATCACCAGCCCGCCGAGCCCGCATCGGGCCCTCCCTGGCCCGTGTGCCCGCCGCCACCTACCGCGCCGCCCGCGCCTCGCCCCGCTGCCTTTGCTCGCCGCGCCGCCGCCTGCCTTCCTCGCCGGCGAGCGCCGCCCTCGCGCCGGAGCCGCCGTCCTCGCCTCCCCTCGGGTCCCGCTCCGGCCCACGCCTCCTCGTCGGTCACCGCCTCCTCCTCCGCGCCGGTGATCCGCCCCCCAACAACGGCGCCAACTCCGGCGGACCTCGGAGTCCGTGCCCGATCCAGATCTGCAAACTTGAGGGCTGACCTAATTTCTTCTCTAAGTCCCAGTAATTTTTAGCATACTTCATCACATCATAACTTTGCACACGTGGCTCCGTTTTGGGCGTGTAGCATATCAAATTGTTCGTCTCGACGAGCACTTCATTTCATTCCATTGCACCATGTTCATTTGAGTTCATCTTGATGCCCTAAATGCTGTTGCAAGAGTGCTATGTAATGTTAGTTTCAGATTCTTATCAGGATTTGGACATTTGTCATTTTTTCCATGATTAATGTGTGCCTCCTATGAACTTGAGTCCTACATGTGTTTTGAAGTATGCCATGTCATCTTTATAGGGGTGTGTGCCATGTATTTTTGTGATCTTCGTGGTGACTAGCACAAGCATGCAAAGTAGCTCTCGTAATGTTGCTGATTTCAGGGACTTAGAAATCTTGTAAGTCTTTGCCCTGTTAATATTTTTATGCCATGTATTCTTGTTGCTACAGAGGGATCCATGCCTCTTTTGAGCCTGTTCAGTTAGGATGATTTTGAGATAATGTTATGCTCTATCCATCCATGTCTTTGGTTGCACTTATGGAGTACCCTAGCATGACTCAATCTTGCTCTACTTTTGCTATAAAATGTTCCTGGCAGATTGTTTACATGTTAAGCAATTTTGCCGAGGTTGTTGTAGTTTATCCTTGCATGCTATGAGAGTGTTCTTGCCATTGTTAGCTTATTTATCATGTCTACTTGCTGGGTGTATTCTTAGTTTGTCATGCAATGCCTTGTAGTGAGTGCATCGAGCTCGTAAACATGCCTACATGAATCTGTTTTGCCATGTTCCAGTTTTCTGCTAGGTATGAATCTGTTAACGAAAGTTGCTATGTTCACATGGTTGCCATTGTATTTTGTGATCCCTTTTGGCTTATGGTAAGTAAGGGACTTTTGTTGTATGCTTTGAGTAGCTTCATGCCATGCCTTGCTTTGCCATGATATGTTCCTGTAGCATGTTGTTATCTTGCTCTAAACATTGCTTCCTGATGTTATATTCCTGGCATGTTGTTATTTTCTCTAAGTCTGTGACCCTGATATCTTTTCACTTTTGCCATGCCTGTTTGAACCTGCTATTGTAGTGAATTAGCCGTAGCTCAGTGTTCATCTTTTGTCAAGCATCTTGAGTGGATCACGGCTATGTCTTTTGTTGATACGCTAGAGTGCAGTAGCTTGTTGTTCTTGACGCATTTACTGGCCTCGTGCTGTTAATCGCAGCTTTGTGCCTTTATTGTTTTGCTTGCCATTTGCAAACCGTGCATCCGATTCCGGTGATCTTCATATCGATTCCGACCGAAATCAACTCATCTTTCCAGTGGCACTCTTGGTTTGCCAAGTTGAGGCCTGGTTCAATCTTTCCTTTCCGGAGCATGCATATGCATTGCATTTCACATCCCGCATATCATGCCATGTTTTGCATCATGTTGCTTGTGCATTGCGCCGTGGTTGATTGTGTCTCCCTTTGCTTGTGTTCTTTCTTTGGGTAGAGTTGGGAAATGAGTATGTGTTCGAGGAACCTGTTGAGTACGCTTACGAGGATCAAGCTAATGTCAACTCGGAGAACTTTGCAGGAAAGATGACCATACCCTCGAAATCACTTCTATCTTTGCTTGCTAGATGCTTGCTTTATTGCTATGCCTATGCTACGATACCTACCACTTGCTTATCATGCCTCCCATATTGCCATGTCGAACCTCTAACCCACCTTGTCCTAGCAAACCGTTGTTTGGCTATGTTACCGCTTTGCTCAGCCCCTCTTATAGCGTTGCTAGTTGCAGGTGAAGATTGGAGTTTATTCCTTGTTTGAACATGTTTATTGTTGGGGTATCATTATATCTTGTCTATTTTAATGCATCTATATACTTGGTAAAGGGTGGAAGGCTCGGCCTCATGCCTGGTGTTTTGTTCCACTCTTGCCGCCCTAGTTTCCGTCATACCGGTGTTATGTTCCTTGATTTTGCGTTTGAAAGTGCAACTATCCCTGGGTGGTTTTGGTAATTCCTAACAACATATAGCTCATTGAGCTTAAATTATTCCAAGATTAATATTTCAGGAAAAGCTCAATGAATGGCATGGCATGGATGAGGAAAGTGGATCCCTCAAAATTCTAAGGACAAAAAGTTTGGCTCAAGCTTGAAGGTCAAGACTACATTTTATATTTTAGTGATCCAAGATCACATTGAGTCTATAGGAAAAGAGAATACTATCAAGGAGGGATGAGGTGTTGCTTAATGGCTTGCTTGCTCAAAATGCTTAGTGATATGCTCCAAAATCCTCAACTACCTTCCCACATCCACATATGACCTAAACCAAAAGTCAAACTCGGCCCCACCGATTCTTTCTATCCAGCGCCACCGAGTTTCAAATGTCATAGCCACTGCCACAAACCCTAGGCAAATCGGTCTCACCGATAGGGATCTCGGTTTCACCGAGATGGGATTGTAATCTCTCTGTTTCCCTTCATAACGTTTTGGTCTTACCGAGATGAGCGATCGGTCCCACCGAGATTGCAATGTAAACTCTCTGTTTCCCTTTTGTAACATTTCGGTCTCACCGAGATGAGCGAATTGGTCCCACCGAGTTTACCTGACCAACTCTCTGGTTAGCTTATTACCAAAATCGGTCCCACTGAGTTTGTGTAATCGGTAACACTGAGATTACGTTATTCCCTAACCCTAACCATATCGGTCCTACCAAGTTGCATCTCAGTCCCACCGAAAATCCTAACGGTCACTAGGTTTGCTGAATCGTTCCGACCGAGTTTAACCATTCGGTCCCACCGACTTTGGCAAATTGTGTGTAACGGTTAGATTTTGTGTAGAGGCTATATATACCCCTTCACCCACTCTCCATTCGTGGAGAGAGCCATCAGAACATACCTACACTTCCAATACACATTTTCTGAGAGAGAACCACCTACACTTGTGTTGAGGTCAAGATATTCCATTCCAACCATATGAATCTTGATCTCTAGCCTTCCCCAAGTTGCTTTCCACTCAAATCTTCTTTCCACCAAATCCAAATCCTGTGAGAGAGAGAGTTGAGTGTTGGGGAGACTATCATTTGAAGCACAGGAGCAAGGAGTTCATCATCAACACACCATTTGTTACTTCTTGGAGAGTGGTGTCTCCTAGATTGGCTAGGTGTCACTTGGGAGCCTCCGACAAGATTGTGGAGTTGAACCAAGGAGTTTGTAAGGGCAAGGAGATCACCTACTTCGTGAAGATCTACCGCTAGTGAGGCAAGTCCTTCGTGGGCGACGACCGTGATGGAATAGACAAGGTTGCTTCTTCGTGGACCCTTCGTGGGTGGAGCCCTCCGTCGACTCGCGCAACCATTACCCTCCGTGGGTTGAAGTCTCCATCAGTGTGGATGTACGATAGCACCACCTATCGGAACCATGACAAAAACATCCGTGTCTCCAATTGCGTTTGAATCCTCCAAACCCTTCCCTTTACATTCTTGCAAGTTGCATGCTTTACTTTCTGCTGTTCATATACTCTTTTGCATGCTTGCTTGAATTGTGTAGAGATTGCTTGACTTGTGCTAAGATAGCTAAAATCTGCCAAGAACTAAAATTGGGAAAAAGCTAGATTTTTATTTGGTAAAGTAGTCTAATCACCCCCCCTCTAGACATACTTTCGATCCTACAAGTGGTATCAGAGCTTTGGTCTCCATTTGCTTTGATTTCCATAGCTTTTGGCAGTCATAGCCTTGGTTTCACAACCTAGGAGAGTATGGCGTCTAGCGAGGGAAATTATCACCGTAGAGGTCCTTACTTTGATGGCACTAATTTTGCTAGTTGGAAGCATAAGATGAAAATGCATATTCTTGGACATAACCCCGCCGTTTGGGCTATTGTGTGTATTGGCTTGCAAGGTGAATTCTTTGAAGGGAAAGAACCGAACCGTGAAGCCACCGCGGAAGAGTTGAAAATGCTGCAATACAACACTCAAGCTTGTGATATCCTCTTCAATGGATTGTGCCCCGAAGAATTCAACAAAATCAGCCGTCTTGAGAATGCAAAGGAAATTTGGGATACTTTGATTGATATGCACGAAGGTACCGACTCTGTCAAGGAATCCAAATTGGATGTGCTTCAAAGTCAACTTGACAAGTTCAAAATGAAGGATGGTGAAGGTGTTGCTGAAATGTACTCTAGGCTTGCTCTTATCACGAATGAGATTGCCGGCTTAGGGAGTGAAGAGATGACCGATAGATTCATCATCAAGAAGATCCTAAGAGCCTTGGATAGAAAATATGATACCGTGTGCACATTGATCCAAATGATGCCAAATTACAAAGATCACAAGCCAACGGAAGTCATCGGAAGAATTGTTGCTCATGAGATGTCAGTCAACGATAAAGAGGAACTTCACAACAAATCAAGTGGTGCTTACAAAGCCTCATGTGAAGCCCCCACATCATCGAGTGAGAAAAAAACCTTCAATGAAGAATTGAGATTAATGGTGAAGAACTTCGACAAGTTCTACAAGAGTAGATGCAAAGAGAGAAGCTCCAAGTCAAGGTCCTACAATGACAAAAGATCTTCTAGTCGAGAGCGAAACTGCTACAATTATGGAAGGCCCGGACACTATTCCAACGAGTGTACGGCCCCCTACAAGAGAAGAGAAGATTCTCCCAAGAGAAGAAGTAGAAGAGAAGAATCACCATCTAGAGAAAGAAGGAGTAGAGATGATCGTTATGAACGAAGACCCTCATGGAGAAGCAACGATTCGGAAAGAAAGGACAAGTCATCAAGGAGCTACACAAAACAAAGACATCAAGCTCATGTTGGTGAATGGGTATCCGGCTCCGACTCTGACAGCCACTCCGAGAGAAGCTATCACTCCGACTCCGAATATACTCAAGATGAAGGTGTTGCCGGTCTAGCACTTGTGACAACCAACTCCTACGACATATTTGACTCACCAAATGAAGGAGTTGGAACATGCTTCATGGATAAAGTCCCAAAGGTATCACACCCCGAGTATGTTGATTTCAATAGTGATGAAGGTGACTTGTTAGGTGATGATGATTTACTTGTTCACAACTCTAGTGATGAATACTGTGATGAAACGTCAATTAATCATGCTAATCAAGATAAAACGAATGACAATGATAAGGAGAAGATTGAGTCTCTAACTAAAGAACTAAACACTCTTAAGTTAGCTCATGAAACTATCTTAGGAGATCATCGAGAACTTTTAAGGACTCATGAGAAATTACGCTTTGAAAAGCTCAACCTTGAGCAAGAGCATGAGTTCTTAAAATCAATCAATGATGATCTTCGTAAGATAAGTTCTTCTTACATTGCCAAGCGTTTGCTCTTATCCACTTACATGCCTCAAGTCAAGTCTAGTAACAAGAACAAGAAAGATTCTTCCTCTAGTAGTAACAATAATCATGCTAAATCCAATATTGTTGCTTCTAGTAGTTCTCTTGATTCCACTAATGATTCTCTTAGCCAAGTTACACTTGAGCAAGAAAATAGCTTATTGAAGGGAATTATAGAGAAAGGTGTTTACAAGAGCCTTGCCAGAAGTAAGCAATTCGAGGAAATTGTACGCAAGCAAGGAAGGCACTGGAAGAATCAAGGTGTTGGTTTTGAACGAAAGTTCAGTGCCAATGGAGTTGAGTGGGAAGAAGATCAATACCCCAAGATGAAGTTTGTTCCTCAACAAGAGAAGTATGATCCTACTTCTTTCAAAGGGACACAAGCTCAAGATGATCTTCCACCACAAGACCACAAGCAAGAAGGCAAGGACAAGCTTCAATGGGAAATTGATGCATTTGAAGAAGCTCCTAAGGCCTTGGTCAAGTGGGTTCCCAAGACTACTTCGAGTTCCACTTCATCAAGTACAACTACAACACCGAGGATTCCCATCAAGATGGTGTGGATCCCGAATAAGAAGAACTAGAGAGTTCTTGAGGGTGACTCCGCCAACATACTTCACTCTTATCATCTTGGCAAGAACAAGTGAAATCAACTTCCACATCTTGCACTAGTTCAAGGAGTCACAAACCCTCTTGTTGGTAAGACAAGGGACAAGGTAACCTAAAAGCTTTCATAGACATCATCTTGTGTGTGCATCACTTTATGTCTATGGATATCCTTGTTTGTTCCTTGTGGGACTAACCCGTGTAGGTATTGAAAGTGCAACTCACTCCAATGGATAGCTTCAAATGATCTACATCAACATTGAGCATCCACATCTTCAACATCTACTAGAAGTCATCATCGACAAAACCCAAGGTTAGTTCATCCCTCTTAGGGGGGATCTCACATCTAGGGGGAGCTTTACTCTAAGAATTGAGCTAAAGCAACTCTAATGGTGTGAACACAACAATGCTTTATGTAAAAGTGGTAACCCCACTTGTGCTTAAACGATGAGTATGACCTATGATCAAATGTTCTCATTTGAGTCCTAAGTCAATATACTCATATATAGATGACCTAGTCATCGCAAATTGTTTGATAGATGCTAGAATTGGTTGTGCATGCTTTGCCACATATTTCAATTGCCATTTTATTGTGTGAGCATGTTGACTGCATATTTTACTCATTCGAGGACATCCACTTGTTGTTTTGATTGATTGGTTTCCTTTTCTTTTGCCAAGTGGATGGACAAGAATGCCTAAGAACCCTCTCGAGCTATCTATGCTTTTCTCGTCTCAAACTCTATTCATGCTACATCAAAAAATTTGATCAAGTCAGATTCGAACCACTCTGTGTGAGGAGCACTCGGAGTCCCCGTTTCGTCATAGACTTAAACTTCCAAAACTTCTTTGTGCGTTTCGGTCTGACCGATTCATCCATTTCGGTCATACCGAGATCACTAAGTCGATCTAGGTTTTCAATCTCGGTGCAACCGATTTGAACCTTTCGGTCACACCGAGTTTCAGTAACTGATTGCAGTTATGAATCTCGGCGCCACCGAGTTGTTCCACTCGGTCACACCGACAGGGTCGGGCTATATATACCCACGGGTCAAATTTTGGAAAACTTTCTGAACCTCCTCGACCCGCGCTTAGCCCGCTCTGCCTCCAGGGTCTCCGGATCGTCTTCCTCGTCGCCAGCTGCCTCCTGCTGCTGGTCTCCGCCGCCGTCAACGGAAATCATTCCCACCGTTGCCGCCGTAGCAAGTTCATCGCCGAACTAGGGTATGAACTTGATCACTGTGCTATCCTCAATCCGATTCCTAGCACATTGTGTTTGCCATGAATCTTGCCACGATTGAAACGATCTTATCCAGTGAAAACACTCTGTAGATTAGAGTTGAATTGAAAATTTAGGGTTAGGTTTCTGCCGAAACCATCTCAGACCCACCGAGTTGTGGAACTCGGTACCACCGATTCGGCTCAGGCCATTGCATATGTAATTTTCCGTCTGACCGAGAATTGCAAATCGGTGTGACCGAGTTTAGGACTTTGTGAAACCCTAGCAGTCTCGGTGCCACCGAACTGTGACTCGGTCTGACTGAGTTCACGAGTTTAGGTTCCAACAGCTGCTTCGGTATCACCGAGTTTACAAATCGGTTGATCCAAAATGCTTTATATGGAAAACTAAAACTAAGTTTTTGACTCATTCTTTTGCAAAAACCTCTGCATTTTGTGATGCTCATCTACTCTATCTCATCTATATCTATTCACAGGGTCTGCTGTCAGTGTTTGCAATATGTCTGATCAGAGTGACAGCCAGAACAGGTCAGAGGAGCAAGTTCACCTGAGTGAGGGCACTAGTCCCTCTAGCAGTTCAGATGATGGTAGCAGGAGCACCCCAAGCAACTTACCCAAAGCTACCACTAGGGCCAGAAAGAAGAAGACCTATGAATCTGAGGATGAAGACTATGTGGCAGTTGAGGATGAGGCCACTTCCAAGAAGAAAGTGCTTAAGAAGGAATATAGCACTGCTGCCGCCACCAAGCCAGGCATGAAGCAAAAGGTTCCTGTAAAAAGAATTCCAATGTCTAAGGCCAGAGCATCTACTCAAGTCCCTTTGGGACCTGAACCCAAAGAGGCTGCTGCAGAAGGGAAGAAGAGGAAGGAGAGGATCAAAAAGACCACTGCTAGAGTGCTTGGGAGATCCTCAATCATGAGAGATTCTGAAGAGGAAGAGGAAGAAGAGGTTGCTGCAGCAGCACCCAAGGCACAAAAGCTGATGGGTCATGCTATAAAGTCAGGGGCTACAACATCAAAGCCCAAAGAAGCACCCAAAGCAACCTCCAAGCCCAAGAGTGCACCTAAGAGGAATACCAGGAGTATACCAGCTGCTGAGAAGAACAAGGCCCCAATGCCTGAAGTTGCTGCTGATGAAGATGATGAAGGAAAAGTCCCGAGGAAGCTCAAACCCAAGATTCCAGACCACAATGATGCTCATCCTGTGGCTGAGAACATGAAGATCAGGAGAGACTCATGGTTGAGGCTATCGAGAGAGCCAGATCCATATGCCACTAGGAGAAGGACTGCTGTTGATTACAGGTTCCACACAAAGGAACAACAGGATTTCTATGAGACAATTTTGTTGGACAAGAAGCCTATAGTGTGTGATATGAGGTGGGTCGACTGGACCTACATGAAGGAGAATGAAGAACACTATCCTGGAGTGTATGACAGCTTCAGTGCATGTGGAGTTGCAGACTTTGTTGGGCAAAAGCTCACAAACTGGAATGATGAGCTCATTATGCAATTCTACTCCACAACACATTTCTATCCAGATGGCAAAATAGTTTGGATGTCTGAAGGAACGAGATAGCAATCAACTATTGAGGAATGGGCCAATATGATCAATGCCCCAAAGGAAAGTGAAGATGACTTGGATGTTTATGCCAAGAAAAAGATGGATCACAATTCTATGTCACAGATGTACAAAGAGATCCCAGACAAAGCTCTTGAGACTTTCAAGTTTGGGTCAGTCCATTTTCTTCTGTTAAGACTACAAACGATCAACTGGATCCTAAGGCACACTCTTTTGCCCAAGTCAGGTGACCACAACATGATCAGAGGGCATGCAATTAATTTGCTACACATATTTGATGTGCCATAGAAATTCAAGGTCATGAGCCTCATGGTCGAGACTATCAAGAGGACAGCAGCAGATCAAAAGAGAAGTTGTGGATATGCCCCACAAATTCAGGAGTTGATTAACTCAAAGATGGGCACAGGAAAATATCTGTTGGATAAGGAACACTTTGTTCTCTATCCTGACTTTGAGGACAACCAAGTGGTTATGGATAAAGATGAACCATCCTCAGTACAAGCACAAGCCAAGAGAGAGAAGGCAAAAACAGAAAAAGCTGCAAAGATGCCAATCCAGGAGGAGGCATCTCAGTATCTTCTAAAAAGCAAGCAAGATCAGCTTGGCTACTTGATTGCATCCACTCTAAGGATAGAGAAAGGACTGGCCACCCTGACTCAAAACCAGGAGATCTTGGAAAGAATCATGGGGTAGAAGTTCTATGACATGGATGTGAAGGTAACTAAGATCCAGTCTGTTGTGGAGCAGCTACAGGATGACATGCAGGAGAGGAAGGGCAGAACAACCACTGATGCATTTGCCAGAGTGCCTAGAACTCAGAGGTCAACTGCAGTACCAGTACCAGACACTAGAGCCACTTCATCTACACCAGCTACAGCTTCAGTGCCACCAGCTCCAGCACCTACCCCAGCAGCTCCATCTACTTCAACTGAAGCCTTTGTTCTTGGAGTTATCCGTACACCACCAACTGAAGACCAAGGTTGAGAGACGTTTTAGTGCTATGCATTTTCTATGAACTTTTTGGTAACTTGTTGCCAAAGGGGGAGAAACATGTATAGATCATAGGCTTCGAGAGAGAGCATTGCTTTTTATTCTCTCTTGCTTTGATGGTTGAACTTTGTTTGTCTTTTGATTGCTTGAGATACCATGCTATTATCTGCGAGACATTGATGATCATGTGGTTGATCATAAGCTACACTTATGCTTGTTAGATGATATTATCTTACTTATCCTTATATGATCATTCACTTTGCTTGGTGATGAGTGCATGTATTCAATCTTTATTATTTTGAGCGCTCCACCAAGATGTATGTGACATGGAAGAGTAACCCATGATCCTAACTCATTGTGCATTTGCAGTCCAAAGCAAATCTTAAGATATGCACAAATTTAGGGGGAGCTCTTGCTTTTCACATACTTCTCAAAGCGACAATATCTTTCACTCTTATTATCATTTGTCGAAGCTTTGATCTATATGTTGTCATCAATTACCAAAAAGGGGGAGATTGAAAGTGCAACTATCCCTGGGTGGTTTTGGTAATTCCTAACAACATATAGCTCATTGAGCTAACATTATTCCAAGATTAATATTTCAGGAAAAGCTCAATGAATGGCATGGCATGGATGAGGAAAGTGGGTCCCTCAAAATTCTAAGGACAAAAAGTTTGGCTCAAGCTTGAAGCTCAAGACTCTACATTTTATATTTTAGTGATCCAAGATCACATTGAGTCTATAGGAAAAGCCAATACTATCAAGGAGGGATGAGGTGTTGCTTAATGGCTTGCTTGCTCAAAATGCTTAGTGATATGCTCCAAAATCCTCAACTACCTTCCCACATCCACATATGACCTAAACCAAAAGTCGAACTCGGCCCCACCGATTCTTTCTATCCGGCACCACCAAGTTTCAAATGTCATAGCCACTGCCACAAACCCTAGGCAAATCGGTCTCACCGATAGGGATCTCGGTTTCACCGAGATGGGATTGTAATCTCTCTGTTTCCCTTCATAACATTTTGGTCTTACCGAGATGAGCGATCGGTCCCACCGAGATTGCAATGTAAACTCTTTGTTTCCCTTTTGTAACATTTCGGTCTCACCGAGATGAGTGAATCGGTCCCACCGAGTTTACCTGACCAACTCTCTGGTTAGCTTATTACCAAAATCGGTCCCACCGAGTTTGTGTAATCGGTAACACCGAGATTACGTTATGCCCTAACCCTAACCATATCGGTCCTACCGAGTTGCATCTCAGTCCCACCAAAAATCCTAACGGTCACTAGGTTTGTTGAATCGGTCTGACCGAGTTTAACCATTCGGTCCCACCGAGTTTTGCAAATTTTGTGTAACGGTTAGATTTTGTGTGGAGGCTATATATACCCCTCCACCCACTCTTCATTCATGGAGAGAGCCATCAGAACATACCTACACTTTCAATACACATTTTCTGAGAGAGAACCACCTACACTTGTTTTGAGGTCAAGATATTCCATTCCAACCATATGAATCTTGATCTCTAGCCTTCCCCAAGTTGCTTTCCACTCAAATCTTCTTTCCACCAAATCCAAATCCTGTGAGAGAGAGTTGAGTGTTGGGGAGACTATCATTTGAAGCACAAGAGCAAGGAGTTCATCATCAACACACCATTTGTTACTTCTTGGAGAGTGGTGCCTCCTAGATTGGCTAGGTGTCACATGGGAGCCTCGGACAAGATTGTGGAGTTGAACCAAGGAGTTTGTAAGGGCAAGGAGATCGCCTACTTCGTGAAGATCTACCGCTAGTGAGGCAAGTCCTTCGTGGGCGACGGCCGTGATGGAATAGACAAGGTTGCTTCTTCGTGGACCCTTCGTGGGTGGAGCCCTCCGTGGACTCGCGCAACCATTACCATCCGTGGGTTGAAGTCTCCATCAATGTGGATGTACGATAGCACCACCTATCGGAACCATGACAAAAACATCCGTGTCTCCAATTGCGTTTGAATCCTCCAAACCCTTCCCTTTACATTCTTGCAAGTTGCATGCTTTACTTTCCGCTGCTCATATACTGTTTTGCATGCTTGCTTGAATTGTGTGGAGATTGCTTGACTGGTGCTAAGATAGCTAAAATCTGCCAAGAACTAAAATTGGGAAGAGGCTAGATTTTTATTTGGTCAAGTAGTCTAATCACCCCCCCTCTAGACATACTTTCGATCCTACAGCGTTCCTTACACGGTTTGGTTATACTGGGAACCCCTTGACAGTTCGCCTTGAATAAAACTCCTGCAGCAAGGCCCAACCTTGGTTTTACCATTCGCTGCCTAGCCTCTTTTCCCTTGGGTTCAGCGGATTCAAGGGTCATCTTTGTTTTAACCCCCCCGGACCAGTGCTCCTCTGAGTGTTGGTCCAAGTTGTCAGCCGCCGGTGGCCACCAGGGGCAACTCTGGGCTAGCCTACCAGAAGTTTGGACAATCTGGTGTGCCCTGAGAACGAGATATGTGCAGCTCCTATCGGGATTTGTCGGCACATTCGGGTGGCTTTGCTGGTTTAGTTTTACCATTGTCGAGATGTCTTGTAACCGGGATTCCGAGTCTGATCGGGTTGTCTTGGGAGAAGGAATATCATTCATTGACTGTGAGAGCTTGTGATGGGCTAAGTTGGGACACCCTTGCAGGGATTTGGACTTTCGAAAGCCGTGCCCACGGTTATGGGCAGATGGGAATTTGTTAATGTCCGGTTGTAGAAAACCCGAATCTTAACTTAATTAAAATGAATCAACTGAGTATGTGGCCGTGATGGTATCTTTTTTTTCGGCGGAGTCCGGGAAGAGAACACGGTCTCGTGTTATGCTTGAACATAGGTTGTTCTTGGATCACTTCTTGATCATAGATTGTCGAACGTGCTTCGCCTTCTCTTCTCGCTCTCATTTGCGTAGTTTAGCCACCATATATGCTAGTGCTTGCTGCAGGTTCACCTCATACCTTTTCCCTACCTATAAGCTTAAATAGTCTTGATCACAAGAGTGTGAGATTGCTGAGTCCCCGTGACTCACAGATTACTTAAAAACCAGATGTAGGGACCGATGATACCGCTCCAGGAGATGCGACTGAGCTCAAGTGGGAGTTCGATGAGGACTTAGGACGATACTATGTTTCTTTTCCAAACGATCAGTAGTGGAGCCCAGTTGGGTCGATCGGGGACATTATGTTTCTGGGGGTTGTCTTTATTTTGGTTCCTTAGTCAGACCTTGATTGTATCTGGATAATTGTATTGATATATTTATGCTATTGTGTGACGTGGCGATTGTAAGCCAACTATGTATCTCTTTCCTTATTTAGTACATGGGATGTGTAAAGATTACCCCTCTTGCGACATTACTTACAATGCGGTTATGCCTCTAAGTCGTGCTTCGACACGTGGGAGATATAGCCACATCGTGGGTGTTACAAGTTGGTAATCAGAGCCTTCCCCGACTTAGGAGCCCCCTGCTTGATCGAATCGCTGGCGTTGTTGAGTCTAGTAAAAAATGTTTTGAGTCATTTAGGATTATATATTGGAGAGTAGGATTCTTTTTACTCCTCAGTCCCTTCGTCGCTCTGGTGAGGCATCCTGACGTAGAGTTTTGACTCTTCTCTTCTCAAATTTCACTAAAAATTTTAGGATCACGCGGGTATCTTGGAATCGTTTCGATGGTTTTGTGACGAGAACATTGTTCTTGGTGCCTCCTGACATTTAGGGGTTGTGGCAGTGTCCCGGGGAGTTGGCCTCTGAGGTGTTGTCATCACGATTTTATCGTTGCAATTCTGGAATACCTGAGTTCGCCGACATCGAAAATCTCTTTTATGCAGTTGTTGGATAGATAACCTCGACGCCACCCAGTACTGGGGCGGGAGTTCGGGAGTATTGCCATAACTCGTATAACGGATGCTTTTGGAAGGTTGTGGTAAATGATTTCTGAAGGTTTCTTGGTTATGTGTTAAAGGATGGATACAGCTGGATGTAGGATTTGCTAGTTTTGGGTGAGATATTATGCTTCCTCTGTATCCCCAACACCTGATTGCATAACCGGAAAATTTCGGGAGTTTCATAGGTGGGAATTCATGTAGCTCTAGTATTTTTTCCATAGATATTTAGTTTGTGATTGGGTAATCCTTACCAAGTATTTGTTCATGTCAGCACCTTGTTGTTTTATTCTTCTACCTCTATCTAAGTGGCTTCTCAATTTATGGAAGTGTGACCATTTCAATTGGAATTCATTCGTTCATTTTGTTTGAATGTTGAGGCTATATGTTGCAATTTCGATCCATTTGATTCAGCTTGAATATATGTCTGTCAAGATGCTAACGGATGTCACCCTCTTCAGGATGGCTCCTCCAACGCGTCAAAATCCGGATCCGCCGCCACCACCTCCACCTCCAAAGGCATGGCAAGCTGTGATGGCTGCTACCAACGCCAACACGTAGATGCTTATGCAACTCTTGCAAGAGCGCAACCAAGGAAATCAAGGCCATGGCAACTATCAGAATTAGTTTGCTACACTCAACCAGTTCCTCGCAAACCAGCCAAAGAACTTCAGTAACTGTGTCAAGGCCACAGACGCTGATGATTGGCTCGTGGATATCTGCAAGCATTTTGAGTGCAGCAACGTTAGGCCTGAGGACTTTGTCAAGTTTGCTTCGTTCCAACTCAAAGACCAAGCTGCTGAGTGGTATCAACAATACAAAGATTCCAGAGGAGGTCGTGTGATTACCTGGGATGAATTCCGCCAAGACTTCAAAGCTCACCACATTCCTCAGAGTGTTGTTGAGAGTAAGCGTGAGGAGTTCCACAATCTGAAGCAAGGCAGCTTGTCTGTTTACCAGTACAACATCATGTTCCAGAAGCTCGCTCATTTCGCTAAGCAAGACGTCCCTGACGAGAAGAGCATGATTTATCAGTTCAGATGTAGCGACCAGACCTCAAAGGGCTGATCTCTGTGCTCCGGTGTCATCCCTGGATCAGTAATGCTGACATCACACAGTACTTGGAGGATTTATAGCAGAGTAGCAATCACACACTTATTACATTGAGTGTCTCAAAAGAGAACTTATTACAATAATATGGCTTAAGGCCATCTAATGATGATAACAGCGGAAGGCTTGGAAGATAAGTGAGTCCATCAACTCCAACGGCATCACTGAGTATGGAACCACGACCTAAAAACTCCTTAATCGTCGTCTGAAATGTCTGCAACATTAACGTTGCAGCCCGAAACGGGTCAGCACATGGAATATGCTGGCAATGTAACACATAGAGAGTAATGGAATGAAATAACTATACTATATGCATATTTGGCTGGTAGAAAGCTCTATGGTTACAATTTTGCGTAAAGCCAATTTTTCCCTACTTCAAAGGAATAAATTTATTTAACTATCATGGTAGTTGTTAAACATTGAGAATGGTTGACAGCATTCTCAATCCCAATTAAGCATCATCATTAAACATAACCCAACAAAATTAATTTAGAGTAACATGTTGATATTCACATGAAAATCAAAGTACTAGATACTCAAAACGTCCATAACCGAGGACACGACTAACCATGATTAGTTTATTACACTCTGCAGAGGTTTGCGCACTTTTCCCCACAAGACTCGATCGCCTCCATTTGGTTTCTCGCACTACATGGTGTTTGAGAAGACGGATGACCGAGACATAGTCTTTCAGAAGCGCTAGCACCTTACGATCTGGTAGACCGTACCACCTATATCCCCTAATTCTGCTAGTCTACCACTGTAAGAGTTCGCACGACTTAGTCAACTATGCTAGAGCCCATAATAGCTTGTGGCTGCACATGGAAGTTTCTAGTATGAATAGTCTCATGATCCCTTTGAGCCTGGGTGGCGGTCCAAAAGAAAACAGGCAAGTCCTGGAATACCCAGCTGCCTCAATCCACCCAGATGTGTGTTTAAGTTGCCACCTTAGATAAACCATTAATTAACAATCTCACATCTATCATGGATATCACTCGCCCAATCCACGTCTACTAGCATAGCATGGTATAATAAGCAAACGCAAAAGTAACTCCCAAAGGTTTGATAATAACAGGTAATAGGTACTACCTCATCTACTTCCCATCCCACAATTTAATTAGATACTAATCATGCAATGTGTGAGGATTGATCTAATGCAATAAAACTGGGTAGTAGAAAAGGTATGATCAAAGTGTTACTTGCCTTGCTGATGATCCGCGAAACCTAGAGATTCAAAGTAACAAGCGGCGCACTCCGGGTATTCTATCACAAACAAACAAACAAGCATACAATAAGTACTCATCTAATGCATGGATAAAACTCAAATAAGAGAACTAACCAGAAGGTTCAACTTAAGGACTCCGGTTGGCAAAAAGAATCAAATCGAACGAAGCAACGAAAGTCAAACGGCGAAAGAAAACAACTTCATTCTAGTAATCTGGATATAGGGCAAATTTTACAGTAGCAAAATCTTGTTTAAGTTGGTTAAACGGATAGAGGGTTACAGATGAAACTCTAGGCGCTTGAATCGCCTGATTCCGATAAACGAGCGAAAAGTTATACTAAAACAAAAATCGGATCAGGAATCGCGATCAGAAAAATCGCGGATTTAATCCGAGAAAAAGAAAAACGACGAACGCTCGCGAGAAAGAACGAACGGACGAACGCTCGCTATTTAAATAAACTTGAAAAACCAATCTATTTTAAAAAAACCGAATCTAAAAAAACCCGACGAAAACCGATTTTTTTAAAGAACGTTGGCATGGAAGTCGAGGCGGCGACGAACCTCGGCGGCGGCTGGGCGGCGGCTAGGGTTTGGGGCGCGGGTGGCTGGGCCTCGGCTGGCTCCCCCCTGGCTTATAAAGCCTAGTGGGCCGGGAGTCCGGGTCGGACACGACCCCTAGGTCGGTTCGTTTTTTTTAAATTATTCCGCTCAGAAGAAAAATAAAAATAAATACTAAACGGACTCCAAAAATTCCAAAATAAATTTTCACGGGCTTCTAAAATCAAGCCGCACAAGGTGAACATTTATTTGGGACCTAAATGCAATTTTGAAAAATGCACATTTTTCCTAAATTCAAATAAAACACCGAAAAACTCCGAAATAAAATCTTATTTGATTTTATTATTAAATCCTCAATATTTCTTTATTTTGGGAAATCCATTTTATTCCCTCTCTCATATTTTTGTAATAGAAATAATTGATGATAAAATAGATAAAATCAAATGATCCTATTCTCAAAATTTGAGAAAACTCAAATATGAAAATAACGAAATCCCCAACTCTCTCCGTGGGTCATTGAGTTGCGTAGAATTTCTAGGATCAACCAAAATGCAAAATAAGATATGATATGCATTGATGATCTAATGTATAACATTCCAAATTGGAAATTTGGGATGTTACAAACCTACCCCCCTTAAGATGAATCTCGCCCTCGAGATTCGGGTTGGCTAGAAAATAGGTGAGGGTGGTCTTTGAGAAAATCTTCCTCTCGCTCCCAGGTGGCTTCATCCTCTGAGTGGTGGGTCCACTGAACTTTGCAAAACTTGATAACCTTACTGCGAGTAACTCGGTTGGCAAACTCGAGAATCTTGACTGGTTTCTCCTCGTAGGTCAAATCGTTATCCAATTGAATAGTTTCCAATGGCACTGTTTCTCTCAATGGTATGTCAGCCATCTCCGCGTGACATTTCTTTAACTGAGAAACGTGGAACACATCATGAATTCCTGACAATTCTTCGGGCAATTCCAACTTGTAGGCCACTTCTCCCATACGCTCCAAAACTCGATATGGTCCTACAAATCATGGCGCTAACTTCCCTTTAACTCCAAAACGCTTTGTTCCTCGAAGTGGAGATACTCGAAGATAAGCTCTATCTCAGACTTCGTAAATTATCTCCTTGCATTTAGAATCTGCATAACTTTTCTGTCTGGACTGGGCTACCTTGAGCCTATCGCGAATCAACTTCACCTTCTGTTCAGACTCTTTAATCAAGTTAGGACCAAACAACTGGCGGTCTCCAACTTCGCCCCACGACAACGGTGTCCTGCACCTTCTTCCATACAAAACTTCAAACGGGGCCATCTTTAAACTGGTTTGATAACTGTTGTTGTAAGAGAACTCTGCATATGGCAAATTATCGTCGCAACTAGATCCGTAATCTAGCGCACAAGCTCTCAGCATATCCTCCAAAATCTGATTGACTCTCTCGGTCTGTCCATCTGTCCGTGGATGAAAAGCTGTACTGAATTCTAGCCTGGTTCCCAAAGTTTCATGCAACAGCTTCCAGAACTTTGAGGTAAACTGGGTTCCTCTATCTGATACGATACTCCTTGGAACTCCATGCAGACATACGATCCTGGTCATGTATATCTTTGCCAACTTAGCACTGGTGTAAGTGGTCTTTACTGGGATGAAATGAGCTACTTTCGTCAATCGATCAACTACAACCCAAATTGAGTCATAGCCTGAACGAGTCCTGGGCAATCCCGTGATAAAATCCATGCCTAGCTTATCCCACTTCCATTCGGGTATCGACAATGGTTGTAACAATCCTGCTGGCTTCTAATGCTCTGCTTTTACTCTCTGACATACATCACAAACTGCTACATACTCCGCAATATCCTTCTTCATTCCGGACCACCAGAAAATATCCTTGAATTCCAAATACATCTTGGTATTTCCTGGGTGAATTGAATATGGTGAGTCGTGTGCCTCTTGCAAAATCAACTTCCTGATCTTCGGGTCATTGGGCACATAAACGCGGTCTTCAAACCATAGGGTGTCGTGCTCATCCTCACGAAATCCTTTAGCTTTTCCTTTGCTCAGTTTCTCCTTTATAGCGGCAATCTCTTTGTCAGCTTTCTGAGCTTCTCTGATTCTATCCATCAAAGTTGACTGAATCTCCAATGCTGCTACATAGCCTCTCGGAACTATTTCCAAACATAGTTCACGAAGATTTTCTGCTAACTCCTTGGGTATTTCTCCCATCATTAATGTATTAACATGGCTCTTATGGCTTAATGCGTCAGCTACTACATTAGCCTTTCCAGGATGATAATGCAATTTCATATCATAATCCTTGATAAGCTCCAACCATCTCCTTTGTCTGAGATTCAACTCCTTCTGTGTGAAAATGTACTTCAAACTCTTATGATCCGTGTACACCTCACAATGGTTTCCAATGAGAAAATGTCTCCATGTTTTCAAAGCATGCACTACGGCTGCTAACTCCAAATCATGTGTAGCGTAATTCAACTCATGAGGCTTCAGTTGTCTTGAGGCATATGAAACAACTCTCCCTTCCTGCATAAGCACTGCTCCAAGTCCTCGACGTGAAGCGTCGCAATACACCTCATAATCCTTGGTCTGGTCAGGCAAAATCAACACTGGTGAGGTAACTAAGCGTTTCTTCAACTCCTGGAAACTAGCCTCACACTCCTCCGTCCATATGAACTTGGTATCCTTCTTTAACAAGTCAGTCATAGGCTTTGCAATCTTTGAGAAATTCTCAATAAATCTCCGGTAGTATCCTGCGAGTCCAAGAAAACTCCGGATCTCTCCAACTGTTGTTTGGGCTTCCCACTTGGTCACGGTTTCAACTTTAGCGGGATCTACTGCTATACCTTCTCCAGATATAACATGTCCAAGGAATCCTACTTCCTTCAACCAAAACTCACATTTGCTGAACTTGGCATATAATTGATGTTCTCTGAGCTTTCCAAGTACCAAATGCAAATGCTCCTTATGTTCCTCCTCATTCTTCGAATAAACCAGGATATCATCAATGAACACTACGATGAACTTATCCAAAAACTACATAAACACTTTGTTCATAAAATAGGCAGGTGCGTTAGTCAGACCAAATGACATAACGGTATACTCATACAGCCCATACCTGGTAGTAAAAGCTGTCTTCGGAATATCCTGTTCTCGAATCTTCAACTGGTGGTATCCTGATCGCAGATCGATCTTGGAAAATACCTTCGCTCCTTGCAATCGATCAAAAAGATCATTGATCATTGGTAGTGGGTACTTGTTCTTGATCGTTACTTCATTCAATCCTCGATAATCAACAAACCATCCTTAACGATCCATCTTTCTTCTCCACTAGTAGTACTGGCGATCCCCAAGGTGAAGAACTTGGGCGAATATATCCCTTATCCAGTAACTCCTTAATCTGCTTCTTAATTTCCACCAAATCCTTTGCTGGCATCCTATATGGTCTCTTTGATATTGGCCCTGTGCCTGGCAATAGCTCAATCAAAAACTCAATATCTCTATCCGGTGGCATGCCTGGCAACTCTTCTGGAAATACATCAGGGAAATCCCTTACCACTGGTACTTCCTCCTGCACAACTCCTGTTAAGCAATTTACTTGAGTCCTCTTTGGCACATGTCGGGATACATACTTGATCCTTCTCCCTTCTAGGGTGGTAAGAAAAATTGACTTACTAGCACACTCAATATTCCCTTCATACTTTGATAACCAATCCATGCCTAATATCACATCCAATCCTTGAGATTCTAATACTATTAGGTCTGAGGGAAAAACATAGTTACCAATCCTTAATGGTAACCGATCACACCATAGACTAGCCACATACTCTGCTCCGGGCGAGGTTACTAACATGGGTGACCTAAGTGCTTGGGTTGGTAGGTTATACTTATCCACAAATCCCCTTGAGATGTATGAATGCAATGCACCAGTATCAAAAAGAACGAGTGCAGTAAATGACTTAACCAAAAACTTACCTATTACTGCATCGGGCTGAGCTTCAACCTCCTCCACGCTAACGTGGTTCACCTGTCCCCTGTTGAAAGGGTTCGGCTTCTTCCAAGAACTTCCATTGCCATTTTGGCCTTCAGGACATTCATTGGCATAATGTCCGGTCTTTTGACACTTAAAACAAGTGACTTGGCTTATGTCCTTCTTGGCTGGGGTTGATGGGTTGGTGCGGTTCTGGTCGTTGCTTCCTCCGTTGCCATTTCCATTCTTGGTGCCATTGTGATTGTGCGAGCTACCTCCTCCATGGGTATGCTGAAAATGTCCTCCCGGTCTAGGGGTAAAACATGGCTTCTACTGAGCTCCTGAAGTGTACTTTCCTTGTCCATACTTCCTCTTGCGATTCTCAATTTGCTGCTGCTTGCTTTCAATCATAAGAGCATGATCTACCAACTCCTGGTAGTTGTTGAAGGTGGCTACCATCAACTGTATGCTCAACTCATCATTCAGTCCTTCCAGAAACTTCTCCTGCTTAGCTGCATCCGTAGCGACGTCATCTGGGGCATAACGTGCTAGCTTACTAAATTCCTCCACATACTGGCCAACTGTCCGTCCTCCTTGGCGCAAGTTGCGAAACTCACGCTTCTTCAAGGCCATAGCTCCTGCTGAAACATGTGCAGTACGAAAAGCCTGCTGAAACTGGTCCCATGTGACAGTGTCGACTGGGAAAGTGACTGTGAAATTCTCCCACCATGATGCTGCGGGTCCTTCTAGTTGATGTGCGGCAAACTTCACCTTCTCCGCATCTGTGCATCCTACTGTGGTCAACTCCCTAGCTGTCTTGCGGAGCCAATCGTCTGCTACTATCGGCTCGGTGCTACTCGAAAACACCGGCGGATTCAGCCTAAGAAAACGGGCTAAGTGGTCAACAGGTGGTGGTGGTGGTGGGTTGTTGTTCCCCTGATTCTGATTCTGGACTAGCAACTGCATCAATGTGTTTTGCTGCTGGATCAACTGGGTGAGCTCCTGTGGAAAGGCAAATCCGGGGTCACGTCTCGAAGGCATCTGAGGGTTTTAGAAAAGATGAGATATAAGAATAGAGGGGGTCTAAAGAGAAAACACTACCCATATGCACATGAGGCAAAACAAACAATTCACTTCAATCAATCAAACAAGGCATACAATCGATCTATCTATCGCAAAAGTGCTCGGACTACTATATTTACATGGTGGAGTACTACTACTGATGAGGTGGTCTACTAGAAATATTCTTTGGTTGCAGACTCCATGATATCTGCTCCAGCTTCATCAATATAGTCATCATCGCTACTATCTGCTTCCAAGTCGGTGCCGTCGATGATGATGTAGTCTTCCGGGCTAATCTCCTGGGGTTCTTCGTCTTCATCTACTGGCGTAGGGCCTCCCATAAATATTCCAATCTTCTTGATCAGGTCGTCATTCTTCTCCACCAATACTTCAATTTCTTCTTCATAATCTTCACGTGTAGCCTTGAGTTCTTCCTCCAGTTCCTTGATTCTAGTCTTAGCCTTCTTCAGATCTATCATGTCGGCGCACATCTGGTTCTCCTGTCGTCGAATGTGCTGGTTTAACTCCTGGATAAAAGCTGCAATTGATCTATCCTTCCGGGTGCTGATCATCTCCCAGTGCTCATCTCGGCGCCCACAAATCTATTAGATAGTATCCTTGAGATCCTTGCGGTAGACTTCTCCAGTGCGTCCCATGGCGATGTGAGCTGCCATGCTCTTTCCTAGACTCCAAGTTGGTGCATCAAAAGAAAATTCTATGGGCTCAGTGACTGGCATGAACGTCCTTCCTGGAACTTGAACTTGAATCATCCATCGCTCTTCTTCAGGTAAAGTGGCGTTGTAGGTTCCCGTGAAGCTTGGTACTCCTATGTTCAGGTATCTAGTGACTTCCTTCAAGTGATGTCCAAAGGGTGTATCTTCATCCGGTTGTGTGAACTTGTTACTTGCATCCGCCATCCTAAAGAGTAGAAAAGATGAGAGGTCAGAAGAGAAGAGAGTGAATAGTGATCTAGGTCTTGTGCTTAGTGGTCGTGTCCAACAGTCAGCGTGTGCTCTGATACCATCTCTGTAGCGACCAGACCTCAAACGGTCTGATCTCTGTGCTCCGGTGTCATCCCAGGATCAGTAATGCTGACACCACACAGTACTCGGAGGATTTATAGCAGGGTAGCAATCACACACTTATTACATCGAGTGTCTCAAAAGAGAACTTATTACAATAAATATGGCTTAAGGCCATCTAATGACGATAACAGCAGAAGGCTTGGAAGATAAGTGAGTCCATCAACTCCAATGGCATCACTGAGTATAGAACCACGACCTAAAAACTCCTTAATCGTCGTCTGAAATGTCTGCAACATTAACGTTGCAGCCCGAAACGGGTCAGCACATGGAATATGCTGGCAATGTAACACATAGAGAGTAATGGAATGAAATAACTATACTATATGCATATTTGGCTGGTAGAAAGCTCTATGGTTACAGTTTTGCGTAAAGCCAATTTTTCCCTACTTCAAAGGAATAAATTTATTTAACTATCATGGTAGTTGTTAAACATTGAGAATGGTTGACAGCATTCTCAATCCCAATTAAGCATCATCATTAAACATAACCCAACAAAATTAATTTAGAGTAACATGTTGATATTCACATGAAAATCCAAGTACTAGATACTCAAAACGTCCATAACCGGGGACACGACTAACCATGATTAGTTTATTACACTCTGCAGAGGTTTGCGCACTTTTCCCCACAAGACTCGATCGCCTCCGTTTGGTTTCTCGCACTACATGGTGTTTGAGAAGACGGATGACCGAGACATAGTCTTTCAGAAGCGCTAGCACCTTACGATCGGGTAGACCGTACCACCTACATACCCTACATCTGCTAGTCTACCACTGTAAGAGTTCGCACGACTTAGTCAACTATGCTAGAGCCCATAATAGCTTGTGGCTGCACACGGAAGTTTCTAGTATGAATAGTCTCATGATCCCTTTGAGCCTGGGTGGCGGTCCAAAAGAAAACAGGCAAGTCCTGGAACACCCAGGTGCCTCAATCCACCCAGATGTGTGTTTAATTTGCCACCTTAGATAAACCATTAATTAACAATCTCACATCTATCATGGATATCACTCACCCAATCCACGTCTACTAGCATAGCATGGCATAATAAGCAAACGCAGAAGTAACTCCCAAAGGTTTGATAATAACAGGTAATAGGTACTACCTCATCTACTTCCCATCCCACAATTTAATTAGATCGTAATCATGCAATGTGTGAGGATTGATCTAATGCAATAAAACTGGGTAGTAGAAAAGGTATGATCAAAGTGTTACTTGCCTTGCTGATGATCCGCGAAACCTAGAGATTCGAAGTAACAAGTGGCGCACTCCGGGTATTCTATCACAGACAGACAAACAAGCATACAATAAGTACTCATCTAATGCACGCATAAAACAAAAATAAGAGATCTAACCAGAAGGTTCAACTTAAGAACTCCGGTTGGCAAAAAGAATCAAATCGAACGAAGCAACAAAAGTTAAACGGCGAAAGAAAACCACTTCGTTCTAGTAATCTGGATATAGGGCAAAATTTACAGTAGCAAAATCTTGTTTAAGTTGGTTAAACGGATAGAGGGTTTCGAGACGAAACTCTAGGCGTTTGAATCGCCTGATTCCGATAAACGAGCGAAAAGTTATACTGAAACGAAAATCGGATCAGGAATCGCGATTAGAAAAATCGCGGATTTAATGCGAGAAAAAGAAAAACGACGAACGCTCGCTAGAATGAATGAACGGACGAACGCTCGCTATTTAAATAAACCAGAAAAACCGATCTATTTAAAAAACCGAATCTAAAAAACCCGACGAAAACCGATTTTTTTAAGAACGTTGGCACGGAAGTCGAGACGGCGGCGGCGGCGGCGTGCGGCGGCGGCGGCGGCTGGGCGGCGGCTAGGGTTTGGGGCGCGGGTGGCTGGGCCTCGGCTGGCTCCCCCCGGCTTATAAAGCCTAGTGGGCCGGGAGTCCGGGTCAGACACGGCCCCTAGGTCGGTTCGTTTTTTTAAAATTATTCTGCTCGGAAGAAAAATAAAAAGAAATACTAAACGGACTCCAAAAATTCCGAAAGAAATTTTCACAGGCTTCTAAAATCAAGCCGCACAAGGTGAACATTTATTTGGGACCTAAATGCAATTTTGAAAAACACACATTTTTCCTAAATTCAAATAAAACACCGAAAAACTCTGAAATAAAATCTTATTTGATTTTATTATTAAATCCTCAATATTTCTTTATTTTGGGAAAGTCATTTTATTCCCTCTCTCATATTTTTGTAATAGAAATAATTGATGATAAAATAGATAAAATCAAATGATCCTATTCTCAAACTTTGAGAAAACTCAAATATGAAAATAACGAAATCCCCAACTCTCTCCGTGGGTCATTGAGTTGCGTAGAATTTCTAGGATCAACCAAAATGCAAAATAAAATATGATATGCATTGATGATCTAATGTATAACATTCCAAATTGGAAATTTGGGATGTTACATCAGAGGTGGCCTCAGAGAAGATCTTTAACTAGCTCTCGTGCTTTTTGAGCCGAAGAAGTATGATGAGTTTTACAATATGGCACTGAAACAAGAGACTGCTGAGCTCAAGTGCGATGCTTCCAAGAAACGAGTCAGGGATGCAACTCCTTCTTCTTCTTCAACTCAAGTGGCAACTAAGCAGCAAAAGTATTGGTTGCCTCCTCCTCCTCCGTTCCGTCAGCCTTATCAGCAGAAGAGTAAAAGTGGCAATGGATCTTCCCACCCACCCAACCAGGCTTTCAGAACAAGACTTCGTCTCATGCTCCAAGATCAAGTGCTCCATATCACCGTCCGTTCTCAGAGGTCACGTGCAACAAGTGTCAGCAGAAGGGTCACTATGCAAACAAATGCTTCAATCAGAGGCGTCTTCCTCCTCCTCCTGTGAGATCTGCTAGCACCGCAGTGGTCAAGCATAATCCCAAGTTTGCAAAGGGCAACATGATGAGCGCAGCTCAGGCATAGGAATCGTTAGAAGTGATTGTGGGTAACCTTCTTGTTAACGATATTCCTGCAAAAGTTCTTTTTGACACTGGTGCATCGCATTGTTTCATCTCGAGACCATTTGCATCTAAGCATGAGTTAGCTTTCCAAGATTTGCACAGACCGTTAGCAGTTGTCTCACTAGGTAAATTCTTGCACGCAAGCTACGTGGTTCCGGATGTTTCCATCACGTTGGGCGACTATATATTTCTTTATTCTCCAATGGTCATTGGTAGCTCGGATATTGATCTTATTCTTGGAATGGACTGGCTTTCTAAGCACAAGGCTCAGCTTGATTGTGCTGCCAGGCAGATTCAATTGACACATTCGTCTGAGGATGTAATCGTCTTTGCCGTTCGTGATGATACCATTCGACTATTTTCTCTCAATGAGAGGGTGAGCTGGATGCCATCTCTTAGATTCCAGTCGTTTGTGAATATCAAGACGTATTTCTAGAAGAGATTCTAGGAATGCCTCCTCACCGGCCCGTTGAATTCGTCATCGATCTTGAGCCTGGCATGGAACCTGTTTGCAAACGTCCTTACAATCTTGGACCTAAAGAGTTGAAGGAGCTGAAGAAACAACTCGATATTCAAGGGCGTATGGGTCTCATCCGACCAAGTTCTTCTCCATGGGGTTGTGGTGTTCTTTTTGTCAAGAAGAAGGATGGAACGGACCGACTTTGTGTCGACTAATGTCCATTGAACAAGAAGACCATAAAGAACAAGTACCCACTTCCCAACATCAATGAGCTTTTCGAACAACTCAAAGGTGCTCAAGTATTCTCCAAGCTTGATCTTCGTATGGGATATCATCAGATTCGCATTCGTGAAGAAGATATCCCCAAGACAGCATTCAGAACAAGCTATGGTTCATATGAATACATTGTCATGTCTTTCGGCCTTGTCAACGCTCCTCCAACATTCTCTCGCATGATGAACTTCATCTTCAATGCCTACACAAATGACTTCGTCTTGGTCTACCTCGATGACATTTTGGTCTTTTTCAAGAACAAGGAGGATCATGCCAAGCACTTGAGATTGGTGCTGGATAAACTCAGAGAACATCAGTTCTATGCGAAGTTTTCAAAGTGCGAGTTTTGGCTTGATGAGGTTCTCTACCTTGGGCATATCATCTCCGCCAAGGGCATAGCTGTTAATCCTGAGAAGGTTTCTGCAATTGTGAATTGGGAACCACCTCAGAATGTGAAGCACCTCCGCAGCTTCCTTGGGCTTGCAAGCTATTGTCGAAGGTTCGTTGAGAACTTCTCTAAGATCACGAAGCCTCTTTCCAACCTTCTCCAGAAGCATGTGAAGTATGTCTGGTCGCCTGAATGTGACATCTCTTTCAACACCCTCAAAGAGAAGTTAGTCACAGCTCCAGTTCTGACTCCTCCTGATGAATCCAAACCGTTCGAAGTTTTCTGTGATGCTTCCCTTCAAGGTCTCAGTGCAGTGTTGATGCAAGAGAAGAAAGTTTTGGCCTATACCTCTCGCCAGTTGAAGCCAACAAAAAGAACTACCCCACTCATGACCTCGAGTTTGCGGTAGTTGTCCATGCTCTTTTAACATGGAGACATCTCTTGTCGGGAAAGAAAGTGGACATCTTCACTGATCATAAGAGCCTCAAGTACATCTTCACTCAGCCAAACCTCAACCTCAGGCACTCGTTGGGTCGAAATGATTCAATAGTATAATTCGAGTATTGAATATACTCCAGGAAAGGCCAATGTAATTGCTGATGCATTGAGCAGGAAGGCTTACTGCAACAGTTTGATTATCAAGCCCTACCAACCAGAGCTTTGTGAAGCTTTCCACAAACTCAATCTCCAAGTTGTTCCTCAAGGATTCCTTGCCAACCTCCAAGTCTCGCCTACTTTGGAATATCAGATTCGTGAGGCACAACTTCTTGATGCTATGGTGAAGAAGGTGAAGATTGGGATTTCCAAGAGTCAACCCAAGTACAAGTGCTATCATCTTGATGACAAGGATACTCTATTCTTCGAGGATCGCATTGTTGTTCCTAAGGGTGACCTTGGTAAAGTCATTATGAACGAGGCTCACAATTCACTTCTGTCTATTCACCCTGGAAGTACAAAGATGTACCATGACCTCAAGCAGTCGTATTGGTGGACTCGAAGGAAGCGCGAGATTGCTCAGTTCGTGAATGAATGTGATGTCTGCAGAAGAGTGAAAGCAGAACACCAACGACCAGCTGGTCTCCTCCAACCTCTTGCCATTCCAGAATGGAAGTTTGACCATATTGAGATGGACTTCGTGACTGGATTTCCCAAGTCCAAGCGTGGCAATGATGCTATATTTTTTGTCATCGACAAGCTGACTAAAGTGGCTCATTTTCTTCCTATAAAAGAATCTATCACAACAGCTCAGTTGGCAGAGCTATATACCTCCAGGACTGTCTCCTTGCACGGCATTCCACAGTTGATATCTTCAGATCGTGGAAGCATCTTCACCTCTAAGTTTTGGGATTCTTTCCAGAAGGCCATGGGCACCAACATTCGCTTCAACACAACTTTTCATCCTCAAACTAGTGGCCAAGTCAAGCGAGTCAATCAGATTCTTGAAGATATGCTTAGGGCTTGTGTCATTTCTTTCGGTATGAAGTGGGAAGATTGTCTTCCATATGCCGAGTTCTCCTACAACAACAGTTTCCAAGCGAGTTCGGGCAAGGCCCCATTCGAGATTCTGTATGGCAGGAAGTGCCGTACTCCTCTTAACTGGTCAGAGACTGGTGAACGCCAACTTCTTGGCAATGACTCGATCACAGAGGCTGAAGAAATGTGCAAAGTCATTAGTGAAAATCTCAAAGCCACGCAATCGCGCCAGAAGAGTTACTACGATAGCAAGCATCGTGACTTGGCTTTCGAGATCGGAGACCATGTCTACCTCCGCGTCTCTCCAATGAAAGGTACTCGTCGCTTAGGTATCAAAGGGAAGCTTGCCCCTAGATACGTGGGTCCTTTCAAGATCATTGGCAAAAGAGGCGATCTCGCCTATCAACTTGAGCTTCCGTCCAACTTTGCAAACGTGCACGACGTGTTTCACGTGTCTCAACTCTGCAAGTGTTTCAAGACTCCTAACCGCACCATCAACTTCGAAGAGATCGATCTCCAAGAAGATCTGTCTTTTCATGAGCACCTCGTTGCTATTCTTGAAGATACTAAGCGCAAGATTCGCAACAAGTCTATCAAATTCCTGAAAGTCAAGTGGTCACATCATTCCGACCACAAAGCCACCTGGAAACGCGAGGACCACCTCCGTTCTGAGTACCCGGAGTTTTTCCAGTCCTAGATCTCGGGACGAGATCCTTTCGTAGTGGTGGAGTGTTGTAACACCCCATATGTAACTTGCCATAATTGTATTCCAACTCTTGCCATTTAAGGCACTAAGTTATGATATTTCCTCGTTGTCGGGTTTTTGTCTTCGTGTTGCTTTTGTCTTTGTCATGCATCTCATGTCATGTCATCATGTGCATCGCATTTGCATACGTGTTCGTCTCATGCATTCGAGCATTTTCCCTGTTGTCCGTTTTGCATTCCGACGCTCCTATGTCCTCCGGTGTCCCCTTGTACCTCTTTTCGTGTGCGGGTGTTAAAAGTTCTCGGATTGGACCGAGACTTGCCAAGCAGCCTTGGTTTACCACCGGTAGACCGCCTGTCAAGTTTTGTGCCATTTGGACTTCGTTTGATATTCCAACGGTTAACCGAGGAACCGAGAAGGCCTCGTGTGTGTTGCAGCCCAACACCTCTCCAAAGTGGCCCAAAACCCACCTAAACCCCCTCCATCATCTCGGTTGTTCGATCACGATCGCGTGGCTGAAAACCGTGCTCAATTTGGAGCCTCCTAGCTCCCTCTACCTATAAAAGGCATCTCCCCCGAAAATCACGGATGAAACCCTAACCTCTCCCTCTCCTCGCGCCGCCGGACGAAAATCAGCCAGCCGGACGTGTGCGACCCGTGCCGTCGCCGCCACGTGGCACTTCCCCATTCTCCGCCGCTCGCGCCCCACATCACCGGCCCGCCGAGCCCGCGTCAGGCCCTCCCTGGCCCGCGCGCCCGCCGCCAGCTACCGCGTCATCTGCGCCTCGCCCCGCCGCATTCGCTCGCCGCGCCGCCACCTGCCTTCCTCACCGGCGAGCGCCGCCCTCGCGCCGGAGCCGCCGTCCTTGCTGCCCCTCGGGTCCCGCTCCGACCACCGCCTCCTCGTCGGTCACCGCCTCCTCCTCTGCGCCGGTGATCAGCTCCCCCAACTCCGGGCCAACTCCGACAGACCTCGGAGTCCGTGCCCGATCCAGATCTGAAAACTTGAGGGTTGACCTAATTTCTTCTCTAAGTCCCAGTAATTTTTAGCATACTTCATCACGTCATAACTTTGCACCCGTGGCTCCATTTTGGGCGTGTAGCATGTCAAATTGTTCGTCTCGACGAGCACTTCATTTCATTCCATTGCACCATGTTCATTTGAGTTCATCTTGATGCCCTAAATGCTGTTGCAAGAGTGCTATGTAATGTTAGTTTCAGATTCTTATCAGGATTTGGACATTTGTCATTTTTGCCATGATTAATGTGTGCCTCCTATGAACTTGAGTCCTACATGTGTTTTGAAGTATGCCATGTCATCTTTACAGGGGTGTACGCCATGTATTTTTTGTGATCTTCGTGGTGACTAGCACAAGCATGCAAAGTAGCTCT
Source organism: Triticum urartu (assembly GCF_056163025.1). Taxonomy (NCBI): domain Eukaryota; kingdom Viridiplantae; phylum Streptophyta; class Magnoliopsida; order Poales; family Poaceae; genus Triticum; species Triticum urartu. The sequence goes on along the minus strand of NC_141873.1, from coordinate 273,697,158 downwards.
CGTAATGTTGCTGATTTCAGGGACTTAGAAATCTTCCATGTCTTTGCCCTGTTAATATTTTTATGCCATGTATTCTTGTTGCTACAGAGGGATCCATGCCTCTTTTGAGCATGTTCAGTTAGGATGATTTTGAGATAATTTTATGCTCTATCCATCCAAGTATTTGTTTGCAAATATGGAGTACCCTAGAATGACTCAATCTTGCTCTACTTTTGCTATAAAATATTCCTGGCAGATTGTTTACATGTTAAGCAATTTTGCCGAGGTTGTTGTAGTTTATCCTTGCATGCTATGAGGGTTTTCTTGCCATGGTTAGGTTATTTATAATGTCTACTTGCTGGGTGTATGCTTAGTTTGTCATGCAATGCCTTGTGGTGAGTGCATCGAGCTCGTAAACATGCCTACGTGAATTTGTTTTGCCATGTTCCAGTTTTCTGCTAAGTCTGAATCTGTTAACGAAAGTTGCTATGTTCACATGGTTGCCGTTGTATTTTCTGATCCCTTTTGGCTTATGGTCAGTAAGGGACTTTTGTTGTATGCTTTGAGTAGCTTCATGCCATGCCTTACTTTGCCATGATATGTTCATGTAGCATGTTGTTATCTTGCTCTAAACATTGCTTCCTGATGTTATATTCCTGGCATGTTGTTATTTTCTCTAAGTCTGTGAACCTAATATCTTTTGCACTTTTGCCATGCCTGTTTGAACCTGCTATTGTAGTGAATTAGCCGTAGCTCAGTGTTCATCTTTTGTCAAGCATCTTGAGTGGATCACTTCCATGTGATTTGTTGATATGTTAGAGTGCAGTAGCTTGTTGTTATTCATGCATTTAGATGGCCTCATGTTGTTAATCGCAGCTTTGCGCCATTATTGTTTTGCTTGCCATTTGTAAACCGTGCATCCGATTCCGGTGATCTTCATATCGATTTCGACCGAAATCAACTCATCTTTCCAGCGGCACTATTGGTTTGCCAAGTTGAGGCCTGGTTCAATCTTTCCTTTCCAGAGCATGCATATGCATTGCATTTCACATCCCGCATATCATGCCATGTTTTGCATCATGTTGCTTGCGCATTGAACCGTGGTTGATTGTGTCTCCCTTTGCTTGTGTTCTTGCTTTGGGTAGAGCTGGGAGACGAGTACGTGATCAAGGAACCCGTTGAGTACGCTTACGAGGATCAAGCTAATGTCAACTCGGAGAACTTTGCAGGCAAGATGACCATACCCTCGAAATCACTTCTATCTTTGCTTGCTAGATGCTCGCTCTATTGCTATGCCTATGCTACGATACCTACCACTTGCTTATCATGCCTCCCATATTGCCATGTCGAACCTCTAACCCACCTTGTCCTAGCAAACCATTGTTTGGCTATGTTACCGCTTTGCTGAGCCCCTCTTATAGCGTTGCTAGTTGCAGGTGATGATTGGAGTTTGTTCCTTATTGGAACATGTTTATTGTTGGGATATCATTATATCTTGTCTATTTTAATGCATCTATATACTTGGTAAAGGGTGGAAAGCTCGGCCTTATGCCTGGTGTTTTGTTCCACTCTTGCCGCCCTAGTTTCCGTCATACCGGTGTTATGTTCCTTGATTTTGCGTTCCTTACACGGTTGGGTTATAATGGGAACCCTTTGACAGTTCGCCTTGAATAAAACTCCTCCAGCAAGGCCCAACCTTGGTTTTACCATTTGCCACCTAGCCTCTTTTCCCTTGGGTTCCGTGGACTCAAGGGTCATCTTTATTTTAAACCCCCCCCCGGACCAGTGCTCCTCTGAGTGTTGGTCCAAGTTGTCAGCCGCCGGTGGCCACCAGGTGCAACTCTAGGCTGGCCTACCGGAAGTTTGGAAAATCCGGTGTGCCCTGAGAACGAGATATGTGCAGCTCCTATCGGGATTTGTCGGCACATTCGGGTGGCTTTGCTGGTTTAGTTTTACCATTGTCGAGATGTCTTGTAACCGGGATTCCAAGTCTGATTGGGTTGTCTTGGGAGAAGGAATATCCTTCATTGACCGTGAGAGCTTGTGATGGGCTAAGTTGGGACATCCATGTGGGGATTTGAACTTTCGAAAGCCGTGCCCGCGGTATGGGCAGATGGGAATTTGTTAATGTCCGGTTGTAGAAAACCCGAATATTAACTTAATTAAAATGAATCAACAAAGTGTGTGGCCGTGATGGTCTCTTTTTTTGGCGGAGTTCGGGAAGAGAACACAGTCTCGTGTTATGCTTGAACGTAGGTTGTTCTAGGATCACTTCTTGATCGTAGATTCTCGAACGTGCTTCGCCTTCTCTTCTCGCTCTCATTTGCGTAGTTTAGCCACCATATATGCTAGTGCTTGCTGCAGCTCCACCTCATACCTTTTCCCTACCTATAAGCTTAAATAGTCTTAATCGCGAGAGTGTGAGATTGCTGAGTCCCCGTGACTCACAGATTACTTAAAAACCAGATGCAGGGACCGATGATACCGCTCCAGGAGATGCGACTGAGCTCAGGTGGGAGTTCGATGAGGACTCAGGATGAAACTATGTTTCTTTTCCAAACGATCAGTAGTGGAGCCCAGTTGGGTCGATCAGGGACATTATGTTTCTAGGGGTTGTCTTTATTTTGGTTCCGTAGTCGGACCTTGATTGTATCTGGATAATTGTATCGATATATTTATGCTATTGTGTGATGTGGCAATTGTAAGCCAACTATGTATCTCTTTCCTTATTCGGTACATGGGATGTGTAAAGATTATCCCTCTTGCGACATTGCTTACAATGCGGTTATGCCTCTAAGTCGTGCTTCGACACGTGGGAGATATAGCCGCATCTTGGGCGTTACATATGTGAAGTATCTCGAAGCAAAGGAAACATCACATGATAACCAAAGGTTCACTGGAATATCATTCGTGTACTCATAGGGATCGATATGGACATCCACGGTCCTGCTATCGGTCCTTAAATGAAGGAGTTTCGTTTATGCCTATGAGTTACCGAACCTACAGGGTCACAAGCTAAAGGAAATCACGATATGCTGAGTATTAGTAGGATGGGAGTGATGAAAATATATTTGTGGAATTGTTTCATTAATGTTTGGAATAGTTCCGAGAGGATCCGGAAGCATTTCGGGGTCACCAGAAGGGTTTCGGTGAATACAGGGTAATACCGGGTATTACCGATAAATAATATATATAGGTGGAAAATGTTTCCTGGGATGTTAAATTATATATAAAATGGTCTGAAAGTATTTATAACAAATTTATATTTAATTTAATATCAACGAGCCTTAAAAGGCCAAGAGGTGGAAGGCAAGTTGGGCCACAAAGGCCCAAGTGGGGGAAGCGCCCCTTGCCTAAGGAAGGAGTCCGAATTGGAGAGTGGGGAGGATTCCTCCTCCCCTCCCTAGGTTGGCGCACCAAGGCGGACTCCTTCTCCCTTGGTGGCAGCCCCCTCCTCCCCTCTAACCTATATATACTCTAGGTTTGGTGCTCTTTTAAAGATACAAGTTTTGGAGCCTCCTCTAATTCTTCTAGTTCTAGTTCTAGTTGGTTCTAGTTGACTAATTAGAGCTACATCAATCCTTTAATCCTAATGATTAGAAGCCCCTTGTGGTTCTAATCTCACCCTCTAATTCTCCGGCGACGATTAGCTCTAGACGATGAAGTGCTGTCGGATCATGAAGACTGTACGCTTGCAACCAAGTATAGAGGTCGTGCTTTCCGTCTACGGGTCAAGGGACTATTTGTGGTGGTTCACGGGATCGTTCATCGACAGTTCGAGGGACTCCAAGTATGCTCTACACCGATACGTTCTTCTTCCACTGCAACTCAGTGACGGTAAGGACCGTGATCCCAACCCGTACTGCATCTTCATATTGATCTTGAGTGTGCGTAGGTGCAGAATTTTTAGTTTTTCTACTATGTTCTCCAATAGTGGCATCATGAGTAGTTATATGAGTAGGTGTAGGTTACGATCTAGATCACATGTGGATGTTAGGGTTTCATGTTCTTGCTATGCTTCCCTCGAGTGCTGCTTTGGATCAATTCATTGGCGGCATGATGAGGCTTTGTACAAAGTTCCGAGAATCGCTCATCTCTGGCTGTTGACAATTTGCTAATAGTTCTATGGGCCTCACTATAGTCAAGAATAGTGAACTATCACATACACAAGAGGGTGCCAAAGATGGATGATCTTCTAGAGGGCACGCGTATTTGACGAAGTATAGTGTGGGGCTAGAGATTTTTAATTAAGTATATTGTTTCACACACCCTGAAACTTAATCTAGCATCAAGAATCATTTCCTAAATAGTGGACATAGGTAGCTATCATTATTTGTTAAAACTGGTTAACCGCGTAACTAAAATTTTGCTAAAACTGATTAGAGGATGTATAACTTGGTTTTGCAGGGTATGCATATGATGTGGTATAGCCTTCGCCATGATAATGTATGAGATAGTTATTTGTTGTAATGTTAAGTGTCCTGCACATCATGGCATGATGGTTGGAGCCATGAGATTACCACGACAATTTAAATATCATAGAGATAGCCTACATGTTATAGATGACGGCGACAAACGTACACGGAGGACCCCAACATGGAGAAGGTGTGTACTTGGCGCGGGGCGAGGAGCTACAATTTCATGCCATGGCGGAATTTCTGAATTTGGTTCCATGACAACGTTTTCTGAAACAGTCGCTATGGCAATGTTTTATGAAATTTCCGCCACGACAACGTTTTGAAACAATTGCCACGACAACAAAATATTGGCCATCACGATGCTTCAACAGAAGATCAAAGATGATCATGGAGATTCCCGACGCCCGGGGATATACCACATCATGCTTTTATGAACTGCCTAAGATGTTTATCCCTTTGTTGTTTACACCCATTTGATTGTGCATTATTCAATTATTAGGGTGATCTCTAATAATAAATATCAAGTTAAAAAGGTGCTCTTTCCAGTGTTGCAACCATTTTTAACATGTAGCGTTCCGGAGTGCATCATGTCCACATGAGTACAAATGAAGCATTAGGTGTAAGATAGAATTGGTCAGACCATGTTAGCACATAACACTCAGTTATCTTGAAGTTCTAGTAGAATCGTTCTAAGCTCGGAGCACGAATCATCGAAGGATGAACAAGAGTCATATGGTGATATGATTGGCAAAAGATTTCCTACCAGTCAAAATTCACGTCATCAGTGATGTTCACATCAATGACTGTGAACAAGATCAGGGTCTTGAATCACTCATTTTCAATTATGAGAGATATTGATTTGACTAGGAGTGCACTTTATATTAAATTTGTTTAAGCACTAGTTCAACATTATTTATGAATAAATGTCTAAATCTTGTGTCTATCATTGTAGATCAATGGCTCGCAATATGTTCATCTTAACTGCTATGTTAGAGAAAGAAAAGTTGACTCTAATGGTAGAAACTATGCGGATTCGATCCGGAACCTGAGATTTGTTCTCGGAGTGCTAAGAATGAATATGTGCTGGATCAGCCCGTAGGTGATGCTCTTGGAAAGGATGCAACACCAGAAGCGAAGTTGCTACTTACACTGCCCGTAGTGATGACTATAATTCAGTCTAGTGCCTCATGTTGAATTGCATGGATCCTGAACTACATAAGCGTTTTGAACGATCTACTACTCAGTTTATAATTGGGTCACTAGAAGTTCTGTACAAGAAGCAGGCAAGGACCAAACGTTTTAAATTAACCAAGGCCTTGATTGAATGCAAAATGAAAGAGGGTTCCTCAATGAGTGAGTATATTGTAAAGCTTGTTGGCTATGTTGATAGACTGGCTTCTCTGGAATTTGGAATTCCTCCAACACCCGGTGGAGATATTGTGCTTGCTTCACTCCCCCCATCTTATGATGGCTTTATCATGAATTACAACATGAATGGGATGGTGAAAAGTGCAAACGAGTTGTTTGTTATGGTCAAAACTATGGAAGCTAGAATGAAGAAGAACAAAATAGTGTTGATGGTCAACAGGACCACTAGTTTCAAGAAGAAGGGAAAGTCCAAGAAGAAGAAATTTACGGAAGCTGGTAAGACCGAGTCTCAAAAGAAGAACAAGGGCGGAGGCTCTAAAGAGACTGAATGTTTCTACTACAAATAGAAGGGATAGTGGAAGTGTACCTGCAAGAAGTATTTGTCGGATAAGAAGAATGGTTCTTCCGGTAAAGGTATAAATGTTATAGAAAGATAATGTTATTCTTCTTGTAAATTTCCTTATGCCATGAGTATTTGATACTGATAGGTTTCTCTCATTTTTCAAACTAATGCAGGTACTAAAAAGAACTCACAAGGAGAGAAGAAATGAAGTCGTGATACAAGTCGGGAATGGTGATGGGATCGCTTCTCGGAGACTATCAAAGTCATGTCTTTAGTTTCTCTTCAAGATTTATCTTCAAACTGAAATAATAGTTATTTTGCTTTGGAGTTATGTAATGCATTATCATATGGGTTATGTGATGGATATTCTTACAAGTTTTTAAGAAATAGTTGTTCGGATTATTACGAGAATATGTTTTTGATTAAACCTCTATTTTGTGAAGGTCTATTCATGACAAATCTTGAAGTTTATGATCTATAACATTAAAAGCAAAACGTCTTGAGAAGACTGATAAAACCACTTGTGTGTGGCACTTCTTGGTTATGTCGGATAATTGATCTTCATTGATTTGAAGTGTAAAAGTCTTTTATTTAAATTGGTGAAATACATTGAGATGTATAAAGTCTGAAGGATATGAAAGGGCGCGGTGAATATTTATACTTCATCAATGTTATGGGTAAATATGATTTACTTGATTAAGCATAAGGACTGAAAACATTTGAAATAGTTTGAAGAAATTTAGGATGAAGATATAATATCACTATGAGAGAAGATAAAACAAGGATTCTTCTTTCATGAAGAAATATGTCTAAGTCATAATTTTAGCAAGCAATTGTATAATTGTGGAATTATTAATATCGATATGCTCTTTTGGGGATTTATAGATGAAACAACATAATATTCACTAAATAGATGCACCATCTAAAAGAGTCTGATAAATATTATAAAGATTTGTAAAATATTATAGACCAAAGCTTCATTGTAGGTTTTGTGTTCCTCTCACAAAATCAAAGGACAAAATGTTTGTCAATAACAATTTTTTTGAGAAAAGGTTTACTCATTAAAAGAGTAAGTGGGAGGATGATACAACTTGTTGAGATTATTGAATCTCCAGCTGTCGGTGCAACAGACCCCAGGTATGTTTCCCAGACTGTACACAGGCTCAAGACCAGGATTGCAACATCCAAGACCCGGCCAAGCATAAAAGATCATCTCTTTGAGGAATCAAAGGGCAGATCAAGAAGACCAAGTCAAGCTAAAGGAGCAACATACCACAAAGGAAACACCTCCTGAAAGCACAAGTGCTCCCTAGGTGGTTTTGGTAATTGATGTCAACATATCTCTTGTTGGACTAACACTTTTACCTAGTATGTTTCAAATAAGTTCAACAATGAAGTGGCATGGACTAGAGGATGTGGAACCCCTTCAAGATGCTAAGGACAAAAGGATTGGCTCAAGCTCCAAGCTCAAGACTCTACATTTCTATTTTAGTGATCCAAGATCACATTGAGTCTATAGGAAAAGCCAATACTATCAAGGAGGGATGAGGTGTTGCTTAATGAGGCTCTTGCTCAAAATGCTTAGTGATATGCTCCAAAGCCCTCAACTACTTTCCCACATCCACATATGACCTAAACCAAAAGTCAAACTCAGCCCCACCGATTCTTGCTATCCGGCGCCACCGAGTTCAGATGTCATAGCCACTGCCACAAACCCTTGGCAAATCGGTCTCACCGAGATGGGATTGCAATCTCTCTGTATGGATTTATTACCAAAATCGGTCTCACCGAGTTTGCGTAATCGGTCCTACCGAGATTGCAATGTAAACTCTGTGTTTCCTTTTCGTAACATTTCGGTCTCACCGAAATGAGCGAATCGGTCCCACCGAGTTTACCTGACCAACTCTCTGGTTAGCTTATTACCAAAATCGGTCTCACCGAGTTTGTGTAATCGGTCTCACCGAGATTATGTTATGCCCTAACCCTAACCATATCGGTCCTACCGAGTTGCATGTCGGTCCCACCGAAAGTTCTAATGGTCACTAGATTTGCTGAATCGGTCCGACCGAGTTTATCCATTCGGTCCCACCGAGATTGGCAAGTTGTGTGTAACGGTTAGATTTTGTGTGGAGGCTATATATACCCCTCCACCTCCTCTTCATTCGTGGAGAGAGCCATCAGAATGTGCCTACGCTTCCAACATATATTTTATGAGAGAGAACCACCTACACTAGTGTTGAGGCCAAGATATTCCATTCTTACCATATGAATCTTGATCTCTAGCCTTCCCCAAGCTGCTTCCCACTCAAATCTTCTTTCCACCAAATCCATATCCTGTGAGAAAGAGTTGAGTGTTGGGGAGACTATCATTTGAAGCACAAGAGCAAGGAGTTCATCATCAACACACCATTTGTTACTTCTTGGAGAGTGGTGTCTCCTAGATTGGCTAGGTGTCACTTGGGAGCCTCCGACAAGATTTTGGAGTTGAACCAAGGAGTTTGTAAGGGCAAGGAGATCGCCTACTTCGTGAAGATCTACCGCTAGTGAGGCAAGTCCTTCGTGGGCGACGGCCATGGTGGGATAGACAAGGTTTCTTCTTCATGGACCCTTCGTGGGTGGAGCCCTTCGTGGACTCGCGCAGTCGTTACCCTTCGTGGGTTCAAGTCTCCATCAATGTGGATGTACGATAGCACCACCTATCGGAACCATGTCTCAAAAATCTCTGTGTCTCCAAATTGCGTTTGCACACTCCAATCCCATCCTTTTACATTCTTGCAAGTTGCATGCTTTACTTTCTGCTGCTCATATACTCTTTGCATGCTTGCTTGATATGTATTGTGTTTGTTAAACTTGTGCCAAAAGCCCAAAACTCCACTTCAACTTAAAGAAATTAAAAACTGCAACTTTTGGTACTTAGTGTCTAATCACCCCCCTCTAGACACCTCTTCTCGATTCTTTCAATTGGTATCAGAGCTTTGGTCTCCATTGCTTTGGTTTAAACACCATCCGAGAAAGGTGATTGTCTATTTGAGCTTACAAACCTTATGCGTGCCAAAGGAGATGTTGCAATTATTAGTGATATTATTTCCGAAGCTATTAAAATTCGTAAAGAAGATCATTGTCAAACTCACTCTGATGAATCACCCTCTCTAGGATTTTATCCACCACATGACGATGTTGAACATGGATACTATGACGAGGATGATGATAGTGATTTTGATCTTGATGATGCAACGAGACACTTTGGTCTTATGGCAAATCTTCTGGGATATATGGCAGGAGGAAAGGAATGGGTTCTTGATAGTGGATGTACCGATCACATGACCGGAGATAAAGACATGTTTCGTGAGCTTGCTGAAAACGATGGTCCTCGAAAGTATGTCACTTTCGGTGACAACTCAAAGGGTAAGGTGGTTGGCCTCGGTAAGGTAGCCATATCACATGATAGCTCCGTACAAAATGTCATGCTCATTGAATCTCTTGGCTATAATTTTCTTTCAGTATCTAGACTTGCTGATTTCGGTTTCAATGTCCTATTTACTAAAGTAGAGCCAAGTGTCTCGTAGAAATAATCATAAAATAGTCTTTACTAGTATACGCAGAGGTGATGTTTACATTGTTGATTTCACTAAAAAAGGCTCAACCTAGAACTTGCTTAATTGCTAAATCCTCTAAAGGTTGGTTATGGCATAGACGATTAGGTCATGTTGGTATGAGAAACCTTGACAAGCTTATTAAAGGAAATCATATCCTTGGCGTTAATGATGTCATATTTGATAAGGATAGACCTTGCAGCGCTTGCCAAGCAGGTAAACAGGTTGGAGGAAGGCATCCCATGAAGCACACCATGACCACAAGGAGGCCACTCAAGATACTTCACATGGATCTTTTTGGTCCTGACGCTTACAAAAGTCTCGGTGGAAATTCTTTTGATCTAGTTATAGTTGATGATTTTTCAAGATTTACGTGGGTGTTCTTTCTCGATGATAAATCGTAGGTCCAAAAGATATTCAAAAACTTCGCTAGGAAGGCCCAAAATTAATTTGAAGTGAAAATCAAGAAGGTTCGCAGCGACAACGGAACGGAGTTCAAGAACTCAAATGTGGACACCTTTCTTGACGAAGAAGGGATTTCACATGAGTTCTCGGCTGCGTACACACCTCAATAGAATGGAATTGTTGAGAGGAAGAACCGAACACTCATCGAAATGGCGAGAATGATGCTTGATGAGTACAAGACGCCAAAGCACTTTTGGGCGGAAGCGGTTGAGACAGCTTGTCATGCAACAAATCACTTGTATCTTCACAAGCTACTTGGCAAGACGGCATACGAGCTCCTCACCGGTAACAAACCACAAGTTGGATAGTTTCGAGTATTCGGCTCAAAGTGCTACATTCTTGATAAGCATCGACGTTCTAAATTTTCTCCTAAGTCTCATGAAGGTTTCCTACTTGATTATGGCTCAAACTCTCACACATACCGTGTCTACAATAATTTCACCTCAAAGGTTGAAGAGACGGTAGATGTGAAGTTTGATGAATTTAACGGCTCGCAAGTAGAGCAATTGCCAATTGATGTAGGAGCCAAAGACCCTTCGGAAGCAATCCAGGACTTGTCTATTGGCAAGATTCGTCCAACGGAGGTGAAGGAGAGTACCTCGTCCATCCAAGTGGAAGCTTCTACCTCACGACAAGGTGAACCAAGAGTTGATATGGAAGCATCCACAAGTGGGACACACGAAGATGAAGAAAACGAGGAAGTGCACCAAGATGAATGCCAACAACCTCCTCCACCACGACAAGAGAACGACAACGTGAACAACGAAGAAGGCCAAGAAGAAGAACAAGATGAAGATGTTCAACCAAGATCCAAGCAAAAGCTTTCACGAGTTCGAGAAAGAATTTCTAAATACCATCCCGTCGAGCAAATCTACAATGATATCCAAACCAGGAGAATCACTCGCTCAAAAACTCGTTTAGCTAACTTTTGTGAACACTATTCATTCATCTCTAGCATTGAACCTACGAAGGTTGAAGAAGCTTTGGAAGATCCGGATTGGATAAATGCCATGCATGAAGAGCTACACAACTTTGAGAGAAATCAAGTTTGGACATTAGTAGAGAAGCCCGACGACAACCACAACATCATCGGTACCAAATGGGTGTTTCGCAACAAGCAAGATGAAGATGGACAAGTAGTTCGCAACAAAGCACGTCTCGTCGCCCAAGGCTGCACTCAAGTTGAAGGTATGGACTATGGTGAGACATATGCCCCTGTTGCTAGACTTGAGTCCATTCGCATCTTACTTGCCTATGCTAATCATCATGATATCACCTTGTACCAAATGGACATTAAAAGTGCTTTTCTACATGGTGAAATAGAGGAGGAAGTTTATGTTAAGCAACCTCCTGTATTTGTCAATCCTAAGAAACCTAATCATGTTTACAAACTTCACAAAGCTCTTTATGGTCTTAAACAAGCTCCTAGAGCATGGTATAAATGCTTGACCAAGTTCCTTATTGAAAAAGGCTTTGAAATTGGAAAAATAGATTCTACTCTTTTTACTAAAAGGGTTAATGGAGAACTATTTGTGTGCCAAATTTATGTCGATGATATTATATTTGGATCAACTAACCCTCACTTTAGTGAAAAGTTTGGAAAGCTAATGTCGGAGAAGTTTGAGATGTCGATGATGAGTGAACTCAAATTCTTTCTTGGTTTGCAAATCAAGCAAACTAAGGAAGGTACCTTTGTCTCTCAAACGAAGTACACCAAGGACTTATTAAAGAAGTTCAATATGCAAGAATGCAAAGGTATGACTACACCCATGCCTACTAGTGGACATCTTGATTTAACCAAAGATGGTGAACCAGTTGATTAAAAGGTTTATCGCTCTATGATTGGTTCATTGTTATATCTATGTTCTTCACGTCCCGATATTATGCTAAGTGTGTGCATGTGTGCATGATATCAAGCCGCTCCTAAATAATGTCATCTTAAGGCCGTGAAAAGGATAGTGAGATACTTAATCCATACACCAAATTTTGGCATTTGGTATCCAAAGAGGGCCTCCTTTAATCTTGTTGGCTACTCTGACTCGGACTATGCCGGTGACAAGGTTGATACAAAGTCCACCTCGGGTACTTGCCAATTTCTTGGTAGATCTCTTGTGTCTTGGTCTTCCAAGAAACAAAACTCGGTAGCCTTATCCACCGCCGAAGCGGAATACACTGCCGCTGGATCATGTTGTGCTCAATTACTTTGGATGACCCAAACTCTTAAAGATTATGGGATATCTGTGAAACATGTTCAATTACTTTGTGACAATGAAAGTGCTATTAAGATTGCTCACAATCTCGTGAAAACATTCTCGAACTAAGCATATTGAAGTTCGTCATCATTTCATTCGAGATCATGTTGCCAAAGGGGACATTAATCTTAAGCATGTTCGCACCGAAAAGTAGTTAGCTGATATATTCACGAAACCACTTGATGAGAAAGTGTTTTGCAGGTTAAGAGGTGAATTGAACATCATTGATGCTTCAAACGTGGAGTAGGAACTCCATTTGATACATGCAAGGCATGAGCCTATGACTAATCCTTGATATTTCTCTTATGTTGACTATCTTATGTCTTGGATATATTTGCACCTTGCATGTTATCTAACCCATGTACGTACTTCGATGAATCTAAATCTATGAGATTGCAACTCACTCACATCTTGAGCAATTTCTATATCACCAAGTCTCTACACAATGGTGGATGAAGACAAGGAAGCATGCAACCATTCAAACATATCCTTTGACAAATTCTATGTTGAGTTTCATGATTGTCATTTTGGATACACAAGTGCTCTTCCTTGCAAAACCTAACCCATGTAGGTAGATGAACTCAAACTCCAAGTGGTGCTCCCAACTCCTGATGAGCTACATCAACCTTGAGCAACCCACACAAGTTCAATTACATGATCATGATCAACACCACTACCCAAGGTATGTTATTCCATCTTAGAGAAGCTTTACTCCAAGTCATGAGTCAAAGCAACTCGACAAGATGTGAATACATCAAAAAGCTTAAACCAAAAATGGTAACCCCATTTTGAGCTTAAACGATGAGTATGACCTATAATCAAGTGATCTCACTTGACTCCTAAGTCAATATACTCTAACATAGGTGACTTTGTCGCCGACCAATTCCAGATGAAGTTCTCTTGTGTTCTTTTCTGTGCTCTTGCATTTGTCTAATGCATGTATGTTTCCCTCTTCAAAAAAAAACTTCATCTAGACTCCCTTTTAGTTTCTTCTCTTTTATTTTCTGTTCTGCATTCCTTTCATCCAATTCAGTGCAAATCTTTCAGTTAATTCCTTGCAAATCCTTGTGAGATCTTACTTGTCTAGTGAGCTGAGGTGACAAGTGTTTTCTCTGTGATGGACTCGGTCTCACCGGTCTGATGCTTTCGGTCCAACCGAATCCTCTCGGTACAACTGAACCATACAACTCGGTGTCACCGATTTCACTATAGGAAAGACATCTTGCCACTTTTTCTGCATTCTTTTTGATCCAGCTCCACTCATTGAATCTTGTCCTCGACCAGCATCCCATTCAACTTGCTGCTTTGTTCTGTGACTCAAGGACCAAACCCATCATGACAAAAATCCAAAAGAACCCTTCTTGGAAATTGATGTCAAAGGGGGAGAGAGAGATCACATCAAAGCTTAATCATATCTATAGGGGGAGAGAATACTCAAGGGAAGAAAGAGCAATTGTCGGTGTCAAAACCAGCGGATCTCGGGTAGGGGGTCCCGAACTGTGCGTCTAGGCAGATGGTAACAGGAGACAAGGGACATGATGTTTTTACCCAGGTTCGGGCCCTCTCGATGGAGGTAAAACCCTACTCCTGCTTGATTAATATTGATGATATGGGTAGTACAAGAGTAGATCTACCACAAGATCAAGGAGGCTAAACCCTAGAAGCTAGCCTATGGTATGATTGTTGTCCCTACGGACTAAAACCCTCCGGTTTATATAGACACCGGAGAGGGCTAGGGTTACATAGAGTCGGTTACAATGGTAGGAGATCTACATATCCGTATCGCCAAGCTGGCCTTCCACGCCAAGGAAAGTCCCTCCCGGACACGGGACGAAGTCTTCAATCTTGTATCTTCATAGTCCAGGAGTCCGGCCAAAGGTATAGTCTGGCTACCCGGACACCCCCTAATCCAGGACTCCCTCAGTAGCCCCTAAACCAGGCTTCAATGACGACGAGTCCGGCGCGCAGATTGTCTTCGGCATTGCAAGGCGGGTTCCTCCTCTGAGGGAGTCCTGGATTAGGGGGTGTCCGGATGGCCGGACTATACCTTCAGCCGGACTCCTGGACTATGAAGATACAAGATTGAAGACTTCGTCCCGTGTCCGGAAGGGACTTTCCTTGGCGTGGAAGGCAAGCTTGGCGATACGGATATATTGATCTCCTACCATTGTTACCGACTTTGTGTAACCCTAACCCTCTCCGGTGTCTATATAAACCGGAGTGTTTTTAGTCCGTAGGACAACATACAGAACAACAATCATACCATAGGCTAGCTTCTAGGGTTTAGCCTCTCCGATCTCATGGTAGATCTACTCTTGTACTACCCATATCATCAATATTAATCAAGCAGGACGTAGGGTTTTACCTCCATCAAGAGGGCCCGAACCTGGGTAAAACTTCGTGTCCCTTGCCTCCTGTTACCATCCGGCCTAGACGCATAGTTCGGGACCCCCTACACGAGATCCGCCGGTTTTGACACCGACATTGGTGCTTTCATTGAGAGTTCCTCTGTGTCGTCGCCGTTAGGCTTGATGGCTCCTACGATCAGCAATAGCGATGCAGTCCAGGGTGAGACCTTCCTCCCCGAATAGATCTTCATCTTCGGCGGCTTCACACTGCGGGCCAATTCACTTGGCCATCTGGAGCAGATCGAAAGCTATGCCCCTGGTCGTCAGGTCAGATTTGGAAGTTTAAACTACATGGCTGACATCCGCGGGGACTTGATCTTCCACGGATCCGAGCCACTGCCGAGCGCGCCGCATTGTCACGACGAGCATGATCTAGCTCTGCCGCCGAACAGTTCCCTGGAGGCCGCACCCGCATCGGCTTCGACCCTTAATTCGGAGCCAACTGCGCTGATCGAGGATGGGTGGTTGGACGCCGCCTCAGGGGCTGCGACCCCAACGGCGATCGAGCCGAACACCAGCCCCGCACTCCGCGAGACTTGTGACTCCAAGGAGTCGGACTCCTCTCCGGACTCCGAACCCTCCGCGCCCCTGCCGATCAAATCTGATCGGGCGCCGATCATAGAGTTTACTGCCGCGGACATCTTTCAGCACTCGCCTTTCGGCGATATTCTGAAGACAGTAAAGTCTCTCTCTTTATCAGGAGAGCCCTGGCCGGACTACGGTCAACAAGGTTGGGATACGGATGCTGAAGAAATTCAAAGCCCACCCACCACCCACTTTGTAGCCACTGTTGACGATTTAACCGACATGCTCGACTTCGACTCCGAAGACATCGACGGTATGGACGCCGATGAAGGAGACGATGAAGAACCAGCGCCTGTTGGGCCCTGGAAAGCCACCTCGTCATATGACGTATACATGGTGGACGCACCAAAAGATGACGACGAGGAGCAGAAGGACACACCGAAGGCTTGTTCCCTCGAGAAGCAGTCAAAGCGGCGACGCAAACGCCGCCCCAAATCCCGCATCGACAGAAATAACGATCACAGACCTAGCGCTGGAGCAGGGCGAACCGCTGCCGGACAACGGCAATCCGGATAATCAAACTGAACAAACAAATTCTATCAAGGATAATGGTCCGGACGACATAACGCCAGACAGGCACACGGAGCAGCAGAACGCCCGTAAAAAGCTTGTTGCCACCACGAGGAGTCTTAAAAAGCAGAAGCAAAGGCTCAAGGCTGCGCAAGACACACTCCAAATCAGATGGAGTAAAATACTCAACACAGCAGCGAGGTACGGCAACAATCGCCCCTCCAAGAGCTACCCAAAGCAGAAGCTGCTACCTGAATTCGATGAGGAGGCCTCAGACCCCCCACAACCAAATATCAAAGCAGCCACCTAGATGGATAGACGACCCCTCTACCAACACAGAGCGGCATACAACGCCACTCATAATACAGCATGCGACCCATGCGAGGGCTCGCGCCCAAAGGACAGCGCAACAAGATCCATCTATAGACCACGCAAGCGTGCCCCAGCATACAATGCAACACAACAAACATCCGAACAACGCGGTACACCCAGCTACAGGGGTGCCACACATCCCCTATGTTTCACCGATGAGGTGCTGGACCATGAATTTCCAGAGGGATTCAAACCCGTAAACATAGAGACATACGACGGAACAACAGACCCTGGGGTCTATATTGAGGACTACATCCTTCATATCCATATGGCTCGAGGAGATGATCTCCACGCCATCAAATACTTACCCCTCAAGCTCAAAGGACCAGCTCGTCACTGGCTTAAAGGCCTCCCCGAAAGCTCCATTGGAAGTTGGGAAGAGCTTGAAGATGCCTTTAGGGCAAATTTTCAAGGGACTTACATCCGACCTCCGGATGCGGACGATTTGAGTCATATAACTCAACAGCCCGGAGAGTTAGCCCGAAAGCTTTGGAACAGGTTTCTTACTAAAAAGAACCAGATTGTCGACTGTCTGGACGCCGAAGCCTTGGCAGCTTTTAAGCATAGTGTCCGTGACGAATGGCTCGCCAGATACCTCGACCAAAATAAGCCGAGAACGATGGCCGCATTAACAAGCCTCATGACCCGCTTTTGTGCGGGCGAGGACAGCTGGTTAGCCAGATGCAGCACCAGCGACCCCAGTACATCTGAAGTTAGAGATGGAAAAGGGAAATCACGGCGCAACAGCAATAACAAATTCTGGAATAAAGAATACAGGACGAAGGGCACGGCACTAAACGCCGGATTCAAAAGCTCTTGGCCAGGTCGGCAAAAGCCGCCCTCTAAAGGCACCAGGGATGAACTGTCCAGCCTCAACAAAATTCTGGACCAAGTATGTCAGATCCATAGTACCCCTGGTAAACCTGCTAATCATACCCACAGAGAATGTTGGGTCTTCAAGCAGTCGGGCAAGCTCAATGCCGTACACAAGGGGGAGGATACACCAAGTGAAGACGAGGACGAGCCTCCCAAGCAAGGCACTGGGGAACAAAAGAAATTTCCACCAGAAGTCAAAACAGTAAACGTGTTACACGTGATTAAGAGAAAAAACAACGCGACACTCCCAGGAAAACATACCCAAGTGCCTGTCACCGTGAAGTCCTGCCACTGGTCGTCTCAACCGATCACTTTCGACCATCGCGATTACGCAGCAAGTATCCGACGCGCAGGATGAGCTGCCCTGGTATTAGACCCAGTAATTGGTAGATATCACTTCACACGAGTCTTGATGGACGGTGGCAGCAATCTAAACCTAATATATCAGGATACAATCCGCGGGATGGGGTTAGACCCAACAAAAATTCGCCATAGCAATACTACCTTTAAAGGAGTAACGCCGGGCCCAGGGGCTCGTTGTACGGGCTCCCTCCTACTACAAGTTATATTCGGCTCCCCCGATAACTTCCGTCGCGAGGATTTAACCTTCCACATCGCTCCGTTCCAAAGTGGCTATCAAGCACTGCTCGGACGCGAAGCTTTCGCTCGCTTTAATGCAATACCACACTATGCCTCCCTCACTCTCAAGATGCCCGGTCCACGTGGCATCATTTCAGTGAACGGAAATATCAAGCGATCTCTGCGCGCCGAAGAGAGTGCGGCTGCCCTGGCAGCCGCGCACTAAAGGCGCCCGGACCAGCGGAAGCATCCAATAGGTCGTCAAGACCTCAGACACAACTAATCAAGTCCGGCGCCGCTATTTATACCGAATAAGTGGTCACACCCCTATTTGTCAATACAAGGGGCTCAACGCGCGCAGACAAGTGGCAATTTTTCTCATCTTGAATTATACATGGTTTCTTTAAAAACTATCTTTTTGCACGACAAATTTTTCACCTAAATTGCTCTCTTTTTATAGACGATCATCGTGCTACACCTGTCCAGGATACGGCACAACAGAGACACAGGCGCAAACGTGCAGCAGGGACCCGCTCCAAGGATTCTTTTTATATTAAGACCCTGCGTAAACCTTTTTACTGTCTCTTGTTGATACATATCCACCGTTGAGAAGGATGCTGACGTCTTGGCATGTGGCCACGCCAGAACAATGCACGTACCTGGACACAAGGGCTTCTTACAAAGGCCATTATTTAGGCCCGGTTTATACCACAAAGACCGAATACCTTAGGGAGTGTCCGGCGTCGCGAGTTTGGCCTTATATGCATCAGCTCCGAATCATTATCTTTGGTCAAATTTTGGGTTTGCCCGGCTCCTGTGTTTTGGTGCCTTACGTTCCGCTTTACCGGCTAAGGTAGCACCAGGAGAACTACTGCGATTGTGCCCTGGTTCATCCGGATGAGCACCTCAGTAGAGAAAGCCGAAAACTGACTGTCATGATATAGCGTGAGACTGGTCAACCACCCGATGACCTGTTGGAATGTTAGAATTCCTCCGCCTTAACGAAGGGCCGTTTTCCGGCCAGGCATGTACGCACCCCGGGATCGGGAGAGTGCGGAGCCACCAAGGGCTATCTAGTAGCCCCACTGTCAAACTCCTATGGCTAAGTGAAAGTGCTAAAGCATTATAGTCCGGTTGCCTCGCTCGCTCCTATATCACCTCCTTAATAGGACCAAGATGTTGGGTTAAGTGTGAACTCGTGTTTTTTGCAAGCACCTCCACATTATATGCGTGGGGGTTGAAGCCGACGGCTGCAATCTTTCAGGTTATACACATGTATACATAAACGGCCGCCCAGGAGGCATCATATTACTTTCAGGCAAAAGTATAAAAATAGCCTTATAAAAATTTATAAAAGCATTTCGCTTACAATAAGATTACATATCACTCAAACATAATATTTTTTGAGCACTGGGTCTCTATCAAACGAGCACCCTCAAGAACTTCTTCAAAGTAGTGCTCAGCAGCCATTCGACCTATGACCGAATCCCGCGCTGCAACAGTGGCAGCATCCATCTCCGCCCAGTATGCTTTAACACGGGCAAAGGCTATCCATGAGCCCTCTATGCACGCGGACCTCTTCATCGCATTAATGCGCGGCACCACGTCAAGGAGCTGCTGCACCAAGCTGAAATAGCTGTTCGGTTTTGGCCTTTCCGGCCATAGCTGATCCACAACAGACCTCATGGCGAGTCCAGACAACCTATTCAGTTCGGCCCATTCAGCTAATTGGTCAGTTAATGAAAGCGGATGCTCGGGAGAATGGAATTGTGTCCAAAACAGCTGCTCCACTTCACGGTCCATCTGACCCTGGAAGTACTTGGCCGCATCGGCAACGCTCGCCGCCAAATCCATATACACATCCTCCGAACTCCACAGCCGATCCAGAGAGGCATACCGTGGATCTCCGAACTTCCTCCGCAACATAAAGGATTTCCCAGCTACAATATCCCTGGCTTCCCGCAGCTCCTCCTTCGTCGCCCTCACAGCAGAGCAGATGTCTTTTCTCGTCGCAGCAGCCTTCTCAAGGTCCGATGCCTTCGCTAGGTTTTCCTTTTCAAGAACCCGGCAATGGTCGGCGGCGGCTTTTAATTCTATGGCCATCTTGGCCATCTTATCTCGGCTCTCGCCATGCGCGGCCTTCTCGGTTTTCAATTCTTCGGCCGCCTTCAAAGCAGCCGCATTACTAAACCTCGCTTGTTCCTTGGCTCGGGCAAGTTTTGCCCGCAAGGCTTCAACAGTGGCAGCTCCATCTGCAGGCACAACATATTAAAGATACTGGCATCATGCTGCTCTTACTATGTGGAGTTTACCAGATAATGACACTTACCCTGTGCCTCGTCAAGCCTTTTGTTAACAAGCTCGATGTCGGCGTCTGCCGCATCCAACTGCCGTTTTAAATGGCAAACTCGCTAGTCCGGCTAGCCACCAGAGCTTCCATCACCTGCACATAGAGGCAGTATGGCTATTACCTAGGAATATGATCCTCTGTTCGTCGTCGTTTCCGACGACAACCAGAGTCTCAGGGGCTACTATCTACACAGGGCACACCTAGCATGTGCAGGACTCATACATTATTTTACGTACCTCAAAGCCTGTCAGTAGACTCATAAAAGCTTCATGCAATCCACTTTCGGCGGACGAGATTCTCTCCATCACCGTATTCATCAGCACACGGTGTTCATCTGGGATGGCCGCTCGCCCCACCAACTCCCTCAAAACATCCGATCGCACACCAGACGGTGCCGAACTCTTTTTTCCGCTCTCTTCGGGAGCCGGACACTGGGAGCTTCGGGGGTCAATGGGATTATCTTCTGGCCTCACCGGACCCGGAGAGGCCCTCCGCGACGACACTTCGGGGTCACCCTCTTCCGGAGCGGAGGAGTCCGGAGGGGGTGTTTCTCTCTCCATCATCTCTGGAAGAAGATCCCCCGAAGACGAGCTCATTTGAGAGGGGCTAAGGCCCGAACTGCAAAGATATATGCGGTGGTTATTTTCTCAGAAGAAAAAGATGGCATACCTGTACTATTAAAGTATTTCGGGTCACTTACGACTCGCTGGAGAATAGATCCCCCCGCGGACTTTGTGCGGCAAAAGCACCCCCAAAGGTAGGACCCTCTGTGGGAGACTTCTTCTCCCGTTTGGAAGCTTCGGCGTCCGAATCCCCGGGCGCAGTACTTTTCCTCCTTCGGTCGTCTTCCTTCATGGAGATGCTCGCTCCCTCGGTTAGAATGGGCAGCGTTGGGGGCCCGCGTCCGCCCGTATTATCCTTCCCAGTATCTTCCTTCAAGGGCTCCGAGCAAGGTGCGACCTGGAGCATCTTTTCCAATACCGGATTGTCCAAACCCTCAGGGAGGGGGGCCAAACACCGAATCAACTTCGCCTTTGTTAGCCAGTCCTGGTCAAAAAGCGAACTCTCAGAAATAACTTCGTAACAAATGAGAGATAGTATGTTCGGCCGGAAGATTCCTTACCTGTTCGGCGGCGCGGTTACTGCTCAGGCCCACGTCCTTGGTGATTTCCGGACACTCTACCCGAGGTCCGAAGAATGACTTGTACATCTCCTCGTGCGTCAGGCCGAGGAAATTTTGGATGACACGCGGTCCCTCAGGATTGAACTCCCACAAGCGAAGGGGCCGGCGTTTGCAAGGCTGGACTTGACGAACCAGCATAACTTGTATTACCGCAACCAAACTAAAATCTCCATTGAAGAGATCTCGAATGCGTCTTTGCAGTATAGGCACGTCCTTGGCTGGACCCCAGCTCAGACCTCTGCTGATCCATGACATCAGTTGTGGTGGAGGGCCCGAGTGGAAAACAGGGGCGGCCGCCCACTTGGCACTTCGAGGAGCTGTGATGTAGAACCACTCCTGTTGCCACAATTCAGACACCTCTAGAATGGAACCTTTGGGCCATGGAGCTCCCGTCATCTTGCATATTGAGGCACCTCCACACGCTGCATGTTGCCCCTCGATCATCTTCGGCTTTACCTCAAAGGTCTTGAGCCACAAGCCAAAGTGAGGGGTAACCCGGAGGAAGGCCTCACACACGACAATAAATGTCGTGATATGAAGAAAGGAGTCCGGAGCTAGATCATGGAAGTCTAGCCCGTAATAAAACATCAAACCCCTGACGAAATGATCCAGAGCAAGGCCTAGACCTCGGAGGAAGTGGGAGACGAACACGACGCTCTCGTTGGGTTTGGGGGAGGGGACGGCCTGCCCTCGGGCAGGCAGCCGATGCACAACCTCGGCGGTCAGATATCTGGTCTCCCTCATCTTTTTGATGTCTTCTTCCGTGACGGAGGAAGGCACCCATTGGCCTTGAAGGCTAGATCCGGACATGATTGAAGGTTCGGAGCACCTGACCTGAACTTCGGGTGTTTGAGCTTGAGGTGGGGGAAGGATTCGATTGAGCACGGGAGGGAAAGAATAAAAGCCTTGTCCCTTTATAAAGAGGGTGAATATCAAGCGTCCTCTCCGTGGCCGTTTGGACTTGCCTATAGTCTAGGAGTCCTAGAAGCGGTTGGGTTACCCACGCCCGTATTGATGAGAATCCCGGAATAAGGGGACACGATCTCTGCTTTAACAAGACGTGCCA
Source organism: Triticum urartu (assembly GCF_056163025.1). Lineage (NCBI taxonomy): Eukaryota > Viridiplantae > Streptophyta > Magnoliopsida > Poales > Poaceae > Triticum > Triticum urartu. The sequence continues at coordinate 273,674,811 of NC_141873.1, read as the reverse complement.
AGGAAACAGCCTCGCATGACGCGCTGAGGTGGGATGACAAAACGAATAAAGGCTTGGCCGTGGTGCGTCGCACTACGGAATACGTCAGCAGATTAGATTTGTGTAAATATTATTCTCTCTATGGCAATATGTGGAAACTTATTTTGCAGAGCCGGACACTATCTTTGTGTTCAAAATCTTCTATGAAGTACCTGGAGGAGGAACCCGCCTTGCAATGCCGAAGACAATCTGCGCGTCGGACTCGTCGTCATTGAAGCCTGGTTCAGGGGCTACTGAGGGAGTCCTGGATTAGGGGGTGTCCGGAGGGCCGGACTATACCTTCAGCCGCACTCCTGGACTATGAAGATACAAGATTGAAGACTTCATCTCGTGTCCGAAAGGGACTTTCCTTGGCGTGGAAGGCAATCTTGGCGATACGGATATATAGATCTCCTACCATTGTAACCGACTTTGTGTAACCCTAACCCTCAACGGTGTCTATATAACCCGGAGGGTTTTTGTCCGTAGGACAACATACAGAACAACAATCATACCATAGGCTAGCTTCTAGGGTTTAGCCTCTCTGATCTCGTGGTAGATCTACTCTTGTACTACCCATATCATCAATATTAATCAAGCAGGACGTAGGGTTTTACCTCCATCTAGAGGGCCCGAACCTGGGTAAAACTTCATGTCCCTTGCCTCATGTTACCATCCGGCCTAGACGCACAGTTCCGGACCCCCTACCCGAGATCCGCCGGTTTTGACACCGACATCCTCCAAGTACTTCATAGAAGATTTTGAACACAAAGGTAGTGTCCGGCTCTGCAAAATAAGTTTCCACATATTGGCATAGAGAGAATAATATTTACACAAATCTAATCTGCTAACGTATTCCGTAGCGTGACATCACACCACGGCCAAGTCTTTATTCGAATCGTTTTACTGTCCCACCTCAGCGCGTTTAGCGAGGCGGTTTCCTTGGCACGTCTTGTCAAAGCAGAGATCGTGTCCCCTTGTTCCGGGATTCTCATCACACCCAACCGCGCCATTGATTATGGTGCTGGGGAGATAAGCAAGTTTTACCAGGCTGGTGGGGACGCATAGTCGCGTCCACCCATATAAGGGGATAAGGATCCACCTTTTCATCCACGCCTTCTTCTTCCTTTGCCTATCCATTTCCGCGCACTCGAGCTCCAGCGCCCAAGTTCGCACACCCCACCTCAACCTTCTCCAGCTATGTCCGGAGCGGGAGGCAAGTGGATGGTCTCCTCCGTCATGGAGGGACACATCAAAAAACTGAGGAAGGCCAGATACTTGTCTAAAGACATTGTGCACCGGCTTCCCGAAGAGGGGCAGCTCATCCCCACCCCTGGACCCCATGAGAGGGTGGTGTTCCTCCCCCATTTCCTCCGTGGACTGGGTTTCCCTCTCCACCCATTTGTCCGAGGGCTCATGTTCTACTATGACCCGGATTTCCACGATCTGGCCCCGAACTTCATCCTCAACATCTCGGCGTTTATCGTCGTGTGCGAGGCTTTCCTCTGCATCCGTCCCCATTTCAGCCTATGGCTTAAGACTTTCAATGTCAAGACAAAGGTGGTGCGTGGCAACCAGGCCGAATGCGGAGGCGCCATGGTGGGAAAGATGCCCAACATCCTATGGCTCGAGGGCTCCTTCGTGGAGACCCTAAAGGGGTGGCAATCGGGGTGGTTTTACATCACCGAGCCGCGCGACCCTGAATGGGTCGCAGCCCCCGAGTTCCGATCCGGACCCCCTACGCGGCTCACCTCCTGGAAAGAGATGGGCCTGTAGTGGGGTAAAAAAGGAGAGCTGACCGGACTCCAAACATGCGTCCAAACCCTGGTGGACAAGAAGCTCAAACTTGTCAACGTAGTCTAGGTCATGCTCATCTGCCAGATCCTCCCGTGTCAACAACGAGCTTTCAACCTGTGGGAGTTCGACCCGGCGCAGCACCGAACTCCAAGCGGGCTCTTCGACATGACGTACGAAGATGCCTGGCAGGTGCTTTTCAAGGGCACCGAGGCCCCCGCATCCGCTACCGAGGATCGCGGATTCAGCACGCAGCGTCACGCTAGTGCGGTAAGTTGTTTTTACCTTTTATAGTGTATTACTTTTTCATAGTTTGACTCCATGCGGGATCTAAGATCCCTTACCTTTGACAGGATTGGCAGGAGACATCTAGACAGATCAACTGTCCGGCTCCTTTGCCCGAAGGCCCAATGGACGCTCGCTTGGCGAAGCTGCTGGTTCCGGCACCCTATGTGGTGCCGGAGAAGAAGGCCAGGAAGACGGCCACGGGGACTCGAAAGAGCGCCCGGCGCCTGGAGGTGTCGGATTCATCATCTGACGACTCCAAGTCGCACTCCTCCCGTGAAGACGAGGAGGAGGAAGAAGAGACCTCTCCCCCTCCAACGGGGGGAGGGAAGAAAGGAAGGCCGCCCCAACTGGGGAGGCCGAAGGGTCCAAGAAAGGGAAGACTCTTCCTCCGGACTACTCCACCAACGCCGACGACGGCGAAGAGGAGTGGCTGCACAGGGCCAAGCCCCTGGCGAGATCGTAAGTATTCGGACACCAGAGCAATTCATAGTGTTCCTTTCTTGCACAGCTCCTCCTTACGCCGAATATGACTATGCAGTCCGCCCAAGGCCGGGCTCGACGAGTCGTCGAGCGGCTCCCTGGATTCGTCGGACGTGAATTGACTTCCGCCCGCTACCTCCCCCCACCCTACGGACGACGCCGAGGTGCTGTCCCAACAGGTTCCAAGCCAGGAGGAGGTGGTCCTGGAGGCGCCGCAAGGCGACCTCCCGGACTCCAGGCGTAAAGGGGATAAAACCCCCAAGGGCTCCAAGTCCGTCCTTGAGCCGGACACCGCGCCGGAACCTTCAACGGTTCCAGACTCCGGTAGGCAGCCTCCTTCCACGAGGAGCAAGCCTACCGAGCCGGTGACCTTCGTCCAACCGGAGCCATCGGACAATTTGCTGGAGGTGCTTAATGGCGCCTCCATCAACGAGGAGCACCGCACTATTATGAGTGTGGTGATCCAGAAGGTTCAGTCCGCCAAGAGCGGACTGACTGAAGCCTGTGCCAGCCTTCTAACAGGCTTTGAGGTAAGTAAAGAATATGTAAAAATATTACCGCATAGACAGTAGCCCCTGGTGCTCTGTTCGGCGTTCGGAAAGAAAAGCCGAATAGAGGATCTAATAACATTCGCAGGAGTCTAACATAATCAAGTCAATATGCGTATGCAGGCTTCGTTGTTGGCCTCCGCCGCACTGACTGCGGAGGTGGATGCGCTGAAGCAAAACCTCGCGCGGTCCGAGAACAATCTCGGCCATGCCAAGACGCAACTCGAGGAGAAGGAAGGTAAGTAATACCTTGCGCAAGTATATAGAGAAGATGTGGTTGCAAAAAATGACAGCTGCCTCCTGCTGCTGGTCTCCGCCGCCGTCAACGGAAATCATTCCCACCGTTGCCGCCGTAGCAAGTTCATCGCCGAACTAGGGTATGAACTTGATCACTGTGCTATCCTCAATCCGATTCCTAGCACATTGTGTTTGCCATGAATCTTGCCACGATTGAAACGATCTTATCCAGTGAAAACACTCTGTAGATTAGAGTTGAATTGAAAATTTAGGGTTAGGTTTCTGCCGAAACCATCTCAGACCCACCGAGTTGTGGAACTCGGTACCACCGATTCGGCTCAGGCCATTGCATATGTAATTTTCCGTCTGACCGAGAATTGCAAATCGGTGTGACCGAGTTTAGGACTTTGTGAAACCCTAGCAGTCTCGGTGCCACCGAACTGTGACTCGGTCTGACTGAGTTCACGAGTTTAGGTTCCAACAGCTGCTTCGGTATCACCGAGTTTACAAATCGGTTGATCCAAAATGCTTTATATGGAAAACTAAAACTAAGTTTTTGACTCATTCTTTTGCAAAAACCTCTGCATTTTGTGATGCTCATCTACTCTATCTCATCTATATCTATTCACAGGGTCTGCTGTCAGTGTTTGCAATATGTCTGATCAGAGTGACAGCCAGAACAGGTCAGAGGAGCAAGTTCACCTGAGTGAGGGCACTAGTCCCTCTAGCAGTTCAGATGATGGTAGCAGGAGCACCCCAAGCAACTTACCCAAAGCTACCACTAGGGCCAGAAAGAAGAAGACCTATGAATCTGAGGATGAAGACTATGTGGCAGTTGAGGATGAGGCCACTTCCAAGAAGAAAGTGCTTAAGAAGGAATATAGCACTGCTGCCGCCACCAAGCCAGGCATGAAGCAAAAGGTTCCTGTAAAAAGAATTCCAATGTCTAAGGCCAGAGCATCTACTCAAGTCCCTTTGGGACCTGAACCCAAAGAGGCTGCTGCAGAAGGGAAGAAGAGGAAGGAGAGGATCAAAAAGACCACTGCTAGAGTGCTTGGGAGATCCTCAATCATGAGAGATTCTGAAGAGGAAGAGGAAGAAGAGGTTGCTGCAGCAGCACCCAAGGCACAAAAGCTGATGGGTCATGCTATAAAGTCAGGGGCTACAACATCAAAGCCCAAAGAAGCACCCAAAGCAACCTCCAAGCCCAAGAGTGCACCTAAGAGGAATACCAGGAGTATACCAGCTGCTGAGAAGAACAAGGCCCCAATGCCTGAAGTTGCTGCTGATGAAGATGATGAAGGAAAAGTCCCGAGGAAGCTCAAACCCAAGATTCCAGACCACAATGATGCTCATCCTGTGGCTGAGAACATGAAGATCAGGAGAGACTCATGGTTGAGGCTATCGAGAGAGCCAGATCCATATGCCACTAGGAGAAGGACTGCTGTTGATTACAGGTTCCACACAAAGGAACAACAGGATTTCTATGAGACAATTTTGTTGGACAAGAAGCCTATAGTGTGTGATATGAGGTGGGTCGACTGGACCTACATGAAGGAGAATGAAGAACACTATCCTGGAGTGTATGACAGCTTCAGTGCATGTGGAGTTGCAGACTTTGTTGGGCAAAAGCTCACAAACTGGAATGATGAGCTCATTATGCAATTCTACTCCACAACACATTTCTATCCAGATGGCAAAATAGTTTGGATGTCTGAAGGAACGAGATAGCAATCAACTATTGAGGAATGGGCCAATATGATCAATGCCCCAAAGGAAAGTGAAGATGACTTGGATGTTTATGCCAAGAAAAAGATGGATCACAATTCTATGTCACAGATGTACAAAGAGATCCCAGACAAAGCTCTTGAGACTTTCAAGTTTGGGTCAGTCCATTTTCTTCTGTTAAGACTACAAACGATCAACTGGATCCTAAGGCACACTCTTTTGCCCAAGTCAGGTGACCACAACATGATCAGAGGGCATGCAATTAATTTGCTACACATATTTGATGTGCCATAGAAATTCAAGGTCATGAGCCTCATGGTCGAGACTATCAAGAGGACAGCAGCAGATCAAAAGAGAAGTTGTGGATATGCCCCACAAATTCAGGAGTTGATTAACTCAAAGATGGGCACAGGAAAATATCTGTTGGATAAGGAACACTTTGTTCTCTATCCTGACTTTGAGGACAACCAAGTGGTTATGGATAAAGATGAACCATCCTCAGTACAAGCACAAGCCAAGAGAGAGAAGGCAAAAACAGAAAAAGCTGCAAAGATGCCAATCCAGGAGGAGGCATCTCAGTATCTTCTAAAAAGCAAGCAAGATCAGCTTGGCTACTTGATTGCATCCACTCTAAGGATAGAGAAAGGACTGGCCACCCTGACTCAAAACCAGGAGATCTTGGAAAGAATCATGGGGTAGAAGTTCTATGACATGGATGTGAAGGTAACTAAGATCCAGTCTGTTGTGGAGCAGCTACAGGATGACATGCAGGAGAGGAAGGGCAGAACAACCACTGATGCATTTGCCAGAGTGCCTAGAACTCAGAGGTCAACTGCAGTACCAGTACCAGACACTAGAGCCACTTCATCTACACCAGCTACAGCTTCAGTGCCACCAGCTCCAGCACCTACCCCAGCAGCTCCATCTACTTCAACTGAAGCCTTTGTTCTTGGAGTTATCCGTACACCACCAACTGAAGACCAAGGTTGAGAGACGTTTTAGTGCTATGCATTTTCTATGAACTTTTTGGTAACTTGTTGCCAAAGGGGGAGAAACATGTATAGATCATAGGCTTCGAGAGAGAGCATTGCTTTTTATTCTCTCTTGCTTTGATGGTTGAACTTTGTTTGTCTTTTGATTGCTTGAGATACCATGCTATTATCTGCGAGACATTGATGATCATGTGGTTGATCATAAGCTACACTTATGCTTGTTAGATGATATTATCTTACTTATCCTTATATGATCATTCACTTTGCTTGGTGATGAGTGCATGTATTCAATCTTTATTATTTTGAGCGCTCCACCAAGATGTATGTGACATGGAAGAGTAACCCATGATCCTAACTCATTGTGCATTTGCAGTCCAAAGCAAATCTTAAGATATGCACAAATTTAGGGGGAGCTCTTGCTTTTCACATACTTCTCAAAGCGACAATATCTTTCACTCTTATTATCATTTGTCGAAGCTTTGATCTATATGTTGTCATCAATTACCAAAAAGGGGGAGATTGAAAGTGCAACTATCCCTGGGTGGTTTTGGTAATTCCTAACAACATATAGCTCATTGAGCTAACATTATTCCAAGATTAATATTTCAGGAAAAGCTCAATGAATGGCATGGCATGGATGAGGAAAGTGGGTCCCTCAAAATTCTAAGGACAAAAAGTTTGGCTCAAGCTTGAAGCTCAAGACTCTACATTTTATATTTTAGTGATCCAAGATCACATTGAGTCTATAGGAAAAGCCAATACTATCAAGGAGGGATGAGGTGTTGCTTAATGGCTTGCTTGCTCAAAATGCTTAGTGATATGCTCCAAAATCCTCAACTACCTTCCCACATCCACATATGACCTAAACCAAAAGTCGAACTCGGCCCCACCGATTCTTTCTATCCGGCACCACCAAGTTTCAAATGTCATAGCCACTGCCACAAACCCTAGGCAAATCGGTCTCACCGATAGGGATCTCGGTTTCACCGAGATGGGATTGTAATCTCTCTGTTTCCCTTCATAACATTTTGGTCTTACCGAGATGAGCGATCGGTCCCACCGAGATTGCAATGTAAACTCTTTGTTTCCCTTTTGTAACATTTCGGTCTCACCGAGATGAGTGAATCGGTCCCACCGAGTTTACCTGACCAACTCTCTGGTTAGCTTATTACCAAAATCGGTCCCACCGAGTTTGTGTAATCGGTAACACCGAGATTACGTTATGCCCTAACCCTAACCATATCGGTCCTACCGAGTTGCATCTCAGTCCCACCAAAAATCCTAACGGTCACTAGGTTTGTTGAATCGGTCTGACCGAGTTTAACCATTCGGTCCCACCGAGTTTTGCAAATTTTGTGTAACGGTTAGATTTTGTGTGGAGGCTATATATACCCCTCCACCCACTCTTCATTCATGGAGAGAGCCATCAGAACATACCTACACTTTCAATACACATTTTCTGAGAGAGAACCACCTACACTTGTTTTGAGGTCAAGATATTCCATTCCAACCATATGAATCTTGATCTCTAGCCTTCCCCAAGTTGCTTTCCACTCAAATCTTCTTTCCACCAAATCCAAATCCTGTGAGAGAGAGTTGAGTGTTGGGGAGACTATCATTTGAAGCACAAGAGCAAGGAGTTCATCATCAACACACCATTTGTTACTTCTTGGAGAGTGGTGCCTCCTAGATTGGCTAGGTGTCACATGGGAGCCTCGGACAAGATTGTGGAGTTGAACCAAGGAGTTTGTAAGGGCAAGGAGATCGCCTACTTCGTGAAGATCTACCGCTAGTAAGGCAAGTCCTTCGTGGGCGACGGCCGTGATGGAATAGACAAGGTTGCTTCTTCGTGGACCCTTCGTGGGTGGAGCCCTCCGTGGACTCGCGCAACCATTACCATCCGTGGGTTGAAGTCTCCATCAATGTGGATGTACGATAGCACCACCTATCGGAACCATGACAAAAACATCCGTGTCTCCAATTGCGTTTGAATCCTCCAAACCCTTCCCTTTACATTCTTGCAAGTTGCATGCTTTACTTTCCGCTGCTCATATACTGTTTTGCATGCTTGCTTGAATTGTGTGGAGATTGCTTGACTGGTGCTAAGATAGCTAAAATCTGCCAAGAACTAAAATTGGGAAGAGGCTAGATTTTTATTTGGTCAAGTAGTCTAATCACCCCCCCTCTAGACATACTTTCGATCCTACAGCGTTCCTTACACGGTTTGGTTATACTGGGAACCCCTTGACAGTTCGCCTTGAATAAAACTCCTGCAGCAAGGCCCAACCTTGGTTTTACCATTCGCTGCCTAGCCTCTTTTCCCTTGGGTTCAGCGGATTCAAGGGTCATCTTTGTTTTAACCCCCCCGGACCAGTGCTCCTCTGAGTGTTGGTCCAAGTTGTCAGCCGCCGGTGGCCACCAGGGGCAACTCTGGGCTAGCCTACCAGAAGTTTGGACAATCTGGTGTGCCCTGAGAACGAGATATGTGCAGCTCCTATCGGGATTTGTCGGCACATTCGGGTGGCTTTGCTGGTTTAGTTTTACCATTGTCGAGATGTCTTGTAACCGGGATTCCGAGTCTGATCGGGTTGTCTTGGGAGAAGGAATATCATTCATTGACTGTGAGAGCTTGTGATGGGCTAAGTTGGGACACCCTTGCAGGGATTTGGACTTTCGAAAGCCGTGCCCACGGTTATGGGCAGATGGGAATTTGTTAATGTCCGGTTGTAGAAAACCCGAATCTTAACTTAATTAAAATGAATCAACTGAGTATGTGGCCGTGATGGTATCTTTTTTTTCGGCGGAGTCCGGGAAGAGAACACGGTCTCGTGTTATGCTTGAACATAGGTTGTTCTTGGATCACTTCTTGATCATAGATTGTCGAACGTGCTTCGCCTTCTCTTCTCGCTCTCATTTGCGTAGTTTAGCCACCATATATGCTAGTGCTTGCTGCAGGTTCACCTCATACCTTTTCCCTACCTATAAGCTTAAATAGTCTTGATCACAAGAGTGTGAGATTGCTGAGTCCCCGTGACTCACAGATTACTTAAAAACCAGATGTAGGGACCGATGATACCGCTCCAGGAGATGCGACTGAGCTCAAGTGGGAGTTCGATGAGGACTTAGGACGATACTATGTTTCTTTTCCAAACGATCAGTAGTGGAGCCCAGTTGGGTCGATCGGGGACATTATGTTTCTGGGGGTTGTCTTTATTTTGGTTCCTTAGTCAGACCTTGATTGTATCTGGATAATTGTATTGATATATTTATGCTATTGTGTGACGTGGCGATTGTAAGCCAACTATGTATCTCTTTCCTTATTTAGTACATGGGATGTGTAAAGATTACCCCTCTTGCGACATTACTTACAATGCGGTTATGCCTCTAAGTCGTGCTTCGACACGTGGGAGATATAGCCACATCGTGGGTGTTACAAGTTGGTAATCAGAGCCTTCCCCGACTTAGGAGCCCCCTGCTTGATCGAATCGCTGGCGTTGTTGAGTCTAGTAAAAAATGTTTTGAGTCATTTAGGATTATATATTGGAGAGTAGGATTCTTTTTACTCCTCAGTCCCTTCGTCGCTCTGGTGAGGCATCCTGACGTAGAGTTTTGACTCTTCTCTTCTCAAATTTCACTAAAAATTTTAGGATCACGCGGGTATCTTGGAATCGTTTCGATGGTTTTGTGACGAGAACATTGTTCTTGGTGCCTCCTGACATTTAGGGGTTGTGGCAGTGTCCCGGGGAGTTGGCCTCTGAGGTGTTGTCATCACGATTTTATCGTTGCAATTCTGGAATACCTGAGTTCGCCGACATCGAAAATCTCTTTTATGCAGTTGTTGGATAGATAACCTCGACGCCACCCAGTACTGGGGCGGGAGTTCGGGAGTATTGCCATAACTCGTATAACGGATGCTTTTGGAAGGTTGTGGTAAATGATTTCTGAAGGTTTCTTGGTTATGTGTTAAAGGATGGATACAGCTGGATGTAGGATTTGCTAGTTTTGGGTGAGATATTATGCTTCCTCTGTATCCCCAACACCTGATTGCATAACCGGAAAATTTCGGGAGTTTCATAGGTGGGAATTCATGTAGCTCTAGTATTTTTTCCACAGATATTTAGTTTGTGATTGGGTAATCCTTACCAAGTATTTGTTCATGTCAGCACCTTGTTGTTTTATTCTTCTACCTCTATCTAAGTGGCTTCTCAATTTATGGAAGTGTGACCATTTCAATTGGAATTCATTCGTTCATTTTGTTTGAATGTTGAGGCTATATGTTGCAATTTCGATCCATTTGATTCAGCTTGAATATATGTCTGTCAAGATGCTAACGGATGTCACCCTCTTCAGGATGGCTCCTCCAACGCGTCAAAATCCGGATCCGCCGCCACCACCTCCACCTCCAAAGGCATGGCAAGCTGTGATGGCTGCTACCAACGCCAACACGTAGATGCTTATGCAACTCTTGCAAGAGCGCAACCAAGGAAATCAAGGCCATGGCAACTATCAGAATTAGTTTGCTACACTCAACCAGTTCCTCGCAAACCAGCCAAAGAACTTCAGTAACTGTGTCAAGGCCACAGACGCTGATGATTGGCTCGTGGATATCTGCAAGCATTTTGAGTGCAGCAACGTTAGGCCTGAGGACTTTGTCAAGTTTGCTTCGTTCCAACTCAAAGACCAAGCTGCTGAGTGGTATCAACAATACAAAGATTCCAGAGGAGGTCGTGTGATTACCTGGGATGAATTCCGCCAAGACTTCAAAGCTCACCACATTCCTCAGAGTGTTGTTGAGAGTAAGCGTGAGGAGTTCCACAATCTGAAGCAAGGCAGCTTGTCTGTTTACCAGTACAACATCATGTTCCAGAAGCTCGCTCATTTCGCTAAGCAAGACGTCCCTGACGAGAAGAGCATGATTTATCAGTTCAGATGTAGCGACCAGACCTCAAAGGGCTGATCTCTGTGCTCCGGTGTCATCCCTGGATCAGTAATGCTGACATCACACAGTACTTGGAGGATTTATAGCAGAGTAGCAATCACACACTTATTACATTGAGTGTCTCAAAAGAGAACTTATTACAATAATATGGCTTAAGGCCATCTAATGATGATAACAGCGGAAGGCTTGGAAGATAAGTGAGTCCATCAACTCCAACGGCATCACTGAGTATGGAACCACGACCTAAAAACTCCTTAATCGTCGTCTGAAATGTCTGCAACATTAACGTTGCAGCCCGAAACGGGTCAGCACATGGAATATGCTGGCAATGTAACACATAGAGAGTAATGGAATGAAATAACTATACTATATGCATATTTGGCTGGTAGAAAGCTCTATGGTTACAATTTTGCGTAAAGCCAATTTTTCCCTACTTCAAAGGAATAAATTTATTTAACTATCATGGTAGTTGTTAAACATTGAGAATGGTTGACAGCATTCTCAATCCCAATTAAGCATCATCATTAAACATAACCCAACAAAATTAATTTAGAGTAACATGTTGATATTCACATGAAAATCAAAGTACTAGATACTCAAAACGTCCATAACCGAGGACACGACTAACCATGATTAGTTTATTACACTCTGCAGAGGTTTGCGCACTTTTCCCCACAAGACTCGATCGCCTCCATTTGGTTTCTCGCACTACATGGTGTTTGAGAAGACGGATGACCGAGACATAGTCTTTCAGAAGCGCTAGCACCTTACGATCTGGTAGACCGTACCACCTATATCCCCTAATTCTGCTAGTCTACCACTGTAAGAGTTCGCACGACTTAGTCAACTATGCTAGAGCCCATAATAGCTTGTGGCTGCACATGGAAGTTTCTAGTATGAATAGTCTCATGATCCCTTTGAGCCTGGGTGGCGGTCCAAAAGAAAACAGGCAAGTCCTGGAATACCCAGCTGCCTCAATCCACCCAGATGTGTGTTTAAGTTGCCACCTTAGATAAACCATTAATTAACAATCTCACATCTATCATGGATATCACTCGCCCAATCCACGTCTACTAGCATAGCATGGTATAATAAGCAAACGCAAAAGTAACTCCCAAAGGTTTGATAATAACAGGTAATAGGTACTACCTCATCTACTTCCCATCCCACAATTTAATTAGATACTAATCATGCAATGTGTGAGGATTGATCTAATGCAATAAAACTGGGTAGTAGAAAAGGTATGATCAAAGTGTTACTTGCCTTGCTGATGATCCGCGAAACCTAGAGATTCAAAGTAACAAGCGGCGCACTCCGGGTATTCTATCACAAACAAACAAACAAGCATACAATAAGTACTCATCTAATGCATGGATAAAACTCAAATAAGAGAACTAACCAGAAGGTTCAACTTAAGGACTCCGGTTGGCAAAAAGAATCAAATCGAACGAAGCAACGAAAGTCAAACGGCGAAAGAAAACAACTTCATTCTAGTAATCTGGATATAGGGCAAATTTTACAGTAGCAAAATCTTGTTTAAGTTGGTTAAACGGATAGAGGGTTACAGATGAAACTCTAGGCGCTTGAATCGCCTGATTCCGATAAACGAGCGAAAAGTTATACTAAAACAAAAATCGGATCAGGAATCGCGATCAGAAAAATCGCGGATTTAATCCGAGAAAAAGAAAAACGACGAACGCTCGCGAGAAAGAACGAACGGACGAACGCTCGCTATTTAAATAAACTTGAAAAACCAATCTATTTTAAAAAAACCGAATCTAAAAAAACCCGACGAAAACCGATTTTTTTAAAGAACGTTGGCATGGAAGTCGAGGCGGCGACGAACCTCGGCGGCGGCTGGGCGGCGGCTAGGGTTTGGGGCGCGGGTGGCTGGGCCTCGGCTGGCTCCCCCCTGGCTTATAAAGCCTAGTGGGCCGGGAGTCCGGGTCGGACACGACCCCTAGGTCGGTTCGTTTTTTTTAAATTATTCCGCTCAGAAGAAAAATAAAAATAAATACTAAACGGACTCCAAAAATTCCAAAATAAATTTTCACGGGCTTCTAAAATCAAGCCGCACAAGGTGAACATTTATTTGGGACCTAAATGCAATTTTGAAAAATGCACATTTTTCCTAAATTCAAATAAAACACCGAAAAACTCCGAAATAAAATCTTATTTGATTTTATTATTAAATCCTCAATATTTCTTTATTTTGGGAAATCCATTTTATTCCCTCTCTCATATTTTTGTAATAGAAATAATTGATGATAAAATAGATAAAATCAAATGATCCTATTCTCAAAATTTGAGAAAACTCAAATATGAAAATAACGAAATCCCCAACTCTCTCCGTGGGTCATTGAGTTGCGTAGAATTTCTAGGATCAACCAAAATGCAAAATAAGATATGATATGCATTGATGATCTAATGTATAACATTCCAAATTGGAAATTTGGGATGTTACAAACCTACCCCCCTTAAGATGAATCTCGCCCTCGAGATTCGGGTTGGCTAGAAAATAGGTGAGGGTGGTCTTTGAGAAAATCTTCCTCTCGCTCCCAGGTGGCTTCATCCTCTGAGTGGTGGGTCCACTGAACTTTGCAAAACTTGATAACCTTACTGCGAGTAACTCGGTTGGCAAACTCGAGAATCTTGACTGGTTTCTCCTCGTAGGTCAAATCGTTATCCAATTGAATAGTTTCCAATGGCACTGTTTCTCTCAATGGTATGTCAGCCATCTCCGCGTGACATTTCTTTAACTGAGAAACGTGGAACACATCATGAATTCCTGACAATTCTTCGGGCAATTCCAACTTGTAGGCCACTTCTCCCATACGCTCCAAAACTCGATATGGTCCTACAAATCATGGCGCTAACTTCCCTTTAACTCCAAAACGCTTTGTTCCTCGAAGTGGAGATACTCGAAGATAAGCTCTATCTCAGACTTCGTAAATTATCTCCTTGCATTTAGAATCTGCATAACTTTTCTGTCTGGACTGGGCTACCTTGAGCCTATCGCGAATCAACTTCACCTTCTGTTCAGACTCTTTAATCAAGTTAGGACCAAACAACTGGCGGTCTCCAACTTCGCCCCACGACAACGGTGTCCTGCACCTTCTTCCATACAAAACTTCAAACGGGGCCATCTTTAAACTGGTTTGATAACTGTTGTTGTAAGAGAACTCTGCATATGGCAAATTATCGTCGCAACTAGATCCGTAATCTAGCGCACAAGCTCTCAGCATATCCTCCAAAATCTGATTGACTCTCTCGGTCTGTCCATCTGTCCGTGGATGAAAAGCTGTACTGAATTCTAGCCTGGTTCCCAAAGTTTCATGCAACAGCTTCCAGAACTTTGAGGTAAACTGGGTTCCTCTATCTGATACGATACTCCTTGGAACTCCATGCAGACATACGATCCTGGTCATGTATATCTTTGCCAACTTAGCACTGGTGTAAGTGGTCTTTACTGGGATGAAATGAGCTACTTTCGTCAATCGATCAACTACAACCCAAATTGAGTCATAGCCTGAACGAGTCCTGGGCAATCCCGTGATAAAATCCATGCCTAGCTTATCCCACTTCCATTCGGGTATCGACAATGGTTGTAACAATCCTGCTGGCTTCTAATGCTCTGCTTTTACTCTCTGACATACATCACAAACTGCTACATACTCCGCAATATCCTTCTTCATTCCGGACCACCAGAAAATATCCTTGAATTCCAAATACATCTTGGTATTTCCTGGGTGAATTGAATATGGTGAGTCGTGTGCCTCTTGCAAAATCAACTTCCTAATCTTCGGGTCATTGGGCACATAAACGCGGTCTTCAAACCATAGGGTGTCGTGCTCATCCTCACGAAATCCTTTAGCTTTTCCTTTGCTCAGTTTCTCCTTTATAGCGGCAATCTCTTTGTCAGCTTTCTGAGCTTCTCTGATTCTATCCATCAAAGTTGACTGAATCTCCAATGCTGCTACATAGCCTCTCGGAACTATTTCCAAACATAGTTCACGAAGATTTTCTGCTAACTCCTTGGGTATTTCTCCCATCATTAATGTATTAACATGGCTCTTATGGCTTAATGCGTCAGCTACTACATTAGCCTTTCCAGGATGATAATGCAATTTCATATCATAATCCTTGATAAGCTCCAACCATCTCCTTTGTCTGAGATTCAACTCCTTCTGTGTGAAAATGTACTTCAAACTCTTATGATCCGTGTACACCTCACAATGGTTTCCAATGAGAAAATGTCTCCATGTTTTCAAAGCATGCACTACGGCTGCTAACTCCAAATCATGTGTAGCGTAATTCAACTCATGAGGCTTCAGTTGTCTTGAGGCATATGAAACAACTCTCCCTTCCTGCATAAGCACTGCTCCAAGTCCTCGACGTGAAGCGTCGCAATACACCTCATAATCCTTGGTCTGGTCAGGCAAAATCAACACTGGTGAGGTAACTAAGCGTTTCTTCAACTCCTGGAAACTAGCCTCACACTCCTCCGTCCATATGAACTTGGTATCCTTCTTTAACAAGTCAGTCATAGGCTTTGCAATCTTTGAGAAATTCTCAATAAATCTCCGGTAGTATCCTGCGAGTCCAAGAAAACTCCGGATCTCTCCAACTGTTGTTTGGGCTTCCCACTTGGTCACGGTTTCAACTTTAGCGGGATCTACTGCTATACCTTCTCCAGATATAACATGTCCAAGGAATCCTACTTCCTTCAACCAAAACTCACATTTGCTGAACTTGGCATATAATTGATGTTCTCTGAGCTTTCCAAGTACCAAATGCAAATGCTCCTTATGTTCCTCCTCATTCTTCGAATAAACCAGGATATCATCAATGAACACTACGATGAACTTATCCAAAAACTACATAAACACTTTGTTCATAAAATAGGCAGGTGCGTTAGTCAGACCAAATGACATAACGGTATACTCATACAGCCCATACCTGGTAGTAAAAGCTGTCTTCGGAATATCCTGTTCTCGAATCTTCAACTGGTGGTATCCTGATCGCAGATCGATCTTGGAAAATACCTTCGCTCCTTGCAATCGATCAAAAAGATCATTGATCATTGGTAGTGGGTACTTGTTCTTGATCGTTACTTCATTCAATCCTCGATAATCAACAAACCATCCTTAACGATCCATCTTTCTTCTCCACTAGTAGTACTGGCGATCCCCAAGGTGAAGAACTTGGGCGAATATATCCCTTATCCAGTAACTCCTTAATCTGCTTCTTAATTTCCACCAAATCCTTTGCTGGCATCCTATATGGTCTCTTTGATATTGGCCCTGTGCCTGGCAATAGCTCAATCAAAAACTCAATATCTCTATCCGGTGGCATGCCTGGCAACTCTTCTGGAAATACATCAGGGAAATCCCTTACCACTGGTACTTCCTCCTGCACAACTCCTGTTAAGCAATTTACTTGAGTCCTCTTTGGCACATGTCGGGATACATACTTGATCCTTCTCCCTTCTAGGGTGGTAAGAAAAATTGACTTACTAGCACACTCAATATTCCCTTCATACTTTGATAACCAATCCATGCCTAATATCACATCCAATCCTTGAGATTCTAATACTATTAGGTCTGAGGGAAAAACATAGTTACCAATCCTTAATGGTAACCGATCACACCATAGACTAGCCACATACTCTGCTCCGGGCGAGGTTACTAACATGGGTGACCTAAGTGCTTGGGTTGGTAGGTTATACTTATCCACAAATCCCCTTGAGATGTATGAATGCAATGCACCAGTATCAAAAAGAACGAGTGCAGTAAATGACTTAACCAAAAACTTACCTATTACTGCATCGGGCTGAGCTTCAACCTCCTCCACGCTAACGTGGTTCACCTGTCCCCTGTTGAAAGGGTTCGGCTTCTTCCAAGAACTTCCATTGCCATTTTGGCCTTCAGGACATTCATTGGCATAATGTCCGGTCTTTTGACACTTAAAACAAGTGACTTGGCTTATGTCCTTCTTGGCTGGGGTTGATGGGTTGGTGCGGTTCTGGTCGTTGCTTCCTCCGTTGCCATTTCCATTCTTGGTGCCATTGTGATTGTGCGAGCTACCTCCTCCATGGGTATGCTGAAAATGTCCTCCCGGTCTAGGGGTAAAACATGGCTTCTACTGAGCTCCTGAAGTGTACTTTCCTTGTCCATACTTCCTCTTGCGATTCTCAATTTGCTGCTGCTTGCTTTCAATCATAAGAGCATGATCTACCAACTCCTGGTAGTTGTTGAAGGTGGCTACCATCAACTGTATGCTCAACTCATCATTCAGTCCTTCCAGAAACTTCTCCTGCTTAGCTGCATCCGTAGCGACGTCATCTGGGGCATAACGTGCTAGCTTACTAAATTCCTCCACATACTGGCCAACTGTCCGTCCTCCTTGGCGCAAGTTGCGAAACTCACGCTTCTTCAAGGCCATAGCTCCTGCTGAAACATTTGCAGTACGAAAAGCCTGCTGAAACTGGTCCCATGTGACAGTGTCGACTGGGAAAGTGACTGTGAAATTCTCCCACCATGATGCTGCGGGTCCTTCTAGTTGATGTGCGGCAAACTTCACCTTCTCCGCATCTGTGCATCCTACTGTGGTCAACTCCCTAGCTGTCTTGCGGAGCCAATCGTCTGCTACTATCGGCTCGGTGCTACTCGAAAACACCGGCGGATTCAGCCTAAGAAAACGGGCTAAGTGGTCAACAGGTGGTGGTGGTGGTGGGTTGTTGTTCCCCTGATTCTGATTCTGGACTAGCAACTGCATCAATGTGTTTTGCTGCTGGATCAACTGGGTGAGCTCCTGTGGAAAGGCAAATCCGGGGTCACGTCTCGAAGGCATCTGAGGGTTTTAGAAAAGATGAGATATAAGAATAGAGGGGGTCTAAAGAGAAAACACTACCCATATGCACATGAGGCAAAACAAACAATTCACTTCAATCAATCAAACAAGGCATACAATCGATCTATCTATCGCAAAAGTGCTCGGACTACTATATTTACATGGTGGAGTACTACTACTGATGAGGTGGTCTACTAGAAATATTCTTTGGTTGCAGACTCCATGATATCTGCTCCAGCTTCATCAATATAGTCATCATCGCTACTATCTGCTTCCAAGTCGGTGCCGTCGATGATGATGTAGTCTTCCGGGCTAATCTCCTGGGGTTCTTCGTCTTCATCTACTGGCGTAGGGCCTCCCATAAATATTCCAATCTTCTTGATCAGGTCGTCATTCTTCTCCACCAATACTTCAATTTCTTCTTCATAATCTTCACGTGTAGCCTTGAGTTCTTCCTCCAGTTCCTTGATTCTAGTCTTAGCCTTCTTCAGATCTATCATGTCGGCGCACATCTGGTTCTCCTGTCGTCGAATGTGCTGGTTTAACTCCTGGATAAAAGCTGCAATTGATCTATCCTTCCGGGTGCTGATCATCTCCCAGTGCTCATCTCGGCGCCCACAAATCTATTAGATAGTATCCTTGAGATCCTTGCGGTAGACTTCTCCAGTGCGTCCCATGGCGATGTGAGCTGCCATGCTCTTTCCTAGACTCCAAGTTGGTGCATCAAAAGAAAATTCTATGGGCTCAGTGACTGGCATGAACGTCCTTCCTGGAACTTGAACTTGAATCATCCATCGCTCTTCTTCAGGTAAAGTGGCGTTGTAGGTTCCCGTGAAGCTTGGTACTCCTATGTTCAGGTATCTAGTGACTTCCTTCAAGTGATGTCCAAAGGGTGTATCTTCATCCGGTTGTGTGAACTTGTTACTTGCATCCGCCATCCTAAAGAGTAGAAAAGATGAGAGGTCAGAAGAGAAGAGAGTGAATAGTGATCTAGGTCTTGTGCTTAGTGGTCGTGTCCAACAGTCAGCGTGTGCTCTGATACCATCTCTGTAGCGACCAGACCTCAAACGGTCTGATCTCTGTGCTCCGGTGTCATCCCAGGATCAGTAATGCTGACACCACACAGTACTCGGAGGATTTATAGCAGGGTAGCAATCACACACTTATTACATCGAGTGTCTCAAAAGAGAACTTATTACAATAAATATGGCTTAAGGCCATCTAATGACGATAACAGCAGAAGGCTTGGAAGATAAGTGAGTCCATCAACTCCAATGGCATCACTGAGTATAGAACCACGACCTAAAAACTCCTTAATCGTCGTCTGAAATGTCTGCAACATTAACGTTGCAGCCCGAAACGGGTCAGCACATGGAATATGCTGGCAATGTAACACATAGAGAGTAATGGAATGAAATAACTATACTATATGCATATTTGGCTGGTAGAAAGCTCTATGGTTACAGTTTTGCGTAAAGCCAATTTTTCCCTACTTCAAAGGAATAAATTTATTTAACTATCATGGTAGTTGTTAAACATTGAGAATGGTTGACAGCATTCTCAATCCCAATTAAGCATCATCATTAAACATAACCCAACAAAATTAATTTAGAGTAACATGTTGATATTCACATGAAAATCCAAGTACTAGATACTCAAAACGTCCATAACCGGGGACACGACTAACCATGATTAGTTTATTACACTCTGCAGAGGTTTGCGCACTTTTCCCCACAAGACTCGATCGCCTCCGTTTGGTTTCTCGCACTACATGGTGTTTGAGAAGACGGATGACCGAGACATAGTCTTTCAGAAGCGCTAGCACCTTACGATCGGGTAGACCGTACCACCTACATACCCTACATCTGCTAGTCTACCACTGTAAGAGTTCGCACGACTTAGTCAACTATGCTAGAGCCCATAATAGCTTGTGGCTGCACACGGAAGTTTCTAGTATGAATAGTCTCATGATCCCTTTGAGCCTGGGTGGCGGTCCAAAAGAAAACAGGCAAGTCCTGGAACACCCAGGTGCCTCAATCCACCCAGATGTGTGTTTAATTTGCCACCTTAGATAAACCATTAATTAACAATCTCACATCTATCATGGATATCACTCACCCAATCCACGTCTACTAGCATAGCATGGCATAATAAGCAAACGCAGAAGTAACTCCCAAAGGTTTGATAATAACAGGTAATAGGTACTACCTCATCTACTTCCCATCCCACAATTTAATTAGATCGTAATCATGCAATGTGTGAGGATTGATCTAATGCAATAAAACTGGGTAGTAGAAAAGGTATGATCAAAGTGTTACTTGCCTTGCTGATGATCCGCGAAACCTAGAGATTCGAAGTAACAAGTGGCGCACTCCGGGTATTCTATCACAGACAGACAAACAAGCATACAATAAGTACTCATCTAATGCACGCATAAAACAAAAATAAGAGATCTAACCAGAAGGTTCAACTTAAGAACTCCGGTTGGCAAAAAGAATCAAATCGAACGAAGCAACAAAAGTTAAACGGCGAAAGAAAACCACTTCGTTCTAGTAATCTGGATATAGGGCAAAATTTACAGTAGCAAAATCTTGTTTAAGTTGGTTAAACGGATAGAGGGTTTCGAGACGAAACTCTAGGCGTTTGAATCGCCTGATTCCGATAAACGAGCGAAAAGTTATACTGAAACGAAAATCGGATCAGGAATCGCGATTAGAAAAATCGCGGATTTAATGCGAGAAAAAGAAAAACGACGAACGCTCGCTAGAATGAATGAACGGACGAAAGCTCGCTATTTAAATAAACCAGAAAAACCGATCTATTTAAAAAACCGAATCTAAAAAACCCGACGAAAACCGATTTTTTTAAGAACGTTGGCACGGAAGTCGAGACGGCGGCGGCGGCGGCGTGCGGCGGCGGCGGCGGCTGGGCGGCGGCTAGGGTTTGGGGCGCGGGTGGCTGGGCCTCGGCTGGCTCCCCCCGGCTTATAAAGCCTAGTGGGCCGGGAGTCCGGGTCAGACACGGCCCCTAGGTCGGTTCGTTTTTTTAAAATTATTCTGCTCGGAAGAAAAATAAAAAGAAATACTAAACGGACTCCAAAAATTCCGAAAGAAATTTTCACAGGCTTCTAAAATCAAGCCGCACAAGGTGAACATTTATTTGGGACCTAAATGCAATTTTGAAAAACACACATTTTTCCTAAATTCAAATAAAACACCGAAAAACTCTGAAATAAAATCTTATTTGATTTTATTATTAAATCCTCAATATTTCTTTATTTTGGGAAAGTCATTTTATTCCCTCTCTCATATTTTTGTAATAGAAATAATTGATGATAAAATAGATAAAATCAAATGATCCTATTCTCAAACTTTGAGAAAACTCAAATATGAAAATAACGAAATCCCCAACTCTCTCCGTGGGTCATTGAGTTGCGTAGAATTTCTAGGATCAACCAAAATGCAAAATAAAATATGATATGCATTGATGATCTAATGTATAACATTCCAAATTGGAAATTTGGGATGTTACATCAGAGGTGGCCTCAGAGAAGATCTTTAACTAGCTCTCGTGCTTTTTGAGCCGAAGAAGTATGATGAGTTTTACAATATGGCACTGAAACAAGAGACTGCTGAGCTCAAGTGCGATGCTTCCAAGAAACGAGTCAGGGATGCAACTCCTTCTTCTTCTTCAACTCAAGTGGCAACTAAGCAGCAAAAGTATTGGTTGCCTCCTCCTCCTCCGTTCCGTCAGCCTTATCAGCAGAAGAGTAAAAGTGGCAATGGATCTTCCCACCCACCCAACCAGGCTTTCAGAACAAGACTTCGTCTCATGCTCCAAGATCAAGTGCTCCATATCACCGTCCGTTCTCAGAGGTCACGTGCAACAAGTGTCAGCAGAAGGGTCACTATGCAAACAAATGCTTCAATCAGAGGCGTCTTCCTCCTCCTCCTGTGAGATCTGCTAGCACCGCAGTGGTCAAGCAT
This sequence comes from Triticum urartu, assembly GCF_056163025.1. Classification (NCBI taxonomy): domain Eukaryota; kingdom Viridiplantae; phylum Streptophyta; class Magnoliopsida; order Poales; family Poaceae; genus Triticum; species Triticum urartu. Next base: position 273,652,949 of record NC_141873.1, on the reverse strand, counting down.
AATCCCAAGTTTGCAAAGGGCAACATGATGAGCGCAGCTCAGGCATAGGAATCGTTAGAAGTGATTGTGGGTAACCTTCTTGTTAACGATATTCCTGCAAAAGTTCTTTTTGACACTGGTGCATCGCATTGTTTCATCTCGAGACCATTTGCATCTAAGCATGAGTTAGCTTTCCAAGATTTGCACAGACCGTTAGCAGTTGTCTCACTAGGTAAATTCTTGCACGCAAGCTACGTGGTTCCGGATGTTTCCATCACGTTGGGCGACTATATATTTCTTTATTCTCCAATGGTCATTGGTAGCTCGGATATTGATCTTATTCTTGGAATGGACTGGCTTTCTAAGCACAAGGCTCAGCTTGATTGTGCTGCCAGGCAGATTCAATTGACACATTCGTCTGAGGATGTAATCGTCTTTGCCGTTCGTGATGATACCATTCGACTATTTTCTCTCAATGAGAAGGGTGAGCTGGATGCCATCTCTTAGATTCCAGTCGTTTGTGAATATCAAGACGTATTTCTAGAAGAGATTCTAGGAATGCCTCCTCACCGGCCCGTTGAATTCGTCATCGATCTTGAGCCTGGCATGGAACCTGTTTGCAAACGTCCTTACAATCTTGGACCTAAAGAGTTGAAGGAGCTGAAGAAACAACTCGATATTCAAGGGCGTATGGGTCTCATCCGACCAAGTTCTTCTCCATGGGGTTGTGGTGTTCTTTTTGTCAAGAAGAAGGATGGAACGGACCGACTTTGTGTCGACTAATGTCCATTGAACAAGAAGACCATAAAGAACAAGTACCCACTTCCCAACATCAATGAGCTTTTCGAACAACTCAAAGGTGCTCAAGTATTCTCCAAGCTTGATCTTCGTATGGGATATCATCAGATTCGCATTCGTGAAGAAGATATCCCCAAGACAGCATTCAGAACAAGCTATGGTTCATATGAATACATTGTCATGTCTTTCGGCCTTGTCAACGCTCCTCCAACATTCTCTCGCATGATGAACTTCATCTTCAATGCCTACACAAATGACTTCGTCTTGGTCTACCTCGATGACATTTTGGTCTTTTTCAAGAACAAGGAGGATCATGCCAAGCACTTGAGATTGGTGCTGGATAAACTCAGAGAACATCAGTTCTATGCGAAGTTTTCAAAGTGCGAGTTTTGGCTTGATGAGGTTCTCTACCTTGGGCATATCATCTCCGCCAAGGGCATAGCTGTTAATCCTGAGAAGGTTTCTGCAATTGTGAATTGGGAACCACCTCAGAATGTGAAGCACCTCCGCAGCTTCCTTGGGCTTGCAAGCTATTGTCGAAGGTTCGTTGAGAACTTCTCTAAGATCACGAAGCCTCTTTCCAACCTTCTCCAGAAGCATGTGAAGTATGTCTGGTCGCCTGAATGTGACATCTCTTTCAACACCCTCAAAGAGAAGTTAGTCACAGCTCCAGTTCTGACTCCTCCTGATGAATCCAAACCGTTCGAAGTTTTCTGTGATGCTTCCCTTCAAGGTCTCAGTGCAGTGTTGATGCAAGAGAAGAAAGTTTTGGCCTATACCTCTCGCCAGTTGAAGCCAACAAAAAGAACTACCCCACTCATGACCTCGAGTTTGCGGTAGTTGTCCATGCTCTTTTAACATGGAGACATCTCTTGTCGGGAAAGAAAGTGGACATCTTCACTGATCATAAGAGCCTCAAGTACATCTTCACTCAGCCAAACCTCAACCTCAGGCACTCGTTGGGTCGAAATGATTCAATAGTATAATTCGAGTATTGAATATACTCCAGGAAAGGCCAATGTAATTGCTGATGCATTGAGCAGGAAGGCTTACTGCAACAGTTTGATTATCAAGCCCTACCAACCAGAGCTTTGTGAAGCTTTCCACAAACTCAATCTCCAAGTTGTTCCTCAAGGATTCCTTGCCAACCTCCAAGTCTCGCCTACTTTGGAATATCAGATTCGTGAGGCACAACTTCTTGATGCTATGGTGAAGAAGGTGAAGATTGGGATTTCCAAGAGTCAACCCAAGTACAAGTGCTATCATCTTGATGACAAGGATACTCTATTCTTCGAGGATCGCATTGTTGTTCCTAAGGGTGACCTTGGTAAAGTCATTATGAACGAGGCTCACAATTCACTTCTGTCTATTCACCCTGGAAGTACAAAGATGTACCATGACCTCAAGCAGTCGTATTGGTGGACTCGAAGGAAGCACGAGATTGCTCAGTTCGTGAATGAATGTGATGTCTGCAGAAGAGTGAAAGCAGAACACCAACGACCAGCTGGTCTCCTCCAACCTCTTGCCATTCCAGAATGGAAGTTTGACCATATTGAGATGGACTTCGTGACTGGATTTCCCAAGTCCAAGCGTGGCAATGATGCTATATTTTTTGTCATCGACAAGCTGACTAAAGTGGCTCATTTTCTTCCTATAAAAGAATCTATCACAACAGCTCAGTTGGCAGAGCTATATACCTCCAGGACTGTCTCCTTGCACGGCATTCCACAGTTGATATCTTCAGATCGTGGAAGCATCTTCACCTCTAAGTTTTGGGATTCTTTCCAGAAGGCCATGGGCACCAACATTCGCTTCAACACAACTTTTCATCCTCAAACTAGTGGCCAAGTCAAGCGAGTCAATCAGATTCTTGAAGATATGCTTAGGGCTTGTGTCATTTCTTTCGGTATGAAGTGGGAAGATTGTCTTCCATATGCCGAGTTCTCCTACAACAACAGTTTCCAAGCGAGTTCGGGCAAGGCCCCATTCGAGATTCTGTATGGCAGGAAGTGCCGTACTCCTCTTAACTGGTCAGAGACTGGTGAACGCCAACTTCTTGGCAATGACTCGATCACAGAGGCTGAAGAAATGTGCAAAGTCATTAGTGAAAATCTCAAAGCCACGCAATCGCGCCAGAAGAGTTACTACGATAGCAAGCATCGTGACTTGGCTTTCGAGATCGGAGACCATGTCTACCTCCGCGTCTCTCCAATGAAAGGTACTCGTCGCTTAGGTATCAAAGGGAAGCTTGCCCCTAGATACGTGGGTCCTTTCAAGATCATTGGCAAAAGAGGTGATCTCGCCTATCAACTTGAGCTTCCGTCCAACTTTGCAAACGTGCACGACGTGTTTCACGTGTCTCAACTCTGCAAGTGTTTCAAGACTCCTAACCGCACCATCAACTTCGAAGAGATCGATCTCCAAGAAGATCTGTCTTTTCATGAGCACCTCGTTGCTATTCTTGAAGATACTAAGCGCAAGATTCGCAACAAGTCTATCAAATTCCTGAAAGTCAAGTGGTCACATCATTCCGACCACAAAGCCACCTGGAAACGCGAGGACCACCTCCGTTCTGAGTACCCGGAGTTTTTCCAGTCCTAGATCTCGGGACGAGATCCTTTCGTAGTGGTGGAGTGTTGTAACACCCCATATGTAACTTGCCATAATTGTATTCCAACTCTTGCCATTTAAGGCACTAAGTTATGATATTTCCTCGTTGTCGGGTTTTTGTCTTCGTGTTGCTTTTGTCTTTGTCATGCATCTCATGTCATGTCATCATGTGCATCGCATTTGCATACGTGTTCGTCTCATGCATTCGAGCATTTTCCCTGTTGTCCGTTTTGCATTCCGACGCTCCTATGTCCTCCGGTGTCCCCTTGTACCTCTTTTCGTGTGCGGGTGTTAAAAGTTCTCGGATTGGACCGAGACTTGCCAAGCAGCCTTGGTTTACCACCGGTAGACCGCCTGTCAAGTTTTGTGCCATTTGGACTTCGTTTGATATTCCAACGGTTAACCGAGGAACCGAGAAGGCCTCGTGTGTGTTGCAGCCCAACACCTCTCCAAAGTGGCCCAAAACCCACCTAAACCCCCTCCATCATCTCGGTTGTTCGATCACGATCGCGTGGCTGAAAACCGTGCTCAATTTGGAGCCTCCTAGCTCCCTCTACCTATAAAAGGCATCTCCCCCGAAAATCACGGATGAAACCCTAACCTCTCCCTCTCCTCGCGCCGCCGGACGAAAATCAGCCAGCCGGACGTGTGCGACCCGTGCCGTCGCCGCCACGTGGCACTTCCCCATTCTCCGCCGCTCGCGCCCCACATCACCGGCCCGCCGAGCCCGCGTCAGGCCCTCCCTGGCCCGCGCGCCCGCCGCCAGCTACCACGTCATCTGCGCCTCGCCCCGCCGCATTCGCTCGCCGCGCCGCCACCTGCCTTCCTCACCGGCGAGCGCCGCCCTCGCGCCGGAGCCGCCGTCCTTGCTGCCCCTCGGGTCCCGCTCCGACCACCGCCTCCTCGTCGGTCACCGCCTCCTCCTCCGCGCCGGTGATCAGCTCCCCCAACTCCGGGCCAACTCCGACAGACCTCGGAGTCCGTGCCCGATCCAGATCTGAAAACTTGAGGGTTGACCTAATTTCTTCTCTAAGTCCCAGTAATTTTTAGCATACTTCATCACGTCATAACTTTGCACCCGTGGCTCCATTTTGGGCGTGTAGCATGTCAAATTGTTCGTCTCGACGAGCACTTCATTTCATTCCATTGCACCATGTTCATTTGAGTTCATCTTGATGCCCTAAATGCTGTTGCAAGAGTGCTATGTAATGTTAGTTTCAGATTCTTATCAGGATTTGGACATTTGTCATTTTTGCCATGATTAATGTGTGCCTCCTATGAACTTGAGTCCTACATGTGTTTTGAAGTATGCCATGTCATCTTTACAGGGGTGTACGCCATGTATTTTTTGTGATCTTCGTGGTGACTAGCACAAGCATGCAAAGTAGCTCTCGTAATGTTGCTGATTTCAGGGACTTAGAAATCTTCCATGTCTTTGCCCTGTTAATATTTTTATGCCATGTATTCTTGTTGCTACAGAGGGATCCATGCCTCTTTTGAGCATGTTCAGTTAGGATGATTTTGAGATAATTTTATGCTCTATCCATCCAAGTATTTGTTTGCAAATATGGAGTACCCTAGAATGACTCAATCTTGCTCTACTTTTGCTATAAAATATTCCTGGCAGATTGTTTACATGTTAAGCAATTTTGCCGAGGTTGTTGTAGTTTATCCTTGCATGCTATGAGGGTTTTCTTGCCATGGTTAGGTTATTTATAATGTCTACTTGCTGGGTGTATGCTTAGTTTGTCATGCAATGCCTTGTGGTGAGTGCATCGAGCTCGTAAACATGCCTACGTGAATTTGTTTTGCCATGTTCCAGTTTTCTGCTAAGTCTGAATCTGTTAACGAAAGTTGCTATGTTCACATGGTTGCCGTTGTATTTTCTGATCCCTTTTGGCTTATGGTCAGTAAGGGACTTTTGTTGTATGCTTTGAGTAGCTTCATGCCATGCCTTACTTTGCCATGATATGTTCATGTAGCATGTTGTTATCTTGCTCTAAACATTGCTTCCTGATGTTATATTCCTGGCATGTTGTTATTTTCTCTAAGTCTGTGAACCTAATATCTTTTGCACTTTTGCCATGCCTGTTTGAACCTGCTATTGTAGTGAATTAGCCGTAGCTCAGTGTTCATCTTTTGTCAAGCATCTTGAGTGGATCACTTCCATGTGATTTGTTGATATGTTAGAGTGCAGTAGCTTGTTGTTATTCATGCATTTAGATGGCCTCATGTTGTTAATCGCAGCTTTGCGCCATTATTGTTTTGCTTGCCATTTGTAAACCGTGCATCCGATTCCGGTGATCTTCATATCGATTTCGACCGAAATCAACTCATCTTTCCAGCGGCACTATTGGTTTGCCAAGTTGAGGCCTGGTTCAATCTTTCCTTTCCAGAGCATGCATATGCATTGCATTTCACATCCCGCATATCATGCCATGTTTTGCATCATGTTGCTTGCGCATTGAACCGTGGTTGATTGTGTCTCCCTTTGCTTGTGTTCTTGCTTTGGGTAGAGCTGGGAGACGAGTACGTGATCAAGGAACCCGTTGAGTACGCTTACGAGGATCAAGCTAATGTCAACTCGGAGAACTTTGCAGGCAAGATGACCATACCCTCGAAATCACTTCTATCTTTGCTTGCTAGATGCTCGCTCTATTGCTATGCCTATGCTACGATACCTACCACTTGCTTATCATGCCTCCCATATTGCCATGTCGAACCTCTAACCCACCTTGTCCTAGCAAACCATTGTTTGGCTATGTTACCGCTTTGCTGAGCCCCTCTTATAGCGTTGCTAGTTGCAGGTGATGATTGGAGTTTGTTCCTTATTGGAACATGTTTATTGTTGGGATATCATTATATCTTGTCTATTTTAATGCATCTATATACTTGGTAAAGGGTGGAAAGCTCGGCCTTATGCCTGGTGTTTTGTTCCACTCTTGCCGCCCTAGTTTCCGTCATACCGGTGTTATGTTCCTTGATTTTGCGTTCCTTACACGGTTGGGTTATAATGGGAACCCTTTGACAGTTCGCCTTGAATAAAACTCCTCCAGCAAGGCCCAACCTTGGTTTTACCATTTGCCACCTAGCCTCTTTTCCCTTGGGTTCCGTGGACTCAAGGGTCATCTTTATTTTAAACCCCCCCCCCCCCGGACCAGTGCTCCTCTGAGTGTTGGTCCAAGTTGTCAGCCGCCGGTGGCCACCAGGTGCAACTCTGGGCTGGCCTACCGGAAGTTTGGAAAATCCGGTGTGCCCTGAGAACGAGATATGTGCAGCTCCTATCGGGATTTGTCGGCACATTCGGGTGGCTTTGCTGGTTTAGTTTTACCATTGTCGAGATGTCTTGTAACCGGGATTCCAAGTCTGATTGGGTTGTCTTGGGAGAAGGAATATCCTTCATTGACCGTGAGAGCTTGTGATGGGCTAAGTTGGGACATCCATGTGGGGATTTGAACTTTCGAAAGCCGTGCCCGCGGTATGGGCAGATGGGAATTTGTTAATGTCCGGTTGTAGAAAACCCGAATATTAACTTAATTAAAATGAATCAACAAAGTGTGTGGCCGTGATGGTCTCTTTTTTTGGCGGAGTTCGGGAAGAGAACACAGTCTCGTGTTATGCTTGAACGTAGGTTGTTCTAGGATCACTTCTTGATCGTAGATTCTCGAACGTGCTTCGCCTTCTCTTCTCGCTCTCATTTGCGTAGTTTAGCCACCATATATGCTAGTGCTTGCTGCAGCTCCACCTCATACCTTTTCCCTACCTATAAGCTTAAATAGTCTTAATCGCGAGAGTGTGAGATTGCTGAGTCCCCGTGACTCACAGATTACTTAAAAACCAGATGCAGGGACCGATGATACCGCTCCAGGAGATGCGACTGAGCTCAGGTGGGAGTTCGATGAGGACTCAGGATGAAACTATGTTTCTTTTCCAAACGATCAGTAGTGGAGCCCAGTTGGGTCGATCAGGGACATTATGTTTCTAGGGGTTGTCTTTATTTTGGTTCCGTAGTCGGACCTTGATTGTATCTGGATAATTGTATCGATATATTTATGCTATTGTGTGATGTGGCAATTGTAAGCCAACTATGTATCTCTTTCCTTATTCGGTACATGGGATGTGTAAAGATTATCCCTCTTGCGACATTGCTTACAATGCGGTTATGCCTCTAAGTCGTGCTTCGACACGTGGGAGATATAGCCGCATCTTGGGCGTTACATATGTGAAGTATCTCGAAGCAAAGGAAACATCACATGATAACCAAAGGTTCACTGGAATATCATTCGTGTACTCATAGGGATCGATATGGACATCCACGGTCCTGCTATCGGTCCTTAAATGAAGGAGTTTCGTTTATGCCTATGAGTTACCGAACCTACAGGGTCACAAGCTAAAGGAAATCACGATATGCTGAGTATTAGTAGGATGGGAGTGATGAAAATATATTTGTGGAATTGTTTCATTAATGTTTGGAATAGTTCCGAGAGGATCCGGAAGCATTTCGGGGTCACCAGAAGGGTTTCGGTGAATACAGGGTAATACCGGGTATTACCGATAAATAATATATATAGGTGGAAAATGTTTCCTGGGATGTTAAATTATATATAAAATGGTCTGAAAGTATTTATAACAAATTTATATTTAATTTAATATCAACGAGCCTTAAAAGGCTAAGAGGTGGAAGGCAAGTTGGGCCACAAAGGCCCAAGTGGGGGAAGCGCCCCTTGCCTAAGGAAGGAGTCCGAATTGGAGAGTGGGGAGGATTCCTCCTCCCCTCCCTAGGTTGGCGCACCAAGGCGGACTCCTTCTCCCTTGGTGGCAGCCCCCTCCTCCCCTCTAACCTATATATACTCTAGGTTTGGTGCTCTTTTAAAGATACAAGTTTTGGAGCCTCCTCTAATTCTTCTAGTTCTAGTTCTAGTTGGTTCTAGTTGACTAATTAGAGCTACATCAATCCTTTAATCCTAATGATTAGAAGCCCCTTGTGGTTCTAATCTCACCCTCTAATTCTCCGGCGACGATTAGCTCTAGACGATGAAGTGCTGTCGGATCATGAAGACTGTACGCTTGCAACCAAGTATAGAGGTCGTGCTTTCCGTCTACGGGTCAAGGGACTATTTGTGGGTGGTTCACGGGATCGTTCATCGACAGTTCGAGGGACTCCAAGTATGCTCTACACCGATACGTTCTTCTTCCACTGCAACTCAGTGACGGTAAGGACCGTGATCCCAACCCGTACTGCATCTTCATATTGATCTTGAGTGTGCGTAGGTGCAGAATTTTTAGTTTTTCTACTATGTTCTCCAATAGTGGCATCATGAGTAGTTATATGAGTAGGTGTAGGTTACGATCTAGATCACATGTGGATGTTAGGGTTTCATGTTCTTGCTATGCTTCCCTCGAGTGCTGCTTTGGATCAATTCATTGGCGGCATGATGAGGCTTTGTACAAAGTTCCGAGAATCGCTCATCTCTGGCTGTTGACGATTTGCTAATAGTTCTATGGGCCTCACTATAGTCAAGAATAGTGAACTATCACATACACAAGAGGGTGCCAAAGATGGATGATCTTCTAGAGGGCACGCGTATTTGACGAAGTATAGTGTGGGGCTAGAGATTTTTAATTAAGTATATTGTTTCACACACCCTGAAACTTAATCTAGCATCAAGAATCATTTCCTAAATAGTGGACATAGGTAGCTATCATTATTTGTTAAAACTGGTTAACCGCGTAACTAAAATTTTGCTAAAACTGATTAGAGGATGTATAACTTGGTTTTGCAGGGTATGCATATGATGTGGTATAGCCTTCGCCATGATAATGTATGAGATAGTTATTTGTTGTAATGTTAAGTGTCCTGCACATCATGGCATGATGGTTGGAGCCATGAGATTACCACGACAATTTAAATATCATAGAGATAGCCTACATGTTATAGATGACGGCGACAAACGTACACGGAGGACCCCAACATGGAGAAGGTGTGTACTTGGCGCGGGGCGAGGAGCTACAATTTCATGCCATGGCGGAATTTCTGAATTTGGTTCCATGACAACGTTTTCTGAAACAGTCGCTATGGCAATGTTTTATGAAATTTCCGCCACGACAACGTTTTGAAACAATTGCCACGACAACAAAATATTGGCCATCACGATGCTTCAACAGAAGATCAAAGATGATCATGGAGATTCCCGACGCCCGGGGATATACCACATCATGCTTTTATGAACTGCCTAAGATGTTTATCCCTTTGTTGTTTACACCCATTTGATTGTGCATTATTCAATTATTAGGGTGATCTCTAATAATAAATATCAAGTTAAAAAGGTGCTCTTTCCAGTGTTGCAACCATTTTTAACATGTAGCGTTCCGGAGTGCATCATGTCCACATGAGTACAAATGAAGCATTAGGTGTAAGATAGAATTGGTCAGACCATGTTAGCACATAACACTCAGTTATCTTGAAGTTCTAGTAGAATCGTTCTAAGCTCGGAGCACGAATCATCGAAGGATGAACAAGAGTCATATGGTGATATGATTGGCAAAAGATTTCCTACCAGTCAAAATTCACGTCATCAGTGATGTTCACATCAATGACTGTGAACAAGATCAGGGTCTTGAATCACTCATTTTCAATTATGAGAGATATTGATTTGACTAGGAGTGCACTTTATATTAAATTTGTTTAAGCACTAGTTCAACATTATTTATGAATAAATGTCTAAATCTTGTGTCTATCATTGTAGATCAATGGCTCGCAATATGTTCATCTTAACTGCTATGTTAGAGAAAGAAAAGTTGACTCTAATGGTAGAAACTATGCGGATTCGATCCGGAACCTGAGATTTGTTCTCGGAGTGCTAAGAATGAATATGTGCTGGATCAGCCCGTAGGTGATGCTCTTGGAAAGGATGCAACACCAGAAGCGAAGTTGCTACTTACACTGCCCGTAGTGATGACTATAATTCAGTCTAGTGCCTCATGTTGAATTGCATGGATCCTGAACTACATAAGCGTTTTGAACGATCTACTACTCAGTTTATAATTGGGTCACTAGAAGTTCTGTACAAGAAGCAGGCAAGGACCAAACGTTTTAAATTAACCAAGGCCTTGATTGAATGCAAAATGAAAGAGGGTTCCTCAATGAGTGAGTATATTGTAAAGCTTGTTGGCTATGTTGATAGACTGGCTTCTCTGGAATTTGGAATTCCTCCAACACCCGGTGGAGATATTGTGCTTGCTTCACTCCCCCCATCTTATGATGGCTTTATCATGAATTACAACATGAATGGGATGGTGAAAAGTGCAAACGAGTTGTTTGTTATGGTCAAAACTATGGAAGCTAGAATGAAGAAGAACAAAATAGTGTTGATGGTCAACAGGACCACTAGTTTCAAGAAGAAGGGAAAGTCCAAGAAGAAGAAATTTACGGAAGCTGGTAAGACCGAGTCTCAAAAGAAGAACAAGGGCGGAGGCTCTAAAGAGACTGAATGTTTCTACTACAAATAGAAGGGATAGTGGAAGTGTACCTGCAAGAAGTATTTGTCGGATAAGAAGAATGGTTCTTCCGGTAAAGGTATAAATGTTATAGAAAGATAATGTTATTCTTCTTGTAAATTTCCTTATGCCATGAGTATTTGATACTGATAGGTTTCTCTCATTTTTCAAACTAATGCAGGTACTAAAAAGAACTCACAAGGAGAGAAGAAATGAAGTCGTGATACAAGTCGGGAATGGTGATGGGATCGCTTCTCGGAGACTATCAAAGTCATGTCTTTAGTTTCTCTTCAAGATTTATCTTCAAACTGAAATAATAGTTATTTTGCTTTGGAGTTATGTAATGCATTATCATATGGGTTATGTGATGGATATTCTTACAAGTTTTTAAGAAATAGTTGTTCGGATTATTACGAGAATATGTTTTTGATTAAACCTCTATTTTGTGAAGGTCTATTCATGACAAATCTTGAAGTTTATGATCTATAACATTAAAAGCAAAACGTCTTGAGAAGACTGATAAAACCACTTGTGTGTGGCACTTCTTGGTTATGTCGGATAATTGATCTTCATTGATTTGAAGTGTAAAAGTCTTTTATTTAAATTGGTGAAATACATTGAGATGTATAAAGTCTGAAGGATATGAAAGGGCGCGGTGAATATTTATACTTCATCAATGTTATGGGTAAATATGATTTACTTGATTAAGCATAAGGACTGAAAACATTTGAAATAGTTTGAAGAAATTTAGGATGAAGATATAATATCACTATGAGAGAAGATAAAACAAGGATTCTTCTTTCATGAAGAAATATGTCTAAGTCATAATTTTAGCAAGCAATTGTATAATTGTGGAATTATTAATATCGATATGCTCTTTTGGGGATTTATAGATGAAACAACATAATATTCACTAAATAGATGCACCATCTAAAAGAGTCTGATAAATATTATAAAGATTTGTAAAATATTATAGACCAAAGCTTCATTGTAGGTTTTGTGTTCCTCTCACAAAATCAAAGGACAAAATGTTTGTCAATAACAATTTTTTTGAGAAAAGGTTTACTCATTAAAAGAGTAAGTGGGAGGATGATACAACTTGTTGAGATTATTGAATCTCCAGCTGTCGGTGCAACAGACCCCAGGTATGTTTCCCAGACTGTACACAGGCTCAAGACCAGGATTGCAACATCCAAGACCCGGCCAAGCATAAAAGATCATCTCTTTGAGGAATCAAAGGGCAGATCAAGAAGACCAAGTCAAGCTAAAGGAGCAACATACCACAAAGGAAACACCTCCTGAAAGCACAAGTGCTCCCTAGGTGGTTTTGGTAATTGATGTCAACATATCTCTTGTTGGACTAACACTTTTACCTAGTATGTTTCAAATAAGTTCAACAATGAAGTGGCATGGACTAGAGGATGTGGAACCCCTTCAAGATGCTAAGGACAAAAGGATTGGCTCAAGCTCCAAGCTCAAGACTCTACATTTCTATTTTAGTGATCCAAGATCACATTGAGTCTATAGGAAAAGCCAATACTATCAAGGAGGGATGAGGTGTTGCTTAATGAGGCTCTTGCTCAAAATGCTTAGTGATATGCTCCAAAGCCCTCAACTACTTTCCCACATCCACATATGACCTAAACCAAAAGTCAAACTCAGCCCCACCGATTCTTGCTATCCGGCGCCACCGAGTTCAGATGTCATAGCCACTGCCACAAACCCTTGGCAAATCGGTCTCACCGAGATGGGATTGCAATCTCTCTGTATGGATTTATTACCAAAATCGGTCTCACCGAGTTTGCGTAATCGGTCCTACCGAGATTGCAATGTAAACTCTGTGTTTCCTTTTCGTAACATTTCGGTCTCACCGAAATGAGCGAATCGGTCCCACCGAGTTTACCTGACCAACTCTCTGGTTAGCTTATTACCAAAATCGGTCTCACCGAGTTTGTGTAATCGGTCTCACCGAGATTATGTTATGCCCTAACCCTAACCATATCGGTCCTACCGAGTTGCATGTCGGTCCCACCGAAAGTTCTAATGGTCACTAGATTTGCTGAATCGGTCCGACCGAGTTTATCCATTCGGTCCCACCGAGATTGGCAAGTTGTGTGTAACGGTTAGATTTTGTGTGGAGGCTATATATACCCCTCCACCTCCTCTTCATTCGTGGAGAGAGCCATCAGAATGTGCCTACGCTTCCAACATATATTTTATGAGAGAGAACCACCTACACTAGTGTTGAGGCCAAGATATTCCATTCTTACCATATGAATCTTGATCTCTAGCCTTCCCCAAGCTGCTTCCCACTCAAATCTTCTTTCCACCAAATCCATATCCTGTGAGAAAGAGTTGAGTGTTGGGGAGACTATCATTTGAAGCACAAGAGCAAGGAGTTCATCATCAACACACCATTTGTTACTTCTTGGAGAGTGGTGTCTCCTAGATTGGCTAGGTGTCACTTGGGAGCCTCCGACAAGATTTTGGAGTTGAACCAAGGAGTTTGTAAGGGCAAGGAGATCGCCTACTTCGTGAAGATCTACCGCTAGTGAGGCAAGTCCTTCGTGGGCGACGGCCATGGTGGGATAGACAAGGTTTCTTCTTCATGGACCCTTCATGGGTGGAGCCCTTCGTGGACTCGCGCAGTCGTTACCCTTCGTGGGTTCAAGTCTCCATCAATGTGGATGTACGATAGCACCACCTATCGGAACCATGTCTCAAAAATCTCTGTGTCTCCAAATTGCGTTTGCACACTCCAATCCCATCCTTTTACATTCTTGCAAGTTGCATGCTTTACTTTCTGCTGCTCATATACTCTTTGCATGCTTGCTTGATATGTATTGTGTTTGTTAAACTTGTGCCAAAAGCCCAAAACTCCACTTCAACTTAAAGAAATTAAAAACTGCAACTTTTGGTACTTAGTGTCTAATCACCCCCCTCTAGACACCTCTTCTCGATTCTTTCAATTGGTATCAGAGCTTTGGTCTCCATTGCTTTGGTTTAAACACCATCCGAGAAAGGTGATTGTCTATTTGAGCTTACAAACCTTATGCGTGCCAAAGGAGATGTTGCAATTATTAGTGATATTATTTCCGAAGCTATTAAAATTCGTAAAGAAGATCATTGTCAAACTCACTCTAATGAATCACCCTCTCTAGGATTTTATCCACCACATGACGATGTTGAACATGGATACTATGACGAGGATGATGATAGTGATTTTGATCTTGATGATGCAACGAGACACTTTGGTCTTATGGCAAATCTTCTGGGATATATGGCAGGAGGAAAGGAATGGGTTCTTGATAGTGGATGTACCGATCACATGACCGGAGATAAAGACATGTTTCGTGAGCTTGCTGAAAACGATGGTCCTCGAAAGTATGTCACTTTCGGTGACAACTCAAAGGGTAAGGTGGTTGGCCTCGGTAAGGTAGCCATATCACATGATAGCTCCGTACAAAATGTCATGCTCATTGAATCTCTTGGCTATAATTTTCTTTCAGTATCTAGACTTGCTGATTTCGGTTTCAATGTCCTATTTACTAAAGTAGAGCCAAGTGTCTCGTAGAAATAATCATAAAATAGTCTTTACTAGTATACGCAGAGGTGATGTTTACATTGTTGATTTCACTAAAAAAGGCTCAACCTAGAACTTGCTTAATTGCTAAATCCTCTAAAGGTTGGTTATGGCATAGACGATTAGGTCATGTTGGTATGAGAAACCTTGACAAGCTTATTAAAGGAAATCATATCCTTGGTGTTAATGATGTCATATTTGATAAGGATAGACCTTGCAGCGCTTGCCAAGCAGGTAAACAGGTTGGAGGAAGGCATCCCATGAAGCACACCATGACCACAAGGAGGCCACTCAAGATACTTCACATGGATCTTTTTGGTCCTGACGCTTACAAAAGTCTCGGTGGAAATTCTTTTGATCTAGTTATAGTTGATGATTTTTCAAGATTTACGTGGGTGTTCTTTCTCGATGATAAATCGTAGGTCCAAAAGATATTCAAAAACTTCGCTAGGAAGGCCCAAAATTAATTTGAAGTGAAAATCAAGAAGGTTCGCAGCGACAACGGAACGGAGTTCAAGAACTCAAATGTGGACACCTTTCTTGACGAAGAAGGGATTTCACATGAGTTCTCGGCTGCGTACACACCTCAATAGAATGGAATTGTTGAGAGGAAGAACCGAACACTCATCGAAATGGCGAGAATGATGCTTGATGAGTACAAGACGCCAAAGCACTTTTGGGCGGAAGCGGTTGAGACAGCTTGTCATGCAACAAATCACTTGTATCTTCACAAGCTACTTGGCAAGACGGCATACGAGCTCCTCACCGGTAACAAACCACAAGTTGGATAGTTTCGAGTATTCGGCTCAAAGTGCTACATTCTTGATAAGCATCGACGTTCTAAATTTTCTCCTAAGTCTCATGAAGGTTTCCTACTTGATTATGGCTCAAACTCTCACACATACCGTGTCTACAATAATTTCACCTCAAAGGTTGAAGAGACGGTAGATGTGAAGTTTGATGAATTTAACGGCTCGCAAGTAGAGCAATTGCCAATTGATGTAGGAGCCAAAGACCCTTCGGAAGCAATCCAGGACTTGTCTATTGGCAAGATTCGTCCAACGGAGGTGAAGGAGAGTACCTCGTCCATCCAAGTGGAAGCTTCTACCTCACGACAAGGTGAACCAAGAGTTGATATGGAAGCATCCACAAGTGGGACACACGAAGATGAAGAAAACGAGGAAGTGCACCAAGATGAATGCCAACAACCTCCTCCACCACGACAAGAGAACGACAACGTGAACAACGAAGAAGGCCAAGAAGAAGAACAAGATGAAGATGTTCAACCAAGATCCAAGCAAAAGCTTTCACGAGTTCGAGAAAGAATTTCTAAATACCATCCCGTCGAGCAAATCTACAATGATATCCAAACCAGGAGAATCACTCGCTCAAAAACTCGTTTAGCTAACTTTTGTGAACACTATTCATTCATCTCTAGCATTGAACCTACGAAGGTTGAAGAAGCTTTGGAAGATCCGGATTGGATAAATGCCATGCATGAAGAGCTACACAACTTTGAGAGAAATCAAGTTTGGACATTAGTAGAGAAGCCCGACGACAACCACAACATCATCGGTACCAAATGGGTGTTTCGCAACAAGCAAGATGAAGATGGACAAGTAGTTCGCAACAAAGCACGTCTCGTCGCCCAAGGCTGCACTCAAGTTGAAGGTATGGACTATGGTGAGACATATGCCCCTGTTGCTAGACTTGAGTCCATTCGCATCTTACTTGCCTATGCTAATCATCATGATATCACCTTGTACCAAATGGACATTAAAAGTGCTTTTCTACATGGTGAAATAGAGGAGGAAGTTTATGTTAAGCAACCTCCTGTATTTGTCAATCCTAAGAAACCTAATCATGTTTACAAACTTCACAAAGCTCTTTATGGTCTTAAACAAGCTCCTAGAGCATGGTATAAATGCTTGACCAAGTTCCTTATTGAAAAAGGCTTTGAAATTGGAAAAATAGATTCTACTCTTTTTACTAAAAGGGTTAATGGAGAACTATTTGTGTGCCAAATTTATGTCGATGATATTATATTTGGATCAACTAACCCTCACTTTAGTGAAAAGTTTGGAAAGCTAATGTCGGAGAAGTTTGAGATGTCGATGATGAGTGAACTCAAATTCTTTCTTGGTTTGCAAATCAAGCAAACTAAGGAAGGTACCTTTGTCTCTCAAACGAAGTACACCAAGGACTTATTAAAGAAGTTCAATATGCAAGAATGCAAAGGTATGACTACACCCATGCCTACTAGTGGACATCTTGATTTAACCAAAGATGGTGAACCAGTTGATTAAAAGGTTTATCGCTCTATGATTGGTTCATTGTTATATCTATGTTCTTCACGTCCCGATATTATGCTAAGTGTGTGCATGTGTGCATGATATCAAGCCGCTCCTAAATAATGTCATCTTAAGGCCGTGAAAAGGATAGTGAGATACTTAATCCATACACCAAATTTTGGCATTTGGTATCCAAAGAGGGCCTCCTTTAATCTTGTTGGCTACTCTGACTCGGACTATGCCGGTGACAAGGTTGATACAAAGTCCACCTCGGGTACTTGCCAATTTCTTGGTAGATCTCTTGTGTCTTGGTCTTCCAAGAAACAAAACTCGGTAGCCTTATCCACCGCCGAAGCGGAATACACTGCCGCTGGATCATGTTGTGCTCAATTACTTTGGATGACCCAAACTCTTAAAGATTATGGGATATCTGTGAAACATGTTCAATTACTTTGTGACAATGAAAGTGCTATTAAGATTGCTCACAATCTCGTGAAAACATTCTCGAACTAAGCATATTGAAGTTCGTCATCATTTCATTCGAGATCATGTTGCCAAAGGGGACATTAATCTTAAGCATGTTCGCACCGAAAAGTAGTTAGCTGATATATTCACGAAACCACTTGATGAGAAAGTGTTTTGCAGGTTAAGAGGTGAATTGAACATCATTGATGCTTCAAACGTGGAGTAGGAACTCCATTTGATACATGCAAGGCATGAGCCTATGACTAATCCTTGATATTTCTCTTATGTTGACTATCTTATGTCTTGGATATATTTGCACCTTGCATGTTATCTAACCCATGTACGTACTTCGATGAATCTAAATCTATGAGATTGCAACTCACTCACATCTTGAGCAATTTCTATATCACCAAGTCTCTACACAATGGTGGATGAAGACAAGGAAGCATGCAACCATTCAAACATATCCTTTGACAAATTCTATGTTGAGTTTCATGATTGTCATTTTGGATACACAAGTGCTCTTCCTTGCAAAACCTAACCCATGTAGGTAGATGAACTCAAACTCCAAGTGGTGCTCCCAACTCCTGATGAGCTACATCAACCTTGAGCAACCCACACAAGTTCAATTACATGATCATGATCAACACCACTACCCAAGGTATGTTATTCCATCTTAGAGAAGCTTTACTCCAAGTCATGAGTCAAAGCAACTCGACAAGATGTGAATACATCAAAAAGCTTAAACCAAAAATGGTAACCCCATTTTGAGCTTAAACGATGAGTATGACCTATAATCAAGTGATCTCACTTGACTCCTAAGTCAATATACTCTAACATAGGTGACTTTGTCGCCGACCAATTCCAGATGAAGTTCTCTTGTGTTCTTTTCTGTGCTCTTGCATTTGTCTAATGCATGTATGTTTCCCTCTTCAAAAAAAAACTTCATCTAGACTCCCTTTTAGTTTCTTCTCTTTTATTTTCTGTTCTGCATTCCTTTCATCCAATTCAGTGCAAATCTTTCAGTTAATTCCTTGCAAATCCTTGTGAGATCTTACTTGTCTAGTGAGCTGAGGTGACAAGTGTTTTCTCTGCGATGGACTCGGTCTCACCGGTCTGATGCTTTCGGTCCAACCGAATCCTCTCGGTACAACTGAACCATACAACTCGGTGTCACCGATTTCACTATAGGAAAGACATCTTGCCACTTTTTCTGCATTCTTTTTGATCCAGCTCCACTCATTGAATCTTGTCCTCGACCAGCATCCCATTCAACTTGCTGCTTTGTTCTGTGACTCAAGGACCAAACCCATCATGACAAAAATCCAAAAGAACCCTTCTTGGAAATTGATGTCAAAGGGGGAGAGAGAGATCACATCAAAGCTTAATCATATCTATAGGGGGAGAGAATACTCAAGGGAAGAAAGAGCAATTGTCGGTGTCAAAACCAGCGGATCTCGGGTAGGGGGTCCCGAACTGTGCGTCTAGGCAGATGGTAACAGGAGACAAGGGACATGATGTTTTTACCCAGGTTCGGGCCCTCTCGATGGAGGTAAAACCCTACTCCTGCTTGATTAATATTGATGATATGGGTAGTACAAGAGTAGATCTACCACAAGATCAAGGAGGCTAAACCCTAGAAGCTAGCCTATGGTATGATTGTTGTCCCTACGGACTAAAACCCTCCGGTTTATATAGACACCGGAGAGGGCTAGGGTTACATAGAGTCGGTTACAATGGTAGGAGATCTACATATCCGTATCGCCAAGCTGGCCTTCCACGCCAAGGAAAGTCCCTCCCGGACACGGGACGAAGTCTTCAATCTTGTATCTTCATAGTCCAGGAGTCCGGCCAAAGGTATAGTCTGGCTACCCGGACACCCCCTAATCCAGGACTCCCTCAGTAGCCCCTAAACCAGGCTTCAATGACGACGAGTCCGGCGCGCAGATTGTCTTCGGCATTGCAAGGCGGGTTCCTCCTCTGAGGGAGTCCTGGATTAGGGGGTGTCCGGATGGCCGGACTATACCTTCAGCCGGACTCCTGGACTATGAAGATACAAGATTGAAGACTTCGTCCCGTGTCCGGAAGGGACTTTCCTTGGCGTGGAAGGCAAGCTTGGCGATACGGATATATTGATCTCCTACCATTGTTACCGACTTTGTGTAACCCTAACCCTCTCCGGTGTCTATATAAACCGGAGTGTTTTTAGTCCGTAGGACAACATACAGAACAACAATCATACCATAGGCTAGCTTCTAGGGTTTAGCCTCTCCGATCTCATGGTAGATCTACTCTTGTACTACCCATATCATCAATATTAATCAAGCAGGACGTAGGGTTTTACCTCCATCAAGAGGGCCCGAACCTGGGTAAAACTTCGTGTCCCTTGCCTCCTGTTACCATCCGGCCTAGACGCATAGTTCGGGACCCCCTACACGAGATCCGCCGGTTTTGACACCGACATTGGTGCTTTCATTGAGAGTTCCTCTGTGTCGTCGCCGTTAGGCTTGATGGCTCCTACGATCAGCAATAGCGATGCAGTCCAGGGTGAGACCTTCCTCCCCGAATAGATCTTCATCTTCGGCGGCTTCACACTGCGGGCCAATTCACTTGGCCATCTGGAGCAGATCGAAAGCTATGCCCCTGGTCGTCAGGTCAGATTTGGAAGTTTAAACTACATGGCTGACATCCGCGGGGACTTGATCTTCCACGGATCCGAGCCACTGCCGAGCGCGCCGCATTGTCACGACGAGCATGATCTAGCTCTGCCGCCGAACAGTTCCCTGGAGGCCGCACCCGCATCGGCTTCGACCCTTAATTCGGAGCCAACTGCGCTGATCGAGGATGGGTGGTTGGACGCCGCCTCAGGGGCTGCGACCCCAACGGCGATCGAGCCGAACACCAGCCCCGCACTCCGCGAGACTTGTGACTCCAAGGAGTCGGACTCCTCTCCGGACTCCGAACCCTCCGCGCCCCTGCCGATCGAATCTGATCGGGCGCCGATCATAGAGTTTACTGCCGCGGACATCTTTCAGCACTCGCCTTTCGGCGATATTCTGAAGACAGTAAAGTCTCTCTCTTTATCAGGAGAGCCCTGGCCGGACTACGGTCAACAAGGTTGGGATACGGACGCTGAAGAAATTCAAAGCCCACCCACCACCCACTTTGTAGCCACTGTTGACGATTTAACCGACATGCTCGACTTCGACTCCGAAGACATCGACGGTATGGACGCCGATGAAGGAGACGATGAAGAACCAGCGCCTGTTGGGCCCTGGAAAGCCACCTCGTCATATGACGTATACATGGTGGACGCACCAAAAGATGACGACGAGGAGCAGAAGGACACACCGAAGGCTTGTTCCCTCGAGAAGCAGTCAAAGCGGCGACGCAAACGCCGCCCCAAATCCCGCATCGATAGAAATAACGATCACAGACCTAGCGCTGGAGCAGGGCGAACCGCTGCCGGACAACGGCAATCCGGATAATCAAACTGAACAAACAAATTCTATCAAGGATAATGGTCCGGACGACATAACGCCAGACAGGCACACGGAGCAGCAGAACGCCCGTAAAAAGCTTGTTGCCACCACGAGGAGTCTTAAAAAGCAGAAGCAAAGGCTCAAGGCTGCGCAAGACACACTCCAAATCAGATGGAGTAAAATACTCAACACAGCAGCGAGGTACGGCAACAATCGCCCCTCCAAGAGCTACCCAAAGCAGAAGCTGCTACCTGAATTCGATGAGGAGGCCTCAGACCCCCCACAACCAAATATCAAAGCAGCCACCTAGATGGATAGACGACCCCTCTACCAACACAGAGCGGCATACAACGCCACTCATAATACAGCATGCGACCCATGCGAGGGCTCGCGCCCAAAGGACAGCGCAACAAGATCCATCTATAGACCACGCAAGCGTGCCCCAGCATACAATGCAACACAACAAACATCCGAACAACGCGGTACACCCAGCTACAGGGGTGCCACACATCCCCTATGTTTCACCGATGAGGTGCTGGACCATGAATTTCCAGAGGGATTCAAACCCGTAAACATAGAGACATACGACGGAACAACAGACCCTGGGGTCTATATTGAGGACTACATCCTTCATATCCATATGGCTCGAGGAGATGATCTCCACGCCATCAAATACTTACCCCTCAAGCTCAAAGGACCAGCTCGTCACTGGCTTAAAGGCCTCCCCGAAAGCTCCATTGGAAGTTGGGAAGAGCTTGAAGATGCCTTTAGGGCAAATTTTCAAGGGACTTACATCCGACCTCCGGATGCGGACGATTTGAGTCATATAACTCAACAGCCCGGAGAGTTAGCCCGAAAGCTTTGGAACAGGTTTCTTACTAAAAAGAACCAGATTGTCGACTGTCTGGACGCCGAAGCCTTGGCAGCTTTTAAGCATAGTGTCCGTGACGAATGGCTCGCCAGATACCTCGACCAAAATAAGCCGAGAACGATGGCCGCATTAACAAGCCTCATGACCCGCTTTTGTGCGGGCGAGGACAGCTGGTTAGCCAGATGCAGCACCAGCGACCCCAGTACATCTGAAGTTAGAGATGGAAAAGGGAAATCACGGCGCAACAGCAATAACAAATTCTGGAATAAAGAATACAGGACGAAGGGCACGGCACTAAACGCCGGATTCAAAAGCTCTTGGCCAGGTCGGCAAAAGCCGCCCTCTAAAGGCACCAGGGATGAACTGTCCAGCCTCAACAAAATTCTGGACCAAGTATGTCAGATCCATAGTACCCCTGGTAAACCTGCTAATCATACCCACAGAGAATGTTGGGTCTTCAAGCAGTCGGGCAAGCTCAATGCCGTACACAAGGGGGAGGATACACCAAGTGAAGACGAGGACGAGCCTCCCAAGCAAGGCACTGGGGAACAAAAGAAATTTCCACCAGAAGTCAAAACAGTAAACGTGTTACACGTGATTAAGAGAAAAAACAACGCGACACTCCCAGGAAAACATACCCAAGTGCCTGTCACCGTGAAGTCCTGCCACTGGTCGTCTCAACCGATCACTTTCGACCATCGCGATTACGCAGCAAGTATCCGACGCGCAGGATGAGCTGCCCTGGTATTAGACCCAGTAATTGGTAGATATCACTTCACACGAGTCTTGATGGACGGTGGCAGCAATCTAAACCTAATATATCAGGATACAATCCGCGGGATGGGGTTAGACCCAACAAAAATTCGCCATAGCAATACTACCTTTAAAGGAGTAACGCCGGGCCCAGGGGCTCGTTGTACGGGCTCCCTCCTACTACAAGTTATATTCGGCTCCCCCGATAACTTCCGTCGCGAGGATTTAACCTTCCACATCGCTCCGTTCCAAAGTGGCTATCAAGCACTGCTCGGACGCGAAGCTTTCGCTCGCTTTAATGCAATACCACACTATGCCTCCCTCACTCTCAAGATGCCCGGTCCACGTGGCATCATTTCAGTGAACGGAAATATCAAGCGATCTCTGCGCGCCGAAGAGAGTGCGGCTGCCCTGGCAGCCGCGCACTAAAGGCGCCCGGACCAGCGGAAGCATCCAATAGGTCGTCAAGACCTCAGACACAACTAATCAAGTCCGGCGCCGCTATTTATACCGAATAAGTGGTCACACCCCTATTTGTCAATACAAGGGGCTCAACGCGCGCAGACAAGTGGCAATTTTTCTCATCTTGAATTATACATGGTTTCTTTAAAAACTATCTTTTTGCACGACAAATTTTTCACCTAAATTGCTCTCTTTTTATAGACGATCATCGTGCTACACCTGTCCAGGATACGGCACAACAGAGACACAGGCGCAAACGTGCAGCAGGGACCCGCTCCAAGGATTCTTTTTATATTAAGACCCTGCGTAAACCTTTTTACTGTCTCTTGTTGATACATATCCACCGTTGAGAAGGATGCTGACGTCTTGGCATGTGGCCACGCCAGAACAATGCACGTACCTGGACACAAGGGCTTCTTACAAAGGCCATTATTTAGGCCCGGTTTATACCACAAAGACCGAATACCTTAGGGAGTGTCCGGCGTCGCGAGTTTGGCCTTATATGCATCAGCTCCGAATCATTATCTTTGGTCAAATTTTGGGTTTGCCCGGCTCCTGTGTTTTGGTGCCTTACGTTCCGCTTTACCGGCTAAGGTAGCACCAGGAGAACTACTGCGATTGTGCCCTGGTTCATCCGGATGAGCACCTCAGTAGAGAAAGCCGAAAACTGACTGTCATGATATAGCGTGAGACTGGTCAACCACCCGATGACCTGTTGGAATGTTAGAATTCCTCCGCCTTAACGAAGGGCCGTTTTCCGGCCAGGCATGTACGCACCCCGGGATCGGGAGAGTGCGGAGCCACCAAGGGCTATCTAGTAGCCCCACTGTCAAACTCCTATGGCTAAGTGAAAGTGCTAAAGCATTATAGTCCGGTTGCCTCGCTCGCTCCTATATCACCTCCTTAATAGGACCAAGATGTTGGGTTAAGTGTGAACTCGTGTTTTTTGCAAGCACCTCCACATTATATGCGTGGGGGTTGAAGCCGACGGCTGCAATCTTTCAGGTTATACACATGTATACATAAACGGCCGCCCAGGAGGCATCATATTACTTTCAGGCAAAAGTATAAAAATAGCCTTATAAAAATTTATAAAAGCATTTCGCTTACAATAAGATTACATATCACTCAAACATAATATTTTTTGAGCACTGGGTCTCTATCAAACGAGCACCCTCAAGAACTTCTTCAAAGTAGTGCTCAGCAGCCATTCGACCTATGACCGAATCCCGCGCTGCAACAGTGGCAGCATCCATCTCCGCCCAGTATGCTTTAACACGGGCAAAGGCTATCCATGAGCCCTCTATGCACGCGGACCTCTTCATCGCATTAATGCGCGGCACCACGTCAAGGAGCTGCTGCACCAAGCTGAAATAGCTGTTCGGTTTTGGCCTTTCTGGCCATAGCTGATCCACAACAGACCTCATGGCGAGTCCAGACAACCTATTCAGTTCGGCCCATTCAGCTAATTGGTCAGTTAATGAAAGCGGATGCTCGGGAGAATGGAATTGTGTCCAAAACAGCTGCTCCACTTCACGGTCCATCTGACCCTGGAAGTACTTGGCCGCATCGGCAACGCTCGCCGCCAAATCCATATACACATCCTCCGAACTCCACAGCCGATCCAGAGAGGCATACCGTGGATCTCCGAACTTCCTCCGCAACATAAAGGATTTCCCAGCTACAATATCCCTGGCTTCCCGCAGCTCCTCCTTCGTCGCCCTCACAGCAGAGCAGATGTCTTTTCTCGTCGCAGCAGCCTTCTCAAGGTCCGATGCCTTCGCTAGGTTTTCCTTTTCAAGAACCCGGCAATGGTCGGCGGCGGCTTTTAATTCTATGGCCATCTTGGCCATCTTATCTCGGCTCTCGCCATGCGCGGCCTTCTCGGTTTTCAATTCTTCGGCCGCCTTCAAAGCAGCCGCATTACTAAACCTCGCTTGTTCCTTGGCTCGGGCAAGTTTTGCCCGCAAGGCTTCAACAGTGGCAGCTCCATCTGCAGGCACAACATATTAAAGATACTGGCATCATGCTGCTCTTACTATGTGGAGTTTACCAGATAATGACACTTACCCTGTGCCTCGTCAAGCCTTTTGTTAACAAGCTCGATGTCGGCGTCTGCCGCATCCAACTGCCGTTTTAAATGGCAAACTCGCTAGTCCGGCTAGCCACCAGAGCTTCCATCACCTGCACATAGAGGCAGTATGGCTATTACCTAGGAATATGATCCTCTGTTCGTCGTCGTTTCCGACGACAACCAGAGTCTCAGGGGCTACTATCTACACAGGGCACACCTAGCATGTGCAGGACTCATACATTATTTTACGTACCTCAAAGCCTGTCAGTAGACTCATAAAAGCTTCATGCAATCCACTTTCGGCGGACGAGATTCTCTCCATCACCGTATTCATCAGCACACGGTGTTCATCTGGGATGGCCGCTCGCCCCACCAACTCCCTCAAAACATCCGATCGCACACCAGACGGTGCCGGACTCTTTTTTCCGCTCTCTTCGGGAGCCGGACACTGGGAGCTTCGGGGGTCAATGGGATTATCTTCTGGCCTCACCGGACCCGGAGAGGCCCTCCGCGACGACACTTCGGGGTCACCCTCTTCCGGAGCGGAGGAGTCCGGAGGGGGTGTTTCTCTCTCCATCATCTCTGGAAGAAGATCCCCCGAAGACGAGCTCATTTGAGAGGGGCTAAGGCCCGAACTGCAAAGATATATGCGGTGGTTATTTTCTCAGAAGAAAAAGATGGCATACCTGTACTATTAAAGTATTTCGGGTCACTTACGACTCGCTGGAGAATAGATCCCCCCGCGGACTTTGTGCGGCAAAAGCACCCCCAAAGGTAGGACCCTCTGTGGGAGACTTCTTCTCCCGTTTGGAAGCTTCGGCGTCCGAATCCCCGGGCGCAGTACTTTTCCTCCTTCGGTCGTCTTCCTTCATGGAGATGCTCGCTCCCTCGGTTAGAATGGGCAGCGTTGGGGGCCCGCGTCCGCCCGTATTATCCTTCCCAGTATCTTCCTTCAAGGGCTCCGAGCAAGGTGCGACCTGGAGCATCTTTTCCAATACCGGATTGTCCAAACCCTCAGGGAGGGGGGCCAAACACCGAATCAACTTCGCCTTTGTTAGCCAGTCCTGGTCAAAAAGCGAACTCTCAGAAATAACTTCGTAACAAATGAGAGATAGTATGTTCGGCCGGAAGATTCCTTACCTGTTCGGCGGCGCGGTTACTGCTCAGGCCCACGTCCTTGGTGATTTCCGGACACTCTACCCGAGGTCCGAAGAATGACTTGTACATCTCCTCGTGCGTCAGGCCGAGGAAATTTTGGATGACACGCGGTCCCTCAGGATTGAACTCCCACAAGCGAAGGGGCCGGCGTTTGCAAGGCTGGACTTGACGAACCAGCATAACTTGTATTACCGCAACCAAACTAAAATCTCCATTGAAGAGATCTCGAATGCGTCTTTGCAGTATAGGCACGTCCTTGGCTGGACCCCAGCTCAGACCTCTGCTGATCCATGACATCAGTTGTGGTGGAGGGCCCGAGTGGAAAACAGGGGCGGCCGCCCACTTGGCACTTCGAGGAGCTGTGATGTAGAACCACTCCTGTTGCCACAATTCAGACACCTCTAGAATGGAACCTTTGGGCCATGGAGCTCCCGTCATCTTGCATATTGAGGCACCTCCACACGCTGCATGTTGCCCCTCGATCATCTTCGGCTTTACCTCAAAGGTCTTGAGCCACAAGCCAAAGTGAGGGGTAACCCGGAGGAAGGCCTCACACACGACAATAAATGTCGTGATATGAAGAAAGGAGTCCGGAGCTAGATCATGGAAGTCTAGCCCGTAATAAAACATCAAACCCCTGACGAAATGATCCAGAGCAAGGCCTAGACCTCGGAGGAAGTGGGAGACGAACACGACGCTCTCGTTGGGTTTGGGGGAGGGGACGGCCTGCCCTCGGGCAGGCAGCCGATGCACAACCTCGGCGGTCAGATATCTGGTCTCCCTCATCTTTTTGATGTCTTCTTCCGTGACGGAGGAAGGCACCCATTGGCCTTGAAGGCTAGATCCGGACATGATTGAAGGTTCGGAGCACCTGACCTGAACTTCGGGTGTTTGAGCTTGAGGTGGGGGAAGGATTCGATTGAGCACGGGAGGGAAAGAATAAAAGCCTTGTCCCTTTATAAAGAGGGTGAATATCAAGCGTCCTCTCCGTGGCCGTTTGGACTTGCCTATAGTCTAGGAGTCCTAGAAGCGGTTGGGTTACCCACGCCCGTATTGATGAGAATCCCGGAATAAGGGGACACGATCTCTGCTTTAACAAGACGTGCCAAGGAAACAGCCTCGCATGACGCGCTGAGGTGGGATGACAAAACGAATAAAGGCTTGGCCGTGGTGCGTCGCACTACGGAATACGTCAGCAGATTAGATTTGTGTAAATATTATTCTCTCTATGGCAATATGTGGAAACTTATTTTGCAGAGCCGGACACTATCTTTGTGTTCAAAATCTTCTATGAAGTACCTGGAGGAGGAACCCGCCTTGCAATGCCGAAGACAATCTGCGCGTCGGACTCGTCGTCATTGAAGCCTGGTTCAGGGGCTACTGAGGGAGTCCTGGATTAGGGGGTGTCCGGAGGGCCGGACTATACCTTCAGCCGCACTCCTGGACTATGAAGATACAAGATTGAAGACTTCATCTCGTGTCCGAAAGGGACTTTCCTTGGCGTGGAAGGCAATCTTGGCGATACGGATATATAGATCTCCTACCATTGTAACCGACTTTGTGTAACCCTAACCCTCAACGGTGTCTATATAACCCGGAGGGTTTTTGTCCGTAGGACAACATACAGAACAACAATCATACCATAGGCTAGCTTCTAGGGTTTAGCCTCTCCGATCTCGTGGTAGATCTACTCTTGTACTACCCATATCATCAATATTAATCAAGCAGGACGTAGGGTTTTACCTCCATCTAGAGGGCCCGAACCTGGGTAAAACTTCATGTCCCTTGCCTCATGTTACCATCCGGCCTAGACGCACAGTTCCGGACCCCCTACCCGAGATCCGCCGGTTTTGACACCGACATCCTCCAAGTACTTCATAGAAGATTTTGAACACAAAGGTAGTGTCCGGCTCTGCAAAATAAGTTTCCACATATTGGCATAGAGAGAATAATATTTACACAAATCTAATCTGCTAACGTATTCCGTAGCGTGACATCACACCACGGCCAAGTCTTTATTCGAATCGTTTTACTGTCCCACCTCAGCGCGTTTAGCGAGGCGGTTTCCTTGGCACGTCTTGTCAAAGCAGAGATCGTGTCCCCTTGTTCCGGGATTCTCATCACACCCAACCGCGCCATTGATTATGGTGCTGGGGAGATAAGCAAGTTTTACCAGGCTGGTGGGGACGCATAGTCGCGTCCACCCATATAAGGGGATAAGGATCCACCTTTTCATCCACGCCTTCTTCTTCCTTTGCCTATCCATTTCCGCGCACTCGAGCTCCAGCGCCCAAGTTCGCACACCCCACCTCAACCTTCTCCAGCTATGTCCGGAGCGGGAGGCAAGTGGATGGTCTCCTCCGTCATGGAGGGACACATCAAAAAACTGAGGAAGGCCAGATACTTGTCTAAAGACATTGTGCACCGGCTTCCCGAAGAGGGGCAGCTCATCCCCACCCCTGGACCCCATGAGAGGGTGGTGTTCCTCCCCCATTTCCTCCGTGGACTGGGTTTCCCTCTCCACCCATTTGTCCGAGGGCTCATGTTCTACTATGACCCGGATTTCCACGATCTGGCCCCGAACTTCATCCTCAACATCTCGGCGTTTATCGTCGTGTGCGAGGCTTTCCTCTGCATCCGTCCCCATTTCAGCCTATGGCTTAAGACTTTCAATGTCAAGACAAAGGTGGTGCGTGGCAACCAGGCCGAATGCGGAGGCGCCATGGTGGGAAAGATGCCCAACATCCTATGGCTCGAGGGCTCCTTCGTGGAGACCCTAAAGGGGTGGCAATCGGGGTGGTTTTACATCACCGAGCCGCGCGACCCTGAATGGGTCGCAGCCCCCGAGTTCCGATCCGGACCCCCTACGCGGCTCACCTCCTGGAAAGAGATGGGCCTGTAGTGGGGTAAAAAAGGAGAGCTGACCGGACTCCAAACATGCGTCCAAACCCTGGTGGACAAGAAGCTCAAACTTGTCAACGTAGTCTAGGTCATGCTCATCTGCCAGATCCTCCCGTGTCAACAACGAGCTTTCAACCTGTGGGAGTTCGACCCGGCGCAGCACCGAACTCCAAGCGGGCTCTTCGACATGACGTACGAAGATGCCTGGCAGGTGCTTTTCAAGGGCACCGAGGCCCCCGCATCCGCTACCGAGGATCGCGGATTCAGCACGCAGCGTCACGCTAGTGCGGTAAGTTGTTTTTACCTTTTATAGTGTATTACTTTTTCATAGTTTGACTCCATGCGGGATCTAAGATCCCTTACCTTTGACAGGATTGGCAGGAGACATCTAGACAGATCAACTGTCCGGCTCCTTTGCCCGAAGGCCCAATGGACGCTCGCTTGGCGAAGCTGCTGGTTCCGGCACCCTATGTGGTGCCGGAGAAGAAGGCCAGGAAGACGGCCACGGGGACTCGAAAGAGCGCCCGGCGCCTGGAGGTGTCGGATTCATCATCTGACGACTCCAAGTCGCACTCCTCCCGTGAAGACGAGGAGGAGGAAGAAGAGACCTCTCCCCCTCCAACGGGGGGAGGGAAGAAAGGAAGGCCGCCCCAACTGGGGAGGCCGAAGGGTCCAAGAAAGGGAAGACTCTTCCTCCGGACTACTCCACCAACGCCGACGACGGCGAAGAGGAGTGGCTGCACAGGGCCAAGCCCCTGGCGAGATCGTAAGTATTCGGACACCAGAGCAATTCATAGTGTTCCTTTCTTGCACAGCTCCTCCTTACGCCGAATATGACTATGCAGTCCGCCCAAGGCCGGGCTCGACGAGTCGTCGAGCGGCTCCCTGGATTCGTCGGACGTGAATTGACTTCCGCCCGCTACCTCCCCCCACCCTACGGACGACGCCGAGGTGCTGTCCCAACAGGTTCCAAGCCAGGAGGAGGTGGTCCTGGAGGCGCCGCAAGGCGACCTCCCGGACTCCAGGCGTAAAGGGGATAAAACCCCCAAGGGCTCCAAGTCCGTCCTTGAGCCGGACACCGCGCCGGAACCTTCAACGGTTCCAGACTCCGGTAGGCAGCCTCCTTCCACGAGGAGCAAGCCTACCGAGCCGGTGACCTCCGTCCAACCGGAGCCATCGGACAATTTGCTGGAGGTGCTTAATGGCGCCTCCATCAACGAGGAGCACCGCACTATTATGAGTGTGGTGATCCAGAAGGTTCAGTCCGCCAAGAGCGGACTGACTGAAGCCTGTGCCAGCCTTCTAACAGGCTTTGAGGTAAGTAAAGAATATGTAAAAATATTACCGCATAGACAGTAGCCCCTGGTGCTCTGTTCGGCGTTCGGAAAGAAAAGCCGAATAGAGGATCTAATAACATTCGCAGGAGTCTAACATAATCAAGTCAATATGCGTATGCAGGCTTCGTTGTTGGCCTCCGCCGCACTGACTGCGGAGGTGGATGCGCTGAAGCAAAACCTCGCGCGGTCCGAGAACAATCTCGGCCATGCCAAGACGCAACTCGAGGAGAAGGAAGGTAAGTAATACCTTGCGCAAGTATATAGAGAAGATGTGGTTGCAAAAAATGACAGGATCAACATGCTATTATAGGGTCCACGACCGAGGTGGCAACCCCGAAGAAAGCATTGTCCGAGGCCGAAAACAGAGCGGCCGCGGAGCGCACAGAGAGAGGGAAGCAGGAGGCGCGGGTGGAGGAGGTGCAGAAAGAGCTCCAGGCTCTCGTGAAAAAACACGAGAGTTTGGAGCTTGACTCAAAGACGCAAGCGTCCGAGCTTGCGGCAGCCCTCGAAAGCGCGAAGTCTGCCAAGGCCGAAGCCCAGAAAGCCCTCCAAGAAATTGAAGCGATGAAGAAGATAGCGGCGGGTAAGGCATTCATTATGCAAAGCAAGCACGTGAAAGGTTTTCCCGAGTCCGGAGCTCTCCAGGAGCATTCGCAGATTTGCCCTGCAATGCGTCTGATGCTGCCTCCTACTACCGATCTGAGGAGGGGAGCTCGACGGAGAAGGTGTTCTGGTCTCAGTATGCTGAGGCTGGACACCTGGTGCCTTTGAGCGACCAGCTGAAGCAAATTGTCGAGCTCCACAAGGTGGCCGAACAGGCCATAAAGGGACTCATAGTTCGGCTTTGGCCTGGAGAGGCTCTGCCTGGGAGCTACTTCGGGCTGGTGAGGCGGCTGGTGGATGCCTGTCCACAGCTTGAAGTAATCAAGCTCTCCGTCTGCATCGAAGGTGCCCGTAGGGCGCTTGCCCGTGCTAAAGTGCACTGGGGCAAGATGGATGCGGAGAAGCTGGTGAAGGACGGGCCGCCGCCGGGCAAGGAGCATCGCGTCCCGGAAGCGTATTATGAGGGCGTCCTGAAGGGTGCCCACCTTATAGAGGATGAATGCTCCAAAGATGTAATTTTTGAGTAAACTCGCATTTGTGATCATGTACGCTAAAAACTTGTTCATATGCGCTAAGCAACGCTTTTGAATTTAAAATATTACCTTCTGCGCGGCCGTTTATCAAATTTGAGAGATGGCGAGTCGTCGGCTTCTGCCCCCATGCCACGAGTGCTGGGGTGTTCGGGATAAACATGAGCGCTCTTTTTCCCATTCTTGGGTCCTTCAAGGGAGGCGCTCAACACAACAAACAAGGCAATCGGACTATAATGCTTGAACACTCTCACTTAGCCATAGAATTCTATAATTTTAAATTTCGGCGAAGCCCCTAGTGTTCGGAAGACCGAGTTCGGGGCGCTCTCCACGCCTAGGCCGGACAAAGCCGACTCCTCGCTCTAAGTGGCATAAGTCTTTAGGGACTCGAAAACCTCTCGAACAGCGACCAGCTCTCGCCTCATCATGACGGTCAGTTTTAGCTTTCTCTACCGAGGTGCTTAGCCCAGCTCAACTGGGGCACAATCGCAGTAGTTCTCTTAGTGCTACCTTAGCCGATATAACAGAACGTAAGGTACCAAAACATAGGAGCCGGGCAAACCCAACTATTGACCCAAGACATGATTCAGAGCCGATGCATATAATGCTATAAGTTCGGGGTGCCGCACTTGTGAAAGTGTTCGGACTTGTCACACCGTATTGTGGGGTACTTAAGCTACTGGCCTATTGGCCGTACCAAAGTGTACGGCTGCAACATCTCATTAATGAACATATATTCGTAAAAAAGAGTAATGCAATAATAGACGGAAGCTATGCATTGTTTATTTAAAAAGGCTGTGACCGAAGCAGAACGATACAAATATTGCGATAAGCAAATAGTCCTTTCCAGGGGCGAGCTGCGGAATGGTATGTGAAACAGGTATACTGCTCGTTATAGAGACCACCTTAGAGTTCCATAGTGCGCCGTAGATTTCTGCTCCCCTGGTTGTTGTATCATTTGTGCGGCAATTGTACTACCGGACAGGCCTTCCGAAGAGTGGAGTCCTGAAAGTAAGAGAAAATGAAGAAGTAGGCAGCCCCTAGTGCGGTTTAAGCCGTTTTTCGGGCGTGCCATGATGGTGCCCCTCCCCCTTTGTGCATGGTATTTCCAGAGCGTAGTTATGTACGCGCAACACAGGTTTGGCAAGTTCGCGAGGGCTGGGGTTGGGGCCGCATTGCTACGCTTGCTCGGAACGTGCCAGGCGGTCTTGTTGTAGGTTACTCCAGGCGCGCTTGACGGTGTCCAGACGTTTAATGGCCAGACTGGAGAATTGCCTTGAGAGGCTGCTTTGTACTTCCGCTGCGATAGCCGCCGTATGCTCCTCCGTTCGGAGAGAGTGTTCGGTGTTTCCATTGACCGTGATGACTCCTCGAGGGCCTGGCATCTTGAGTTTGAGGTATGCATAGTGTGGCACCGCATTGAACTTGGCAAATGCGGTTCACCCAAGCAGTGTGTGATAGCCACTGCGGAACGGGACTATGTCGAAAATTAACTCCTCGCTTCGGAAATTATCCGGAGATCCGAAGACCACTTCAAGTGTAACTGAGCCTGTACAGTTGGCCTCTACACCTGGTATGACGCCTTTAAAGGTCGTTTTAGTGGGTTTAATCCTCGAGGGATTGATGCCCATTTTCCGCACTGTATCCTGGTAAAGCAGGTTTAGGCTGCTGCCGCCATCCATAAGGACTCTAGTGAGGTGAAATCCGTCAATAATTGGGTCTAGAACCAATGCGGCGAATCCGCCATGACGGATGCAAGTGGGGTGGTCCCTTCGATCAAAAGTGATGGGGCAGGAAGACCATGGGTTGAACTTTGGGGCGACTGGCTCCATCACGTATACGTCCCTTAGCGCACGCTTCCGCTCCCTCTTGGGGACGTGGGTTGTGTATATCATGTTCACCGTCCGCACTTGTGGGGGAAAACATTTCTGTCCACTGTTGTTCGGCAGCCAGGGCTCCTCCTTGTCATCGCTATGCAGCCCCTTGTCTCTGCTTTCGGCATTTAACTTGCCTGCCTGCTTGAACACCCAACAATCCTTGTTGGTGTGATTGGCTGGTTTTTTGGGGGTGCCATGTATCTAGCATGAGCGGTCGAGTATTCGGTCCAAACTGGACGGGCCCGGAGTATTTCTTTTGAATGGCTTTTTCCGCTGACCAGGTTTAGAGCCTCTGAATCTGGCATTAACTGCCGTATCCTGAGCATTGTCGCCGTTAATGCGGTGCTTTTGCTTGTTGCGACGCGACCTGCCACTGCTGTCCTTGGTATCCGAATTACCAGGGCTCTTGGCCATGTTATTGCTGCGATCTAGCCAGCTGTCTTCTCCCGCGCAAAAGCGGGTCATAAGTGTCGTGAGGGCTGCCATAGATTTCGGCTTTTCCTGTCCTAGGTGCCATGCAAGCCACTCGTCGCGGATGTTATGCTTGAAGGCTGCTAGGGCCTCTGCGTCCGGACAGTCGACAATTTGATTTTTCTTGGTTAGGAACCGTGTCCAGAATTGTCTGGCCGATTCCTCTGGCTGCTGAATTATGTGGCTAAGGTCATCGGCGTCTGGTGGTCGCACATAAGTTCCCTGGAAATTGTCGAGGAATGCGGTTTCCAGGTCCTCCCAACAACCAATTGATTCTGCTGGCAAGCTGTTAAGACAATGCCGAGCTGGTCCTTTAAGCTTGAGCGGGAGGTATTTGATCACGTGTAGGTCATCACCGTGGGCCATGTGGATATATGAAGGAGATAGTCCTCGATCCATATCGCAGGATCTGTTGTGCCATCGTATGATTCGATGTTCACGGGTTTGAAACCCTCGGGGATTTGATGATCCATTACTTCATTTGTGAAGCATAGTGGGTGTGCGGCGCCTCTGTATTGGGCTATATCACTACACAACTCAAACGAGCTTTGTCTACTATGTTCGGCCCGACCGGATTTACTGTATCCGGAGTGACGATTACCGTCTCATGCCGTGGGGCGCCCACGCGATCTGTAGATCGATCTTGTTTGCCTTGCATTGTCCTCCAATATATCTCGCAGGTCTGGCACATTTTCCCATGCCTTGGTATTTTTTGAGCGGCGCCGGGGTGCGGCTTGAGTGGAGGGCCAAGAGGCCTCTCTGTCGCGGCCACGGGGTGGCCGGTCGGCCGCATCATGCGCTGGTGATGTAGATTTAGGTGCTTCCTCCTCTAATCGGGGTAGCAACCTGCGCTTTGGGTAGCTCTTGGAGGGGCGTTCGAGTTCATACTCTTCGTCCGCAAGGACTTCAGTCCATCTGTCGGCTAGCAAATCTTGATCAGCTCTAAGCTGTTGCTGTTTTTTCTTGAGGCTGCTCACCGTGGCCATAAGACTGCGTTTGAAACTCTCTTGTTCGACGGGATCCTCTGGCACGACAAATTCGTCGTCGTCGAGGCTTGCCTCGTCTTCGGAGGGAGGCATATAATTATCGTCCTCGACCTCTCTATCTGCCGCTCTCTCATGAGGGCTGGCTTCTCCATCCTCCTGTGCTAAATATTGCTGGAGGTGGTTGTCTTCGGCACTGTCCGGGGTGTTATTATCTCCCATGCCGGAATCACTGTTTTTGCTTTGGTGGGATTTAGAGCGGCGCCGCTGATGCCGGCGCTTAGGCTGCTTCTTGGAGGGGTCATCCTCCACTATTCCATCGCCATTGCCTTCTTTTGGGGTGTCCACCATGTATATATCATACGACGAGGTGGCTTTCCAGTGCACTATAGGCGCTGGTTCTTGATCGTCTCCTGCATCGGCGTCCATACCGTCGATGTCTTCGGAGTCGAAGTCGAGCATGTCGGTTAAATCATCGAGAGTGGCTACGAAGTGGATGGTGGGTGGGCTTTGAATTTCTTCATCATCCGCATCCCAACCTTGCTGACCATAGTCTGGCCAGGGCTCTCCTGATAAAGAGAGAGACTTTAGTGAATTCAGAATATCGCCGAAGGGTGAGTGCTGAAAGATGTCCGCGACGGTGAACTCCATGATCGGCGCCCAATCGGGTTCGATCGGTAGGGGCGCGGAGGGCTCGGAGCCTGGAGAGGAGTCCGGCTCCTTGGAGTCACGGGCTTCGTAGAGAATAGGGTTGGTGTTCAGCTCGATCGCCATAGAGATTGCAGCCCCCGAGGCGGTGTCCAACCACCCATCCTCGATTGGCGCAGTTGGCTCCGAATTAAGGGTTGGAGCTGATGCGGGTGCGGCCTCCAGGGCACTGTTCAGCGGCAGAGCTAGATCATGCCCATCGTGATAGTGCGGCGTGCTCGGCTGCGGCTCGAATCCGTCGAAGATCAAGTCTCCGCGGAGGTCGACCGTGTAGCTCAAACTTCCAAATCTGACCTGATGGCCAAGGGCGTAGCTTTCGATCTGCTCCAGATGACCAAGCGAATTGGCCCGCAGTGCAAAGCTACCGAATACGAAGATCTGTCCGGGGAGAAAGGTCTCACCCTGGATCGCATTGCTGTTGATGATCAGAGAAGCCTTCGGGCCTAAAAGTGATGACACAGAGGAACTCTCAATGAAAGCACCAATGTCGGTGTCAAAACCGGCGGATCTCGGGTAGGGGGTCCCGAACTATGCGTCTAGGCGGATGGTAACAGGAGACAAGGGAAACGATGTTTTTACCTAGGTTCGGGCCCTCTCGATGGAGGTAAAACCCTACTCCTGCTTGATTAATATTGATGATATGGGTAGTACAAGAGTAGATCTACCACGAGATCAAGGAGGCTAAACCCTAGAAGCTAGCCTATGGTATGATTGTTGTCCCTGCGGACTAAAACCCTCTGGTTTATGTAGACACCGGAGAGGGCTAGGGTTACATAGAGTCGGTTACAATGGTAGGAGATCTACATATCCGTATCGCCAAGCTTGCCTTCCACGCCAAGGAAAGTCCCTTCTGGACACGGGACGAAGTCTTCAATCTTGTATCTTCATAGTCCAGGAGTCCGGCCGAAGGTATAGTCTGGCTATCCGGACACCCCCCTAATCCAGGACTCCCTCAGTAATCATCAAAGACCGCAGATGCTTGGTGTTCAAGAGGAGAGAAGTCACATGTCTTCAAGAGGGGAAAGACATGTTCATATTTGCTCGTTTGCATTAGCTCTGTTTATTTCCTTTGAGCTCTGATTTTGCTCTGATTTTCTATTCCCTATCTTCTCCCAGTATCCCATGCTAGATTCAGGGGGAGCAAGACATCTAAGGGAAGGAAATCCTTGAATTTATTGCACATCTTTACCTTTGGGGACATGTCTATATCCAATGTGGTACTTAGTACTCACTCTATATGTCATCCCAGTCTTGGTACTCTTGTGGTTTCTTTTGTTTGCTCTGGCCAGTAGGTGTATCTGTGTTATCTAACCTTGTTTACGCAGGTTCATCCCATCCTAAGCCAACTCAACACCACAAGGTAAGTATATGCATCACAGTCATGTGTATGAGAAATTCTTGCTGATGTACATACTGTTTGCAAGAAGGACTCATGAGCATGAAGGTACATTTATCATATTCACATCATTTTGCTCTGATGCATATAGCCAAGATACATGTAACACATTGCTTACTCTGTCATGTTTATGCATTCACATGCTCCTATATTCCATATTCACATGATTGCATACATGTAGGGGGAGCCTATGCATGTTACATGTCTTTCCAAAGCTTTACTTACTATTCTCTATATCTTTATCTAAAGCTTTGATGTATGTTGTCATCAATTGCCAAAAAGGGGGAGATTGAAAGCACAAGTGCTCCCTAGGTGGTTTTGGTAATTGATGTCAACATATCTCTTGTTGGACTAACACTTTTACTTAGTATGTTTCAGATAAGTTCAACAATGAAGTGGCATGGACTAGAGGATGTGGAACCCCTTCAAGATGCTAAGGACAAAAGGATTGGCTCAAGATCCAAGCACAAGACTCTACATTTTCTATTTTAGTGATCCAAGATCACATTGAATCTATAGGAAAAGCCAATACTATCAAGGAGGGATGAGGTGTTGCTTAATGAGGCTCTTGCTCAAAATGCTTAGTGATATGCTCCAAAGCCCTCAACTACTTTCTCACATCCACATATGACCTAAACCAAAAGTCAAACTCGGCCCCACCGATTCTTTCTACCCGGCGCCACCGAGTTCAGATGTCATAGCCACTGCCACAAATCCTAGGCAAATCAGTCTCACCGATAGGGATCTCGGTCTCACCGAGATGGAATTGCAATCTCTCTGTATGGATTTATTACGAAAATCGGTCTCACCGAGTTTGCGTAATCGGTCCTACCGAGTTTTCATTGTAAACTCTTTGTTTCCTTTTCGTAACATTTCGATCTCACCGAAATGAGCGAATCGGTCCCACCGAGTTTACCTGACCAACTCTCTGGTTAGCTTATTACCAAAATCGGTCTCACCAAGTTTGTGTAATTGGTCTCACTGAGATTACGTTATGCCCTAACCCTAACCATATCGGTCCTACAGAGTTGCATGTCGGTCCCAACGAAAAACCTAACGGTCACTAGATATGCTGAATCGGTCCGACCGAGTTTACCAATTCGGTCCCACCGAGATTGGCAAGTTGTGTGTAACGGTTAGATTTTGTGTGGAGGCTATATATACCCCTCCACCTCCTCTTCATTCGTGGAGAGAGCCATCAGAATGTGCCTACACTTCCAACATACATTTTCCGAGAGAGAACCACCTACACTTGTGTTGAGGCCAAGATATTCCATTCTTACCATATGAATCTTGATCTCTAGCCTTCCCCAAGCTGCTTTCCACTCAAATATTCTTTCCACCAAATCCATATCCTGTGAGAAAGAGTTGAGTGTTGGGGAGACTATCATTTGAAGCACAAGAGCAAGGAGTTCATCATCAACACACCATTTGTTACTTCTTGGAGAGTGGTGTCCCCTAGATTGGCTAGGTGTCACTTGGGAGCCTCGGACAAGATTGTGGAGTTGAACCAAGGAGTTTGTAAGGGCAAGGAGATCGCCTACTTCATGAAGATCTACCGCTAGTGAGGCAAGTCCTTCGTGGGCGACGGCCATGGTGGGATAGACAAGGTTGATTCTTCATGGACCCTTCGTGGGTGGAGCCCTCCGTGGACTCGCGCAGCCGTTACCCTTCGTGGGTTCAAGTCTCCATCAACGTGGATGTATGATAGCACCACCTATCGGAAGCACGTCTAAAAAATCTCCGTGTCTCCAAATTGCGTTTGCACACTCCAATCCCATCCTTTTACATTCTTTCAAGTTGCATGCTTTACTTTCCGCTGCTCATATACTCTTTGCATGCTTGCTTGATATGTATTGTGTTTGTTAAACTTGTGCCAAAATTCCACTTCAACTTAAAGAAATTAAAAACTGCAACTTTTGGTACTTAGTGTCTAATCACCCCCCCTCTAGACACCTCTTCTCGATCCTTTCACCTCCCTTGCCGGGCAGGCGAGCCTGGCAAGGTCGAGCTTGCCCCGAAGGCAAGTCCCAAGACTGCCCCGGCAAGCTTGCCGGGGACGCTGAGGGTGGGTTCCCCTGCCAAGGCTCCACCGCTCCACCTCACAAAAACGCAAGTCACCGGTTGGTGCGGTGTCAAGCCCCCAAGTGACTAAGTGGTTGTCATTTGGCACGTGGCAGCCATTTCCTAAGGAAATCACCTCCAAATGATACCCGTATAGAGAAGTGTCATGTAGGCATGCGAGAAGGTGTCGGAACGGCGTGGCAAGGCTTGCCAGCCTCCTCCACAATGTGACATTTAGCCGTGCATTTAATGCACCTTGTCCTGTCCATAGAGTTAGGTATGATAACATTGTTTGCTATCTACTCAGTAAACAATGACTGATTTGCCATTGTGGTGCCCCCTTGATCTATAAAAGGAGGGTCGTGGCAATCTTA
Source organism: Triticum urartu (assembly GCF_056163025.1). Classification (NCBI taxonomy): domain Eukaryota; kingdom Viridiplantae; phylum Streptophyta; class Magnoliopsida; order Poales; family Poaceae; genus Triticum; species Triticum urartu. Next base: position 273,613,682 of record NC_141873.1, on the reverse strand, counting down.
GAAAGGATTTGGACCCTTGTACACTCATACGCGCATAGCTGCTCTCGCCCCGAGGCAACCTTGCTTGGCTAGAGCGCCGCGTCTCCACCACGGCCCTCTGATCAATTCACCAAAGCAGTAGTAGGGTTTTATGCCTCATGGCGGCCCGAACCTAGGTAAAAACTGCCCATGTGATTGCTATCGCGCTGCTCTGCGCCCTCCGCTCTTCGTGCAATGTGCTCTCCCCCTGCCGAACCACAAGGGGCTGATGGTCGCATAGGTTGTCGTGTTTTCCCACAACATCTTTCGCGCGCCAGGTAGGTGGAAGTGCTTGCGCGAACCCGAGAGCATACACAACGCGTCATCTTCATCACTATTTTGTTCTTCGACGGCTTCATCATCCATGGCGCCCAAGAAGAAGCCCGGTGCTGCAGCTCACCCATCCACCTCGAAGGCCCCGTCGCACGCGACGGCCGATGTCATGGAAGCCATGGGGATGCATGGGGACGTGGCCGGCGCAGGCAGCGCCGTCACCACCTCCCCTGTGGCCAAAGCGGGAGCAGGAGGCACCGGAGAAGGACAACGCCAGCAGCATCCCAGCGGCCACGCTCCACAAGGCGTAGGCAGAGAGATTATCTGATCTCCGCCTCTCCGTCCTACCAGAGAGCGCAGCCGCAGCGATGACGCTCGCTCTGGGGCGAACCGCAATCCTCCGGCCGCCCCACTGCGGGTACGGCTACACGACATGCGCCACCCCTGGAGCGAGCTGGCCGAGCCGATGCGCCAAATGGAGCCACCGACCCCAAGCACATCCGGCTCGTCACCACGCCACCCTGGCAACTGGCTCACGACAACAAGAGCATGGCGCTGCCATTACCGGTCGGGCGACGTTACGGTCTACGTCGTCATCCATGCCGAGCACTTCTTCAGAGACCATGGCGTGAGCCCAACTCCTGTTGAGATTCCCGCCGGTGGCCGATCAGATGGATGAGTGGAGAGCCACCATTCAGAGCCTGTTTGGTTTCACCGAGGCGGGAGGATCACAACGAGAGGACCCATCACGGCATCCACAGACGGCGACAATGGCCCGAGCCGCTGGCTGTACCGAAGGGGCCACCCCCATGGTGCAATCCCCTCTGCGACAGCCAGCGCAAGGGTCGTAGCCAGAGCTACGCAACCAAGAACCCCGATGACGTATCGCTGGCTTCATTCGATCCTCGAGCACGTCGAGACCAGCGGCGAGTCCTAGAAGACAGGCGGAGGGAAGGCACATGCGTCGCCATCGAACGACAACACAAAACCCGCCGCCAGTCTGATAGGTGCAATGGCCCCGACGTCGATGAGCCCACACCCGGTGCAGGTGGGTACCTACCTTTGAGGTTGGGTGCGCCGCCTTCATTCGCGAGCTGTGGCAAGTCCATTGGCCATCTACTCACACGTTAAAGCTAGAAATACCAGAGAACTATGATGGGAGACTAAACTCGGCAGAGTTCTTGAGGATCTACACCATCCTATTCAAGATGCCGGGGGAAGAGACAAGAAGGTATTCGCCAACTACTAGCCTTTGGCACTCAAGCCAAATGTGAGGTCTTGGCTGATGCACCTGCCGGAGAACTCCATCTTGACCTGGGCTGACCTGTGCCATGAGTTTATTGGCACCTTCACAGGCGGCCATCAAGAACCAGGGCGGCCCAGCGACTTGCAGCTCCTCTCGTAGAAGTAAGGAGAGAGTCCACGGAAGTACTACTACAGGATGCTGCTAACGCGACACTACGATTAGAGACCCTTTCAAAAAACCGTGTGCGATGCATTAATCACAAACAGGGATGTAAAAAAACGTCAAAAAGGTGCAAAACGTTTTCAATGGAGGATGCATCAAACATGGTTCAGATTTTAGTTGCTTGTGCGATCCAGGGCATATGGTTCAGTCCAATGAACATGCAGAGGTTCAACCGAGTGCACAGGAATATTCCAGACATCCACCCGGCAGCTATGATAGCTGCATTCTAGTCCAGTGTGCGCAACCGCCGAGTACATTCTAAAATGAACGTTCAGTTGCCCAATACTGTGAATGAGCTGTACACTCTGGTGGGTAAGTGTGCTCGGGTAGAAGAGGGGAGGTGACTCCCTGGTGAAGAAGATGGTATCGACATCGACTCAGAGGATGATGACGACGCCACCAACCAGAAGAAGAAGAACAAGAAGCGCAACATGAAGCGCAAGGATAAAGCAGTGATGACCGTTGAAGGATCGAGCGCAACTATTCAGAGTAGGGCACTTGCAGAGTTCATTGCGGAGTGGACGCCTAACCCTGATGAAGAAGTGCTGGCGACAGTCATCCCCGGCAAGGAAGCGCCCCAAGAATGGATCATGTACTTTGATGGTGCCTTCTCCCTAAAATGTGCAGGAGCTGGCGTGCCTCTCGTCGCTCCCACTAGGGAGCACCTCAAGTACGTCGTTCAAATGCATTTTTCTTGTGATAAGGCTACCAACAACACTGCAGAGTATGAAGGGCTCCTTGATGGGCTCATAATTGCAACAAAACTGGGAATCAAGAAGCTGATCATCCGTGGAGATTCACAACTTGTGGTGAGACAAGTAAACTAGGATTATCAAAGCCCATTGATAGAGGCATACGTCGAGGAAGTGAGAAAGTTGGAGAAGCGCTTTGACGGATTGCAAACAGAGCACGTCCCATGTGCGAAAAACAACATTATTGATCATCTGTCAAAGTGCGCTGCGCAAAAGCTCCCCGTGCAACCAAGGACTTTTGTTTTCCATATAAACCAACCCTCCGTATCCCCGGCAACAATGGCTAGAAAAAGGAGGAAACTGGACTCCGGCAAGCCTCTCCCGATAGAGCTTCCCAAAGCCCCCGGCAGAGAGCTTGGTGGGAGCAACTCCCCTTCGATCGGTGAGCTGCACCCTCCCGCCAAACTACCAATATTTTCGGTTGAGGCATTGATAACCTACAAGTATAGGGGATCAATTGTAGCCTCTTTAGATAAGTAAGAGTGTCGAACCCAACGAGGAGCTAAAGGTAGAACAAATATTCCCTCAAGTTATATCGACCACCGATACAACTCTACGCACGCTTAACGTTCGCTTTACCTAGAACATGTATAAAACTAGAAGTACTTTGTAGGTGTAACGAGATAGGTTTGCAAGAATATAAAGAGCACGTAAATAAAAACTAGGGGCTGTTTTAGGTAAAGAAGCAATAAAGTTGGTATAGCGAGTGTGGAAAAGTGGTGGTAGGAGTTGCGAAATTGTCCCTAAGCAATTGACTACGTTACTAGACCGATAGCAAGTTTTATGTGGGAGAGGCCACTTTTAGCATGTCATCCCTGACTTGGAATTCTATGCACTTATGATTGGAAATATTAGCAAGCATCCGCAACTACTAACATTCATTAAGGTAAAACCCAACCATAGCATTAAGATATATTGGTCACCCTTCAATCCCGTATGCATCAATTTCTATGCTAGGTTGAAGCTTCTGTCACTCTTGTCCTCCAATACATAGTCCTATCAACATACAACTAACCCTATGGTGTGATCCACGCACGTGCTCATATGATGGGCACCAAAGGGCAACAACATAACCACAAGAAAATTAAACCAATCATAGCAATTCACCAATCACCGATAGGACAACGGAAATCTACTTAGACATCATAGGATGGCAACACATCATTGGATAATAATATGAAGCATAAAGCACCATGTTCAAGTAGAGGGTACAACGGGTTGCGGGAGAGTGGACCGCTGTAGATAGATGGGGGAAGATGATGAAGATGTTGGTGAAGATGACGGAGGTGTTGGTGTAGATCACCGTCACACGATGATGGCCCCGGCGGCGTTCTGGCGCCACCGGGAGAGAGGGGGAGAGAGCCCCCTTCTTCTTCTTCCTTGACCTTCTCCCTAGATGGGAGAAGGGTTTCCCATTTGGTCCATGGCCTCCATGGCGGCGGAGGGGCAAGAGCCCGTCTGAGATTGTATCTGTCTCTTTGTCTCTCTCTGTTTATGCGTTCCTGATTCTGGCCTTTCACCGTTTCTTATATTCCCGGAGATCTGTAACTCCGATTGCGCTGAAATTTTAACACGATTTATATCCTGATATTGGCTTTCTTGCGGCGAAAGAAGGGCACGAACCGCCTTACGGGGTGGCCACGAGGGCCAGGGTGCACTTGACCCCTAGGGCGTGCCCCCTGCCTCGTGCCCCCTCGGGTCAGGGAGCACTTGACCCCCTAGCGCGTGCCCCCCTGCCTCGTGCCCCCTCGGGAATCGTCTCGTGTTGATTCTTCTTCCCAAAAATCACATATATTCCAAAAAAATCTCCATCAGTTTTTATCCCGTTTGGACTCCGTTTGATATGGATTTTTTGTGAAACAAAAAACGTGCAACAAACAGGAGCTGGCACTAGGCACTGGATCAATATGTTAGTCCCCAAAAATAGTATAAAAAGTTGCCAAAAGTATATGAAAGTTGTATAATATTGGCATGGAATAATAAAAAATTATAGATACGACGGAGACGTATCAGCATCCCCAAGCTTAATTCCTTCTCGTCCTCGAGTAGGTAAATGATAAAAAAGATAATTTTTGATGTGGAATTCTACCTAGCATAATCTTAATCATTTAATCTAATCATGGCATGAATATTAAGACATGAATGATTCAAAGCAATAGTCTATCATTTGACATTAAGACGATAATACTTCAAGCATACTAATAAAGCAATCATGTCTTTTCAAAATAACATGGCCAAGGAAAGTTATCCCTACAAAATCATATGGTTTGGCTATGCTCCATCTTCACCACACAAAATATTCAAATCATGCACAACCCCGATGACAAGCCCAGCAACTGTTTCATACTGTTGTCGTTCTCAAACCTTTTCAACTTTCACGCAATACATGAGCATGAGCCATGGACATAGCACTATAGGTGGAATAAAATATGATGGTGGAGGTTGTGTGGAGAAGACAAAAAGGAGAAAGTCTCACATCGACTTGGGTAATCAACAGGCTATGGAGATGCCCATCAATTGATGTTAATGCGAGGAGTAGGGATTGCCATGCAACGGATGCACTAAGAGCTATAAGTGTATGAAAGCTCAAACTGAAACTAAGTGGGTGTGCATCCAACTTGCTTGCTCATGAAGACCTAGGGCATTTGAGGAATCCATCGTTGGAATATACAAGCCAAGTTCTATAATGAAAATTCCCACTAGTATATGAAAGTGATAACTCAAGAGACTCTCTATATGAAGAACATGGTGCTACTCTGAAGGACAAGTGTGGTAAAAGGATAGTAACATTGTCCTTTCTCTCTTTTGTCTCATTTTTTATTTTCTCTCTCTCTCTCTTTTAGGCTTCATTGGCCTCTCTCTTTTTTTGGGGGGGGGGGGCTTCTTTGGCCACTTTTATTTTGATAACCTCACATGGGACAATGTTCTAATAATGATGATCATCACAGTTTTATTTGCTTACAACTCAATATTACAACGCGATGTCTAGAACAAAGTATGACTCTATATGAATTCCTCCGGCGGTGTACCGGGATGTGCAATGATCTAGCGTAGCAATGACATCAAAAAATGGACAAGCCATGAAGACATCATGCTAGCTATCTTACGATCATGCAAAGCAATATGACAATGAATGCTCAAGTCATGTATATGATGATGATGGAAGTTGCATGGCAATATATCTTGGAATGGCTATGGAAATGCCATAATAGGTAGGTATGATGGCTGTTTTGGGGAAGATATAAGGTGGCTTATGTGTGATAGAGCGTATCATATCATGGGGTTTGGATGCACCGGCGAAGTTTGCACCAACTCTGGAGGTGAGAAAGGGCAATGCACGGTACCAAAGAGGCTAGCAATGATTGTTGGCGTTCTGGGAACGGGGGTCCCTAGACTTGCCTGCCTGCGGCCCACGGCGTGGCTTTGCTAGCAGGCCTGTATGACCCATCTTCATCAACAAGGAATCAAGACCCTTGCGAGGGGCCAAGCCTCGCGAGGCAGACAACACAAGACCTCCTCAAGAGTGGCCTCGCCAGGCTGGCTCGTGAGGGGCGGAGAGTTCAAGGCCGGGAAAACCTCGCGAGGTTCTCGTGACGTAAGCCATGACGATCGAGACTAGGCGGGCACCAGGGCGCGCAGCATCCTTGTTTCCTCTTTGGTGCTAAGGGGGCAAGCGCAGGCGCGGAGTACCGAGGCATCAAGCAAAGGTTTCCATATTGGTGCAACGAGACCAAGACTAGAAGGATGGCAAGACGGAGGTCACCGTGGAGCCCAAGACGGCGTCACCACCAGAGAGGCGAAGACTGCTTTTGTCAGGATACCTTGTACTAGTTGTCCCCCTTCAAATTGGCCGTTGTTGGCTCCCTTCCCGCTTAATATTTGGGGAGAGGACCAGGGCCTCTATAAATAGGACTAGCCACCACAATAGTGAGGAGGGAGGAGAGAACCTTGGATCGGATCCTCACACACACACAAGTTCACCTTCACCAAGCACAAGAACACCTCAACCCCAAGAGGTTGTTCTTCCCCTTGTACTATTCATCCGTAGCCCAAGAGGAAATCCACCACCACACTGGAGTAGGGTATTACACCACAACGGTGGCCCGAACTAGTATAAATCTTATGTCCTTTGTGTTGCGAGTTCGTCGAGTTAGTTCATGAGATCTAGGCTATGTTAGGACGCAGATCGATAGGGGGGAGATCTTCGCGTGCACCCCAGTGTTTGAACCTTAAAGGTTTTGCCGGAACCCATGATCCGACATTTGGCGCGCCAGGTAGGGGTGCACCGGCGCTTCTTCCCCACCAGACGATCCACCGACGCTCCACGGTTTCGATGTCCGATGACCCGAGGGCTGACAACGACCGATGGGCAGCCTGGCCCACCCGGGTGGCGCCGCCTGCCCAAGAAGACCTCAACCCCGCATCTCAGGTGGCGCACGCACCAAACACCGCGGGGCCTGGGCGTCGCGGCCACTCACCCTCTGCTCTTACCCTCCGACAGACGCGAGCTGCTGTAAGGGCCGCAAGCCATGCTGCAGCGACGGTGCCGCACACCAGGAGGGAGCAGGCGAACATGTGGGCCGCACTCATAGTGGCACAGGAGCTGCTGCAGTGCCGACTGATGGAGAGGGGCCAGGATGCACTGCTGGAACGCGCCGCCGAGCTCTTGGACGCGGCGGCCACAGGAGCACCGCCCTTCTGCTACCAGCTCACGCCCCACGTAGCGGCAGGATCCCACGGCGGGCCTCGCCGCGCCCGCGTACCCGAAAGTGCGCCCGGGGGCTTCGTCGACATCAGCACGGTCAATGGCGAAGGGCACCCCCTCGCATCTGAGCTGCCTCGGATGGGCACAGGCCCGAGCATCATTGCACACGGCCCCATCGGAGCACCGCCCTGCCATCCTCAGGACAGTGTGATGGGCCGAGGGACATGGAGCGTGGGGCACTTCGGCAAGGTCTTCGGGGCAGCGGCCTCGGAGGCCTACGTGCCCCACATGATGGATCAGGAGTACACGACGGAGGACGACCCCGGCTCGTTCCTCGGGCCAGGTTGGGAGGAGGAGGCGTTAGGAGCTGAGGCCTTCTAGGAGCCTCCGGAGAGCCCCGCCGGCCGCGTCGTCGACAATAGATACATGGTACCATTAATCCCTCAGGGGCAAGCTTACGCTAACCATGAGTCACAGATGAACTAGGTCACGGCGCCGAACGGTAGTTCCGGCACGGCGATGCCCGCCCCGACAGGAGAGACCCACTGGGGGCTGCGTGGAAGGGGCCAGGAGCAAGGCCCCTCCCCGCGTCGCATGGAGCAAGGCAACTCCCGAAGGTAGGCCCTCTGCCGGGGTGGCGTCGGCGACCTTTCCCCCGGCAGAGGACCCGTGGTCGCCGAGGGCGCCGCTGGCGTCCCCTCTGCCCTCGTTGGGCCGTCCTGGTTTCCGGTCGTCCCAGCGGTGGTAGGGGGTGGCGCAAGGTAGGGCCCTCGTCAGGCGATATGAAGTAAGGCTCACGCCTGTGAAGATCGCCGCCTGTGACACTCTCACGTAATAATGAGTGGGGTTGTACACGCCCCTGAGCCTCAGGAGAGCCTCCCTCGGGCCTCGGGGGTTGACTCCCATGCCCAGTGGCAGCACTTAGCTCCGCGGTGGTGAGAAGACGTCGAAGACTAGACTAGGCGCCGGACGCGGCCATTTGCTTTGGATCTCTTTTCTATAACCCTGCCTTCTGGATTTGGATTTAAGTTGAAGTTGAATTTTCATTTGATGCGTGCGGGGGGATGCCTTTTCTCGTTCGAGCTATTTCTCGCAGTCTAGTTCTTGCCTTATTTCGGAGTTCGCACCAGTCGCTCCCCCCTCATGGGCCCCTCGCGAGCCGGGCTGGGCATGAAGCACACGAGCCACGCACGTGTCGAGCCGTGGCTGGCGCTTGCTTATCACGCAGCCCTCTCAGGCGTGTCGATGAATTCCTCGGGAGCTTCTCAGAAACCCACAACCTCTTGAGCCGGTTTTGGGCTCGTCCAGGCCAAGGTAAACCACAACAACAACCTTGCCCCAGCATACGTGAGCTCGTGAAGACGCATACTCAATTTGACACGGAAGGATAAAAGCTACGATTTGTCTACATGAGGGGCTCCCCCTCTCAAAATGCTCTTACAATCTTCCGGGGCCACTCCCGTGTCTTTACAGGGTAAACGGCAGGGAAACGAGGGATCGGCCGGATATGTCGCTCGCCGCGTCCCCCATGTCATCTTCAGACGCACCGTTGGTGTCGTTGTCGCCATCGTTGGCGTCGCCTCCACCTTCACCAGCGCCGGTGTCGCTGTCACCAACCACATCGCCTTCGCCCGCCGCAACCACTACCCCGTCATTGTCAGAAGCAAAGGCCCTGACCAGCGCATCCACGTTGTCTTCAACCCATCGCGCCAAGTCACCCCGGATGGCTTCCGGTACGGGAGCAATGGTGGCGTCAAAATCGAAGTTGGGATCGATGTTCCAGAGGTGGCTGAAGACGCGGGAGAACGCACGCCCAAGCAGACTGCGACTCCTCTCTTCAACAAGTTGGTGAGCCCTCTCGAAACGGTTCTGTAGGCGCGTCACCACATTGCCAAAGAAGCGGAGGTGGCTGGCATAGTCATTTGCATGGGGATGAGGAGCATTCTCATCGCAGATATGGCACAGGGCAGTGTTGGCCCTATTCCTGAGGTCCTCGAGCATGGGGGCGTGCACACGCTCCAACGTCCGCCGCTCGAGCACTTTGTCCATGTTCTATCGCACGACGGACTCGGCGTCAACAACCCGCTGCCGAAGACAGAGCAGCTAGGCGTGGGCAGAAGCCAGCTCATCTTGCGCCAAGGCCAGGGCGGATGCGGCGGCCTCCTCGCGCCGCTCCACCTTGACCACTTGAGAGCAGCAGTCCTACCAGCGGCCCCGGCTTCCACGAGCTTCAGCTTCAGGTTGTGCCTGCTCTCGAGGTCCGCGCGAGCCTCGGCCACCCGGCGGTCGACCTCCTCCTGGGCCCTGACCTCGTGCGCACCGACGTCGTCCTCCACCTGAGCAACCTGGCGCTCCCTCATCTCCAGCCGTTCGAGTTCAAGGCTGCGCTGCACGGCTTCCAGCGCCAGCACCTCCTCGCGCTTCCGGATCTCTTCCTCCTTGGCGGGCGACCCCCTCAACGATGCAAGGGCAGCCCTGCGCGCCTCCACCTGCTGATCCAAGACAACGCTCCAGGCTTGGAGCTCCCACGCGGGTTTCTCCGCGGCCTCGCGACGGCGGTCAGCTTCCCGAGCCTCCTCTAGAGCTCGGGAGCAGGCCTCACGGGAGGCTGCAAGGGAAGCCTCAGCCTTCATGTTATCCAGCTCGCGCTGGTGGCTCCCGAGGTTGACGGCCACTTTTAGCTTGTGCCGCTCCTCCGCCAACCAAAGACCCTCAGCCTCAAGGCGCGCATCAACACCCACAAGTTCTTCACCGAGTCGGTTCATCGCGCCCATCGCCTCCTGGAAGAGCTCATGACGAACAATGCTCCACCCAGGCTCGAACTCGAGCGGACGACCCATCTCGCCCTCCACTACAGGGGTTGTGGGCGACCCCCGACGCGGCGCACCCCCTCTCAGCAGGGGGACTGGCGCTACCCCAGGCGCCAGCTGGGCCTTGTGAGGGGCCCAAACTAAATGGGGCCCGCTGCTTGAAGAAGACCCTAGGATCGGAGCCAGCCAGCCGCCGACCGTGACCAGGGGAGGAGCCCTTGGCACGCTTGCTGCGCTCCGAGCAAGGCTGTGAAGAAAGGACAGCGAAAGCGCAAGCTCAAGACGCCTTGATGACGGGCCAACTGCCACGGTTGACCCCACGCCGTGGGCAGCGCACGAGCTTGGCAGGTGCAACAGGACGGGAGGGAGCTGCTTCTCGGGAGATTTAATGGCCTTGGCAGAAGGGGTCCTGAGGGGACAATTGTCAGGAAGGAAAGAAGCACACAGAAGATCATCAAGATAAGGTACTTACTCGTCAACGGCGATATACTTCCTCCGTTTTAACAGCCCGAAGGTGCCGCTACCGCAGCTCGGGGACCCCTTTCTCTTGCGGAGTTCTTCGAAGTCCACACACAGCCGGACGAAGCGCTGGACATGGAGGCCGACACAAGGCGCGGTTGGAGAAGTGCTCGGAGGGGCAACCTCAGAAGCGCCAGGCCGAGGAGAGCTAGCCGGCTCTGCCTCGTAGTGACTTGCCGAGGCCTCAGGGGCTCCGGCCGTGGGAGACACGGGCTGCGTTGCCCCTTCAACCGCCTCCCGAGGACAAGAGTCATGAGACCCCGAGGTCAACGCCTTGGGAGCCCTGGGCGGCATCGACATCTCAGCACCTTCACTATCGGCCCCCAGCGGTGTACGCCCTGTTGGGGAACGTAGTAATTTCAAAAAAATTCCTACGCACGTGCAAGATCATGGTGATGCATAGCAACGAGAGGGGAGAGTGTTGTCTACGTACCCTTGTAGACCGAAAGCGGAAGCGTTATCACAACACGGTTGATGTAGTGGTACGTCTTCACGATCCGACCGATCAAGTACCGAACGCACGGCAACTCCGAGTTCAGCACACGTTAAGCCCGATGATGTCCCTCGAACTCCGATCCAGCCGAGTGTTGAGGGAGGGTTTTGTCAGCACGACGGCGTGGTGACGATGATGATGTTCTACCGACGAAGGGCTTCGCCTAAGCACCGCTACGATATGATCGAGGTGGATTAGGGTGGAGGGGGGCACCGCACACGGCTAAGAGATCAAGAGATCAATTGTTGTGTGTATGGGGTGCCCCCTGGCCATGTATATAAAGGAGCAAGGGGAGGAGGAGGCCGGCCAAGGAGAGGCGCGCAAAGGGGGAGTCCTACTCGCACTAGGAGTAGGATTCCTCCTATTCCTAGTAGGAGTAGGAGAGGGAGAAGGAAAAGGAGAGGAGGAGAAGGAAAGAGGGGGCCGGCCCCCTTGCCCTAAACCAATTCGGTTTGGGCCTTCGGGGGCGCGCCCCACACCCCCTTGCTTCCCTCTATTTCCACTAAGGCCCATGTAGGCCCATTAAGCCCCCGGGGAGGTTCCGGTAACCCCCGGTACTCCGGTAAAATCCCGATTTCACCCGGAACAATTCTGATATCCAAATATAGGCTTCCAATATATCAATGTTTATGTCTCGACCATTTCGAGACTCCTTGTCATGTCCGTGATCACATCCGGGACTCCGAACAACCTTCGGTACATCAAAACTCATAAACTCATAATATAACCATCATCGAAACGTTAAGCGTGCGGACCCTACGGGTTCGAGAACTATGTAGACATCACCGGGACACTTCTCCGGTCAATAACCAATAGCGGAACCTGGATGCTCATATTGGCTCCTACATATTCTATGAAGATCTTTATCGGTCAAACCGCATAACAACATACGTTGTTCCCTTTGTCATCGGTATGTTACTTGCCCGAGATTCGATCATCGGTATCTCAATACCTAGTTCAATCTCTTTACCGGCAAGTCTCTTTACTCGTTCCGTAATACATTATCCTGCAACTAAATCACTAGTTGCAATGCTTGCAAGGCTTAAGTGATGTGCATTACCAAGAGGACCCAGAGATACTTCTCCGACAATCGGAGTGACAAATCCTACTCTCGAAATACGCCAACCCAACAGGTACCTTTGGAGACACCTGTAGAGCATCTTTATAATCACCCAGTTACGTTGTGATGTTTGGTAGCACACAAAGTGTTCCTCCGGTAAATAGGAGTTGCATAATCTCATAATCATAGGAACATGTATATGTCATGAAGAAAGTAATAGCAACAAACTAAACGATCAAGTGCTAAGCTAACATAATGGGTGAAGTCAATCACATCATTCTCCTAATGATGTGATCCCGTTAATCAAATGACAACTCATGTCAATGGTTAGGAAACTTAACCATCTTTGATCAACGAGCTAGTCAAGTAGAGGCATACTAGTTACACTCTGTTTGTCTATGTATTAACACATGTATTATGTTTCCAGTTAATACAATTCTAGCATGAATAATAAACATTTATCATGATATAAGGAAACAAATAGTAACTTTATTATTGCCTCTAGGGAATATTTCCTTCAGTCTCCCACTTGCACTAGAGTCAATAATCTAGATTACACGGTAATGATTCTAACACCCATGGAGCCTTGGTGCTGACCATGTTTTGCTCGTGGAAGATGCTTAGTCAACGGGTCTGCAACATTCAGATCTGTATGTATCTTGCAAATTTCTATGTCTCCCACCTGGACTAGATCCCGGATGGAATTGAAGCGTCTCTTGATGTGCTTGGGTCTCTTGTGAAATCTGGATTCCTTCGCCAAGGCAATTGCACCAGTATTGTCACAAAAGATTTTCATTGGACCCGATGCACTATGTATGACACCTAGATCGGATATGAACTCCTTCATCCAGACTCCTTCATTTGCTGCTTCCGAAGCAGCTATATACTCCGCTTCACACGTAGATCCCGCCACGAGCTTTGTTTAGAACTGCACCAACTGACAGCTCCACCGTTTAATATAAACACGTATCTGGTTTGCGATTTAGAATCGTCTGGATCAGTGTCAAAGCTTGCGTCAATGTAACCGTTTACTATGAGCTCTTTGTCATCTCCATAAACGAGAAACATATCCTTAGTCCTTTTCAGGTATTTCAGGATGTTCTTGACCGCTGTCCAGTGATCCACTCCAAGATTACTTTGGTACCTCCCTGCTAGACTTATAGCACAGCACACATCAGGTCTGGTACACAACATTGCATACATGATAGAGTCTATGGCTGAAGCATAGGGAACATCTTTCATCTTCTCTCTATCTTCTGCAGTGGTTGGGCATTGAGTCTTACTCAACTTCACACCTTGTAACACAGGCAAGAACCCTTTCTTTGATTGATCCATTTCGAACTTTTTCAAAAGTTTGTTAAGGTGTGTGCTTTGTGAAAGTCCAATTAAGCGTCTTGATCTATCTCTATAGATCTTGATGCCCAATATGTAAGAAGCTTCACCGAGGTATTTCATAGAAAAAATCTTATTCAAGTATCCCTTTATGCTACCTAGAAATTACATATCATTTCCAATCAGCAATATGTCATGCACATATAATATCAGAAATGCTACAGAGCTCCCACTCACTTTCTTGTAAATACAGGCTTCTCCAAAAGTCTGTATAAAACCAAATGCTTTGATCACACTATCAAAGCGTTTATTCCAACTCTGAGAGGCTTACACCAGTCCATAAATGGATCGCTGGAGCTTGCACACTTTTTTAGCTCCCTTTGGATCGACAAAACCATCCGGTTGCATCATATACAACTCTTCTTCTAGAAATCCATTCAGGAATGCAGTTTTGACATCCATTTGCCAAATTTCATAATCATAAAATGCGGCAATTGCTAACATGATTCGGACAGACTTAAGCATCTCTACGGGTGAGAAGGTCTCATCGTAGTCAATCCCTTGAACTTGTCAAAAACCTTTTGCAACAAGTCGAGCTTTATAGACAGTAACATTACCGTCAGCGTCAGTCTTCTTCTTGAAGATCCATTTATTCTCAATTGCTTGCCGATTAACGGGCAAGTCAACCAAAGTCCACACTTTGTTCTCATACATGGATCCCATCTCAGATTTCATGGCCTCAAGCCATTTTGCGGAATCGGGGCTCACCATCGCTTCTTCATAGTTCGTAGGTTCGTCATGGTCTAGTAACGTAACTTCCAGAACAGGATTACCGTACCACTCTGGTGCGGATCTTACTCTGGTTGATCTACGAGGTTCAATAACAACTTGATCTGAAGTTTCATGATTACCATCATTAACTTCCTCACTAATTGGTGTAGGTGTCGTAGAAACCGGTTTCTGCGATGAACTACTTTCTAATAAGGGAGCAAGTATGGTTACCTCATCAAGTTCTACTTTCCTCCCACTCACTTCTTTCGAGAGAAACTCCTTCTCCATAAATGTTCCGAATTTAGCAACAAAAGTCTTGCCTTCAGATCTGTTATAGAAGGTGTACCCAATAGTCTCCTTTGGGTATACTATGAAGACATATTTCTCCGATTTGGGTTCGAGCTTATCAGGTTGAAGCTTTTTCACATAAGCATCGCGGCCCCAAACTTTAAGAAACAACAACTTTGGTTTCTTGCCAAACCACAGTTCATAAGGCGTCGTCTCAAGAGATTTCGATGGTGGCCTATTTAACGTGAATACGGCCGTCTCTAAAGCATAACCCCAAAATGATAGTGGTAAATCAGTAAGAGACATCACAGATCCCACCATATCTAGTAAAGTACGATTACGACATTCGGACACACCATTACGCTGTGGTGTTCCGGGTGGCATGAGTTGCGAAACTATTCTACATTGTTTCAAATGAAGACCAAACTCATAACTCAAATATTCTCCTCCATGATCTGATCGTAGAAACTTTATTTTCTTGTTACGATGATTTTCTACTTCACTCTGAAATTCTTTGAACTTTTCAAATGTTTCAGACTTATGTTTCATTAAGTAGATATACCCATATCTTCTTAAATCATCTATGAAGGTGAGAAAATAACGATATCCGCCACGAGCCTCAATATTCATCGGACCACATACATCTGTATGTATGATTTCCAACAAATCTGTTGCTCTCTCCATTGTTCCGGAGAACGGCGTTTTAGTCATCTTGCCTATGAGGAACGGTTCGCAAGTACCAAGTGATTCATAATCAAGTGGTTCCAAAAGTCCATCAGTATGGAGTTTCTTCATGCGCTTTACACCGATATGACCTAAACGGTAGTGCCACAAATAAGTTGCACTATCATTATCAACTCTACGTCTTTTGGTTTCAATATTATGAATATGTGTATCACTACTATCGAGATTCAACAAAAATATACCATTTTTCAAGGGTGCATGACCATAAAAGATATTACTCATATAAATAGAACAACCATTATTCTCTGATTTAAATGAATAACCATCTCGCATCAAACAAGATCCAGATATAATGTTCATGCTTAGCGCTGGCACCAAATAACAATTATTTAGGTCTAATACTAATCCCGAAGGTAGATGTAGAGGTAGCGTGCCGACTGCGATCACATCGACTTTGGAACCATTTCCCACGCGCATCATCACCTCGTCCTTAGCCAATCTTCGCTTAATCCGTAGCCCCTGTTTCGAGTTGCAAATGTTAGCAATAGAACCAGTATCAAATACCCAGGTGCTACTGCGAGCATTAGTAACGTACACATCAATAACATGTATATCACATATACCTTTGTTCACTTTGCCGTCCTTCTTATCCGCCAAATACTTGGGGCAGTTCCGCTTCCAGTGACCAGTCTGCTTGCAGTAGAAGCACTCGGTCTCAGTCTTAGGTCTAGACTTGGGTTTGTTCTCCTGAGTAGCAACTTGTTTGCTGTTCTTCTTGAAGTTCCCCTTCTTCCCTTTACCCTTTTTCTTGAAACTGGTGGTCTTATTGACCATCAACACTTGATGCTCCTTTTTGATTTCTACCTCCGCGGCCTTTAGCATCGCGAAGAGCTCGGGAATAGTCTTATTCATCCCTTGCATATTATAGTTCATCACGAAGCTTTTGTAGCTTGGTGGCAGTGATTGAAGAACTCTGTCAATGACACTATCAACAGGAAGATTAACTCCCAGTTGAGTCAAGTGATTATGATACCCAGACATTTTGAGTATATGTTCACTGACAAAACTATTCTCCTCCATCTTGCAGCTATAGAACTTATTGGAGACTTCATATCTCTCAATCCGGGCATTTGCTTGAAATATTAACTTCAACTCCTGGAACATCTCATATGCTCCATGAAGTTCGAAACGTCGTTGAAGACCCGGTTCTAAGCCGTAAAGCATGGCACACTGAACTATCGAGTAGTCATCAGGTTTGCTTTGCCAGACGTTCATAACATCTGGTGTTGCTCCTGCAGCAGGCTTGGCACTTAGCGGTGCTTCCAGGACGTAATTCTTCTGTGCAGCAATGAGGATAATCCTCAAGTTACGGACCCAGTCCGTTTAATTGCTACCATCATCTTTCAACTTTGCTTTCTCAAGGAACGCATGAAAATTCAATGGAACAACAGCACGGGCCATCTATCTACAATCAACATAGACAAGCAAGATACTATCAGGTACTAAGTTCATGATAAATTTAAGTTCAATTAATCATATTACCTAAGAACTCCCACTTAGATAGACATCCCTCTAATCCTCTAAGTGATCACGTAATCCAAATCAACTAAACCATGTCCGATCATCACGTGAGATGGAGTAGTTTCAATGGTGAACATCACTATGTTGATCATATCTACTGTATGATTCACGCTCGACCTTTTGGTCTCCGTGTTCCGAGGCCATATCTGTTATATGCTGGGCTCGTCAAGTGTAACCTGAGTATTCCGCGTGTGCAACTGTTTTGCACCCATTGTATTTGAACGTAGAGCCTATCACACCCGATCATCACGTGGTGTCTCAGCACGAAGAAATTTCGCAATGGTGCATACTCAGGGAGAACACTTGTACTTTGATAATTTAGTGAGAGATCATCTTATAATGCTACCTTCAACCAAAGCAAGGTAAGATGCATAAAAGATAAACATCACATGTAGTCAATATAAGTGATATGATATGGCCATCATCATCTTGTGCTTGTGATCTCCATCTCCGAAGCACCGTCATGATCACCATCATCACCGGCGCGACACCTTGATATCCATCGTAGCTTCGTTGTCGTCTCGCCAAATTATGCTTCTACGACTATCGCTACCGCTTAGTGATAAAGTAAAGCATTACAGGGTGATTGCATTGCATACAATAAAGCGACAACCATATGGCTCCTGCCAGTTGCCGATAACTCGGTTACAAAACATGATCATCTCATACAATAAAATTTAGCATCATGTCTTGACCACATCACATCACAACATGCCCTGCAAAAACAAGTTAGACATCTTCTACTTTGTTGTTGCAAGTTTTACGTGGCTGCTACGGGCTTAGCAAGAACCGTTCTTACCTATGCATCAAAACCACAACAATAGTTTGTCAAGTTGGTGCTGTTTTAACCTTTGCAAGGACCAGGCGTAGCCACACTCGGTTCAACTAGAGTTGGAGAAACTGACACCCACCAGCCACCTGTGTGCAAAGCACGTCGGTAGAACAAGTCTCGCGTAAGCATACGCGTAATGTCGGTCCGGGCCGCTTCATCCAACAATACCACTAAACCAAAGTATGACATGTTGATAAGCAGTATGACTTATATCGCCCACAACTCACTTGTGTTCTACTCGTGCACATAACATCAAACGCATAAAACCTGGCTCGGATGCCAATGTTGGGGAACGTAGTAATTTCAAAAAAAAATCCTACGCACACGCAAGATCAGGGTGATGCATAGCAACGAGAGGGGAGAGTGTTGTCTACGTACCCTCGTAGACCGAAAGCGGAAGTGTTATCACAACGCGGTTGATGTAGTCATACGTCTTCATGATCCGACCAATCAAGTACCGAACGCACGGCACCTCCGAGTTCAGCATACATTCATCCCGATGACGTCCCTCAAACTCCGATCTAGCCGAGTGTTGAGGGAGAGTTTCGTCAGCACGACGGCGTGGTGATGATGATGATGTTCTACTGACACAGGGCTTCGCCGAAGCACTGCTACGATATGATCGAGGTGGATTATGGTGGAGGGGGGCACCGCACACGGCTAAGAGATCAAGAGATTAATTGTTGTATCTATGGGGTGGCCCCTGGCCATGTATATAAAGGAGCAAGGGGAGGAGGCGGCCGGCCAAGGAGAGGCGCGCCAAGGGGAAGTCCTACTCCCACTAGGAGTAGGATTCCTCCTATTCCTAGTAGGAGTAGGAGAGGGGGGAGGAAAGGGAGAGGAGGAGAAGGAAAGAGGGGGCCGGCCCCCTTGCCCTAAACCAATTCGGTTTGGGCCTTGGGGGGGCGCGGCCCGCACTGCCCTTGCTTCCCTCTATTTCCACTAAGGCCCATGTAGGCCTATTAAGCCTCCGGGGAGGTTCCGGTAACCCCCAGTACTCTAGTAAAATTCCGATTTCACCCGGAACAATTACGATATCCAAATATAGGCTTCCAATATATCAATCTTTACGTCTCGACCATTTCGAGACTCCTCGTCATGTCCGTGATCACATCCGGGACTGCGAACAACCTTCAGTACATCAAAACTCATAATATAACCGTCATCGAAACGTTAAGCGTGCGGACCCTACGGCTTTGAGAACTATGTAGACATGACCGAGACACGTCTCCGGTAATAACCAATAGCAGAACCTGGATGCTCATGTTGGCTCCTACATATTCTACGAAGATCTTTATCGGTCAAACCGCATATCAACATACGTTGTTCCCTTTGTCATCGGTATGTTACTTGCCCGAGATTCTATCGTCGGTATCTCAATACCTAGTTCAATCTTGTTACCGGCAAGTCTCTTTACTCGTTCCGTAATACATTATCCCGCAACTAACTCATTAGTTGCAATTCTTGCAAGGCTTAAGTGATGTGCATTACTGAGAGGGCCCAGAGATACCTCTCCGACAATCGGAGTGACAAATCCTAATCTCGAAATACGCCAACCCAACAAGTACCTTTGGAGACACCTGTAGAGCACCTTTATAATCACTCAGTTACGTTGTGACGTTTGGTAGCACACAAATTGTTCCTCCGGTAAACGGGAGTTGCATAATCTCATAGTCATAGGAACATCTATAAGTCATGAAGAAAGAAATAGCAACAAACTAAACGATCAAGTGCTAAGCTAACGCAATGGGTCAAGTCAATCGCATCATTCTCCTAATGATGTGATCCCGTTAATCAAATGACAACTCGTGTCAATGGTTAGGAAACTTAACCATCTTTGATCAATGAGCTAGTCAAGTAGAGGCATACTAGTGACACTCTGTTTGTCTATGTATTCACACATGTATTATGTTTCCGGTTAATACAAATCTAGCATGAATAATAAACATTTATCATGATATAAGGAAATAAATAATAACTTTACTATTGCCTCTAGGGCATATTTCCTTCACGCCCCCTGCACCAACACTTGGGGTGAGCTCGACGCCAGTGTCAAGGAAAGGAGCCACGGCGATGGGGTTCTCGTGGGGCCCCACGAGGCCAGCTAGGCGCAGCCCCCACTCGTCAAAGGAGGGCATCTGCTCTGCGAAGGTCATCTTGTTCGAGCAGCAGTACAAAACATAACTCTTCCTCGGCAAGTCGTCCGACAACAAGACGCCGGTCAGGACCTCAAGCACCATTCGCCATGCCTCATGGGGGAGCTTAGACTCCTGAAGTCTCATGTGGTCCTGGCTGCTGAGCAAGGCCCACATCGACTGGGAGTGGCGCCGAAGCAGAGCGATTCGGCGCCGGACGAAATCATAGGCGCAGTCATGCCAAGGTCTTTGGGCCATCTCAATCTAAGCCATAAGGGGACAAGGCGTGGATCGGTGAGCCTCCGGTGGCACCAAGCGGAGATAGGAATGGCGGGCCATGACGGAGAGGAGAGCAGGGGGCTAAGCACTCCGGCATCAACAAACACCCACCGTGTCCGAAACCCACTCCTGGATGGTGGAAGCTCGAAGTCAATCCCGTTGCCGGCCGTCGCCGCCACGGCCTGAAAGCTCAGGCATCCAAAGCTCTGCCGAGGATCAATTAGGTGCAGCGAGAAGAAGTGGCGAATAAGAGCCACGGAAGGAGCAATGCCAACCATGGCCTCGCAAACGAAGGAGAAGATGGCAAGAAGGGTCACAGATTTGGGATCAAGGTGCAGCATGTGGATCTGATAATGGGAAAGCACTACGTTGAGGAAGGCGTAGAAAGGAGGGACCAAGCTGGCCCAGAGGGCGTCGATGAAGAGGGGGACCTCAGTGGCCGTCTGGCCAATGCGAGCACAGGATGCAGGCCAAGCCACCATCTCTCCCCACTCGTTGAAGCTGGATGCGTGTCGGATTTCGGGTTCCGGCAGACCCTTGAGGTTCAAACACTGGGGTGCGCGCGGAGATTTCGCCTTCTACCTACCTGCACCCCTCCGCCTCGCTAAGATCTAAGCTATGGAAAGAACAGCACAAGAGACACAGGGTTTATACTGGTTCGGGCCACCGTTGTGGTGTAATACCCTACTCCAGTGTGTGGTGTGGTGGATTGCCTCTTGGGCTGATGATGATGAGCAATACAAGGGAGAACAGCCTCGCGAGGGTCTGTTCTTGGCTGGGGGGGTGAACTGCTAGGAGGAGTTCAGTCACCCTTCTCTCTCTCTCTGATTTCGATCTGATCTCCGATCTACGATCTCTGATCCCCCCTACCCTGTGGGTGGCTAGTCCTATTTATAGGCAAAGGCCCCGGGCCTCTTCCCAAATATTGAGCGGGAAGGGCGCCAACAATTGGCCATTTTGAAGGGGAACATCTGGTACACTTATCCTAACTAAAGTTGGTCCTCGCCTGCCAAAGGCTCTGGTGGTGACGCTGGCTTGGGCTCCACAATGACTTCCTCCCTGCCGTTGGACTGGTCTTGGTCTCGTTGCACCGAAACGGGTGCCTTTGCTTGATGCTCTCACCTGCGCTTGCTCCCTTTGCACCAAAGAGGAAAGGAGGACACTGCGCGGCTGGTGCCTGCCTGGCACCTTTGGTCGTCATGGCTTGCGTCACGGGCACCTCGTGAGGTACCCCGCCTTGATCTCTCCGCCTCCTCGCGAGCCAGCCTGATGAGGCCGTGCCTGAGGAAGCTCCGTGTCGTTCGCCCCGCGAGGCTTGGCCCCTCGCGAGGGTCTTGGGTCTGTATTGATGGAGATGGGCCGCGCTGGGCCCCCTTTTGAGCCACGCCGCGGGCCGCAGGCAGGCAAGTCTGGGCACCCCCGTTCCCAGAACGCCGACAGTAGCCCCCGGGCTCAAGGCGCGTCCGGACTTGGCCGTGCAGGGAGGCAAAAGGGCAAGAGCGAAGCGCCGCGGGCCCTAACAGCCTGCGGGCTTGGGCGCCGCATGGTGGTTGACTGGACGTGGGCGTCTCCACTTCCCATGGCGCCTCGACAACTGCACGGACTGGACAAGTCCCTGCATGCAAAGCGGGTCATGATTACCTGCGATCGTGGAGGTCGGCGGTTGGCCTTCGCCGGCCATAAGAACGGAACGACGCGTGCCCTTCCAGTCCATCGCCCCTCGCTTCTCCTTCTTCTTCATGGCCCCGTCGAGGAGGTTCTCGGCCGCAGAGAAGGGGAAGGCTCGCCAGGTTGAGCCTGACTCTCCCCCGCCCAAGCGCGGCCGAGGGCGCCCTCGCAAACATCCTGTGGCCACCACGGCAGCTCCCCACGGCCATGGAGACGATTTCCAGCACGGTGACAGGCGGACTGCTGCGGCCGGGGGCGCGCTTTGGTCGCACGTTCCCCTAGGCCGCGCTTTCGCGCTGCAGAGGTGCTGCCTGAGTTTGTTGTGTGGTCAGCGGAGCCGACTAGCACCCGGATTCAACTTCCTCGCTTCCTCCTCGGCGAGCTCCCAGCCGGCGCCCTGGGCGGCCTTTGGCTTCAGGCAGACGGCTGCTGCAGCCGGGCCTCATGGGCTTCACTGGAGGTCTCCGCAGCCGGGAGCCTGGCCTTGACCCGCGGTTGGCAGACGTTTCCCCGCGTGCGTGGCCTGAGCCGTCGGTGCACCCTGCACTTCAAGTTTGACGGCGATGCCACCCTCTACGTGAGGGTGTTTGGGGAAGATGGTCGCCGCGCAGGGTGCTGCCTTGAGGAAGACGACCGCGGCTGGGAACCCAGCCCCGGCGATGATGGAGAGGACAGCGCTCGCGTGATTGACGGCGCTCAGGGTTCCCCAAGCTTCACTGGTTCTTCTTCAGGCGGCGACTCTTCTAGCGGTGGCCGCGGTCAGCCTCCACGCCGTCGTACCTGCTTGGGAGGTGGTACCATGTCTGCCCGCCGTCGCGCCTTGTTGAAGCGCTAGAGGGAGTCTGCCTGAGCCCCGGAGGCAGCTCGAGTCTTCCCTGTAGGCCGGTGTGAGGCGAGCTGCGCCTGATTTGCTCTTTCTTTTCCTTTTTCCCGTGTAAAAAGACAGTAGCGTGGAGCCCCGCGGGGGCGTGTTTTGGTTATTGCTGTTAATCATCGCTTTGCTTCCGTTATCGTGCCTTCCAGCTACGTGCCTGCGCGTGGATAGTTCCCGGCCCCAGCCGTGGGGGGGCGACCGACCCAGGCCCTGTGTTTGTGTCGCGGTGCCCGTGGGGCACGGACTGGAGGGGTGCTCCTGTAATGAACCCAGGTCGCGAAACCTTTGAAGGACTAGGACAGGAACACTCGCGAGGGCGCTCGGCTGCCCCCCTCGCGAGGCCTTGCATAAGAGAAATCGAGGCAGGAGAGTGAAAATTCAAAGAACCACAAGGCAAAGACGGCAACAACTTCAATAAAACTTCGAATGAGAATGAACAAGCCAACTGCGGAAAGCAAATGAAAAAGCCGCGTCCGGCACCTAATCTAGTCTTCGACATCTTCTCACCAGCGCGGAGCTAAGTGCTGCCACTAGGCGTGGGAGGGAGCCCCAGGGCCTGAGGCCGGCGCTCCTGAGACTCCGGGGCGTGTACAGCCCCAACTCATTATTACGTGAGAGTGTCACGGGCGGCGAGCTTCACAGGCGTTGGCCTTCTTCACAGGCTCCGGGCCTTTCTTGGGGGAAGCAGGCCTCACGGGCATTTGCCCTCTTCACAGGCTCCGGGCCTTTTCCAAAACGTGACAGCTTCACAGGCATTCGCCTTCTTCACAGGCTCTGGGCCTTTTCCAAAAAGGATAATCTTCACAGGCACTCGCCTTCTTCACAGGCTCTGGGCCTTTTCCAAAACGCGACAGCTTCACAGGCATTCGCCTTCTTCACAGGCTCTGGGCCTTTTCCAAAAAGGATAATCTTCACATGCATTCGCCTTCTTCACAGGCTCTGGCCCTTTTTAGGGGTAGAACCTCCGGAGGTGCTGGATGTTCCATGCGTTCTGGACCGGCACCCCCTCCTGAGTCTCCAAGCGCGCGGAGCCGGGCCTGGAAACATGAACAACCTTGAACGGGCCCTCCCACATGGGAGAGAGCTTGTGCAGTCCCTCCCTGGAGAGAACCCGCCTGAGCACGAGGTCTCCTACCTCGAGAGTTCTGGGCAGATGTTGCGGCAGTGATATCGTCGCAGTGCTTGTTGGTACCTCGCCGCTCGCAGCGCGGCTTCTCGGCGACGTTCCTCCCCCAGCACAAGGTCCATCCCCCGCATGGCGTCCTGCTGCGCCTCGTCGAACGCCAGGACCCGCGCGGAGCGACATCTGACCTCGTGAGGGAGGACCGCTTCGGCTCCGTAGACCAGGAAGAATGGGGTCTCTCCAGTCGGCTTGGTCGCAGTTGTGCGGATGGACCACAACATGGACTGAAGCTCGTCGTACCAACCTCTGCCGCAGGCCTCTAGCTTCTTCTTGAACGTCCTGGTCTTGAGGCCCCTCAGGACCTCCGCGTTGGCTCGCTCGGCCTGGCCGTTGCTTCGGGGGTGCACCACCGAAGCGTAGCATATCTGCATTCCAAGGTTAGCACAGTATGTTTTGAAGAGGTTACTGGTGAACTGCGAACCGTTGTCTGTGATGATGCGGTTCGGCACCCCGAACCGGCTCACGATGCCCCTGATGAACTTGACCGCGGAACCCGCGGGGATGGTGCGGACGGCCTCTACTTCAGCCCACTTGGTGAACTTGTCCACGGCGACGTAGAGGTAGCGGTAGCCCCCTGGCGCCCGAGGAAACGGGCCCAGGATGTCCAGCCCCCAGACTGCGAATGGCCACGAAAGGGGTATAGTCTGCAGGCCTCCTGCCGGCTGATGGATCTGCTTGGCGTGGAACTGGCAGGCCTCACAAGCTTTCACCAGTTCGAGAGCGTCATTGAGTGCGGTGGGCCAATAAAACCCACTGCGGAATGCCTTGCCGACGAGGGTCCGTGATGATGAATGATGTCCACAGTCTCCGCCGTGTATATCTTCCAGCAGTTCCTTTCCTTGCTCCCTGGAGATGCAGCGGAGGGATACATCATTTGGTCGCTTCCGGTAGAGCTCTCCATCCTTGATGCAGTATGTCGTGGCCTGCCGTGCCACACGCTCCGCTTCCTCCTCCTTCTCCGGCAGGGTCCCTTGTGTTAAGTAACTCCGGAGCTCCGTGATCCAGCACCCCTCCTAAGGTTCCATCGTCGGGAGCAGGCGTGCTCCTGAGGTCGGGCCACAGACCGGGGCTCCTGAGGCAGGTGGCTGGCGAGCTCCTCCCGAGGCTGAGCCGTGTTTGACAATGACGGCAGGGCTGAGGGCTTGAAGAGCCGCTCCTCGAAGACGCTAGGCTCCTGAGGTAACCGCCTGGACGCCCGTTTGGCGATGTCGTCGGCCTCCTGATTGGTGCCACAGGGCACATGCTGCAACTCCAACCCCCTGAACTGCTTCTCCATCCTGCGGACCTCCGCAAGGTAGGCTTCCATGTGCTCATCTTTCGGCTCGTACACCTTGTTGGAGAAATTGACAAGGAGCCGCGAATCGCCCTTGATGGTGAGGCGTTTCACCCCTAGGGCAGCTACGGCCTTCAAGCCCGCTATTAAACCTTCATACACCGCTATGTTGTTGGAGACCTTTTCACCTTGCTGGAAACAGAGCTGTATAGTGTAGTAGAGCTTGTCCTGAGTGGGCAATATAAGCACCACCCCAGCCCCAGCGCCATGCCTGGGGAATGCCCCATCGAAGTACAGGACCCAGCCTTCTGGCGCCTCGCTTCCCGGGGAGAGGGACCGATCCTCGTCGGCCTTGAGGCCTGGTGCCTCCGTCCATTCTGCCACAAAATCCGCTAATGCTGCTCCCTTGATGACTCTGGTCGTGCTGAATTCGAGCTGAAACACTTGTAGTTCTATGTTCCACTTAGCGACCCTTCTAGCTGAGTTAGGGCTCCCGAGCACTCTCTCCAGGGGGTATGACGAGACGACCTTGATGGGGTGACCCTGAAAATAGTGTCGCAGCTTGCGCAGGCCACCAGTAGCGTGAGGAGGAGCTTCTGAGGCATGGGGTACCGTGCCCTCACGTCCCTCAACACCGTGCTGACGAAGTACACTGGGTGCTCAACGAGGTTGGGTGCGTCAGTGCTGGTGGCGGCCTCTGGAGACCATGGCGCCTCCTGAGGTGATGAGGCCTCCTGAGGCTGGCCATCTGGGAGAGGGGCCTCTTCCGCCTCCGGTGCACTCCTCTGCGGCGGCTGATCCTCCTCAGCCGCGGTGGCGGTTTTTGTGGGCCTTCCTTGTTCCCGTTTTGCCTTGTCCCGGGCTGCTGCTGTGGTTTGTGATTCGACGCTCCTCCCTAACCGCCACCAGGGCTGCGCTGGTGGAGTAGGAAGTGGCAGCGAGGTAAAGCACCAGGGGCTCTTGAGGGTGCAGAGCCACCATGACCGGAGGGCTGGTCAGGTATCTCTTGAGATCTTGGAACGCCTTGTCGGCCTCTTCAGTCCATTCAAAGGGCCCCCTTTTCTTCATTATCTGGAAGAAGGGCAGCGCTCGCTCCCCCAACTTGGAGATGAAGTGCCCTAGCGCGGTCACGCGTCCAGTGAGCTTCTGCATTTCTCTGAGGGTCTTTGGCGGGCTCATGTCCTCGACCGCCTTAACCTTTTCCGAGTTAGCCTCGATGCCTCGGTGGGACACGAGAAAACCCAAGAGCTTGCCCGAGGGGACTCCGAACACACACTTCTCTGGGTTGAGCCGCAGGTTCACTGCGTTGAGGCTCGCGAAGGTTTCCTCCAGGTCTTGTATCAGGGTCCTGGCCTCCCGAGACTTCACCACAATGTCATCGACGTAAGCCTCAACATTCTTCCCGAGATGCGGGCCCAAGGTGATGTGCCTCAGCCCCTGAAAGGTCGCCCCTGCGTTACGCAGCCCGAATGGCATGCATGTGTAGCAGTACACCCCACACGGGGTTAGGAAGGCTGTCTTTTCAACGTCTTCTACCGCCATCTTGATCTGGTGATACCCAAAGAAGGCATCCAAGAAGCATAGCAGGTCGCATTCTGCGGTGGAATCGACGATCTGGTCGATGCAGGGGAGCGGGAACGGATCTTGCGGGCATGCCTTGTTGAGGTTGGTGAAGTCGACACACATGCGCTCCTTCCCTCCCTTCTTTGGCACAACGACAGGGTTAGCCAACCAATCCGGGTATCAGACCTCGCGAATGACCCCAGCGGCTTCTAGTTTGCGGGTCTCTTGGGCGATGAAGGCCTGCTTTTCTATGGACTGCCGCCTTGCCTTCTGCTTCACAGGGCGCACGTTGGGGCACACGTTGAGGTGATGCTCGATTACGCTCCTAGGGATCCCCGCCAACTGGTCTGGCTCCCAAGCGAATACCTTCTTGTTTGCGCGCAGGAACCTGACCAGGGCCTCCTCCTACTAGGGCTCGAGGTTGGCGCCTATGGTGAAAGTGGCGTTGGTGGACCCGTCCTCATCGACGGGTATCTGCTTGGTTTCTGCCTTGTCTTGGGTGAACAACTGTTTCTTCTTGGCGGGTGCAGCCCCCTTGGGCTCGGGGGTCTCCGAGTCGGCGGGATGTGCCGACACCGCCGTCTTGAAGGCGAGCTTGAGCACTCGCAGCGCGTCTCCGGTGTCCCCGTGCACGGTGAGGACACCGCTGCTCCCGGGCATCTTCATGAGGTTGTACGTCGGGTACGTCGCGGCCATGAACTGGGCCAGCGATGGGTAGCCGAGGATGGCGTTGTAGGGGAGGCCGATGGGGGCGATGTCGAAGTCGACCAGCTCCGTGCGGAAGTTGTTGTAGGTGCCGAAGGTTACTGGGAGCCGGATCTGTCCCAAGGAGCTGGATGATCCGCCCCCAACGGCTGAGAAGGGCTGGCTGGGTTGCAGCCGTTCCAGGGGTATGTAGAGGAGGTTGAAGGCCTCAACCGAGAGCACGCTGAGGCCCGCACCGCCGTCGATGAGAGTTCTGGTGACGGCCACCTGGCAGATGGTGGGGGTGCACAGCATGGGGAGCGCACCCGAGCAGGCCGAGTTGGAGGGGTGGTCCTCCAAGCTGAAGGTCAGGCCGGCCTTGGGCGCCGCCCAGTCCGGGAGAGCCCCCTGCCGCGTGGAAGCGACGCTGACCCAGCGGATGAACGGCTTGACGTGGTGACTTGTAGGCGGCGCCTGCGAGCCGCCCAGGAGGGCCGCGACGACCGGGGGTGTTGGTGTAGCGTGGTGGGCGGGGAAGAGGCTGCGGAGCTCTTCCCAAGAGGCCACGGAGGCTGCCGGCAGGTGGAGCAGCCATGCACGCAGAGCGCCGGTGAGGGCCATGGGGAGCCAGTTGGCCATGACCCTATCATCACCTCCAGCTTCGAGGATGGCCTCCTCGTATGCCAGCAAGAAGGCCAGCGGATCAGTCGCGCCGCCGTAGCACGGCGGCATCGTTGGCTTGAACTTGTTCGGCCACCGTACCCGTTGCAGGGCTGGGGCCAGGGCTCGGAGCCCCCTGGCCCCCATGCTGGCGCCGGCGGCCGGAGCGGGCGACGTGCTACTCATCGCGAGGCAGGTCATGGCGGTGGCAGAAGGGAAAACTCCGGTGCACCCCTACCTGGCGCGCCAAATGTCAGATATCGGGTTCCGGCAGACCCTTGAGGTTCGAACATTGGGGTGCGTGCGGAGATTTTGCCTTCTACCTACCTGCACCCCTCCGCCTCGCTAAGATCTAAGCTATGGAAAGAACAGCACAAGAGACACAGGGTTTATACTGGTTCGGGCCACCGTTGTGGTGTAATACCCTACTCCAGTGTGTGGTGTGGTGGATTGCCTCTTGGGCTGATGATGATGAGCAATACAAGGGAGAACAGCCTCGTGAGGGTCTGTTCTTGGCTGGGGGGATGAACTAATAGGAGGAGTTCAGTCACCCTTCTCTCTCTCTCTCTTCTCGATTCTCTCTCTGATTTCGATCCGATCTCCGATCTCCGATCTCTGATCCCATACCCTGTGGGTGGCTAGTCCTATTTATAGGCAAAGGCCCTGGGCCTCTTCCAAAATATTGAGAGGGAAGGGCGCCAACAATTGGCCATTTTGAAGGGGAACATCTGGTACACTTATCCTGACTAAAGTTGGTCCTTGCCTGCCAAAGGCTCTGGTGGTGACGCTGGCTTGGGCTCCACAATGACTTCCTCCCTGCCGTTGGACTGGTCTTGGTCTCGTTGCACCGAAAGAGGTGCCTTTGCTTGATGCTCTCGCTGCGCTTGCTCCCTTTGCACCAAAGAGGAAAGGAGGACACTGCGCGGCTGGCGCCCGCCTGGTGCCTTTGGTCGTCATGGCTTGCGTCACGGGCACCTCGTGAGGTACCCCGCCTTGATCTCTCCGCCTCCTCGCGAGACAGCCTGATGAGGCCGTGCCTGAGGAAGCTCCGTGTCGTCCGCCCCATGAGGCTTGGCCCCTCACGAGGGTCTTGGGTCTGTGTTGATGGAGATGGGCCGTGCTGGGCCCCCTTTTGAGCCACGGCGCGGGCCGCAGGCAGGCAAGTCTGGGGACCCCCGTTCCCAGAACGCCGACAATGCGAGCATGGGAAGCACCTTGTCCATGGCCTCATTGTTGAGCACCCGCGATCGGCCTACTGCGGGCTCGGCGGCCGGGGGCGCACTAGCCAAAGACAAAGGCTTCTTCCCCTTATCCGCTTGCATCGGCACCATGGCGATGGGGCGAGCAGAGCTAAGGTCAGATTGGAAAGAGGAGCAGAGTCTGGGGGAAGCAGAGGAATTGGAGGAGAATGGCACAAGCGATGGAAGAATAATTGTGTAGACCGTGGTGGCCGTTTAGCCAGGCGGGTATCAAGGCAGCGTGGGAAAGTAGAGACACCCACATCCAATCAACTGCCACGCGTTGACCGAGGCCGCAGGCTATTGGAGCCTGCGGCGCTCTGCACTAGACCTTTGGCTTCCCCTCGAAGCCAAGCCCGAGCACGCCTTGGGCCCGGGGGCGCTACTGTAGGCGTTCTGGGAACGGGGGTCCCCAGACTTGCCTGCCTATGGCCCATGGCGTGGCTTTGCTAGCAGGCCTGTACGGCCCATCTTCATCAACAAGGAATCAAGACCCTCGCGAGGGGCCAAGCCTCGCGAGGCGGACGACACAAGACCTCCTCAGGAGCGGCCTCACTAGGTTGGCTTGTGAGGGGCGGAGAGTTCAAGGACGGGAAAACCTCGAGAGGTTCTCGTGACGTAAGCCATGACGATCAAGACCAGGCGGGCGCCAGCACGCGCAGCATCCTTGTTTCCTCTTTGGTGCTAAGGGGGCAAGCGCAGGCGCGGAGTACCGAGGCATCAAGAAAAGGTTTCCATATTGGTGCAATGAGAGCAAGACCAGAAGGACGGCAAGATGGAGGTCACCGTGGAGCCCAAGATGGCGTCACCACCAGAACCTTTGGCAGGCGAAGACTGCTTTTGTTAGGATACCTTATACTAGCTGCCCCCCTTCAAATTGGCCATTGTTGGCTCCCTTCCCGCTCAATATTTAGGGAGAGGACCAGGGCCTCTATAAATAGGACTAGCCACCACAATAGTGAGGAGGGAGGAGAGAACCTTGGATCGGTTCCTCACACACACAAGTTCACCAAGCACAAGAACACCTCAACCCCAAGAGGCTGTTCTTCCGCTTGTACTGTTCGTCCGTAGCCCAAGAGGAAATCCACCACCACCACACTGGAGTAGGGTATTACACCACAACGGTGGCCCAAACCAGTATAAATCTTGTGTCCTTTGTGTTGTGAGTTCGTCGAGTTAGTTCATGAGATCTAGGCTAAGTTAGGACGTGGATTGATAGGGGGGAGATCTTCACGCACCCCAGTGTTTGAACCTTAAGGGTTTTGCCGGAACCCGTGATCCGACAATGATGGAAGGGTGAGAGTGCGTATAATCCATGGACTCAACATTAGTCATAAAGAACTCACATACTTATTGCAAAAATCTACAAGTCAACTAAACCAAGGACTACGTGCATGCTCCTAGGGGGATAGATTGGTAGGAAAAGACCATCGCTCGTCCCCGACCGCCACTCATAAGGAAGGCAATCAAAGAAACACCTCTTGCTTCAAATTTGTCACACAACGGTTACCATACGTGCATGCTACGGGACTTGCAAACCTCAACACAAGTATTTCTCAATTTCACAATTACTCAACTAGCACGACTCTAATATCACCACCTTTACATTGCAAAACTATTGCAAGGAATCAAACATATCATATTCAGTGATCTACAAGTTTTATGTAGGATTTTATGACTAACCATGTGAATGACCAATTCCTGTCATCTCTCTAAATAGATATAAGTGAAGCAAGAGAGTTTAATTCATTCTACAAAAGATGTGCCCACTCTAACAAATATAAGTGAATCAAAAGAGCATTCTACAAATGGTGGTTTTCTATGTGAAGAGAAACATGCAATCCAAACTTCAAATGATATAAGTGAAGCACATGAAGCGTTCTATAAAGCCATACTCAAAAGATATAAGTGAAGTGCAATGTGCATTCTATAAATCAACCATGGACTATCTCATACCAGCATCGCGCATCAAAGAAAATTGAAACTAAATGCAAAAGACGCTCCAAGATTTGCAAATAACGCATGAACGACGAAACAAATCCGAAAACATACCGATACTTGTTGAAGAAAGAGGGGATGCCTTCCGGGGCATCCCCAAGCTTAGACGCTTTAGTCTCCTTGAATATTTACTTGGGGTGCCTTGCGCATCCCCATGCTTGAGCTCTTGCCTCTCCTCCTTCTCCTCACATCGAGACCTCCTCGATCTTCAAACACTTCATCCACACAAAACTAAATAGAAAGCTCTGTAAGATCCGTTAGTATAATAAAGAAAATCACTACTCTAAGTACTGTTGCAAATCAATTCATATTTTGTTTTTTCATTGTAGCTACTATAATATAACTTTTCCACAGCTTAATCCACTGATAGAAATCGATAGTTTCATCAAAACAAGCAAACAATGCATCAAAAAAAGAATCTGTCTTAAACAGGACAGTCTATAGTAAAGTGAACATTCACCATACTTATGGTACTCCAACTATTCTGAAAAAATTAGGAAATTTTTTTTGTATAGAAAGACAGTGCAAAAAGTTCCAGAACCGTTTGACATTCCAGTAAAAAATGTAAAATCGCGCACTACAGCCAAAGTTTCTGTTTTGAACCGCCCAAACCAACAAGCAATGTAAACATCCTAAAGGCAAATCTTGGCACATTATTTTTATTTTTGAACTTTATAAAAGCACACAATAGAAATAAATGACTCTCTAAAACTTCCGGGTTGTCTCCTTGGCAGCACTTTCTTTAAAGCCATTAAGCTAGGCATATAGTGCTCAAGTAATGGATCCACCCGGATCCCAAGCTATATCAAAGCCAATTTTAATTAACATTGATTTGTGATTTAGTAGTGAGCACAAAGTAACATATATCATGCAACAACGAAGTCTAACTCTCTTCCTATGCATCAGCATGTCATAAAAGAACAATTCATGCACACCTAGTAAAGTCCAATGCATAGTATAAACAGTTTCTTGCAACTTTATCATGTGGGAAACATAGAGAGGTGGAAATATAGTTCCTCTCTCATAATAATTGCAAGTAGGAGCATCAAGCACATGCATATTATATCTATCAAAATCATCATGTGTAGTAGTAAAACACAACCCATCAATATAATCCTTAATAGGGGCAAACTTCTCCGATATAGTGTAGTCGGGAGAATTCAAAAAGATAATAGGACTATCATGTGTGGGTGCAATAGCAACAATTTCATGTTTAACATAAGGAACTATAGCAAGTTCATCTCCATAAGCATAATTCATATTGGCATCTTGGCCACAAGCATAGCAAGCATCATGAAAAAGGGATATTTCAAACGAATCAACGGGATCATAGCAATTATCATGGCATTCATCCTTCGGTAAGAACGAAGGGACATTAAATAATGTATGAGTTGGAGAGTTACTCTCATTAGAAAGTGGGAACGGGTAGCTAATCCGATCTTCCTCCTTTTGTTCTTCGCTCTCTTCATCATCTTTTTCATCCAATGAGTTCACAGTTTCATGAATTTCTTCTTCTATAGACTCCTGCAAAATATTAGTCTCTTCTCGGACAGCTGAGACTTTCTCAATAAATTCATCAATATCATAATTCTATTTATAATTATCATAGCAATATTTAAGGATAGCTAAATTTTCAGGTCTATAAACTGAATCATCAAAATCTTCAAACTCTTTAAACAAAGATTCAATTTCACAAGCAGCCTTAAAAGCAACAAATTCTTCTATTCGTTCCACATCATAGTAATCATATATACCATTAGCATAAGAAGCTAAGGTTTCATTATCATTAAATTTGCATGAAAAGGGAAGGAGTGGAGCCTTCACCCTAGAGCAAAAAGTATAATCATATCTCAAGCAT
This sequence comes from Triticum urartu, assembly GCF_056163025.1. Classification (NCBI taxonomy): domain Eukaryota; kingdom Viridiplantae; phylum Streptophyta; class Magnoliopsida; order Poales; family Poaceae; genus Triticum; species Triticum urartu. The sequence goes on along the minus strand of NC_141873.1, from coordinate 273,580,683 downwards.
AGTTGCTGAGCATACCAATGTAACATATAAATTTGATCCCATAATAGTTTCCCTTTTTTAGTCAAGCGATAATCCCTAAAGTATTCACATTGATCCAACGTGTCTCCCATTACTTACTTGAATGGGGTTTTCTCAGGATTATTAAAGTAGTGCGTAATATCTTTCACATAATGAGCATCGAGGGTTTTAGGAGGTTCCCCGTCTCCATGAGTAGCAAGTAAAACTATTTTTTTGGTATTTCGTGTTCCATATAAATAACTAAAGATACAGAACAACTTAGAATAGCAAATAAAAATTACTTCATGATAAAGCAAACAAGCACACACGAGAATATTCGCCCCACGCTATAACTCCCCGGCAATGGCGCCAGAAAAAGGTCTTGATAACCCACAAGTATATGGGATCAATTGTAGCCTCTTTCGATAAGTAAGAGTGTCAAACCCAACGAGGAGCTAAAGGTAGAACAAATATTCCCTCAAGTTCTATCGACCACTGATACAACTCCATGCACGCTTAACGTTCGCTTTACCTAGAACATGTATAAAACTAGAAGTACTTTGTAGGTGTAACGAGATAGGTTTGCAAGAATATAAAGAGCACATAAATAAAAACTAGGGTCTGTTTTAGGTAAAGAAGCAATAAAGTTGGTATAGAGAGTGTGTAAAAGTGGTGGTATGAGTTGCAAAATTGTCCCTAAGCAATTGACTACGTTACTAGACCGATAGCAAGTTTTATGTGGGAGAGGCCACTGCTAGCATGTCATCCCTGACTTGGAATTCTATGCACTTATGATTGGAACTATTAGCAAGCATCCGCAACAACTAACGTTCATTAATGTAAAACCCAACCATAGCATTAAGATATATTGTTCCCCCTTCAATCCCGTATGCATCAATTTCTATGCTAGGTTGAAGCTTTTTTCACTCTTGCCCTCCAATACATAGTCCTATCAACATACAACTAACCCTATGGTGTGATCCACGCCTGCTCTCATATGATGGGCACCAAAGGACAACAACATAACCACAAGCAAATTAAACCAATCATAGCAATTCACCAATCGCCGATAGGACAATGAAAATCTACTCAGACATTATAGGATGGCAACACATCATTGGATAATAATATGAAGCATAAAGCACCATGTTCAAGTAGAGGGTACAGCGGGTTGCGGGAGAGTGGACCGTTGTAGATAGATGGGGGAAGGTGATGAAGACGTTGCTGAATATGACGGAGGTGTTGGTGTAGATCGCCGTCACACGATGATGGCCCCGGCGGTGTTCCGGCGCCACCGGGAAAGAGGGGGAGAGAGCCCCATTATTCTTCTTCCTTGACCTTCTCCCTAGATGGGAGAAGGGTTTCCCCTCTGGTCCATGGCCTCCATGGCGGTGGAGGGGCGAGAGCCCCTCCGAGATTGGATCTGTCTCTCTCTGTTTCTGCATTCATGATTTTGGCCTTTCACCGTTTCTTATATTCCCTGAGATCCGTAACTCCGATTGGGCTGAAATTTTAAGATATTGGCTTTCTTGCGGTGAAAGAATTGCACCAACTGCCTTACGGGGTGGACACGAGGGCCCAGGGCGCGCCTGACCCCTAGGGCATGCCCCTGCGTCGTTCCCCCCTTGGGCATCGTCTCGCGTTGATTCTTCTTCCCAAAAATCACATATATTTCAAAAAAATCTCTGTCAGTTTTTATACCGTTTGAACTCCATTCGATATGGATTTTCTGCAAACCAAAAAACATGCAACAAACAAGAACTGGCACTGGGCACTGGATCAATATGTTAGTCCCCAAAAATAGTATAAAAAGTTGCCAAAAGTATATGAAAGTTGTATAATATTGCCATGGAACAATAAAAAATTATAGATATGATGGAGACGTATCAGGCATGCGCTCCCATGAATGAGGAGGTACCGCTGGTCCTCGTTGTCGAGCCTCAGGCTCCAACTTGGGCACGGCACATCGTCCATTTCCTCCAAACAGGAGAACTTCCCGAAGAGCAAGAAGCTGAAAGATTAGCCCGGAGGGCCAGTATGTATCAGTTCGTTGACGACACGCTGTACAGAAGAAGGCCCAACGGTGTGAAAGTGAAATGCATTTGCTAGGAAGAAGGAAAGGAACCGTTGGCAGAGATACACAAGGGTATGTGCGGCTCCCACATCGGACCAAGGGCCTTGGTTGGGAAAGCTTTCCGGCAAGGTTTCTATTGGCCCACAGCCCTCCAAGACGCAATCGAGCTAGTCACCAAGTGTGAAGCCTGCCAGTTCCACCCCAAGAATATCCATCAGCCTGCCCAAGCTCTCCAAACAATCCCTTTGTCATGTCCACTTTAGGTTTGGGGGCTCGAAATCTTGGGCACCTTCCCCCGTGCTACGAGGGGCTTTGAATTCTTGTTCGTTGCAATCGACAAGTTTACAAAGTGTCCGGAAGTGGAGCTCGTGAGGAAGGTGACCGCATAGATAGCTATCAAGTTCTTTAAAGGATTGGTGTGCCGTTTGGGGTCCCTGCCCGAATCATCACCGATAATGGCACCCAATTCAAAAGCCGCGCCTTCATGCAATATGCTCATGCCCTCGGAAGCAAGATCTCATTTGCCTCTGTTGCCCATCCAAGGAGCAACGGACAAGCTGAGAGTTCGGACGTTGAAGTGCTGCGAGGACTCAAGATAAGAACATTCGATAAGATACAGAAGTGTGGCAGGCGATGGATCGACGAGCTGCCGGTGATTATTTGGTCCCTCCGTACATCACCAAATCGAGCTACCGAGCAGACTCCCTTCTCCCTAGTATATGGGGCAGAAGCAGTAATCCCCACGGAACTCATATACTGATCACCTCGAGTACTTGCCTACGATGAAGTAGCGCAAGAACAACACCGGCGTAACGACGCTATGCTACTTGAGGAGAACCGTCTCTAGGCTGCTATGCGTGCTGCATACTACCAGCAAGCCCTGCATTGCTATCACAGCCGCAGGGTTCATGCCCGGAGTTTTGAGGAAGGCGACCTTGTCCTTAGGCATGTTTAGTCCGCAAAGGGTACAAAAAAGTTGACGCCGAAGTGGGAAGGCCCTTACAAGGTAGTACGAGTCACTAGACCCAGTGCAGTCTGTTTGGAGACCAGAGATGGCATTCAGTTGCAAAAACTCATGGAATATTGATTATCTCCGTAAGTTCTACCCATAAGGCGTGGCTGTTGGCCCCTGCCCGACAGCCACCCTTTTGTACAAACTTTGCTGAAGTTGCATGTAGCCCTTTGTACAAAGCCAGGCGCAGACCCTGAGCAACAGAGAAATAAACGAAGTGTTGGGGCCCTCGAAGAAGATTGCATGCATGCATAATCATATCATGAGCATAGCATGATCATGTAGATAAGATCGCATGGGGCACTGTTTTCATCTACACTAAGCTGCAGGGTTCTTGTCGTGGACTTGGTCCCGAAGAGAAGAAACGAAGAGAAGCCTACATAGCGGTCCCCGACAAGCCAAATAGACAAGTCCCTTCTTATCCATATTTGTTCTGCAAGGTAAAAACTTGTGCATATGAAAACCCTGCCACTTTTGAAACATAGGTGTTCCCATCCTTTGACTCGAACGTTGCTTCGGTCAGGATGGTCGCAGTGTCCTTTGACGGACAAAGTTTGGCAGGGGGTTGGTCCCTCTTTGTGGTTTTATGCCCGACAGGCCTAGCCCAGCGGCAACAAACTGAGGGTGCCGGTAGGATAGCCTGCCGGGGAAAACTTGTTTACTCGAACGTATAGAGGCATTTCACCTCTGCATGGATATGATACATGCACAAGTGCCCGGCAAAGCTTGTCTTTTTCATTAATATGCTGATAAGAAAGTACAAATCTTACAGAAACATAAATATGGATAAAGAATATTACATAATTTAGACTAAAGTTTGGCAAGTGCCTACATATTTTAGACTAAAAAAGATAAGTGCCCTATAATCCCCTTTCTCGTCCCTCCCCTCCTAGGCACTGCGGTGGGAGGTGAAGAGGGTAAAAGGGGTGCCTGAGCAGATGCCCGGCCCGATCCCATCAGGACCTGTCGGGCGCAGCTTGACAAGATCGAAAGTGGTGAGGCTGCGAAGGACGAGGACAGAGGGAGCAGCTCGGCGGTGCCCTGGCCAGCACCCCCAAAGCCAGCAAGAAGCCCCAGCGCGAACACTAGCGGGGAGAACCACCGGAGCTCAGTCGGAAGACTGCTGGAGGAGGCGAAGGCACCAAGAGAGCGACCCCCTCCCCGACGACCACCTGAAAGAGGCCGGTGATGATGGTTCTAGGGAGGGAGGGGAAGAGCGGAAAGACAAGACAGCGTGCCGGCAATACGAGACGAAGGCGTCGATGCCATCGTACTCCGACCTGACGCCCTGCCACCCGCCTTCTCCGTATTCCCTTGTTTTTTCTCCATCACTACCGCTCCAGGGAGACGCCGAAGCCTCGGCCTGTCACCTTCCCCGGAGAAGCAGCTGACAAATGCGATGGCCAAGCCGTGCGTGGGACACGGCTCCCCGCCTTGGTAGACAGGAAGGCTCCATCACCTTCAGCGTCAACCCCGGCTCCACTTGAAGGAGAAGTGATGGGATTACCAATGATCCCGAATGCTGCACCCCAGATAGGCGCCGGAAGCCCCAAGAGCTCTGTCGTTGGGACAACGAGCCTCGGCGGCTTACAGCAAGGGCTAGCGCTCCTCGCACGACGGCCGGCCCGAGTGAGGGAGACGAGCATTTCACCATTCTGGAGAAGCGTGACGCCTCCCACACTTTGGATGGCTGGACGCCCACATCTTCGACCATCGCGTCCCCTTGGGCCCCGGACCAGACTCACTCCCGGGTGTTGGCACAAGCATTTGCCATCATCAACCCCAAGCTAGAGCCTGGGCCTGGCCCCAGTCCCCGCCTCTCAGCATAGCAAGAAGAAGGGAGGGGATGGAGGAGGGGAGGTGCGTGGTTGAGCACTTCCGCTCCTCCTCACCCTCTTCTTTATAGGCAACCAAAGCTAGGGGCTAATCCCGTGATGGGTAACCGCCGTCCCTCTCCACCAATTCGAGAAGACCGGGCCCCTGCCTTGACACTCTCCCGCACCACGCGCCTCCGTTACCTGCCCCACTCAATGCATGCAACATATGTGGCAAAGGATAATAACGCGGTAGGAAGAGTGAATTGGTAGTTACTCCCCCGTGTGTTAAATTCATTCATGGGCCATTACAAAGGTGGCCCCACTACAATTGGGATTACGCGATGCAGGGGGAGCTGGAAACTGACATGAGCACAGGTTAATGAAGAAGCAAGAAGATCTCAAAGGACGAACTATCACAACCTCCTCGCCCATGTACTTGACACGGCTTACCCCGGTGACGCTCGGCAACACGTTCAGGCCAGGCCTGGGGCTCCTGTCGGTGCACCAAACCCCAGGTATGTTTCCCAGATTGTTCACGGGCTCAAGAGCAAGATTGCAACATCCAAGACCATTCCAAGCATAAACGATCAGCTCTTTGAGGAATCAAAGGGCGGATCAAGAAGACCAAGTCAAGCTAAAGGAGCAAGATACTACTAAGGGAAAACCTCCCTTGCCGGGCAGGCGAGCCTGGCGAGGTCGAGGTTGCCCCGAAGGCAAGTCCCAAGACTGCCTTGGCAAGCTTGCCAGGGACGCTGAGGGTGGGTTCCCCCGCCAAGGCTCCACCGCTCCACCTCATAGCGACGCAACTCACCGACCGGTGCGGTGTCGAGCCCCCAAGTGACTAAGTGGCTGTCATTTGGCACATGGTAGCCATTTCCTAAGGAAATCACCTCCAAATGACACTCGTCCAGAGACGTGTCATGCAGGCAGGAGAGAAGGTGGCGGAACAGCGCGGCAAGGCTTCCCGGTCTCCTCCGTGATGTACCACTAAGCGGTGCATTTAATGCACCTTGTCCTGTCTGCAGAGTTAGGTATGATAGCATTGTTTGCTATCTAATCAGTACACAATGATTGATTTTCTATTGTGGTGTCCCAAGGAGGGTCGTGGCAACCTTAGAAAGGATTCGGACCCTTGTACACTCATACGCGCGTAGCTCCTCTCGCCCCGAGGCAACCTTGGCAGGCTAGAGCGCTGCGTCTCCACCACGGTCCTCTAATCAATCCACCAAGGTAGGAGTAGGGTTTTACGCCTCACGGTGGCCCGAACCTGGCTAAAAAATTTCCGTGTGATCACTGTCGCGCTGCTCTGCGCCCTCCGCTCTTTGTGCAATGTGCTCTTCCCCCCTGCCGAACCACAAGGGGCTGATGGCCCTATAGGTGGCTGTGTTTTCCCACGACACCAGCTTAAATTATAACAAGATTAAAACTAGAAACGTTCTGGAGTATTTTTGTTATAAAACTAAGAAAACAAACTACTACATTACATGTGGAGCTCTAGTTAAGACTGTAAAAAATGCAAAGGTCAGGAAAATTATTGAATCTACTAAATATTTCATCTTAGAAGAAGATGAAACCTGCACATTACAAGGAAGCAGTGATGGCGCCCAGCTAGAGAGGTATTACATAAATCATTGAAATCCAAAGTGACCTCCACAAGTTTTGAATTTGATGAAACCTTCAGAAGGTTTTATAAATGGATCTTCAAATGTTCATGTATAGTGATCGTGAAAAGAAAAGTTTTACAAAACAGCTTTGTAGAAAAGGAAGAATTGATCTTGTCAAAATCCTCATTTTAGTAGCAACGCTAAAACTATAAATGGATTACAATGGTGAGTGTTATTGATATATAACAAACAAGATGTTTTTTAAAAGAGATTTCAAAAGGATGTATATAAGATACATTCAAAAGGTTTTGTCAGGAATATGGGAATGATATAAATATTTCAAGTCATAAGTATGATTTGAAATAATATATCAAATAGCTAGAACTTGATAAATTAATTGGGGAATTTGTAATTTACCAAAGAAGCTTGTGGATAAAAGAAGTTTAGTGGGAGTTTTATGGCATTCCTGATATTACATATGTATGACATATCACTTGATCAGAAATATTATAAAGTATATTAGCACAAAAGATTAAAATCATGTTTCTAAAAGGGACTTAGAATTATTACATCAAAATCTATATAAATAGATTAAAATATATTATTATGCTAAGACATCTACTATGACAAAGTTTTTAAAATGTTTAAAAGGGAGAAAATGTTTTCTCAAAATGTCACATAGTATAACATTGTGCAGAAATCAATAGTTGATGAGCATGTGTGGCTGAATAGAGTTCAGTTTACTTGAGAAATTGAACTCATCATATACTATCAAATGTACAAAACCATATGTTTCATATGAACAAGTCATTAAGAATAAATACCATGGTGATTCTAGAATAGGTTCGGTAGGGTTATTTTTTAAAGATTAAGTACCTCCATTGGACAAAAGTTTTTTTTGCTTCTTGTCCTTGGAGGCGATGAAGAGATTGTTGTAAATAGCTACACAAAACATTTGTTGTGAAGGTTACACAAAGAAAACTTCATGACTAACATGGATTAATTATAGGGCTATAATTTTAAAATAGTTTTCAGAAATGAACATAAATTGTGGATCTATAAATGAAATAGATTGTGGCTTGAGAAGTTTTTCAATAGAATATAATCTGGATCAATAAAATTTTATTGATAGAATATGATGTAGTTCCAAATGAATATTGACTATATGTAGATATAGAAATTGCACTACATCGAGATATACTGTTTCTAAATGGGCTATATGGAGATATAGTGCTACATTAATGTAACAAAGAATTACACAATAAAATCAGATGTTGCCGACACAAATAATATTGGGATTTGAAGAGTATAAAATCCAGTGATGAAGGGTCTACCACTAGCAGAGCATAAGAAACACCACATGTCAATGTGTGTTAGAAAATACATGCAACTAGATTATTGACTCTAGTGCAAGTGGGAGACCATTGGAAATATGCCCAAGAGGCAATAATATTTGTATTATTATATTTCCATATTCATAATTATAGAGTTTATATTCTATGCCATAAGTGCTATGATCTTGGATTATGCGATTCAGTGGATTACTCATATGCACATGTGGAATGTTAAACAGTTAAATACAAGGTTTCTAATCTTGCCGCTAGGACTAGATCAAGTGTTATCGGTGATCACATTTTCCGGATCTTAGGTTGAGATTATGACGTTGGAAGAACAATCATATTAAATCGACCCAATCTTGACTGTTATGAGTTCAGTTTGTGTCGTCTATAGTCAATTGTAATAACACAGAGTGTTAACGTGTGATTTTTATCCTTAGACCATGAGAGTATTGTAGTCACTTCCATACGGTGGGCTTTGGGCCCTCTCACACATCACCTATAATAGGGTGATCATAACGACAACTTACAGGTTCATCGAAAAGTTTGACAAGGGACTAGATAGCTCGATAGTGGGATTTTCTCCTTCAACGATGGAGAGATATTCTTAGGGACCTCTCCGTGTGATAGCATCCATCATTGTCTGGCTAGACAACATGTGAGTACATCATGGGGATGCTGGAACAGAATAACGAGAAAGAAGAACAAAACCAATAACGAGGATTTCGGTATAGTGAGCATACTGATGACTCAGGAGGATACCGATACATCCCAGATTTTGTGAAGTATCGCGAAGCAAAAGGAACATCACATGATAAACAAAGGTTCACTCGAATATCATCCGTTGCTCATAGGGATTGATATGGAGGTCCACGGTCCCACTACGGTCATTGAACGAAGGAGTTTCGTTCATGTATATGAGTTATGAACCTATGGGGTCTCAAGCTTAAGGCAATCACGATATGCTGAGTGTTAGTACGACGGGAGTAATGAGAATATATTTTTGGAATTGTTTAATTAATATTCGGAATAGTCCCGAGAGGATCCGAAAGCGTTTTGGGTCTACTGTAGGGGTTTCGGTGAATACCGGGTATTTCCGGTAAATAATATATAGGTGGAAAATTTTTCTAGGGATATTAATATATATATATAATGGTCAAGAAAGTATTTAGAACAATTTTATATTTAATTTAATATTAACATGCCTTAAAAGGTCAAGAGGTGGAAGACAACTTGGGCGACAAAGGCCCAAGTGGGGAGGCACCCCTTCCCTAAGGAAGGATGCCGAATTGGAGAGGGGGGATTCTTCCTCCCCTTCCTAGGACGGTGCACCAAGGGGGGCTCCTTCCCCTTGGTGGAAGACCTCCCTCTCTCCTCTAACATATATATACTTGAGGTTTGGTGCTCTTTTAAACATACAAGTTTTTGAGCCTCATCTAGTTCCTCTAGTTCTAGTTCTAGTTGGTCCTATTTGACTAATTAGAGATAGACTAATCCTCTAATACTTATAATTAGAAGCCTCGTGTGGTTCTAATATCCCCCCTCTAATTCTCCTGCAACAATTAGCTTTCGACGGTGAAGCGCTGCCGGATCATGAACACTATACGCTTGCAACCAAGTAGAGAGCGCGTGCTTTCGGTCTTTGGTTCAAGGGACTATTCATGGGCAGTTCTTGCGATCGTTCATTGACGGTTCATGGGAATCCAAGTACGATCTACACCAACACGTTCTTCTGCTGCCGCAAATCGGTGACGGTAAGGATCGTGATTCCAACTCGTAATGCATCTTCATATTAATCGTGGGTGTGCGTAGGCAAGATTTTTTTGTTTTTCTACTATGGTTCCCAATAACATCACATACCCAGTGTACGACGTCAAGAAATATGAGGAGACCAAGAGGACTTGGAATGGAGCACTACTTCATCGATTCTACACATGACTTTTTCCTTTTCACTCATGTTTAGATTTTTTACAATTTATGAACTTTTGTCTTTAGTGTTCTTAGTGCAACTTGATGAAATGAAATTTGCAATTTACAATTCTTAATTCTTAATTCTGTTTTTTCGATAGTTCTACCTTGGAAAGTTGCGGTGCTCTTGGAGGCCATGCCACACTCGAGGGCTTCACCAAACTCGTTGGCCAAGCCATACTCCGGGGCTATGCCAAAAGGCACTCAACACAGTCAGACTAAATAGTTCAAGTTCGGGTATCTACACCCACTGGGTGCACTGCCATTTAGCATGCTCCCAAATCCTCTTCCTTTGTGTCTTCGTTAATAATCAAAGTAAGTTGAGTTTGAGTTCATGGCACAAACCCCTGTCCCCAACCTGACTGTGGTCTGCCTTCCTAGTTGGCAAGGTAACAATATCAGGGGAACACTGACTAGCCAAATGATCTATTGCAAAAGGACCCAAAGGGGAAGAGTCAAAAAAGCCATAGCAAAACCAGTTTAAATTTGGCAAAAGTATTTAACTAAGATAAAACTTAAGTATCACCACCGTCGGGCGGACTTAATGTTTACATTTTCAGTCGGCATACCGAGGCTAATTTAAAACCATTGGTTTTGAGCTCATAGCTCATCGGACTCGTCATCGTCTTCATCATCAACTTCTGCGTTGATGATAGTTGGCTCCTTGAAGTCATCTAGATCAACGAAGGACGCTAATACGTCTCCAACGTATCTACTTTTTCAAACACTTTTGATATTGTTTTGGCCTATAATTTGCATGATTTCAATGAAACTAACTTGGACTAACATTGTTTTCAGCAGAACTACCATGGTGTTGTTTTGTGCAGAAATAAAAGTGCTCGGAATTGGATGGGGATTTTTGGAGAATTATTTTGGAATATATAAAGATTTAAGGAATAAAGAAGTACCGTAGGATACCACCAGGTCGCCACACGGTCTGGTGGCGCGGCCACCCCCAATGCGCGCCCCTAGCCATGTGGGAATGCTGGCCACCGCCTTACAACGAGCCAATGCTATTAATTGCCACTATGCCCAAAAAAATCATAAAAAATCATCATCATGTTTTACTATACGGAGCCTTCGTCGGGATATACACCGCAGAGCATAACCCAACATTTAGGCCCAAGGGGTCAAGACCCGCCACTCGTCCCGAAGGACAGGGGCCGGCTTATCCATTGAGGTTGTCAAAGCTGGATTACTGAAGCCCAGAAGGAAACCCGACCCATGGTAGCAGGGCCGGGTTACGAGAGTCCCAATGCTAGAAGGACTCCACCAAACTGGGAAGATACATGAAATTTACAAGATTTAGAGTAGGTCTTTGATTGTGGGTAGAACCTGAAAACATTGTAAACTCCAGGAACCCGGTTGTTGTATAAAGGCGGTTCCTGGGTCATCTATAAGGGCATATTTCTCCCTATGTGGTTTTGGTGATTGATGACAGTACTTTTGCGGACTAATCGTGTGCATTGAGCATTTCAGCTATCTCATGCCTAGGCAAAAGATGATTCGCTGCCTCTCGGAGCCTATCGAAGATGGCGGTTCTCTATGTTTATTTTTGGTGTATTTGAGTCATAGGAAAGCTGTACTATTAAGAGGGGGTCCGCTTCGGAAAGGTTAGGGTGGAATCAACACGTACATATATGTTCCTTTGCACCACCATCCCTTCGCTTCATTGGAGCACCGTCCGTTTATCCTTGTCGCTGCGAGATGAAGGCCTCCAAGTGCTATTGGTTCTGTGGCATGCGGTAGTACTACTCAAGGGAGCAGCAGTACCGCACGGGCCCGTGGTAGTACCGCCCTGGCTAGCGGTAGTACCACGCCACGCAGTAATACCACTCCTCACGAGTGGTAGTACCGCTGCCTCTAGCCCAGAACGCTGGCGCGCGCGGAAGTAGGCGTGGAAATAATTTTTTACTTCCGCCCCTACGCGGTAGTACCGCTCCCTGCGAGCGGTAGTACCGTGCCGGATTTTCGCACGTCCCAAACTCAGCGGAAGTAGTCACGGACCAAATTTATTTAGTCTGTGCTTTTTCCCAGCCCAGTTGAGCCCTGCCCTGCGGTAGTACCACAGGGGAGCGTGGTAGTACCGCTCCGGCGGTTCTACCGCTCTTTGCCTAGTGCAATAGGACCTCACCTGTCTTGTACTGCATGTGGGGTAGTACCGCAACAAGGTGCGGTAGTACTGCGAGCATGTGCGATAGTACCGCGTCTCGCGGTCTGAGTGGGTGGGTAATGGTTGGATTTTGTCCCCCACTATATAAAGGGGGTCTTCTTCCCCAAGAAGACGGCCTCTTCCCTCCCCAAGCTCCATTGTTGCTCAAAGCTCCATTTTCGCCCGATCTCTCTCCCTAGCCAATCAAACTTGTGATTTCCTAGGGATTGGTTGAGAAGGCCCCAATCTACACTTCCACCAAGAGAAATTTGATTCTGCCCACTAATCCCTTGAGGATCTTGTTACTCTTGGGTGTTTGAGCACCCTAGACGGTTGTGGTCACCGCAGAGCCATATTCCATTGTGGTGAAGCTTCATGGTGTCATTGGGAGCCTCCTATTAAGTTGTGGAGATTGCGCCAACCTTGTTTGTAAAGGTTCGGTCGCCGCCTTCAAGGGCACCAATAGTGGAATCACGACATCTCGCATTGTGTGAGGGTGTGTGGAGAATACAGTGTCCCTAGTGTCTTCTTGGGGAGCATTGTGCCTCCACACCGCTCCAACGGAGACATACTTCCTCTCAATGGGAAGGAACTTCGGTAACACATCCTCGTCTCCACCGGCTCCACTCTTGGTTATCTCTTACCTTTACTTGCAAAGCTTATATTGTGTTGTATCCATTGCTTGCTTGTGTGCTAGTTGTTGTTACATCATATAGGTTGCTCACCTAGTTGCATATCTAGACAACCTACTTTGATGCTAAGTTTAATTTGGTGAAGAAAAGCTAAAAACTGTTAGTTGCCTACTCACGCCCCCTCTAGTCAACCATATCGATCCTTTCAATTGGTATCAGAGCCTCATCTCTTTATTAAGGACTTTGTCATCCGAAGAGTATGGTTGACACCTCAGACGAGGTGGAAGAGCACTCTGGTGCGAGTCCCCCTTTGCCTGAGGCTGATGGGGTATCCTCGGTCTCTCGTGAGGAGTTCAATGTGGCCTTGGACACATTAAGAACCTCCATGACGGCCAAGGTCAAAGGCATGCTTAAGAATTTTCTTGATGGTCTTAAAGTTTCCATTGCACCGTTGGAAGTGGTCGATCCCACTAACAAGGTGACGGATGCTAACTCCAACAAGGGGGAAGCTACTAGTGATCAAGTTCCTCTGACTAGTAGTAGAAGTGGAAATGGCATCTTTGCCCATGTTGAACCTCCACTTACTTATGGAGGACCGGTTCCCTGCACGCATATGAATCATGTTGGTCCTCCTTCTAAGCTTGTGAAAAATGGGGATTTTGCTTCTTGGGTGTATCGCTTTAAACGTCATTTAAATCATTCTACTAACCTTTGGAGAATTATTGAGCAAGGTTTTTACCTGCACGACCCAAGAAACTTCACTCCTAGAGAGGCCGCGAACCATCAATTCAACGAGTCCGCTCCCTTCATTCTCCAAGAAGCAATTACACCCGAAGATATTGTGCATCTCTGACCTTTCACCGTGGCCAAGGAAGCATGGCAATGCATTGTCTCAATTTACAAGGTAAGCGCAAGCATTCAACGCTTCAACTTTGAAGTGATTCAAGATGAAGCCGATGAGTTTGCAATGAATGAAGATGAAGAACCTCGTGAGCTCTACCGGAGATTAACCACTCTCGCGGTCTCACTCCGGGATCATGGGAGCAAGGATACGGATGACAATTGGATCAAGCGCAAGTTTCTCAAGGCCATGATGCCCTACCATAAGGCCATGTCCTTCATCATCCGTCAAAGACCGGACTTTCACGCCTTGTCCTCAAGTGAAGTGTTGGATGAGTTTGTTGCTATGCGGATCTTGTACAAGACCACCGACAATGCGGTGTTGCATTCTCAATGAGCAAATAAGCCCAACCTTTCTTTGAAGCCAAGGCTAGTGTGGAAAAATAGGGTGAAGAGGAAGAAGAGGAGTGTTTCCTTGAAGATATCAAATATGCTTATTATGAGCACATGGCTCGCGCTTCACGGCAATTTTGGAGCAAGAAGAACTCAAGGCCCAACTTCAACAAGAACAACTCAAGTGGCACCAAGGGCAAGCAACGTGATGACATGCTATAATTGTGCAATGTGAGCCACTTTGTTGCGGAATGCGCGTACGAGAAGAGGGAAGACAATGGTGGCAAGCTTACCTGAAAAGACAAGGCCAAGTCCTTCCCCAACAAGAACAACTTCACCAAGAAGACTCCTCCCAAGGGGTTGGTGTCACAAAAAGAGTACAATGAGGATGACGATGATGAAGATGGTGATACGGTTGCCATGGCCACGTTGCCATTGCAACAACTCCACATGTGTCCATCTTCGATTCACCAAACGAGAATATCACCGCCAAGTGCCTCATGGCTAAATCCACCAGCAAGGTAACCCCCAACATCAAAACTACCATCACTACTAATCCTTCCTTGACGGATTGCATTGATGAAAGTGAGGGGTCGGAGGAGGAAGAAAATGAATTTAATTCTTTTATGAGTAAGATCAAGGGTAAATCCAAGAAGCACTTTGTTTCTCTCTTGGAACAACATGGTAAAGCCAATGACATGATCGAGGCTCATGAAGAAACCATCTCTAAGATGGAAGGGCATAGTCATGACTATGCCGATGAGATATCGGATCTCTCTAATGCGCTTGAGGAATAGTGTGGTCATCGTTTGGCTCTTGAGGAGTCACACAACGATGATCATGCTAAATTAAAGAAAGAACTTGATCGTGCTCTTGTTGTATCTCGTGTGCTCAATTCCGAGAAGGCCAAACTAGGGGTTGACCATGCTAGACTCAAGGAGGTATTTGATATACTTGACAAGGCTCACAAGGACTTGGAGGGTGCTTGTTCTAGCCTCAAAGAGTCTCATGATCAACTCCAAGTGAAGCTAACCAAGGAGAAAACCACTTTTCCTCATATGGTTTTAATTGATAATGCAAATGCTACTAACCCGTGTTGTAAGCATGTGCATCTTGTGGAGGAGAATGCCAAGTTGAAGGAGCAACTTGAGAAAGGCATTGTGTCGTGCATACAAGGTGAGAAGAACCACAACGACCTTTTGAGCAATCCAAAGGAAGTTGTGGGCAAGGAAGGAATTGGGTTTGCACCCAAGTCCAAGAATAAGAAGAAGAATGACAAGGCCAAATGACCTCCTCATCTCAAGCAAACTTTTGTGAAGGAGGGAGAGGGTGCTTCTAAGGAGAAGAAGAACAATGCGAAGGGTGGTGGTGTCAAGAAGGGCAATGCCACTTCTTCCAACAAAGCCGACAACTTTAACCCTTCTTATGTGTTATGCCATGCTAGTGATGGGCATGTTTATGCAAAATTTGTTGGTTCTTCTTACGAATACATTGAATGGTATATTTGGGTTCCTAAGATCCTTGTTACTAACATCAAAGGACCCATTACAAAATGGGTACCTAAAATCAAGCATTGATCTCTTGTAGGTGTTTGCTTCCGGTGGGGGATCATGGTTGCTCGATAGTGGAGCCACAAATCATATGACCAGAAGCAAGAACTTGGTGGTGGACATGCAAAAGGTTTCATCTATGCCCACCAATGTAGAGTGGGGTGATGCCTCATCTTCTATGGTATTGCGTCTTGGCAAGGTTGTCATTTCTCATGATCTCACGATCGATAAAGTCGTGCTTGTTGAGTCCCTTGCATAAAACTTACTTTCCGTTCGTCAAGTTGCACTCATGGGCTTTGCCACTTTCTTTGATATTGATATTGTGGCCCTCTTGTGGAGCAAGACTCTTAAAGTAGCCTTTGTTGGGCATGTCAAGAACGGTCTTTATGTGATTAAATTTTCGGAGTGACCCACTAAGATCACGACATGCCTAATGGCTAAAAGTTGACATGGGATGGCTTTGGCATCACCATTTAGCCCATGTCAGTATGAGATCTTTGCAAAGTCTTCTCAAGGGGGACCATGTCCGTGGACTAACAAATGTTAGTTTTTCCAAAGATCGTGCTTGCAGTGCTTGTATCGAAGGAAAGCTACATGAGAAGGCTCACCCAGCCATGACTATCATCTACTCGAAGAGGCCCTTGGAGCTCTTTCACATGGATCTCTTTGGGCCGCCATCCTTTGATAGTCTTGGGGGTAGAAAGTATTGCTTGGTGATTGTGGATGATTATTCAAGATACACTTGGGTATATTTCATCAAGAGGAAGAGTGAGACCCAACAAACCATCATCGACTTTGCAAATGAAGTTCAACGTCAACACAATGCAAAGATCTTGACAATAAGAAGTGACAACGGCACCGAGTTCAAGAACTACAGCTTGGATGAGTTCCTTAGTGATGAGGGGATCAAGCATCAATATTCCGCACCATACACCCCTCAACAAAATGGTGTTGCAGAGAGGAAGAACTGGACATAGATGGATGCGACAAGGACCATGATGGCAGAGTTCAAGTCTCTGTACAACTTTTGGGCCGAAGCCATCAACACCTCTTGTCATGCATCTAATCGGCTCTATCTCCGCAAAGGCTTGAACAAGACTCCATATGAGATACTTACCGGCAACAAGCCCAACCTCAAGTACTTCCGGGTGTTTGGTTGTAAGTGTTTCATTCTCAAGAAAGGTGTTCGTTTGTCTAAATTTGAGGCCAGAGCTCATGAGGGCATATTTGTTCGTTATGCTACAAACTCTCATGCTTACCATGTACTCAACACGTCCACGGGACTCATTGAGGAGACGTGTAACGTGAAGTTTGATGAGAGTAATGGCTCCCAAGTGGAGCAAAGTGGTACTTGTGATGTAGGTGATGAAATTCCTCCCAGAGCCATAAGAAGAATGGGTGTTGGTCATATCCTACCCATTGAGGAACCCCTTGTGGCTGAAGGAGAAGGACAATGTTCCACTCAAGTGGAACAATCACCAACCCAAGACCCACATGCTTCTGAAGAACAAAGTGAAGCACCTCAACCAAATGAACAAGATCAAGTGCAAGATCAACCTCAAGATGGTGGTGAACCACCAAGTGATTCCCAAGGTCAAGTTCTTCCCACCGAGCAAGTTCAAGATCAAGAACAAGCTCAAGGCGCCACTCAAGATGATTAAGTTACTGCTCCTCAGCTCTCACTTGAGGAGAAATTGGAGCGTCGTGCCGCCAAGATTGCATCCAAGATCACTACCAAAGATCATTTCATGAAGAATGTGCTTGGAAGCTTAAGGAAGGGGGTAAGAACTCGTAGACAATTGGCAAACTATTGTGAAAATCACGTGTTTGTTTCTTGTGTTGAACCCCAAAAGGTCTATGAGGTGCTTGAGGATCCGGATTGGCTTAATGCCATGCATGAAGAACTCAACAACTTCGAACACAATAAGGTGTGGATATAGGTGCCAAGGCCAAAGGGGAACCATAATGTCATTGAAACCAAGTGGATATTCAAGAACAAGCAAGATGCTCATGGGATTATTGTTCGCAACAAGGCTCATTTCGTAGCACAAGGCTACTCCCAAATCAAGGGTATCGACTACGGTGAAACCTTTGCTCCTGTTGCTCGCCTTGAATCTATTCGTTTGTTGATTTCTTATGCTTCTCAGCATAACTTCAATTTGCAACAAATGGATGTGAAGAGTGCTTTTCTTAATGGTCCTATTAATGAGTTGGTGTGTGTCAAACAACCCCTGGGGTTTGAGGATCCTGAGTTCCCCAATCATGTGTACCAACTCGATAAGGCACTCTATGGCCTTAAATAAGCTCCACATGTGTGGTATGAGCACCTTACCGAGTTGTTGCAAGATTGTTGGTTTGAAATTGGGAAAATCGACCCCACTCTTTTTACTAAGAAGGTCAAAGGGGAGTTGTTTGTATGCCAACTATATGTTGGTGATATTATCTTTGGTTCTCCTAACAAAGCTTTCAATCAGGATTTTGCAGCTCTCATGACCTCGAAGTTAAATATGTCCATGATGGGAGAGTTGAAGTTCTTTCTCCGGTTCAAAATCAAACAAAGAAGAGAAGGAACCTTCATCAACCAAGCCAAATACACTCAAGACATGCTCAAGAGATTTAAGCTAAGTGATGTTAAGCCGGCTTCCACTCCAATGCCCATCAAATGCCAACTTGACATAGATCCCAATGGTAAAGCGGTGGCTCAAAATGTATATCATTCCATGATTGGATCCTTGCTTTACCTTTGTGCATCTAGACCATATATCATGTTGAGTGTGGGAATCTGTGCATGATTTCAAGCCGCACCTAAGGAAAGCCACTATGTGGTGGTCAAGCAAATATTTCGGTATTTGGCTCATACCCCAAACTTTGGCATATGGTACCCAAGAGGAGCAAACTTCAACTGTCGGATTACAGGTTTCGTAGACCCTTGAGAGGTTCGAACACTGGGGTGCGCATGAAGAACACTCTCTCCCCAGCTCGCTCGCCAACGATCCCATGGTCTAGCTCGACGAACCCAAAGAATGAGAGACACAGAGATTTATCCTAGTTCGGGCCACCTTGCGGTGTAATACCCTACTCCAGCTTTGTGGTGGATTGCCTCGAGGGGCCGAGGATGAACAAGTACAATGGATGAAAAACCTCGGGAGGTGAGGTGTTCTTGAGCTCGACAAGTTGCTGGGTGTGAGGATGATCTGAATGATCCCTCTATTCTACGGTGGTGGCTAAGTCCTACTTATAGTGGGCTTGGTCCTCTTCCCAAATGTAGGCGCGAAGGGATCCCAGAATGGCCAATTTTGAAGGGAGACAACTAGTACAAGCTATCCTGACAAAAGTAGTCTCCGCCTACAAAAGGCTCTGGTGGTGACGCTGTCGTGGGCTCCGCGATGACCTCCGTCCCGCCGTCCTGGCGGTCTTGGTCTTGTTGCACCGATATGGAAACCTTTGCCTGATGCCTCGGGACCCCGCGCCTGCGCTTGCCTCCTTAGCACCAAAGAGGAAAATGGTACACTGCGCCCGCTCGCGCAAGCCTGGCCTTGGTCGTCATGGCTTGCTTCATGTAAACCTCGCGAGGTGCGCCCCGCATATATATCTCCGCTCCTCGAGAGCCATCCTAGCGAGGCTGTCCCCAGGGAGGTCTTGGTGTCGCCCGCCTCGTGAGGCTTGGCCCCTCACGAGGGTCTTGAGTTGTTGCTATTGAAGCTAGGCCATACCGGGTCGTCGATGGAGCCACGCCATAGGCCGCAGGTAGGAAAGTCTGGGCACCCCCGGTCCCAGAACACCGATAGTAGCCCCTAGGCCCAAGGAGTGCTCGAACTTGGTTTCGAGGCAAAGGCAAAGGGCAAGTGCACAATGGAGCTCATTTCTGTATGAAAAAGGCAGCCCACGTGGTAATTTGGCACGTGTACTGGTTGTCCACTTGGTGGAGGGAGGATTGTCTACCACGGGTGAACAAAAAAATTGCGACTTGACGCGTTATGTTAAATTAAAAAAAGAGGCAAACCATGTGGGGCCTACCTTAGAGGCAAGGCTCTATACACTGGAGTACTTTTGATGTGTCCCGTCAACTCGTAGAACGAGGAGAAGCTTGCTTAGTACGCCGTCTCCCCCGCCCATGGGTGCGGTGGCTCGCAGGATGAGATGAAGCTTGCTTACTATGCCTTACGCCCGCTCCCTCTCCCACGCGCGCGGTGGCTCACAGCACGAGGAGAAAATTTTACTACTCCCTCCGTTTACTCCTCGTCCCTACTACGTACTTTGGTTAGTACTCCCTCCATTTACTTATACAAGGCCACTATAAAAAAATACATTTTGCATCTATACAAGGCCACAAATAGTAATCGAGACAAAAGTTACTACTCCCTCCTTTCCAGTTTATGGCTCAATTTCAAAATCTCTCCAACCAAGGTAGACGATGAGTGGTCGAATTAATTTCGTATTTTGCACAAGTAATTAGTACACTCGTTTTTCTCAAGAAGTTATGTTTACCGAGGCATTAATTAGAATGAACGCATGAATGACCACTAAATTTCCATGAACTTGTACATACATTGGTTAGTTTCCTCTTGACACTGCTTGCGTCGGGTGATCTAACGCACCTCGAAATCCAACATGTAATGGTACTACTACTAGTATAGTAGAATTGAGACTTATCAAATGGAAAAATGAATGTTTTTTATATGAGCCCTATAAACCCTAGTGGGTACATACTCCGTAAAAACAGATTTTTCCAAAACTAAGTCGCTCCCTTTCATGAATTCTGTAGTATACTCCTCCACCGACGCTCCCTTTCATGAATTCTGTACTTCATGTCGCCGACATGTGGGACATATAGCAACCGGGTCGACGTGTCAAGCACCAAATAACAGTGCAGAACAGCAGGGGGGACGCACCCCACTCATACCAGCCCAGTAGTAGTAATGAGCAATGAGACGTCAAATCACAATGCCGCACTTCCCCAGACGGATGAAGCAACCATTATTTCACACTTTGGTTCGCCATTATCTCAAACAACGTACTAGTATTTCTTCTGCCTCAAGAGGGACACGTGCATCGCCTTGGTACATCATGACACGTGGAACCGCATGACAGGCCATGCTCCCCCGCCGATCGCTTGGTAAAATCACCTCATTTTTACTATACTTCCTCCATATCGGTTTACTACATGGCATGCACGCCGTTCTAGGTTGAGAATTTGACTGGCTATATATGTGATGAACAGTACTCTAGCCTTTTAAAAATGTGTACTTTTGTACAGTAGTACTATCAATGGCTTGCGCCATGGAGCAAAAATTGAAATTGAAAAAAAGGTGGTACATATAGAGAGCGCTCGTCGCCAAATTATGCATATAGTACTATTAAAAAATGCTAGTCACAATAATGGTGTCTAGCACAACCCACCCCTCAAATAAAACTAAGAGGGTGCTTGGATACGTTTTAGTCCCATGACTAAAAGTAGTGGGACTAAAACATGCTAGTCTCACCTATGCTTGGATCCAAATACTAAAAAGGCTAAAATCAAGTTAATGAGCATTTATTATCCTCCAAACCCTCCAATCCAGAACTCGCCTATGTTAAAGGAGAGGATTTAAATGAGTAGAGAGAGGACTAATCCACATTTTAGTAGGGGTACCCCTGACTAAAAAAATTTAGTCTCAAGACTAGTTTTAGCCCCTCTTTAGTCAGGGGTGCTTGGAACTTTAGCCTCTTAAAGAGACTATTTTTAGTCAGACTAAAATAAGTCCCTTGGATCCAAGCACCCTCTAAGCATCATGGAATTCTTTGACAAAACTAAGCACCCTGAAATTCTTTGACAACTAAACTGTTGGCTATATGATGTTGGCCACATATAGTGTATGTATATAATGTGAAGAAACGAGTGGTAGTACTATACCAACTAAAATATGAAATGTAAGAAATACTAGTATGTACGTACTGAAGATTTAAAGTAACGAGAAGAAACATAACATACTTCTGTTGGGGTCTCAGCACAACACACCCCTCAAATTAAATTAAGCACACCTGAAATTAAACTTTGCAACTATTCCGGTAGACACTGCATTAGAACCACCATGAGCAACGACACTGCCACCTTACTCGGAGTCCTCGTCCTCGTCCTCGACTTCGTCCTTGTCCCTCTTCCTCTTGGCCGATACTTCTTTGCTTGAACCGCACACTTGGCTGTTGCTCTTCGTCCAACCCTTGTAGATATTGAAGCAAAGGTAACCATCCATTGCAGCATAGTGGATGTGGTCTATATCTAGTAAATTCCGCTGCCATGCATGACGATGAAACTTGTAATGAGGTTTCTCCAGTTTACCGTACGAAGGATGAACCATGGCTCCTGCTAGGGTCAGCATTGAAGGCTGACGAGAGGACACCAGCCGATTCTTCTGGAGGTCGAAGGTGTTTCCTACAACGAGGCCTATCCGATGCAGGACTTCTTTGTCGTTACCAAAGTCTACAGTAACGAATTTGACTAGGTTGCTCTCGAGGAAGTCCTTAAAATCCTGGCACTCAACATCGGCATGGCATATGTGGTAGACCAAGCATAAGTCATGCACACAAACCTGGATCAGGGCAGGCTTCTTCCTCTCTTCGTCCTTTAGATCCTTCTCTCGTCCCAGGACTGTGGTGTACTCAACATCTAGCCCAGCGACCCACTCATCATCTGAGTCTTCGAACATGCGTCTGAAGCGAGAAATGCATCCTTTCACCGTCGCGGAAGAACGGGTGTAGATGACGTCGAACTCATCGTCGGTGATGGTTCTAACCTTGTACTCACCGCCGATCGTGGAGATTTGGGACGCCATGGATTTGGGAGGAGGTGTAGGATTAGTGGAACTGCCGTAATGTGAATGGACGGGACGACTAGGAGCGAACCGTCGTAGTATTGAAGGACGTGCGGGGACGAGTAGGAGCGAACTGCTAGCGTGCGAACGGCAGGGTAGTGGCTTTCCATTCTCCCATGATACGGGCTTCCAAGAGCCCTTGGATCTGAGATCGAACGGTTGCATGGCGTGATTCTAGACCTATGGGTGAATATCCTATCCTGGAGGGTTATTCTGCAAATTTTCAGCAACTTAGCATGCGACCGTTTGATCTCAGATCCAAGGGCTGCCAGCTGCCCGTATCATGGTCGTGCCTACCACGACCGCCGCGTCGCTCGCGCGGTCGCGCCCTTGGAGATTTAACACGGTGCGTTAGGCTATCTGATGTTGGCATGTCATACATAGTCATCACTTAGTCACTCATACTACAACAAGGTTGGCTATAAGTGTATTTTTTACTCCTCTCTATCTCTTTCTTTGTACTCAAAGAAGAAACGGTGCTAAGCGCGTGTATTTATTGCATTTGCCAAGGAGTGACCTCTTCCAATGAAATGGTGTTGCTAAGTTTGCTTCATTTAATTAGCTATAGACTCAAAATTGTCTTTTCACCTAGGTACACGCGCTTAGCACCGTTTCTTCCTTGGGTCACCAAACTAGTCTCTCTCTTCTTGATTAACTTGCCACATCAGACTTTATGCTTATGTGGCAAGCTTAAGCACCTGTAGGAGCAAGTAAAAGTAAGTACAATAGTGCGCTTTACATGGCATTTTTGCATATGTGGAGGAAAGAGAGGCAAGGAAAAAGTGGAGAAGTGGGCTCTCATGCAAGAGCCAGCCTCTACTACATGGTGGAGCATTGGGAGAGGCACCTGTATGGAGGTGGTCAGGAATCTGGGAGACTCACGCCGGTCGTAACGTCGCAGTTAAAATGATAATGGCAAGTCTGAAAGTGCGTTATATCGACTAGAGGGGGGTGAATAGGCGATTTTTGTGGAAGTCTTCAAAACTTAGAAGTTTCAAAGACAAACGATAGAAATAAACCTATTACCATGCAGCGGAAGGTAGACTACACTAGGCAAACCATAGTCAAGTATTGAATGAAGTGAAAGCACAATGACTAATAGCAGCTAGGTAGTAAGGATCAGGTAGGAAGATATTATGAAGCCAAATAGAACACGCAGTCACTCAATGAAGACAAAAGATAGTGCAATCATGCAATGACTTCACAAGGACCAACAGTAAGTAAAGGGAAGGGAAGGATGAGACCAGTGACTCGTTGAAGACAATGATTTGTTAGACCAGTTCCAGTTGCTGTGACAACTGTACGTCTGGTTAGGGCGGCTAGGTATTTAAACCTGAGGACACACAGTCCCGGACACCCAGTCCTGAACACGCAGCTCAGGACACCCAGTCCTCACCGTATTCCCCTTGAGCTAAGGTCACACAGACCTCGCCCAATCACTCTGGTAAGTCTTCAAGGTAGACTCCCAAACCTTCACAGACTTCGTTCACCGACGATCCACAATGACTCTTGGATGCTCAGAACGCGACGCCTAACCGGCTGGAGGATTCACAGTCCTGAAGTGTAATAAGTCTTCAGATCACACAGACAGGAAGACTTAAGTGATGCCTAACACTCTTTGGCTCTAGGTGGTTAGGGCTTTATCCTCGCAAGGAATTCTCTCTCAAAGGCTTCGAGGTGGGTTGCTCTCAAACGACAAAAGCCGTACTTTAACTCTAAGCAGCCAACCGTTTATGGTTGTAGGGGGTGGGCTATTTATAGCCACTAGGCAACCCGACCTGATTTGTCCGAAATGACCCTAGGTCACTAAGGAACTGACACGTGTTCCAACGGTCAGATTTCAAACACACACGGCAACTTTACTTGGGCTACAAGCAAAGCTGACTTGTCCGACTCTGGACAAGATTCGCTCTCATAGTCTTCACTCGAAGACATAGGTTTTGGTTAAGCATCACTTCAGTCATTCTGACTGGTTCTCTTGGACCCCACTTAACAGTACGGTGGTTCCTATGACTCAACAGAGAAGAAAAAGAACTACGAAAGATCTAAGTCTTCGAGCTCCATAGGCTTCATGCGATGTCTTCTCTTGTCATAGTCTTCAATGTGAATATCTTCACATACCACCTTTGACATCAATGTCTTCATACATTTTTAGGGTTCATCTCTGGTAGGAAAACCGAATCAATGAGGGACTTCTACCTGTGTTATCCTGCAATTCTCACAAACACATTAGTCCCTCAACTAGGTTTGTCGTCAATACTCCAAAACCAACTAGGGGTGGCACTAGATGCACTTACAATCTCCCCCTTTTTGGTGATTGATGACAAACTAGTTGAAGTTTTCAACGGGGAATATAATATGTGAAATTGTAAAGTGAATTGTCTTCATAAGTTGCAAGGGCTCCCCCTGAAGATGTGTATATAAGTAATTTGCTTTTGGAATGCAAATGCACTTGGCAGGTTGTACTCGTGGAGATCCTCTTCAACTTATGATGACAATTCATTATGCATGTGAAGGTATGTGAAGATAATGACATGCATAATGGAAAATGGACGTCTGCAAAATGATCTAAGTGCGGAATTTATCGTCGCACATGCGAAATTTATCATCGCATCACAAAGTGGCAAATAAGTAGCAGACGACCATCGAGTTTAAGTGTTACAACTCAAAGAACCAAATGAATCAAAACGAGAGTTGTGAACACTAGGCAAAATATAAAGCAACCGCCCATGTGGACCCGCTTGAAGACTATCAAACTCATATGCTTCTCCCCCTTTTGTCAGTAAGGACCAAAAAGGTTTGAAGACATAGAGCATCTACTCGTTCCCATGAAGAGTAGGTGAAGCAGCAGGGTCGTCGGTGGTGTTCGGCGGTGCAGAAGAACTTGGAGCAGTGTCGAAGCATGCTGAAGGAGGGGGCGGTGAAGTAGCATCGTCTTTGTCCTCGATCACTCTGGCATTCACAGTTGCCGCAGAGGAAGAGAACTCAGAGTCTTCAAGAGATGGAGTTCGTCGCAGCAGTGCCCTTCGAGGAGGTGTGGAGTCAAACTTGAAGCGTTCAGAGAAGCAATCCTCTTGAAGATCATCTTCAGAGCACATAAGCGTCAGCCCTTTCCATGTGCGTCGAGAGGTTTCATGGGCAACAAAGGCATTCTTGGTGGCAAGATTGCAAATGCGGTTGACATCCACCAAGAGGCTTTGCATTTGGCGCTTCAGCCAGTCATGATGCCTATCCTGTTTCTGATGAAGAGCCACCTGAAGCTCCCGGTCATTTAGAACACGAGATCGCTTCTTGGGTCGTTGGGCAATAGTGCTTTCGGTGGCTTCAGTAAGGGCACGATGAGGTGCACGTGTAGTTCCAGCCAGAGGATAAACACAAGTGACTGCTTCAACTCCTTCAATGTTCTGAGAGAAACTTTGATGCTCCGCATTCTGAAGACTAAGAGGCTCCTTGGCAGGCTCAGGATAAATGGCTTCAACGGACATATCCACATCAGGCAGAAAGATCCGATGATTGCGAGCAAATGGCTGATATGAGATAGCGGAGTGGAGTTTAATCAGCCGCATTATTCATGGAGCATAGAACTTCAAGCCAAAAAGATCAGAGCTAGACGCAGCAAGTTGGTGGATGAAGATGTATTGTGCATTGAAGCATTTGCCATGAAGAATATAGAAGACCAAAGTCTTCATTGCACCTTCCAGCTTGGCATGTGGAGAATGTCCTTTGATGGGCCAGAGAGTTCGCCTTATGATGTGATAGATAGTCCTTGGCAGATACTCAAGGTCTTCAACAAAGAACTCCTTAGGATATGCAGCATCTTGTGGTAAGGGCTTCATCATACTGAGCATCTGACTCATGTTTGGTTCAGGCTTCTGAAAGATGCTCTCCATAGCTTCACTATGAAGCTGACAGCCAGGTTCGTAGAGATCGCCAGTAGTGGGCAGACCAGTGAGCTCAATGATATCAAAGTCTTTGGCTTCGTGATGAACATTTCCTGTCATCCACTCCAGGACCCAAGTCTTCGGATCTCTGTTGTACCCATGGATGTGAAGTGTGGCATAGAATTGGAGCAGCAACTCTTCATTCCAGTGCTCTTGGTCGGTGACAAATAGCAACAATCCAACCTTTTTGAAGCAATCCAGAGCTTCTTCCAGACAGGGCAGACCAGCTATTGCTTCGGTGTCAAGACACTTATGTGGGAAGATGCGACCTTGATTGTACAGAATGCAGGAGTAATAGCTTCACTGCGGATAGTTCCAGAACCAATCAGAAGATATTCTTTCCCTTGAGTAGGGGTTCTTGGAGCTATTGAAGAAAGTGTTGTCTGCTTTGAAGTCGTTGACATTGAAGGATCCAGGTGCTGATGCAGGACCTGGAAACCTGGGCAACCTTGGAATTGGCTTCTGTACCTGAGGCCTATGCTCAACATGATAGTCAAACTGAGGACCAGCAGCAGGCGCAGGAACAGGAGCAGTAGCATCATTTGCTTCACTGACTTCTGGTTCTTGGGTTGGTGGAGGCTCCACATTTGCTTCAGCCATGACAGCGTTAGTGGCTTCATTGGTGTTGGTGGTGGCAGCCTCAAGATTCTCAACCTCCACTTGATGAGCTGGACTGTTTGTCACAGTCACGTTCTCCTCGAGAACAGCTTCTTGGTGAGACGGGGGTGTAGCAACTCTTGGGGTTTCATCGGCTGATGCAGCCAGAATGTCTTCAGCAGCTTTAGCTTCAGACTCGGAGACTGGAGGCCTTGGTCCTTTGCGAAGCCTGCGTAACGCTGGCGACGCCTGTGTAGTTGGAGTTTGCTGCCTCAAAGTCATCTTCCTCTTGTGCTTGTGGGTGATCAGCCCATGATGCATCCTGAGCAATTGGCGTCAGAGGACGACCAATGCTGATGAGTTCGCTGTGCATAAGCACAGGCGATGATACCTGTTGGTGCTCGATCTGAGGAAGAACTGCATCATCTTCAACATGGTCATGGTGACCAATGTCTTCAGCAGCGACGGGATCAGCTGCTGGAAAGTCTTCAGCTTCATGAGCCTCTTTGGAAGCAGGCTCATGGACAGTCAGTTGGCGCTCTTGATGTACAGCGTCAGGGCGAACCATGGAGATGGGTTCAACAATTAAGGGCTCTGTGGGAGCAGCCCGTTCCTTCTTGGTCTTCCTATTCTTCTTGGAGGGAGCAGCATCAGAGGCTTCAGAATGTTTCCTATTTCTGGCTTTAGCCTCAGCAGTCCTCGTCTTCTTCAGTTCTGAAGTGATAGATTTGGCTTTTGGCTTCGAGCCAGTCATGCTAGTTGGGAAGACAATGGGATCTGCTTCCTGCCTGGGTGCGTTGGGTTCGGCCATAGCGGGCTTCTTCTTCTTCTTTGAAGCCATCCTAGGGTCAATGCCCGGACGCCCAAGGGCCTTGCGCTTCTCAGCCTCGTTGAAGCCTTGCACACACTTGTCAGCCAGGCTCTTCATGCGGTCACGAGAACCCTGAGCTTCTGCACGTTTCTTGAGAAAGGCTTCTTTGAGCTCGTGCACCATAATCTTGAAGTTTTTCACCTCTTGCACGCTGAGCTTGGCCATATGCTTCTTGAACTGAGCTTTCTCAAAGTCAATCTTTTGCTTCAGTTCGACGATGCGCTGAGCTAGAGCTAGCTCTGAAGCAATGGTGCCATGGAAGGCGACACTAAGGCCAATTGGAAGTTGCAGATCTTCGAAGCTGAGGTTGGGCGTGTCAAACCACTCATCAATGAAGTTGTGGATTATTGCCACGTCAAAGAGAGGCAGATCATTGAAGATTTCTGCTTCTTGTTTGCTCTTGATCAGTTGCTCAAGAGCGTGATCTGCAAGATCTTCATCACTGGACAGATCGATGGCATCGTTGCACAGAATAGCAGCAGCTGTCAGTTCTTGTCTGGTGTGTGGCAGAGGCATCTTGACTTTCTGGGGCTTGGAGATGCGTGACAAATCTTCAGACTGCACACTGTCTTCAGGAGGTGCAGTAGCCAGTGGCTTCGCCCGTGAGATTTTTGGTGCAGAGGCAGGCTTTGAAGCTTTAGGCTGCTTCAACTTCTTTGGCTTCGGCGCTGCAGGCGCTTCATATGATTCAGTGTCATCTGTAGGCTCATTCACAGCTGTCCCTTGAACCACGATATGAGTGATGAGACCTTCCAAGTTGTAGAAGGGCCCAAGAAGATTGGGTTCAGCTTCGCGGGTGCCATCGGCACGGGGAGCAGAGGGACCAGGGTTGAGTCTAATCCCAAAGACTTCTTGTTCTGCTTTGCCGAATTCTGGGCAAACTAGAAGTTGCGCTTGAACAGATTGTCGTCACGACACCATAGCAGTGACGATGGGTCAGCATCCGCAGGCTGTGGTCCACGGACCATGCAGGGATAGAAGCTTTGTTCAATGACTTCATCTCTGGACCTGGGTTGAAGATTTTTGTAGAGGATGTCCCCCCATGGTCGCTTGATGGCATTCTTTTCAACATATTCCTTTGTCACAAATCTGTACTTGAACCGCTGTTCTGCCCAATATCGTCGAATCCATTGGATTCGTGTCTTGCGATGATTGTAATCCTCTTCAGGATCTGTCTTGTACAGCTCTGAGAGGTCATCGGGCAGATCTCTTGATGTTTCTCCTTGACGCTTTCTGCCACCCTTCCTTGCTGATTTCTCTGCAGCCGTGAACTTTAAACTGAATGGCTTCAATATGTTCAAAGGCTTTCGCTTGCTGGACAAACAGGAACTGTCTTCGGGAGAATTTATGTGATACTGTAAGAATTCTGCAAATGAATGCAGACTATGAGAACCAAGGGATTCTCCCACGGACATGTACCTGTGACAGCATTAAGGTGCGAGGGAAGGGGAAGAGGTCATATGCATTCTTAGAAGATTTTGAAGATAAATCAGTTTAGAAGACATTGACCTCATCGTGCGAAGACATTCACTCATAGATAAGGAGTTGGTTCCAGATTTGTACGAATCCACGGATCAGTACAAGTGAGGAATCTAACTACTTTGTGAAGCATAAGTGAATATACTAGGCATATTATGAGATGCAGTATGAAATAGATCCAACTTGTGTGAACAGAAACTGCTTGTGGTAGAAAGTGACGAATCTATAGGATCAAAGGGGCCGTAAAAAGGAAGTTTTATTTACCACATGAAGAACTGCTAGACGGAGTGGAAGAGGAGGCCGAGCAGTCCGATCGTCCGTGCCCTAACTTGGCGACGGAGGACACCTACGACGACGGCGGAGAAGACGATGTCCGCAGTCGGCGTGAAGACGGCGTCGGAGAGGTTGCGGCAGCTAAGCGCTTCATCGTCGGCGTCGTCGAGGGCTAGCGGTGGCGCTAGGGTTCGTGCGAGAGTGGAAGAAGAGATAGTGACTGTGGTGTGGCGCGTATTTATAGGGACAGGGGCGGCTCAGTGTTATTACACAGGTGCCCCTGGCGATTCACATCTGAGGAACACGTGGCCATCATGCAGCATATCGGAGGTTGTTCCACGTCCCACGCACGCTTGGATTGTCGGGTGGTCGTTCCCACTTCTCCGGATTTCAGGTGAAGGAATTAGCATTGAAAGCGGACTTAATGTTTGTCTCTGTATCTTCTGCTGACAAGGACACAGAGAAGACATTTGACAGGTTCAAAAGAATGCATATGATTTGGAGAGATAGAGTTTGAGATAGAAAGCATAGAGAGGTTAGGGTCCAATCACATTCACTTAGTTCAAAAGATTCAACAAGAAGACATAGCTATAAGTGAGTGCTGTAGAGGACAGAACACTAGTATATATATATAATCAACATAGTGAAGATAATCATGAATACATGTTGAGATTGAAGCCAAACCAAATGTGAAAACATAGCAAATGTAACGCCATGAGTGAAACACTTTAAACAGAACATTTGGTGGTGGCGTTACCCACCGTATAGGAAGTATTAGACCCAGACACGGCGCACAATTATCGTGGCGCTCCGAAGTCAAATTCCTCATTAATGTATTCACACTTAGAATGCATGTGTTCATTGATTGAAGATATACTTTACTTCATGTGTTGCACATCTAAGTCATCAATATGCATAAGTGTTAGGATGTGTGCCTGATCACAGGACATTTGAGGATTCCAAGATATTTAGCTCACACTGTAACTTGCAAAATCTCTTCTCATCCAAAGGCTTGGTGAAGATATCTGCCAATTGCTCTTCAGTGTTGACGTGTATGATATCAATATCTTCCTTCACAACATGATCTCTGAGAAAGTGATGACGAATCTCAATGTGCTTTGTCTTCGAGTGCTGAACTGGGTTGTTAGAGATCTTGATGGCGCTTTCATTGTCGCAGTAGAGTGGCACTTGCTTCAGATGAATGCCATAGTCTTTGAGTGTTTGCTTCATCCACAGAAGCTGAGCACAGCAAGATCCAGCAGCAATGTATTCAGATTCAGCAGTGGAGAGAGATACACAGTTCTGCTTCTTTGAGGACCAACATACAAGTGATCGTCCCAGAAAATGACATGTGCCTGATGTAGACTTGCGATCCACCTTGTCACCAGCATAATCAGCATCCGAGAATCCAACTAGATCAAACTCTGAGCCCTTTGGATACCATAATCCTAGAGTTGGGGTGTAAGCCAAATATCGAAGAATTCGCTTCACAGCTAAGTGATGTGATTCCTTTGGTGTCGCTTGGAATCGAGCACACATGCAAACACTAAGCATAATATCTGGCCTAGATGCACGTAGATAAAGTAAAGAACCAATTATGGAGCGGTATACCTTTTGATCGAACTCTTTACCATTGTCGTCGTGACCCAGATGATGTTTGGCTGGCATTGGCGTCGTGAAGCCTTTGGAGTCTTGCATACCGAACTTCTTTAGGCAATCTTTGAGATACTTCTCTTGAGATATGAAGTATGTTATGATGATTTGCATAGGCCAGCAGTATGTGTATGGCTTCAAGTCGAGCCACAGGAGCAAATGTTTCATCGAAGTCAATCCCTTCCACTTGAGTATATCCTTGAGCAACGAGACGAGCTTTGTTTCTGACAACTTGACCATGCTCATCTTGCTTGTTGCGGTATATCCATTTGGTGCCTATTATATTGTGCTTCCAAGGATCAGGACGCTTAACCAGTTCCCATACATTATTCAGCTCAAACTGTTGAAGCTCTTCTTGCATAGCTTGAATCCATTCAGGTTCCATGAAGGCTTCTTCAACTTTCTTGGGTGCTATTATTGAGACGAATGCGAAGTGCCCATAGAAATTTGCTAGCTGTGTTGCCCTTGAATGAGTGAGCGGACCGGGTGCATTGATGCTATCAATTATTCTCTCAATCTGCATTTCATTGGCAACACGGGGATGTACAGGGCGAAGATTTTGCTCTTGGTGATCATTGTCATCGTTAGAGGGATTGTCTTCAGGCTGAGCATTGTCTTCAGGTTGATCAGGTGCGGAGATGATAAGTTCCTCTTCAGGTTGAGCTTCAGAGGGTATGATTTCTCCAGTTCCCATAAGTTTGATTGATTCACTGGATGGAACTTCATCTAACACATTTGGCAGTTGCTCTCTTTGTGAACCGTCAGTCTCATCGAACCGCACATCCACTGTTTCAACCACTTTATAATGAAAGAGATTGAAGACTCTGTAGGAGTGCGAATCCTTTCCATATCCAAGCATATAACCCTCATGTGCTTTTGGTGCAAATTTTGAAGTGTGATGTGGATCCTTGATCCAGCACCTGGCTCCAAATACTCTGAAGTAACTGACATTTGGCTTCTTGCCAGTAAGGAGCTCATAAGATGTCTTGTTTAGAAGCTTGTGAAGATAAACATGATTGATTGTATGGCATGCAGTATCAATGGCTTTAGGCCAGAATTTTCTTGGAGTCTTGTATTCATCTAGCATCATTTGGGCCATCTCAATGAGTGTTCTATTCTTGCGTTCGACGACACCATTCTGCTGTGGCGTGTACGGAGCTGAGAATTCATGTGTGATGCCCAAAGTATCAAGATATGTATCAAGGCCAGTGTTCTTGAATTCAGTGCCATTGTCACTTCTGATGTGCTTTATCTTGGCGCCATAGTTGTTCATTGCTCGATTGGCGAAGCGTCCGAAGACATCCTGCACTTCAGTCTTGTAGAGGATTATGTGCACCTAAGTATATCTAGAATAATCATCAACAATGACAAAGCCATAGAGACAAGCAGTAGTAGTAAGAGTTGAGTAATGAGTGGGACCGAAAAGATCCATGTGGAGCAGTTCGAAGGGTCGAGTTGTTGTCATGATTGTCTTCGAGGGATGTTTGGCCCTCGTCATCTTTCCTGCTTCACAGGCACCACATAAGTGATCTTTCTTGAACTTGACGCCCTCGATGCCTATGACATGCTTCTTCTTTGCAAGGGTGTGGAGGTTCCTCATGCCAGCATGCCATAGCCTCCGATGCCAGAGCCAGCATTCTGAAGCTTTTGCCAGAAGACATATGGCAAGTTGTGGTCCTGCTGAGAAATCTACCACGTACAGATCATCTTTCCTATACCCTTCAAACACTAGAGACTTGTCAGATTCCATTAGAACAAGGCAACGATATTTTCCAAACATCACGATCATATTTAAATCGCAAAGCATTGAGACAGACATTAAGTTGAAGCCAAGGGATTCAACAAGCATGACTTTATCCATGTGTTGATCCTTTGAGATTGCAACTCTACCTAGACCCAATACCTTACTTTTACCAGTGTCAGCAAATGTGATGTGACTCTTGTCGGATGGACGTAAGGTTGAGTCCATAAGAAGGCTTCTCTTGCCAATCATGTGATTGGTACACCCACTATCAATAATTCATTCTAAAGCTGTTGGTGTCCTACCGTACAGTGCAGTTAGGGGGAAAGGCTTCACGAAGAGAATTTTGAAGCAAAAACATTTGACGAACCAGTGGGTTATGAAAGCTTAGATCTAGATTTGGATTGATAGGGCGAGTAGCAAGCAATTCAGGAACGAAGTACATAATAAGACCATTTGGGCATTTGATCTTGCGCCCTACAATATTTTTAAGGTCCCCAGCAATAGCGTCAGACGATTTTGGTTTTCTGCTGGAGACCCTTCCCTGCAAAAGAGAGTTAAGCTTTCTTAGCCACCCACATCTTCAAGGGTGGCTTAGAAGCAATAAGTCTAAGTGCAGCATCTGAGAACTTTGGCTTTGGAGCCCTAGCAAAAAGTCTTGCAGGTGGACAATAGTATTCATAAGAATAAGAAAAATAGTTCTTGGTCTTATGAACATGGCGGTTTGATGAACCGCGCTCATATTCATAGGCCTGAGTATGGCTTCCTTGCAAAACATTTGCGTTAGTTTGACTCCAGTGAGTCCTCTATCTGTATGAAGCCTTTGGACCATATGAAGCCTGTGGTCTGGGGTTTGTCTTCTTCACCTGTGGTGTCATGATGACATTCACAGGAAGATTCTCCAAACACCTTTTGGGCACCCAGATCTTCTTCATAGGCGGTCCATTCCTGTAGTTAGCACCAATATACCTGGCAAACACTTCACCATTCTGATTCTTAAACAGTTTATAGTTTGCATCAAAGGATTCATCAATGACAATGGGGTTAGCACAAGTGAAGCCAGATAGAGTGGATGGATCTGCTGAAGGTTCCTTTGCAGCAACCCATGTGGTTTTGGGGTACTGCTCAGGTTTCCAGTAAGAGCCATCAGCATTCATTTTCCTTACGAACCCAACACCCTCTTTCCTAGGGTTTTGGTTCAGGATCTGCCTTTTGAGGACATCACATAGTGTCTGATGCCCTTTGAGACTTTTGAACATCCCTGTTTCAAGCAATGTCTTCAAACTAGCATTCTCATCAGCAATAGCAGTGGTATCCTCAGCAGAGGGGTTAGTTCCCACATCAACAGTTGAAGATATTGCAACAGTAGCAGCAGTAGAACATTCAGCAACAGAAGTAGCATTATCACGCTCAATGCACTTAAGACATGGTGGTTCAAATCCTTCCTGAGCTGAACTGATCTGTTCGGCGCGAAGCGACTCATTTTCTTTTTGAAGATCTTCATGAGCCGCTCTCAATTTCTCTAGATCTTGCTTCCTTTGAAGATAATTGTAGGATCTTGAAATAGATGTGTCTAGAGGGGGGGTGATTAGACACTTAATGCTAAAGTTGCAATTTTTAAGCTTTTTCGGTTTAAGTGGAGTTTAGGCATAATTTCAACATTCACAATACATATCAAGCAAGCATGCAAAGAGTGTATAGGCAGTGGAAAATAAAGCATGCAACTTGCAAGAATGTAAAGGGAAGGGTTTGGAGAATTCAAACGCAATTGGAGACACGGATGTTTTTCCCGTGGTTCGGATAGGTGGTGCTATCCTACATCCACGTTGATGGAGACTTCAACCCACGAAGGGTAACGGTTGCGCGAGTCCACGGAGGGCTCCACCCACGAAGGGTAATGGTTGTGCGAGTCCACGGAGGGCTCCACCCACGAAGGGTCCACGAAGAAGCAACCACCCACGAAGGGTCCACGAAGAAGCAACCTTGTCTATCCCACCATGGCCATCGCCCATGAAGGACTTGCCTCACTAGCGGTAGATCTTCACGAAGTAGGCGATCTCCTTGCCCTTACAAACTCCTTGGTGCAACTCCACAATCTTGTCGGAGGCTCCCAAGTAACACCTAGCCAATCTAGGAGACACCACTCTCCAATAAGTAACAAATGGTGTGTAGGTAATGAACTCCTTGCTCTTGTGCTTCAAATGATAGTCTCCCCAACACTCAACTCTCTCTCATAGGATTTGGATCTGGTGGAAAGAAGGTTTGAGTGGAAAGGAACTTGGGGAAAGCTAGAGATCAAGATTCATATGGTAGGAATGGAATATCTTGGCCTCAACACATGAGTAGGTAGTTCTCTCTCAGAAATAGGATGCTGGAAGTGTAGGCTTAGTCTGATGCCTCTCTCAACGAATGAAGAGGAGGTGGAGGGGTATATATAGCCTCCACACAAAATCCAACCGTTACACACGATTTACCAATCTCGGTGGGACCGAATCAACAAACTCGGTTAGACCGAAATAGGAAACCTAGTGACCGTTAGAGATTTTCGGTGGGACCGACTGGATCAACTCGGTGGGACCGATGTGCTAGGGTTAGGGTAAATCCAAAACTCGGTTCGACCGATTACTCAAACTCGGTGGGACCGATTTGGGTAATAAGTGAAACAGAGAGTTGGCCAAGCAAACTCGGTGGGGCCGATTGCATATCTCGGTGGGACCGAAAATATTGCAATAGGTAACAGAGAGTTTGCAAGCCCATCTCGGTGAGACCGAGATCCCATCGGTGAGACCAAACTGATTAGGGTTTCTGGCAGTGGCTATGACAGGTGAAACTCGGTGGCGCCGGATAGGAATAATCGGTAGGTCCGAGTTTGGCTTTGGGTTTAGGTCATATGTGAAAGTGGGAAAGTAGCTGAGGATTTTGGAGCATATCATTAAGCACATGAAGCAAGAGGCTCATTAAGCAACACCTCATCCCTCCTTGATAGTATTGGCTTTTCCAATGGACTCAATGTGATCTTGGATCACTAAAATGTAAAATGAAGAGTCTTGAGCTTGAAGCTTTAGCCAATCCTTTGTCCTTAGCATCTTGAAGGAGTTCCCACAACCTTTAGTCCATGCCACTCCATTGTTGAACTTATCTGAAACATGCTAGATAGAAATGTTAGTCCAACAAGAGATATGTTGTCATCAATTATCAAAACCACCTAGGGAGCACTTGTGCTTTCAATAATCATAGGAAAGCCTTTCATGAGCTGTTGAGAGTGTTTCATGACGACTTTCAAGTTCCTCATAGTTAACATGAAGATTTTTTATGTCTTCAATTAAGGATTGAGATCGAGTCATTTCAGCGTCTAACAGATCATCGCTTTTGTCTAAAAGTTTTTGAATGTGTTCCATGGTTTTCTGTTGTTCAGTTGAAATTTTTGCGAGTGTTTTGTAGCTGGGTTTGGAACCATAATCAGAGTCATCGTCACTAGATGTTTGATAGTGAGTAGTGCGTGTGTTTACCTTGGCACCGCGTGCCATAAAGCAGTAGGTAGGAGCGGAGTAGTCCTTGTCATTTGCATCAGTGTCGGTGATGGAGTCATTGTCTTCAGTGTTAAAGATGGACTTGGCAACGTATGCTATAGCCAGACTCGCAACGCCATAATCGGACTCCTCCTCAGACTCCACCTCCGCCTCCTCAGAAGCGGACTCCTCCTCTGAATCCATTTCCTTGCCAACAAACGCACGTGCCTTCCCAGATGAGCTCTTCTTGTGTGATGAAGACTTGGAGGAAGACTTGGAAGAAGACTTTGAGTATTTCTTCTTCTTCTTGTCGTCAGAGTCAGACTCCTTGCTTTTCTTCTTCTTGTTGTTCTCATTGTCCCACTGCAGACACTCAGAGATGTAGTGGCCAGGTTTCTTGCACTTGTGGCATGTTTTCTTCTTGTAGTCATGAGCAGAATCTTCATCATTCCTTGAGCTTGATCGTGAAGACTTTCTGAAGCCTTTATTCTTGGTGAATTTTTGGAACTTCTTCACAAGCATAGCACGCTCCTTTCCAATGTCTTCAGGATCATCAGAACTGCTATCAGATTCTTCTTCAGATGAGGAGACAGCTTTTTCCTTCAAGGCACGAGTTCGCCCATAGTTGGGACCGTAGATATCTCTTTTCTCAGAAAGCTGAAACTCATGTGTGTTGAGCCTCTCAAGTATGTCAGACGGATTGAGTGTCTTGAAATCAGGACGTTCTTGAATCATCAGGGCTAGGGTGTCAAACGAACTGTCAAGTGATCTCAGGAGTGTCTTGACGACTTCATGCTTGGTGATCTCAGTAGCGCCGAGGGCTTGAAGCTCATTTGTGATGTCAGTGAGTCGATCAAACATGAGCTGGACATTCTCATTGTCATTTCTCTTGAAGTGGTTGAAGAGGTTGCGAAGGACACTGATTCTCTGATCTCTCTGGGTTGAGACGCCTTCATTGACCTTGGAGAGCTAGTCCCAGACTAGCTTAGATATTTCCAAAGCGCTCACGCGGCCATACTGTCCTTTGGTTAGATGACCACAGATGATATTCTTGGCAGTAGAGTCCAGTTGAACGAACTTCTTCACGTCAGCAGCAGTGACACCTTCTCCAGCCTTGG
Source organism: Triticum urartu (assembly GCF_056163025.1). Classification (NCBI taxonomy): domain Eukaryota; kingdom Viridiplantae; phylum Streptophyta; class Magnoliopsida; order Poales; family Poaceae; genus Triticum; species Triticum urartu. Next base: position 273,543,274 of record NC_141873.1, on the reverse strand, counting down.
GAATGCCGTTCTTGACGACATACCATAGGTCGACGTCAATGGCTTCAAGATGCATGCACATCTTATTCTTCCAGTAGGGATATTCAGTTCCGTCGAAGACGGGGCACGCAACGGAGACTTTAATTATCCATGCAGTCGACATAGCTAAAACTCCATGTGGTTAAACCGAATCACACAGAACAAGGGAGTACCTTGCTATGATACCAATAGAAAGTGCATTATATCGACTAGAGGGGGGTGAATAGGCGATTTTTATGAAAGTCTTCAAAACTTAGAAGTTTCGAAGACAAACGATAGAAATAAACCTATTACCATGCAGCGGAAGGTAGACTACACTAGGCAAACCATAGTCAAGTATTGAATGAAGTGAAAGCACAATGACTAATAGCAGCTAGGTAGTAAGGATTAGGTAGGAAGATATTATGAAGCCAAACAGAATACGCAGTCACTCAGTGAAGACAAAAGATAGTGAAATCATACAATGACTTCACAAGGACCAACAGTAAGTAAAGGGAAGGGAAGGATGAAACCAGTGACTCATTGAAGACAATGATTTGTTAGACCAGTTCCAGTTGCTGTGACAACTGTACGTCTGGTTAGGCGGCTAGGTATTTAAACCTGAGGACACACAGTCCCGGACACCCAGTCCTGAACACGCAGCTCAGGACACCCAGTCCTCACTGTATTCCCCTTGAGCTAAGGTCACACAGACCTCGCCCAATCATTCTGGTAAGTCTTCAAGGTAGACTCCCAAACCTTCACAGACTTCATTCACCGGCGATCCACAATGACTCTTGGATGCTCAGAATGCGACGCCTAACCGGCTGGAGGATTCACAGTCCTCAAGTGTAATAAGTCTTCAGATAAGTCTTCAGATACTAGGTAAAAGTGTTAGTCCAACAAGAGATATGTTGACATTAATTTCCAAAACCACCCAGGGAGCACTTGTGCTTTCAATCTCCCCCTTTTTGGTAATTGATGGCAACATACATCAAAGCTTTAGATAAAGATATAAAGAACAGCAAGTAAAGCTTTGGAAGGACATGTAACAAGCATAGGCTCCCCCTACATGTATGCACTCATGTAAATATGAAATATAGAGGAATGTGAGAGCATAACCATGACAGAGTAGGCAATGTGTTACATGTATCTTGGCCATATGCATCAGAGCAAAAGATTATCAAGGAAAATACCTTCATGCTCATGAGTCCTTCTTGCAAACAGTATGTACATAAGCAAGAACTCCCCATACTCATGATTTTGATGCATATACTTACCTTGTGGTCTTGAGTTAGCTTAGGATGGAATGAACCTGCACAAACAAAGTTAGATAACACAGGTACATCCACTAGCCAGAGCAAACAAAAGAAACCACAAGAACACCAAGACTGGGATGACATGTAGAGAGTGAGTACAAGGTACCACATTGGATTCAACATGTCCCCAAGAATAAAGATATGCAATGAATTTGACTGATTTCTTTCCCTTAGGTGTCTTGCTCCCCCAGAATCTTACATGGGATATTGGGAGAAGATAAGGAACAGCAAATCAGAGCTGGAAGATACAAATGAACATGTCTTTCCCCCTAAAAATACATGTGACATCTCTCCTCTTGAACATCAAGCATCAAGCATCTGGGACATCTGGGATCCTTGAGTATTCTCTCCCCCTGGAAGTCTCTCTCTCCCCCTTAATACTTTCTCTCTTGTAGGTTTGGTCCTTGAGACTTTTTCTCTCCCTTGATGTGATCTCTCTCTCCTACAAGCTTTGATGTGATCTCTCTCTCCCCCTTTGACATCAATTTCCAAGAAGGGCTTTCTGGAATCCGTCGTATAGGTTTGATCCTTGAGACTCAGCACAAAGCAATGGATAAAACTGTGATGCTTGTAGAGGACAAGATTCATTGAGTAGAGCTGGATAAGAAGAAATATAGAACAAGTGGCAAACTGTTTTTCCTGTTGCGAAGTCGGTGGCACCGAGTGGTATGTTTCGGTGGCACCGAAAAGATTCGGTTGGACCGAAAATTACAAGTCGGTGAAACCGAGTTCACACAGAGAAAAACACTTGTCACCTCAGCTCACTAGACATGTAGGATCTCACAAAGATTTGCAATGAATTACCTAAAGGATTTGCAAGGAATTAAATGTAGAAAATGCAGAACATAAACAGAAAGAAAAGAGAAGAGACTGAAAAATCTAGATGGAGTTTTTTTGTTTTTGAAAAAGAGAAAGAAACTAAACATGCATGAGATACACACAAAAAGAACACAAGAGAACTTCATCTAGAGTTGGGCGGTGACATAGTCACCTATGTTAGAGTATATTGACTTAGGAGTCAAGTGAGAACACTTGATCATAGGTCATACTCATCGTTTAAGCTAAAAATGGGGTTACCATTTTTTGTTTAAGCATCTTGATGTATTCACATCTTGTTGAGTTGCTTTGACTCATGTCTTGGAGTAAAGCTTCTCTAAGATGGAATAACATACCTTGGGTGGTGGTGTGGTTCTTGCTCATGTAGTTGAACTTGTGTGGGTGCTCAAGGTTGATGTAGCTCATCAAGAGTTGAGAGTACCACTTGGAGTTTGAGTTCATCTACCTACATGGGTTAGACAACATGCAAGGTACAAATATATCCAAGACATAAGATAGTCATCATAAGAGATGTATCATGGATTAGTCATAAGCTCATGTCTTGCATGTATCCAATGGAGTTTCTACTCCAAGTTCGAAGCATCAATGATGTTCAATTCACCTCTCATCCTGCAAAATACTTTCTCATCAAGAGGTTTAGTAAATATATCCACTAATTGCTTATCGGTGCGAACGTGCTTAAGATTAATGTCACCCTTAGCAACATGATCTCGAATGAAATGATGACGAACTTCAATATGCTTAGTTCGAGAATGTTGTACAGGATTATGACCAATTTTGATAGCACTTTCATTGTCACAAAGCAGTGGAACATGTTTCACATAAATCCCATAATCTTTAAGAGTTTGGGTCATCCAAAGTAATTGAGCACAACATGAACCAGCGGCAATGTATTCCGCTTCGGCGGTGGATAAGGATACCGAGTTTTGTTTCTTGGAAGACCAAGACACAAGAGATCTACCAAGAAATTGACAAGTACCCGAAGTGGACTTTCTATCAACCTTATCTCCGGCATAATCCAAGTCGGAATAGCCAACAAGATCAAAAGAAGACCTCTTAGGATACCAAATGCCAAAATTTGGTGTATGGATTAAATATCTCACTATCCTTTTCACAGCCTTAAGATGACATTCTTTAGGAGCAGCTTGATATCATGCACACATGCACACACTTAGCATAATATCGGGACGTGAAGCACATAGGTATAAAAATGAACCAATCATAGAGCGATAAACCTTTTGATCAACCGGTTCACCATCTTTGGTCAAATCATTATGTCCACTAGTAGGCATGGGTGTATACATACCTTTGCATTCTTGCATATTGAAATTCTTGAATAAGTCCTTGGTGTACTTCGTTTGAGAGACAAATGTACCTTCCTTAGTTTGCTTGATTTGCAAACCGAGAAAGAATTTGAGTTCACTCATCATAGACATCTCAAACTTCTCTAACATTAGCTTTCCAAACTTTTCACTAAAGAGAGGGTTAGTTGAACCAAATATGATATCATCGACATAAATTTGTCATACAAATAGTTCTCCATTAACCCTTTTAGTAAAAAGAGTAGAATCAATTTTACTAATTTCAAAACCACTTGTAATAAGGAACTTGGTCAAGCATTTATACCATGCTCTAGGAGCTTGTTTCAAACCATAAAGAGCTTTGTGAAGTTTGTAAACATGATTTGGTTTCTTAGGATTGATAAAGCCGGGAGGTTGTTTGACATAAACTTCCTCCTCTATTTCACCATTTAGAAAAGCACTTTTAATGTCCATTTGGTACAAGGTGATATTATGGTGACTAGCATAGGCAAGTAAGTTGCAAATGGACTCAAGTCTAGCAACGGGAGCATATGTCTCACCATAGTCCATAGCTTCGACTTGTGTGTATCCTTGGGCGACGAGACGTGCTTTGTTGCGAACCACTTGTCCATCTTCATCTTGCTTGTTGCGAAACACCCATTTGGTACCAATGATGTTGTGGTTGTTGTCGGGCTTCTCAACTAATGTCCAAACTTGGTTTCTCTCAAAGTTGTGTAGCTCTTCATGCATAGCATTTATCCAATCCGGATCTTCCAATGCTTCTTCAACCTTCATAGGTTCAATGCTAGAGATGAATGAATAGTTTTCACAAAAGTTAGCTAAACTAGTCTTTGAGCGAGTGATTCTCCCGGTTTGTATATCATTTAAGATTTGCTCGACGGGATGATCTTTGGCAATTCTTGCTCGAACTCGTGAGAGCTTTTGCTTGGGTCTTTGTTGAACATCTTCTTCATCTTGTTCTTCTTCTTGGTCTTCTTCATTGTTGACGTTGTCGTTCTCTTGTCGTGGTGGAGAAGGAGGTTGTTGATGTTCGTCTTGATGTATTTCCTCGTTTTCTTCATCTTGGTGTGTCCCACTTGTGGATGCTTCCGTGTCAATTCTTGGTTCACTTTGTCGTGAAGTAGAAGCTTCCACTTGGACGGATGAAGTACTCTCCTTCACCTCCGTTGGACGAATTTTTCCAATGGACAAGTCTTGGATTGCTTCTAAAGGGTCTTTGTCTCCTACATCAATTGGCAATTGCTCTACTTGCGAGCCATTAGATTCATCAAACTTCCAATCTACCGTCTCTTCAACCTTTCGGGTGAAATTGTTGTAGACACGGTAAGTGTGAGAGTTTGAGCCATAACCAAGTAGGAAACCTTCATGAGATTTAGGAGCAAACTTTGAACGACGATGCTTATCAAGAATGTAGCACTTTGAGCCGAATACTCGAAAGTATCCAACTTGGGGTTTGTTACCGGTGAGAAGCTCGTATGCCGTCTTGCCGAGTAGCTTGTGAAGATATAAGCGATTTGTTGCGTGACAAGCTGTCTCAACCGCTTCTGCCCAAAAGTGCTTCGGCGTCTTGTATTCATCAAGCATCGTTCTTGCCATTTCGATGAGCGTCCGGTTCTTCCTCTCAACAACTCCATTTTGTTGAGGTGTGTACGTAGCCGAGAACTCATGTGAAAGCCCTTCTTCGTCAAGAAAGGTGTCCACATTTGCGTTCTTGAACTCCGTTCCGTTATCACTCCGAACCTTCTTGATCTTCACGTCAAACTGATTTTGGGCCTTCCTAGCGAAGTTTCTGAAGATCTTCTGGACCTGCGACTTGTCATTAAGAAAGAACACCCACGTAAATCTTGAAAAATCATCAACTATAACTAGACCAAAAGAATTTCCACCAAGACTCTTGTAGGCGTTGGGACCAAAAAGATCCATATGAAGTAGCTCGAGTGGCCTTCTTGTGGTCATGATGTTCTTCACGGGATGCCTTCCTCCAACCTGTTTACCTGCTTGACAAGCACTGCAAAGTCTATCCTTATCAAATATGACATCGTTAACTCCAAGGATATGATTTCCTTTAATAAGCTTGTCAAGGTTTCTCATGCCAACGTGACCTAGTCGTCTATGCCACAACCAACCTTTTGAGGATTTAGCAACAAAGCAAGTTTTAGGTTGTGCCTTTTTAGAGAAATCGACAATGTAAAGATCACCTCTATGCATACCGGTAAAGACCATTTTATGATTGTCTCGATGAAATACTTGGCAATCTACCTCAGTAAATAGGACATTCAAACCGAAATCAGCAAGTCTAGATACTGAAAGTAAGTTGTAGCTGAGAGATTCAACGAGCATGACATTTTGAATGGAACTATCATGTGAGATGGCCACCTTACCAAGGCCAACCACTTTACCCTTTGAATTATCACCAAAGGTGACATATTTTCGAGGGCCGTCATTTTCAGCAAGCTCACGAAACATCTCTTCATCTCCGGTCATATGATCAGTGCATCCACTATCAAGAACCCATTCCTTTCCTCCTGATTCATATCCCCGAAGATTTGCCATAAGACCAAAATGTCTCATTGCATCATCAAGATCGAAGTCACTATCATCATCATCATCATCATCATCCTAGTATCCATGTTCATCATGATCTTGTGACTCATCATTTCCTAGAGAGGGTAATTCATTAGATAAATGATCATCAAAGTGGTCACTTTTATGAATTCTTATAGCTTCGAATATGATATCACTAATGATTCCAATATCTCCTTTAGCATGCTTAAGATTGGTAAGTTCAAATAGACAATTACCAAAACTAGGATCACTAGAGTTCATCTTACTCAAGGCAATAGATTTATGGAGAACTTCATCCAAAGTTTTCAAGGAATGATCGGGAAATCATTCCTCAAGAAATTTCCATATAGTATAGGCACAATTAAGAGTAGGCAAACTAGCAATCAAATTTTTGGGCAATCCTCTAATGATGAGCTCAATAGTTCTAAGATTGCGAATCATGTCAATATCTTCATCTAGGGTAGGATGCAAAGGATCAATATGAGGTGCACAAGGGCTAGCAATATACTTGTTCAAATGATATTGATTGAAAATTACAAGCATCTCATTTTTCCACTCATGAAAATACTCTCCATCAAGAATAGGCACTCTATGTCTAAGACTCCCTAAGGTAGACATATCCATCTTCCTCCAATGGTGATTAAACCAAGGCAATGGAGACCAAAGCTCTGATACCACTTGTAGGATCTTGAAGTAGATGTGTCTAGAGGGGGGTGATTAGACACTTAATGCTAAAGTTGCAATTTTTAAGCTTTTTTGGTTTAAGTGGAGTTTAGGCATAATTTCAACATTCACAATACATATCAAGCAAGCATGCAAAGAGTGTATAGGCAGCGGAAAATAAAGCATGCAACTTGCAAGAATGTAAAGGGAAGGGTTTGGAGAATTCAAACGCAATTGGAGACACGGATGTTTTTCTCGTGGTTCGGATAGGTGGTGCTATCCTACATCCACGTTGATGGAGACTTCAACCCACGAAGGGTAACAGTTGCACGAGTCCACGGAGGGCTCCACCCACGAAGGGTAATGGTTGCACGAGTCCACGAAGGGCTCCACCCACGAAGGGTCCACGAAGAAGCAACCACCCACGAAGGGTCCACGAAGAAGCAACTTTGTCTATCCCACCATGGCCATCGCCCATGAAGGACTTGCCTCACTAGCGGTAGATCTTCATGAAGTAGGCGATCTCCTTGCCCTTACAAACTCCTTGGTTCAACTCCACAATCTTGTCGGAGGCTCCCAAGTAACACCTAGCCAATCTAGGAGACACCACTCTCCAAGAAGTAACAAATGGTGTGTAGGTAATGAACTCCTTGCTCTTGTGCTTCAAATGATAGTCTCCCCAACACTCAACTCTCTCTCATAGGATTTGGATCTGGTGGAAAGAAGGTTTGAGTGGAAAGCAACTTGGGGAAAGCTAGAGATCAAGATTCATATGGTAGGAATGGAATATCTTGGCCTCAACACATGAGTAGGTAGTTCTCTCTCAGAAATAGGATGCTGGAAGTGTAGGCTTAGTCTGATGGCTCTCTCAACGAATGAAGAGGAGGTGGAGGGGTATATATAGCCTCCACACAAAATCCAACCGTTACACACGATTTACCAATCTCGGTGGGACCGAATCAACAAACTCGGTCAGACCGAAATAGGAAACCTAGTGACCGTTAGAGATTTTCGGTGGGACCGACTGGATCAACTCAGTGGGACCGATGTGCTAGGGTTAGGGTAAATCCAAAACTCGGTTTGACCGATTACTCAAACTCGGTTTGACCGATTACTCAAACTGGGTGGGACCGATTTGGGTAATAAGTGAAACAGAGAGTTGGCCAAGCAAACTCGGTGGGGCCGATTGCATATCTCGGTGGGACCGAAAATATTGCAATAGGTAACAGAGAGTTTGCAAGCCCATCTCGGTGAGACTGAGATCCCATCGGTGAGACCGAACTGATTAGGGTTTCTGGCAGTGGCTATGACAGGTGAAACTCGGTGGCGCCGGATAGGAATAATCGGTAGGTCCGAGTTTGGCTTTGGGTTTAGGTCATATGTGAAAGTGGGAAAGTAGCTGAGGATTTTGGAGCATATCATTAAGCACATGAAGCAAGAGGCTCATTAAGCAACACCTCATCCCTCCTTGATAGTATTGGCTTTTCCTATGGACTCAATGTGATCTTGGATCACTAAAATGTAAAATGAAGAGTCTTGAGCTTGAAGCTTTAGCCAATCCTTTGTCCTTAGCATCTTGAAGGAGTTCCCACAACCTTTAGTCCATGCCACTCCATTGTTGAACTTATCTGAAACATGCTAGATAGAAATGTTAGTCCAACAAGAGATATGTTGTCATCAATTATCAAAACCACCTAGGGAGCACTTGTGCTTTCAATAATCATAGGAAAGCCTTTCATGAGCTGTTGAGAGTGTTTCATGACGACTTTCAAGTTCCTCATAGTTAACATGAAGATTTTTTATGTCTTCAATTAAGGACTGAGATCGAGTCATTTCAGCATCTAACAGATCATCGCTTTTGTCTAATAGCTTTTGAATGTGTTCCATGGTTTTCTGTTGTTTAGTTGAAATTTTTGCGAGTGTTTTGTAGCTGGGTTTGGAACCATAATCAGAGTCATCGTCACTAGATGTTTGATAGTGAGTAGTGCGTGTGTTTACCTTGGCACCGCGTGCCATAAAGCAATAGGTAGGAGCGGAGTAGTCCTTGTCATTTGCATCAGTGTCGGTGATGGAGTCATTGTCTTCAGTGTTGAAGATGGACTTGGCAACGTATGCTCTAGCCAGACTCGCAACGCCATAATCAGACTCCTCCTCAGACTCCACCTCCGCCTCCTCAGAAGCGGACTCCTCCTCTGAATCCATTTCCTTGCCAACAAATGCATGTGCCTTCCCAGATGAGCTCTTCTTGTGTGATGAAGACTTGGAGGAAGACTTGGAAGAAGACTTTGAGTATTTCTTCTTCTTCTTGTCGTCAGAGTCAGACTCCTTGCTTTTCTTCTTCTTCTTGTTCTCATTGTCCCACTGCGGACACTCAGAGATGTAGTGGCCAGGTTTCTTGCACTTGTGGCATGTTTTCTTCTTGTAGTCATGAGTAGAAGCTTCATCATTCCTTGAGCTTGATCGTGAAGACTTTCTGAAGCCTTTCTTCTTGGTGAATTTTTGGAACTTCTTCACAAGCATAGCAAGCTCCTTTCCAATGTCTTTAGGATCATCAGAACTGCTATCAGATTCTTCTTCAGATGAGGAGACAGCTTTTGCCTTCAAGGCACGAGTTCGCCCATAGTTGGGACCGTAGATATCTCTTTTCTCAGAAAGCTGAAACTCATGTGTGTTGAGCCTCTCAAGTATGTCAGACGGATTGAGTGTCTTGAAATCAGGACGTTCTTGAATCATCAGGGCTAGGGTGTCAAACGAACTGTCAAGTGATCTCAGGAGTGTCTTGACGACTTCCTGCTTGGTGATCTCAGTAGCGCCGAGGGCTTGAAGCTCATTTGTGATGTCAGTGAGTCGATCAAACGTGAGCTGGACATTATCATTGTCATTTCTCTTGAAGCGGTTGAAGAGGTTACGAAGGACACTGATTCTCTGATCTCTCTGGGTTGAGACGCCTTCATTGACCTTGGAGAGCCAGTCCCAGACTAGCTTAGATATTTCCAAAGCGCTCACGCGGCCATACTGTCCTTCGGTTAGATGAACACAGATGATATTCTTGGCAGTAGAGTCCAGTTGAACGAACTTCTTCACGTCAGCAGCAGTGACACCTTCTCCAGCCTTGGGAACGCCGTTCTTGTCGACATACCATAGGTCGACGTCAATGGCTTCAAGATGCATGCGCATCTTATTCTTCCAGTAGGGATATTCAGTTCCGTCGAAGACGGGGCACGCAACGGAGACTTTAATTATCCCTCAAGTCGACATAGCTAAAACTCCAGGTGGTTAAACCGAATCACACAGAACAAGGGAGTACCTTGCTCTGATACCAATTGAAAGTGCATTATATCGACTAGAGGGGGGTGAATAGGCGATTTTTTTGAAAGTCTTCAAAACTTAGAAGTTTCGAAGACAAACGATAGAAATAAACCTATTACCATGCAGCGGAAGGTAGACTACACTAGGCAAACCATAGTCAAGTATTGAATGAAGTGAAAGCACAATGACTAATAGCAGCTAGGTAGTAAGGATCAGGTAGGAAGATATTATGAAGCCAAACAGAACACGCAGTCACTCAGTGAAGACAAAAGATAGTGCAATCATACAATGACCTCACAAGGACCAACAGTAAGTAAAGGGAAGGGAAGGATGAAACCAGTGACTCGTTGAAGACAATGATTTGTTAGACCAGTTCCAGTTGCTGTGACAACTGTACGTCTGGTTAGGCGGCTAGGTATTTAAACCTGAGGACACATAGTCCCGGACACCCAGTCCTGAACACGCAGCTCAGGACACCCAGTCCTCACCGTATTCCCCTTGAGCTAAGGTCACACAGACCTCGCCCAATCATTCTGGTAAGTCTTCAATGTAGACTCCCAAACCTTCACAGACTTCGTTCACCGGCGATCCACAATGACTCTTGGATGCTCAGAACGCGACGCCTAACCGGCTGGAGGATTCACAATCCTCAAGTGTAATAAGTCTTCAGATCACACAGACAGGAAGACTTAAGTGCTGCCTAACACTCTTTGGCTGTGGGTGGTTAGGGCTTTATCCTCGCAAGGAATTCTCTCTCAAAGGCTTCGAGGTGGGTTGCTCTCAAACGACAAAAGCCGTACTTTAACTCTGAGCAGCCAACCGTTTATGGTTGTAGGGGGTGGGCTATTTATAGCCACTAGGCAACCTGACCTGATTTGTCTGAAATGACCCTGGGTCACTAAGGAACTGACACATGTTCCAATGGTCAGATTTCAAACACACACAGAAACTTTACTTGGGCTACAAGCAAAGCTGACTTGTCCGACTCTGGACAAGATTCGCTCTCATAGTCTTCACTCGAAGACATAGGTTTTGGTTAAGCATCACTTCAGTCATTCTGACTGGTTCTCTTGGACCCCACTTAACAGTATGGTGGTTCCTATGACTCAACAAAGAAGAAAAAGAACTACGAAAGATCTAAGTCTTCGAGCTCCATAGGCTTCATGCGATGTCTTCTCTTGTCATAGTCTTCAATGTGAATATCTTCACGTACCACCTTTGACATCAATGTCTTCATACATTTTTAGGGGTCATCTCTGGTAGGAAAACCGAAATAAATGAGGGACTTCTACCTATGTTATCCTGCAATTCTCACAAACACATTAGTCCCTCAACTAGGTTTGTCGTCAATACTCCAAAAATCAACTAGGGGTGGCACTAGATGCACTTACAAAGTCAAATCACGGGGCCCCACCTGTCCAGCAGTAACTCGCTGTCAAATCACACAGCCCTACGTTTGCAGCAGCCTACTCCCTCGTCTTCTCGCGTCTCTGTCGAACCGACTAGGCGGAACTGCCCCGCCGCCTACCGCGTAGGAAAAGCCCCGCCCTCGACTTTTAAATACAACTACATCCTGTAACGCCCTCGATGCGGCTATATCTCCCACGTGTCGAAGCACGACTTAGAGGCATAACCGCATTGAAAGCAATGTTGCAAATGAGGTAATCTTTACACATTCCATGTAATACATAAGGGAAAGAGATACATAGTTGGCTTACAATCGCCACTTCACACAATTACATGAATAAAAACATTACATCATCCACATACACTCAAGGTCCGACTACGGAACCAAAATAAAAGAAGACTACCCCAAATGCTACGCAGATCCCCGATCGACCCCAACTGGGCTCCACTACTGATAAACTAGAACGAAACAACACAAAGGACAAGATCTTCATCGAGCTCCTCCTTGAGCTTGGTTGCGTCAACTACTTGGTATCCTCGCGATCACCTGCAAGCTGGTTTTGGGACTATATGTGAGTCACGGGGACTCAGCAATCTCGCACCCTCGCGATCAAGACTATTTAAGCTTATGGGTAAGGTAAAAGGTATGACGTGGAGCTGAAGCAAGCGACTAGCATATTTGGTGGCTAACATACGCAAATGAGAGCGAGAAGAGAAGGCAAAAGCACGGTCGAACAACTATGATCAAGAAGTGATCCTAGAAACAACCTACGTCAAGCATAACTCCAACACCGTGTTCACTTCCTGGACTCCACCGAGAAGAGACCCTCACGGTTACACACGCGATTGATGTATTTTAATTAAGTTCAACTTCAGGTTTTCTACAACCGGACATTAACAAATTCCCATCTGCCCATAACCACAGGCACGGCTTTCGAAAGTTCAAATCCCTACAGGGGTGTCCCAACTTAGCCCATCACAAGCTCTCATGGTCAATGAAGGATATTCCTTCTAGCGGGAAGACCCGATCAGGCTCGGAATCCCGGTTACAAGACATCCTCGACAATGGTAAAACAAGTCCAGCAACACTGCCCGAATGTGCCGACAAATCCCGATAGGAGCTGCACATATCTCGTTCTCAGGGCACACTCAGATGAGCAGTCCGTACAACTAAAACCAACCCTCGAGTTTCCCCGAGGTGGCGCTGCAAGGGGCTCTAGTTTGGACCAACACTCAGAGGAGCACTTGCCCTGGGGGGTTAAAATAATGATGACCCTTGAGTCTGCAGAACCCAAGGGAAAGAAAAGGCTAGGTGGCAAATGGTAAAACCAAGGTTGGGTATTGCTGGAGGAGTTTTATTCAAGGCGAACTGTCAAGGGGTTCCCATTATAACCCAACCGCGTAAGGAACGCAAAATCCGGGAACATAACACCGATATGACGAAAACTAGGGCGGCAAGAGTGGAACAAAACACCAGGCATAAGGCCGAGCCTTCCACCCTTTACCAAGTATATAGATGAATTAATTAAATAAGAGGTATTGTGATATCCCAACAATTAAACATGTTCCAACAAGGAACAACATCTCCATGTTCCAACGAGGAACAAACTCCAATCTTCACCTGCAACTAACAACGCTATAAGAGGGGCTGAGCAAAGCGGTAACATAGCCAAACAACGGTTTGCTAGGACAAGGTGGGTTAGAGGCTTGGTTCAACAATATGGGAGGCATGATAAGCAAGTGGTAGGTATCGCAGCATAGGCATAGCAAAAGAGCGAGCAACTAGCAAGCAAATATAGAAGTGATTTCTAGGGTATGGTCATCTTGCCTGAGATCCGACAAGGAAGAAGAACGAGTCCATGAAGAAGACAAACGGACGTAGTCGAACGGGTCCTCACAAACGCGAAGTTATTGGAACCAACCCGAAGAAGCAACACAGGAAAGGAGCAAACAACATAGTAAACAACTATCACATAATCATGGCATGATGCACAACCAAGTATGATGCATGTCCGGCTTAATGATACATGGCATGGCATGGCAAAGTGCACAAACAATCCTACAAATTAAGTGGAGCTCAATATGCAACCGAATTGCATATTGAAGAAAACACCACATGACTTATTTAATTCTCTCTCGTTTATGAACTCAACAATATTAAATGTTGTTAGCATGGCAAGAGTGAAGCATAAAGAAACTACCCATCTAGGCAAGTTTAAATGAGGCCGGAAACAACAAACAACAATTCCGGAAAATCCTCATGTGCATTTATTAGGTTTGGTACTGTTCTGCCCTAAATACAATTTTAGAGTTGTTTAACATGCAAAGTAAGGTCACCACGTTAAACTAGGCATTTTTCCACCCCATTTACATATAAAGTTTATTACATTCCGAGTTACGGTTATTTAGTTATGAATTAAATCATTTTAACAAGTTATTTAAGAAAATTTAAATAAACAGCATCTTAAACATTTTAAACATAGATGAAAGTTGCATATTATTAAACTAGATGAAATTCTAAGCAAGTTTCATATTAAGTTTGTTAAATTCCGATGCATGGTTGTGGATTTATTAAATGCATGATCATGAAGGTCTTTTCTGCAAAACTGCAAGCTGCGGATTATTAGCTAAAATCGCAGAGAGGAGGAAAAAGAGATGGGCCGAATCTGCCTTGGAGGGAAGCTGGGCCGGCCGTGGCTTGTGGCCCGCGAGGAAGAGAGGCACGGCCTCGATGGAGATGGCAAGGAGGTGCGCTGGGCCATGGGCGCGATGCTGGGCCTTGGCGCTGGCGGGTCAACGCGAGGTGGCTGGATGCGTCGTCTACCTCCTTTGAAAGAAATAGAGGAGAGGCAGAGGGGCATGGCGCGGCGACTGCTTGGGGCGAGGCAGGGGAGGTCCGACAGGGCGCGGGAAATGCGGTGGACGGAGATGGTGAGAAAAATGCCCACGGTGATGGATCCAGGCCAGGTTCGGGCGGGGGCCCGGCGAAGAGGAGGTCGGGGACGGCCATGGGGTTCCTGTCTACGGGAGGAAAGAGACAAAGAGAGGTGAGGTTCAGAGAAGAATTGGAAAAAGGAAAGAAAAAGGACAGGCAGGGGAGGAGAGGGTCACCGGCGCGGCGTGAAGAGGCTCGGAAGGAGGCGCCTGGCCATCAGCTGGGGCGACGGCCTCGAGGACAGGCTCTGGGATCGATCTCCTGGGGCAAGAGACGGCGGGTTCAGGAGCATCATATGTAGAGCGAGAGAGAGAGGGAAGGGAAGGAGGCGTGGTGACCTGCTGCTGCTACTGCCGGCGAAGGCGAGCTCCGGCTGACGAGGTCGCCGACCGACGGCATGGTCGACAGAGACACCCGGGCACGAGGGACTCGGGCGCGGGGTCGAATGCTACTAGCGCTAGGGTGCTCGGGGTTGCTGTTGCTGCGGGCTCGAGAAGAAAAGGAGGAAGCCGCGACACGAAGTGGCTCTGGTCTCCAGTGGATCTTGCTCCAGCGAGGCAACCAGAGGCGATGGAGGCAGGAGCCAGGGTGCGCGGGGGAGGTGGACCGATGGGAGTGCTGGTGGAGGTGGTGGGGCTCGCAGGAAAGGGGATCGAGGAGGTGGCGCTGGGAGATGCAGTAGGATGGATGGATCGATTGAAAACAGTGGGGATTGGCCGGCGTTGAAAACAACGAGAGTGGCGGCGGATGGGATGGATGGAAGGGACAAACTGCCTAGGATTTAGGGTTGATATAGTTTATATAGTGAGTGGGTTAGATTAGGGGCTATCTCGTCCCTCCGATCAAAATTGGACAGTCGGGAAAAATATGCTAGGGATCCCAAATAAGAAAACGGTGATGTTTTGTAGATGTTTGGGGATGATCCGGATCCAACGGTGGCGACTGTCCGGGTCGCCTCCGGGGAAGTTTCGGACATGCACGCGAGGGGTCGGTTGGAACTTGTGGGCTGTGCAGAAAGGCTCGCGCTGAGAGAAGAGAAGAGAGAGAGACCCGGCAACTGTTTCCGGAGACCGAAAACGTCCGACGTTAGACCGGCTATATTGCCACTATAGTTATCCGTTGGGGCGTCAAACGGACTCCGAATGCGATGAAATTTGACAGGTGGTCTATCTACACTATAATAAGACCACACGCCAACTTTCATCCCATTCCGAGAACATTTTCCGGCCACTTATAAAATAATATTTCGGACGTGCCGCGGGCGCGTGCAAGTGTGTCTGGGCTTGAAACGGACAACGGAAAGAATGGGGAGGCCGGGACGGATGCATGTTTTGAAAAAACATGATGATGCAATGCACATGATGACATGGCAAGATGCAACACACAAGCTAAATACATGGCAACAACAGCGAATAACTGGAAGACACCTGGCGCAACGGTCTCAGGGCGTCACAACACTCCACCACTACGAGAGGATCTCGTCCCGAGATCTAGAATGGCATCGGAGGGAGAACGAAAGAGAAAGAGAAGAGGTAAAACTAAGTTGCTTCTTTGACAAACGAGTGAAACCAAGAAACCTTGAAAAGTTGAACAAATTGAAAGAAAGAATACAACGGAGATGAACGAAGTTGAAAACACCCCGTTATAAAAGAGGAACAAGGAAGAACAATTTCTTATAGCACTCTGGTTAAAAAGAGATACAAGACTTGATAGGATGAAAAGGATTTGAGCAAAGGGGCACAACACTCCGTTAAACAAGATAGAGAAGGAAAAAGACTGATATAATTTGGACATCACTTTGACTGTAAATGGAAGAAATTGAACATGATCTTGACAAACCGAGATGAGGAGTGAAAAGAGCAACATCACTAGACCTCGGGGAGAAAGAATAGAAGTTGGATCTTGGAAATGAATGAATTGAGAGGAAAAAGACATTTTCTACCACAATAGAATTTGAAAAGCATCCTTAAAAGAAGGGTTGAACGGAATTGTTGGAAAACCAACAACGAAAAGGGTAAGCTTGATATGGACTTATGGAATGCATCTCAAATTATGAGGTGACCACCTGCCACTCACGGGAAAAAATTGGATTGATATGAACGAGGAGACGAGAAACTTATTTCACCGGGAGGGTAGATGAAGAACTTGGATCATATATGAGCAGCATAAATAACAACGATCCTTAGGGAAGGTTTTAGGTGAAATATCACCCAAGATAACTCCAATGAACAGATTGATGGATTTAAAATAACTCATACTTAACAACATGTGAATCATGGAACATGAACTCAAATTATCAAGAATGACATAATACCACCTCTAAAAATATGGTAGAAAGAATTGCACTCAGGACTGCACGAAGAAGAATACTTGAGCTCCTTAGAAAAGAATGTTGATGAACACTTCGAGAAGGAAATTAAATCCTTGACGAACCATCATGTAGAACCTTCATGAGGAAGTCCGATAAAAAAAAGAATGATCAAACGAAAAGAAAGAGGAGTTGAAAACACAAGGTGAAACCTTGTAATGATTTAGATGAATCTCCATGGTGATATAATTGAGAGATCTTGGAACTCCGGGAAAAGAAAAGATGAATCAAGTTCGACCGAGAATTTGATGCACCTCCGGAATAAAGAATTGAATTTACACGATGAAACAAAGAATAAGAATTACGTTATGGGCATCCTTCACCAATTAAATTGATGACCAACAATGGATTTGGCACACTACTTATTCATGTAGTAAGGATTAAGATAGATATAGCGCAAACTTCAGAAGGTCTTCAACGAACCACCGGTAGGATGAAACAACGAATTAATTAATATGATAACCATGGAAGAGAGATCTTGACGAACCACCGTAAGAACTGAAGAGGAACGAATAAAACATGAGACAACACCGGGTAGGATCACCAAATAAACGAAGATGCTTGAGAGAATTTAGATCCATGAGAACGAAGAGATTACGAGCTGATTAGAGGATCCTTGATCTAAGCACCGGTATGACGGAGACTGATAACTGAAAGCTGAGAATGAATAAACCTGAATTGATGGACTCCAGATAGGTGAAAGGAATTCTCACAATCAAAACAATTATGAGAGGATGGCAACAAGCTAGAATCACGCATCTCTAAGAGAACGAATAAGATAAGGAGGAAAAAACTCTTCTTCGGTCTTCAAATCTGAGAATTATGACGAGAAACACCACCAAATTGTTCAGATACTCCCGGATGAAAATTATAAAGGTTGAACCAACGATGAAAAGAATTTGAAAGATCTTGGAGAAAAACATTTGACTGATGACAGTTCATTCTTACGTCAAACTATGGAGAGAATTTGAGAAGCTCCGGCAAAATAAGAAGAGTCACGTATGATCCTGGGAAAAGACCTGTGGGTTAGGGCCCACTCAAAAGAAACACCGTTGAAAAGATTTAAAAGAGAGGTTGCACCAGTTGAATTAAATGACTTGAATGAGATAACAACCTCGAAAGATCTTGAACGAATGCAGAGTGGAAAACACGAATCTTCGAGATATCTTGAGTACTCCGGAACAATTGGATAGCGAGAAATGACTGAATATAAGGTGCACCGGCATGAAAAACATTTGAAACAAGGAAAAGAATGTGATCAAACACCGAAAGCTTGAATTGAAACCACCGGAGAAGAAAGAGAACGAAGAATGATGAACTAGAAGCTTCGTTAGCATCTTCTTGAGAATCACCAGATAAGAACATTGAAGGAAAAGAGTGAAGAAACTTCCATGAATAAGATGGATACTTGATAAGAAATCTGAGTCCTTGAAGAAAACAAGGGTGGGAGGGCGGGAAAAACAAAGGCAACTTGGGATGGATGAAACGAACACCGTTGAGAAGAACTGATAAATGATGTTGCTGATATTGAAATGTTCGAATCCACTTGAAGAGAAATACACCGGTGAAAAGGATTGACATGACAAACTCGATGATCAAGAGGGATTAGTACTCCCACAGAAATATGAGTACACCGCTTAAGAAAGGTATGGAATCAACATTTGACTTTGAAGAAACTCGAATACCACAACTCAAAAACAAAACAAAGGATTGGCTAGCAGAATAAGCCGGAACAAACATATGATAGAAATTTCATCCGAAGTTTTCATGGTGGGGCCTACACGGGCTCGATCGTACAACACCATCATGTACAAGGCAGTTCACATGACATATGAAGCGTCCCCGAGTCGGCATAGCCAAGGACTCTTTAAGACACAACGAGACCACTGTAAAACCAACCATGGATAGGCGGACCACTAGATGTCGAACCCCAATTTCTTATCATACATCTGTCGAAAAGATATCCTAAGAGCTACTTGAATTCCCACTTATAAACTCCCGAAACTTTCCGGTTATGCAATCAGGTATTGTGGATACA
Organism: Triticum urartu; assembly: GCF_056163025.1. Lineage (NCBI taxonomy): Eukaryota > Viridiplantae > Streptophyta > Magnoliopsida > Poales > Poaceae > Triticum > Triticum urartu. The sequence goes on along the minus strand of NC_141873.1, from coordinate 273,524,514 downwards.
GGGGAAGCATAATATCTCACCCAAACTAGCAAATCCTACATCCAGCTGTATCCATCCTTCAACACATAACCAAGAAACCTTCGGAAATCGTCTACCTCAACCTTCGAAAAGCATCCGTTATACAAGTTATGGCAATACTCCCGAACTCCCGCCCTAGTACTGGGTGGCGTCGAGGTTATCTCACCAACAACTGTATAAAAGAGATTTTCGATGTCGGCGAAACTAAACTCAGGTATTCCAGAACTGCAACGATAAAATTGTGACGACAACACCTCAGAGCTCAACTCCCCGGGACACTGCCACAACCCCTAAATGACAGGAGGCACGAAGAACAATGTTCTCATCACAAAACCATCGGAACGATTCCAAGATACCGGCGTGATCCTAAAAAAATTTAGTGAAATTTGAGAAGAGAAGAGTCAAAACTCTATGTCAGGATGCCTCACCAGAGCGATGAAGGGACTGAGGAGTAAAAAGAAGTCCTAACTCTCCGATATATATAATTCCTAAATGACTCAAAACATTTCTAGACTCAATAACGCTAGTGATTCGATCAACAAGGGGGCTCCTAAGGTCGGGGAAGGCTCTGATACCAACTTGTAACGCCCTCGATGCGGCTATATCTCCCACGTGTCGAAGCATGACTTAGAGGCATAACCGCATAGAAAGCAATGTTGCAAATGAGGTAATCTTCACACATTCCATGTAATACATAAGGGAAAGAGATACATAGTTGGCTTACAATCGCCACTTCACACAATTACATGAATAAAAACATTACATCATCCACATACACTCAAGGTCCAACTACGGAACCAAAATAAAAGAAGACTACCCCAAATGCTACGCAGATCCCCGATCGACCCCAACTGGGCTCCACTACTGATCAACTAGAACGAAACAACACAAAGGACAAGATCTTCATCGAGCTCCCCCTTGAGCTTGGTTGCGTCAACTACTTGGTATCCTCGTGATCACCTGCAAGCTGGTATTGGGAGTATATGTGAGTCACGGGGACTCAGCAATCTCGCACCCTCACGATCAAGACTATTTAAGCTTATGGGTAAGGTAAAAGGTATGAGGTGGAGCTGCAGCAAGCGACTAGCATATTTGGTGGTTAACATACGCAAATGAGAGCGAGAACAGAAGGCAAAAGCATGGTCGAACAACTATGATCAAGAAGTGATCCTAGAAACAACCTACGTCAAGCATAACTCCAACACCGTGTTCACTTCCCGGACTCCGCCGAGAAGCGACCCTCATGGTTACACACGCGGTTGATGTATTTTAATTAAGATCAACTTCACGTTTTCTACAACCAGACATTAACAAATTCCCATCTGCCCATAACCGCGGGCACGGCTTTCAAAAGTTCAAATCCCTGCAGGGGTGTCCCAACTTAGCCCATCACAAGCTCTCACAGTCAACGAAGGATATTCCTTCTAGCGGGAAGACACGATCAGGCTCGGAATCCCGGTTATAATACATCCTCGACAATGGTAAAACAAGTTCAGCAACATCGCCCGAATGTGCCGACAAATCCCGATAGGAGCTGCACATATCTCGTTCTCAGGGCACACTCAGATGAGCAGTCCGTACAACTAAAACTAGCCCTCGAGTTTCCCCGAGGTGGCGCTGCAGGGGGCTCTAGTTTGGACCAACACTTAGAGGAGGACTGGCCCGGGGGGTTAAAATAATGATGACCCTTGAGTCTGCAGAACCCAAGGGAAAGAAAAGGCTAGGTGGCAAATGGTAAAACCAAGGTTGGGCATTGCTGGAGGAGTTTTATTCAAGGCGAACTGTCAAGGGGTTCCCATTATAACCCAACCGCGTAAGGAACGCAAAATCTGGGAACATAACACCGATATGACGGAAACTAGGGCGGCAAGAGTGGAACAAAGCACCAGGCATAAGGCCGAGCCTTCCACCCTTTACCAAGTATATAGATGCATTAATTAAATAAGAGGTATTGTGATATCCCAACAAGTAAACATGTTCCAACAAGGAACAACATCTCCATGTTCCAACAAGGAACAAACTTCAATCTTTACCTGCAACTAACAACGCTATAAGAGGGGCTGAGCAAAGCGGTAACATAGCCAAACAACGGTTTGCTAGGACAAGGTGGGTTAGAGGCTTGGTTCAACAATATGGGAGGCATGATAAGAAAGTGGTAGCTATGGCAGCATAGGCATAGCAGAAGAGCGAGCAACTAGCAAGCAAAGATAGAAGTGATTTCGAGGGTATGGTCATCTTGCGTGAGATCCCGCAAGGAAGAAGAACGAGTCCATGAAGAAGACAAACGGACGTAGTCGAACGGGTCCTCACAAACGCGACGTTATTGGAACCAACCCGAACAAGCAACACCGGAAAGGAGCAAACAACATAGTAAACAAGCATCACATAATCATGGCATGATGCACAACCAAGTATGATGCATGTCCGGTTTAATGATACATGGCATGGCATGGCAAAGTGCACAAACAATCCTACAAATTAAGTGGAGCTCAATATGCAACCGAGTTGCATATTGAAGAAAACACCACATGACTTATTTAATTCTCTCTCGTTTATGAACTCAACAATATTAAATGTTTTTAGCATGGCAAGAGTGAAGCATAAAGAAACTACCCATCTAGGCAAGTTTAAATGAGGCCGGAAAAAACAAACAACAATTCTAGAAAATCCTCATGTGCATTTATTAGGTTTGGTACTGTTCTGCCCTAAACACAATTTTAGAGTTGTTTAACATGCAAAGTAAGGTCACCACGTTAAACTAGGCATTTTTCCACCCCATTTACATATAAAGTTTATTACATTCCGAGTTACGGTTATTTAGTTATGAATTAAATCATTTTAACAAGTTATTTAAGAAAATTTAAACAAACAGCATCTTAAACATTTTAAACATAGATGAAAGTTGCATATTATTAAACTAGATGAAATTCTAAGCAAGTTTCATATTAAGTTTGTTTAATTCTGATGCACGGTTGTGGATTTATTAAATGCATGATCATGAAGGTCTTTTCTGCAAAACTGTAAGCTGTGGATTATTAGCTAAAATCACAGAGAGGAAAAACAGAGATGGGCCGAATCTGCTGGAACTGGGCCAGACTGGAGCTACAGGAAACCTGGAGGCTCACCATGGGCCAAGCCCAGCTGGTGCAGGTGCTAGCCTTGGAGGGAAACTGGGCCGGCCGTGGCTTGTGGCCCACGAGGAAGACAGGCGCGGCCTCGGTGGAGATGGCAAGGAGGCACGCTGGGCCATGGGCGCGATGCTGGGCCTTGGCGCTGGCGGGTCAACGCGAGGCGGCTGGACGCGTCGTCTACCTCCTTCGAAAGAAACAAAGGCAAGGCAGAGGGGCATGGCGCGGCGACTGCTTGGGGCAAGGCAGGGGAGGTCCGCCAGGGCGCGGGAAATGCGGTGGACGGAGATGGTGAGGAAAATGCCCACGGTGATGGATCCAGGCCAGGTTCGGGCGGGGGCCCGGCGAAGAGGAGGTCGGGGACCGCCATGGGGTTCCTGTCAGCGGGAGGAAAGATATAAAGAGAGGTGAGGTTCAAAGAAGAATTGGAAAAAGGAAAGAAAAAGGACAGGCACGGGAGGAGAGGGTCACCGGCGCGGCGTGAATAGGCTCGGAAGGAGGAGCCTGGTCATAAGCTGGGCCGACGGCCTCGAGGATAGGCTCTAGGATCGATCTCCTAGGGAAACAGACGGCGGGGTCAGGAGCATCAGATGTAGAGAAAGAGAGAGAGGGAAGGGAAGGAGGCGCGGTGATCTGCTGCTGCTACTGCCGGCGAAGGCGAGCTCCGGCTGACGAGGTCGCCGGCCGATGGCAGGGTCGATGGAGACACCCGGGCACGAGGGACTTGGGCGCGGGGTCGACTGCTACTGGCGCTGGGGTGCTCGGGGTTGCTGTTGCTGCGGGCTCGAGAAGAAAAGGAGGAAGCCGTGACACGAAGTGGCTCTGGTCTCCAGTGGATCTTGCTCCGGCGAGACAACCGGAGGCGATGGAGGCAGGAGCCAGGGTGCGCAGGGGAGGTGGACCGATGGGAGTGCTGGTGGAGGTGGTGTGGCTCGCAGGCAAGGGGATCGAGGAGGTGGCGCTGGGAGATGGAGTAGGATGGATGGATCGATTCAAAACAGTGGGGATTGGCCAGCATTGAAAACAAGGAGAGTGGCGGCGGATGGGATGGATGGAAGGGACAAACTGCCTAGGATTTAGGGTTGATCTAGTTTATATAGTGAGTGGGTTAGATTAGGGGCTATCTTATCCCTCCGATCAAAATTGGACAGTCGGTAAAAATATGCTAGGGATCCCAAATAAGAAAACGGTGATGTTTTGTAGATGTTTGGGTATGATCCGGATCCAACGGTGGTGACTGTCCGGGTCGCGTCCGGGGAAGTTTCGGACATGCACGCGAGGGGTCGGTTGGAACTTGTGGGCTGTGCAGAAAGGCTCGCGCTGAGAGAAGAGAAGAGAGAGAGACCCGGCAACTGTTTCCGGAGACCGAAAACGTCCGACGTTAGACCGGCTATATTGCCACTATAGTTATCCGTTGGGGCGTCAAACGGACTCCGAATGCGATGAAATTTGACAGGTGGTCTATCTACACTATAATAAGACCACACGCCAACTTTCATCCCATTCCGAGAACATTTTTCAGCCACTTATAAAATAATATTTCGGACGTGCCGCGGGCGCGTGCAAGTGTGTCTGGGCTCGAAACGGACAACGGAAAGAATGGGGAGGCCGGGACGGATGCATGTTTTGAAAAAACATGATGATGCAATGCACATGATGACATGGCAAGATGCAACACACAAGCTAAATACATGGCAACAACAGCGAATAACTGGAAGACACCTGGCGCAACGGTCTCAGGGCGTCACAACACTCCACCACTACGAGAGGATCTCGTCCCGAGATCTAGAATGGCATCGGAGGGAGAACGAAAGAGAAAGAGAAGAGGTAAAACTAAGTTGCTTCTTTGACAAACGAGTGAAACCAAGAAACCTTGAAAAGTTGAACAAATTGAAAGAAAGAATACAACGGAGATGAACGAAGTTGAAAACACCCCGTTATAAAAGAGGAACAAGGAAGAACAATTTCTTATAGCACTCTGGTTAAAAAGAGATACAAGACTTGATAGGATGAAAAGGATTTGAGCAAAGGGGCACAACACTCCGTTAAACAAGATAGAGAAGGAAAAAGACTGATATAATTTGGACATCACTTTGACTGTAAATGGAAGAAATTGAACATGATCTTGACAAACCGAGATGAGGAGTGAAAAGAGCAACATCACTAGACCTCGGGGAGAAAGAATAGAAGTTGGATCTTGGAAATGAATGAATTGAGAGGAAAAAGACATTTTCTACCACAATAGAATTTGAAAAGCATCCTTAAAAGAAGGGTTGAACGGAATTGTTGGAAAACCAACAACGAAAAGGGTAAGCTTGATATGGACTTATGGAATGCATCTCAAATTATGAGGTGACCACCTGCCACTCACGGGAAAAAATTGGATTGATATGAACGAGGAGACAAGAAACTTATTTCACCGGGAGGGTAGATGAAGAACTTGGATCATATATGAGCAGCATAAATAACAACGATCCTTAGGGAAGGTTTTAGGTGAAATATCACCCAAGATAACTCCAATGAACAGATTGATGGATTTAAAATAACTCACACTTAACAACATGTGAATCATGGAACATGAACTCAAATTATCAAGAATGACATAATACCACCTCTAAAAATATGGTAGAAAGAATTGCACTCAGGACTGCACGAAGAAGAATACTTGAGCTCCTTAGAAAAGAATGTTGATGAACACTTCGAGAAGGAAATTAAATCCTTAATGAACCATCATGTAGAACCTTCATGAGGAACTCCGTTAAACAAAAGAATGATCAAACAAAAAGAAAGAGGAGTTGAAAACACAAGGTGAAACCTTGTAATGATTTAGATGAATCTCCTTGGTGATATAATTGAGAGAGCTCGGAACTCCGGGAAAAGAAAAGATGAATCAAGTTCCACCGAGAATTTGATGCGCCTCCGGAATAAAGAATTGAATTTACATGATGAAACAAAGAATAAGAATTACGTTATGGGCATCCTTCACCTATTAAATTGATGACCAAGAATGGATTTGGCACACTACTTATTCATGTAGTAAGGATTAAGATAGATATAGCGCAAACTTCAGAAGGTCTTCAACGAACCACCGGTAGGATGAAACAACGAATTAATTAATATGATAACCATGGAAGAGAGATCTTGATGAACCACCGTAAGAACTGAAGAGGAACGAATAAAACATGAGACAACACCGGGAAGGATCAGCAAATAAACGAAGATGCTTGAGAGAATTTAGATCCATGAGAACGAAGAGATTATGAGCTGATTAGAAGATTCTTGATCTAAGCACCGGTATGACCGAGACTGATAACTGAAAGCTGAGAATGAATAAACCTGAATTGATGGACTCCAGATAGGTGAAAGGAATTCTCACAATCAAAACAATTATGAGAGGATGGCAACAAGCTAGAATCACACATCTCTGAGAGAACGAATAAGATAAGGAGGAAAAAACTCTTCTTCGATCTTCAAATCTGAGAATTACGACGACAAACACCACCAAATTGTTCAGATACTCTGGGATGAAAATTATAAAGGTTGAACCAACGATGAAAAGAATTTGAAAGATCTTGCAGAAAAACATTTGACTGGTGACAGTTCATTCTTACGTCAAACTTTGGAGAGAATTTGAGAAGCTCCGGCAAAATAAGAAGAGTCTGGTAAGATCCTGGGAAAAGACCTGTGGGTTAGGGCCCACTCAAAAGAAACACCGTTGAAAAGATTTAAAAGAGAGGTTGCACCGGTTGAATTAAATGACTTGAATGAGATAACAACCTCGAAAGATCTTGAACAAATGCAGAGTGGAAAACATGAATCTTCGAGATATCTTGAGCACTCCGGAACAATTGGATAGCGAGAAATGACTGAATATAAGGTGCACCGGCATGAAAACATTTGAAACAAGGAAAAGAATGTGATCAAACACCGAAAGCTCGAATTGAAACCACCAGAGAAGAAAGAGAATGAAGAATGATGAACTAGAAGCTTCGTTAGCATCTTCTTGAGAATCACCAGATAAGAACATTGAAGGAAAAGAGTGAAGAGACTTCCATGAATAAGATGGTTACTTGATTAGAAATCTGAGTCCTTGAAGAAAACCAGGGTGGGAGGGCGGCAAAAACAAAGGCAACTTAGGATGGATGAAACGAACACCGTTGAGAAGAACTGATAAATGATGTTGCTGATATTGAAATGTTCGGATCCACTTGAAGAGAAATACACTTGTGAAAAGGATTGACATGACAAACTTGATGATCAAGAGGGATTAGTACTCCCACAAAAATATGAGAACACCGCTTAAGAAAGGTATGGAATCAACATTTGACTTTGAAGCAACTCGAATACCACAACTCAAAAACAAAACAAAGGATTGGCTAGCAGAATAAGCCGGAACAAACATATGATAGAAATTTTGTCCGAAGTTTTCGTGGTGGGGCCTACACGGGCTCGATTGTACAGCACCATCATGTACAAGGCAGTGCACATGACATACGAAGCGTCCCCGAGTCGGCATAGCCAAGGACTCTTTAAGACACAACAAGGCCATTGTAAAACCAACCGTGGATAGGCGGACCACTAGACGTCGAACCCCAATTTCATATCATACATCTGTCGGAAAGATATCCTAAGAGCTACTTGAATTCCCACTTATAAACTCCCGAAACTTTCCGGTTATGCAATCAGGTGTTGGGGATACAGGGGAAGCATAATATCTCACCCAAACTAGCAAATCCTACATCCAGCTGTATCCATCCTTCAACACATAACCAAGAAACCTTCGGAAATCGTCTACCTCAACCTTCGAAAAGCATCAGTTATATGAGTTATGGCAATACTCCCGAACTCCCACCCCAGTACTGGGTGCCGTCGAGGTTATCTCACCAACAACTATATAAAAGAGATTTTCGATGTCTGCGAAACTAAACTCAGGTATTCCAGAACTGCAACGATAAAATTGTGACGACAACACCTCGGAGCTGAACTCCTCGGGACACTGCCACAACCCCTAAATGACAGGAGGCACCAAGAACAATGTTCTCGTCACAAAACCATCGGAACGATTCCAAGATACCCGCGTGATCCTAAAAAAAATTTAGTGAAATTTGAGAAGAGAAGAGTCAAAACTCTATGTCAGGATGCCTCACCAGAGCGATGAAGGGACTGAGGAGTAAAAAGAAGTCCTAACTCTCCGATATATATAATTCCTAAATGACTCAAAACATTTCTAGACTCAATAACGCCAGTGATTCGATCAAGAAGGGGGCTCCTAAGGTCGGGGAAGGCTCTGATACCAACTTGTAACGCCCTCGATGCGGCTATATCTCCCACGTGTTGAAGCACGACTTAGAGGCATAACCGCATTGAAAGCAATGTTGCAAAAGATCTGGTGGAATGTTGATGATATCCAATGGCCAGTAGTGCTCGGATTTGCCTATCTCTGCACTGTCGGGTTAGCTTCATCCAGCGACCATCTTTCAAAGTTATTGGCACACTATATAGTTCTTGTGCCATAGTTGCATGTTTTGGAAAAAAGCTACTAGTGGGTTGTACTATCTATTTAGGAATAGAAGATGTATACATGGAAGTTGTAGGGAAAGAGATGACATGGAGCATCTCAATTCCTATGAGTAGGGATTGGAAAAGAGATGTCATTTGGTTCACATCATAGGAACTTTTCTATTGAATATAGAGATGACATGTTTCTCAATTCCTATGAGGAGGGATTAGAAAAGAGATGTAATTTGGTTCATATCATAGAAACTTTTCTATTGAATATACGCTAATGTTTATTTTCCTTTGAAATTAAGGGAGTATAGGAATCCATTCATATGAACCAAGTGGCTCTAAAGCTATAGAAATGATATCATGTTTATTTCCTTTGAAATGTGGAGTATATGAATCTATTCCTGTGAACCAATTGGCTCTAAAGGAAAAAAATCCTATAAAAATCATATCATATAGAGTTCCTATGATGTTCCTCGACACTAAAGGATGCTTGAAATTGCTGCGGGTGATATGATGGTCTTTCTTTGTAGACTCCTCACCCATCTTTATAGTTACCTCTCGAAGATGAATGAAATGATATATACATGGTATTCTACATGTGCAATTTGGTACACGAAAACTCGGTAAAAGTTTGCGAGGTTCGAATTTTCAATAAAGCTATATGCACGGCATTTCGGAATGGAGGGAGCATACGGCAGTTGCTAACACTCACGTGGAAGATTTGTGTGTAGGAGGAGTGGCTGTTCTGTTAAATGACATGGCAAAACTGTCACTGTCGGATGCCGATCTAACGGTCCTTACGGCGTTCGTCAGGAAAAGGCTTGTGGCGAACGTTTGTCGGATAATGATTTACGGACACATGCATTGCATTGATACGTGCCCCCCTCTCTCTCACGCACATGCACCCTCACGAGTCACGACTCTCCCGAGTCCTCTCGCAGACTCGCACGTCGCACCCACCGTCTATCTGCAGGTAGACATCACGCACATATGTGCTCTTCACACCCTACCCTTAGAACTTCTAAAAAACAAAAGACGACGCGCACATTTTATTTTAGCTCACACATCACACACTTGTACTATTACTCTTGCGGCGAACGTTCTTTGGGCATAGTATATTGTACTCTCATGAAGAGAAGCGGTGCATGCACGCACTAGTTCTCTCACACCCACTCGCGGGTACACGTAGGAGCGCATTTTTTTGAAGCTGGTACAACAAAATCACTCCACTATATATAAAAGCAGGATCCTTAGCACTTGCTTTACTAGGGTTCCTCTCGTTCACTCTCTCATGCTCTCCAGATCTAAGCAACGCATAGGTGGCCACACTCTCTCTCAGCTCACGGCTGGTCACAAATCCGGCCGGACAACCTCGACCAGGGCAGGGGTGTAGGTGCATCATTCACCCTGTCGTCCGCAGCGAGGGAGGAGACCAACGGCTGCCCGCGCGTCCCGATCAGCGGCTGTGCCGTTCTCTCCGAGAGAGCGCCGGCTCGGGAGGGCATCCGACCCCTTCTTCCTCCTTGCGGTATTGTGTCCAAGATGCGGCCTCCCGACGCCGTCTTTGCGACATGCCGACGACCCTCAGGTATATATTCCTTCGAAACCTACCTTGCTCTACTGCCCCAGCTCCCTTCATGTGGATCCTTTTCTACTTCCGTCCGCTGTTCCAAAGCCACCTAGACTTCTACTAAGGCACGTGCTTTGCACGTATGTTCTTTATGATAGATACTCATATACCTTCTTTTTAGAGAGAGAAATGGGTACTCGTATCTTGAGTAGATATCATAGTGTGTTTGTTTGCATGATCTAAGGACTATTCTGAAATAAGAAGCAAATCACTTGCACAAATCAAACTGAGTTCCAAGTAAGAATTTGATTACAAGATAAAAGTTGTATTTTTATTATATGTTGTTTCCTGGGTTCCACTGATGTACAGTTCCAGAGTTTTTGACGGTTTACATCCATGTTTATGGACCATTTTGTGCAACTAAATAAGTCATTTTGGTCTGACAGACACTCATGTCCTGTATTAGCTTGAGGTATAGCTTATGTATGACTGAAATAAAATATTACATTTTTTCTACGAATAATAAAAATATTACATTTCTTGATGAAGCAGAATAAAACTTTAGCTAGCATCAGTCATGCAATGTTATGTTATGTGAACAGTGTAAACTTTGCAGTATACCGGCATCTAATAATCCATTTTTATAGTAATCTAAAAAAATAAGTTAGTAGTAGAGTGTTTATTTCCCAGGTGACAACGGGGAACCAAAATGTGCTAGCTATTTGCCAACTTGTCGTACTTGTATGTGAGGAGGTTGCAGCAGTTTCTAGACATTTCTCAACTTCAGTAGGTGCAATCCAGATTCAACGGGGACTTCTTTATTTTGTTTACTTGGAGAGCAGAGTCGGCCATGTGCACAAGGAGCGGGAGCGAATCCGGCAGCTCATAGCCGTCAGATCATGTCATCCTTTGTTTGATGGACGGTAGTGATATGCATGAGAGGGGAAATGAATGGTGGATTTTGAGACAATGCTTGTTTGGGCGGGAGAACCGAAGATGGAGTGGTAAATCCAATTTCAAAACTGCCGCATTATAGTAGTAGTAGATTAGAAGTAAAGCTATTTCATACAGTCGACTCAAAGCGTTGGTTCAAACAGGGAAGAAAGTGGGAAAGCTGTAGCATGAATCTAGGACTTGGTTCTAAGAGGAAACGGGGAAAGTAGTAATATATGTCAATGTTTAAATAACCGTATATCTTATTTGAGCAAACAGGGATGTCTGTCTCCATATCATTTCGGGATGTATGTCTCCGTATCGTTTCTATCCGCGCAATCAAAAGCACACACCTCAGTTTTAGTACAACCACGCAAAATGAGATGGCTATCCCTCGCTGCCGTCGTCTAACCTCCCGTCTTCAAGGTATCCCTACATTGGTAGTAACTAAGGTAGGATGACCAACGCAATCTAAAAGAAGCTGATTCGTACGTTTTACTTCCTGATTGCAGTGCAGGGACGAGCGAAAACAACTGCATCCTAGTCCGAAATGCACTTTCTACCAGTTCATCCATGGTCCAAGGACTAGCTGGCACGGCTACATGGCGGTTTTTTGGACAGGTGCGCGAACAAGAGGCATTGTGGTCTGCTTATTTCTGCAAATAGCAGTGCTTAAATTTAGTGGAATGCACAAGCATTTCAGCTGGTCAATACACTGCATGGTTCAGTTCAGCATTCCAGCTGATACCACAATTATAATTGGTTATTCTGGAACGAGAGAACCTAACCCTAAATGGTGGCGACAAGAAAAAACCAGAGTGAACTCCAGGAAATTTAAGCCTGTCGAGAGGCCCTTTGCTCAGAGAGAAGCCTTGCTTGTTTTTTCCTGATTTGTAAACCTTCTCACAACTTTGTCTTTTGCTATGAACTAGTATATGTTTGTTATGTTCTATGAATCATTGAGATGTATAAAATTGCGTAACTTATGCTTTTCAAGTTTTTTATGAAGACGAGTTTAATGTGAGTGTTCCACATGAGCGTTGGACTAGCGTGTGAACGTTTGGAAATTATTACATTGTGGCCTCAATTAACTGCATGAACCACTGTAACAAGATACATAGTTGCTTATATGTCAGACAACAGATTGTTGATTGTTAGCTGGTCGATAGCCTAGTGTTGAAGCGAGCTGAGCCAATGTGCCGTGTTTTGCACAACTGCTTACAAGTGGGGTAGCACCAACAGTGTTTACAAGTACTTATGTATACGTCGGCGCATGGTTCTCGAACGAGTGCTCTATTTCATCAAAACACACACTTCTCGTATGATAAATTGTGACAACTTATGTCTTACCATGCCATATTCATGAAAAAACTAGTGAGGATGCATCTGTTTCGGCAACAATTACGATGGTTCTCACATGATTCATGGGCACACAAAAGTGGCAGTAGTTCCCATAGATGGATTCAAACAGAGTACTAGCCCCAGAGGGGTCGATAACAGGCAAGGTTTGGATAATTAGACACAATCCAAACTACTATTAAACACTAGCTGGGGCAACTATTTCATGCCTCGCTCTAATTTGGGCTGGAGACAAGACGGACCTTGCCATGAACATCATCGAGGACATCCCGTAGCAGCTCAATCATGTGAACCTTCATGAAGACAACCTTGTGGCCTTGCCACTTATAAACTTGTTTGTGGAGGCATGCCACATCATCTTCCTGCGTAAGCTTGACAAGAACAGTATTCCTCACAAATGAAGGAGTAGCTTTGAACTTCTTGTGCTTCAGTACACCCTGGACAACACGCCTGACAACAGTGAGGCTGGAATACAACTCTTCATTGGTATAACCGCAAATGGCTTCCAGAATCCAACAGCCTAAGAACTATGTTTTCCCAGTGCGTATATTCAGGTCGTCCGCCTCATAGCGAGTGACATGTACAACCACACAATCCTTGTTTTTATCAGGGCTCTAATTGACACAGAAACAAATTCTGAATTACTTTTCAGTATAAGAAACACAAGTTATTTAAACCACTACGTATACCATGGCATCGAAGCTAATAAAATTTTGCATTATTAATCACCACATAGTTCCTTTTCTAAAAAAATCACCACAAACTTAGATGAAAAACCACAATCGAGATCGGCAAAGAAGGAAATCACCTTGGGCAGCTCAGTGGGGGGGGGGACACATCCTCAAAGGGGGAAAACTGCTCTTGCAGTACCACGGGGGCTGTAACCTCAAATGGGGCGTTGACCATCTCAGTATCTGGGGTCGCCTAGGTGGTTGCCTCCATCTTCTTGGAGCTCTCTGTCTCGTGGGGATCAGCCTCCCGCGTCTGCTCCAATATCAGCAGATCTTTGCCTGGTTCTCCTTGGTCCATCATGAAACTGACGAATACTAGGAGTCCACTGAAAGGAAAACACAATCGCAATGACAATGAAACAAAAAAGAGAGTGAGGATCGGTTACTACTTTGCAAAAGTTCTTTTTTTTCCTCTGAACGAAAATATACCAACATCACGGATCCGCTTACCTTCCCTTCGTTCGGAGAGAAGAACAGTGGCAGATGCAAGTGTTGCCTTTCTTGAAGACGGTGAGGGAGAAGGGGATTCAGCAAAGAGTGAAATGATGGCTGCTTCGTCCGTCAAACTTAGACTGCGGCGAGGTGGGGTTTTGTGATACGACGGCTCGTTACTGCCACGCTACGACCGGGGTGACTCTCCGCCTGCATACTGCCTTCTAATTTGGTGGATGGCATTTGGGCCTGCGCGCTGCATGGCCCGCATGTCGGTGAAAAAAAGTATAACGGCATTCAGTAGAGGGAGACGTTTCAATGACCTAGGAGGAGCCAGAAGCGGTAGTGTCTCCACTGTACTAGTAGTAATTGTTTTTCTGGGTAGCTGTAGAGTGTCTCCACTGTACTAGTAGTAATTGTTTTTCTGGGTAGCTGTAGAGTGTCTCCACTGTACTAGTAGTAATTGTTTCTCGGGTCCCAAGACAAAAAAGCCCATCCACACTAGTAAATAGTAAAATCAATTCAAAAACCTGGGTGCTCTTCTTCCTCCTTGCTCCCACCCACCTCACGTCAGCTCGCTCCACTCGTACCCCCAAATTCCTCACCTCACTCCTTCAGAAAACCCCAGCTCCCCTTCTTCCTCACTCCTACAGAAAACCCCCAGCTCCCCTTCTTCTTCGCTCACACTACAACTAGGCTTGTCATTCGTTACTCTGCTCAAATCCGTGAGTGCGACGCGACACCCTCGAGAAAAATGGAGTCGGCTGACCCCAGCGCCAAGAAGATGAGGCTCCCGCCAGCGGCGACGCCTGTTGTTGATCCCGCACCCGGCAGCGCGGGGAGAAGCGGCGACCCCGCCCCCGCCGGATCCCAGGAACCCGTAGAATCTCGGGTGGACCGCATCAGCGATCTCCCGGACACCATCCTTGGGGAGATCATCTCGCTTCTCCCCACCAAGGATTGCTGCCGCACCCAAGTCCTCTCAATTTGGTGGCGCCCTCCATGGCGCGCCGTTCCCCTTAATCTCGACTGTCGTCAGCTATCTCTCTTCAATGATTTTGAAATCCCCAGAGCCATCATCTCCTCCCACCAGGGCTCCGTTCAAAGCCTCTGCATCCCGTCATGCTACCTAAGCAAGCATACCATGCCCTACACGGTGGACGTCTAGTTGGAATCCCCTAAATTCACAGAACTACAGCTGCTTGAGTTCTACTATTCCCCTGGAAATCACATACCACATACCGAACGCCATGAACTTGTGCCCTCACCACCGATGTCCATCTCGGGGTTTTCGTCCTCTCTCCACACCGCCAGCTTTGCGCCGTGCTACCTACCAAACAATCTGGTACTAAACCTTCGACTCCCATTTCTCAAGAAACTTTCACTTGTGTGGGTTCGTATATCTGAGGCTTCATTGCACATCATCATCCACTATAGTTGCCCTGCGCTAGAGTGCTTGGTGCTTGTTTTCACAGTTAGAATCGGTTGTCTCCAAATAATGTCGCCAAACCTTGTAAGAATTGGAATTTCTTTTGATGGAAGGCAGCTCATCATCCAAGATGCCCTTCACTTCAAAGGTTGATCCTTGATTCTAGTTATTCACCATTGCAAATAACCGTCCTCTCTGCGCCTAAACTGGAGACCTTGGGTGTAATACACGATCTCTGTGCTCATTTCAATATAGTGTTTGGCTCCATAGTTCTTCAGGTACTTTATATTATCACCTACACTTGTAACCACAAGCTGCATTTTAAATTTTTGCGCATAATTTATATATCATCTTGGTGTACACATTTTGTACTAATATTATGTTCTATGCTCAATGAAGAGTTTCTCCATGGATGGCCTATCAATGGTGCTGGATTCTGTCAAGATCTTATATATCCAAATGAATAGTTTTAATCTGAACAAGATTATTGGTTTGTTGCAATGCTTTCCATGTCTGGAGAAGTTGTATATAAAGGTGATAATTTCACGCACATTGGAAGCCCGTATATAGTGTACTAGAATTGACCGTTCAGCTGTTGCTCTTTCGACACTCTTCTTTTAGACCTTAACTGTTTTCAATCTTCATGTCTATTTAGGCAACAGGACGGGGTAAGAAAGTTATAACCAATCGGTGGATTCGTAAGCATCGGGATTTTCTCACTTCTCATGAGATTCGATTGAAGACAATAACGCTAGAACGATATGTAGCCAACCGTGCAAACACAAGATTTGTCACATTCTTCCTGCTAAATACGAGGTTACTATTGTCCATCTGGCTTAAGTTTATCAGCAGCATGGTTTTGATAGATGGGTATGTCGAAGAGCAAAAAAAGGAGTTTCAGGTGGGCAAAAGAGCTTCTAAACGTGTCGGGCTTCTATTTACAACATATTGTGGTCATAATCCAGTAAATTTTACGACCCAGGATGTTCATTCTATGGACCTGACCGATCCATTTGACTGTGACTGCCGAAAACAGTGCTGGAGTTAGATGTTGTTGCCCTTTTCAATCTGGTTTTTTTGTAAACCTGATGAACAATTAACCCTCGTGCTTTTGTACAGTTTGTAAGCTGGAGTTAGATGTTCCTGCCCTTTTCAACTCGGCTGTGACTGTCATATTTTCTTTGAAACAAGGCAAATGGCTTGCCATTCGTTTAATTTAGAGTGAAATATTGTAACAAATCCAAACCAAGGGAAATAACATCACTCTCGCTGGCTGCTTGAGCTCACTGTGCATTACAGAAGCCAAGTGATTAGCCCCCACCAGCACCCACAAACTTATTTCGAACTAGCACATCAAATAGGCTGTAAATTTTCATAGGAAAGGCTGCATGACTGTGACAGATTTGGATTCTGACATTTGGGACCCACGAGGAAATAGCCTATCCAAGGTGGTGTCGACTTACTACCCAGTCAACAAACGATTCTGCCTACCAGCCGTTGGATTGACATCCAACATCTGTCATGTATCTTCTATCTCTTGTCTTATTCTTCCTCCAATCGCCCAAACCAAACCACCCCGTCGGATCCGCCTGCTCCCGCCTCCCATGGCTGGCTGCGCCTCCGCCGCCCTACTGTACGTACCCTCCAACGTTGGCCACTCCCTCCCTCTATTCCCCCACACGTCCTGTTATTCTCCAGCGATGTCAGCCCCAACACGCACCCGCGCCCGAACCAGTCAACCCTCGTACTCCCCTCCGCCTGCGACTGGACCGGCGCATCTTCAACGGCTCCTGTTCATTCCGTCCGAGGCCTCGCTGCCATCCTCCGCCTTGCGGCCTTGGTTCGCTCGCCGTGTGCGGTGCGCCGCCCTCTTGCGTTGTCAACGTCGTCAACAACCGAGAGGAACAAGGAGATGACTGTACGTGGAGAGGATGACAGTAGGGACCCACCAGCGTCATGGTAGTACGCAAGCAAGTGCCTCTATAGTACAAGCCCAAAAATATGGTTCCTCCTAATGGTTGGACATCTGGGGCTCACGCCATTGTCAACGTAGTCAATAAACGAGAGAATTACACTACGAGCGGCTGACACCAGGGACCCAGCAAGTCGCGCAGTTTTTTTAGGAACAAGCAGTTGTTATTTATACTAGTTTTAGCGACGGATCAGGGTAACAACGGGGCTGTGCAGGGGCTGTGGCTCGTCTAGCCAGGGTTTTATTTATGTTTACCACATCATGAGCCCAGTTGTGTTTTTTTCTTGCTGAAAATGGCTAGCCCAGTTCTAGTTTTTTTAAAGAAATTCCCAAACATGGCCTACTTGCTTTATCGACCCTGCTAGGCTGCAAATCTTTCAAGAAGAGGAGAGTTTCATTCGGTTTGCCCAGAAATGGGCTGTACATTTTTAAAACACATCAAACCGGGAATTAGTTTCAATTTTTTTCATTACGAGATCTTAAATTCCATTGATTTTTATCCATGGACAATTATTTGGATTTTATATTTATATATATTATTTTTCAAAATAGTTTGAATGTGAATCGATATTTCTGGATTAAAAATAGTTGACCGCACCGAAATTTGCAAAATTTCGTATACTTTTTAACCGTGGGCACAATATGGGGTTTGATGTTAACAAAAAGAAGATGGGCTCCAAAAAAATTCTTAAGAATTAGCAAATGGGCTGTACATTATTAGAAATAATGGAGATGGGTTGTATGTTGTTTTCCACATATTTGAGGCTGACTTTTGCACCTACTACAGGTTGACGCGTATGCTTTCATAAAAAAAGGTTGACGCACACGCAACGCCCTGTCAACCTAGTCAACACACGAAAGCAGTGACTGTTGGATGTCCATCCAACGGCTGTCGTGCTTCTTCAATCTCTGCTCTTCATGCTCAAGCCGCTCAAACAAGCGCCGAAGGGACTGCCTGCTCCCTCCTCCCGCGGCCGGCTATGCTGCCGTGCAGGCCTCACGGCCCCACTGTACTCCCATCGCTGGCCTAGCCATCCCTCTACTCACCCACACATGCTGTTATTCTCCGGCGACGGTAGACGAACCAGTAAACCCTCGTACTCCTCCGCGTGGGAAACAACTGCCGAGTATTCCCTGGCTCCATGTCGTTCCCTTCCTAGGCCTTGCCGTCGTCCCACCGCCCTGGTGCTCTCGGTGCGGCCTGGTCAACATGGTCAATGAACGACATCCATCGGAAGTGGATTGTACTTGGAGAGGCTGACAGCTGGGTCCACGGCTGCACGCAAGGAAATGCCTCCTTATTATGCGCAAAATAATGATTCCTCCACCTGACAGCTAGGACCCATAGTAAGGGCCTCTGTATTTCACGAAAAAAATGTTCCCCCCGCTGACAGGTCGGACCCACCAAATATATCTTCGCACGCAAGGAAGTGCCTCCTTATTACGCCCAAAAAATGAATACCCCCCTGCTAGCTGCGACCCACCATATTGTTGGGCTGACTTGTGGGCCTACTAAGTTGACAGGGACGGAGAGCTTTGTCAACTTAGTCAATACTCCAGTGACCGTATAATGTCCATTCAATGGCCATAGTGCTTCTTCAACCTCTGGTCTTCTTGCTCCAGCCGCCCAAAGCAGCGCCCGTCGTGCCGCCTGCTCCTGCCTCCCGTGGCCGGCTGTGCTACCGCGGAGGCCTCACCGCCCCCATACTACTCCCACCACTGGCCAGGCCATCCCTCCACTCACCCACACCACCTGTTATTCTACAGCGACGGCAGCCTCACACCGCAGCCGAACCAGTGAACGCTCGTACTCCTCTCCGCGTGGGCATCCACTGCCGCGTATTGCACAGCTCCGTGTCGTCCCCTTCCTAGGCCTCGCCATCGTCCACCGCCGTGGTGCTCTCGGCGCGGCGTGGTCAATGTGGTCAATGACTGACTTCCATCGGAAGAGTACTGTACGTGGAGAGGCTGACAGTTGGGTCCACGGGAGCCGCAAGGAAGTGCCTCCTTATTACGCGGAAAATAATTATTCCTCCACCTGACAACAGGGACCCACCGGACGGGCCACCAGTATTTTGCGAAAAAAATCGTTTCCCCCTGACTGTTGGGACCCACCGGACGGGCCACCGTATTTCGTGAAAAAACATTCCCCCTGCTGTCAGCTTGGACCCACCGGAAGTGCCTCCTTATTACGCACAAAAAAATGAATACTCCCCCGGCTAGCTGGGACCCACCTTGCTGGGAGGCTGACTTGTGGGCCTACTAAGTTGACGGGGATGAAGGGCTTTGTCAACTTAGTCAATATGAACGATTCTAGCTCAAGTGACCGTACGATGTCCATCCAATGGCCGTAGTGCTACTTCAACCTCTGGTCTTCTTGCTCCAGCCGCCCAAAGCAGCGACGGTCGTGCCGCATGCTCCTGCCTCCCGTGGCCGGCTGTGCTGCCGCAGAGGCCTCACCGCCCCCTACTATTCCCACCGCTGGCCAGGCCCTACGGCGACGGCAGCCTCACACCGCAGCCGAACCAGTGAACCCTCGTAGTCCTCTCCGCGCGGGCTTCCACTGCCACGTCGTCCCCTTCCTAGGCCTCGCCGTCATCCACCGCCGTGGTGCTCTCCGCGCGGCGTGGTCAACGTGGTCAAGGAACGACCCCATCGGAAGAGTACTGTACGTGGAGAGGCTGACAGCAGGGTCCACAGCCACAGCCCAGTTTTTTTGTGATTTGCCAAGTAAGTCGCTTTGTCAGGCCTGTTGGGCTGCAAATCTTTCAAGACGAGGAGAGCTTTCATTCGGCTGGCCGAGAAAATGGCCCATCAGTAATGAGAAATGGGTTGTGCATTTTTAAAACACATCAAACCAGCAATTAGTTTCAAATATCTTTTTTTTCATTTCAAGATTTTAAATTACATTAATTTTTATGCGTGGAGAATTTGTTGGATTTTATATTGATATACATTTATTTTTTAAATTAGTTTGAATGTGAGTCGAAATTTCGGGATTAAAAACAGTTCGAACCGCACCGAAATATGCAAAATTTCGTATAATTTTTTAACCGTTGCCACAATATGGGCTGTAATGCTAACAAAAAGAATATGGGCTCCAAAAAACCCTTAAGAATTAGCAAATGGGCTGTAAATTATTAGAAATAATGGTGGATGGGCTGTATGCTGTTTTCCACATATTTGAGGCTTTCCTAAAAAAAGGTTGACACACAAGCACTGACTGTTGGATGTCCATCCAACGGCCGTCGTGCTTCTTCAACCTCTGCTCTTCCTGCTCCAGCCGCTCAAACAAGCGCCGGCGGGACTGCCTGCTCCCTCCTCCTCGCGGCTGGCTGTGCTACCGCGCAGGCCTCACCACCCAACCGTACTCCCATCGCTGGCCTAGCCATCGCTCTACTCACCCACACCTACTATTATTCTCCGGCGACGGCAGACGAACCAGTAAACCCTCGCACAGTCGTACTCCCCTCCGCGTGGGAAACAATTGCCGAGTCTTCCCTGCCTCCGTGTCGTCCCCTTCCTAAGCTTCACCGTCGTCCACCGCCCTGGTGCTCTCGGCGCGGCCTGGTCAACGTGGTCAACGACCGACATGCGTCTGAAGTGGACTTTACGTGGAGAGGCCGACAGCTGGGTCCACGGCCGCACGCAAGGAAATGCCTCCTTCTTACGCGCAAAATAATGATTCCTGCACCTGACATCAGGGACCCACCGAAAGGGCCTCTGTATTTCACGAAAAAAAATGTTACCGCCACTGATAGCTCGAACCCACCAGCTATATCTTCGCACGCAAGGAAGTGCCTCCTTATTACGCACAAAAAATGAATACTCCCCCTGTTAGTTGGGACCCAGTATAGTGGCAGGCTGACTTGTGGGCCTACTAAGATGACGGGGACGGAGGGCTTTGTCAACTTAATCAATGTGCACGATTCTAGCTCCAGTGACCATACAATGTCCATCCAACGGCCGTAGTGCTTCTTCAACCTCTGGTCTTCTTGCTCCAGCCGCCAAAACCAGCGCCGGTCGTGCCTCATACTCCTGCCTCCCGTGGCCGGGTGCGATGCGACGGAGGCCTCACCGCCCCCTACTACTCCCACCGCTGGCTAGGCCATCCCTCTACTCACCCACACCCCCTGTTATTCTGCGGCGACGACAGCCTCACACCGCAGCGAACCAGTGAACCCTCGTACTCCTCTACGCGTGGGCATCCACTGTCGCGTCTTCCCTGGCTCCGCGTCGTCCCCTTCCTAGGCCTCGCCATCATCCACTGCCCTGGTGCTCTCGGCGCGGCGTGGTCAACGTGGTCAAGGAACGGCTTCCATCGGACGTGGACTGTACGTGGAGAGGCTGACAGCTGGGTCCACGGCCGCAGCAAGGAAGTGCCTCCTTATTACATGCAAAATAATTATTCCTCCACCTGACAACAGGACCCACCGGACGGGCCACCGTATTTCGCCCCCTGACTGCTGGGACCCACCAGCTACATATTCGCACGCAAGGAAGTGTCTGATAGTCGGGACCCACCTGGTCGAAGCGTACGTAGCGTTGTCATTCTGGTCGCGAACGTGTACGTACATATATACTGGTCGATGTAGAGGCACGCATGTGTCGTAGTAGAGGCGGCCAGGGTGCAAGAAAGAAAATACGGCCATGTATGTGTACATACTGGCGGGGTCTCAAACGCCTACTCGCGCATACGTATGGCCAAGGCTCGTGGACATGGCTGGGTCGGAACGGAGAAACAGCGTCGTCGTCATGTTCATGGGGAGGCAACGGAATGCGTCGTGTTCATGGGGAGGCAACGGAATGCGTCGTGTTCATGCGGAGGCAATGGAATGCATCGTGTTCATCGGGAGGGCTTGGACGGAACAGGCGATGGAAACGAGGCCTGGCGTACCGCAGAACGGAGGAAACGGCCTTGTGTTCGACCAGCCACGTTCCAAACAGGATCCTGTTCACCGGGAGGGGTCTGGCATACCGCAAAACAGAGGAAATGGACCTCCTACGGTCGAAACGGGGGTCCTGTTGATCGGGATGGGTGTGGCGTACCGCAAAACGGACGAAACAAACTTGTGTTGGAGCGCTACGGTCGAAACGGGGGTCCTGTTCATTGGGAGGGGTGTGGCGTATGGCAAAACGGGACTCCACGGGATACTGTTCATCTCCACCGTCGACCCCCTCCAGCCTCCACGAGCTACTGTTCATCCACCGTCGACCTCTTCCAGCCTCCACCTACGA
This sequence comes from Triticum urartu, assembly GCF_056163025.1. NCBI lineage: Eukaryota > Viridiplantae > Streptophyta > Magnoliopsida > Poales > Poaceae > Triticum > Triticum urartu. The sequence continues at coordinate 273,502,196 of NC_141873.1, read as the reverse complement.
CTGTTCATCCACGGGCTCCTGTTCATCCAGCCTCCACCGCGCGCTACTCCACCGGCTACTGTTCAACCATCCCTCTCCACGGGCTCATGTTCAACCACCCCTCCACGGGTTACTGTTCATCCTGCCCTCCACCGTCTACTGTTCATCCTTCCCTCCATGGGGTGGTCCTGTTCATCCAGCCCTCCACGGGGTCCTGTTCATCCAGCCCCAACCGGCTCGATCGATCGGGGTCCTGTTCATCCAGAGGCAACACTCACTGTTCATGCAGAGGCAGCATCGATCGGCTTCAGGTAGCAGCAGTAGCGAAGGAATAGCTCGATCAGGTTCAGTTAACAGCCATCGATCGATCGCTCGGGTTCAGTAACGCGTAGCCTGCAGTACAATCGCTCAGGTTCAGTTAGAGCCCAACGCCTCGCTCGGGTTCAGTTAGAGCCAACGCCTCGCACACACGCACGTACGTGTACGAGAGAAACGCGCATAACTCGGCCCCCAGCCTCCCACCATAACCGGGAACTCCCTGAAATTTTCCTCGCCCTCGCTTCTACCATGTTTTTTTCCGTCATGGCCGGCCCAAAGAATGTCATGCAGCTGCGTCTCCGGCCCGCCCAGGACGAAACGCCCATTTTCTGTCATGATTTTTTGTCATAGAAGTAGGAGCCCACCACATTTATGATGATACCGGGTTTTGTCACAACTGTCGTCATAGAAGTGTCATATGTATGACAGAAAAAAATTCGTTCGGCCCAAAATGTCACGGATGTGTCTTTTTTTTGTAGTGATTGCTGTCAATATATTTCCAATCCACCCACTTCATATCACAGACAACGGGATTCTTATCAAGCAGAATGGTTTCGTAGAAGTCTTGCTGCTCTTTGGTGTGGAACCTGTAATCCACAGTAGTCCTTCTTCTCACATCATATGGATCAGATTGTCTCCATAGTCTGAGACCTGCATCCTTTTTGATGTTCATGTTTTCAGCCACTGGATGGGTGTCATCATGATCGGGAATCTTGGGCTTTAACTTTCTAAGCACATGGGCTTCATCATCATCTTCTTATTCTTCAATCTCAGGCACTGGGGCCTTGTTCTTCTCAGCAGCTGATATATTCCTTGTGATCCACTTTGGTGCAGTCTTAGGAGCACAAGCAGAAGCTTTGGGAGCTATCTTGGGCTTAGAAGGGGCAGGCCCAGACTTGATGGCACCCCCATCAGCTTTGCAGCTTTAGATGCTGGTGCAGCATCCTCTTCCTCTTCATCTTCATCCTCAGCTGGATCTACCATCATAGAGGATCTCCCAATGACTTTGGCCATAGTCTTCTTGACCCTTTCCTTTCTTTTCTTCCCCTCACCAGCAGTCTCTTCAACATTTGACTTAGAAATTTCAAGAGTTGAGGTTCTGTCCTTTGACATGGGCACTCTCTTTGGAGGTGCCTTCTTGTTCAGACTAGGCTTGGTGGATGCAGCTGTGCCAAACTCCTTTTTGATAACCTTCTTTTTCTTGGAGTTGACCTCCTCCTCAGCAGGAACATAATCTTCATCTTCTGAGTCAAAATTTCTCTTCTTCCTTGTCCTTGTAGCTTCTTTGGGCAAGTTTCTTAGGGTGCTCCCGCTACCCTCATCATAACTGCCTGAGGGACTGGTGCCCTCACTTAGGTTCACCTGCTCTTCTGACTTATTCTAGCTATCACTCTCATATGACATTCTGGCAAAGCAAACTAACAGCTGACCCTGTGGATACTTATAGATGAGATAGAGTGGATGACCATAACAAAGTGCAGAGATTTTGCAAAACAAATGAGTCAAAAACTTAGTTTTAGTTTTCCACCGAAAGCATTTCGGAGCTACCAATTTGTTAAACTCGGTGACACCGAAGAAACTTTTGGAGTCCAAACTAGTGAAATCGGTCAGACCGAGACAAAGTTCAGTGACTCCAAGATTTCTAGGGTTTCATAAAGATTTGAACTCGGTCACACTGATTTGCAAGTTTCGGTCAGACCAAAAAGTGCAAGTGCAATGGCCTAAGCCAAATCAGTGAGACCGATTTCCACAACTCGGTCGGTCCGAGATGAGTTCGGCGGAAACCTAACCCTAAATTTTCAAATCACATCTAATCTAAAGGATGTTTTTGCTAGACAGGATGATCTCATATGTGGCAAGAAACATGGCATTTTCTTTGTGCTAACAATCAAAGGTAAGAACAACATAAAGATTCGAACTCACACCCTAGTTCGGCGATGAGCTCGCTATAGCGGAGCAGATTTCTGTTGATGGCGACAGACACCAGCGGCTGGAGGTCGCTGGTGATGAGAGGATGATCCGGAGACCTGAGATGGCAGAGCAAGACACGCGCGAGCGAAAGGGTTTTGGAGGAATTTCCAAATTTTGACCCGTCGGTATATATATCCTGACCCTGTCGGTGTGACCAAGTGGAACAACTCGGTGCCACTGAGATGCAGAATCACAAGCAGTTACTGCAACTCGGTGTGACCGAAAAGTTCTAATCGGTTGCACCGAGATTGAAAACCTAGATCAACTCAGTGAACTCGGTGTGACCAAAACAGATGAATCGGTCAGACCGAGATGCACAGAGAGGTTTTGGAAGTTTAAGCCTATGACGAATCGGTGACTCCGAGTGCTCCTCACACAGAGGGTTCGAATCTTACTTGATCAAACTTTGCGATGTAGCATGAATAGAGTTTGAGACGAGAAAAGCATAGATAGCTAGAGGAAGTTCTTAGGCATTATTGTCCATCCATTTGGCAAAAGGAAACAAAAGCCAAACAATCAAGGCAACAAATGGATGTCCTCGAATGAGAAAAATATGCAATCAACATGCTCACACAATAAAATGGCAAATTAAATATGTGGCAAAGCATGCACAAACACTCTAGCATCTATCAAGCAATTGACAATGACTAGGTCATCTATATATGAGTATATTGACTTAGGAGTCAAATGAGAACATTTGATCATAGGTCATACTCATCATTTAAGCACCAATGGGGTTACCACTTTTACATAAAGCATTGTTGAGTTCACATCATTAGAATTGCTTTAGCTCAATTCTTAGAGTAAAGCTCCCCCTAGATGAGATACCCCCCTAAGAGGGATGAACTAACCTTGGGTTTCGACGATGATGACTTCATGTAGATGTTGAAGATGTGGATGCTCAATGTTGTTGTAGATCATTCGGAGCAATCCATTGGAGTGAGTTGCACTTTCCATACCTACACGATTTAGTCCCACAAGGAACAAACAAGGATATCCATAGACATAGAGTGAAGTTCACACAAGATGATGTCCATGAAAGCATTAGGTTACCTTGTCCCTTGTCTTACCAACAAGAGGGTTTGTGACTCCTTGAACTAGTGCAAGATGTGAAAGTTGTTTGCACTTGTTCTTGCCAAAATGATATGAGTGAAGTATGTTGGCGGAGTCACTCTCAAGAACTCTCTAGTTCTTCTTCTTCGGGATCCACATCAACTTGATGGGAATCCTTGGAGTTGTAGTCATACTTGATGAATTAGAACTTGATGTGGTCTTGGGAACCCACTTGACCAAGGCCTTGGGAGCTTCTTCAAATGCATCAATCTCCTCTTGAAGCTTGCCCTTTCCTTTTTGCTTGTGGTCTTGTGGTGGAAGATCATCATGAGCTTGTGTGCCCTTGAAAGAAGTAGGATCATACTTCTCTTGTTGAGGAACAAACTTCTTCTTGGGGTATTGATCTTCTTCCCACTCAAATCCATTAGCATTGAACTTTTGTTCAAAACCAACACCTTGATTCTTTCGGTGCCTTCCTTGCTTGCGTACAATTTCCTCAAATTGCTTACTTTTGGCAAGGCTCTTGTAAACACCTTTCTCTATAATTCCCTTCAATAAGCTATTTTCTTGCTCAAGTGTAACTTGGCTAAGAGAATCATTAGTGGAATCAAGAGAACTACTAGAAGCAACAACATTGGGTTTAACACGATTATTGTTACTACTAGAAGAAGAATCTTTCTTACTCTTGTTGATAGAATTTACTTGTGGCATGTAAGTAGACAAGAGTAAACGCTTGGGAATGTAAGAAGAACTTTTCTTGCAAAGATCAACATTGATTGCTTTTAAGAACCCATGCTCCTGCTCAAGGTTGAGTTTTTCAGAGCGTAGCTTCTCATGAGTCTTTAAAAGCTTTCGATGATCTTCCAAGGTAGTTTCATGAGCTAAGTTAAAGTGTTTAGTTCTTTAGTTAGACGCTCAATCTCCTTCTTATCATCGTCATTCGTTTTATCTTGATTAGCATGATTAATAGCAATTTCATCATAGTTTTCATCACTAGAGTTATCAACAAGTAAATCATCATCACCTAGCAAATCATCTTCATTACTATTGAAATCAACATACTTGGGGTGTGATACCTTTGGGCCTTTAGCCATGAAGCATCTTCCAATTCCTTCATTTGGTGAGTCAAATATGTCATAGGAGTTGGTTGACACAAGTGCTAGACCGGCAACACCTTCATCTTGAGTATATTCGGAGTCGGAGCGATAACTTCTCTCGAGTGATGGTCGGAGTCGGAGTTGGATACCCATTCACCAATGTGAGCTTGATGTATTCATTTTGTGTAGGTCCTCGATGACTTGTCCTTCCTTTCCGAATCCTTGCTTCTGCGAGAGGTTCTTCGTTCGTAACGATCATCTCTACTCCTTCTCTCTCCTGGAGGTCATTCTTCTCTTCTACTTCTCCTTTTGCGTGAATCTTCTCTTATTTTGTAGGGAGCCGTACACTCATTGGAGTAGTGTCCGGGTCTTCCACAATTGTAGCAATTACGCTCACAACTAGAAGATCTTTTGTCATTGTAGGACCTTGACTTGGAACTCCTTTCTTTTCTTCTACTCTTGTAGAACTTGTTGAAATTCTTCACCATTGGGCTCAATTCCTCATTGAAGGCTTGTTTCTCACTTGATGATGTAGGAGCATCACATGAGGCTTTGTAAGCACCACTTGACTTGTTGTGAAGCTCTTCCTTATCCTTGAGTGACATCTCATGAGCAACAATTCTTCCAATTACTTCCATTGGCTTGAGATCTTTGTAGTTGGGCATCATTTGGATCAATGTACACATGGTATTATATTTTCCATCCAAGGCTCTTAGGATTTTCTTGATGATGAATCTGTCGGTCATCTCTTCACTTCCTATGCCGGCAATCTCATTTGTGATGAGAGCAAGCCTAGAGTACATTTCAGCGACACCTTCATCATCCTTCATTTTGAACTTGTCAAGCTGACTTTGAAGCACATCCAATTTGGATTCCTTGACAGAGTCGGTACCTTCGTGCATATCAATCAATGTATCCCAAATTTCCTTTGCATTCTCAAGACGGCTGATTTTGTTGAATTCTTTGGGGCACAATCTGTTGAAGAGGATATCGCAAGCTTGAGCGTTATATTGCAGCATCTTCAACTCTTCCACGGTAGCTTCACGGTTCGGTTCTCTCCCATCAAAGAATTCACCTTGCAAGCCAATACACACAATAGCCCAAACGGCAGGGTTATGTCCAAGAATATATATGCATTAACTAGAAAAATTGGTACCATCAAAGTAAGGACCTCTACGGTGGTAATTTCCCTCGCTAGACGCCATACTCTCTTAGGTTGTGAAACCAAGGCTATGATCACCAAGGCTATGGAAAGCAAGGAAAATGGAGACCAAAGCTCTGATACCACTTGTAGGATCGAAAGTATGTCTAGAGGGGGTGATTAGACTACTTGACTAAATAAAAGTCTAGCCTTTTCCCAATTTTAAGTCTTGGCAGATTTTAGCAACTTATCACAATTCAAGCAATCAACCTACACATGCAAATCTAAGAGTATAGCAGCGCAATGTAAAACATTGCATATGAAGGTAAAGGGAGAAGTTTGGAGGAAGCAAACACAATGTAGACACGGAGATTTTTGGCGTGGTTCGGATAGGTGGTGATATCGTACATCCACGTTGATGGAGACTTCAACCCACGAAGGGTAACGGCTGCGCGAGTCCACGGAGGGCTCCACCCATGAAGGGTCCACGAAGAAGCAACCTTGTCTATCCCACCATGGCCATCGCCCACGAAGGACTTACCTCACTTGGGTTGATCTTCACGAAGTAGGTGATCTCCTTGCCCTTACAAACTCCTTGGTTCAACTCCACAATCTTGACGGAGGCACCCAAGTGAGACGTAACCAATCTAGGAGACACCACTCTCCAAAAGATAATAGATGGCGTGTTGATGATGAACTCCTTGCTCTTGTGCTTCAAATGATAGTCTCCCCAACACTCAACTCTGTCTCACAGATTTCGATTTGGTGGAAAGATGATTTGAGTGGAAAGAAACTTGGGGAAGGTGTCAGCGTTCTGAGAATGGGGGTACCTAGACTTGCCTGCCTGCGGCCCAGGGCGTGGCTCCACCAACAGCCTCGTATGACCCATCTTCATTAACAACCACTCAAGACCAACGCGAGGGGCCAGACCTCGCGAGGAGGACGATGCCAAGACCTCCTGGAGGCAGCCTCCCTAGGCTGGCTCCTAAGGAGTGGAGATATCTATGCAAGGTGCACCTCGTGAGGTCCACGTGACGTGAGCCATGACGACCAAGGCCAGGCGAGCGCGAGCAGGTGCAGGGTGCCAGTTTCCTCTTTGGTAGTGAAGGGGAAAGCGCAGACGAGGAGTCCCGAGGCATCAGGAAAAGGTTTCCATATCGGCGCAACAAGACCAAGACCATCAGGATGACAGGACGGAGGTCACTGCGGAGCCCACGGCGGTGTCACCACCAGAGCCTTTGGCAGGCGAAGACCACCTTTTGTCAGGATAACTTGTACTAGTTGTCCCCCTTCGAAATTGGCCATTGTGGGACTAGCCACTACCTTACCAGAGGACGGATCATTCAGACCATCCCCACAAACACAAGCTCACCGAGCTAAAGAACACCTCTCCTCAGGAGGTTGTTCATCCCTTGTACTAGTTCATCCTCAGCCTACTAGGCAATCCACCACACCACACTGGAGTAGGGTATTACACCACAACGATGGCCCGAGCCAACATAAACTCTTGTGTGTCTTGTTACTTGGGTTCGGCGAGCTAGGCCTAGAGATCATGCGCACCCCGGTGTCCGAACCTCAAGGGTTTGCCGGAACCCACGATCCGACATTTGGCGCGCCTGGTAGGGGTGCGCCGAAGCTTCATCTCTCTGCTTGCTTCGTCTAGCTCCATGGCCGATGCATCCCCCCAATCAGGCCGGTGGGCGCCTGCGGATGCGCCACGGGCATCCAGGCCTTCACCCACGCGTTGCGGCAGGCGCGGTGGCCGCTCAAGTTCAAGCCGGTGATGTCGTCCCGCTACGACGGTGCGGTGGATCGGGCGGCTTTCCTGTAGGCGTATGAGGAGGCCGTCCTCGAAGCCGGAGGAGACGACCAGGTCATGGCCAATAGGTTCCACCTAGCCCTGGCCGGCGTGCCATGCGCCTGGCTGCTCAGCCTGCCAGGATCTTCGGTGGCCTCTTGGGAGGAGCTGTGCCGCCTCTTCATCGTGCGCTTCGCAGCACAGGCGCCTCTCGCCGTTGCAGCCCTCCTTGGTGGCTCGCGGGCGCCACCCACGGATCGCCACGTCAAGCAGTTCTTCCGCCAGGTGGGCGCTGCCCGCGTGCAGCCGGGGCTCTTCCGGGATGGGTGGCGCCCCAGGCCGACCTCACCTTCAGCTCGGAGGACCAGCCAGCTATTATGGCGGGCTCAGGCGCGCTCCCGATGTTGTGCACACCCACCATCTGCAACATGGCGGTGACCAAGACCCTCATCAACGGCGGAGAAGGCCTCAACGTGCTCTCTGTGGAAGCCATCGGCTTGCTTCATGTACCATACGGCGGGCTCCGCCCCACCAAGCCTTTCTCTAGGGTCGGCATCGGTTCCACCAGCCCCTTGGGGCAAATATGCCTCCCGGTCACCTTTGGTACCCGCGACAACTACCGCATCGAGCTGGTCGACTTCGACATCGCCCACATCGGCCTCCCGTACAACGCCATCCACGGGTACCCTGTCCTGGCTCAGATCATGGTAGCAACCCATCCAGCCTACAACCACATGAAGATGCCGGGGAGCAGCAGCGTTCTCACCGTGGCAGGGGACACCAAGGAAGCCCGAACGGCTCTCAAGCTCGCTTTCAGAGCCACCGCCACGACACGTCCAGCCGATGAGGCCGCCCCAGGGGCTAAGGGGGCCATACCAGCAAAAAAGAAGCAGCTGTTCGCTCAAGATCGGGCTGAAACCAAGCAAGTGCCGGTCAAGGAAGACAGGGCCTCGGGAGCCACTTTCACCATAGGCGCCAACCTTGACCCCGACCAAGAAGAGGCGCTGGTGAGATTCTTGCATGCGAACAAGGAGGTATTCGCCTGGGAACCCAAGCAGCTAGTGGGAGTCCCAAGGGGAGTAATCAAGCATCACTTGAGGGTGTGCCCCAATGTGCGCCCTGTGAAGCAGAAGGCGCGACGGCAGTCCACGGAGAAGTAGTCTTTCATCATCCAGGAAACCCGCAAGCTACAAGCTGCGGGCGTCATCCGCGAGGTCTGATACCCAGAATGGCTGGCGAACCCCGTCGTTGTGCCCAAGAAAGGTGGGAAGGAACGTATGTGCGTCGACTTCACCAACCTCAACAAAGCCTACCCTAAAGACCCGTTCCCAGCTCCGCGCATCGACCAGATCATCGACTCCACCGCCGAATGCGACCTGCTATGTTTTCTAGATGCCTTCTCAGGTTATCACCAGATCAAGATGGTGGTGGAGGACATAGAGAAGACGGCCTTCCTGACCACGTCCAGGGTGTACTGCTACACATGCATGCCGTTCGGACTGCGCAATGCTGGGGCAACCTTCCAGCGGCTGATCCACATTGCCCTGGGCCAACACCTTGGGAGGAACGCTGAGGCCTACATCAATGGCATCATGGTGAAATCTCGGGAGGCGAGGACCCTCATACAAGACTTGGAGGAAACCTTCGCCAGCCTGTGACAGGTGGACCTACGACTCAATCCAGAAAAGTGCGTGTTCGGCGTCCCTTTGGGCAAGCTGCTGGGTTTCCTCGTGTCGCACAGGGGGGTCAAGGCAAACCCGGAGAAGGTCAAGGCAATATAAGACATGAGCCCGCCCCAAACTCTCAAGGAAATGCAGAAGCTTGCGGGTTGCGTGACCTTGTTGGGGCACTTCATTTCCAAGTTGGGAGAACGTGCCCTGCCGTTCTTCAAGCTGATGAAGAAGAAGGGCTCATTCGAGTGGACCCCAGAGGCCGGCCTAGCATTTCAAGACCTCAAGAGATATTTGGCCAGCCCTCCGGTGATGGTCGCGGCTCGACCCCTCGAGCCCCTAGTGCTCTACCTGGACGCCACGCCCCACTTAGCCAGTGTGGCGTTGGTGGCAATCCGGGAGGAGCGCTAGGCCAAAGAAACGTTGCGTAACGCTGAACCTCCAGCCGGGACGGAGTGGCATCAGGACGGCGCTGCTAAAGCCACGATGATGCCTGCGGACGATCGGACCCCGCAAGATGGCATCTCTGGGCCTGCGAAGGCCGTGGTGAACAACCAAGATCGTCAGGTCCCCATACCTCAGGAGGCGCCACAACCTCCGGAGGCCGCAAGCTCCATCAACATACCCGCCGTCGTCGACCACCCAGTCTACTTCGTCAGCACGGTACTATGGGACGCAAGGGCACAGTACCCCATGCCACAGAAGCTCCTACTCGCGCTCCTGTTGGCCTCACGCAAGTTGCGCCATTACTTCCAAGGCCACCCAATTAAGGTCGTCTCATCCTACCCACTAGAGAGGGTGCTCCGGAGCTCCAACACAGCAGGAAGAGTCGCCGAGTGGAACATCGAGCTGCAAGCGTTTCAGCTGGAGTTTAGCACAACCAGGGTCATCAAGGGAGCTGCACTCGCCGACTTCGTGGCAGAATGGACCGACGCTCCGGAACCCGAAGTGGGCGAGAACCAATCCCTTTCGCCAGGAAGTGAAGCACTAGACGGCTGGGTCATGTACTTCGACGGCGCTTTTGCACGCCAGGGTGCGGGGGCTGGAGCCGTGCTCATCTTGCCCTCAAGGCAAACTCTAGTACGCCATGCAACTATGCTTCCAGCAGGGTGAGAAGGTCTCCAACAACATCGTGGAGCACGAAGGTATGATCGCCAGCCTCAAGGCTGCGGTAGCCTTGGGGGTGAAGCGCCTCACCGTCAAGGGTGACTCTCACCTCCTCATCAACTTCTCCAACAAGGTATACAAACCAAAGGACGAGCACATGGAGGCATACCTCGCGGAGGTATGCAAAATGGAGAGGCAATTCCTGGGCCTAGAACTGCAGCATGTGCACCGTGGCACAAACAAGGAAGCGGATGATATCGCCAAGCAGGCATCAAGGGGACAGACCTAAGAGCCTGGCGTCCTCGAGGAGTGGCTCCTTAAGCCTTCAGCGGCCCCTCCGGTTGCAGAGCCTACGCCATCTTGAGAGGAGCTCCCACCACCACCAACCTCAGGAGCTCCCGCATGTGGCCCAACCTCAGGAGCACGCCTGCTCCTTGCGCTTGAAACTCAAGAGGGGTGCTGGACTGAAGATTTCTAGGCGTACCTGCTGTGAGGGACGCTGCCGGAGAAAGAAGAGGAAGTGGAGCGCGTGGCCCGGCAAGCTACGACGTATTGCATCCAGGATGGTGAGTTATACAGGAAACGACCAAATGATGTTTATTTGCGATGCATCTCCAGGAAGCAGGGGGCACGCTGCTAGCTGACATACACAGCGGGGATTGCGGGCATCACTCGTCGCCACACACCCTGGTTGGCAGGGCATTCCGCATCGGATTCTACTAGCCCACGGCACTCACCGATGCAACCGAGTTGGTGAAATCTTGCGAGGCTTGCCAGTTCCATGCCAAGAAAATCCACTAGCCTGCTCAGGGCCTCTAGACCATCCCACTCATGTGGCCATTTGTGGTCTGGGGGCTGGATATCCTGGGTCCATTCCCTCGGGCGCCAGGGGGCTACCGCTACCTCTAAGTCGCCATCGATAAGATCACCAAATGGGCGGACGTGGAAGCAGTCCGCACCATCCCAGCTGGGTCGGCAGTTAAGTTCATCAAGGGCCTAGTGAGCCGGTTTGGGGGTCCCTAACCGCATCGGAGAACCCAGCCGGCACCTTGCTTCAGCTTTCGCGCTCCTTTGCCATCGAGCTGCCAGCCTCGGCTCCCGACGGCCTCTGGCTGCAGGCCAACGGCTGCTGCAGCAAGGCTTCATGGGTCGCGGTGGAGCTCTCCACCACGGGCAACGTATCCCTAGCCCGTGGCTGACAGACGTTTTCCCGCGCACACGGCCTGGGCAGGCGGTGCACCCTCCACTTCAAATACGATGGGGCCGCGACCCTCTTCGTGAGGGTGTTCGAGGAAGATGGTCGTCGCGCCGGGTGCTGCCTTGAAGACGGTGAGGGAGACGAAGTACTCGGCCTTAGAGACGGCCGTGACGAGGACGAGGGCGGCCTCGCCCCCAGTGACGGCCGCGACTCGTTCGGTGACGGCAGCCCCTCCTTCGACGAGAGCTCCACCAGTGGCATCTACGACCAGCCGCCACGTCGTCGGGCTCGCTTCGAGGATGGTGGCGGGTCGTCCCGTCACCGCACCCCAGTGAAGCGCGAGGAGGGCTCCGGCTGAGTCCTGGGGGCCGATCCTCGCGAGCATCCACGCCGTGGGAGCCGCTTTTGCCCCTCCTTTCATTTCCTCCTGTATTGCAAGAACAAGTATGGGGCCCCGCGGGGGCGTTTAATGAACTGTAGTGCTTATGATGCTTGGTGCCATGTTTATCGCTCTTGTGTTGTGATATGACGTTCGTGCTCTGTGTAGACTTAGAAGGGTAACTTAGCTGTATGCGCCCAGGGTAGTCTCCTGTCTCGTGAGGGTACGCCCTCTGGCACCTGGTCAGCCCTCCTTGTTGCTGGCTCGGGGGTCGTTGTCCTCGAGAGGCGTCACAGAGCTGCAGAAATCACTAAGACGTCTGTCAGGTGCCTTGCCCTTCCTTGCGTGAGGCTTCATGACCGTGGCCTAGCGCACCACGTCACGGTACCCATTGGGCACAAACTTAATGGAGGGTGCGCCAACCGCGAGCTCAATCAAGAGTGCCTTGGAAAGGTCAGGGGAGCCGGAACTCTGGAGTGACAGGGTTTTGGCGAGGCGTGTTCGTGGCCTGGCGAGCGCACACACCTGCCCAGCCCCCGCGCGAGACACGCGAGGGAGAGTGTCGGGCAACTGCCGCCCTTCCCGGCACAAACCAAAGAACCAAGCGAGGAAGTAGGGCAAAGAAAGTGTTCAACCGAGCAATCGAGCAATGCCAAAACTCCAAATTCCATAAAAAAAGGGGCAAACCAACTACAGAAAGCAAATGAACAGCCGCGTCCGGCACCTAATCTAGTCTTCTCACCAGTGCGGAGCTAAGTGCTGCCACTAGGACGTGGGAGGGAGCCCCCGAGGCCCGAGGGCGGCACTTCGGAGACTCCGGGGCATGTACATCCCCACTCATTTATTACGTGAGAGTGTCATGAGCGGAGACCTTCACAGGAACTGGGCCTTGCTTCATGGGTAGAACTTCTAGAGGTGTTGGATGTTCCAGGCGTTCTGGATGGGGATCCCGTCCTGTCTCTCCAGGCGCGCGACGCCAGGCCTGGAGACACGGGCAATCCTAAATGGGCCCTCCCACATGGGTGAGAGCTTGTGCAGCCCTTCCCTGGAGAGCACCCGCCTCAGGACGAGATCGCCCACCTCAAGCGTCCTGGAGCGGACACTGCGATAGTGTGCTACCTCTTGAGCACTGCGTTGGATTTCCCCGAAGAGGAAAGGATGATGCAGCAAAGTAGCGTAAGTATTTCCCTCAGTTTTTTAGAACCAAGGTATCAATCTAGTAGGAGGTTGCACGCGCATGCCCTAGTACCTGCACAAAGCAAATAACTCCTCGCAACCAACGCGATAAGGGGTTGTCAGTCCCTTCACGGTCACTTACGAGAGTGAGATATGATAGATATGATAAGATAATATTTTTGGTATTTTTATGATAAAGATGCAAAGTAAAATAAAGGCAAAGTAAAAAAGCAAAGGAAATAACTAAGTACTGGAAGATTAATATGATGAAGATAGACCCGGGGGCCATAGGTTTCACTAGTGGCTTCTCTAAAGAGCATAAGTATTCTACGGTGGGTGAATGAATTACGGTTGAGCAATTGACAGAATTGAGCATAGTTATGAGAATATCTAGGTATGATCATGTATATAGGCATCACATCCGAGACATGTAGACCGACTCCGGCCTGCATGTACTTCTATTACTCCACTCATCGACCGCTATCCAGCATGCATCTAGAGTATTAATTTAATGAAAACAAAGTAACGACTTAAGCAAGATGACATGATGTAGAGGGATAAATTCATGCAATATGATAAAAAAAACCATCTTGTTATCCTCGATGGCAACAATACAATACGTGCCTTGCTGCCCTACTGTCACTGGGAAAGGAGACCGCAAGATTGAACCCAATGTGTAGAGACCAGACCTCACACAGTCCAATCTCTGTGCTCCGGTGTCATCCCTGGATCGGTAATGCTGACACCACATAGTACTTGAAGGATTTATAACAGAGTAGCAATCACACACTTATTACATCGAGTATCTCAAAAGAGAACAATAAATATGGCTTAAGGCCATCTAATAACGATAACAACGGAAGGCTTGGAAGATAAGTGAGTCCATCAACTCCAACGGCATCACTGAGTATAGAACCACGACCTAAAAACTCCTTAATCGTCATCTGGAAAGTCCGCAACATAAACGTTGCAGCCCGAAACGAGTCAGCACATGGAATATGCTGGCAAAGTAACAAATAGAGAGTAATGGAATGAGACAGCTATTCTATATGCATGTTTGGCTGGTGGAAAGCTCTATGGTTACAGTTTTGCGTAAAGCCAACTTTTCCCTACTGCAAAGGAATAAATTTTATTTAACTATCTTGGTAGTTGTTAAACATTGAGAATGGTTGACAGCATTCTCAATCCCAATTAAGCATCATCATTAAACAAACCCAGCAAAATTAATTTTAGAGTAACATGTTGAGATGCACATGATAATCCAGGTACTAGATACTCAAGATGTCCATAACCAGGGACATGGCTAATCATGATTAGTTTATACACTCTGCAGAGGTTTGCACACTTTTCCCCACAAGACTCGATCACCTACGTTTGGTTTCTCGCACTACATGGTGTTTGAGAAGACGGATGACCGAGACATAGTCTTTCAGAAGCGCTAGCACCTTACGATCGGGTAGACCGTTACACCTACTTTCCCCTACATCTGCTAGTCTACCACTGTAAGAGTTCGCACAACTTAATCAACTATGCTAGAGCCCATAATAGCTTGTGGCTGCACACGGAAGTTTCTAGCCTGAATAATCTCATGATCCCTTTGAGCCTGGGTGGCGGTCCATAAAGAAAACAGGCAATCCTGGAATACCCAGGTACCTCAATCCACCCAGATGTGTGTTTAAGTTGCCACCTTAAGTAAACCATTAATTAACAGTCTCACATCTGTCATGGATACACTCACCCAATCCACGTCTACTAGCATAGCATGACATAATAAGCAAACGTGGAAGTAAATCCCAAAGGTTTGATAATAAACAGGTAATAGGTACTACCTCAACTACTTCCCAAACCCACAATTTAATTAGATCCTAATCATGCAATGTGTGAGGATTGATCTAATGCAATAAAACTGGGTAGTGGGAAAGCATGATCAAAGTGTTACTTGCCTTGCTGATGATCCGGGAAACCTAGCGATTCGAAGTAGCAAGCGGCGCACTCCGGGTACTCTATCGCAAACAAACAAGCATACAATAAGTACTCAACTAATGCACAGGTAAAACTCAAATAAGAGATCTAACCAGAAAGTTCAACTTAAGAACTCTGGTTGGCAAAAATAGTCAAATCGAACGAAGCAACAAAAGACAAACGACAAAAGAAACAAGCTTCATTTACTATTCTGGATCTAAGGCAATTTTTACAGTGGCAAAAACTTGTTTGAGTTGGTTAATCGTAAAGAGGGTTTCGAGACGAAACTCCAGGCGCTTGAATCGCCTGATTCCGATAAACGAGCGAAAAGTTAGACTAAAACGAAAATCGGATCAGAAATCGCGATCAGAAAAATCGCGGATTTAATCTAAGAAAAAGAAAAACGACAAACATTTGTTAAAACGAACAAACGGACGAATTCTCGCTAATTAAATAAACCGGAAAAACCGATCTATTTAAAAAATCCAAAACTAAAAATAAACGAACAAAACCGTCGGAAAAACCGGCGGCGGCGGTGCTCCGGCGGCGACGGCGTTGGCGGTCGGCGGCGGCGGTTGGCGGTGGCACGGGGCGGCAGCGCAGCGCGGCGGCAGCGGCGCTAGGGCGGCGGGGCTGGGCGCTAGGGTTTGGGCGGTCCCGGGCTGGGCTCCCTGGCTTATAAAGCCTGGACGGCCTAGTGTCCGGGTCGGACACGGCCCGTAGGTCAGTTGCATTTTTTTAATAGTTACGCTCAGAAAAGAAATAAAAGCAAAAGGAAAACTAAACGGACTCCAAAAATCCCGAAATAAATTTTCCTCGGCTTGTAAAATCAAGCCGCACAAGATGAACATTTATTTGGGGCCTAAATGCAATTTTGAAAAACGCGCATTTTTCCTAAATTCAAATAAAATAGCAAATAAAACCAAAATAAAATCTTATCTGATTTTTTTATTAATTCCCTCTCTCATATTTTTGTAATAGAAATAATTGAAGATAAAATAAATATAATCAAATGATCCTATTTTCAAAATTTGAGACAACTCAAATATGAAAATAACGAAATCCCCAACTCTCTCCGAGGGTCCTTGAGTTGCGTGAAATTTCTAGGATCAACCAAAATGCAATAAATATGATATGCAATGATGATCTAGTGTATAACATTCCAAATTGAAAATTTGGGATGTTACACAATGCTAAGCACTTCTCCCATTGCAAGAAATATCAATCTAGTAGGCCAAACCAAACTGATAATTCGAAGAGACTTGCAAAGATTACAAATCATACATAAAAGAATTCAGAGAAGATTCAAATATTGTTCATACATAGCCTTGATCATAAACCCACAATTCATCGGTCTCAACAAACACACCGCAAAAAGAAGATTACATCGAATAGTTCTCCACAAGAGAGGGGAGAACATTGTATTGAGATCCAAAAAGAGAGAAGAAGCCATCTAGCTAATAACTATGGACCCGAAGGTCTGAGGTAAACTACTCACACTTCACAGGAGAGGCTATGGTGTTGATGTAGAAGCCCTCCGTGATGGATGCCCCCTCCGGCGGAGCTCCGGATCAGGCCCCAAGATGGGATCTTGTGGATACAGAAAGATACGGCAGTGGAATTAGGGTTTTCGCTCCGTATCTGATCGTTTGGGGGTACGTAGGTATATATAGGAGGAAGAAGTATGTCGGTGGAGCAACAGGGGGCCCACGAGGGTGGAGCGCGCGCCTGGGGGGGGGGGGTAGGCGCGCCCCCCTACCTCGTGGCCTCCTCCTTTGTTTCTTGACGTAGGGTCCAAGTCTCCTGGATCATGTTCGGTGAGAAAATCACGTTCCCGAAGTTTTCATTCCGTTTGGACTCTGTTTGATATTCCTTTTCTTCGAAACCCTAAAACAGGCCAAAAATAGCAATTCTAGGCTAGGCCTCCAGTTAATAGGTTAGTCCCAAAAATAATATAAAAGTGGAAAATAAAGCCCAATAATGTCCAAAACAGTAGATAATATAGCATGGAGCAATCAAAAATTATAGATATGTTGGAGACGTATCAAGCATCCCCAAGCTTAATTCCTGCTCGTCCTCGAGTAGGTAAATGATAAAAACAGAATTTTTGATGTGGAATGCTACTTGGCATAATTTTAATGTAATTCTTCTTAATTGTGGTATGAATATTCATATCCAAAATATTCAAGATAAAAGTTCATATTGACATAAAATTAATAATACTTCAAGCATAATAACAAAGCAATTATGTCTTCTCAAAATAACATGGCCAAAGAAAGTTATCCCTACAAAATCATATAGTCTGGCTATGCTCTATCTTCACCACACAAAGTATTTAAATCATGCACAACCCCGATGACAAGCCAAGCAATTGTTTCATACTTTTGACATTCTCAAAACTTTTTCAATCTTCACGCAATATATGAGCGTGAGCCATGGATATAGCACTATAGGTGGAATAGAATGATGGTTGTGGAGAAGACAAAAAGGGAGAAGATAGTCTCACCTTGACTAGGTGTATCAACGGGCTATGGAGATGCCCATCAATGGATATCAATGTGAGTGAGTAGGGATTGCCATGCAACGGATGCACTAGAGCTATAAGTATATGAAAGCTCAACAAAAGAAACTAAGTGGGTGTGCATCCTACTTGTTGCTCACGAAGACCTAGGGCAATTTGAGGAAGCCCATCATTGGAATATACAAGCCAAGTTCTATAATGAAAAATTCCCACTAGTATATCAAAGGGACGAAATGAGAGACTCTCTACTATGAATATCATGGTGCTACTTTGAAGCACAAGTGTGGTAAAAGGATAGTAGCATTGCCCCTTCTCTCTTTTCTCTCTTTTTTTTGGCCTTTTCTCTTTTTTTATGGCCTCTTTTCTTTTTTTCGTCTGGAGTATCATCCCGACTTGTGGGGGAATCATAGTCTCCATCATCCTTTCCTCACTTGGGACAATGCTCTAATAATGATGATCACACTTTTGTTTTCTTACAACTCAACAATTACAACTCGATACTTAGAACAAAATATGACTATATGAATGTCTCCGGCGGTGTACCAGGATATGCAATGACTCATGAGTGACATGTATGAAAGAATTATGAATGGTGGCTTTGCCACAAATACGATGTCAACTACATGATCATGCTAAGCAATATGACAATGATGGAGTGTGTCATAATAAACGGAACTGTGGAAAGTTGCATGGCAATATATCTTAGAATGGCTATGGAAATGCCATAATAGGTAGGTATGGTGGCTGTTTTGAGGAAGGTATATGGTGGGTGTATGATACCGGCGAAAGGTGCGCGGTATTAGAGAGGCTAGCAATGGTGGAAGGGTGAGAGTGCGTATAATCCATGGACTCGTCATTAGTCATAAAGAACCCATATACTTATTGCAAAAATCTACAAGTTATCAAAGCAAAGTATTACGTGCATGCTCCCAGGGGGATAGATTGGTAGGAAAATACCATCGCTCATCCCCGACCGCCACTCTTAAGGAAGACAATCAGTAAATAAATCATGCTTCGACTTCATCACATAACGGTTCACCATACGTGCATGCTACGGGAATCACAAACTTTAACACAAGTATTTCTCAAATTCACAACTACTCAACTAGCACAACTTTAATATCACCATCTTCATATCTCAAAACAATTATCAAGCATCAAACTTCTCATAGTATTCAACACACTCATAAGAAAGTTTTTACTATTCTTGAATACCAAGCATATTAGGATTATTTAAGAAAATTACCATGCTATTTAAGACTCTCAAAATAATCTAAGTGAAGCATGTGAGATCAATAGTTTCTATAAAACAAATCCACCACCGTGCTCTAAAAGATATAAGTGAAGTACTAGAGCAAAACTATATAACTCAAAAGATATAAGCGAAGCACATAGAGTATTCTGACAAATTCCAAATCATGTATGGCTATCTCAAAAGGTGTGTACAGCAAGGATGATTGTGATAAACTAACAAATAAAGACTCAAATAATACAGGACGCTCCAAGCAAAACACATATCATGTGGTGAATAAAAATATAGCTACAAGTAAAGTTACCGATAGAAGTAGACGAAAGAGGGGACGCCTTCCGGGGCATCCCCAAGCTTTGTCTTTTAGGTGTCCTTAGATTATCTTGGGGGTGCCATGGGCATACCCAAGCTTAGGCTCTTGCAACTCCTTGTTCCATAATCCATCAAATCTTTACCCAAAACATGAAAACTTCACAACACAAAACTTAAAGTAGAAAATCTCGTGAGCTCCGTTAGCGAAAGAAAACAAAAGACCACTTCAAGGTACTGTAATGAACTCATTATTTATTTATATTGGTGTTAAACATACTGTATTCCAACTTCTCTATGGTTTATAAACTATTTTACTAGCCATAGATTCATCAAAATAAGCAAACAACACACGAAAAACAGAATCTGTCAAAAAGAGAATAGTCTGTAGTAATCTGTAGCTAGCCCAAGATCTGGAACCCCAAAAATTCTAAAATAAATTTCTGGACGCGAGTAAGTTATCTATTAATCATCTTCAAAAAGAATTAACTAAATAGCACTTTCCAAATAAAAATGGCAGCAGTTCTCGTGAGCGCTAAAGTTTCTGTTTTTTACAGCAAGATATCAAGACTTTCCCCAAGTCTTCCCAACGGTTCTACTTGGCACAGGTACTAATTAAACACAAAAAACACAACCAAAACAGAGGCTAGATAAATTATTTATTACTAAACAGGAGCAAAAAGCAAGGAATAAAAATAAAATTGATTTGCCTCCCAACAAGCGATGTCGTTTAACGCCACTAGCTAGGCATAAAAAGCAAGGATAGACCTAGGTATTGCCATCTTTGGTATTAGGAAAGAAAAGAACAAACTTGATATCTATATAATTAATCCTTCTATTTTGATAAAGCACATGGCTATTAATGGTAGAGGAAAGATTAAGTACGTTACGGAAATTTGTATCTAGGCTAGCCTTTATCTCTTTAATATATTCGTTTTGGTAAGAGAGCAAAAGAGATGTAGATTCAACTTTCTCATTCATGAGGTGCCCAAATATGGCTTTCATTTTTTCATAAGTGTCTACGACATCCCCTTCAAGAAAACCTTCTTCAAATATAGAATCTAAGACATGCTTAAAAGAAGAAGGAAGGGCAATATAAAAGCTTTTTAAGTAGACTTCAATTTGGTATTGAGGCACATAGCTAGCCTTGATCATTAATAGTCTATACCAAGCATCTTTCAAAGATTCATCAAGTAAATAATGAAAAAATCCAGAATCATCTTCATAAAAATTATTAAGATTCTCATCGATAACTCCGGTAGGTTTTTCCATAGTATCCTTATTTATGAGCTTAGCGAGGATAGAAGGGTTGTCTAAAGTACTAAAACTTTGGAGAGAACCACCAACCCTTTTTGATTCAGACATGGTGGAAGAAAGGTGAGTGAGAACAGTGGACAAATAAAGCGGCAAGGGTGAAGTGGGGGAGAGGAAAACGAGAGGCAAATGGCAAATAATGTAATGCAGGAGATAAGGATTGTGATGGGTACTTGGTATGTTGACTTTTGCGTAGACGCTAGAAGTGGCTCGTTGTTGGAAGTCAAATCTTGACTTGCACGAACCTCCCCGGCAACAGCGCCAGCAATTCTTCTTGCTACCTCTTGAGCACTGCGTTGGATTTCCCCGAAGAGGAAAGGATGATGCAGCAAAGTAGCGTAAGTATTTCCCTCAGTTTTTGAGAACCAAGGTATCAATCCAATAGGAGGTTGTGCGCACGTCCCCTAGTACCTGCACAAAGCAAATAACTCCTCGCAACCAACGCGATAAGGGGTTGTCAATCCCTTCACGGTCACTTACGAGAGTGAGATCTGATAGATATGATAAGATAATATTTTTGGTATTTTTATGATAAAGATGCAAAGTAAAATAAAGGCAAAGTAAAAAAGCAAAGGAAATAACTAAGTATTGGAAGATTAATATGATGAAGATAGACCCGGGGGCCATAGGTTTCACTAGTGGCTTCTCTCAAGAGCATAAGTATTCTATGGTGGGTGAACGAATTACTGTTGAGCAATTGACAGAATTGAGCATAGTTATGAGAATATCTAGGTATGATCATGTATATAGGCATCACGTCCGAGACAAGTAGACCGACTCCTCCCTGCATCTACTACTATTACTCCACTCATCGACCGCTATCCAGCATGCATCTAGAGTATTAAGTTAATGAAAACAGAGTAACGCCTTAAGCAAGATAACATGATGTAGAGGGATAAATTCATGCAATATGATAAAAAAAACCATCTTGTTATCCTCGATGGCAACAATACAATACGTGCCTGGCTGCCCCCATTGCAAGTGCCGGTGTCAAAACCGGCAGATCTCGGGTAGGGGTTCCCGAACTGTGCGTCTAAGGCGGATGGTAACAGGAGCCAGGGGACACGATGTTTTACCCAGGTTCGGGCCCTCTAGATGGAGGTAAACCCTACGTCCTGCTTGATTATTCTTGATAATATGAGTAGTACAAGAGTTGATCTACCACGAGATCAGAGAGGCTAAACCCTAGAAGCTAGCCTATGGTATGATTGTATGTTGTCCTACGGACTAAAACCCTCCGGCTTATATAGACACCGGAGGAGGCTAGGGTTACACAAGGTCGGTTACAAAGGAGGAGCTATGCATATCCGTATTGCCTAGCTTGCCTTCCACGCCAAGTAGAGTCCCATCCGGACATGGGACGAAGTCTCCAATCTCGTATCTTCATAGCCAAACAGTCCGGCCAAAGGATATAGTCTGGTTGTCCGGAGACCCCCTAATCCAGGACTCCCTCAGCAAGAAAGATCAATCTAGTAGGCCAAACCAAACTGATAATTCGAAGAGACTTGCAAAGATAACCAATCATACATAAAAGAATTCAGAGAAGATTCAAATATTGTTCATCGATAGACTTGATCATAAACCCACAATTCATCGGTCTCAACAAACACACCGCAAGAAGAAGATTACATCGAATAGTTCTCCACAAGAGAGGGGGGAACATTGTATTGAGATCCAAAAAGAGAGAAGAAGCCATCTAGCTAATAACTATGGACCTGAAGGTCTGAGGTAAACTACTCACACTTCATCAGAGAGGCTATGGTGTTGATGTAGAAGCCCTCTGTGATGGATGCCCCCTCCGGCGGAGCTCCGAAACAGGCCCCAAGATGGGATCTCATGGATACAGGAAGTTATGGCGGTGCAATTAGGGTTTTGGCTCCGTATCTGATCGTTTGGGGGTACGTAGGTATATATAGGAGGAAGGAGTATGTCGGTGGAGCAACAGGGGGCCCACGAGGGTGGAGGGCGCGCCTAGGGGGGGTAGGCGCCCCCTACCTCGTGGCCTCCTCCTTTGTTTCTTGACATAGGGTCCAAGTCTCCTGGATCATGTTCATTGAGAAAATCACGTTCCCGAAGGTTTCATTCCGTTTGGACTCCATTTGATATTCCTTTTCTTCGAAACCCTAAAACAGGCAAAAAACATCAATTCTGGGTTGGGCCTCCGGTTAATAGGTTTGTCCCAAAAATAATATAAAAGTGGAAAATAAAGCCCAATAATGTCCAAAACAGTAGATAATATAGCATGGAGCAATCAAAAATTATAGATACGTTGGAGACGTATCATAGTGGTACAGTCGTAGCGCCTGCTGGTACCTTGTCGCCCGGAGCGAGGCTTCACATCGGCGTTCCTCCCCCAACACAAGGTACATCCCCCGCATGGCGTCCTGCTGTGTCTCATCAAACACCAGGACCCGCGCGGAGCGATGCCTGACCTCATGTGGGAGAACCGCTTCTACTCTGTAGACGAGGAAGACCGGGGTCTCGCCTGTTAGCTTGGTGGCGGTGGTGCGAATGGACCATAGCATGGACTGGAGCTCGTCATGCCAGCCCCTGCTGCAGGCCTCGAGCTTCTTCTTGAAGGTCCTGGTCTTGAGGCCTCTCAAGACCTCCGTGTTGGCGCGCTCGGCTTGGCCGTTGCTCCTGGGGTGTGCTACCAAAGCGTAGCAAATCTGCATTCCAAGGTTAGCACAATATGTCTTTAAGAGATTGCTAGTGAACTGCGAGCCGTTATCGGTGCCTCCATCGAGTGGAAGCGCGGCCGGGAGGGTCGGGCGACCATGGCGCGCCTCCCTTCGTGGACAGGACTACCGCATCTTGGGCGGTCCCACCGCACGAGGGGACGCCGCCGCGGCCACCAGGAATGGTGCCAGACCGCGAGGAAGTCCGCCCGCACCCTCTAGCGGCCACGGCAGGAGTCGTGATGTTCTTGCTGGGACGGCCACGGCCTCGCTAGGGCGGCGGAGAGTTAGGCCCCTCTTGGCGCGCCTTCCCCTTCTCCGCAGCCATGAATCTCTTCATCGATGCAATGGGTATCGCTGCAAAACGACAAAGCAAAGAGGAAGAAGAGGAAGCAAGCGGGACGGAGGAAGAGATGAGCAACGGGGGCTCCGCCCCTCTCCTCATTTATAGCCAGAGGGAGGCCAACCGCCGGCCTCCATGATCTAAGGTAATGATGATTTTCTTCTGCATGCAGAAGGGTCTCGTCATGTCGAGCAGTTGTCGAGGCAGCATGGGGAAGCGGAGACGCCCACGACCTATCAGTCGCCACGCGTCAATCGAGGCCGTAGGCTATTGGGGCCCACGGCACTCCGCACTTGACCCTTGGCTTCGCCTCGAGGCCAAGTCCGAGCGCGCCGGGGGCTACTGTCGGTGTCTTGGGGGTACCCAGACTTGCCTGCATGTGGCCCAAGGCGTGGATCCACCAACGGCCTGGTACGACCCATCTTCATCAACAATAACTCAAGACCCTCGTGAGGGGCCAAGCCTCGCGAGGCGGACTACGCCAAGACCTCCTGGGGGCAACCTCCCTAGGCTAGCTCCTGAGGAGCGGAGATATCTATGCAAGGTGCACCTCGTGAGGTCCACGTGACGTGAGCCATGATAACCAAGGCAAGGAGGGTGCCAGCGGGCGCAGGGTGCCAGTTTCCTCTTTGGTGCTAAAGGGGCAAGCACATGGAAGGAGTCCCGAGGCATCAGGCAAAGGTTTCCATATCGGTGTAACAAGACCAAAACCAACAGGACAGCAGGACGGAGGTCACCGCGGAGCCCACGGCCGCGTCACCACCAGAGCCTTTGGCAGGCGAAGACCACCTATTGTCAGGATAACTTGTGCTAGTTGTCCCCCTTCAAAATTGGCCATTGTGGGATCCCTTCCCGCCTAAACATTTGGGAAGAGGACCAGGGCCTCTATAAATAGGACTAGCCACCACCTTAGCAGAGGACGAATCATTCAGACCACCCCCACACACAAGCTCACCGAGCTAAAGAACACCTCTCCTCAGGAGGTTGTTCATCCCTTGTACTAGTTCATCCTCAGCCTACTAAGCAATCCACCACACCACACTGGAGTAGGGTATTACACCACAATGGTGGCCCGAACTAGTATAAACTCTTGTGTCTCTTGTTCCTTGGGTTCGGCGTGCTAGGCCTAGAGATCGTTGCGAGAGTGGGCGAGAGAGAGAGAGAGAGATCTTCGTGCACACCCTAGTGTTCAAACCTCAAGGGTTTTCCGGAACCCATGATCTAACAAAAGGCTAGAGATCAAGATTCTTGTGGTTGGATTGGAATATCTTGGTCTCAACACATGAGTAGGTGGTTCTCTCTCAGAAAATGAGTAGTGGAAGTGTAGGCACGTTCTGATGGCTCTCTCCACGAATGAAGAGTGCGTGGAGGGGTATATATAGCCGCCACAAAAAATCTAATTGTTACGCACAAATTACCAAACTCGGTGAGACCAAATACTCAAACTCGGTGAGACAGATTTAGTTCAAAATGTGAATGTTAGGCTTTTCGGTGGGACCGACATGTCAACTCGGTGGGACCGATTTCATTAGGGTTAGGGCGTAACGTAATCTCGGTGAGACCAATCACATAAACTCAGTAAGACCGATTTCTGTAATAGGCAAACAGAGAGTTGGTCAGGCAAACTTGGTGGGACCGATCGCTAATTTTGGTGAGACCGAAACGTTATGAAAAGAAAACAGATAGTTTGCATTGCGAACTCGGTGGGACCGATCGCTCATTTCGGTTAGACCGAAACGTTATGAAGGGAAAGAGAGAGTTTGCAATCCCATCTCGATGAGACCGAGATCCCTATCGGTGAGACCGAACTAATTAGGGTTTCTGGCTATGGCTATGTCAAATGAACTCAGTGGCACCGGAAAGATCAAATCTGTGTGGCTGAGTTTGACTTTTGGTTTGGGACATATGTGGATATGAGAAAGTGGTTGAGGATTTTTGGAGCATATCAAGAATTTTGAGCAGGCAAGCCATTCAGGAACACCTCATCCCCTTTTAATAGTATTGGCTTTTACTATGGACTCAATGTGATCTTGGATCACTAAAATTAAAATGTAGAGTTTTGAGGTTTTTGCCAATATGTGTCCTTAGCATTTTGGGGGGTCCACATTCCTAGTCCATGCTGCCAATCATTGAACTTTTTGAAATGATCATCTTGAAAGAGCATTATTTCAATGAGCTATATGTTGTTAGGAATTACCAAAACCACCCAGGGATTGTTGCACTTTCAAGAGCGGCTCGACGCTTAGCACGAGCCCGACGAGCATCAGCCATGGAAGCGATGGAGCGGTGGCGCGTCGGTTGATGGAAGAGAGGTTTCAGCGCACCCCTACCTAGTGCGCCAAATGTTGGATTACGGGTTCCGAAGAACCTTGAGAGGTTCGAACACTGGGGTGTGCATGAAGAACACTCTCTCCCTAGCTCGCTCGCCAACGATCCCACGGCCTAGCTCGACGAACCCAAAGAACGAGAGACATAGAGATTTATCCTGGTCCGGGCCACCTTGCGTTCTAATGCCCTACTCCATCTTTGTGGTGGGTTGCCTCGAGGGGCTGAGGATGAACTAGTACAATGGATGAATAGCCTCGGGAGGTGAGGTGTTCTTGAGCTCGACGAGCTGGTGGGTGTGAGGATGGTCTGAATGATCCCTCCATTCTACGGTGGTGGCTAAGTCCTACTTATAGTGGCCTTGTTCATCTTCCCAAATGTAGGTGGGAAGGGATCCCACAACTGCCAATTTTGAAGGGAGACAACTAGTACAAGCTATCCTGACAAAAGTAGTCTCCGCCTGCAAAAGGCTATGGTGGTGACGCTACCGTGGGCTCCGTGATGACCTCCGTCCCGCCGTCCTGGCGATCTTGGTGTTGTTGCACCGATATGGAAACCTTTACCTGATGCCTCAGGACCCCACACCCGTGCTTGCCTCCTTAGCACCAAAGAGGAAACTGGTACACTACGCCCGCTAGCGCCCGCCTGGCCTTGGTCGTCATGGCTTGCATCATGTGAACCTCGTGAGGTGCGCCTCGCATAGATATCTCTGCTCCTTGGGAGCCAACCTAGCGAGGCTATCCCCAGGGAGGTCTTGGTGTCACCCGCCTCACGATGCTTGGCCCGTCACGAGGGTCTTGAGTTGTTGCTGCTGAAGCTGGGTCGTCGATGGAGCCACGCCACGGGCCGCGGGCAGGCAAGTCTGGGCACCCCCAGTCCCAGAATACCGACATCAACCTTGTGGGCTTTTCAGACTCGGATTGGGCGGGAGAAAAAGTGGATAGGAAGTCAACTTCTGAAGGGTGCCAATTTCTTGGTTGCTCTCTGGTGAGTTGGTCTTCTAAGAAACAATGTTGTGTGTCTCTATCATCCACCAAACGGAATATGTGGCCGACGGCAGTTGTTGTGCTCAACTTCTATGGATGAGGCAAACTTTAAAGGATTACAGTGTCATTTGTGACAAAGTGCCTCTTTGGTGTGACAATGAAAGTGCCATCAAGATTTTTCTCAACCCGATGCAGAACTTCAAGACGAAGCATATTGAGATTCGGTATCCCTTCATCCGTGATCACATTAGGCGACGGGAGATCGAGCTCAACTATGTCAACACTCATGATAACCTTGCAGATATTTTCACGAAGCCCTTGGATGAAGCAAGATTTCACGATTTAAGGCATGAGCTAAATATCATTGATTTGAGCAATATGGCTTGAACCTTTGCACACCCCACCATACTCATCTTGATGTCTTGTTTAGGTGTAGGCATGGACATAGGGGGAGTGTTGTTCTCTCAATGAACTCTACCTCCCCCCCCCATTATGCATAAATTGATCGACTCTTTCACATTAGCCATTTTTGATGGTACTTGTGCTTAAAAGACGAGTTTTGGTCATGGGCCCAAGGATAATTCTTCGCGGTGCCATACCAATTGACTAAAACATAGGTGACTCCGGCCACCGCCCTCTCTCTTTGAGAGGTTTTGGTTCGTGTTTGGTCCTTGTTGTCTTTTGCCTTCTTTTGAGCCGTGTTTGTGTTTGAGTTGCCTCGTGTGTGCTCGTTTGTGTGTCCGGTTGCTTGAAGATTGCATTGCAAAGGCCGTGTTTTTCTGTTTTTGTGGAAACATGCACTTTCTTGGCTCTGCGGTACTATTGTGGCAAGCCACGGTACTACTGCTGGAGATGGGTTGCTCCTATGCTTGCACAACTGCACCCATGGCACGGTACTACCGCTTCCAATGCGGCAGCAATTTTTTACTGCCGCTGGAAGAGCGGTACTGCCGCCCTGTGTGCGGTACTTCCGCCCAGGCGGTACTACTGCGATGACCCATGGTACTACCACACCGTCGCGAGCGCGTGGGGGTTAAGAGCGGGTAGGCGAGTTCCAACTCCCCATACCCATTCATATCTTCCCCTCACAGTCTGTCTCTCTCTCCTGCCCAAGAACGGTGCCGGAGGATCTCACCGGATCTCCGTCTCCGGCCGCTCTCGTCGCATTCCAAACGGTGGGATCGATCCCCACCTCGCCCGCTTGCCATGGAACCCGGTATCTCCCTTAGCCCTCTCTTTTTGCACCGTTGTTGTGCTTCTAGGTTTTGGGAGATGCATGTGTAGTTCTTGTGATTTTTGGCCAAATCTTTGCAAGAGGAGATTGTTGGAGAGTGCTAGTGCAGTAGATGTGCTATTTGGTGTGATGCAACAATGTAGTTTTGATCAACGGTAGTATCGGTCTATTTTACGGATGTTCCTAGATCCGTTTTCGTGAGATGCAGTTCCATGCGGTACTACTGCTCCTCCTGGAGCGGTACTACCGCCCGCTCTTGCAAGAACCGCCCTGTGCAGCACTACTGCTTCGCTGGAGTGGTACTACCGCCCGTGGCGCGGAAGTAAAAAATTTCTTCCGCTCCAGGCGCGGTACTACCGTGCCATCCTAGCGCAGTACTACCACGGCTTGAGCAGATACAAGTTTTACTACCGCATCTTGGTCCGGTACTA
The DNA here is from genome assembly GCF_056163025.1 of Triticum urartu. Taxonomy (NCBI): domain Eukaryota; kingdom Viridiplantae; phylum Streptophyta; class Magnoliopsida; order Poales; family Poaceae; genus Triticum; species Triticum urartu. Next base: position 273,473,957 of record NC_141873.1, on the reverse strand, counting down.
CCGTTGACTTAATTACTTTGTTTTGTCACACTCAATCTCATTTCTATGTGTTTCTTTGGTTTTGGCCTTGGTATTTGCAATAATCCTTCTCGCTCTTCTCGTGTGTTTGTGTTTGTGTGTCATAGGTGGTGGCTCCGGTTCCAATGCAAGGCGCTTGAATCCTAGCCATGACACAGGCTCCAAGCGTCTTCGCAACCAAGAAGCTCCTAAGGGCTCCAGTGCCCCACAATGCCATGTCAAGACCACAGTTAGCAAGATCAAGGAGCCATCTGTCAGCATGGATGTAATGCCTCAAGCAGGGTTTTGATTCGAAGAAAGCTCAATCCCTATGTTAGGCCTAGGGAACTCAATAGGGGAAATGACTTGTTTTGGACCAAGCAACATAATGTCATCTACCTAGATGTGATCAAGGCCAAGCAGAACATCTATGTACCAGTTCAGTGGATTGACATGGAACATGTGAAGAAGAACCGGCATATTTTGGTGAGCCTCTGGACTTGGTGGAGCAGTTTGGTATTGAGGACATCATCACTTTCCATCTTGACTTTGACCCGGAGCTGGTTTATTAGATCTTTGCCTCTGTCCACTTCCGCACGGATGAGAAGCTGACCATGACTTGGATGACAAATGGCAAGAGGATGTATGCTGAGTGGAAGGAGTTCATGGCTATGTTGAACATTCGTGATGAGGGGCTCGATGTGCCCATTGGTGCCCACCCACATGCCAACCCAGAGTTTGCTAACAAGAACAAGCTTCAACTGTTTCTTGTTGAGAAGTCCCTCCCTAGTGGCAAGAAGTCATTTGTGCTGAACCCGTTTCTTGACATCATGCATCGGATCTTCCGCAACTCTCTGTTTCCTCGCATAGGCGATAAGGACAAGGTGCACTCCTATCTCGTGGACATGATGCTCATGTGTGAGGAAGCCCGTCGTCAATAACCTGAACCACTTTATATCTCTCACATCATGTGGAGTGAGCTTCAATTTGCTGTGTTCCACCATAAGGTGCCCATCTATGGACCTTACTTGTTCCTCTTGATCTTGAAGACTTGGGAGAAGCTCTTTCTAGGTGAATAGTTTCTTGCTCCCAACTAGATTCGCCATGAGGCCATTAAACTGCGCTAGAAGAACAAGTGGACTATGGATGTTGTTGAGGATGGGTTTGAGGAGGCTGGGGATAGTTCTGCGGGGTATTCACCTCCATCTACTGAGCCATCTTGGTCTAAGAAGCTCAAGGCCAAGTTGAAATCTCTGTTCTACATGCAGGCCAAGGGGCAGTACCAGGCCCATGTTGCTCCGAAGGAGAGCCGCCGGCGTGATAAGAGGATCTTGAGGAAGCTTGGTGAGCAAGTCTCGAGCGGGTCCGAGAAGAACATCACTCCTGAGGCTGCCTGGATGATGAAGCAAGGATATCAGTGGGAGTCAGAAGAAGAGTCCATTCCTGCTGCTGAGATAGATGAGGAGCTTATTGGGTGATCTTGTCAGTGGGAGCTACCACTTGTGTCATAGGTGTCCTCTCTGCCTTTTTGGTGTCTCGATGGCAAAGGGGGAAATATTGTAGGATTTGCAAGTCTTGTGTCTCTTTGCTTTCATTCCATTGAACCTTTGTTGCCGTGCATTGTGTTGGTGTGCGTGTGAGACCAGGAGGCTCATTCTATCATATGATGTCAGACATATGCCCTCCAGCTTATCTTATTGTCTAGTATGTTTAGTAGATAGTGAGCTTATGTTATCTTGTGCCCTTTACTTCATGTTCACTTACTTTACCTTGCCTCAATGCTTATTGTCACTTATATTGTTGCAATTTTTGCCTTGTCTATAAAATATAGGGGGGGTGTTGATCCTAGTATGTTTGTCATGCAGTCCAAAGCATATCTATAGAGTGCACACATCTAGGGGGAGCCTGTCTATATTTTATAGATGTCGGGTTTGCTTATGTTCATTTTATATCCTTACGTGAAAATCCCGAATTGTCATCAATCCACCAAAAAGGGGAAGATTGTAAGGGCATATTTCTCCCTATGCGGTTTTGGTGATTGATGACAGTACTTTTGCGGACTAATCATGTGCATTGAGCATTTCAGTTATCTCATGCCTAGGCACAAGATGGTTCACTGTCCCTCGGAGCCTATCGAATACGGAGATTCTCTACGTTTCTTTTCAGTGGATTTGAGTCGTAGGAAAGCCGTACTATTAAGAGGGTGTCCGCTTCGGAAAGGTTAGGTTGGAATCAACACGTACACATTTGTTCCTTTGCACCACCTTTCCTTTGTTTCATTGGAGCACCGTCCGTTTATCCTTGTCGCTACGAGATGAAGGCCTCCAAGTGTTATAGGTTCTATGGCATGCGGTAGTACTGCTCAAGGGACAAGTAGTACCGCAGGGGCCTGCGGTAGTATCGCCTTGGCTAGCAGTAGTACCACGCCATGCGGTAGTACCGTGCCATGCGGTAGTACCACTCCTCACAAGCGGTAGTACCGCTGCCTCTAGCCCAGAATGCTGGCGCGTGCAGAAGTAGGCGTGGAAGTAATTTTTTACTTCCGCCCCGACGCGGTAGTACCACTCCTTGTGAGCGGTAGTACCATGCCGCATTTTTGCACATCCCAAACTCAGTGGAAGTAGTCACGGACGAAATTTATTTAGTGTGTGCTTTTTCCTATCCCAGTTGAGCCCTGCCATGCGGTAGTACAGCAGGGGCACGCGGTAGTACCATTCTGGCACTTCTACCGCTCGTTTCCTAGTGCAACACGACCTCACCTGTCTTGTACCGCACGAGCGGTAGTACCGCAACAAGGTGCGGTAGTACCATAGCGCCTTGCGGTAGTACCACGAGCGTGTGCAGTAGTACCGCGTCTCGCGGGCTGAGTGGGTGGGTAACGGTTGGATCTTGTCCCCCACTATATAAAGGGGGTCTTCTTCCCCAAGAAGACCACTTTTCCCTCCCCAAGCTCCATTGTTGCTCAAAGCTCCATTTTCACCTGATATCTCTCCCTAGCCAATCAAACTCGTTGATTTTCTAGGGATTGGTTGAGAAGGCCCCGATCTACACTTCCACCAAGAGAAATTTGATTCCCCCCACTAATCCCTTGCGGATCTTGTTACTCTTGGGTGTTTGAGCACCCTAGATGGTTGAGGTCACTGCGGAGCCATATTCCATTGTGGTGAAGCTTCATGGTCACGTTGGGAGCCTCCGATTAAGTTGTGGAGATTGCCCAACCTTGTTTATAAAGGTTCAGTCGCCGCCTTCAAGGGCACCAATAGTGGAATCACAACATCTAGCATTGTGTGAGGGCGTGAGGAGAACACAGTGGCCCTATTGGCTTCTTGGGGAGCATTGTGCCACTAGACAGCTCCAATGGAAACGTACTTCCTCTCAAAGGGAAGGAACTTTGGTAACACATCCTCATCTCCACCGACTCCACTCTTGGTTCTCTCTTACCTTTACTTGTGCAAGCTCATATTGTGTTGTATCCATTGCTTGCTTGTGCGCTAATTGTTGTTGCATCATATAGGTTGTTCACCTAGTTGCATATGTAGACAACCTACTTTGATGCTAATTTTAATTTGGTGAAGAAAAGCTAAAAATTGTTGTTGCCTATTCACCCCCCCTCTCTAGTCAACCATATCGAGCCTTTCATCATCCAAAAGGACAGAAAAGTTAGAATCTCTCAAAAGATATGTAGCGAAACAACACCCTGGTAATCAAGATTGTCATCATCAATAGCGATCAAGTAGGACTAGGCTTTTACCTCCACCATGATGGGCTGAACCTGGGTAAACTCGCTTCCCTCATTTCCGATCAACCCCATGCAAGCCTTCACTTAGCAGCAATGTCCTCACAGTGTAGTTCTCCTATGAGGACATCTGCTGTGACAAAACCACGATAGTTGGCACCCACCATGGGGCCAGCGCACAATGGTGTTGAGTTCTTCGAGGGAGCTCTTCCAGTGATCAAGGAGTCCGCGATTGTCGGGAAGACGAAAAGCCGACACGGGAAGCTCTACATTAATGACGTCGGCTGGGGCCCCGAGGCCGACACCACTGAGTCAGGATATCGGGCCCCCTTCGGCAAGATCCACGTCTTCATCGGCATCATCGGCAGGTCCCTTGGTAGTTACGCAACCCCGATGACAAGCCGAGCAATTGGTTCATAGTTTTTTACGCGCTTCAGCTTTTTCAACTCTCATGCAATACGTGAGCGCAAGCCTTGGATGTAGCACTATGGGTGGAATAGAGTATGGCGATGGATATAATTTGGAGAAGACAAAAAGGAGAATGTCTAACATTGACGAGGCTAATCAATGGGCTCTGGATATGCCCATCAATTGATGTCAATGCAAGAAGTAGAGATTGCCATGAAACAGATGCACTAAGAGCTATAAGTGTATGAAAGCTCAGAAAGAAAACTAAGTGGGTGTGCATCCAACTTGCTTGCTCATGATGACCACGTGCATTTGAGGAAGCCCATCATTGGAATATACAAGCCAAGTTCTATAATGAAAAATTCCCAGTAGTTATATGCAAGTGAAAGCATAGGGGACTCTCTATATGAAAAACATGGTGCTACTTTGAAGCACAAGTGTGGAAAGGATAGCAACATTTCCCCTTTTCTCTTCTTCTCTCATTTTATTTGTTGGGCTCTTTTTTGGGCATCTTTTTGGCCTCATTTTTATTTCCTCACTTGGGACAATGCTCTAATAATGAATATGATGATCATCAAACTTCTATTTAGTTACAACTCGAAAAATTGCAACTCGATACTAGAACAAAATATGAATCTATATGAAAGCCTCGAGCGGTGTTCCAGGATGTGCAATGATTTAGTGTAACATGTATAAAAAATGATGAACGGTGGCTTAACCACAAATACTATGTCAGCTATATGATCATGCAAAGCAGTATGACAATGATGATGTGTGTCATAATAAAATGGAACGGTGGAAGTTGCATGGCAATATATCTCGGAATGGCTCTGGAAATGCCATAATAGGTAGGTATGATGGTTGTTTTGAGGAAGATATTAGGAGCCTAATGTGTGATAGAGTGTGTCATATCATGGGGTTTGGATGCACTGGCGAAGTTTGCACCACATCTCAAGGTTAGAAAGGGCAATGCACGATACCGAAGAGGCTAGCAAATTGCGGAAAGGAGAGAGTGCGTATAATCCATGGACTCACATTATTCATAAAGAACCCACATACTTATTGCAAAAGTTTATTAGCCCTTGAGGAAAAGTACTACTACACATGCCCCTAGGGGGATAGATTGGTAGGTAAAGACCATCGCTCATCCCCTACCGCTACTCATAAGGAATACAATCAATAATAAATCACGCTCCAACTTCAAGCATAACGAGAGACTATACGTGCATGCTTCGAGAATCACAAACCTTAACACCAATATTTTTACTAAACCACAATTACTCACTAGCACAACCCACATATTACCACCTTTATATCACAAACTATTGCAAGGAATCAAACTTATCATATTTAGTGATCTACATGAAAGTTTTTATTATATCCCTCTTGAATACCTATCATATTAGGACCAAATTCACAACCCATACTAATTGCCATTACTATTATCCACTCTAAAAAATATATAAGTGAAGCATGAGAGTGCAACTATGTCTTTAAAATATTACAACCGCCGTGCTCTAAAAGATATAAGTGAAGCACTAGACCAACTTCCTAGCTCAAAAGATTTAAGTGAAGCACTTAGAGTATTCTAACAAATAACAAATAATGTGTGTCCCTCTCAAAAAGGTGTGTCCAGCTAAGATGATCGTGATAAAATAAAAAGTGAACAAAACAAAGCATCATATAACACAGGATGCTCCAAGAAAAACTCATATTATGTGATTAATAAAAATATAGCTCCAAGAAAAATTACCGATAGTTGGTAGAAGAAAGTGGGGATGCCTTCTGGGGCATCCCCAAGCTTAGATGATTGGGAGTCCTTGAATATTACCTTGCGGTTCCTCGGGCATCCCCAAGCTTAGGCTCTTGCCACTCCTTATTCCTTCATCCATTGTGATCTCACCCAAAACATGAAAACTTCAACACACAAAACTCAACAAAAACCTTCATGAGATCCGTTAGCACAACAAAGCAAATCACTACTTAGGTACTGTTTTAAACCCATTGATATTTTATTATTGCATTATAACTACTGTATTCTAAATTCACCATGGCTTATAACCCCCCCCCCCCGATACAATCCATAGATTCATCAAAAACAAGCAAACAACAGAATGAAAACAGAATCTATCAAAAATAGAATAGTATGTAATAATTCCAACAATGACCATACTTCTGTAATTCTAATAATACTGAAAAATTAGGACAACGTGTGCAATTTGTATATCAATCATGTGTAAAAAATCCAGAATTTTATCACGCTCCAGCAAATCTCAACAGTTCTTCTGTTGGACGCAAAAGTTTTTGTTTTTTCACAGAATCAAAGCAACTATCATCCAAATCATTCCAAAGGCTTTACTTGGCACGAACACTAATTTAAAACATAAAAACACAACCATAACAGTAGCAAAATTGTGTGCGCACAAAAAACAGAAAGATAAATAAGAAATTTAAGATAACTATTGGGTTGCCTCCCAACTAGCGCTATTGTTTTACGCCCCTAGCTAGGCGTAATGCATAGTTTCAAGTGTTGTGATCTTTCATTCTAATGGACCAATAATAAAATATGAATTGTGACAAGGTGAGGCAGCAAGGCGCATCAGGTGTGGGGACTACCATACTGATTGCTTGTATCTGCGTTGGTATTTCCCCGAAGAGGAGAGGATGATGCATCACAGAAAAGGTAAGTATTTCCCTCAGTTGTGAAACCAAGGTTATCAATCCAGTAGGAGAATCAAGCAGCACTATCTAAACAACACCTGCACACAAACAACAAATACTTTCAACCAACGCGTAAGAGAGGTTGTCAACCCCTCCTTGGAATTGAGATAGATTAAATTGTATGAGATTTGATAAATAGATCTTACTAAAACACAAAATAACATAAATAAAGAAAAAGTGCAGCAAGGTATTTTTGGTTTTAATACGATAGGGGATAGACCCGGGGCCGTAGTTTTCACTAGAGGCTTCTCTCGAGAAAATAGCATATGGTGGGTAAACAAATTACTATTGGGCAATTGATAGAAAAGTGAATAATTGTGATGATATCCAAGGCAATGGACATGTATATAGGCATCACATCCAAGATTAGTAGACCAGCTCCTGCTTGCATCTAGTACTATTACTCCACACGTCGACCGCTATCCGACATGCATCTAGTGTATTACGTTCATGAAAAAACAGAGTAATGTAATAAGAACGATGACATGATGTAGACAAGATCTATTCATGTAGGAATAAACGCTATCTTTTTATCCATATTGCCAACGATACATGCGTGTGATGTCTCTTTCTATTAGTGAGATTGAGCACCGCAAGATTGAACCCATCACAAAGCACCTCTTCCCATGGCAAGAAAAATCAATCTAGTTGGCCAAACCAAACCAAAATTTTGGAGAAGAAATACGAGGCTATAACAATCATGCATAAAAGAATTCAGCAAAGACTCAAATAATATGCATGGATAGAACTGATCATAAACCCACAATTCATCGGATCTGGACAAACACACTGCAAAAAGGAGTTACATCAAATATATCTCCAAGAACATCGAGGAGAACATTTTCTTGAAGATCAAAAAGAGAGAAGAAGCCATCTAGCTACTAGCTACGGACCCGTAGGTATGTGGTGAACTACATAGGAATCATCGGAGGGGCAACAAGGATGATGGAGAACCCCTACGTGATTGTTACCCCCTCCGGCAGAGTGTCGGAAAAGGCCTCTAGATTGTATATCGTGGTTCTGGAAGTTGGGGTGGCAGGAATTGTGTTTCGCCGACTCCCCTAGGATTTTTGGGATTTTAGAGTTTTTATAGAGGTTGTCGAATGTGGGGTTCCGGCAAACCCTTAAGGTTCGAACAATGGGGTGCGCGCAAAGTCTTTCCCTCCTATCGATCTACGCCCTAGCTCGCTAAAATCTCATGGATGAACTCGACGAACTCGCAACACAGAAAGACACAAGATTTCTACTGGTTCGGGCCACCGTTGTGGTGTAACACCCTAGTCCAGTGTGGTGGTGGTGGATTGCCTCTTGGGCTGATGATGAACAATACAAGGGGAAGAACAGCCTCCTGAGGTTGAGGTGGTCTTGTGCGTGGCTAACTTGTGCGGGTGAGAGAGTGATCTAAGATGCCGTCCTCTCGCCCTCTCCCCTTCTCTCTCTCTGTGTGTGTGTGTGTGTGTCTCTCTCTATAGTGGTGGCTAGCCCTACTTATATAGGCCCTGGTCCTCTTCCCAAATATCGAGCAGGAAGGGAGCCAACAACGGCGGGCTAATTCGAAGGGGGACAGCTAGTACAAGCCCCTGACAAAAGGTGGTCTGCGCCTGCGAAAGGCTCTAGTGGTGACGCCGTCTTGGGCTCCACGATGACCTCCATCTTGCCATCCTTCTGGTCTTGGTCTTGTTGCACCAAAATGGCAACCTTTGCCTGATGCCTCTGTACTCCTCGCCTGCGCTAGTTTCTTTAGTATCACAGAGGAAACATGGACGCTGCGCGCTGGTGCCCGCCTGGCGCCCGCCTGGTGTCGATCGTCATGGATCACATCACGAGAGCCTCGTGAGGTTCGCCTTGCCTTGATATCTCCGCTCCTCGTGAGCCTGCCTGACTAGGCCGCCCCGGAGGAGGTCTCGTGTCATCCGCCTCGCGAGGCTTGGCCCCTCGTGAGGGTCTTGGGTGCCTTGTTGGTGAACATGGGCCGTACGGCCTACTTTCTCAGCCACGCAGCGAGCCACAGGCAGGCAAGTCTGGGGACCCCCGTTCCCAGGACGCCGATAGTAGGACCCGGGCCCAAGGTGAGCTCGGGCTTGGCTTCGTGGCGAAGCCAAGGGCCAAGCACAGAGCGCCGCGGGCCCCAAAAGCCTGTGGCCTCGATTGACGTGTGGTGGTTGACTGGACGTGGGCGTCTCCACTTCCCCACACTGCCCTTGAATTCGCCGGGCTATGCGGCCCCGCCTCCTACACAGTTATTCTTCCTTCGTTACGCCTGGCTCTTCCAATCTCCCTGCTTCCTCGACGCCATGCTCCGCCTTCTCAATCCGACCCGTGCTCCGCCTGCTTCAGCGCCATGGCGCCAAAACAAGCCAAAAAGGGGAAGAAACCTCTGTCCTTGGCAACTACACCTCCATCCTTCGAGCCAGCGCTTGGCCAGCCTCGGGTGCTCAACGATGAGGCCATGGACAAAGTGCGCCCCATGCTTGCCTCCAGTTTCAACGAGTGGGGAGAGACGCCGGCTTGGCCCGCGTCTCGCTCCAGCATGGCTCGGGTAGTTACCGAGGTTCCGATCTTCATTGCTGCCCTCTAGGCTGGCCTGATTCCTCCCTTCTCCTCCTTCTTCAACATGGTGCTCGAGCACTATCAGATCCACATGCCCCATCTCGATCCTCAGGCTGTGACCCTTCTCGCCGTCTTTGCCTTCGTGTGCGAGGCCATGGTGGGAATCGCCCCCTCCGTGGCACTCCTCTGCCACTTCTTCTCGTTGCATCTCACCGGTCCCCGGCAGAGCTTAGGGTGCGTGGGCTTCCAGGACGTGGCTGCGACGGCAGGCACGGGGAACGACTTCGAGCTCCCTTCATCCACGAGCGAATTCCGTACGCGATGCGTGTTTGTTGACGCCGGCGTGCTCAACCCCTTGCTCCAAGCTCCGGTGGGGCCTGCTATTCCAAACTCCGGCTGGGGTCATTAGAAGCTCACGAGCCCCTGCCTTGCCCCTGTCTGGGCCAGGCTGAGGTGGTTGAAGGACCTTGGCGTGACTGTGCCCATGGTGGTGAGGGAGTTCGTCAGGCATCGAGTTGCTCCAGTTCAGCGCCACTCTCGCCCGATGAGGTTTCAGGAGGAGGGGCTTCCTCTCGCTGTGCGGAAAACAGTGCTCATGGTCCTATCAGGTGTCCCTCTGCCAGACGAGATGCCCAGGAACAACTGCATGTTGTACCGCTGCGAGAACAAAGTCACATTTGCCGCGAACAAGCCTTCCTTTGATGAGTGGGGGCCGCGCCCAATAGGCTTCGTGGGGCCCCGCGAGAACCCCGTCATCGTGGTCCCCTTCTTCGCCGCTGGTGCCAGGCTCGCCCCAGGTGACGGTGCGGGGGAGCGAGCCGCGACGGGGGCCGGTGGCTCGGGTGCTGAGGAGCACATGCCGGGTGGTGATCTGGGGGCATCATCCTCGGGGGCCTGCGATCCCCCTCCCGAGGCGTCGTTTGCCGAGGAGATGCGGCATGTGGCTCCCGAGGCTGAGGCTCTAGCAGCCTCATGAGGTCGCAATGGGGAGGAGCTGGGCTGTTCGCCACAGCCGGGCTCCCCTGAGGCCATCCCTCTTGGTTCTTCCTCGGCTCCGCCGCACACCGACCGTCACGTCCAGTGCTTTGGTCGCCTTTGTGTGGACTTCGAGGAGCTCCGCAAGAGGAAGGGATCCCCCAGCGGCAGCAACATCTTTGGGCCGTTGAAGCGACGGAAGCACATCGCTATTGACACATAAGTATCTTGTCGCCGTGGCTTTTTGTGTGTGGTCTTCTTATCCTGACGCCTGTCCTCCACGGCTCCTTCTGCTGAAGCTGTTGCGTCTTCTGAGAGGCGGCCTCCTCCTTCATCAACTCCTCCGTCGGCATTGAGCGTTCCTAGCCAGCTTGCTACCCCTGGAGCAGGGTCGGTCGGAGGAGCGTCCCCACCTTCGGGACGTGCTGAGTCCGTGGTTTGGCCGCCCCTCGCCCGCAGTCTGGCATGGAGCTTGGGGGCGTGCCCAATACTCCTCCTCTGCTCATGAGCAGTCAATGGCTGACCTCGGTCTTCGGTTCCTCTTCAAACGGCAAGCCTCGATCAGCTTGGGCTCCTCGCGAGGATGGGCTGACGTCAGGCACGGCGCCAGCCCCCAGCCCCCAACTGGGAGGTGGCGCACCACTTGATGCTCCACCCGCGGCCCCCGAGGTGGAAGACGAGGTGGGTCGAGCGTTTGAGCTCGAGCGCGGGCGTAGCATAGTCCGTCATGAGCTCTTCCAGGAGGCTATGGGCGCGATGAGCCACCTCGGTGAAGAGCTTGCTGGTGTCGACTCGCGCCTTGAGGCTGAAGGTCTTCGGTTGGTGGAGGAGCAGCACAAGCTGCGAGTGGCCATCAACCTTGGTCGCTATTAGCGCGACCTCGAGAACACGAAGGCTGAGGCGTCCCTCAAGATTGCCAATGAGGCCCGCTCGCGAGCTTTGGAAGAAGCTCGCGAGGCCGATTGCCGCCGCGAGGCTGCGGAGGAGCGCGCGTGGGGGCTTCAGGCCTGGAGCACGTCCCTTGAGCAGCAAGTGGAGGCGCACGGGGCCGCTCTTGCATCGATGAGGGGGACGCCCGCCGAGGAAGAGGAGGTCCGGCAGCGCGAGGAGACGCTGGCCCTAGAAGCCGTGGAGCGCAGCCTCGAGCTCGAGCGACTGGAGACGAGGGAGCATCAAGCCGCTCAAGCAGAAGATGCCGTCAAGGCCCGTGAAGCCGGAGTCGAGGAGGAGATCAATCGTCGGGTGGCCGAGGCTCACGCAGATCTAGAGGGCTAGTACGACTTGAAGCTGAAGCTTGCCGGTGTGGAGGGCACGTGCATGGCCGCCGCCCTCAGGACCAGGTTGGATGAGGCCGAGAGGCGTGTGGACGCCACATCCGCCGCCCTGGTTACGGCACAGGAGGACTTGGCCTCCGCCCGCGCCGAGCTGCTTTCCCTCCGGAGACGAGTTAACGACACCGAGGCCGTCGCACGGCAAAACAAGGAAGAAGTGATCCAACGCCGAACACTGGAGCGCGAGCATGCTCCTATGCTTCAAGACCTTCGGAACAAGGCCAACACCGCCCTGGGTTACATCTGCGACGAGAACGCCCCGGCCCCTCACTCGAATGACTATGCCAGCCACCTGACCTTCTTCATTGAGGTGGTGACGTGCCTGGAGGCTCAATCCGCCAGAGCTTGACAGCTTGTGGAGTAGAGGAGTCGTGGCCTGCTTCAGCGCGCCTTCTCCCGTGTCTTCAGCCACCTTCTGAATGCCGACCCCAACTTCGACTTCGACGCCGCCATTGCCCCCGTACCCACAGCCGTCTGGGGTGACCTGGCGCGTTGGGTAGAGGACCATGTCGACGCGTTGGTCAAGGCCTTCACCTCGGAGGATGATGCAGTGGTGGTCATCACAGACGAAGGTGACGGGGGCATCGCCGACGGCGGCGACGATACCGACGAAGATGACGACGACGCGAGTGACGTGTCCACGGGTGATGTAGCAAGTGATATCTCTAGTTGATCCCATGTTCTCCTGTTGCTTCATCCTGCATGAAAAACTCGGGTGCGGCCCTTGGAAGACTTGTAAGAGCATTTTGAGAGGGGGGGCCCTCGTGTATGCAAATTACAGTTTTTACTTTCCTTTGCGATGTGGGTATGTGTCCTGGTGAGCTCATGAAGCCGGGGGTGAGCTCCCCGAGGTGGTTTACCTTAGTCAGCGCCTGCTTAGGGCTGGGTCGTGAGGCGACGAGTTCCTGAGAATCCTGTGGAGCTTATCGCCCCGTTTGAGGGGGCCCCGTTAGAGGTGAGCACCAGGCGCAGTGCTAGCGCGTGCTTGATGAGCGTGCTCTTTGTGCGATCCGGCTCGCTAGGAGCTTCGTGATGGAAAGGCGATGGACATGAGTCCCAAACCAAACAAGATCTAGAAGGCAAGAAACGGCTCGAACGAGAAAAGGCACCCCCCGCGTGCATCGATAAAAAATCAGCTTCAACTCAAGTCCAGATCCAGAAAGCAAAGCCACAGAAAGAGAGATCCAAAGCAAAAGGCCGCGTCCAGCACCTAGTCTAGTCTTCGGGTCTTCAAGTCTTCTCACCAGCGTGGAGCTAAGTGCTACCACTAGGCGTGGGAGGGAGCCCCAGGGCCTGAGGCCGGCGCTCCTAAGACTCCGGGGCGTGTACAGCCCCAACTCATTATTACGTGAGAGTGTCACGGGCAGCGAGCTTCACAGGCACTGGGCCTTCTTCACAGGTACCGGCCTTGCTTCATATCGCCAGACGAGGGCCCCGCCTTGCGCCACCCTCGACCTCCCTTGAGCTGACCGGTCACCAGGACGACACAAAAGAGGGAAATTAAGGGGACGCCAGCGGTTCCCTCGGCGACCACGGGTCCTCTGCCAGGGGAAGAGTTGTCGAAGCCACCCCGGCAAAGGGCCTACCTCCGGTTGTCCTCCGGTTTCGCGTGCCTTGGGGAGGGGCCTGGCTCCCGACCCCTCTCCTGCAGCCCCCAACGCGACCCTCCCGCTGCCAGGGGGGCTGTCGAGTTGGGGCCGCCTGCCGCCGCGGTGACCTGCTCCTCCCGCAACTCATGGTTAGCGTAAGCTTGCTCCTGAGGGATTAGGGGTAACCTTTAGTGGTCGTCGCACATGTGGTCGTGGTGTTCCCCGACAGCGCCTGGAAGGCTTCGGATCCTAGCGCTCCTTCTTCCCAATCTTCTCCAATGAACGAGCCCGGGCCGTCCTCTGGTGTGTACTCCTGGTCCATCATGCGGGGCACGTAGGCTTCTGGGGCTGTTACCCCGAATACCTCGCCGTGGTGCCCCACACTCCATGTCGCTCAACCCATCGTGGTATCCTAGAGGTGATAGTGTGGCATCCCTCTCGGTTCTTGGAACGCGACGCTTGCGCCCATGCTTGTTGTGGGCGGTGTGGGGGCGGTAGAGCCCCCGGCGCCTCCGGCTATGCCGGCGTTGACGAAGCCCCTTGGCGTGCTCGACGATGCGTGATGGCGGCGTGGCCCGCCGAAGATCCCCGTAGCGGCCTGAGGAGGAAGCTGATGGCAGAAGGGTGGGTCTCCCGAGGCCACCACGTCCAGCAGCTCGGCAACGCTCTCCAGCAGCGTGTCCCGGCCGCTTTCCATCAGCCGGCACCGCAACAGCTCCCTTGCCACGGTAAGTGCTACCCCGCGTGTGTGCTTGCTCCTGTCGTGAGTGCGGCGCTGTTGTCGCGGCGTGGCTTGCTACTCTTGCAGTGGCTCATACTTGCCGTGGCGTGAGGGTAGCTGACGCCCCACCACGTCGCCCGCGCCCCGCAGGATTGGGTGGCACTCGGGCCGCCTGGAGTGCGGGGTTGAGGTCTTCGAAGGCGGGCGGCGACGACCGGGCTGGCCAGGCTGCCCAGCGGTCGGGGTCAGCTCTTGGGTCGTCGGACATCGCGGGCGCGGTGCGTCTGCAAGTCGATTATCGGAGAAGAAGCTCCAGCGCACCCCTACCTAGCGCGCCAAATGTCAGATGTGGGGTTCCGACAGACCCTTAAGGTTTGAACACTGGGTGCGCGCGAAGTCTTTCGGTGGATTGCCTCTTGGGCTGATGATGAACAATACAAGGGGAAGAACAGCCTCCTGAGGTTGAGGTGTTCTTGTGCGTGGCTAACTTGTGCGGGTGAGAGAGTGATCTAAGATGCCATCCTCTCGCCTTCTCCCTTCTCTCTCTCTGTGTGTGTGTGTGTCTCTTTCTGGTGGTGGCTAGCCCTACTTATAGAGGCCCTAGTCCTCTTCCCAAATATCGAGCGGGAAGGGAGCCAACAACGGCGGGCTAATTCGAAGGGGGGCAGCTAGTACAAGCCATCCTGACAAAAGGTGGTCTGCGCCTGCGAAAGGCTCTGGTGGTGACGCCGTCTTGGGCTCAACGATGACCTCCGTCTTGCCATCCTTCTGGTCTTGGTCTTGTTGCACCAAAATGGCAACCTTTGCATGATGCCCCGGTACTCCTCGCCTGCGCTAGTTTCTTTAGCATCAAAGAGGAAACAAGGATGATGCACGCTGGCGCCAGCCTGGCGCTCGTCTGGTGTCGATCGTCATGGCTCACGTCACGAGATCCTCGTGAGGTTCGCCTCGCCTTAATATCTCCGCTCCTTGTGAGCCTGCCTGACTGGGCCACCCCGGAGGAGGTCTCGTGTCGTCCGCCTCGCGAGGCTTGGCCCCTCGCGAGGGTCTTGGGTGCCTTGTTGGTGAAGATGGGTCGTACGGCCTACTGGCTCAGCCACACAGCGGGCCGCAGGCAGGCAAGTCTGGGGACCACCGTTCCCAGGACACCGACAGAGGTGGAGTTCTGTGGATAAGATTCCTGTGGGCTCCACTACCCACCAGGGCTCGCATGGGCTCCCTGGCGCGCCCTGGTGCCTAGTGTGCCCCATGGGCCTCCTCCCGTGTGCTCCTTTGGCTCCCTGGGTGTCTTCTATCCAGAAAAAAATCTCCAAAAAGTTTCGTTGCATTTGGACTTCGTTTGGTATTGATATTCTGCAAAGTAATAAACAAGCAGAAACATGGACTGACACTGGGCATTACATCAATAGGTTAGTCCCCAAAAAAGATATAAAGTTGCTAGTAAATGAATATAAAACTATCCAAGATTGAGTATATAACATCATGGAACAATAAAAAACTATAGATACGTTGGAGACATATCAGCACCCCCAAGCTTAATTCATGCTCGTCCTCAAGTAGGTAAATGATAAAAACAGAGTTTTTGATGTGGAAGGCTGCCTAACATGTTCATCACATATTCTTTTTTTGTAGCATGGACATTTGTACTTTAGATGATTCAAAGCAATAGTCTATAATTGACATGAGGACAACAATACCCAAGCATATCGACAAGAAACCATGTCTTTCAAAATATCAACACTAAGGAAAGCTATCCCTAGCCCATTATGCTCAACCATTGATCCATTCAAGAAACACACCCAAATATTAGCTATGCCCAATGCAGAAGTATGATAATAGTGTTCCCTAGTCGGTGCTTTATAAGAGAAGATGGAGACTCAATAAATAGATAGGCCCTTCGCAGAGGGAAGCAGAGATTTGTAGAGGTGCCAGGGCCCAAAGCTTAAATTGAGAGATAAATTGTTTTGAGAGGCATGCTTTTCCTGTCAACGGAAACGACCGAGAATTCCCAATACTTTCCATACTAGATAAATCATAGGAGGTTCCCAAACATAAAATAAAGTTTATTCCTTTTCCACCATTCTTGCACAATCCATGGCTAGCCGTATCCATGGGTGCCTTCAATACCAACAATTTCAAAGGAATTTATTATTAACAACATAAATATTTTTTTTCATTTCGGGACTGGGCATCCCTATTACCTGCCACAATCTCGTGCAATGACAAGTGAATAAACACTCGTCTTGAGAATAACATGCCTAGCATGGAAAATATTTGCCACCCCCTGCCGCTTCATGAGCGGTATGGGCACACAAAAAGGAAATTCATTTTGAAAATTAGAGTTGGCACATACAAATTTACTTGGAATGGCATGGAAATACCGCATATAGGTAGGTATCGTGGACTCAATTTGCACAACTTGGTGTAAGGAGTTCGGATGCAGAAGCAGTATTCCCGCTTAGTACAAGGAAAGGCTAGCAAATAGATTGAGAAGCAACCAACCAAAAAAACTAAAATGATCATAAACGAGCATTACACACAACTAACACCGAATAATGCACCACAAGTAGGATATAACTTCATTACATAACTATTGACTTTCGTGCTTGCATAGGGAATCACAAACTTTAACACAAATATTCTTACTAAAGCGTAATTACTCACCAACATGACTGTCATATTACTATCTGCATATCGCAAAACTATTACAAGGAATCAAGTTTATAATATCCAATGATCTTCATGAAAGTTTTTATTATATCCCCCTTGAATATCTATCACTTTGGGACTAATTTCATATATTACCATTGCTACTAACAAGGCTCTCAAACAAATTTAAGTGAAGCACAAGAGCATGAATATTTCTTCAAAAATTTCTAACTCTCAAAATAATATAAGTGAAGCACGAGAGCATGTTTCTTCAAAATTTTGCAAACTCTCAAACTCATCTAAGTGAAGCATGAGAGTATTTCTTCAAAAATTAAACCACCACCGTGCTCAAAAAGGTATAAGTGAAGCACTAGAGTAATTCCATAGCTGAAAATTTTTTAAGTTAAGCACATAGAGCAATTCTAACAAATCATAGCATCATTATGGCTCTCTCAAATAGGTGTGTCGAGCAAAGATGATTGTGGCAAACTAAAAGGCAAAACAAGCAAAGACTCATATAACACAAGTCGCTCCAAGAAAAAGTCGTGATATGTGACCAATAAAAATATAGCTCCAAGTAAAATTACCGATGGTCGTTAGAAGAAAGAGAGGATGCCTTCCGGGGCATCCCCAAGCTTAGTTGCTTAGTAATCCTTGAATATTACCTTGGGGTGCCATGGGCATCCCCAAGATTAAGCTCTTTTCACTCCTTATTCCTTCATCCATCGTGATCTCACCCAAAACTTGAAAACTTCAATCACGCAAAACTTAACAAAATCTTCGTGAGTTCCGTTGGTATAATAAAGCAAATCACCACTTTAAGTACTGCTCCAAACCCATTAATATTTTATTATTGCATTATACCTACTGTATTCTAACTTTACCCTGGCTTATACCCCCCGATACAATCCATAGAGTCATAACAATAAGCAAACAATGAAACGAAAATAGAATCTGTCAAAAATAGAACAGTCTATAGTAATCTGTACTTTAACCATACTTCTGTAACTTCAAAAAATCTGAACAATTAGGACAACATAGGAAATTTGTATATCAATCTTGTGTAAAAAAATCAGAATTTTTTGTCGTTTCAGTGATTTTTAACATTTCTGCTACTGGAAGCAAAAGTTTTTGTTTTGATGGATGTAGTAGATATCATGATGATATCCAAGGCAATGATCATATATAGGCATCACGTCCAAGATTAGTAGATCGACTCCTACGTGCATCTAGTACTATTACTCCACACATAGACCGCTACCTAGCATGCATCTAGTGTATTAAGTTCATGGAAAACGGAGTAATGCAGTAACAACGATGACATGATGTACACAAGATCTATTCATATAGGAATAAACCCCATCTTTTTATCCTTAATGGCAATGATACATGTGTGTCATGTCTCTTTCTATCACCGAGATTGAGCACCGCAAGATCGAACCCATCACAAAGCACCTCTTCCCATGGCAAGAAAAATCAATCTAGTTGGCCAAACCAAACAAAAATTTCGGAGAAGAAATACGAGGATATAACAATCATGCATAAAAGAGTTCAACAAAAACTCAAATAATATTCATGGATAGAGCTGTTCATAAATCCACAATTCATCAGATCCCAACAAACACACCGCAAAAAGTAGTTACATCAAATAGATCTCCAAGAACATCGAGGAGAACATTCTATTGAAGATCAAAAATAGAGAAGAAGCCATCTAAATACTAGCTACGGGCCCGTAGGTCTATGGTAAACTACTCACGCATCATCGGAGGGGCAACAAGGATGATGAAGAACCCCTCTGTGATTGATGCCCCCTCTGGCACAGTGCCTGAAAAGGCCTCTAGATTGGATCTTGTGGTTCTAGAACTTCCGGCGGCTGGAATTGTCTTTGGTCGACTCCCCTAGTGTTTTCGGGATTTTAGAGTATTTATAGAGGTGGAGGTCGGTGGAGAAGCTTCGCATGGGCTCCACTACCCACCAGGGCGTGCCCTGGTGCCTAGTGGGCCCCACGGGCCTCCTCCTGTGTACTCCTTTGGCTCCCTAGGTGTCTTCTGTGTGCTCCTTTGGCTCCCTGGGTGTCTTCTGTCTAGAAAAAATCTCCACAAGGTGAGTTGCATTTGGACTTCGTTTGGTCTTGATATTCTACAAAGTAAAAAACAAGCAGAAAATAGCAACTGGCACTAGGCACTATGTCAATAGGTTAGTCCCAAAAAATGATATAAAGTTGCTAGTAAATGAATATAAAACATCCAAGATTGATAATATAACAGCATGGAACAATAAAAATAATAGACATGTTGGAGAAATATCACATACCCCAATTGATGTCGGCGGTTCCACCAAACACAACCCAGCTGGTGCCATCGGCTCATCAAACGCAACCTCTGGCTCAGCAACAGATGTTGGCTCAACAACATGAGCAGATTTAGCAATAGCTGAGGCGTTTCCATACCCTGATAGGCCACTATTCAAACCCGGTATAAAGCGTATGCGCAGCAACACGCAATCTTGCTTTAATCCCAAAAATGGGAACAACTCGATTGAGGTGGAATCCAAGAACCCGATCGAGATGTTGTAGACGGCGGTCATGCAACATGCGGATGACTCCCATAGTCCAAAATGGCTGCACTCTACACCTCACCAAAGTCAGAGCAAAAGCTGGCATGGGGAGTCGCCCATAGTGCCAAGCAGTGCATGCCACTAGAAGCCCAAGCAGTGCAAGGTGGCTCTGCAGTAGCCACCCTAGCAGCCTAGGCCGGCGGTCTTAGATGCACAGGCTATCATGGATAGCGCACATGCTTTATGCACTGTGAACGTGGGTCGCACAGGAGCTGAGTATGTCCAACCGGCAGTACAAAACCCACCCGCCACAACCCCACCAGCGTTAGGTGGAACTGGCTATGTTGGGCAAACTATTGGGACTCCGTGCTTAGGACCAACTTTGAAGAACGAACACATGCCACGGGATTTCAAGGGTTCTGATGTCGGTGTGAACCACCATCTATGGGGCCATCTAGCCCCTATTGGTTTGGCTAGGGAGTGCACAAAACACAGAGAGCAAGATCAATAGAAGACACAGGGATCTTTACCCATGTTCGGGCCACCTCGGTGGTGCTTACAAAGCTTCATGTGATGCTCCTACATCATCAAGTGAGAAACAAGCCTTCAATGAAGAATTGAGCCTGATGGTGGAGAACTTCAACAAGTTCTACAAGAGTATAAGCAAAGAAAGAAGTTCCAAGTCAAGGTCCTACAATGACAAAAGATCTTCTAGTCGTGATCGCAATTGCTACAATTGTGGAAGACCCGGACACTACTCTACTCAGTGTATGACTCCCTACAAGAGAAGAGAAGACTCACCTAAAAGGAGAAGCAAAAGAGAGGAATCACCACCAAGAGAGAAAAGGAGTAGAGATGATCATTATGAACGAAGACGCTCTCGTAGAAGCAAGGATTCAGAAAGGAAGGACAAGTCATCAAAGAGATACAAAAATATGAAGACATCAAGCTCAGGTTGGCGAATGGGTATACGGCACTGACTCTGACAACATTCCGAGAGAAGCTATCACTCCAACTCTAAATATACTCAAGATGAAGGTGTTGCCGGTCTTGCACTTGTGTCATCCAACTCCTACGACATATTTGATTCACCAAATGAAGGGATTGGAAGATGCTTCACGGCTAAAGGCCCCAAGGTATCACACCCTGAGTATGTTGATTTCAATAGTGATGAAGATGATTTGCTAGGTGATGATGATTTACTTGTTGACAACTCTAGTGATGAAAACTATGATGAAATTGGTATTAATCATGCTATTCAAGATAAAACGACTGATGATGATAAGAAGGAGATTGAGCGTCTATCGGCGTTCTGGGAACGGGGGTCCCTAGACCTGCCTGCCTGTGGCCCATGGCGTGGCTGTGCAGCAGGCCGTACGGCCCATCTTCACCAACAAGGCACCCAAGACCCTCGCAAGGGGCCAAGCCTCGTGAGGAGGACGAGACACAACCTCCTCCTGAGCAGCCAAGTCAGGAAGGCTCGCGAGGGGCGGAGATATCAAGGCGAGGCGAACCTCACGAGGCTCTCGTGACGTGAGCCATGACGGTCGACACCAGGCAGGCGCCAGCGCGCGCAACGTCCTTGTTTCCTCTTTGGTGCAAAGGAGTCAAGCGTAGCCACGGAGTACCGAGGCCTCAGGCAAAGGTTGCCATTTCAGTGCAACAAGACCAAGACCTGGAGGACTGCGAGACGGAGGTCATCATGGAGCCCAAGACGGCGGCACCCCAGAGCCTTTCACATGCGCAGACTACCTTTTGTCAGGATAGCTTGTACTAGCTATCCCCCTTCAAATTAGCCAGCCATTGTTGGCTCCCTTCCCGCTCAATATTTGGGAAGAGGACCAGGGCCTCTATAAATAGGACTAGCCACCACCATAGGAGGGGCGGCTCTCATATCATCTTAGCTCGAGGGAATCTACACACCACAAGTTCATACGCAAAAGAACACCTCAACCTCAGGAGGCTGTTCTTCCCTTGTACTGTTCATAATCAGCCCGTGAGACAATCCACCACCACCACACTGGAGTAGGTTATTACACCACAAAGGTGACCCTAACCAGTATAAACCCTGTGTCATTCTGTGTTGTGAGTTCGTCAAGTTCGTCCACAAGATCTTAGTAAGCTAGAGCATAGATCGGTAGGAGGGAAAGACTTCGCGCGCACCCCAGTGTTCGAACCTTAAGGGTTAGCCAGAACCCCACATCCGACATTTGGCGCGCCAGGTAGGGGTGCGCCGTAACTTCCCCTCTATTGATCTGCGCTTCGTCGCCACCGCGCTCCGCCCACATGGCAGGCGCCCTGCTGCCGACTCCGACGGTCAGCGTTGACAACGGGGCCAGGGGGCTCCGAGCCCTGGCCCCCGCCCTGCGGCGGGTGCAGTGGCCTCCCAAGTTCAGGCCGGAGATGCCGCCACGCTACGACGGCGCGACAGACCCGTCAGCTTTCCCGCTGGCGTACGAGGAGGCCGTCCTCGAAGCCGGGGGTGATGACAAGGTCATGACCAACTAGTTTCCCATGGCCCTCGCCGGCGAGCCACGCGCCCGGCTGCTCAACCTTCCCGGAT
Source organism: Triticum urartu (assembly GCF_056163025.1). Taxonomy (NCBI): domain Eukaryota; kingdom Viridiplantae; phylum Streptophyta; class Magnoliopsida; order Poales; family Poaceae; genus Triticum; species Triticum urartu. Next base: position 273,452,161 of record NC_141873.1, on the reverse strand, counting down.
CCACGGTGGCATCTTGGGAGGAAATCCGCGACCTCTTCACCATGCGCTATGCGGTGCTGGCGCACCATGCAGTCGTGACACTGCTAGGTGGCTCTCAAGCACCACCTTCAGATCGCCACGTCAAACCTTTCTTCCGTCAGATTGGGGCAGCCACCAGGCACCCGGGGGCTCCGCCCGGTTGGGCCGCGCCGGAAGCCGACCTCACCTTCGGCTCGGAAGACCACCCCGACTCCGCCGCCGGCTCCGGGGTGCTCCTGATGCTCTACACGCCCACTGTCGGTGTCAAAACTGGCGGATCTCGGGTAGGGGGTCCCGAACTGTGCATCTATGGCGGACGGTAATAGGAGGCAGGGGACATGATGTTTTACCCAGGTTTGGGCCCTCTTGATGGAGGTAAAACCCTACGTCCTGCTTGATTTACTCTTGATGATATGAGTAGTACAAGAGTTGATCTACCACGAGATCGGAGAGGCTAAACCCTAAAAGCTAGCCTATGGTATGATTGTATGTTGTCCTACGGACTAAAACCCTCCGGTTTATATAGAGACCAGAGGGGGCTAGGGTTACACAAGGTTGGTTACAAAGGAGGAGATATACATATCCGTATTGCCTAACTTGCCTTCCACGCCAAGTAGAGTCCCATCTGGACACGGGACAAAGTCTTCAATCTCGTATCTTCATAGTCCAACAGTCCGGCCAAAGGATATAGTCCGGCTGTCTGGAGACCCCCTAATCCAGGACTCCCTCAGTAACCCATGAACCAGGCTTCAATGACGATGAGTCCGGCGCGCGGTGTTGTCTTCGGCATTGCAAGGCGGGTTCCTCCTCCGAAAACACCACGGAAGAATTTGAATACAAGGATAGTGTCCGACCCTGCAAAATAAGTTCCACGTACCACCGTAGGGAGAATAATATTTCCACAAGTCTAATCTGCTGACACGTTTTGGCAGCATGACATAATGCCATGGCCCGGTAATTATTCGAACCGTTTTTCTTTAACCAGCCCCGCACATAACGCGAGGCAGTTTCTTGACACGTCTTGTCAAAGCAGAGATCATGTTCCCCTTATTACGGGATTCTCATCAATACGGACGTGGGTAACCCAACCACGCCACCAATTACGGCGCTTGGGGGGATAAGCGAGTTTTACCAGGCTAGTGAGGGAGCGCATAGTTTCGTCCGCCCTTATAAAGGGGTAAGGTCTCACCTTTTTCTACCCATGCCTTCTTGCTCCTTGCTCATCCATTCTTGCGCACTCGAGCTCCAATGCCCAAGTCCACATCCTTCTCCTCAACCTTCTCCAAACATGTCCGGAGCGGGAGGCAAGTGGATGGCTTCCTCCTTACGGAGGGACACATCAAAAAGCTAAGCGGAGTCGGATACTTAGACGCGGATATCGCGCATCGGCTGCCAGCTGCGGGGCAGATCGTCCCTACCCCGGAACCTCACGAGAGGGTGGTTTTCCTCCATCACTTCCTCCACGGACTGGGGTTTCCCCTCCATCCATTCGTCCGCGGCCTTATGTTCTACTACGGGCTAGACTTTCATGATCTGGCCCCGAATTTCATCCTCAACATCTCGGCGTTCATCATCGTGTGCGAGGCTTTCCTCCGCATCCGGCCCCACTTCGGTCTGTGGCTGAAGACCATCAATATCAAGCCGAAGGTGGTGGGCGACCAACAAGCGGAATGCGGCAGAGCCATGGTGGGCAAGATGCCCAATGTTATATGACTCGAGGGCTCCTTCGTGGAGACCATAAAGGGGTGGCAATCGGGGTGGTTCTACATCACCGAGCCGTGCGACACCAACTGGGTGCCGGCCCCCGAGTTTCGATCTGGAATCCCCATGCGGCTCACTTCCTAGAAGGAGAAGGTCCTGTCCTAGGGTTCATCGGTGGAGCTGGACGGACTCCAGAAATGTATCCAGAATATGATAAGCAAGAAGCTTAGGCTTGTCAACATAGTCCAAGTCATGCTCTTCTGCCGGATCCTCCCATGTCAACAACGGGATTTCAATTTATGGGAGTTCGACCCGGCCCAGCACCAGACTCTAAGCGAGCTCTTCGACACGATGCACTAGGACGTCTGGAGGGTGCTGTTCAAGGGCGCCGAGGTCCATCCATCTCTCACCGAGGACCGCGGGCTAAGCATGAAGCGCCCTGCGAATTCGTTGAGTTCTATACATCTGGTAGGATATTTATTTCCCATAGCTTAACAATGTGCGGGGTCTGAGCTCCATGCCTTTGACAGGACTGGGTGGAGACGTCGGGGCAGATTAACTGTCTGGCCCCTCTGCCCAAAGATAATGCGGACGCTCTCCTGACGGAGATGCTGACTCCGGCTCCTTACAAGGTGCCGGAGAAGACCAAGAAGAAGGCCAAGGGAACCCAAAAGAGTTCCCGGCGCCAGGTGGTATCACTACAAAAAAAATATACTTTCGTGATGATACATGTTTGTCACAGTAGGTTGCGTTTTTTGTCATGCATGTACATCCATGACAAATTTATGACCGAATCAAGATAGTCATACCTATGCTATCATAGAAGTGTTCCATGACATTACCAAAATTATCATCACGGAAGTGTCCATTTCCATGATGATAAATCGCGCATCACAGAAGTGATTTCGTCAAGGGTGACCGACATGTGGCATCCACCGTAACGGAACACCGTTAAGCTATTGGGTCGGGTTTTGGATCTGATAACCCGTCAACAGCCCCGACCAATGGGAAATTTCCACGTGTAAAATTCTTATTGGCTGGACGAAACACGTGTCAGCTCGTCAGTGGGTCAGATAGGCGCCTATGATACGTCGACACGTGGCACGGCCCAACAGAGGCCCATTCCTGTGAAAAGGCCGGCCCGTTTGACTTGGTCAAAAGGTGGCGGGCCGGCCCATGTAAAGCCTGTTAACGGCTTGTTCGTATATAGCCCATTTACAGCCCGCTAACCCAAGGCCCGTTACGCCCTATCCGAATTAGGCCCAGTAGCGTCATCTGGGCAATCCAATATGATTCCAGCCCGTTTTCACTTCTGGCCCATGACGTCTTTCGGCCCATATGAGGCCCTATGTAACTCTTGGCCTATTAACGGCCCGTGGTGAAACTGGCCCGTAATGAACAGTGTATCACTTTACACCCATTAACGGCCCGTGGTGAAACTGGCCCGTAATGAACAGTGTATCACTTTATACCCATTAACGGCCCGTTATTCTGTTGGGCCGTTTCCAGCCCATGTTATCTTTTGGCCTTCTCAGAGCCCATTTATTCTTGGGCTCATTTCCAGCATTCGTTTACTTACGGCATGTTACTGTCATTTTCTGCTTGTGGGCCAAATTCAGCCCGTGGTTCCAGTCGGCCCGTTTGTGGTCTGTTAATACGTTGGGCCGTTTTCATAGCGTCATAAAATACGGCCTATTAACGATGGCCCGTTACGGTCGGCCCATGAACGGACGATTCCAACTCTAGCCCGTTTACGGCCATAATGCGGCCTGTTATTGGCCCATGTTTGGCCAATCGATCATACAACCCGTATAAGGCCCATTGATGATACGACCCGTAGAAGGCCTATTGTTTCTACGGCCCGTAGAAGGCCCACTGTTTCTACGGCCCGTAGGAGGCCCAGTGTCACTACAGTAAATATTAGCCCATGGTTATTGTGGCCTAGTTTAAAAAATAGGTTATTGCATCCACTAGTTAACCGCGGAAAAAGAACTGCAATGACTACAAGCAAAGAAATAAACAAGACAACAAGGAAATAAATAAGCAAGCAACTAATGCTAGGCTATCACGGCTATTACACATATTACATCCACTGGGCATCAAAGTTCGCCACCAGCGCAAATATAGGGAACAAAGCAGCATATCATATACACTGGCCGTCAAAATTGGCCACCAGTGCAAATAAACGCGGCAGCAAAACAAGAGCATAACTGAAACAACTTCAGAAGAGGTCAAGAAACGTTATCCTGGGTATCCACCATGCTGGCAATAAGCTTAGCAAGCTGATTAGCTTTGTCCTGTTTGGCGCTAAAATCCTCCAACGCTTGATGTTGCACCAGAAAGTATGAATCTGAATGCTCCAGGGACTTCCGCAGTCCTTCCGCCTCTTGTCGCAGCACAACTGATCGATGTCTTTCAGCTTGTAGTTGAGATTCAAGAAACCGAACTGATTCAGACAGTGAGTTTGAATAGCTTGTGCAAGCGGTAGTGGCCAGTAACTTCAACACTAAACCAAGACAGGATGTGTCACCATCCTGAACCTTATCTGCATTACTTCCTTTACCGTTGCTTAATAAGGCACTCTTCCCCAATATTCTATTAGCATTCTAAAAGAAGAAACAAGCAGACACATAACAAGTTTAGCATGTACTAGTATATGAAACTCATTTCGGTGAACCAGTTCACTAGTAAGGTGGACAGGATTAAACTACCAAGTCTTCTATTGCCAAGTACTAGTACATAATAAAAGAATCAAACAAACATATATCTATGTCCTATGGTAGCAATGGAATCTTAAATTAGAACAGTTGTTCTTCAGGTTTAGGCACTTTTTCTACATGAACAGAGTACAGTAAGACGCAAGAATATAATACTTAAAAATAGAAAATGAGCTCATAGACCTTACCACATTCTTGGTTCGGGACCAATACAGAACAAGGCGTTCCCAGTCATCGTCCAGTAAATGTGTCTTAGGAGAACGTAAGGGAATTTGATGAGTTTCTTTGCCGGTGAAGTATGTTTTCTTCATGTAATTCAGATACTGCCACCAAGCATTCTCGAAGATAGCGGAGGTATTAGCACAGGTTACCTCATCCTAAGTTTCCAAATAGGTACTTCTCTGTAGAGAAAAATGGGAAAATTTGTTGTATTATAACCATCATGGAGGTAGGATGTATGGGAGGAAGCAAAGTAATTGCCATGAATAACATTACTTACACATAACTCCTGGACAAACACCTGCAACTGGCATTTTCCTTCATCTTCAGTATAATATTTCCAAGATGGGAAGATACGCACATACGATTTAACAACATCAAATGTGATAGATGCTAAACTACGACTAGCTGGTTGTGCTTCCTCCACAGGAATAGGCGTACTAACTGGTGGACTTGGGGTTCGCCGTGATAGTACTGGCCCTTTGGGCACTGGAGCTGCCTTACTAACTGCTCTTGTTTGGGAGCTCTGTGGTGGAGATGGTGCTGTGTCAACAAGAACTGGGTTACTATCGGCTAGGGTTGGGGTTAGATTGGGTGAAGCCGGTTCTCTGTTCACCGTAGTAGGGGTACAATCTGCGAGAGTTTGGGTTATGTGTGGTAGGGATGGTTCTTGTGCATGTACAACCGGGGTGCTATCTCCACCAAGAGGTAGCACTGTTTTATTTGAAGACCGTGTTTTTAGTCCGCTAGATACTGGCATCACCCGCTCCAATTCAAATGGCTGATAAACAAGAAACATAGTTGAATGTACAGACATTGTATGATAGACAGATGCAATAGATAGTGTGGAAAAAAGAGGGCATGAAATAGTTGACATGTATATTGTTTAACTAAAACAGATAGCATGACATAATTTCACATATATGATGTCTATCTAAACTGGATAGCATAACATAACATAATTCAAAGATATGATGAATAACTAAACAGGATTGCATGACATAATTCACCTACATGTTATCTAAGTAATCAGGATCGCATCATGTAATTCACATATGTGATTTATATGCTAAACAGAGGGCATTCGATATGATGTCTGAACTAAGAACATGGTGTTGAATATTGTGTATATGATGTCTAAACTATGCAATGCAAGACACCGTATGCATGATATGAGCAGTATAACCGTGCCAAGTTAGAGCATACACCTCAGTGGGGGAATAGGACTGGTCACTTGTCTCTGAATCCATCTCTGAGGAGCTATCGGGACCCAACAAGAGATCTGCTTCGACAGGTAGCACTGTCTGCTCTGAAGGCCTTGTTTTCACTCCAGATTTTCCATCTCCCACCCAAATGGCTGATTCACAGGAAGAGTAGTTTAATGTACAAACATTGTCGACAAATGGAAATGTAATGGGGAAAAGGATGGGCAAGATATCATTCAAATATATGATGCCTAGTTAAACAAGATGGCATTGCACATTTCACATATATTATGGCTGGCTAAAAGACACGAGACTGCATAATCCCCATATACGATATAGAAACTAAACAGGTGGCATTACAGAACATGTCTAAACTAAGCAGATGACATATATGATGTCAAAAGTAGGCACTGCAAGGCAACATATGCATGATATGACTAACATCATCATGCCAAGGCAGAGCAAACACCTTGGGGGGTAAATAGGAGTGGTCAGTGGCGTCCGAATCCGCCTCAGAACAGATATCTTCCTCTGGATTACAATCTAGAGAGGGGTGGGGAGGGTTTGCCATTGAACCCACCATGGAGCGATGTCTGCATGACATTATTTTGCCGCGCAAAACTCTTCTGTTTTTCTCTACATGTTCAACATGACTGTGTACAATAACTGACATGCATACGAAAAAAATATGGTGAGATTATGTAAGGAGAGCATGCAGAAATTTAGAGTGATGGTAACAACTAGTGGATCGATGTTTTTCCGTTGAACCAAAATAGCCCTAATGGATCGATGTGAATGTATAGTAATAAGTGATGCAACAAGTGTACAACCTCTTTGCCGTAGCCATGTCGCCCTCAGCATCATTGGGTTGGTCGCTGAAGTAGTTGAGGCAGAGGTGGCTGTCGGAGGTGTGGAGGAAGATCTGAGGAATCTGTAGACGGCGTCCAGGGCACTGCTCTATTGTGATGGATCGTTCTGTCGTTGGAGCAGCTCCGGTGAGCCGTAAGATGTCAAGGCTGAAGCAGCACAAGACAGACATTGTCAATCTCAAGTGGGATTCTAATAGCATCTCCAATAGATGATGTAAAATGGATGTAAAATTAACATCACCAAAAACCACCTAACTACAACAGATGAGGTAAAAACTGTTGACTCTGAACTTAACTGTCGAAACTGAAATTTACTGTGGAATCTGAATGCTACTGTCGAAACTGAACGCAATGGTAGCAGAGAGGCACTTGACATGTAGTTTAGGGAGGGCCTGCAGTTCATCTTCAACCTGCACCCCCCTGAGCCGCCAGCCACCACCGGCCGAACCGCCGGCCCCAGCGCCGCCTCGCCGCCCCGAAACAACTCGCCACCGCCGCCACGGCCAGCCCTCCAGGCCCCCCGCCCCCACCCTGAACCCTAAGATAGATAGTGGGGTACCTCTCCGGCGAGCCCCCGTCCCCGCTGTGGGTGGTTCTTCCTTAACTCCGGCGAGCCGCCCCAACCCCTGAAAATCGACTGACCCAAAAGTCGATTCAGTCGACTGAAGTGTGGCTTAATCGGAGCAGAGCAGCATCACGAGCGAGGGGAAGAGCAGCAGTAGCAGCTGGGCGAGCGAGCGATCGAGCGAGAGCCGGAGCAGTAGCAGCAGATCCAACTGGTATGGACGCTGCTACCGAAGGGGCCTCGCACTGGGGGAGAGCCGCCATGGAGATGTCGCCCGTGGCACCGGCTTCAAGGTGCCGCTCCATGGGGGTGCGGGATGGAGCATCGTCGGCGCCAGGAGGTCGAGTTAAGGAGAAGGTGCAATGCGATGAGTGTACAACCTCTTTGGTGGCGCCGAGTAGGCCTCGGCTTCGTTCGAGGAGTCGGTGAGGATGCTGCGGTTCTGGTGGAGCAGGTTAAGGCGGCGCTGTGGGGATGGAGCAGTCACGATAGAGGAGGCGATCGTCGGAGCAGCTCCTTGGAGGTGGAGGACGGGGCGGCTGAACTGGCGGGACGACGAGATGGATGACGGATCCTCATCCGGGGAGGTGGACGAGGGATGTCGAGCTGTTGCGATGGACGATGTCGTCGGGGAAGAGGCTCCGGCTAGGCAGCGGTGACGTGGCGGACGGAGGAGGGTGGGGTTTCGCGGCTGGAGCGGAGAGGTTATGGGGCCTGGGATTTCGAATGGCGAAAAGGGGGCGATGGGAGGGGTTGAAGCATGACTTAGGAATGCGCTTGTCCAAAATGTAGGGTGTGTTACAAAAGTACCCCCTGCCGATTTGAACTAGCGGCCCTTTCGGCTCAGGGTTAGAAGGGGTATTTCGCGTGTCGGAATTTGGCAGCTGGAGGGAGTTTTCGCGCGCGTTGTAACTTTGGGATAGCAAGGCGCGGGTTGTGAAGGCGCTAGTTTTGGGAGCACGATATCTGAATTTTTGGGATATAACAAGACGCGGTTTGAATTTTAGGGACAAGCCTAATGTGTAGTAATATTGTACTTGTACGTACCAAATCAATTCGCACTTCCCTGAACCAAAAACAAAACGAAAAAAATAAAACTATTCACACCACACAAAGAGAGAGTCTTGCCTTGTTTTACTATACAAATGCTATTCAAAGCTAATCCCTCCTTCCATCTATATAGGGCCTAATGCATTTTTCGAGGCTAACTTTGACCAAATATTAGAGCAATGATATATGACATGCAACTTACACAAAGCACACCGTTAAATTCGTCTGCGAAAGGTTCTTTCAATGATATAATTTTCACATTGTGCATGTCATGTACTATTAATCTTGTCAATAGTCAAAGGCGGTCTTAAAAATCTCATTACGCCCTATATAGATGGAAGGAGGGAGTATGAATCCATGTTATGTCCGATTAAATTTTTTCGCTTGCTGTATAATGCATGTAACCTACTCATACCAACATTTTAGTGCATTCCAAATGTCTATACTACTGCTGCAATTCGAACTAAATTTGAATTCGTTTCTCTATTTCAATAAGAATATACAATCATGATTGTTTCCAACTTCAACCATCATAGTTTCCTTGCTATCTGCCAGATATAAATCAGATGGCCTATAATGCAGGATGGCAGGCACACCATCATCAACAATTCCGTTTTTTATAAGAGTAGAGATAAAATATATTAAATGTAGTATACCATGTTCATAACCACACCATGTGCATCACCATTATATATATTCACACATCCGTCGGTTTGAAACACTATGATAAATTCTTCAAATATCTGAATTCACTTTTTACAATGAAGTATATATGATCTCTATTCATCTTTTACACCCACACAACCCTCTTATCTTTGTAGCTAGCGCTAACTTTCTCTTGTGCATGCCCACGCCCGCATCCCTCTCACCCTCCCTCAGCATTCTCTAGCTCCATCGCGCAAATTCGTCTTTTCACTTTAGGTCGTTCACCCACGGTGTGTGTAGGCCCCCCAGCTCCTTCTTTATGGCACACATCAATCAATATGCCTCTCTAACCAGGTGTGCCTAGCAAAAACACAAGCTTCCCCTCTTCTCTTGTCACCGTCCATGCCTCACTCCCACCACTCTTTTCATCGTTCTCGTACTCGCACACTCCTCCCCCTCGATATAGTATGCCTCTCGTACCACCTCCTACATGCATCCCTCTCTCTCTATCCTTCTCCTCGTGCCTCATTTGCTTCTAACACACACATGCATGTATACCGATCGATCTCCCAACATATACCTAGATCGACTTTAACTACCCCCCCATCGATCGACGTACCTCAAAAGTTATGTCTCTCCTTTCTCTTACAAAGGGCGATTGATCTTCCTATGTAGTTATGTCTGCTTACCACAGCCACATCATCCCCTCTCATCATTCGTGCATGCCTCCTGACCCGTCTCTCACACGCACGTGCACAGACAACAAGCAGCCATCTCCTCTCTTATTGATATTGCGGTCGTGCCCTTCATTTGTCTAGCAAGCCTATCCCACCATTTGTTAGAAGCAACTCCACTACCACCTCCTCCAACACTCCAGCTCTATCTCTCTCCCAACCTTATTCATCTCCTGCACATATGCATGGATGCCGATCGATCTCCCTTAATACATGAGGCAGATCGATCTCCTTAATACATGAGGTAGGCCTCTCTCCTCCTCCACACATATACCAGCCATTGTACCTCTATAGTTAATTGGGCCTCCCTCTTCCGCCACCACACACCGATAGTCGAGTGCTGGAGGTAGGTATCCATGCCACAGAGACAAACTGCACATGTCCCATCTCACGTTCCAGTAGGCCAACCACACTATATCTTTGACGTGGGCACACACAAATTCCATGGCACTCTTTATCAATCGCGCGCGCACACACACACATCATCCCTCTCTTCGATTCTATGGACACCTCAAGCCGATGATACCTCCACTCTCTTCTCGTGGATCGCCCCCTCTATATATATGTTATATCCAGGACTCTATTTCACACACATTGCATATGTTAATTTTTTTGATTGACCCCCCCCCCCACACACACAAAAAAAAACTCTCAAGAACCCACACACTATATCTCTCTAGGTTTGTATCTCTCTCACACAACCCCACGTAGGTGGTGTACATATACAAGAAGAGAATAGGTGCACCGTGCACATACTCACGCTTCGTGCCCAGCCACACCCGTGCGGGTACACGGTGGAGCTCATTTCTCCGCAGAAGCTGAATTTGTTTTTGAAACATCAAGTGGCCAGAGACTCGAAAACTTATTTGCCCATTAGTGACTTGTCAGGGCGGTGGATTTTAGTTTGTACGATAATGCTGCATCCACCTAAAGTAACGAAAGTTCTTACGTAAACTTCCTAGTAATTCCCTCTTCGTAGGTGCAGCATTACTCCTAACATTTGTAATATCAGTTTGAAACTTGTAATATTGCCGTGTCCTATTCCTACGTTTTCAAAATCCTGCGAATCAAACAGGTCCTGAGTTGGTGATCATGTTGTGCCTCCCATCTTTCACCAATAGCCGTCGGATCTAGATCTGACGCATACAAACCAAGCTTCTCCATTTTTGCAAAAAGATGCCCGCACTTGTTCCCTATTTACAAACAACTCCTTGTCTCTCACAATCAGCCTCATCTCCTCCCCACCACATCTAGGAGTAGAAGGCCGTGGAAAAATCTGGCGCGATGGCCGCTGCCGGAGCCGTCCACCCGCAATCTTGGTGTTCCGTGCAATGCACGGGCATCTACGCACGGGAAATTATGTCGAACAGGGCTAGTTGTAAGAAGGCTAGCTCTACAGCCATGATGATAGTGACTGCAGACGATGAGGCTGACTATGGTATACCGAACACGGCGCCTATACTCAGGTGTCATCTCCGACGCAGGGTCTTGTCACTTCACTGTGAGGAGCAGCACGTAATAATTTGACCAACGGATAGTACAGTGCTAGTACTCCTACTACTACTCCTACATTGGTAGTACTACTACTAGTACTAGTAGCGCCACCGTCTGGATTTAGGAGTACTACCACGTCCATCTGGATTTTAGTATTTGACTAGCAATATCTAGTAATGCATGTCACCAAAAATGTACTACTCCCTCTGTAAATAAATACATGGTGTTTTATTCCTATCGGCGAGAGAACTTAATGTTTTTTTGCTACTCCTAACTAGAGTACTAATAGGATTACATGCAATGAACTAAACACTTCGTGTCATGTTTGGTAGTCTCAAGTCATTAAAAGCATGCACGACCCACATCTCTCATTGGTTGATATGTCACGAAATAAGAAACAAGGAGGGAGTTAATGCATCGTGCCTAAGTATTTTGGGATTATTTGGTTTTCATAAGGTGACTTACACAACATTTTTGTTTACATGCATTAACATTTTATTAGTTAAATCAAAGGTAAAAACTTGGCGCAAAATGCAAAGGGGACCAATAAACCAGTAAACATCAAACTTCTCTCGTTTGGCCCCAACTAGAGGTCCGGTGAGATGACTATACTGCACTGGCACGGAGGGGGACGCAGCTTCATTGACTTACGGCAACTGCCTTTGGGTGAATGACACGTGGCCCTAGGGGGTGGCTAGCCCACCTATCATACAGTCAAAGGCAGGTGCAGTAGAGGGCCGAGGAGTAGTACGAAATCCTATGCACCTACGCACGCTAACCAAGGGCTGAGTGATCACTCGAAATGCAAGATTAGTTGACTAGAAGCTACGCTAGACCCATGGAGGCGATGAGCGCGAGCATCAGCCGGCTGTGCCAGATGGTCCACAACGCTGGCCTGCGGCCCGGCACCAAGGAACGTCTCCAGGTAGTATTGCTTGAGGCCGCCAGGGCGAGGGGCCGCTTGGACGACAACCTCGTCTCCTTGTTTGACGAGGTCCTCGTCGGTTTCCTCGACAAGTTCACCGTCATCAAGAAGCTTGCGGACGACTTTGACGTAAGCCTCCAGCCGACGCGCCCAGGCTTTGCGATGCCCGCCACCCTCAACGGCCACTATGGTAACAACCTCTTCGATGCACTGGTGGCCCTACGACTGCCCGCCATCGCGCCAGAGAATGTCCACCTCGAGGTCGCGCTCGCCGCGGAGTGCCTGGCACAGCAAGACACCATCGACATAATCACCCACGTCTACGCGCAAATCGTCCACAAGGACTACTACATGCAAGAGGAGGACGATAGGACACTAGCCTTCTTGGAGCGCAGGGCAACCTTGGACAGCACTGTTCAGGCCAACGCTGCTGCTCCTTACACGTCGGTTGGTGACCCGGCGCACTAGGGCGTGAGGATGTCGTTGAATGTTGATGGATCCGTATGTATTTTTATCTTTCCGTCAAATCCATGTAGTAGTATATGATACTACGGTAATTATCTTACCTTTCACATCAACTTCATAATTTTCGTACATACTCCATGCATGAACGGCGCCAGAACCAAACTTCTCATTACTCTAGGCAAAATCATTATTTTCTATCTATCGGTCGCGCCATGGAGCAGAACCAAATTTTACAAGTTACGAGTTCAAAAGGAGAAGCCTGATGTGTTCGCGTCACACCCCCACACGGTTGGTCCGGCACGCCGCTCAAGCGGGAATGCGTGCGGTGTTGCATTTTCACTTACAATTGGGACCGCAGTTGAGCAAACCGACTATCGGCAAACACCCACCCCGCCCACCGCGCGATGGCTGAGAAAACAGGAGGGAGAAGAGATGGCTGTAGCACGGAGTCCAAGAAAATTGGTGTCGGATGGGACTCGTGTGGGTGGCGTGTGCCGTACTGCTAGACGTGAATGCTAGTTATGGCCCATGCCACCCCACTATATCGAGCCTATATCGAGGTATGTAGAACAAATTTCCTGCAGTCCATGCTCAGCCCTCCTCTATCTCTCTTCTCAGCTAGCCAGCGGACGTGTGGAGCCCATCGTCTGTTTGCCCACATGTCAGTGAAAACGCAAGAGGACCCACTGAACCTGCACATCTTTCACCTCGACGTGCTGGTGATGAAAAACAAATCCAATAAAGATCTTTGGTGGCCGCTTTTGGAGTTACTCAAGAGTAGTAAGATTCTATTTACAGTTTAACCCAAGATGCACATCTCGTGGCTTCAACTACCACTCTATTTTCTTTCATTACACGACCTAGATGCTGGATATCCCACATGTCGGCAAAAGGAGGAAGAACCCGACCAAATCTTCGGTTCTGCTCTCGGATGAGATTAGTGCACTTGTTGATACTCCTACTAGAATAGAGGCTAGACATGAGACTAGATGCGAGGAAGCAACATCTACTTCTTTACACTCGAATAAGAAAGAAGCACGCAAGATCGAGCCTCCGCAGATCAACAATGAATGCATCGAGAAGGCACTAATCCAACTTACAGGAGTAGTAAAATGTATTCTTGTGGTTCTTGTTTTCTTTGGTCTTGCTTTTCTAGTCAAAATTATCATTGGAGTTCGTGCAAAATGGAGGTCCGTTTGGGGTCGTGCGTTGGAGTTGGCCTTAAAAGTGGGACCGCACTTAAGGAAACCGACTATTGGCGAACCCCCACCTCGCCCGCCGCGCTATGGCTGAAGTTAGAGAAACAACGAGGTTGAAGAGATTGCTCTAGCGCGGACTCCAAGAAATAATATGGTGTCAGATGGATGTTGTGGTGGTGGCGTGTGCCGTACTCCTGGATGTGAATGCTTGTTCTGGCCCATGCCACCCTACCACTCCTACTACTTACTCCTACTATATAGTACTAGTATCGAGGATTCGAGGTGCTGGTTACGTACGGCGAACACATTAACATATGGCTACAGTAAAAACACCCGCCCTACGCGCGAAGCATGTGAAGCTAGTACAAATAGTGTACTACTATTGTTGATTGGCCTCATCCGATAACCTGTTGCAATGCACGTACAATTATGTATTCGGAAAATATTTTTTTGCCTCGTCGCACCACTCACTCAGAGAAGCGACTCGAAAGCCATTCATAAATTTAGTAAGTTTATCACAGGCATATCATTTTATTACATACAACAGGTCATCAACCCACATCGACAACGAGGATACATTATAAATACTAAAGTTTTCACCACACAACAAATAACAAGCCATGAAATGAACTTCAACTCAACCATTCCGCGGCGTTTGAAACGCTTGCTTTGAACCACAAGTGATTCTCTGGGACGGGCCATCCGTTGTCGATCTGGAGACCAACGCAGGACTGATCATCCAGGCTGAAGTGGCCTACTATATCAGTACCAGGGTAGGGAACCACCCAAATGTCCGAGGTATAGACACAGTTGCTTCTCATAAATGTGTCAACAACAGTTGGATCGCCTTTCACCATCATCGGATAGTTTTGTCCAAGGAAGAGCGAGTTTTCTCCAAGACTATCAATTCTGTGCCAGGGAGAAGGAGTTGGCGCTAGCACACTAGTATCCATCCCGAATACCATGCAACGGGTGTTGGAATAGGTCCGGAGAGTGCGACCATGGGAGACACCTGCTTCCTTAGCAGTAACATCATCAGTGGGCTGTATACACACAAGAAGAGGTGATCCATCGGAATTAGTTGCCAGGCGCCACAGAGTATATGGGCGCTGCTCGTGATCATCACCATCGGCATCTCCCCCTTGGTTATAAAATTTTTCAAGTATAGGTGGTGGGATGTTCACAGGACCTTGAAAACACAAGAAGAAGTTTAATTAGTAAAGGCAAACTTGCTAACCCGCATGCATGTGGATGAAACAATTATAATTACGATGGAAGACAAACGTACCGAAACTACAAGGATACCATGCAAAAAGAGTGCCACGAGTGGTGGCAGCAAACACAAGGCCCTCTTATTGAATTGCATCACAGTACTCATTCGTGCATAGAAACTGATTTTTGAGCAATGTCCATCGATTCAAACCACTAAGGATGGCACCAAGCTTGTCGAAGATAGCAACAACTTCATAGTTGTTGTAATTCCAAGAGCGGTTGGGAACTCGACAAATTGCTATCTTCCATAGAAGACAGTCACCATGATCGTATTTGAACGCGCGTACATTACCGGTGTGCTCAACCTCTGGGCAATGTGCTGAGATTTTTGGAAGTGGGACCCGGTAACAAGTGTACACATTAACAAGTTCCCACTCGCAGTTGGACCCAATGTAAACAACCCAATCTCCATTTGCGCCCGCCCAAGCCTTGCCCTCAAGCGATGGCATCTTAACATCATACGTATCATTATCAAGCGGCATCAACTTGCACAGGGCGAGGCCTCCGTCGTGCCGGCGCCAGTCATCAGGGTCACGGCGAAGAAGATAGGGGAGATCAAACTGCTCCTTGACTCTTGGGTTCTTTGTAATGATGTTATTAGTTGAGTCGAGAATGGGCTTGAACGAACCTTCCATGCTAGCCGGCGTGATGACGTCGCACCGATCAATGAGTTCCTTCACCACGTCATCTTTCAGATCGGGGCAAGAATAACGGGGTCGTTTCCGGCCTGTTCCCTCCATGGAGAAGACGATCGAACAATCGCAGAAGAAAGGGTGAAGGGCTCAAGGAAAATGGAGGAGGGAGAGGAAGAGTGTGCGATAGCAGTTCCAAATCGAGAGGGAAAGGCGAAGAGTCGGTGGACGGTTGCGAGTTTGCCATGGTTCACGAAGAGGCGCCCCGGCCTACACGTCCGTTCGGAAATACTCCTACTACTCGCCGTCGTCTCACTGATATGTTGGAACGGGACCACATGTCAATGAAACATGGTGTGTAATTTCTCGTGCAAAATGCGATCTGGCCGCGTTGGCCTGAGGTGCCGCATTAGTTATCGACCTTTATTTTTTTTAATGGCGTGCCGATCAGTTTTGAAGCACGACTAACTGGTACTGTACGTGGAGAGGATGACAGCAGGGACCCGCCAAGGTCATGGCAGTACGCAAGCAAGTGCCTCCTTATTTCAAGCCAATAAAAAATGGCTCCTCCTAGTGGATTTCTGACATCTGGGTCCCATGCCATTGTCAACGTAGTCAATAAACGAGAGAATTGCACAACGAGCGGCTGACACCAGGGACCCAGCAGCTCGCCTAGTTATTTTTATTTTGGGTTAATTTGATAAATGCCACTCAAAATCTGGAGTATCCGAGAAATGCCACTGCAATTTCCAAACTTTGAAAAATTCCATTTCATGCCATTTCTAGTGGCATTTTTCGAAGTCTGGAGTGGCATTTTTCTAAGTTTGCAAACTGCAGTGGCGTTTTCCAAAGTTTGCAAAAATTGCAATGGCATTTTTCAAAGTTTGGAAATTGTAGTGGCATTTTTATGAATCGCCATAATTGGAGTGGCATTTATCTAATTTGTTTTTGAGACGGAAGCAGGGTGTCAACTGGGCTGTGCGGGACACTCTGGCCTGTCTAGACAGCCTTTTCTTTTATGTTTACCACAGACTAGCCAGTAGTTTTTTTTACTTTCTGAAAATGGCTAGCCCAGTTCTTTTTTGATTTGTCAAGTAAGTCGCTTTAACAGACCTGCTGGGCTGCAAATCTTTCAAGACGAGGAGAGCTTCATTCGGCTGGCCGAGAAAATGGCCTATCAGTAATGAGAAATGGGCTGTACATTTTTAAAACACATCAAACCGGCAACTATTTTCAAATATCTTTTTTTTCATTTTGAGATTTTAAATTGCATTGATTTTTATGCGGGGACAATTTATTGGAATTTATATTGATATACATTTATTTTTTAAATCAGTCTGAATGTGACTGAAATTTCGGGATTAAAAACAGTTCAGACTGCACCGACATATGTAAAATTTCGTATAATTTTTTAGCTGTGGCCACAATATGGGCTGTCATGCTAACATAAAGAGTATGGGCTCCAAAAAAACCCGTAAGAATTAACAAATGGGCTGTAAATTATTTGAAATAATGGCAAATGGGTTGTATGTTGTTTTCCACAGATTTGAGGCTTTCCACAGATGGCCTGTATACTGTTGGATGTCCATCCAATGGCCGTCATGCTTCTTCAATCTCTGCTCTTCCTGCTCCAACCGCTCAAACAAGCGCCGGCGGGACTGCCTGCTCCCTCCTCCCCACGGCCGGCTGTGCTGCCGCGTAGGCCTCACCGCCCCACCGTACTCCCATCGCTGGCCTAGCCATCCCTCTACTCACCCACACCTGCTATTATTCTCCGGCAATGGCAGACGAACCAGTAAACCCTCGTACAGTCGTACTCCCCTCCGCGTGAGAAACAAAAACAACGGCCGAGTCTTCCCTGCCTCCGTGTCGTTCCCTTCCTAGGCCTCGCCGTCGTCCACCGCCCTGGTGCTCTCGGCGTGGCGTGGTCAACATGGTCAACGACCGACATGCATCTGAAGTGGACTGTATGTGGAGAGGCTGACAGCTAGGTCCACGGCCACACGCAAGGAAATGCCTCCTTATTATGCGCAAAATAATGATTTCCTCCACCTGACATCTGGGACCCACCGAAACGGCCTCTGTATTTCGCGAAAAAAAGTTACCGCCGCTGACAACTCAGACCCACCAGCTATATCTTCGCACGCAAGGAAGTGCCTCCTTATTACGCACAAAAAAATGAATACCCCCTGCTAGCTGGGACCCACTATAGTGGGCCTACTAAGTTGACGGGGACGAAGGGCTTTGTCAACTTAGTCAATATGCACTATTCTAGCTCGACTGACCATACAATGTCCATCCAACGGTCGTAGTGCTTCTTCAACCTCTGGTGTTCTTGCTCCACCCGCCCAAAGCAGCGCTGGTCATGCCGCCTGCTCCTACCTCCCGTCGTTGGCTGTGCTGCCGTGGAGGCCTCACCGCCCCATACTACTGCCACCGCTGGCCAGGCCATCCCTCCACTCCACTCACCCACACCCCTATTATTCTGCGGTGACGGCAGCGCAGCCGAACCGGTGAACCCTCGTACTCCTCTCCGCGTGGTCATACACTGCCGCGTCTTCCCCGGCTCCGCGTCGTCCCCTTCCTAGGCCTCGCCATCGTCCACCACCATGGTGCTGTCGGCGCAGCATGGTCAATGTTGTCAACGACCGAATTCCATCAGAATAATACTATACGTGGAGAGGCTGACAGCTGGGTCCACGGCAGCCGCAAGGAAGTGCCTCCTTATTACGCGGAAAATAATTATTCCTCCACCTCACAACAGGGACCCACCAGATGCCCAACAGTATATCAAGAAAAAAACGTTTGCCCCTGACTGCTGGGACCCACCCGACGGGCCACCGTATTTCGCGAAAAAAACGTTCCCTCTGCTGTCAGCTCGGACCCACCGGAAGTGCCTCCTTATTATGCACAAAAAAATGAATACCCCCCTGCGAGCTGGGACCCACCTTAGTGGCAGGCTGACTTGTGGGCCTACTAAGTTGACGGGGATGGAAGGCTTTGTCAACTTAGTCAATATGCACGATTCTAGCTCCAGTGATCGTATGATGTCCATCCAACGGCCGTAGTGCTTCTTCAACCTCTGGTCTTCTTGCTCCAGCCACCCAAACCAGCGCCAGTCGTGCCTCGTGCTCCTGCCTCCCTTGGCCGGCTGCGATGCGGCGGAGGCCTCACCGCCCCCTACTACTCCCACCGCTGGCCAGGTCATCCCTCTACTCACCCACACCCCCTGTTATTCTGCGGCGATGGCACGCTCACACCGCAGCGATCCAGTGAACCCTTGTACTCCTCTACGCGTGGGCATCCACTGCCACGTCTTCCCCGGCTCCACGTCATCCCGTTCCTAGGCCTCGTTGTCGCCCACCGCCCTGGTGCTCTCGGCGCGGCGTGGTCAACGTGGTCAAGGAACGGCTTCCATCGGACATGGACTGTACGTGGAGAGGCTGACAGCTGGGTCCACGGCCGCAGCAAGGAAGTTCCTCCTTATTACGCACAGAAAAATGAATACTCCCCCGGCTAGCTGGGACCCACCTTGCTGGGAGGCTGACTTGTGGGCCTACTAAGTTGACGGGGACGAAGGGCTTTGTCAACTTAGTAAATATGAACGATTCTAGCTCCGGTGACCGTACGATGTCCATCCAACGGCCGTAGTGCTTCTTCAACCTCTGGTCTTCTTGCTCCAGCCGCCCAAAGCAGCGCCGGTCATGCCGCATGCTCCTGCCTCCCATGGCCGGCTGTGCTGCCGCAGAGGCCTCACCACCCCCTACTATTCCCACCGCTGGCCAGGCCCTGCAGTGACGGCAGCCTCACACCGCAGCTGAACCAGTGAACCCTCATAGTCCTCTCCGTGCGGGGCTTCGACTGCAGCGTCGTCCCCTTCCTAGGCCTCGCCGTCGTCCACCGCCGGTGCTCTCCAAGCGGCGTGGTCAACGTGGTCAAGGAATGACTTCCATCGGAAGAGTACTGTATGTGGAGAGGCTGACAGCTGGGTCCATGGCCACATCCCAGTTTTTTTGTGATTTGCCAAGTAAGTCGCTCTGTCAGCCTGTTGGGCTGCAAATCTTTCAAGATGAGGAGTGCTTTCATTCGGCTGGCCGAGAAAATGGCCCATCAGTAATGAGAAATGGGTTGTACATTTTTAAAACACATCAAACTGGTAATTAGTTTCAAATATCTTTTTTTTCATTTCAAGATTTTTATATTACATTAATTTTTATGCGTGGAGAATTTGTTGGATTTTATATTGATATACATTTATTTTTAAAATCAGTTTGAATGTGAGTCGAAATTTCGGGATTAAAAATAGTTCGGACCGCACCGAAATATGCAAAATTTCGTATAGTTTTTTAACCGTTGCCACAATATGGGATGTAATGCTAACAAAAAGAATATGGGCAACAAAAAAACCTTAAGAATTAGCAAATGGGCTATAAATTATTAGAAATAATGGCAGATGAGCTGTATGCCGTTTTCCACAGATTTGAGGCTTTCCTAAAAAAAGGTTGACGCACAAGCACTGACTGTTGGATGTCCATCCAACGGCTGTCGTGCTTCTTCAATCTCTTCTCTTCCTGCTCCAACCGCTCAAACAAGCGCCGGCGGGACTGCCTGCTCCCTCCTCCTCACGGCCGGCTGTGCTGCCGCACAGGCCTCACCGCCCGACCGTACTCCCATCGCTGGCCTAGCCATCCATCTACTCACCCACACCCATTGTTATTCTCCGGCGACGGCAGACGAACCATTAAACCCTCATACAGTCGTACTCCCCTCCGCGTGGGAAACAACTGCCAAGTCTTCCCTGCCTCCGTGTCATCCCCTTCCTAGGCCTCGCCGTCGTCCACCGCCCTGGTGCTCTCGGCGCGGCCTGGTCAACATGGTCAATGACTGACATGCATCTGAAGTGGACTTTACGTGGAGAGGCCGACAGCTGGGTCCACGGCCGCACGCAAGGAAATGCCTCCTTATTACGCGCAAAATAATGCTTCCTCCACCTGACATCAGGGACCCACCGAAAGGGCCTCTGTATTTCACGAAAAAACGTTTCCCCTGAGTGCTGGGACCCACCAGCTACATCTTCGCACGCAAGGAAGTGCGTCCGGGCAAAAAACGATTCGCCCCCTGACTGCTGGGACCCACCAGTTACATCTTTGCAGGCAAGGAAGTGCCTGACAGTCGGGACCCACCTGGTCGAAGCGTGCGTAGCGTTGTCATTCTAGTCGCGAACGTGTACGTACATACTGGTCGATGTAGAGGCGCGCACGTGTATTAGTAGAGGCGCACACGTGTCGTAGTAGAGGCGCGCACGTAGCATGTACACATACGTACAGCGGCCAGGGTGCAAGAAAGAAAATACGGCCATGTATGTGTGCATACGGGCGGGGTCTCGAACGCCTACTCGCGCATACGTACGGCCAGGGCTCGTGTACATGGCTGGGTCGGAACGGAGAAACAGCATCGTCGTCATGTTCATGGGGAGGCAACGGAATGCGTCGTGTTCATGGGGAGGCTACGAAATGCGTCGTGTTCATGGGGAGGCAACGGAATGCGTCGTGTTCATCGGGAGGCAATGGAACACATGGGAGCCAACCGGCTGGGTCGGAACGGAATGCGTGGTCGTGTTCATCGGGAGGGCTTGGACGGAACAGGCGATGGAAATGAGGCCTGGCGTACCGCACAATGGAGGAAACGGACCTCCTATGTTCGGAACGGGGTCCTGTTTATCGGGAGGGGTCTGGCGTACCGCAAAACGGAGGAAACGGGCCTCCTACGGTCAAAACGGGGGTCCTGTTCATCGAGATGGGTGTGGCGTACCGCAAAATGGAGGAAACGGACTTGTGTTGGAGCGCTACGGTCAAAACGGGGGTCCTGTTCATCGGGAGGGGTGTGGCGTACCACAAAACGGGACTCCACGGGATACTGTTCATCTCCACCGTCGACCCCCTCCAACCTCCACGAGCTACTGTTCATCCACTGTCGACCTCCTCCTGCCTCCACCTATGATTGTTCATCCACGGGCTCCTGTTCATCCAGCTTCCACCGCGCGCTACTCCACCGGCTACTGTTCAACCAACCCTCTCCACGGGCTCCTGTTCAACCACCCCTCCACGGGCTACTGTTCATCCTGCCCTCCACCGTCTACTGTTCATCCTACCCTCCATGGGGTGGTCCTGTTCATCCAGCCCTCCACGGGGTCCTGTTCATCCAGCCCCAACCGGCTCGATCGATCGGATCCTGTTCATCCAGAGGCAACACCACGGGGTCCTGTTCATCCACCCCCACCGGGAACTGTTCATCCAACCCCCCCCCCCCCCCCCCGCAACGCTCACTGTTCATCCAGAGGCAACATCGATCGGCTTCAGTTAGCAGCAGTAGCGAAGGAATTGCTCGATCGTTTCAGTTAACAGCCATCGATCGATCGCTCGGGTTCAGTAACACGTAGCCTAAAGTGCAATCGCTCGGGTTCAGTTAGAGCCCAACGCCTCGCTCGGGTTCAGTTAGAGCCAACGCCTCGCACACACGCGCGTACGTGTACGAGAGAAGCGCGCATCGCTCGACCTCCGACCTCCCACCGTAACCGGGAACTCCCCAAAATTTTCCTCGCCCTCGTTTCTACCACGGTTTTTTCCGTCATGGACGGCCTAAAGAATGTCATGCAGGTGCGTCTCCGGCCCGCCCAGGACGAAAAGCCCATTTTCTGTCATGAGTTTTTGTCATAGAAGTAGGATCCCACCACATCTATGATGATACCGGGTTTTGTCACAATTATCGTCATAGAAGTGTCATATGTATGACAGAAAAAAAATTCGTTCGGCCCAAAATGCCACGGATGTGTCTTTTTTTTGTAGTGTATCGGACTCATCCTCCAATGACTCCACAATGCACTCCTCCCATGAAGACGAGGAGGAGGATGAAGATGCTCCCCCTCTAGCCGGGGGAGACAAGAAAAGGAAGGTCACCCCAACCGGGGGGGGGGGGGGGACGAAGGGTCCAAGAAGGGAAGGACTCTCCTTCCGGACTGCTCCACCACCGCCGCCGAAGGCGAAGATGAGTGGATGCTCAGGGCCAAGCCCCTAGCGAAGTCATAAGTATTCGGATACCAGCGTAACTCATAGCATACCTTTGTCGCGCTGCTTCTCCTAGCGCCGAATATGATTATGCAGACCGCCCCAAGCCCGTATCGACGTATCCTCGTCGGACGGCTCCTTGGACTCGTCGGATATGGATAGCGATCCACTTCCGACCGCCTCCTCCCCTTGCCCTACGGACAATGTCGAGGTATTGTGTCAAGAGGTGCCGGGTCGAGGGGAGACAGTCCTGGAGGCGCCTCAAGGCGACCTTCCGGACCGCGGGAGCAAAGGGAGGAAGGCTCCCGAGGGCTCCGAGTTCAGCCCTCAGCCGAACACCGCGCTGGAACCCCCAGTGGTTCCGGACTCGGGCAAGCAGCCTCCTTCCAAAAGGGGCAAGACGCCCGTGCCGGTGACCTCTGTCCATCCAGAGGCACCGGACAACCTGCTGGGAGCGCTTCGTGGCGCTTCCCTCGACGAAGAGCACCGCACTATTATGAGTGCGGTCATCAAGAAGGTTCAGTCCGACAAGAGCGGACTGACAGAAGCCTGTGCCAGCCTTCTAGCAGGCTTTGAGGTAAGTATTTAAAAATATAGGGAAAATATTACCGCATAGACAGTAGCCCTTGATGCTCTGTTTGGTGTTCACAAAGAAAATCCGAATAGAGGATCAAATAATATCTGCAGGAGTCTAATATAAGTATGTCTATATGCGTATGCAGGCTTCGCTGCTGACCTCTGCCGCACTGACTGCAGAGGTCGCCGCACTGAAACAGGACCTCGATGGGTCCGAGAAAGAGCTCGGCCTTGCCAAGAGGCAGTTCGAGGAGAACAAAGGTAAATAATACCTTATCTATAGATATATATATATATACAAAAAAGATGTGATTGCGAAATGGCAGGATCGTCATGAATGTGCCAGGGGCCACGACCGAAGTGGCGACCCTGAAGCAAGCGCTGTCCGAGGCCGAAAACAAAGCGGCCAAGGAGCGCACCGAGCGAGAAAGGCAAGAGGCACGGGTGGGCGAGGTGCAGCAAGAGCTCCAGGCTCTCGTGAAGAAACATGAGGCTTTGGAGCTTGACTCAAAGACACGAGAGTCCGAGCTTGCCGCAGCCCTCGAGAGTGCAAAGAATGCAAAGGCTGAAGCCCAAAAGGCCCTCCAGGATATTGAGGCGTTGAGGAAGATAGCAGCGGGTAAGGCATTCAATATGCAAAGCAAGCATGTGAGAGTAAATTACTTGTTACTTACACGAATCCGGAGCTCTCCAGGAGCATTCACAGATTTGCCCCACAGCGTGTCGGATGCCGCGAAGTTTTACCAGGCCGAGGAGGGAAGCTCAACGGAGAAGTTGTTCTGGTCTCAGTATACTGGGACCGAACACCCGGTGCCTATGAGCGACCAGTTGAAGCAACTGGTCGAGCTGCACAAGGCGGCCGAACAGGCCATGAAGGGCTTCATAGTCCGGATGTGGCCTGGCGACTCCCTCCCCAACAGGTACTTCGGCCTGGTGCGGCGGCTTGTAGATGCCTACCCATGGCTAGAAGTCATCAAGCGGTCCGTCTGTATCGAAGGTGCCCACCGGGCTTTTGCCCGTGCTAAGGTGCACTGGGCCAAGATGGACGCTGTGAAGCTGGTGAAGGAGGGGCCGCCGCAGGGCAAGGAGCATCGCCACCCCGAGATGTATTACGAGGGTGTCCTGAAGGGTGCCCGTCTTGTGGCGGACGAGTGCGCGAAGGATGTAATTTTTGAATAAACTTTCCCGTTTGATCCTGTATTATGAAAACTTGTTCATATGCGCTATGCAACGCTTGTTTGAATTTAAAATATTACCTTCTGTGCGGCTGTTTATCAAATCTAAGAGATGGCCAGTCGTCGGCTTCTGCCCCCATGCCACGAGTGCTGGGGTGTTCGGGATAAACCTGAGCACTCTTTTTCCCAATTTTGGGTCCTTCAAGAGAGGTGCTCAGCACAACGAACAAGGCAATCAGACTATGATGCTTTATCACTCTCACTTATCCATAGAATTCTATAATTTTAAATTTTGGGGAAGCCCCTAGTATTCGGAAGGCCGAATTCGGGGCGCTATACACGCCTGAAGCCGGACAAAGCCGACTCCTCACTCTAAGCGGCATAAGTCTTTAGGGACTCGAAACCTCTCGAATAGCGACCAGTCTCTCGCCTTATCATGACAGTCAGTTTTAGCTTTCTCTACTGAGGTGCTTAGCCCAGCTGAACTGGCGCACAATCGCAGTAGTTCTCCCAGTGCTACCTTAGCCGATATAGCGAAACGTAAGGTACCAAAACATGGGAGCCGGGCAAACCCAACTATTGACCCAAGACATGATTCGGAGCTGATGCATATAATGCTATAAGCTCGGGGTGCCGCACTGTCGAAAGTGTTCGGACTTCTAACGTCGTATTATGGGGTACGTTTAAGCCCCTGGCGTATTGGCCGTACCAGAGTGTACGGGTGCTGAATGTCATGAATGAACATATATGTATATATAAAAAGAAGAATAGAGAATGCGACAATAGACTATTGCTATGCATTGTTTATTCAAAAAGGCGCGTTAAAGCAAAATGATACAAGTAGTGCGATAAGCAAAAAGTGGGACTATTTGACATGTACCTTCCAAGGACAAGCTGAGGAATGTTATTGAAAGCAGGTATTTCACTCATTATCAGAGACCACCTGGGAATTCCATGATGCGACGTAGCTCTCTACCTCCTTGGTTGTTGTATCGTGTGTCCGGCAAACATACTGCCGGACGGTGTTTCCAGAGAGTAAAGTCCTGAAAGAGAGAAAAAATAATAAGGCGGGAAGCCCCTAGTGCGGTTGAGCCGCGTCTTGGGGTGTGCCGTAGTCGTGCCCCCCTCCCCACATGTGCCCATGGTATTTTCAATGCGTAATTATGTACGTGGAGCACGGATTTAGCCGCTTGGCTGGGACTGGTGTGGGGGCCACATTGCTATGCGAGCTCGGAACGTGCCAGGCGGTCTTGTTGCCGATTACTCCGGGCGCGCTTGAAGGTGTCCGGGTCTTTAATCGCCGAACTGGTGGATTGCCTTAAGAGGCTGCTTTGTGCTTCTGCTGCAAGGGCCGCAGTGTGCTCCTTCGTGCGGAGAGAGCGTTCTGTGTTTCCACTAACTGTGATGACCCCCCGAGGTCCTGGCATCTTGAGCTTGAGATATGCATAGTGTGGTACCGCATTGAATCTGGCAAATGCGGTTCGCCCGAGCAGTGCATGATAGCCACTGCGGAATGGGACTATATCGAAGATTAACTCCTCGCTTCGGAAGTTATCCGGGGATCTGAAGACCACTTCCAGTGTGACTGAGCCTGTGCAATGAGCCTCTACACCTGGTATGACACCTTTAAAGGGTGTTTTTGTGGGTTTGATCCTTGAGGGGTCTATGCCCATTTTGCACACTGTGTCCTGATAAAGCAGGTTCAGGCTGCTGCCGCCATCCATAAGGACTCGCGTGAGGTGAAATCCGTCAATGATTGGGTCTAAGACCAGTGCGGCAAATCCGCCATGACGGATACTAGTGGGGTGGTCCCTGCGATCGAAGGTGATCGGACAGGAGGACCATGGGTTGAACTTTGGGGCGACTGGCTCCAACGCATATACGTCCCTGAGCGCACGCTTCCGCTCCCTCTTGGGGATGTGGGTTGTGTATATCATGTTCACTGTCCGCACTTGTGGGGGGAACCTCTTCTGTACTTTGGTGTTCGGCTGCCGGGGCTCCTCCTCGTCATTGCTATGTGACCCCTTAGCTTTGTTTTCGGCATTTAACTTGCCGGCCTGCTTGAACACCCAACAATCCCTGTTGATGTGGTTGGCTGGCTTGTCGGGGGTGCCCTGTATTTGACACGAGCGATCGAGTATACGGTCCAAACTGGACGGGCCCGGAGTACTTATTTTGAATGGCTTTTTCCGCTGACCGGGTTTAGAGCCTTTGAATCCGGCATTGACTGCCGTATCCTCGGTATTGTCATTGTTGATGCGGCGCTTATGTTTGTTGCAACGTGACCTGCCATTCCCGTCCTTGGTATCCGAAGTACCATGGTTCTTTGATATGTTATTGCTGCGAGCCAGCTAGCTGTCCTCTCTCGCACAAAAGCGGGCCATGAGTGTCGTGAGGGCTGCCATAGATTTCGGCTTTTCCTGGCCAAGGTACCGGGCAAGCAACTCGTCGCGGATGTTGTGCTTAAAAGCTGCTAGGGCCTCCGCATCCGGACAGTCGATGATTTGATTTTTCTTTGTTAGGAACCGTGTCTAGAATTGCCTGGCCGATTCCTCTGGCTGCTGAATTGTGTGACTCAAGTCATCGGCATCTGGTGGTCGCACATAAGTGCCCTGGAAGTTGTCGAGGAATGCGGCTTCCAGATCTTCCCAACAGCCAATGGATTCTGCTGGCAGGCTGTTGAGCCAATGCCGAGCTGGTCCTTTGAGTTTGAGTGGGAGGTATTTGATGGCGTGTAGATCGTCACCACGGGCCATGTGGATGTGCAGGAGGAAGTCCTCGATCCATACTGCAGGATCTGTTGTGCCGTCGTATGATTCAATATTTACGGGTTTGAAACCCTCTGGGATCTGGTGATCCATTACTTCGTCTGTGAAGCATAAGGGGTGTGCGGCGCCTCTGTACTGGGCTATATCGCGACGCAGCTCAAATGAGTCTTGTCCGCTGTGTTCGGCCCGGCCGGATTTACTTTTACTGTATCCGGCGTGACGGTTATCGTCTTGCATAATGGCGCGCCCTCTTGATCCGTAGATCGATCTTGCGTGTTTTGCTTGGTCCTCCAATACGTCTTGCAGGTCTGGCGTATTTCCCCATGCCCTGACATTTTTATTTGAGTGGCGTCGGGGTGCGGGCTGAGCTTTTGGCTGAAGTGCCTCTCTGTCGCGGTCATGAGGTGGCCGATTAGCCGCGTCATACGCCGAAGATGTAGGTTTTGGTGCTTCCTCCTCCAGTCGGGGTAGCAACCTGCACTTTGGGTAACTCTTGGAGGGGCGTTCGAGTTTATATTCCTCGGCCTCAAGGACTTCAGTCCATCTGTCAGCTAGCAAATCTTGATCAGCTTGAAGCTGCTGCTGCTTTTTCTTAAGGCTATTTGCCGTGGCTATAAGTCGGTGCTTGAAGCGCTCTTGTTCGACGGGATCCTCAGGCACGACGAATTCGTCATCGTCGAGGCTTGCCTCGTCTTCGGAGGGAGGCATGTAATTATCATCCTCCGCCTCTCCATCTGCCGCTCTCTCGGGAGGGCTAGCTTCTCCATCATCCTGCTCTAAATCTTGCTGGAGGGGATTGTTGTTGTCTTCGGCACTGTCCGGAGTGCTATTATCTCCTGTGCCGGTATCACCGCTTTTGCCTTGGCGGGACTTAGAGTGGCGTCGCTGACGTCGATGTTGGGTTGCTTCTTGGAGGGGTCATCCTCTGTTGTCCCGTCGCCATTGCCTTCTTTGGGTGTGTCCACCATGTATATGTCATATGATGAGGTGGTTGTCCAGTGCCCGGTGGGTAGTGGTTCTTGTTCGCCTCCTGCATCGTCATCCATGTCGTCGATGTCTTCGGAGTCGAAGTCGAGCATGTCGGTTAAATCGTCGACAGTGGGTACTAAGTGGGTGGTGGGTGGGCGGCGAATTTCTTTGTCATCCGCATCCCAATCCTGCCGGACATGGTTCAGCCAGGACTCTCCTGACAAGGAGAGAGACCTTTATGAGTTTAGTATGTCACCGAAGGGCGAGTGCTGAAAGATATCCGCGGAGGTAAACTCCATGATCGGCGCACAGTGGGATTCGATAGGCACGGGCGCAGGCAGTTCGGAGTTCATGGCCGGGGAAGAATCCGGTAGTTCAGCGTCACGGCTCCCGTAAAGGGTAAGGTCGATCCTCGGCTCAATCGCCGCTGAGAGTTCGGCCTCCGTGGCGGGGTCTATCCACCCGTCCATGGATGGTGCGATTGGCTCCGAACTGAGGGTCGAAGCGGTTGCCGGTGCGATCTCCTGAACACTGTCCGATGGTAGAGCTAAATCATGCTCATGGAGACCGTGTGGCGCACTCGGCAGGGGCACGAATCCGTCGAAGATCAAGTCTCTGTGGATGTCGGCCGTGTAGTTTAAGCTTTCAAACCTGACCTGGTGGCCAGGGGCGTAACTCTCGATCTGCTCTAGATGGCCAAGCGAGTTGGCCCGTAGTGCGAAGCCGCCGAATACAAAGATCTATCCGGGGAGAAAAGTCTCACCTTGGACTGCATCGCTATCGATCATCGGAGGAGCCATCAAGCCTAACGGTGACGACACAGAGGAACTCTCAATGAAAGCACCAATGTCGGTGTCAAAACCGGCGGATCTTGGGTAGGGGGTCCCGAACTGTGCTTCTAAGGCGGATGGTGACAGGAGGCAGGGGACACGATGTTTTACCCAGGTTCGGGCCCTCTTAATGGAGGTAAAACCCTACGTCCTGCTTGATTTATTCTTGATGATATGAGTAGTGCAAGAGTTGATCTACCACGAGATCGGTGAGGCTAAACCCTAAAAGCTAGCCTATGGTATGATTGTATGTTGTCCTACAGACTAAAACCCTCCGGTTTATATAGACACTAGAGGGGGCTAGGGTTACACAAGGTCGGTTACAAAGGAGGAGATATACATGTCCGTATTGCCTAGCTTGCCTTCCACGCCAAGTAGAGTCCCATCCGGACACGGGACGAAGTCTTCAATCTCGTATCTTCATAGTCCAATAGTCCGGCCAAAGGATATAGTCCGGCTGTCTGGAGACCTCCTAATCCAGGACTCCCTCACCCACCAACTGCAACGTGGCCGTTACCAAGACCCTCGTCGACGGCGGCGCTGGCCTCAACTTGCTCTCCGTAGAAGCCTTCAGCCTTCATCATGTGTCGCTCGAGCGGCTCGGCCTCAGCAAGCCCTTCGTGCGCGTGGGTGGTGGAGCCTCCCTGTCACCTTTGGCACGCGAGAAAACTATCGCACCGAGCTGGTGGACTTTGACATCGCCCGCATTGGTCTCCCGTACAATGTCATCCTCGGGTACCCGGCTCTCGCTCAGTTCATGGCGGCGACTCACCTGGACTACAAACCTCATGAAGATGCCAGGGAGCAAGGGTGTCCTCGCCATCAAGGGGGACACTGAGGAGGCCATGGCGGCGCTCAGGCTCGCCTTCAAGACCGCGGCAGCGGCACAGCCAGCCGGCGCCAGTGCGCCCGAGGCCAAGGAGACCGCGCCAACCAGGAAGAAGCAGCTGTTCATGCAAGACAAGGCGGAGACCAAGCAGGTGCCGGTCAACGAGGACGGGACTTCAGGAGCCACCTTCACCATAGGAACCGGCCTTGACCCGAGACAAGAAGAAGCTTTGGTGAGGTTTTTGCGCGCGAACAAGGAGATATTCGCGTGGGAGCCCAATCAGCTGGTAGGGGTCCCGAGAGAGGTAATCCAGCATCATCTAAGGGTGTGCCCCAACGTACGCCCCGTGAAGCAGCGAGCAAGATGGCAGTCCACTGGGAAGCATGCCTTCATCGTCCAAGAGACACGCAAGCTGGAGGCGGCAGGTACCATCCGAGAAGTTCAATACCCCGAATGGCTGGCGAACCCCGTCGTAGTACCGAAGAAAGGTGGGAAGGAACAAATATGCGTCGACTTCAACAACCTCAACAAAGCCCGCCCCCAAGATCCATTCCCCCTTCCGCGCATCGATCAAATTGTTGACTCCACCGCCGAGTGCGATTTGTTATGTTTCCTGGATGCGTTCTCTGGGTACCATCAGATCAAGATGGCGGTGGAGGATGTGGAGAAGACGGCTGAGGGAGTCCTGGATTAGGGGGTGTTCGGATAGCCGAACTATACCTTCAGCCGGACTCCTGAACTATGAAGATACAAGATTGAAGACTCCATCCCGTGTCCGGAAGGGACTTTCCTTGGCGTGGAAGGCAAGCTTGGCGATACGGATGTTCAGATCTCCTACCATTGTAACCGACTCTATGTAACCCTAACCCTCTCCGGTGTCTATATAAACCGGAGGGTTTTAGTCTGTAGGACAACATACACATCAACAATCATACCATAGGCTAACTTCTAGGGTTAGGCCTCTCTGATCTCGTGGTAGATCTACTCTTGTACTACCCATATCATCAATATTAATCAAGCAGGACGTAGGCTTTTACCTCCATAGAGAGGGCCCGAACCTGGGTAAAACTTCGTGTCCCTTGCCTCCTGTTACCATCTGGCCTAGACGCACAGTTTGGGACCCCCTACCCGAGATCCGCTGGTTTTGACACCGACATTGGTGCTTTCATTGAGAGTTCCTCTGTGCCGTCGCCGTCAGGCCCGATGGCTCCTACGATCATCAATGGCGATGCAGTCCAGGGTGAGACCTTCCTCCCCGGACAGATCTTTGTCTTTGGCGGCTTCGCACTACGGGCCAATTCACTTGGCCATCTAGAGCAGATCGAAAGCTACGCCCCTAGCCGTCAGGTCAGATTCGGAAATTTAAACTACACGGCTGACATCCGCGGGGACTTGATCTTCGGCGGATTCGAACCACCGCCAAGCGCGTCGCACTGTCACGACGAGCATGATCTAGCTCTGCCGCCGAATAGTGCCCTGGAGGCCGCACCCACATCGGCTCTGACCCTTAGTTCGGAGCCAACCGCGCTGATCAAGGATGGGCGGTTGGACGCCACCTCGGTGGTTGTGATCCCAACAGCGGTTGAGCCGAACACCAGCCCCGTACTCTGCGAGACTCGTGACTCCACGGAGCTGGATTCTTCTCTAACCCTCCGCGCCCCTGCCGATCGAATCCGATTGGGCGCCGATCAAGGAGTTCACGGCCGCGGACGTCTTTCAGCACTCGCCTTTCGGCGATATCCTGAAGTCACTGAAGTCTCTCTCTTTATCAGGAGAGCCCTGGCCAGACTACGGTCAGCAAGGTTGGGGTACGGACGATGAAGAAATTCAAAACCCACCCACCACCCACTTTGTAGCCACTGTCGACGACTTAACCGACATGCTCGACTTCGACTCTGAAGACATCGACGGTATGGACGCCGATGAAGGAGATGATGAAGAACCAGCACCTACTAGGCCCTGGAAAGCCAGCTTGTCATATGACATATACATGGTGGACACCCCAAAAGAGGGAGAGGGCGATGGAATGGCGGAGGATGACCCCTCCAAGAAACAGCCCAAGCGCCGGCATCAGCGGCGCCGCTCAAAATCCCGCCAACACAAAAACGGTGATTCCAGCACGTGAGATAATAATACTCCGGAGAGTGCCGAAGAAAACCCCCTCCAGCAAGGTTTAGCACAGGAGGATGGAGAAACCAGCCCTCATGAGAGAGCGGCAGACAGAGAGGTCGAGGACGATAATTATATGCCTCCCTTCGAAGATGAGGCAAGCCTCGACGATGATGAATTTGTCGTGCCAGAGGATCCCGTTGAGCAAAAGCGTTTCCAACGCAGGCTTATGGCCACGGCAAGAAGCCTCAAGAAAAAATAGCAACAGCTCTGAGCTGATCAAGATTTGCTGGTTGACAGATGGACCGAAGTCCTTGCGGCCGAAGAGCATAAGCTCGAACGCCCCTCCAAGAGTTACCCAAAGCGCAGGTTGCTACCCCAATTAGAGGAGGAAGCGCTTGATGCGGCCGAACAGCCACCTCGTGGCCGCGACAGAGAGGCCTCCCGGCCCTCCACTCAAACCGCACCCCGTACCAAGGCACAGGAATATGCGCCGGACTTACGAGACATGTTGGAGGACAAGGCAAGGCAAACACGATCGATCTACGGATCGCGTGGGCACCCCACGGCTCAAGACAGTAACCGTCACGCCGGCCACAAATTCGGCAGGGCCGAACACAGTAGACAAAACTCATTGGAGCTACGTCATGATATCGCCCAGTACAGAGGCGCCGCACACCCACCGTGCTTTACAGACAAAATAATGGATCATCAAATCCCCGAGGGTTTCAAACCCGTAAACATTGAATCATATGATGGCACAACAGACCCTGCGGTATGGATCGAGGATTATCTCCTTCATATCCACATGGCCCGCGGCAACGATTTTCACGCCATCAAATACCTCCCACTCAAGCTTAAAGGACCAGCTCGGCATTGGCTCAACAGCTTGCCAACAGGATCAATCAATTGTTGGGAGGACCTGGAAGCCGCATTCCTCGACAATTTCCAGGGCACTTATGCGCGACCCCCAGACGCCGATGACCTAAGTCACGTAATTCAGTAGCCAGAGGAATCGGCCAGGCAATTCTGGACACGGTTCCTAACAAAGAAAAATCAAATAGTCGACTGTCCGGACGTTGAGGCCCTAGCAGCCTTCAAGCACAATATTCGTGACAAGTGGCTGGCCCGGCACCTTGGACAGGAAAAGCCGAAATCTATGGCAGCACTCACGACACTCATGACCCGCTTTTGCGCGGGAGAAGACAGCTGGCTTGCTCGTAGCAACAATATGACCAAGAACCCTGGTAGTTCGAACACCAGGGACATTAGTGGTAGGTCGCGTCGCAACAAGCAGAAGCGCCGCATTAACGGCAACAATGCTGAGGATACGGCAGTTAATGCCGGATTCAGAGGCTCTAAATCCGGTCAGCGGAAAAAGCCATTCAAAAGGAATCCTAGGGGCCCGTCCAGCTTGGACCGAATACTCGACCGCTTGTGCCAAATACATGGCACCCCCGAAAAGTCGGCCAATCACACCAACAGGGACTGTTGGGTGTTCAAGCAGGTAGGCAAGTTAAGCGCCGACAATGAAGACAAGGGGCTGCATAGCGATGACGACGAGGAGCCCCGGTCGCCGAACAACAATGGACAGAAGGGTTTTCCCCCACAAGTGCGGACGGTGAACATGATATACGCCACCCACATCCCAAAAAGGGAGCGGAAGCGCACGTTAAGGGACGTATACGGGGTAGAGCCAGTCGCCCCAAAGTTCAACCCATGATCCTCCTACCCGATCACCTTTGATCAAAGAGACCATCCCACTAGCATCCGTCATGGCGGATTTGCCGCATTGGTTCTAGACCCAATTATTAACGGATTTCATCTCACTAGAGTCCTCATGGACGGCGGCAGCAGCCTGAACCTGCTTTACCAGGATACAGTGCGAAAAATGGGCATCGATCCCTCGAGGATTAAGCCCACCAAAACGACCTTTAAAGGCGTAATACCAGGTGTACAGGCTCAGTCACACTCGAAGTGGTCTTCGGATCCCCGGATAATTTCCGAAGCGAGGAATTGGTCTTCGACATAGTCCCATTCCGCAGTGGCTATCATGCACTTCTCGGACGAACCGCATTCACCAAATTCAATGCGGTACCGCACTACGCATACCTTAAGCTCAAGATGCCAGGCCCTCGTGGAGTAATTACGGTCAATGGAAACACCGAACGCTCCCTCCGAACAGAGGAGCACACGGCGGCCCTTGAAGCGGAAGTACAAAGCAGCCTCTCCAGGCAGTTCTCCAGTCCGGCCATTAAACATCCGAACACCGTCAAGCGCGCCCGGAGTAACGTACAAAAAGACCGACTGGCATGTTCCGAGCAGGCATAGCAATACGGCCCGAACCCCAACCCTAGCAAAAAGGCGACGCCAGTAGTTCGCATACATAATTACGCTCTAGAAATACCATGGGCATAGGGGGAGGGGCACCATCACGGCACGCCCAAAACACGGCTTAAACCGCACCATGGGGCTGCCGATTTTTTACTTTTCTCTTACTTCCAGGACTCTACTCTTCGGAAGGCCTGTTTGGCAGTTCAATTGCCGCACAAACGATGCAAGAACCAGGGAAGCAGACAAGCCATGCTGCATTACGGAAATCCCAGGTGGTCTCTATCACGAGCAGTATACCTGTTTCGCATACTATTCCGCAGCTTGCCCCTGGAGCAGACATGTTAAATAGTCCAACTTTTCGTTTATCGCATTACTTGTATCGTTCTGCTTTAATCGCAGCTATTTTTAATAAACAATGCATAGCTTTTGTCTATTTTTGCACTATCTTTTTATAAATAAATGTTCCTTAACGACATGTTGCACCCGTACAACTTGGTACGGCCAAAATATGCTAGGAGCTTTTAGCACCCCTCAATATGGTGTGAGAAGTCTGAACACTTTCACAAGTGCGGCACCCCGAACTTATAGCATTATATGCATTGGCTCCGAATCATGTCTTGGGTCAATAGTTGGGTTTGCCCGGCTCCTATGTTTTGGTGCCTTACGTTCCGCTATATCGGCTAAGGTAGCACTAGGAGAACCACTACGATTGTGCCCCAGTTGAGCTGGGCCGAGCACCTCAGTGGAGAAAGCTAAAACTGACTATCATGATGAAGCGAGAGCTGGTCGCTTTTCGAGAGGGTTTTTTTTCGAGTCCCTAAAGACTTATGCCGCTTAGGGCGACGAGTCGGCTCTGTTCGGCCAAGGCGTGGATAGTGCCCCGAACTCGGTCTTCCAAATACTAGGGGCTTTGCTGAAATTTAAAATTATAGAATTCTATGGCTAAGTGAGAGTGTTCACGCATTATAGTCCGATTGCCTTGTTCGTCGGGCTGAGTGCCTCCCTCGAACGACCCAAACATGGGAAAAAGAGCGCCTAGATTTATCCCCGAACACCCCAGCACTAGTGGCAAGGGGGCAGAAGCCGACGACTCGCCATCTCTCAGTATTGATAAACAGCCGCACAGAAGGTAATATTTTAAATTCAAGAAGCATTGCTCAGCGCATATGAACAAGTTTTCAGCGCACAGGACAAAAACGAGCGAGTTTTACTCAAAAATTACATCCCTAGTACATTCATCCGCCACAAGGCGGGCACCCTTCAGAACATCCTTATAGTAATTTTCGGGCT
Organism: Triticum urartu; assembly: GCF_056163025.1. Taxonomy (NCBI): domain Eukaryota; kingdom Viridiplantae; phylum Streptophyta; class Magnoliopsida; order Poales; family Poaceae; genus Triticum; species Triticum urartu. Next base: position 273,416,507 of record NC_141873.1, on the reverse strand, counting down.
TGCGATGCTCTTGCCCCGCTGGTGGCCCGTCCTTCACAAGCTTCTCTGCATCCAGCCTGCCCCAGTGCACCTTAGCGCGGGCAAAGGCCCAACGGGCACCTTCAATACAGACAGAGCGCTTGATGACTTCGAGCCTTGGACAGGCCTCCACCAGCTGCCGCACCAGCCCGAAATAGCTCCCAGGCAGAGCCTCTCCAGGCCACAGCAGAACTAGGAGGCCCTTCATGGCCTGTTCGACCGCCTTGTGGAGCTCGACCAGTTGCTTCAGCTGGTCGCTCAGGGGCACGGGGTGTCCGGCCTCAGCATACTGAGACCAGAACACCTTCTCCGTCGAGCTGACCTCCTCGGCTCGATAGAAAGCAGCGGCATCGGATACACTCCGGGGAAGATTTGCAAATGCCCCTGGAGAGCTCCGGATTCGGGTAAGTATCAAGTAACTCACGTTTATGTGTTTACTTTGCATAAAGAATGCCTTACCCGCCGCTATTTTCTTCACCTCATCCAACTCCTGGAGGGTCTTCTGGGATTCGGCCTTGGCAGACTTGGCATTTTCAATAGCCGCCGCGAGCTCGGACGCTCGCATCTTCGAGTCAAGCTCCAAACTCTCATGTTTCTTCATGAGAACCTGGAGCTCTTGCCGCACCTTGCCAACCTCGGCCTCATACCTCTCCCGCTCGGTGCGCTCTGCGGCCGCACTCTTCTTGGCCTCGAGCAAGGCTTGCTTAAGGGTCGCCACCTCAGATGTGGCCCCTACAATAGCCATGTTAATCCTGTCATTTCTTGCAATTGCACCTTTTTATATACATATTCAACCAAGGTATTTCTTACCTTCCCTCTCCTCGAGCTGCTTCTTGGCATGCCCGAGCTCTTGCTCGGACTTCTCGAGGCTCTGCTTCAGTGTGTCCACTTCCGCAGTGAGTACGGCGGACGCCAGCAAAGAAGCCTGCACACGCATATTGACTCCTTTTGTTAGACTCCTGCGAATTTTTTGATCCTCTATTTGGTTTTTCTTCCCGAACACCCAACAGAGCATCAAGGGCTACTGTCTATGCGGTAATATTGATTACACATTATTTACTTACCTCAAAGCCTGTCAAAAGGCTAGTACAAGCTTCAGTCAGTCTGCTCTTGGCGGACTGAACCTTCTGGACCACCGCACTCATAATAGCGCGGTGCTCCTCGTCGATGGAGGCGCCTTGGAGCGCCTCCAACATATTGTCCGGCGCCTCCGGGTGGACGGGGGTCGCCGGCACGGTGGACTTGCTCCTCTTGTAAGGAGGTCCCCCGCCGGACTCCGGAACCCTTGAAGGTTCCGGAGCGGTGTCCGGCCTAGAGCCGGACTTGGAGCCCTGGGGGGTTTCATCCCCTTTACTCCTGGAGTCCGGGAGGTCGCCTTGCGGCACCTCCGGGACCACCTCCTCCCTGCTTGGAACCTGTTGGGACAACACCTCGGTGTCGTCCATAGGGCGGGGGGAGGAAGCCGTCGGAAGCGAGTTCACATCCGACGAGTCCAGTGAGCCGCTCAACGACGCGTCGAGCCGGTCTTTGGGTGGGCTGCATAAGCATATTCGACATAAGGGAAAGCTGTGCAATAAACGAATACTATGAATTACTCCGATATCCAGATACTTACGATTTTGCCAGGGGCTTGGCCCTGGGCTGCCACTCCTCTCCGCCATCGTCGGTGTCGTTGGAGTAGTCCAGAGGAAGGGTTTTCCCCTTCTTGGACCCTCCGGCCTCCTCAGAGAGGGCGGCCTTCCTTTTCTTCTCTCCTCCCGCTAGAGGGGGAGAGGTCTCTTCTTCTTCCTCCTCGTCTTCACGAGAGGAACGCGCTTCGGGACCGTCGGATGATGAATCCGACACCTCCTGACGCCGGGCACTCTTTTGAGTCCCCATGGCCCTTTTCATGGCCTTCTTCTCCGGCACCACATAGGGCGCCGGAACCAGTAGCTTCGCCAAGCGAGCGTCCGCTGGGCCTTCGGGAAAAGGAGCCGGACAGTTGATCTGTCCGGACGTCACCTCCCAATCCGGTCAAAGATGAGGGAGCTTAGATCCCGCATAGAGTCAAACTATGAAAAACGGATACCCTGTAAAAGGACAAAAACAGCTTACCGCATGAGCGTTATGCTAAGTACTGAATCCGCGATCCTCGGTAGCAGATGAGGGAGCCTCGGCGCCTTTGAAAAGCATCCTCCAGGCATCTTTGTACGTCGTGTCGAAGAGCCTGTTTAGAGTTCGATGCTGCGCCGGGTCGAACTCCCACAGGTTGAAGGCCCGTCATTGACACGGGAGGCTCACGCGGATGAGCATAACATGGACTACGTTGACAAGCTTGATCTTCTTGTCCACCAGGGTTTGGATGCAGGTTTGGAGTCCGGTCAGCTCTCCTTTTTTACCCCAAGACAGGCCTATCTCCTTCCAGGAGGTGAGCCGCGTAGGGGGGCCGGATCGAAACTCAGGGGGTGCGACCCATTCGGCGTCGCGTGGCTCGGTGACGTAAAACCACCATGATTGCCACCCCTTCAGGGTCTCCACAAAGGAGCCCTCGAGCCACAGGACGTTGGCCATCTTGCCAACCATGGCACCACCGCACTTCGCCTGGCTGCCGCGCACCACCTTTGGCTTGACGTTGAAATTCTTAAGCCATACTCCGAAATGGGGGCGAATGCGGAGGAACGCCTCGCACACAACGATAAATGTCGAGATGTTGAGGACGAAGTTAGGGGCCAGATCATGGAAATCCAGGCCGTAGTAGAACATGAGCCCCCAGACAAATGGATGCAGAGGGAAGCCCAGTCCGTGGAGGAAATGGGGGAGGAATACCACCCTCTCATGGGGCCTAGGAGTGGGGATGAGCTGCCCCTTTTCGGGAAGAAGGTGCGCGATGTCGCTAGCCAGATATCCGGCCTTCCTCAGCTTTTTGATGTGTCCCTCCGTGACGGAGGAGACCATCCACTTGCCTCCCGCTCCGGACATGACTGGAGGAGGTTGAGGTGGTAGTGCGGACTTGGGCGCTGGAGCTCGAGTGTGCAAGAATGGATAGGCAAAGGGGGAAGAAGGCGTGGGTGAAAAGGTGGATCCTTATCCCCTTATATGGGTGGACGCAACTACATGTCCCCACCAGCCTGGTAAAACTCGCTTATCTCCAAGCGCCGTAATCAAAGGCACGGTTGGGTTACCCATGCCCGTATTGATGAGAATCCCGGAATAAGGGGACACGATCTCTTCTTTGACAAGACGTGCCAAGGAAACCGCCTCGCATGACGTGCTAAGGTGGGATAATGAAACGACTCAGATAAAAGCTTGGCCGTGGTGTGTCGCACTACGGAATACGTCAGCAGATTTGATTTGTGTAAATATTATTCTCTCTACGGCAATATGTGGAAAACTTATTTTGCAGAGCAAGACACTATCTTTGTGTTTAAAATTTTCTATAAAGTACTTGGAGGAGGAACCCGCCTTGCAATGCTGAAGACAATCTGCGCGCCGGACTCATCGTCATTGAAGCCTGGTTCAGGGGCTACTAAGGGAGTCCTGGATTAGGGGGTGTTCGGATAGCCGAACTATACCTTCAGCCGGACTCCTGGACTATGAAGATACAAGATTGAAGACTCCGTCCCGTGTCCGGAAGGGACTTTCCTTGGCGTGGAAGGCAAGCTTGGCGATACGGATGTTCAGATCTCCTACCACTGTAACCGAATCTATGTAACCCTAACCCTCTCCGGTGTCTATATAAACCGGAGGGTTTTAGTCCGTAGGACAACATACACATCAACAATCATACCATAGGCTAGCTTCTAGGTTTAGGCCTCTCTGATCTCGTGGTATATCTACTCTTGTACTACCCATATCATCAATATTAATCAAGCAGGACATAGGGTTTTTCCTCCATCGAGAGGGCCTGAACCTGGGTAAAACTTCATGTCCCTTGCCTCCTGTTACCATCTGGCCTAGATGCACAGTTCGGGACCCCCTACCCGAGATCCGCCGGTTTTGACACCGACAACGGCCTTCTTGACGCCATGTGAGGTATACTGCTACACCTGCATGCCTTTCGGCCTTCACAACACGGGCGCAACCTTTCAGCGGCTGATGCACATTGCCTTGGGGCAGCAGCTCGGCAGGACACAGAGGCCTACGTTGATGACATAGTGGTCAAATCTCGCGAGGCGAGGACGTTGATTCAAGACTTGGAGGAGACCTTTGTGAGTTTGCACCGGGTGAACTTGAGGCTTAACCCGGAGAAGTGCGTATTTGGCGTCCCTTCTAGCAAGCTGCTGGGGTTTCTCGTATCCCACAGAGAGATCGAGGCGAACCCGGAGAAGATCAAGGCCATCAAAGACATGAGCCCACCACAGACCCTCAAGGAGATGAAAAAGCTGGCAGGAAGGGTGATCGCATTAGGGCGTTTCATCTCTAAGCTAGGCGAGCGCGCCTTACCCTTCTTTAAGCTCATGAAGAAGAAAGGCCCCTTCGAGTGGACCCCAAAGGCCGACCAGGCCTTCCAAGACCTCAAGAAATAACTCACCAGCCCCCCGGTGATGGTGGCGCCACGGCCTCTCGAGCCCCTGGTACTCTACCTCGCCGCCACCCCGTACTCCGCCAGCGCGGCGCTGGTGGCGGTTCGGGAGGAGCGCAAAGACAAGGGTGTGCCGCGCCAAGCCAGGGCTGATGTAGCATAGGGTCAGGAAGGCACACCAGAGCCATCAGCGGCAGAAGATCAAGCTCGGCAGGGCAATGTCACAGAAACTCCTGAGGATGGCCAAGTCTCAGGAAACCCTCCACCTCAGGATATGCCAGAATCTCCGCAAGACCCGAGCCTCAACAGTGTGCTAGCCCTCACCGAGCACCCTGTGTACTTCGTCAGCACCGTACTGCGGGACGCAAGGGCATGCTACCCTATGCCGCAAAAGCTCTTGCTCGCACTCTTGGTAGCCTCGCGCAAGCTGCGGCATTACTTCCAGGGGCACCCCATCAAGGTTGTCTCATCTTACCCATTGGAGAGGGTACTCAGGAGCCCAAACTCAGCCGGAAGGGTCGCCGAATGGAACATCGAGTTGCAAGCATTCCATCTGGAGTTCAGCACCACCAGGGTCATCAAGGGAGCCGCGCTCGCCGATTTTGTGGCAGAATGGACAGATGCCCTGGCTCTCGAGGAAGGAGAAGACCGGTCCACCTCCCTAGGAAGTGAGGCACCAGACGGCTGGGTCATGTATTTTGATGGCGCCTTTGCGCACCAGGGCGTGGGGGCTGGAGCAGTGCTCATCTTGCCCACTCAGGACAAGCTTTACTACGCCGTGCAACTCTGCCTCTAGCACGGCGAGAAGATCTCCAACAATATCGCGGAATACGAAGGCCTGATAGCCGGCCTGAAGGCTGCGGCAGCTGTGGGGGTGAGGCGCCTTACCGTCAAGGGCGACTCGCAGCTCCTCGTCAACTTCTCCAATAAAGTGTACGAGCCAAAGGATGAGCACATGGAGGCCTACCTTGCGGAGGTGCGCAGAATGGAAAATCAGTTCTCAGGATTGGAGCTGCAGCACGTGCCCCAGGGAACAAACAAGGAAGCCGAAGACATCACCAAGAGAGCATCCAAGCTGCAACCGCAGGAGCCCAGCGTCTTAGAAGAGCGGCTCTTCAAGCCGTCAGCTACGCCACCTCTTTCAAGCATGACTCAGCCTCGGGAGGAGCTCCCGCAGCCCCAGGCCACGGGAGCCCCAGCTTGCGGCCCAACCTCAGGAGCTCGGCTACTCTTGGCGCTCGAGCCCGAGGAGGAGTGCTGGACCAAGCAGTTTAAGGAGTACCTGATGCACGGGACACTGCTGGAGAAGGAAGAAGATGCGGAGCGCGTGGCCCGACAGGCCACGACATACTGCATTCAATATGGCGAGTTGTACAGGAAACGACCGAACGATGTCACGTTGCGCTGCATCTCCAGCGATCAAGGGAGGGAGCTGTTGATTGACATACATGGCAGGGACTGTGGGCATCACTCATCAGCACAGACCCTCGTCGGCAAGGCCTTCCGCAGCGGATTCTATTGGCCCACAACACTCAACGATGCAGTCGAGCTAGTGAAGTCCTGCGAAGCTTGCCAATTCCACGCCAAGCAATCCATCAGCCTGCTCAGGGCCTCCAAACCATCCCGCTCACGTGGGCGTTCGCGGTCTGGGGGCTAGACATCCTTGGCCCGTTCCCACGAGCGCCAGGGGGCTACCGTTATCTCTACGTCGCCATCGACAAGTTCACCAAGTGGGCAGAAGTGGAAGCCGTCCGAACCATTCCAGCCGGCTCTGTTGTCAAGTTCATCAAGGGCCTCGTGAGCCGCTTCGGGGTCCCCAACCGCATCATCATAGATAACGGCTCACAGTTTACTAGTAACCTCTTTAAAACCTACTGTGCTAACCTTGGAACACAGATCTGCTATGCTTCGGTGGCCACCCCAGGAGAAATGGTCAGGCTGAGCGCGCCAACACTGAGGTCCTGAGGGGCCTCAAGACCAGGACCTTCAAGAAGAAGCTGGAGGCCTGCGGTAGGGGCTGGCACGACGAGCTCCAGTCCGTGTTGTGGTCCATCCGCACCACCGCTACCAAGCCAACGTGCGAGACTCCGTTCTTCCTCGTCTACGGAGCAGAAGCAGTCCTCCCTCATGAGGTCAGGCATCACTCTGCGTGGGTTCTGGCGTTCGACGAAATGCAGTAGGATGCCATGCGGGGGATGGATCTCGTGCTGGGGGAGGAACGTCGTCACGAAGCTGCATTAAGGGCGGCAAGGTACCAGCAAGCGCTGCGGCATTACCACTACCGCAACACTCGCTCCAGGACGCTTGAGACGGGTGACCTGGTCCTGAGGCGGGTCCTCTCCAGGGAAGGATTGCAAAAGCTTTCACCCATGTGGGAGGGCCCGTTCAGGGTCATCCACATCTCCAGGCCTGGCGCCGTGCGCCTGGAGACGCAAGAAGGGACACCTATCCAAAACGCCTGGAACATCCAGCACCTCCACAAGAAGGGCCCTGAGCCTGTGAAGCAAGGCCCGGAGCCTGTGAAGAAAGCCCCAGATCCTGTGAAGAAGGCCCGGTGCCTGTGAAGAATCGCCGCCCGTGACACTCTCACGTAATAATGAGTTGGGGTTGTACACGCCCTAGAGTCTGAGGAGCGTCGGCCTCAGGCCCTGGGGCTCCCTCCCACGCCTAGTGGATAGCACTTAGCTCCACGCTGGTGAGAAGACTTGAAGACTAGATTAGGTGCCGGACGCGGCTTTTCATTTGCTTTCCGTAGTTGGCTCGTTTCTCCTTAATCAAGTTTGCCTTTGGCGTTCCGTGCTGATTTGGTTCCTTCGCCTTTTACCATGTTTTTCGGCTCTGGTTTGCTCATGATCTCTCTCTCTCTCGCATACCTCGCGAGGGGGCTAGGCAGGTGCCCTCGCAAGCATTTTTCTTCTATTTGCCTTTTCGTGAGTCACCCTCGTTCGAGCCTGAGAGATGGCACATCTCTCCTAATCTGTGCCCCTCGGGTACCGTGATACAAAGCGCCAAGTCAAGGTTTGGGTGAACGGCAAATCCTCTAGCGCACCCCCTAACAAACTTATTTGCAGTTTCTGAGCAAACACGGACATCTCGTGAAGGAAAGGGCGTCCCAAATGCGCCAGGTTAAGTTATCTTTGCGCACAATAACAACACGACATGGGAATAACACGCACGTTGCATTAACCAAGAACCACAGTTCGATACACGCCCCTCTGGGCCCATATTGGTTTCATTTTCTAATGCAGGAAAAAAGGAAAAAGCTAAACAAAGTGGTGTTTCAACAATCCGCGGAGGCAGGCCCTTAGCGACGCCCCGAGGCTAGCCAGACCCCTCCTCGCGCTTCACGGAGGAGCGGCGACGAGATGACCCGCTGCCTGCTTCGAAGCAGGTGCGGCGGCTGGTCGTAGCCACCGCTGCTGGAGCTGTCACCGGAGGAAGAGCCGCCGTAGCTGGAAGAGACATGGTCGCCGCCGAGGGCAGGCTCTCCCTCATCCTCGTCGCGACCGTCACCAAGGCCGAGCACCTCCTCACCGTCGTTCGTCTCGGGGCAGCACCCGGCGCAGCGACCATCTTCCCCAAACACCCTCACATAGAGCGTCGACCCACAGTCATACTTGAAGTGGAGCGTGCACCGCCTGCCCAGGACGCATGCGTGGGCGAACGTCTGCCAACCGCGGGCCAGGGCTATGTTGCCTGCGGCGGAAGTCTTGACCGCGACCCAGGAGGCCTTGCTACAGCAACCATTCGCCTACAACGAGAGCCCGCCTGGACCAGGGGCCGTCAGCTCATCGACAAGGAAGCGCGGAAGCTGGAGCCAGTTGCCGGCCTGGTTCTCTGGCCAGACAATGAACTCCGGCGACACCTCTGCTGAGTGGAAGCGCGGGTGGGGAGGTTGCGCCACGATCGCGCGCCTCCCCTCGTCAGCTGGACCGCCATGGTTGGGATGGTCCCCTCCGCGTGCCGCGGTGCCGCCACAACGGTGGGTCATGGCGGGGGTCGCAGCGTGCTTGCACGGACGGCCGCGACCACGCTTGGGCGCCGGGGAACCGGGGCCCTCGCGAGGGGCCTTCCCCTTTTCGGCGGCAGAGAACTTCCTTCATGGTGCCATCGGAGGCACTGCAAGCAATGAAGCAAAGAAGAAGCGAGCAAGCGAGGAAGCGATGGGCAACGGGGGCTCCGCCTCCTCCCCATTTATAGCAAGAGAAGGCCAACCGGCACCTCCCACGATCGCAGGTAATGATGGTTTCCCTTGCATGTCGCAGGGACTTGTCAAGTCGTGCTGTTGCCGAGGCAACATGGGGAAGCGGAGACGCCCATGTCCAATCAACCGCCACGCGTCGACCAAGGCCACAGTCTTTTGGGGCCCGCGATGCTCTGGACATGACCCTTGGCTTCGCCGCAAAGCCAAGCCCGAGCGCACCTTGGGCCCGGGGGCTACTGTCGGCGTTCTGGGAATGGGGGTCCCCAGACCTGCCTGCCTGCGGCCCATGGTGTGGCTGAGCAGCAGGCCGTACGACCCATCTTCACCAACAAGGCACCCAAGACCCTCGCAAGGGCCCAAGCCTCACGAGGCGGACGACACAAGACCTCCTCCTGAGTGGCCAAGTCAGGCAGGCTCGCGAGGGGCAGACATATCAAGGCGAGGCGAACCTCATGAGGCTCTCGTGACGTGAGCCATGACAGTCGACACCAGGCGGGCGCCAGCGCGCGCAGCGTCCTTGTTTGCTCTTTGGTGCAAAGGAGGTAAGCGCAGTCGCGGAGTACCGAAGCCTCAGGCAAAGGTTGCCATTTCGGTGCAACAAGACCAAGACCAGGAGGACTGCGAGACGGAGGTCATCGTGGAGCTCAAGACGGCGTCACCCTAGATCCTTTCACAGGCAGAGACTACCTTTTGTCAGGCTAGCTTGTACTAGCTGTCCCCCTTCAAATTAGCCCGCCATTGTTGGCTCCCTTCCCGCTCAATATTTGGGAAGAGGACCAGGGCCTCTATAAATAGGACTAGCCACCACCATAGGCGGGGTGGCTCTCATATCATCTTAGCTCAAGGGAATCTACACACCACAAGTTCATGCGCACAAGAACACCTCAATCTCAGGAGGCTGTTCTTCCCTTGTACTATTCATCATCAGCCCATGAGGCAATCCACCACCACCACACTGGAGTAGGGTATTACACCACAACGGTGGCCCAAACCATTATAAACCCTGTGTCTTTCTGTGTTGTGAGTTCGTCGAGTTCGTCCTCAAGATCTTAGCGAGCTAGAGCATAGATCGGTAGGAGGGAAAGACTTCGCGCGCACCCCAATGTTCGAACCTTAAGGGTTAGCCGGAACCCCACATTCGACAGTGTCTAACTAAAGAACTAAACAATCTTAAGTTAGCTCATGAAACTACCTTAGAGGATCATCGAGAGCTTTTAAAGACTCATGAGAAGCTATGCTTTGAAAATCTCAATCTAGAGCAAGAGCATGAGTTCTTAAAAGCAATCAATGATTATCTTCGTAAGAAAAGTTCTTCTTACATTGTCAAGCGTTTACTCTTGTCTACTTACATGCCACAAGTAAAGTCTAGCAACAACAGCAAGAAAGATTCTTCCTCTAGTAGTAACAATAATCATGTTAAATCCAATATTGTTGCTTCTAGTAGTTCTCTTGATTCCACTAATGATTCTCTTAGCCAAGTTACACTTGAGAAAGAAAATAGCTTATTGAAGGGAATTATAGAGAAAGGTGTTTACAAGAGCCTTGCCAGAAGTAAGCAATTTGAGGAAATTGTAGTGAAGTAAGGAAGGCACCGGAAGAATCAAGGTGTTGGTTTTAAATGCAAGTTCAATGCCAATGGAGTTGAGTGGGAAGAAGATCAATAGCCCAAGACAAAGTTTGTTCCTCAACAAGAGAAGTATGACCCCACTTCCTTCAAGGGACACAAGCTCAAGATGATCTTCCACCACAAGACCACAAGCTAAAAGGCAAGGACAAGCTTCAAGAGGAGATTGATGCATTTGAAGAAGCTCCTAAGGCCTTGGTCAACTGGGTTCCCAAGACTACATCAAGTTCTACTTCATCAAGTACGACTACAACTCCAAGGATTCCCATCAAGATGATGTGGATCCCAAAGAAGAAGAACTAAAGAGTTCTTGAGGGTGACTCCGCCAACATACTTCACTCATATTAATTTTGGCAAGGACAAGTGCAATAACCTTTCACATCTTGCACTAAGTTCAAGCAGTCACAAACACTCTTGTTGGTAAGATAAGGGACAAGGTAACCTAATGCTTTCATGCATAACATAATGTGTGAATTTCACTCTATGTCTATGGATATCCTTGTGTGTTCCTTGTGGGACTAACCCATGTAGGTATTGAAATTGCAACTCACTCCAATGGATTGCTCCAAATGATCTACAACAACATTGAGCATCTACATCTTCAACACCTACCTGAAGTCATCATTGAAAAAACCCAAGGTTAGTTCATCGCTCTTAGGGGGGATATCACATCTAGCTGGCTTTACTCTAAAAATTTAGCGAAAGTAACCCTAATGGTGTGAACACAACAATGCTTTATGTAAAAGTGGTAACCCCACTTGTGCTTAAACAATGAGTATGACCTACGATCAAATGTTCTCATTTGACTCCTCAGTCAATATACTCATATATAGATGACCTAGTTATCGCCAATTCCTTGATAGATGCTAGAGTGTTTGTGCATGCTTTGCCACATGTTTCATTTGCTATCTTATTGTGTGAGCATGTTGGTTGCATATTTTTATCATTCGAGGAAATCCATTTGTTGCTTTGATTGTTTGGCTTTTCTTTTTGCCAAAAGGATGGACAAGAATGCCTAAGAACTCCCTCTAGCTATTTATGTTTTTCTCGTCTCAAACTCTATTCATGCTACGTCACAAAGTTTGATCAAGTCGAATTCGGACCCTCCGGGTGAGGAGCACTCGGAGCCACTGATCCGTTAAGGGCTTAACATCCAAAACCTCTCAATGACATCTCAGTCTGACTAATTCATTCTATCCGGTCTCATCGAATTCATTGGGTTGATCTAGGTTTTCACCTTGGTGCAACCGATTAGAACTGTTCGGTCTCACCGAGTTGGAGCAACCACTTCCGATTCTGCATCTCGGTGCCACCGAGTCATCCCACTCGGTCACACCGACAGTGACTGGGTATATATATCCGCTGTTGAAATTTTGGAAATTACTCCAAAATCTTCGTCTGCGCCTCCCAGCTCTGCCACCCCCTTGGTCTCCGGATCATCGTCGTCGTCGCCCGCGACCTCCTGCCGCTGGTCTCCGCCGCCGTCAACGGGATTCTTTGTCGCCGTTGTCGCCGTAACGGGTTCGCCAAGTTAGGGTATGAACTCGACTCCTTGTGCAATCTTTAACTCCGATTCTTGCACTAAGGACAGTGCCATGATTCTTGCCACGATTGAAATAGTTCTATCCAACCAAAACATCCTCTAGATTAGTTTTAATCCAAAAACTTATGGTTAGGTTTCCGCCGAACTCGTCTCGGGCCGACCGATTTGGAGAATTCGGTCTCACCGATTTGGCCCGGGCCATTGCACATGCACTACTCGGTCTGACCGAAGTGTACAAATCGGTGTGACCGAGTTTACTTTCTCAGTGAAACCCTAGCATCCCGGAGTCACCTAACTGTGTCTCGGTCTGACCGATCTCACATGTTTAGACTCTAAAGTTGCTTCGGTGTCACCGAGTTTGTCATATCAGTAGCTCCGAAATGCTTTTTGTAGAAATATAAAATTAAGTTTTTGAGTCATTCCTCTAGCAAAAATTGTTGTACTTTGTGATTCTCATCTACTCTATCTCTACCCATCTATTCACAGGGTCAGTTTCAGCCATGTCAGACCAGAGTGACAGCCAAAACAGGTCAGAGGAGCACCAGAATCTCAGTGAGGGCACTAGTCCCTCAAACAACAATACCAAAGAGATCAACAAGGAATATCTCAGCTGCAAGTTGATGGGAGATGCTATCAAGCCCCAGACTTGATAGTATCTCCCATCAACTTCTGAGATTTCTAAGCTGGTGCAGCATCTTCTTCGTCTTCTTCCTCATCAGATTCTTCCATCCTATTCGCTATCAAGCCCAAGTTGATTGGAGATGCTATCAAGCCCAAGACTACCCCAAGCAATCCTCACAAGATCAAGCTCCAAAGCCAACAATACCAAAGAGATCAAAAAGGAATATCTCAGCTGCAGAGAAGAATAAGGCCCAGTGCCTGAGGTTTAAGAAGAGGAAGAGCCCCAAGTGCTCAGGAAGCTCAAGCCTAAGATTCCTGACCATGATGACAACCATCCTTTTGCAGAAAACATGAAATTGAGGAAAGATGCAGGTCTCAGACTATGGAGGCCGACAGACCCATATGCAACAAGGTGAAGGACTGTTGTGGATTAGGGGTTTCACACCAAGGAGCAACAGGACTTCTATGAGACGGTTCTCCTAGATAAGAAGCCCATAATCAGTGACATGAGATGGGTCGACTGGTCATTCATTGATGATAATGCAGACTACTTCGCTGGAGTTCATGAGAGCTTCAGAATGAATGGTGTGGACATATTTGTTGGTCAGAAGCTAACTAAATGGAATGATGAGATGGTGATGCAATTCTATTCCACTGCCCATTTTTACCCAGAAGGCAAGATAGTATGGATGACTGAGGGTACTAGGTACCAATCCTCCATTGCTGAGTGGGCCGAGCTTATCAATGCCCCTGCAGAAGCTGAAGAAGACACTGATGTCTATGCAAAGCCGAGGATAGGTCACAACTCCATGGCACATATGTACAAGGAGATACCTGATGATGCCCTGGAGACCCACAAATTTCGCTCCATTTACTATCTGTTGTCAGGGCTGCCAACCATCAACACCATATTGAGGCATACTCTTTTTCCCAAGTCTAGAGATGACAGGATGATCAGAGGGCACTCAATCAACTTGCTACACATGTTTGATGTGCCAGAGAAGTTCAAGGTGATGACCTTGATTGTTGAAATGATCAAGAGGACTGCAGCAGATAAGAAGAGGTCATGTGGATATGCCCCACACATTCAGATGCTCATCAACTCCAAGATGAGCATAGGCACATATCTGCTAGACAGAGAGAACCTTCACCTGAGGCCAGACTTCAGGACAATGTAGTTTTCATGGATGCCTCACATCCTACATCCGTAGAGGCTTAGGAGAAGAGAGAGAAGGCAAAGGCAGCAAAGATTTCCAAGATGCCAGATGCCTCAACTGCAAATCTCAAGACCAAGCAGTATTAGATCAACTATCTGCTTGAAGCAACAGTAAGAATTGAGAAAGGACTAACCACCCTGACTCAAAATCAAGAAAGTCTTGAGAGAATCATTGAAACAAAATTTTATGATCTAAACTTGAAGGTCACAGAGATTTACACTGCAGTTGAGCAACTTCAAGAAGAAGCAAAGGATAGGAGGGGAAGAAATACCACAAAGGCATATCAGAGAGTGCCTAGAGCACAAAGGTATGCAGCTGTGCCAGTCAGTGACACAAGAGCTACAACTTCAGCACCTGCAGCCACTGCCTCAGTTGCCCCTCCAGTTGCAACTCCTCCAGCTCCTCAGACATCATCGGAAGCTTTTGCAGATGATGTCCTCTCCATGCCATCTTCGCACCCCGGAGCTCCCGGAGATCATGTTTAGAGTGCCGCATAGCACTATGCATTTTCAAGCTTTTGGGGAACTTGTTGCCAAAGGGGGGAAAGTGTATAGATCATAGGCTTCGAGAGAGGGAGAGAGAGTGTTTTGCTTTTATTTGCCTCTCTTGCTACTTATTCGATTGTGTGTTTGCTACATTATTTGTGCTTGTGTGTGAGATACTCTTATGATCATGTGATTGATCATATTATGCTTTAATGTGTGCTTGGATGATGATATCTTATTACTTGTGTATGATCAATCATGTTTGCCTTGGTGATGAGTGCATGCTATTTATACTCTATCATTTTGAGCGCTCCACCAAGATGTATGTGACATGGAAGAGTAAACCATGATCCTAATCGATTGTGCATTTGCATTCAAAAGCAAATTTTAAATAATGCACAAATTTAGGGGGAGCTCTTTCTTATCACATACTTCTCAAAGCGACAATATATTTCATTCATATTATCATTTGTCGAAGCTTTGCTTTATATGTTGCCATCAATTACCAAAAAGGGGGAGATTGAAAGTGCAACTAATCCCTGGGTGGTTTTGGTAATTCATAACAACATATAGCTCATTGAACGAATCTCCATTCAAGATGATTATTTTAGAAAGTTCAATGATTGGCATGGCATGGACTACAGATGTGGACCCCTCAAAATGCTAAGGACAAATATTGGCAAAAGCTCAAGACTCTTCATTTCTATTTTAGTGATCCAATATCACATTGAGTCCATAGGAAAAGCCAATACTATTAAAAGGGGATGAGGTGTTGCTTAATGGTCTACTTTCTCAAAATACTTAGTGATATGCTCCAAAGCCCTCAACCACTTCCTCAAATCCAAATATGTCCAAAACCTAAAGTCAAACTCGGCCCCACCGATTTGATCCATCCGGCGCCACCGAGTTTAGTTGACATAGCCATAGCCAAAAACCCTAATCGGTTCAGTCTCACCGATAGGGATTTCGGTCTCACCGAGATGTGATTGCAAACTCTGTGTTTCCCATCGTAACGTTGCGGTCTCACCAAAATGAGCGATCGGTCCCACCAAGTTCGCAATGCAAACTCTCTATTTCCCTTTCATAACATTCTGGTATCACCGAAAGGAGCGATCGGTCCCACCGAGTTTTCCTGACCAACTCTCTGTTTGCTTATTGCTGAAATCGATCTCACCGGGTTCATGCAATTGGTCAAACCGAGATGAGGTTTTGCCCTAACCCTAGCACGTCAGTCCCACCGAGTTGATCATGTCGGTCCCACTGAGAATCATAACGTTCACATTTTGAACTGAATCGGTCTCACTGAGTTTACCTATTCGGTCTGACCGAGTCAGGTCAAATGTGTGTAACGGTTAGATTTTGTGTGGAGGCTATATATACCCCTCCACCCCCTTCTCTATTAAAGAGAGAGCCATTAGAACGTGCCTACACTTCCACTACTCATTTTTCTGAGAGAGGACCACCTAATCAAGTGTTGAGACCAAGACATTCCAATCCAACTGACAGTGTCCTAGACTAGGGGTACTCACCATGTTGTCTCCCAACCGGTTGGATCAGGCCGAGGACCCCCATGGCATTTCACTTATGGGCCACTTCGAGCAGCCCATGTCCCATACAAGGAGGATTCCACAAGACTTGGTGCCCAAGACAAGGACTCCTCTAAACCCTAGGCCTCTGGTGTGTTATATAAACCAAGGCCAGGCTAGTCAATATAACATCTAATATTCATTAGAACAATCTCGTGGTATACACATGTACTCTGTACTATCCCCCCATATGAATACAATCAAAAGCAGGACATAGGGTTTTACCTCCATCAAGAGGGCCTGAACCTGGGTAAAACCTGTGTCCATGTTACCATCACTCCAAGATGCCTAGCTTAGGACCCCTACTACGAGATATGCCAGATTTCACACCGACATTGGTGCTTTCATTGAGAGCCTATTAGGTGATTGTCACGGATCGATGGATAATCAGGTGATATTTTTCTGGTCAGACCTATTCTGTACTAGTTTGTTTTTGTGTGAATCATTGCCGGTTTTCGAGCTTTGTTCGCATATTAGATTGAGATCAAGGTCTAAAAATTCGCTACCAGCAGATGCCCTGGTATCCGGCACTCTACCTCGGTTTTGGTATTGGTAGACGGTGTCATCTGATCAAAGATCAACTGGCAGCTGGCCTCGTTGTCGTATTGTCGGAGTAAATAGCCATGGGTAGCCTAGCCGGCTTCCCCTGGCCCTTCTGAAAAAATTACGAGCCCGTCCGGCTCTCAAGAATCCAAGACATGGAGCCACCTTCCCCTTGCTGGCTGCCATCCAGGCCGGCTTTCAGAAGGCGGCCCGACTTTAGCCCTCATGAAGAACGCCACGGGAGGGCCGACTTCGGGAAGCCGGCCATGAGAAGGCCGACTCCAAGAAGCCGGCTCCCATAATGCGGTCGAGACCGTACCCTCAAAGTTTGCACCCACATAACAGAGGTGCGACGGGGCGTGGCTATAGTAAAGCCTGCCACCCCCGAATCCCGGAGCACGCCTGGCACAGTGCGCCGTACGGAGTAGCCATGACCCGTCCGGCGCGGCACTGTTGCCACGTTGACCCTGATGTCACCCACGACGGGCCGCCAGCGTGGCCCACAGATGGTGGACCCCTTCGGGCAGAGAGACGCCCGAAGGCGGCCATGCCTCCAACTAGTCGGCCCAAGACAGAGCCGGCTCCCCGTAGCCGGCTTGCCACCTCCCTCGAAGGAGACGCCCCATTAAGGAGACAAGACGCGGTGAGGCTACAGCGATCGCCCGGCGGGCGGCGGCACTGTAGCCGCGCCCACCATGACGAAGCCCACGTCACCAAGATGGAGCCACAGTAACCAGCCGCCGACCAGGCCCTGGACAGTGGGGCCTACCTGTCGACCAAGGGGCCGGCAGCCGGCGGGACCCACCAGTCGGCGAGCCCCAGCAGCCGGCGCAGAAGCCGGCGAGCGCAGTCACAGACGGCTGGGCCCCGCGCCCAGTCGGATTACCATTGTACCCCCGGGGAGTAGGCCTATATAAACCCCCCGGGGCACCCATGCAAAGGGTTCGACCCCCTACTAATCCTAGACACCACACAAGGAGAAGAAGCAGGCTGGCCATGCCCTTCTTCCTCCTCCCACAAAACAGCTCAAGGAGCATTGTGTAGCTACTTGTTCATCTAGTGATCATGCGGAGACCCCGCAGAGCAGCAATAGGGGTGTTATCTCCACGAAGAGCCCCGAAGCTGGGTAAGATCCGCCGGCGTGCATGTCTTCGCCTTATCCCGTTTCCAGGCACCGGCGATGTCTTACTGGCTCCCACAATGATAAGCCACCCGTTGGCAAATGTCGCACCTACCACCCGACACGTATGTAGCGTTGGATCATAGAGCCGAGGAGAAACCCTTGAACGGGCAGCGGCCATCCAGGGAGATTCAATTCTTTCTTATTTCTTTATTCGTTATTTAATTATATTAGACATGGAGCTTTTGTTTTGAAGCAGTCTGATTTGCTGCCGCTGAGAGGAACCGCTGGATGACCATGAAGTTGATCCCTCCATAGAAACTCTAGTGTTGACTCCAAATACTTTATAGACGTCCGCTCCGCTGCATGATAAAAGCGGCCAAAGAAATGCCTGCACAAGTCTTCGGATTTGACCGTCGCTCCTCCTTCACGAGAAGCACTAATACCTGTACCTTGGGATCAATGGATCATCAACGATGGGCTGCACATGTCTGGGAGAATTTTTTCCTAATTATTTTATTCAGCACGTATTTGGCTCCTAGTTCTCTACTACTTTCTACCAAAAAGTGGGTAGACCAAGTATACTACTAACCAATTTGATACTACTAACTTTGCAGCAGAGTACCCAAGATTGTAGCGACCCGACCCAAACTGGATCGA
This sequence comes from Triticum urartu, assembly GCF_056163025.1. NCBI lineage: Eukaryota > Viridiplantae > Streptophyta > Magnoliopsida > Poales > Poaceae > Triticum > Triticum urartu. The sequence goes on along the minus strand of NC_141873.1, from coordinate 273,398,385 downwards.
AGTCTCTATGCTTAAGTGTCATCCCTGGATCGGTATGCGGACACACACAGTACTCGAGGAATTATAACAGAGTTCAATAACACTTTACTATATCGAGGTTCTCAAAAGAGTATGTATTACAATAATATGGCCAAAGGCCATCTAAATAAAAATAACTGCGGAAGCTTCAAAGGTGAATGAGTCCATCCAACTCCACGGCAAACTGAGTGCAGAACAATGACCTATCGCACCTTCAATCTTCGTCGGAAAAGTCTGCAACATGAGACGTTGCAGCCATGTAGGTCGGCACATGGAATATGCTGGCAATTTCACACCATAGAATAATAATAAATGAAAAGACTATCTCTATATGCAAATTTAGCTCGTGGAGGCTCTAAGTTTTAATTTGCATGAAGCTAATTTTACCCTACAACAAAGGAATGATTTTTTACTACTAAATTAAAATGCCATTATTGAGAAGGTTCCTCCAACTCAATCCCAAAATTCCCAAGTTATTAGTAACCTAATAATTTCCTTAAAAAGAGTGATGAGATCAACCAATAATTCCCTTCTAGATACTCAAGTTGTCCATAACTGGGGACACGGCTAATCATGATTAGTTTGTACACTCTGCAGAGGTTTGCGCACTTTTCCCCACAAGACTCGACAACCTCCATGATCGGAAGATCGAGACATAGCCTTTCTGAAGTATTTCCTCCAAACCCTGGGAAGACCGGTATACCTACTTTCCCCTACATCAGCTAGTCTACCACGGAAAGAGGTCACACAACTTACTCAACTATGCCAGAGCCCATAATGGCTTGTGGCTGCACACGGAAGTTTCTAGGCAAGAAATATCTTATGATCCCTTTGAGCCTGGGTGGCGGACCTGTAAGTGCATCTAGTGCCACCCCTAGTTGGTTTTGGAGTATTGACGACAAACCTAGTTGAGGGACTAATGTGTTTGTGAGAATTGCAGGATAACACAGGTAGAAGTCCCTCATTGATTCGGTTTTCCTACCAGAGATGACGCCTAAAAATGTATGAAGACATTGAAGTCAAAGGTGGTATATGAAGATATTCACATTGAAGACTATGACAAGAGAAGACACCAGATGAAGCCTATGGAGCTCGAAGACTTAGATCTTTTGTAGTTCTCTTTCTTCTGTGTTGAGTCATAGGAACCACCATACTGTTAAGTGGGGTCCAAGAGAACCAGTCATAATGACTGAAGTGATGCTTAAACAAAACATATGTCTTCAAGTGAAGACTTTGAGAGTGAATCTTGTCTAGAGTCGGGCAAGTCAGCTTTGCTTGAAGCCCAAGTAAAGTTGCCGTGTGAGTTTGAAATCTGACTGTTCGAACACATGTCAGTTCCTTAGTGACCCAGGGTCATTTCGGACAAATCAGGTCGGGTTGCCAAGTGGCTATAAATAGCCCACCCCCTACAACCATAAACGGTTGGCTGCTCAGATTCAGAGTACGGCTTTTGTCGTTTGAGAGCAACCCACCTCGAAGACTTTGAGAGAGAATTCCTTGTGAGGATAAAGCCCTAACCACCCAGAGCCAAAGAGAATTAGGCATCACTTAAGTCTTCTTGTTTGTGTGATCTGAAGACTTATTACACTTGAGGACTGTGCATCCTCCAGCCGGTTAGGCGTCGCGTTCTGAGCATCCAAGAGACATTGTGGATTGCCGGTGAACGATGTCTGTGAAGGTTTGGGAGTCTACCTTGAAGACTTACCAGAGTGATTGGGTGAGGTCTGTGTGACCTTAGCTCCAGGGGAATATGGTGAAGACTGGGTGTCCTGGGCTGCGTGTTCAGGACTGGGTGTCCGGGACTGTGTGTCCTAAGGTTTAAATACCTAGCCGCCCTAACCAGACGTACAGTTGTCATAGCAACTGGAACTGGTCCAACAAATCATTGTCTTCAGCGAGTCACTGGTTTCATCTTCCCTTCCCTTTACTTACTGTTACTCCTTGTGAAGTCATTGTATGTTCGCACTATCTTTTGTCTTCACTGAGTGACTGCGTGTTCTGTGTGGCTTCACAATATCTTCCTACCTGATCCTTACTACATTGCTGCTATTAGTCATTGTGCTTTCACTCTATAGAATACATGACTATGGCTTTCCTAGTGTAGTCTACCTTCCGCCGCAGGGTAATAGGTTTATTTCTATCGTTTGTCTTCATAACTTCCACGTTTTGAAGACTTTCATAAAAATCACCTATTCACCCCCCTCTAGTCGATATAACGCACTTTCAATTGGTATCAGAGCAAGGTGCTCCCTTGTTCTGTGTGATTCGGTTTAACCACCTGGAGTTTTAGCTATGTCGACTGCAGGGATAACTAAAGTCTCCACTGCGTGCCCTGTCTTCAATGGAACTGAATATCCCTACTGGAAGAATAAGATGCGCATGCATCTTGAAGCCATTGACGTCGACCTATGGTATGTCGTCAAGAACGGCGTTCCCAAGGCTGGAGAAGGTGTCACTGCTGCTGATGTCAAGAAGGTCGTTCAACTGGACTCTACTGCCAAGAATATCATCTGTGGTCATCTGACCAAAGGACAGTATGGCCGTGTGAGTGCTTTGGAAACATCTAAGCTGGTCTGGGACTGGCTCTCCAAGGTCAATGAAGGCGTCTCAACCCAGAGAGATCAGAGAATCAGTGTCCTTCGCAACCTCTTCAACCGCTTCAAGCGAAATGACAATGAGAATGTCCAGCTCACATTTGACCGACTCACTGACATCACAAATGAGCTTCAAGCCCTCGGCGCTACTGAGATCACCAAACATGAAGTCGTCAAGACACTACTGAGATCACTTGATAGTTCGTTTGACACCCTAGCCCTGATGATTCAAGAACGTCCTGATTTCAACACACTTGATCCGTCTGACATACTTGAGAGGCTCAACACACATGAGTTTCAGCTTTCTGAGAAAAGAGATATCTACGGTCCAAACTATGGGCGAACTCGTGCCTTGAAGGCAAAAGCTGTCTCCTCATCTGAAGAAGAATCTGACAGCAGTTCGGATGATCCTGAAGACATTGGAAGGGAACTTGCTATGCTTGTGAAGAAGTTCCAAAAATTCACCAAGAAGAAAGGTTTCAGAAAGTCTTCCTGATCAAGCTCAAGGAATGATGAAGCTTCTGCTCACGACTACAAGAAGAAAACATGTCACAAGTGCAAGAAACCTGGCCACTTCATCTCTGAGTGTCCATAGTGGGACAATGAGAACAAAAATAAGAAGAAGAGCAAGGAATATGACTCTGACGACAAGAAGAAGAATAAATACTCAAAGTCTTCTTCCAAGTCTTCCTCAAAGTCTTCATCACACAAGAAGAGCTCATCTGGCAAGGCACGTGCGTTTGTTGGCAAGGAAATGGATTCAGAGGAGGAGTCCACTTCTGAGGAGGCGGAAGTGGAGTCTGAGGAGGAGTCCGATTCAGGCGTCGCAAGTCTGGCTACAGCATACGTTGCCAAGTCCATCTTCAACACTGAAGACAATGACTTCATCACCGACACCGATGCAAATGACAAGGACTACTCCGCTTCTACCTACTGCTTCATGGCACGCGGTGCCAAGGTAAACACACGCACTACTCACTATCAAACATCTAGTGACGATGACTCTGATTGTGGTTCAAAACCCAGCTACAAAACACTTGCTAAAATTGCAACTGAACAACAGAAAGCTATGGAACATATTCAAAAACTGTTAGACAGAAGCGATGATCTGTTAGGTGCTGAAATGACTCGATCTGAATCCTTAATTGAAGACATAAAAAATCTTCAAGTTAAGTATGAGGAACTTGAAAGTCGTCATGAAACTCTCTCAACAACTCATGAAAAGCTTTCCTATGATTATCTTCAAAGGAAGAAAGATCTTGAGAAATTGAGAGCGGCTCATGAAGATCTTCAAAAGGAAAACGAGTCACTTCGCGCCGAACAGATCAGCTCCGCTCAGGAAGGATTTGAACCACCATGTCTTAAATGCATTGAGCGTGATAATGCTACTACTGTTGCTGAATGTTCTACTGCTGCTACTGTTGCAATATCTTCAACTGTTGATGTGGGAACTAACCCCTCTGCTGAGGATTCCACTGCTATTGCTGATGAGAATGCTAGGTTGAAGACATTGCTTGAAACAGGGATGTACAAAAGTCTTAAAGGGCATCAGACACTATGTGATGTCCTCAAAAAGAAGATTTTGAACCGAAACCCGAGGAAAGAGGGTGTTGGGTTCGTAAGGAAAATGAATGCTGATGGCTCTTACTGGAAACCTGAGCAGTACCCCAAAACCACATGGGTTTCTGCAAAGGAATTTTCAGCAGATCCATCCACTCTATCTGGGTTCACTTGTGCTAACCCCATTGTCATTGATGAATCCTTTGATGCAAACTATAAACTGTTTAAGAATCAGAATGGTGAAGTGTTTGCCAGGTACATTGGTACTAACTGCAGGAATGGACCGCCTATGAAGAAGATCTGGGTTCCGAAAAGGTGTCTGGAGAATCTTCCTGTGAATGTCATCATGACACCTCACGTGAAGAAGACAAACCTCAGACCAAAGGCTTCATACGGTCCAAAGGCTTCATACAGACAGAGGACTCACCTGAGTCGCACTAACGCAAATGTTTTGCAGGGAAACCATACTCAGGCATATGAATATGAGAGCGGTTCATCAAACCGCCATGTTCATAAGACCAAGAACTATTCTGCTTATTCTTATGAGTACTATTGTCCGCCTGCAAGACTGTTTGCTAGGGCTCCAAAGCCAAAGTTCTCAGATGCTGCACTTAGACTTATTGCTTCTAAGCCACCCTTGAAGATGTGGGTGGCTAAGAAAGCTTAACTCTCTTTTGCAGGGAAAGGTCTCCAGCAGAAAACCAAAATCGTCTGACGCTATTGCTGGGGACCTTAAACATCTTGTAGGGCGCAAGATCAAATGCCCGAATGGTCTTACTATGTACTTCGTTCCTGAATCGCTTGCTACTCCCCCTATTAGTCCTCATCTGGATCTAAGCTTTCATAACCCACTGGTTCGTCAAATGTTTTTGCTTCACAATGCTCTTCGTGAAGCCTATCCCCCTAACTGCACTGTAGGGTACGACACCAGCGTCTTCAGAATGGATTATTGATAGTGGGTGTACAAATCACATGACTGGCAAAAGAAGCCTTCTTATGGACTCAACCTTACGTCCATCCGACAAGAGCCACATCACATTTGCTGACATTGGTAAAAGTAAGGTATTGGGTCTAGGTAGAGTTGCAATCTCAAGGGATCCACACATGGATAAAGTCATGCTTGTTGAATCCCTTGGCTTCAACTTAATGTCTGTCTCAATGCTTTGCGATTAAACATGATCATAATATTTGGAAAATATCGTTGCCTTGTTCTAATGGAATCTGACAAGTCTCTAGTATTTGAAGGGTATCAAAAAGATGATTTGTACGTGGTAGATTTCTCAGCAGGACCACATCTTGCCGTATGTCTTCTAGCAAAAGCTTCAGAATGCTGGCTCTGGCATCGGAGGCTTGGGCATGCTGGCATGAGGAACCTCCACACCCTGGCAAAGAAGAAGCATCTCATAGGCATCGAGGGCGTCAAGTTCAAGAAAGATCACTTATGCGGTGCCTGTGAGGCAGGAAAGATGACGAGGGCCAAACATCCCTCGAAGACAATCATGACCACTACTCGACCCTTCAAACTGCTTCACATGGATCTTTTCGGTCCCACTCATTACTCAACTCTTACTACTACTGCTTGTCTCTATGGCTTTCTCATTGTTGATGATTATTCTAGATATACTTGGGTGCACATAATCCTTTACAAGACTGAAGTGCAGGATGTCTTCAGACGCTTCGCCAATCGAGCAATGAACAACTATGGCGCCAAGATAAAGCATATCAGAAGTGACAATGGCACTGAATTCAAGAACACTGGCCTTGATACATATCTTGATACCTTGGGCATCACACATGAATTCTCAGCCCCGTACACGCCACAGCAGAATGGGGTCGTCGAACGCAAGAACAGAACACTCATTAAGATGGCCAGAATGATGCTAGATGAATACAAGACTCCAAGAAAATTCTGGCCTGAAGCCATTGATACTGCATGCCATAAAATCAATCGTGTTTATCTTCACAAGCTTCTGAACAAGACATCTTATGAGCTCCTTACTGGCAAGAAGCCAAATGTCAGTTACTTTAGAGTATTTGGCGCCAGGTGCTGGATCAAGGACCCACATCACACCTCAAAGTTTGCACCAAAAGCACATGAGGGTTTTATGCTTGGATATGGAAAGGATTCGCACTCCTACAGAGTCTTCAATCTCTTTCATTACAAAGTGGTTGAAACAATGGATGTGCGGTTCGATGAGACCAACGGTTCACAAAGAGAGCAACTGCCAAATGTGCTAGATGAAGTTCCATCCAGTGAATCAATCAAGCTAATGGGAACTAGAGAAATTATACCTTCTGAAGCTCATCCTGAAGAAGAACTTATCATCTCAGCACCTGATCAACATGAAGACAATGCTCAGCCTGAAGACATTCCTTCTAACAACGACAATGATCAGCAAGAGCAAAATCTTCGCCCTATACATCCTCGCGTTGCCAATGAAGTGCAGATTGAAAGAATAATTGATAGCATCAATGCACCCGGTCCACTCACTCATTCAAGGGAAACTCAGCTAGCAAATTTCTGTGGGCACTTCGCATTCGTCTCAATAACAGAACCCAAGAAAGTTGAAGAAGCCTTCATGGAACCTGAATGGATTCAAGCTATGCAAGACGAGCTTCAACAGTTTGAGCTGAATAATGTATGGGAACTGGTCAAGTGTCCCGATCCTCGGAAGCACAACATAATAGGCACCAAATGGATATACCGCAACAAGAAAGATGAGCATGGTCAAGTTTTCAGAAACAAAGCTCGTCTCGTTGCTCAAGGATATACTCAAGTGGAAGGCATTGACTTCGATGAAACATTTGCTCCTGTGGCTAGACTTGAAGCCATACGCATACTGCTGGCCTATGCAAATCATCACAACAAACTTCTTTATCAAATGGATGTGAAGAGCGCCTTCCTCAATGGCAAGATTGAAGAAGAAGTGTATGTTGCACAACCTCTTGGCTTTGAAGATCCAAAACATCCTGACATGGTATACAAGCTCAACAAGGCACTGTATGGCCTCAAACAAGCCCCTCGGGCCTGGTATGACGCACTCAAATACTTCCTGAAGAGCAAAGGCTTCATACCTGGTTCTCTCGACCCCACTCTCTTCACGAAGACATATGATGGTGAACTGTTTGTGTGCCAAATATATGTGGATGACATTATCTTCGGCTGCACCAATCATAAGTACAGTGAAGAGTTTGGATATATGATGCAAGAGCAATATCAGATGTCTATGATGGGAGAGCTGAAGTTCTTTCTCGGTCTTCAAATACGACAGCAATGCAACGGCATCTTCATATCTCAAGAGAAGTATCTCAAAGATTGCCTGAAGAAGTTCGGTATGCAAGACTGCAAAGGCTTCACGACGCCAATGCCAGCCAAGCATCATCTGGGTCCTGACGACAATGGTAAAGAGTTTGATCAAAAGGTATACCGCTCCATGATTGGTTCTTTACTTTATCTATGTGCATCTAGGCCAGATATTATGCTTAGTGTTTGCATGTGTGCTCGATTCCAAGCGGCACCAAAGGAGTCGCATCACTTAGCTGTGAAGCGAATTCTTCGATATTTGGCTCACACCCCAAATCTAGGATTATGGTATCCAAAGGGCTCAGAGTTTGATCTGGTTGGATTCTCGGATGCTGATTATGCTGGTGACAAAGTTGATCGCAAGTCTACATCAGGCACATGTCACTTTCCGGGACAATCACTTGTATGTTGGTCTTCAAAGAAGCGGAACTGTGTATCTCTCTCCACTGCTGAATCTGAATACATTGTTGCTGGATCTTGCTGCGCTCAGCTTCTGTGGATGAAGCAAACGCTCAAGGACTATGGCATTCATCTGAAGCAAGTGCCACTCTACTGCGACAACGAAAGCGCCATCAAGATTGCCAACAACCCAGTTCAGCACTCGAAGACAAAGCACATTGAAATTCGTCATCACTTTCTCAGAGATCATGTTGTGAAGGAAGATATTGATATCATACATGTCAACACTGAAGAGAAATTGGAAGATATCTTCACCAAGCCCTTGGATGAGAAGAGATTTTGCAAGTTACGGTGTGAGCTAAATATCCTGGAATCCTCAAATGTCCTGTGACAGGCACACATCCTAACCCTTATGCATATTGATGACTTAGATGTGCAACACACGAAGTAAAGTATATCTTCAATCAATGAAGACATACATTTTAAGTGTGAATACATTAATGTGGAATTTGACTTCGGAGCGCCACAATAATTGTGCGCCGTGTCTGGGTCTAATACTTCCTATACGGTGGGTAACGCCACCACCAAATGTTCTATTTTGAAGTGTTTCACTCATGGCGTTACCTTGCTATGTCTTCACATTTGGTTTGGCTTCAATCTCAACATGTCTTCATGATTATCTTCACTATGTTGATTATATATTTATATACTAGTGTTCTGTCCTCTACAGCATTCACTTATAGCTATTTCTTCTTGTTGAATCTTTTGAACTAAGTGAATGTGATCGGACCCTAACCTCTCTATGCTATCTATCTCAAACTCTATCTCTCCAAATCATATGCATTCTATTGGAACTGTTGAATGTCTTCTCTGCGTCCTTATCAGCAGAAGATACAAAGACAAACCTTAAGTCCACTTTCAATGCTCATTCCTCCACATGAAACCTGGAGAAGTAGGAACGACCACCCGACAATCCAGGCATGCATGGGACGTGGAACAAACCCCAAAATTTTGCATGATGGCCACGTGTTCCTCAGATGCGAATCGCCAGGGGCACCTGTGTAATAACGGAGTGCCGCCCCTGTACCTATAAATACACACTTCACGGCGGTCATTATCTCTTCTTCCACTCTCGCACGAACCCTAGCGCCACCGCTAGCCCTCGACGAAGCGCTTCGCTGCCGCAACCTCTCCGACGCCATCTTCACGCCGACCGCGGACATCATCCTCTCCGCCGTCGCCGTAGGTGTCCTCCATCGCCAAGTTAGGGCACGGAAGATCAAACTGCTCGGCCTCATCTTCCACTCCGTCTAGCAGTTCTTAGTGTGGTAAATAAAACTTCCTTTTTACGGCACCGTTGATCCTATGGCTTTGTCACTTTCTACCACAAGCAGTTTCTATTCACACAAGTTAGATCTCTCTCATAGTGCATCTCATAACATGCCTAGTATATTCACTTATGCTTCACAAAGTAGTTAGATTCCTCACTTGTACTGATCTCTGGATTCGTACAAATCTGGAACCAACTCCTTATCTATGAATGAATGTCTTCGCACGATGAGGTCAATGTCTTCTAAACTGATTTATATTCAAAAACTTTTGAGAATGCATATGACCTCTTCCCCTTCCCTCGCACCTTAATGCTGTCACAGGTACATGTCCGTGGGAGAATCCCTTGGTTCTCATAGTCTACATTCATTTGCAGAATTCTTACAGCATCATATAAATTCTCCCGAAGCAAGTTCCTGTTTGTCCAGCAAGCGAAAATCTTTGAAGCCTTTGAACGTGTTGAAGCCTTTCAGTTTAAAGTTCATGGCTTCAGAGAAATCAGCAAGGAAGGGTGGCAGAAAGCATCATGGAGAAACATCTAGAGATCTGCCAGATGACCTCTCAGAACTGTACAAGACAGATCCTGAAGAGGATTACAATCAGCGCAAGACCCAAATCCAATGGATTCGAAGATATTGGGCAGAACAATGGTTCAAATACCGATTTGTAACCCAGGAATATGCTGAGAAAAATGCCATCAAGAGACCGTGGGGAGACATCCTATACAAGAATCTTCAACCCAGGTCCAGAGATGAAGCCATTGAACAAGGCTTCTATCCCTGCATGGTCCATGGGCCACAGCCTGTTGATGCACACCCATCGTCACTACTATGGTGTCGTGACGACATTCTGTTCAAGCGCAACTTCTAGTTTGCCCAGAACTCAGCGAAGCAAAACAAGAAGACATTGGGACTAGACTTCAACCCTGGTCCCTCAGCTCCAAGGGCTGATGGCACACGAGATGCAGAACCCAATGTCGTCGGTCCTTTCTACAACCTTAAAGGCCTCATCACCCATATCTTGGTTCAAGGGACTGCAGTGAATGAGCCTGCAGCTGACGCTGAATCAGATGAAGCGCCTGCAGCGCCGAAGCCAAAGAAGTTGAAGAAGCCTAAAGCTTCAAAGCCTGCCCCTTCACCAAAAAATCTCATGGGCGAAGCCACTGGCAACTGCACCTCCTGAAGACAGTGTGCAGTCCGAAGATTTATCACGCATCTCCAAGCCCCAGAAGGTCAAGATGCCTCTGCCACACACCGGCCAAGAGCTAACAGCTGCTGCCATTCTGCGCAATGATGCCATTGATCTGTCAAGTGATGAAGATCTTGCAGATGACGCTCTTGAGCAACTCATCAAGAGCAAAGAAGAAGCAGAAATCTTCAATGATCTGCCTCTCTTTGATGTAACAGTCATTCACAACTTCATTGATGAATGGTTTGACACGCCAAACATCAGCTTCGACGATCTCCAACTACCCATTGGCCTCAGTGTCGCCTTCCATGGCGCCATTGCTTCAGAGTTAGCTATCGCCCAGCGCATTGTTGAACTGAAGCAGAAGATTGACTTTGAGAAATCTCAGTTCAAGAAGCATATGGCCAAGCTCAGCGTGCAAGACGTGAAGAATTTCAAGATTATGTTGCACGAGCTCAAGGAAGCCTTTCTAAAGAAACGTGCAGAAGCTCAGGGTTCTCGTGAGCGCATGAAGGTCCTGGCTGATAGGTGTGTGCAAGCCTACAATGAGGCTGAGAAGCTCAAGGCCCTTGGGCGTCCTGGCATCGACCCCAGGATGGCTGCCAAGAAGCAGAAGAAGCCCGCTATGGCTGAACCTGAAGCACCAAGGCAGGAGGCAGATCCCCTTGTCTTCCCAACTAGCATGACTGGCCCGAAGCCAAAGGCCAGGTCAACCGCTTCAGAACTAAAGAAGACCAGGACTGCTGAGGCTGAAGCAAGGAAGAGAAAACATCCTGAAGCCTCTGCTACTGCCCCCGCCAAGAAGAAAAGAATGACCAAGAAGGAACGGGCTGCTCCCATAGAGTCCTTGATTGTTGAACCCATTTCCATGGTTCACCCCGACGCCGATCCACAAGAACGTCAACTGACTGTCCATGAGCCTGCTTTCACAGAGGCTCATGAAGCTGAAGACTTTCCAGCAGCTGATCCCCTCGCTGCTGAGGACATTGGTCACCATGACCATGTTGAAGATGATGCAGCCCTTCCTCAGCTAGAGCACCAACAGGTATCATCGCCTGTGCTCACGCACAGTGAACTCATCAGCATTGGTCGTCCACTGACACCAATAGCACAGGATGCTTCGTGGGCAGATCGTCCACAAGAGGAAGAAGACTCTGAGGCCCAGCCAACACAAACTCCACAGGCGTCGCCCGCGTTGCGTAGGCTTCGCAAAGGTCCAAGGCCTCAAGTCTCTGCGTCTGAAGCTAAAACTGCTGAAGACATTCCGGCTGCATCAGCCGATGAAGAAGAAGTACCACAAGCTGCTACTCCCCTGTCCCACCAAGAAGCAGTTCTCGAGGAGAACGTGATCGTAAGCGACCCTCCAGCTCGTCAAGTGGAGGTTGAAAATCTTGCGGCTGCCACCACCAACACCACTGAAGCCACTGACGCTGTCATGGCTGAAGCAAATGTGGAGCCCTCACCAACAAAAGCACCAGAAGTCAGCGAAGCCACTGATCCCGCTGCTTCTGTTCCTGCGTCTGCTGCTGGTCCCCAATTTGACTATCATGTTGAGCACAGGCCTTAGGTACAGAAGCCAATCCCAAGATTGCCAAGGTTCCCAGGTCCTGCATCAGCACCTGGCTCCTTCAATATCAATGGCTTCAGAGCAGACAACACATTCTTCAACAGCTCCAGGAACCCCTACTCCAGGGAAAGAATATCATCTGATCGGTTCTGGAGTTATCCGCAGCGAAGCTATTACTCATGTGTTCTTTACAACCAAGGTCGCATCTTCCCACACAAGCGCCTTGACACTGAAGCAATAGCTGGTCTGCCCTGTCTGGAAGAAGCTCTGGATTGCTTCAAAGAGGTTGGACTGCTGTCGTTCGTCACTGACCAAGAGCATTGGAATGAAGAGTTGCTGCTCCAATTCTATGCCACACTTCACATCTGCGGGTATAGCAGAGATCCGAAGACTTGGGTCCTGGAGTGGATGACAGGAAACATTCATCACGAAGCCAAAGCCTTTGGCATCATTGAGCTCACTGGTTTGCCTACTCCTGGCGATCTCTACGAGCATGGTTGTCAGCTTCATAGTGAAGCTATTGAGAGCATCTTTCAGAAGACTGAACCTAATATGAGTCAGATGCTCAGTATGATGAAGCCATTGCCCCAAGATGCTACTTATCCCATGGAGTTCTTCGTTAAAGACCTTGAGTATCTGCCAAGAACCATTTATCACATCATAAGGTGAACTCTCTGGCCAATCAAAGGACATTCTCCCCATGCCAAGCTGGAAGGTGCAATGAAGACTTTGGTCTTCTACATTCTTCATGGAAAATGCTTCAATACACGGGATTTCTTCATTCGCCAACTTGCTGCATCTGACTCTGATCTGTTTGGTTTGAAGTTCTACGCCCCTTAGGTGATGCGGCTGATCAAACTTCACTCCGCTATCTCATATCAGCCCTCGGCCCGCAACCATCGGATCTTTTTGCCTGATGTGGATATGTCTATTGAAGCCATCTATCCTGAGCCTGCCAAGGAACCTCTTAGTCTTCAGAATGCAGAGCATCAAAGTTTCACTCAGAACGTTGAAGGCGTTGAAGCCGTAACTCGTGTGTATCCTTTGGCTGGCACTACACGTGCACCGCATCCTGCTCTCACTGAAGCCACTGACAGTACAACTGCTCCACGACCCAAGAAGCGCATCGTGTTCTCAGTGACCGAGAGCTTCTTGTGGCTCTTCATCAGAAACAGGATAGGCATCATGACTGGCTGAAGCGTCAGATGCAAAGCCTCTTGGTGGATGTTAATCGCATTCGCAATCTTGCCATCAAGAATGCTTTTGTTGCCCATGAAACCTCTCGCCGCACATGGAAAGGGCTAACACTGATGTGTTCTAAAGATGATCTTCAAGAGGATGGCTTCACTGAGCGATTCAAGTTTGACTCCACACCTCCTCGACGGGCAGTGCTGTGACGAACTCCATCCCTTGAAGACTCTGAGTTCTCTTCCTCTGCTGCAACTGTGAATGCCAGAGTAATCGAGGATGAAGACGATGCTACTTCACTGCCACCTCCTTCAGCACGCTTCGACTCTGCTCCAAGCTCTTCAGCACCGCCAAACACAACCAACGACCCTGCTGCTTCACCTACTCCTCATGGGAACGAGTAGATGCTCTATGTCTTCAAACCTTTTTGGTCCTTACTGACAAAAGGGGGAGAAGCATATGAGGTTGATAGTCTTCAAGCGGGTCCATATGGGCGGGTGCTTTATATTTTGCTTCGTGCTTACAACTCTCGTTTTGCTACATTTGGTTCTTTGAGTTGTAACACTTAAACTCGATGGTCGTCTGCTACTTATTTGCCACCTTGTGTTGCGATGATAAATTCCGCATGTGCGATGATAAATTCCGCACTTAGATCATTCTGCAGACGTCCATTTTCCATTATGCATGTCATTATCTTCATATACTTTCACATGCACAGTGGATTGTCATCATAAGTTGAAGTGGATCTCCACAAGTACAACCTGCCATGTGCATTTGCATTCCAAAAGCAAATTACTTATATGCACATCTTTAGGGGGAGCCCTTGCAACTTATGAAGACAATTCCTTATCCTTTACAATTTCACAGATTATATTCCCCGTTGAAAACTTCAACTAGTTTGTCATCAATCACCAAAAAGGGGGAGATTGTAAGTGCATCTAGTGCCACCCCTAGTTGGTTCTGGAGTATTGACGACAAACCTAGTTGAGGGACTAATGTGTTTGTGAGAATTGCAGGATAACACAGGTAGAAGTCCCTCATTGATTCGGTTTTCCTACCAGAGATGACCCCTAAAAATGTATGAAGACATTGAAGTCAAAGGTGGTATATGAAGATATTCACATTGAAGACTATGACAAGAGAAGACACCACATGAAGCCTATGGAGCTCGAAGACTTAGATCTTTCGTAGTTCTCTTTCTTCTATGTTGAGTCATAGGAACCACCGTGCTGTTAAGTGGGGTCCAAGAGAACCAGTCAGAATGACTGAAGTGATGCATAAACAAAACATATGTCTTCGAGTGAAGACTTTGAGAGCGAATCTTGTCCAGAGTCGGGCAAGTCAGCTTTGCTTGAAGCCCAAGTAAAGTTGCCGTGTGAGTTTGAAATCTGACCGCTGGAACACGTGTCAGTTCCTTAGTGACCCAGGGTCATTTCGGATAAATCAGGTCGGGTTGCCAAGTGGCTATAAATAGCCCACCCCCTACAACCATAAAAGGTTGGCTGCTCAGATTCAGAGTACGGCTTTTGTCGTTTGAGAGCAACCCACCTTGAAGCCTTTGAGAGAGAATTCCTTGCGAGGATAAAGCCCTAACCACCCAGAGCCAAAGAGAATTAGGCATCACTTAAGTCTTCTTGTCTGTGTGATCTGAAGACTTATTACACTTGAGGACTGTGCATCCTCCAGCCGGTTAGGCGTCGCGTTCTGAGCATCCAAGAGACATTGTTGATTGCCGGTGAACGAAGTCTGTGAAGGTTTGGGAGACTACCTTGAAGACTTACCAGAGTGATTGGGCGAGGTCTGTGTGACCTTAGCTCAAGGGGAATACGGTGAGGACTGGGTGTCCTGAGCTGCGTGTTCAGGACTGGGTGTCCGGGACTGTGTGTCCTAAGGTTTAAATACCTAGCCGCCGTAACCAGACGTACAGTTGTCACAGCAACTGGAACTGGTCCAACAAATCGTTGTCTTCAGCGAGTCACTGGTTTCATCTTCCCTTCCCTTTATTTACTGTTACTCCTTGCGAAGTCATTGTATGTTCGCACTATCTTTTGTCTTCACTGAGTGACTGCGTGTTTTGTGTGGCTTCACAATATCTTCCTACCTGATCCTTACTACATTGGTGCTATTAGTCATTGTGCTTTCACTCTATTGAATACTTGACTATGGCTTGCCTAGTGTAGTCTACCTTCCGCTGCAGGGTAATAGGTTTATTTCTATCGTTTGTCTTCATAACTTCCACGTTTTGAAGACTTTCATAAAAATCGCCTATTCACCCCCCTCTAGTCAATATAACGCACTTTCAGGACCTAGGGTAATCACACGGGTACTCCGGGATTCCCCTTGGGCAAGCACTGGTTACTCCAGGTGCCCCAAACAATCCACCCAGATGTGTATTAAAGTTGCCACCTTATGTTGTCCCAAAGTTATTATCTCTCACAACTTGCATGGATCACACATACCAATCCCCGTCTACAAGCATGGCTAAGCAATATATGATATAATGAATATTCCCGGGGTGATCAAAAGGTCATAGGTTCCTACCACATGAACTACGTAACATAACCACATGTCCCCAAACCTACTCATGCAATATTTGAGGGTGAAACTAATGCATAGTAAAAACTGGGTATTGAAAATTATGATCAAAGTGTGAACTTGCCTTGCTGATGTTCGTTGAACTGTAAAGATTCATAGTAGCAAGCTTCGTACTCCGGATGATCTAGCGTAAGCAAGCAATAACATACATAAGCATACAAGCAAAAATCCAAAAAGAAAACAAATGAAAGACTTCGAAAAACTCCAAAACATCCAAATAAAGTTTATGTACATAACGTAAATTTTACAGTAACAAAAATAAATGATTTTGGTTTTAGCAGAAAGTACACGTTACGAGCTTCGATTTGCAAAAAGAATCACCTAAAACGGAGTTATGAAACTCGAGTTACCGCCTAACGAAGTTTGAATTCAGATCTGTTTGAATTCAAATTTTAAAATTTTCAAAAATATTTTTCATTTGGTTCTTTGGATAGAGGATATTTTTATGAAGCAGTAGGAAAAAGAATCAACTAAATCGGATCTATAGACTAAAAGATATACAAGAAACAAGAATTGATATAGAATCTGAGATTGGAAAATACTGGAAAAAGAGAAATAAATTTGGCCAGATGCCAAGTGGCACTTTCTGATTGGTTTGCTGGGTGCTCACCGGACTTGTCGCTGGAGATGAGGAAGATGGTGGATCCGGTGTGCTTCGGCGAAGGATGTGTGCGGGACGGTGTAGAGGACGATGAGGCGGATCCGAGTAGCAGTGCGACGGGATCGTTCTCGTCTCCTGGCGCGGTGGAGAAGCTGACGAAATACACGAATTCCAACGAGCAATTAGCGAGGTTAGGGAGGGGGAAAAGCTCCAGAAGGAGAGGGCTTCGGACGAGGGGTGAGAGGGGCTCCCAGGGGTGCTTTATATAGGGATTGGGGTGGTCTGGAGATGAGCTGAGCGTTGCCAACTTAATGATGTTAATGGTGGCTGTTACTTGGGCTTCCAATGGCCATTAGAGGGGGAATTAAGGCGCACTACTGAAGGGGAAAAGATAGAGGGAGGCGAGGGGAACCGATTCAGAGGGGTTTTGGAGCGAGGGAGAGGAGGGGAGGGGTGGGGCATTGGGTGGGAGTGTTGCGTACGTGCTTCCTGCTCTCGTACAGGAGGTTGAAGACGACCTCCTGCGTGAAGAAGGCTGGGCCTTCCTTGGGCCTTGGCTGCCCATGTTTTTTTTAAACGTTTTTTTACAGAAGCAAAGAAACACCGAAAATACAAATAAAAGTTAGCCTAAAAAATCCCATAAAATTCACATAGTTATATGGTCTTATATATGACCTAGTGAACTTTTATCTGTCCTAATATGCAAGTTAAAAAAATAAACATTTTTGCTAAACTAATAAAATAAATTGCAAATAAAACTCAACAAATATATTTTTGGTTCCAAATTCAATGTCCAATATTTTCTTTTCTGATTTTGGAAGAAGTCATTTTATCTTCTCTCTTTATTTTATTTTTGATATAATGGAAATGATTTTTTTGTGAAACCAAATTTGATCCAAACTCCCAACTTTGAAAAAATTCAAAATTGGTTTTTAGGGAAACTTCCAACTCTCTCTTTTGGTCCTTGAGTTGCTCAAAGTTCCTTGGATCAAAAATCAAATAAAACAAATGGGGCAAAAATGCATAAATCATGGATGCATATGAATGATCTATTATAAACATCCAAATTGAAAATTTGGATGTTACAAACCTACCCCCCTTAAGATGAATCTCGCCCTCGAGATTCTGGTTGGCTAGCAAAAAGGTGTGGGTGGTCCTGTCGGAGGTCTTCTTCTCGCTCCCAGGTGGCTTCTTCCTCGGTATGATGACTCCACTGAACCTTGCAAAACTTGATGACCTTGCTGCGGGTAACCCTGCTTGCAGTCTCGAGAATCTTGATGGGCTTCTCCTCATAGGTTAGATCACTATCCAACTGTATGGCCTCCAGTGGCACTGTATCTCTCAAAGGAATATCGGCCATCTCCGCATGGCATTTCTTCAACTGGGAAACATGAAACACATCATGAACTCCTGACAAGGCTTCTGGTAATTCCAACTTGTAGGCAACTTCACCCATGCGTTCTAAAACTCTGTACGGCCCCACAAACCATGGTGCTAACTTTCCTTTGACTCCAAATCGTTTAACTCCTCGAAGTGGCGACACACGCAGGTATGCTCTATCTCCGACTTCATAGGTTACCTCCTTGCGTTTAGTATCGGCATAACTCTTCTGTCTGGATTGGGATACCTTGAGTCTGTCGTGGATCAGCTTGACTTTCTCCTTTGAATCTCTAATTAAATCTGGTCTGAATAATTTACGGTCTCCAACTTCATCCCACATCAATGGTGTCCTGCACCTCCTTCCGTACAAAGCTTCGAAAGGGGCCATTTTCAAACTAGCTTGATAGCTGTTGTTATATGAGAACTCTGTGTAAGGCAAATTATCATCCCAACTAGATCCATAATCTAGCGCACAAGCTCTCAACATGTCCTCCAGAATCTGATTGACTCTCTCGGTCTGCCCGTCTGTCTGCGGATGAAAAGCTGTACCGAACTCCAGCCTGGTACCCAAAGTTTCATGTAAATGATGCCAAAACTTTGATGTAAATTGTGTTCCTCTATCTGATACGACGGTCCTCGGAACTCCATGCAGACATAAGATCCTGGTCATGTATATCTTTGCTAACTTAGCACTTGTATATGTGGTTTTCACAGGGATGAAGTGAGCTACCTTAGTCAAGCGATCAACCACTACCCAAATAGAATCATAGCCTGATCGGGTCCTGGGTAATCCTGTAATTAAGTCCATGCCAAGCTTGTCCCACTTCCAATCTGGTATCGGCAAAGGCTGAAGTAATCCTGCTGGTTTCTGGTGCTCTGCCTTAACCCTCTGACATACGTCACATATTGCGACATACTTGGCAATATCCTTTTTCATACCTGTCCACCAGAAACTTTCCTTCAAGTCCAAATACATCTAGGTGTTGCCCGGGTGTATTGAATAAGGCGAATCATGAGCCTCCTGAAGAATCAATTTCCTGATCTCTGGGTCATTTGGCACGTAAATACGCTACTCAAACCATAAGGTTCCATGTTCATCCTCACGAAATCCTTTTGCCTTTCCTTGGTTCATCCTTCCCTTTATCTCCGCAATACCTTTGTCTAACTTCTGGGCTTCTCGGATCTTTCCCAACAAAGTGGATTGAATTTCCATTGCGGCAACAAAACCTCATGGTACTATTTCCAATCGAAGATCTCGAATGTCATCAATTAACTCCTGAGGTAATCCTCCTGTTGTGAGGGTATTAACATAGCTCTTGCAGCTCGATGCATCTGCCACAACATTGGCCTTTC
Organism: Triticum urartu; assembly: GCF_056163025.1. Classification (NCBI taxonomy): domain Eukaryota; kingdom Viridiplantae; phylum Streptophyta; class Magnoliopsida; order Poales; family Poaceae; genus Triticum; species Triticum urartu. The sequence continues at coordinate 273,379,309 of NC_141873.1, read as the reverse complement.
CTGGGTGATAGTGCAATTTCATGTCATAATCCTTTATGAGCTCCAACCATCTTCTCTACCCGAGGTTCAACTCCTTCTACGTGAAGATGTATTTTAAACTCTTATGATCCGTGTAAACATCACAACGATTTCTGATAAGAAAATGTCTCCAGGTCTTGAGTGCGTGCACTACAGCTGCTAACTCCAAATCATGTGTGGCATAATTCCGCTCATGAGGTCGAAGCTAACATGAGGCATATGAAACAACTCTTCCTTCTTGCATAAGAACACCTCCAAGTCCCTAACGAGAAGCGTCGCAATATACTTGGAAATCCTTGCGTATATTCAGAAGAATTAGCACTGGGGCTGTGACCAAACGTTTCTTTAGCTCCTGGAAACTGGCCTCACATTCATTGGTCCAAATAAACTTAGTGTCTTTCTTCAATAACTCTGTCATGGGCTTCGCGATCTTGGAGAAATTCTCAATAAACCTCCGATAATATCTTGCGAGTCCAAGAAAACTGCGAATCTCTCCGACTGAGGTGGGTGCCTTCCATTCGGTGACGGCTTCAACCTTGGAGGGGTCTACTGCTATTCCTTCTCCTGATATAACATGTCCAAGAAATCCGACTTCCTTCAACCAGAATTCGCATTTGCTGAACTTTGCGTATAATTGATGTTCCCTAAGCTTCTCAAGAACCAAGCACAAATGTTCCTTGTGTTCTTCTTCATTCTTCGAGTAAATCAATATGTCATCAATGAATACCACAACAAACTTATCCAAGAACTCCATGAATACCTTATTCATCATACTCATGAAATAGGCAGGGGCATTAGTCAAACCAAAAGACATGACCGTGTACTCATAAAGTCTATATCTCGTGGTAAAGGTTGTCTTGGGTATATCATGTTCTTAGATCTTCAGCTGGTGATATCCTGGTCAAAGATCGATCTTTGAGAAAAATTTTGCTCCTTGTAGTTGGTCAAACAAATAATTGATCATCGGCAGAGGGTACTTGTTCTTGATCGTCACCTCGTTCAGCGCACAATAATCTACAACCATTCTCAAGGATCCATCCTTCTTCTCAACTAGAAGCACTGGGGCTCCCCAAGGTGATGAACTCGATCGAATATAACCTTTCTCCAATAATTCCTTAATCTGCTTCTTAATTTCCTCTAGATCATTTGCGGGCATCCGGTACGGTTTAGAGTGGATGAGAAATTAGAATAAAATAAGGGCCTAATGAGAGAAATCACTACCCATATTCTTATGATAGCAAGAAAATTTCAAATCAAGCAATTCACACAGATCACACCACACAAGCAAAAACCTACAGGTAAGGTCATATCCACAAGAGATATGATCTCTTCATACTACCGCAATCATTCGTTGGACTCTACTTGGTAGTGGTGGTCTGAACTAAATATCCTCAAATCAATGTTAACTCTAGCTTCTTCTTCTTCATCAATGATGCCTTCATAGGTCATGGTCTCATCGGGATGAGCAACATGGTGATGGGGTTCAACAACTATTTTATTGAAGTGGAGAAGAGATAGAAATGAATAGAGAAGAGTATAGACCAATGGATATTTAAGGAAGTCGTAAAATAAAGTTTTCTTCCTATGGCTTTCCATTTCCTAGTGGTCGCATCCTACAGTCAGCGTTTGCTCTGATACAATCTTGTAGCGACCCGACCCAAACTGGATCGAAGTCTCTATGCTTAAGTGTCATCCCTGGATCGGTATGCTGACACACACAATACTTGAGGAATTATAACAGAGTTCAATCACACTTTATTACCTCGAGGTTCTCAAAAGAGTATTTATTACAATAATATGGCCAAAGGACATCTAAATAAAAATAACTGCGGAAGCTTCAAAGGTGAATGAGTCCATCCAACTCCACGGCAAACTGAGTGCAGAACAACGACCTATCGCACCTTTAATCTTCGTCGGAAAAGTCTGCAACATGAGACGTTGCAGCCGTGTAGGTCAGCACATGGAATATGCTGGCAATTTCACACCATAGAATAATAATAAATGAAAAGACTATCTCTATATGCAAATTTAGCTCGTGGAGGCTCTAAGTTTTATTTTGCATAAAGCTAATTTTACCCTACAACAAAGGAATAATTTTTTTACTACTAAATTAAAATGCCCTTATTGAGAAGGTTCCTCCAACTCAATCCCAAAATTCCCAAGTTATTAGTAACCCAATAATTTCATTAAAAAGAGTGATGAGATCAACCAATAATTCCCTTCTAGATACTCAAGTTGTCCATAACCGGGGACACGGCTAATCATGATTAGTTTGTACACTCTGCAGAGGTTTGAGCACTTTTCCCCACAAGACTCGACCACCTCCATGATCGAAAGATCGAGACATAGCCTTTCTGAAGTATTTCCTCCAAACCCTGGGTAGACCGGTACACCTACTTTCCCCTACATCAGCTAGTCTACCACGGAAAGAGGTCACACAACTTACTCAACTATGCCAGAGCCCATAATGGCTTGTGGCTGCACACGGAAGTTTCTAGGCAAGAAATATCTTCTGATCCCTTTGAGCCTGGGTGGTGGACCTAGGGTAATCACATGGGTACTCCGGGATTCCCCTTGGGCAAGCACTGGTTACTCCAGGTGCCCCAAACAATCCACCCAGATGTGTATTAAAGTTGCCACCTTATGTTGTCCCAAAGTTATTATCTCTCACAACTTGCATGGATCACACATACCAATCCCCGTCTACAAGCATGGCTAAGCAATATATGATATAATGAATATTCCCGGGGTGATCAAAAGGTCATAGGTTCGTCCCACATGAACTACATAACATAACCACATGCTCCCAAACCTACTCATGCAATCTTTGATGGTGAAACTAATGCATAGTAAAAATTGGGTATTGAAAATTATGATCAAAGTATGAACTTGCCTTGCTGACGTTCGTTGAACTGTAAAGATTCGTAGTAGCAAGCTTCGCATTCCGGATGATCTAGCGTAAGCAAGCAATAACATACATAAGCATACAGGCAAAAATCCAAAAAGAAAACAAATGAAAGACTTCGAAAAACTCCAAAACATCCAAATAAAGTTTTTGTACAGAACGTAGCGTTTACAGTAACAAAAATAAATGATTTTGGTTTTAACATAAAGTACACGTTACGAGCTTCGATTTGCAAAAAGAATCACCTAAAACGGAGTTACGAAACTCGAGTTACGGCCAAACGAGGTTTGAATTCAGATCTGTTTGAATTCAAATTTTAAATTTTGAAAAATATTTTTCGTTTGGTTCTTTGGATAGAGGATATTTTTATGAAGCGGTAGGAAAAAGAATCAACTAAATCAGATCTATAGACTAAAAGATATACAAGAAACAAGAATTGATATAGAATCTGAGATTGGAAAAATACTGGAAAAAGAGAAATAAATTCGGCCAGATGCCAAGTGGCACTTTCTGATTTGTTGGCTGGGTGCTCACCGGACTTGTCGCCGGAGATGAGGAATATGGTGGATCCAGTGTGCTTCGGCGAAGGATGTGTGCGAGACGGTGTAGAGGACGATGAGGCGGATACGAGCAGCAGTGCGACGGGATCGTTCTCGTCTCCTGGCGCGGTGGAGAAGCCGCCGGAATAGACGAATTCCGACGAGCAATTGGCGAGGTTAGGGAGGGGGAAAGCTCCAGAAGGAGAGGGCTTCGGACGAGGGGTGAGAGGGGCTCCCAGGGGTGCTTTATATAGGGCTTGGGGAGGTCTGGAGATGAGCTGAGCGTTGCCAACTTAATGATGTTAATGGTGGTTGTTACTTGGGCTTCCAATGGCCATTAGAGGGGGAATTAAGGCGCACTACTGAAGGGGACAAGATAGAGGGAGGCGAGGGGAACCGATTCAGAGCGGTTTTGGAGCGAGGGAGAGGAGGGGAGGGGGTGGGGCGTTGGGTGGGAGTGCTGCGTACGTGCTTCCTGCTCTCGTACAGGAGATTAAAGACGACCTCCTGTCGTGAAGAAGGCTGGGCCTTCCTTGGGCCTTGGCTGCCCACGTTTTTTAAACGTTTTTTTACAGAAGCAAAGAAACACCGAAAATACAAATAAAAGTTAGCCTAAAAATCCCAGAAAATTCACATAGTTATATGGTCTTATATATGACCTAGTGAACTTTTATCTGTCCTAAAATGAAAGTTAAAAAATAAACATTTTTGCTAAACTAATAAAATAAATTGCAAATAAAACTCAACAAATATATTTTTGGTTCCAAATTCAATTTCCAATATTTTCTTTTCTGATTTTTGAAGAAGTCATTTTATCTTCTCTCTTTATTTTATTTTTGATATAATGGAAATGATTTTTTTGTGAAACCAAATTTGATCCAAACTCCCAACTTTGAAAAAATTCAAAATTGGTTTTTAGGGAAACTTCCAACTCTCTCTATTGGTCCTTGAGTTGCTCAAAGTTCCTTAGATCAAAAATCAAATAAAACAAATGGGACAAAAATGCATAAATCATGGATGCATATGAATGATCTATTATAAACATCCAAATTGAAAATTGGGATGTTACAAAGATCTACTCTGAATTCTAGTAATTCTACTACTAGTGCTGCTACTTTACGTGTGAGTGGATCATCAAAGCGATTTGATGGTTGTTAGTAGTACCATACATATGGTCTTCGCGGTCAAAAAGTCCCTCGCCGTCCTCTAGGTCGGCTGGCCTATGTGGACATTGCCGCACCACAACGCCATCACGCCATCCGACTCAACCTCCACGCTCATGCCATATCCACCATATTATTCACTCCGCATAAATTATTTATGCATTTTTTCTTTTAATTATTATTATTTCTTACTTGCACTATTTTATGTGTGCAGGTAATCAACTTCAACTGCATCACGCGGTCAACTCTATGGGCCGACATCATCGTCCTTCCTGCATCGATCAAATTGTGGTGTCGCCTCAACGCGCGTTCCTGTGTTAGCATCTCCGTGGAAACTTTGTGAACCAACTTCAACCGGTGTGCGTCGTCACCTCGGCGAGCCAACCTTTGCCAGCATCGTCATGTCGTCGCTTCATCGCCCATCAGGCAGTGGGTGTGCGGATCGAGTCCCAATTTTGGGCGTAACCTTTCTTTAGATTACTACAACAGATAAGCCAGGTCCGTCAAATGGTGTCAGCATTAACGACTGCCGTGTGATGGTTTGGTCAGTTTCTGTTCGTAGTTCGGCGAATGCCACATCTAGAGCTCGGACCGCCCTGTGAATTCAGGCTTTGGCACGCCTTCACCGCATCACGCCGACGCCCTGCATTGACATTGACTTCGGCGCCAGGCTACATCTCTTTAAATAAATTATTTTGCATAAAGCAATTATGCGAGGATCTTTTATATATTTATATTATTAGTTTTGGACTGCACTATTTTACGTGTGTAGGTAACCGACTTTGACTGCGTCACGCGGTCACTTTGGCATCGCCGAGAGAGCTCTACCTCGCCGGGTGTTCAGCGCACGGGCCATATCTCTTTTATTATTCACTTTGCATAAATTATTAATTATGCCGAGAATTTTTTAATTTATTATTATTACTGTTATCTCCGTCTTGCACTATTTTCTGTGTACAGGTACACGATCCGAGTCAGGCAGCGCTATCACCTCGGCGTACCGATGTACCACATCACCTCAGCTGGACCACGGGCCTCGTCATCACTTCATTAACCCACGCTGGCGACTTCAGCGTCGCACTGTCAGCCTGCTCTGTCACCTCGTCCGGACCGAGGGCTTTGCCTCGCCACATCGGCAGTGCCATGTCTCCACTTTGGAGTGCCGAGATCTTCGCTGGGTCGCCTCAAGACGGACTTGGGGGCTGGGACCTCGTCCCGAAGTAAGCTCGGGCTGCACATCGACACCGAGCACATTAACCAGCTAGGTCGCTTTCATGCTCAATTTTTTTAATTAATGTTCGGCTCGACCAAACTTTATATTTGTGTTAAACAAAGAACGTAGTTTGTTAAAAATGTTATTTGTTAAAAACAGTTATTTTACCCAAGGCTCTTAAATGTATATGAGTTTTTTTTGCGATAAAACTCTTCTTCTGAGTCGTTGCAAAGTCTTTTTCTACCACTACTTTTTCGACTCGAGTATACGGTCAATAGCCAGATGGCCTGGTTTCTCTCTAAAGCTGCTCGAGTTAAGTTCACTAAACTGGCCTTTGAGAAACACTCCACCTTCGGGATAGGGAGTTTGAAGCCGAAGGATGACCCGCTTGAAGTGTTGAGATTGGATGTTGATGTCTACTACGCAACTTTATGCTTCTAGAAACGTGTTGGGCCTCCAAGCGCAGAGTTCTGTAGGACAGTAGCAATTTTCCCTCAAGTGGATGACCTAAGGTTTACTAATCTGTGGGAGGTGTAGGATGAAGATGGTGTCTCTCAAACAACCCTACAATCAAATAATAAGAAGTCTCTTGTGTCTCCAACACGCCCAATACAATGACAAATTGTATAGGTGCACTAGTTCGGCGAAGAGATGGTGATAAAAGTGTAATATGGATGGTAGAAATATTTTTTTATAATCTGAATAAATAAAAACAGCAAGGTAGCAAATAGAAACGGGCACAAAAAAGGTATTGCAATGCTTGGAAATGAGGCCTGGGGTCCGTACTTTCGCTAGTGCAATCTCTCAACAATGCTAATATAAATGGATCATATAACCACCCCTCAAAGTGCGATGAAGAATCACTCCAAAGTTCCTATCTAGCGAAGATCGTAAGAAGAAATCGTTTGTAGGGTACGAAACCACCTCGAAGCTATTCTTTCCGATCGATCTATCCAAGAGTTCATATTAAAATAACACCAAATAATTTCAGATTCATAATACTCAATCCAACACAAAGAACTTCAACGAGTGCCCCAATATTTCTACCAGAGAAACAAAGACAAGAACGTGCATCAACCCCTATGCGTAGATTACCCCAATGTCACCTCGGGAATCCGCGAGTTGAGTGCCAAAACATATATCAAGTGAATCAAAATAAAACCCCATTGTCACCACCAGTATTCCTTTTCCAGACATATATCAGCTGCTCTCAAATCCATAAAAGTATTCAATCCGATAAAACACAGTCTCAAAGGGAAAACTCAATTCATCACAAGATAGAGAGGGGAAACCACCATATGATCCAACTATATTAACAAAGCCCGCGATACATCAAGATCGTGACATCTCAAGAACACGAGAGAGAGAGAGAGATTAAACACATAGCTACTCATACAAACCCTCAGCCCCGAGGGTGGACTACTCCCTCCTCATCGTGGCGGCTGCCAGGATGATAAAGATGGCCACCGGTTATGATTTCCCCCTTCGGCAGGGTGCCGGAACGGGGTCTAGATTCGTTTTCGGTGGCTACAGAGCCCTGCGGTGGAAGAACTTATGATCTAGGTTAACCCCAAGGGGTTTTGGAATATTTGAGAATTTATAGGGCGAAGAGGGGGTGCGGGAGGCCACCGACGAATAAAAATATAGCTCCATGTCATGTTACTGATATTGTTGGAGACGAAAGAGGGGATGCCTTCTGGGGCATCCCCAAGCTTAGTTGCTTTGATCTTCCTTGAATTTTACCTTGGGGTTCCTTGGGAATCCCCAAGCTTAGGGTCTTTTCACTCCTTATTCTCCACATATCAACATCTCAACCAAAACTTGAAAACTCCAATCACACAAAACTTAACGGAACTTTGTGAGATAGGTTAGTATGACAAAGAGCAAACCATTTCACTTTTGGTACTATCAAAGACAAGATTCATAATTGTTCTCACACAATGCCTGATGTAGCATATCATTTCCACAATTTATATTGAGCAATATAAGCCATGGAAACTAGAAAACAAGCAAACTATGCATTGAAAATAGAATCTGTTGAAAACAGAACAGTCTGTAGTAATTTGTACTCCAACCATACTTCTTCTACTCCAAAAAATCTTTAAAAAGTGGAAAACCTGGGAAATTTGTCTATTAATCTTCTTCAAAAAGAATCATCATTTTATCACGCTTCTGTTAAAAATTAGAATTGTTTTCCTGAGCGCAAAAGTTTTTGTTTCCAACAAGATCAAATCAATTATCATCGTAAGCCATCCCAAAGGTCTTACTTGGCACTTTATTGAAACAAAATCAATAAAAAGGATTACTATAGTAGCTAATCATGTGAACACACAAAAACTGTAGGTAAAAGTGTTGGGTTGTCTCAACAAGCGCTTTTCTTTAATGCCTTTTAGCTAGGCATGGTGATTTCAATGATGCTCGCATAAAAGATAAGAATTGAAACATAAAGAGAGCATCCTGAATCATAAGTTCCTCTCTCATGATAATTTTCAGTAGCATCATGAGTAGATTCATCGATATAACTATCACACAAAGCATCCCTTTCATGATCCATAAGCATAGTATTTTTATTACTCTCCACATAAGCAATTTTATTCTCATTCATAATAGTGGGAGTATCATAGGAAACTCGAATACTATAAATTGTTCCCACATTAAAAGAGTAATGTTCAGTAAAAGGATATTCAAAATTATGATAATAATTATCACTACTTTTTATAACATAAGTATCATCACAATAATCATCATAAGTCGGAGGCATGCAATCATCATAGCAAATTTGATCATTCAAAGTAAGGGGACTAAAAAGATCATCTTCATTAGGCATAGCCTCCCCAAGCTTGGGACAAACATTAATTGCAGCAAATAAATTCTCAAACATGTCATTATCATCAAACATAGCATATCCAAGCTTGTGGCTTGGCATATCATAAGCATGATCACTCTCATCATTAATAGTATGAATAGCACCAACGGTATAACAATTGCTATCATCATAATTTCCCAAGTTGGTGCCAAAAAGATTTCCAAGATTATAAGAAATATCATTATCTTCCCTATCATAATCATCACAACAAGCAATAGGCACAACAAAATCATCATCAATAGTGCTTTCGGGCATTGTGCCATAAGACATAGAAGCAATATCGTCATCAAGTGCATCATCCTCCACAATTATTTTTGATTCATTTCCATGAGGCACAACAATAATAGGAGCAACATTATTTGGGAGAGATACCTTTTTACCTCTATTATTTCTTCTTTTCCTTTTATTCTTCACCACCTCAGATGTGGGTTCAATTAATTTTTTCAAACTTCTTATTGATGAGATGGGTTGAATAGGGAGCTCCTCCTCGTCACCTATTTCATCATGAGAGACAATAGGAGGGACAGTGGAAATCTTTACCCTTTCATTAGTATTTGATACATCCATTTTGCATCACGATTTTATATCAATATTTATTGCATTATGGGCTGTTATTACACATTATGTCACAATACTTATGCCTATTCTCTCTTATTTTACAAGGTTTACATAAAGAGGGAGAATGCTGGCAGCTGGGATTCTGGGCTGGAAAAGGAGCAAATATTAGAGACCTATTCTGCACAGCTCCAAAAGTCCTGAAACTTCACGGAAGATGTTTTCCAAATACATAAAAAATACTGAGAGCAAGAACTTCACCAGGGGGCCACACCCTGCCCACGAGGGTGGGGGCGTGCCCTACCCCCTGGGCGCGCCCCCTACCTCGTAGGCCCCCTGGTGGCCCTCTGGTGGCCATCTTCTGCTATATGGAGTCTTTCGATGGGAAAAAATCATAAGCCATCTTCTCGGATGAAACTCTACCGCCACGAGGCGGAACCAATCTAGGGCTCTGGCGGAGCTGTTCTGCCGGGGAAACTTCCCTCTCGGAGGGGGAAATCATCGCCATTGTCATCACCAACGCTCCTCTCATCGGGAGAGGGCAATCTCCATCAACATCTTCATCAGCACCATCTCATCTCAAAACCCTGGTTCATCTCTTGTATCCAATTCTTGTCTCCAAGTCCGGGATTGGTGCTAGTAGGTTGCTAGTAGTGTTAATTACTCCTTGTAGTTGATGCTAGTTGGTTCAATTGGTGGAAGATCATATGTTCAGATCCTATATGCATATTAATACCCCTCTGATTATGAACATGTTTATGCTTTGTGAGTAGTTACTTTTGTTCCTGAGGACATGGGAGAAGTCTTGCTATTAGTAGTCATGTGAATTTGGTATTCGTTCGATATTTTGATGAGATGTATGTTGTCTCTCCTCTAGTGGTGTTATGTGAACGTCGACTACATGACACTTCACCATTGTTTGGGCCTAGAGGAAGGCATTGGGAAGTAATAAGTAGATGATGGGTTGCTAGAGTGACAGAAGCTTAAACCCTAGTTTATGCGTTGCTTCGTAAGGGGCTGATTTGGATCCATATGTTTCATGCTATGGTTAGGTTTACCTTATACTTTTGTTGTAGTTGCAGATGCTTGCAATAGAGGTTAATCATAAGTGGGATGCTTGTCCAAGTAATGGCAGCACCCAAGCACCGGTCCACCCACATACCAAATTATCAAAGTACCGAACGCGGATCATATGAACGTGATGAAAACTAGCTTGACGATATTCCCATGTGTCCTCGGGAGCACTTTACATCATATAAGAGTTTGTCCAGGCTTGTCCTTTGCTACAAAAGGATTGGGCCACCTTGCTGCACTTTATTTACTTTTGTTACTTGTTGCTCATTACAAATTATCTTATCACAAAACTATATGTTACCACTTATTTCAGTACTGGCAGAGAATACCTTGCTGGAAACCGCTTATCATTTCCTTCTGCTCCTCGTTGGGTTCGACACTCTTACTTATCGAAAGGACTACGATAGATCCCCTACACTTGTGGTTCATCAAGACTCTTTTTTGTCGCCGTTGCCAGGGAGTGAAGCGCCTTTGGTAGGTGGAATTTGGTAAGGAAAAATTTATATAGTGTGCTGAAATTTACTGTCACTTGTCACCATGGAAAGTAATCCTCTGAGGGGCTTGTTCGGGGTATCTTCACCCCGACCAGTAGAGCAAAGAGTTGCTCCTCAACCTACTGAACCTACTGAAAATGAAAATGAAAATGCTTGCTTTGAAGTTCCTGCAGGTATGATAGAAAAACTGCTAGCTAATCCTTTTTTAGGAGATGGAACAAAGCATCCTGATGAACATCTGATATATGTGGATGAAGTTTGTGGATTATTTAATCTTGCAGGTGTACCCGGAGATGTTGTTAAGAAGAAGGTCTTCCCTTTATCTTTGAGGGGAGATGCATCGACATGGTATAGGCTATGTGATGATATGATGTCTTGGAATTACAAACGATTGAAATTGCAATTTCATCAGAAGTTTTACCCTATGCATCTTGTTCATCGTGATCGCAATTACATATATAATTTTTGGCCTCACGAAGGAGAGATCATCGCTCAAGCTTGGGGGAGGCTTAAATCAATGTTATATTCATGCCCCAATCATGAGCTCTCAAGAGAAATGATTATTCAAAATTTATATGCTCGGCTTTCTGGTAACAATCGCACCATGCTTGATACTTCTTGTCTTGGCTCTTTTATGATGAAGACTATTGAATTCAAATGGGATTTATTGGAAAGAATTAAACGCAACTCTGAAGATTGGGACCTCGACAATGGTAAGGAGTCAGGTATAACACCTAGTTTTGATTGTGTTAAATTTTTTTATGGATACCGATATTTTTCATAAATTTAGAACTAAATATGGACTTGACTCTGAGATAGTAGATTCTTTTTGTGAATCTTTTGCTACTTATGTTGATCTCCCCGAGGAGAGGTGGTTTAAATATCATCCTCCCATAGAAGTAAAAGTAGTTGCACCTATTAAAGTTGAAGAAAAGACTATCACTTATAATGATCCTATTGTTCCTACTTCTTATGTTGAGAAACCACATTTCCCTGTTAGGATAAAGGATCATGCTAAAGCTTCAACTGTAGTTCGTAAAAGAAATATTAAAAAATATACACCTCCTGAGCAAGTTAAAGTTGAACCTAATATTGCTATTGTTAAAGATCACTTGTGTGATAATATTGATGGACATGTTATTTATTTCTGTGAAGAAACTGCTAGAATTGCTAAACCTTGTGCTAAAGATAAACCTAGACCTATGGTAGGCATGCTTGTTATTTCTGTTAAAATAGGAGATCATTGTTATCATGGCTTATGTGACGTGGGTTCTAGTGCTAGCGCAATACCTCATTCCTTATACAAAGAAATTATGCATGAGATTACACCTGCTGAAATAGAAGATATTGATGTCACAATTAAACTTGCCAATAGAGATACTATTTCACAATGGGAATTGTTAGGGATGTTGAAGTCTTGTGTGGGAAAACTAAATATCCTGCTGATTTTCTTGTTCTTGGTTCCCCACAAGATAGCGTTTGCCCCATTATATTTGGTAGACCCTTCTCAAACACTGTTAATGCTACCATAGATTGCAAAAGGGATGTCGTTACTGTCGGTTTAGATGATATGAATCATGAATTTAATTTTTCTAAATTCAGTATACAACACCGTGAAGAAGAATTACCTAGTAAGGATGAAATTATTGGTCTTGCTTCTATTGCCGTACCTCCTAGTGATCCTTTAGAACAATATTTTCTAGACCATGAAAATGACATGTTTATGAATGAAAGAAGGGAATTAGATGAAGTATTCTTTAAACAGGAACCTATTCTGAAAAATAATTTACCTGTTGAAATCCTAGGGGATCCTCCTCCACCCAAGGGTGATCCAGTGTGTTTGAGCTTAAACCGTTACCTGATACTCTTAAATATGCTTATCTTGATGAGAAAAAGATATATCATGTTATTATTAGTGCTAACATTTCAAAGCATGAGGAAGAGAGATTATTGAAAACTCTGAAGAAGCACCACGCTGCTATTGGGTATACTCTTGATGATCTTAAGGGCATTAGTCCCACTCTATGTCAACATAAAATTAATTTGGAAGAAGATGCTAAACCAGTTTGTGATCATCAACGCCGGCTGAATCCTAAAATGAAAGATGTGGTAAGAAAGGAGATACTAAAGCTCCTTAAGGCAGGTATAATTTATCCCGTTGCTGATAGTCAGTGGGTAAGCCCTGTCCATTGTGTCCCTAAGAAGGGAGGTATTACTGTTGTTCCTAATGATAAAGATGAATTGATTCCTCAAAGAATTATTACAGGTTATAGGATGGTAATTGATTTCCGCAAATTAAATAAGGCTACTAAAAGGATCATTACCCCTTACCTTTTATCGATCAAATGCTAGAAAGATTATCCAAACATACACATTTTTGCTTTCTAGATGGTTATTCTGGTTTCTCTCACATACATGTGTCAGCCAAAGATCAATCAAAGACTACTTTTACATGCCCTTTTGGTACTTTTGCTTATAGACGTATGCCTTTTGGTTTATGTAATGCACCTTCTACCTTTCAAAGATGCATGATGGATATATTCTCTGACTTTTGTGAAAAGATTTGTGAGGTTTTCATGGATGAGTTTTCCGTCTATGGATCTTCTTTTGATGATTTCTTGAGCAACCTTGATCGAGTTTTGCAGAGATGTGAAGAAACTAATATTGTCTTGAATTGGGAAAAGTGCCACTTTAAGGTTAATGAAGGTATTGTCTTGGGGCATAAAGTTTCTGAAACAGGTATTGAAGTTGATAAAGCCAAGGTTGATGCTATTGAAAAGATGCCATGTCCCAAGGACATCAAAGGTATAAGAAGTTTCCTTGGTCATGCCGGTTTTTATAGGAGGTTCATTAAGGACTTCTCAAAAATTTCTCGGCTTCTGACTAATTTATTACAAAAAGATATACCATTTGTTTTTGATGATGATTGTGTAGAAGCATTTTAAATACTTAACAAATCATTGATCTCTGCACCTATTGTCCAGCCACCTGATTGGAATTTACCCTTTGAAAATATGTGTGATGCTAGTGATTATGCTGTAGGTGTTGTTCTAGGACAAAGAGTTGATAAGAAACTAAATGTTATTCAATATGCTAGTAAAACCCTTGACAATGCTCAAAGAAATTATGCTACTACTGAAAAAGAATTCTTAGCAGTTGTATTTGCTTGTGATAAGTTCAGACCTTATATTGTTGATTCTAAAGTAATTATTCACACTGATCATGCTGCTATTAAATATCTTATGGAAAAGAAAGATGCTAAACCTAGACTTATCAGATGGGTTCTCTTGCTACAAGAATTTGATTTGCATATTGTTGGTAGAAAAGGAGCTGAGAACCCCGTTGCAGACAACTTGTCTAGGTTAGAAAATGTGCTGGATGACCCACTACCTATTGATGATAGCTTTCCTGATGAGCAATTAAATGTCATAAATGCTTCTCATACTGCTCCATGGTATGCTGATTATGCTAATTACATTGTTGCTAAGTTTATACCACCTAGTCTCACATACCAGCAAAAGAAAAAGTTCTTCTATGATTTGAGGCATTACTTTTGGGATGACCCACATCTTTATAAAGAAGGAGTAGATGGTGTTATTAGACGTTGTGTACCTGAGCATGAACAGGAACAGATCCTACGCAAGTGTCACTCCAAAGCTTATGGAGGACACCGTGCTGGAGATAGAACTGCACATAAGGTACTGCAATCTGGTTTTTATTGGCCTACTCTCTTCAAGGATGCCCGTAAGTTTGTCTTATCTTGTGATGAATGTCAAAGAATTGGTAATATTAGTAGACGTCAAGAAATGCCTATGAATTATTCACTTGTTATTGAACCATTTGATGTTTGGGGCTTTGACTATATGGTACCCTTTCCTTCCTCTAATGGATATACACATATTTTAGTTGCGGTTGATTACGTTACTAAGTGGGTAGAAGCTATTCCAACTAGTAGTGCTGATCATAACACTTCTATTAAAATGCTTAAAGAAGTTATTTTTCCAAGATTTGGAGTCCCTAGATATTTAATGACTGATGGTGGTTCACATTTTATTCATGGTGCTTTCCGTAAAATGCTTGATAAATATGATGTTAATCATAGAATTGCATCTCCTTATTACCCTCAGTCTAGTGGTCAAGTAGAATTGAGTAATAGAGAACTCAAATTAATTTTGCAAAAGACTGTTAATAGGTCTAGAAAGAATTGGTCCAAGAAACTTGATGACGCATTATGGGCCTATAGAACTGCATATAAAAATACTATGGGTATGTCTCCGTATAAAATGGTCTATGGAAAAGCATGTCACTTACCTCTCGAACTAGAACACAAGGCTTATTGGGCTATTAAAGAACTTAATTATGATTTTAAACTTGCCGGTGAGAAGAGGTTATTTGATATTAGCTCACTTGATGAATGGAGAACCCAAGCCTACGAAAATGCCAAGTTGTTTAAAGAAAAAGTTAAAAGATGGCATGGCAAAAGGATACAAAAGCGTGAGTTTAATGTAGGTGATTATGTATTACTATACAACTCTCGTTTAAGATTTTTTTTGCAGGAAAACTTCACTCTAAATGGGAAGGTCCTTACGTTATCGAGGAGGTCTACCGTTCCGGTGCCATAAAAATCAACAACTTCGAAGGCACAAATCCAAAGGTGGTGAACGGTCAAAGAATCAAACATTATATCTCAGGTAATCCCATAAATGTTGAAACCAATGTTTTTGAAACCGTAACCCCGGAGGAATACATAAGGGACACTTTCTGAAACGTTTCAGACTCCGAAAAGGAATAGGTATGTGGTACGGTAAGTAAACCAACTCCAAAATAGTTTTTAAGGCAATATTTCTCCGTTTTGGAATATTTAGAAAAATAGAAAAATAAGTAGCAGTCCGGGAAGGACATGAGGCCTCCACGAGGGTGGAGGGTGCGCCCTACCCTACTAGGCGCCCCCCTACCTGGTGGGCACCTCGTGTGCTCTCCGGACTCCGTTTTCGTACATGTTACGTATTTTGGTCAGTAAAAATTCATTATATAATCTCCTGGAGGTTTTGACTCCCGTATCACGCAAAAAAACCCTGTTTTTTGTTTCAAGCTATTTTTCTGACAGATCCAGGTCATCATGTCGCCTTCAAGCGCCCCCAAGGACCAGTTCTTCGAGAAGGTCATCAACCCCTACCTCGCAGAAGTGCTGCAACACCCTCAAACCATTGAGATGCGTGAGGGGTTGTTGCACATCCGCGATGCTGAGGGACCAAGGAAGACCGGAAGCACGGAGGCAAGGCTCGAGCCATTGGAGCAAGAAGTTTTCAAGTGTCAGGAGATGGTGGAGCGTGGACTCGATTCCAATCACATTATGATCATGGAGTTCACCAACAACCACAAGCTGGACATCAAGGACATTGGGGAGACCATCTTCAAGCTCCATGAGAAAAATGAGCACCTCCAAGCCTAGATCTATGACCTGCAAAACCAAAACTGTGAGTATGAATATAGATTCAAGAGGATGAGCTTGGCTGCAGATTTGAGGTTTCAGGAGACTCGGTCATCCTTCTATGATGGTGAGCCTATGCCTTGGAAGAAGGACGACAAGCCTACGCCATCAACAAAATCACCACCGTCTCCATCAACAAAGAAGAATTGAGTATCTGGTATGGGCACTCCACTTGGCAACTGCCAAGCTTGGGGGAGTCCCCCAGTATCGTATCACGATCACTTTTATCTTTACCGTTTTTCTTAGTTTGGTCTTTTTGGTAATATCTTGATCTAGTAGAATAAAAGTTCTTAGTATGATCTATTTGTGAGTTTTGCTTTATAATCCTTCTATGTAATCGAGTCCATGAGCTATATAATAAAGATTAGTGTTGAGTCAAGGGCTTGATTCTTTTGCCATGATCCTAAGTGAATAAAAGAAAAGAGAAATAAATAAAAAGAAACAAAGAGATCATATCGATCTCATGGAGAGTAATGAGCTCACATAGAAAGAGTATGATGAATAAAAGTTCTTGAGGGTTGACAAACACAGTTTTGGTCATCGTTGCAATTAATAGGAAGTAATAAAGAAAGAGAGGTCTTCACATATAAATATACTATGTTGGACATCTTTTATGATTGTGAGCACTCATTAAAATATGACATGCTAAAGAGTTGACATTGGACAAGGAAGACAACATAATGGGTTATGTTTTCTTACATCTGAGATGAATTATATTGTCTTGGATCTTCCAACATGATGAGCTTGCCTTTCCCCCTCATGCTAGCAAATTCATTGCACCAAGTAGAGATACTACTTGTGCTTCCAAATACCCTTAAACCAGTCTTACCATAAGAGTCCACCATATCTACCTATGGCTTGAGTAAGATCCATCAAGTAAGTTGTCATCGGTGCAAGCAATAAAAATTGCTCTCTAAATATGTATGATTGATTGGTGTGGAGGAAATAAGCTTTATACGATCGTGTGATATGGAAGTAATAAAAGCGACAGATTGCATAATAAAGGTCCATATCACAAGTGGCAATATAAAGTGATGTTCTTTCGCATTAAGATTTTGTGCATCCAACCATAAAAGCGCATGACAACCTCTGCTTCCCTCTGCGAAGGGCCTATCTTTTACTTTTATCTCCTACATTGCATAAGAGTCGTGGTGATCTTCACCCTTCCTTTTTACATTTTATCCTTTGGCAAGCACAATATGTTGGAAAGATCCTGGTATATATGCCTAATTGGATGTGAGTTTTTGTGAACTATTACTGTTGACATTACCCTTGAGGTAAAACATTGGGAGGCAAAACTATAAGCCCCTATCTTTCTCTGTGTCCGATTAAAACTCCATACCCATAAGTATTGCGTGAGTGTCAGCAATTGTGAAAGATTATATGATAGTTGAGTATGTGGACTTGCTGAAAAGCTCTTATACATTGACCCTTTCCTATGTTACGTTAAATTGCAATTGCTTCAATGACTGAGATTGTAGTTTGTTAGTTTTCAATGAAGTTTATGATTCATACTTGATATTGTGATTGAATTATTACTCTAGCATTAGAGATTATATGACAAGAATTATATAAGTTGCTGTTCTAAGAATGATCATGATGCCCTCATGTCCGTATTTTAATTTTTATCGACACCTCTATCTCTAAACATGTGGACATATTTTTCGATTTCGGCTTTTTGCTTGAGGACAAGCAAGGTCTAAGCTTGGGGGAGTTGATACGTCCATTTTGCATCATGCTTTTATATCAATATTTATTGCATTATGGGCTGTTATTACACATTACGTCACAATACTTATGCCTATTCTCTCTTATTTTACAAGGTTTACATAAAGAGGGAGAATGCCGGCAGCTGGGATTCTGGGCTGGAAAAGGAGCAAATATTAGAGACCTATTCTGCACAACTCCAAAATTCCTGAAACTTCACGGAATATGTCTTCCAAATATATAAAAAACACTGAGAGCAAGAACTTCACCAGGGGGGCACACCCTGCCCATGAGGGTGGGGGCGCGCCCTACCCCCCTAGGCGCGCCCCCTACCTCGTGGGCCCCCTGGTGGCCCTCCGGTGGCCATCTTCTGCTATATGGAGTCTTTCGATGGGAAAAAATCATAAGCCATCTTCTCAGACGAAACTCCGTCGCCACGAGGTGGAACCTTGGCGGAACCAATCTAGGGCTCTAGCGGAGCTATTCTGCTGGGGAAACTTCCCGCTCGGAGGGGGAAATCATCTCCATCGTCATCACCAACGCTCCTCTCATCGGGAGAGGGCAATCTCCATCAACATATTCATCAGCACCATCTCATCTCAAAACCCTAGTTCATCTCTTGTATCCAATTCTTGTCTCCAAGTCCGGGATTGGTGCTAGTAGGTTGCTAGTAGTGTTAATTACTCCTTGTCGTTGATGCTAGTTGGTTCAATTGGTGGAAGATCATATGTTTAGATCCTATATGCATATTAATACCCCTCTGATTATGAACATGTTTATGCTTTGTGAGTAGTTACTTTTGTTCCTGAGGACATGGGAGAAGTCTTGCTATTAGTAGTCATGTGAATTTGGTATTTGTTCGATATTTTGATGAGATGTATGTTGTCTCTCGTCTAGTGGTGTTATGTGAACGTCGACTACATGACACTTCACCATTGTATGGGCCTAGAGGAAGGCATTGGGAAGTAATAAGTAGATGATGGGTTGCTAGAGTGACAGAAGCTTAAACCCTAGTTTATGTGTTGCTTCGTAAGGGGCTGATTTGGATCCATATGTTTCATGCTATGGTTAGGTTTACCTTATACTTTTTTTGTAGTTGCGGATGCTTGCAATAGAGGTTAATCATAAGTGGGATGCTTGTACAAGTAAGGGCAGCACGCAAGCACCGGTCCACCCACATACCAAATTATCAAAGTACCTAATGCGAATCATATGAACATGATGAAAACTAGCTTGACGATATTCCCATGTGTCCTTGGGAGCGCTTAACATCATATAAGAGTTTGTCCAGGCTTGTCCTTTGCTACAAAAGGATTCGGCCACCTTGCTGCACTTTATTTACTTTTGTTACTTGTTGCTCGTTACAAATTATCTTATCACAAAACTATCTGTTACCACTTATTTCAGTACTTGCAGAGAATACATTGCTGGAAACCGCTTATCATCCTTCTGCTCCTTGCTGGGTTCGACACTCTTACTTATCGAAAGGACTACGATAGATCCCCTATACTTGTGGGTCATCAGTATTCCTTTTATATTCTATCGCTTTTCCCATCTTTAGTTGGCAATATAAACATTCTCATTGCAAATTACCATGCAAAACATATAGATATTTTTTAGTTTAGTTTCAATGTCGTCCGTGAGAATGAATACTTCAAACCAACTATTTTTATATTTCAATTCTTCACTCCCCAAGAATAAAAAAGTTCATTATAAAGTTCTAGAGTGATCAAGTTATTGCAATATTTGGACACGATTCGATCATGAAAAAGCATGCATTGGAAATTAAGATGACCAACCTTATTGCAAAGTTCACAAGTAATAGGACAAAGAGAACAAAATTTTGTAGCAAATTCATCTATCACTTTGAGCAAAGAATTAGTTCTATCATATTTATGCTTCTTGCAAAATCTATCTTCCCTATAAGGCACGTCTTCACAAACTTAATGCACTCCACAAAAATTGACATGCTTATAAGAAACATTTTTGTCATGACTTGTGCAATCATCATTAGCATTTTGGATATTCAAAGAATTCATACTAACAACATTGCAATCATGCTCATCATTCAAATATTTCGTGCCAAACATTTTATCGACTTCTTCTTCTAACAATTGAGCACTATTTTCCGATCCATCGTTTTCAAGAAAGATATTATAAAGATGATCAATAATATGATGCAACCTCAATTCCATTTTGTATGTAGTTTTCTTTTATAAACCAAACTAGTGATAAAACAAGAAACTAAAAGATTCGATTGCAAGATCTAAAGATATACCTTCAAGCACTCACCTCCCCAGCAACGGCGCCAGAAAAGAGCTTGATGTCTACTACACAACTTGTTCTTGTAGACTTGTGTTGAGCCTCCAAGTGCAGAGTTTTGTAGGACAGTAGAAATTTTCCCTCAAGTGGATGACCTAAGGTTTATCAATCCGTGCGAGGCGTAGGATTAAGATGGTCTCTCTCAAACAACCCTGCAACCAAATAATAAAGAGTCTCTTGTGTCCCCAACACACCAAATACAATGGTAATTTGTATAGGTGCACTAGTTCGGCGAAGAGATGGTGATAAAAGTGTAATATGGATGGTAGAAATATATTTTTATAATCTGAATAAATAAAAACAGCAAGGTAGCAAATAGTAAACATGCACAAAACGGTATTGCAATGCTTGAAAATGAGGCCTAGGGTCCGTAATTTTGCTAGTGCAATCTCTCAACAATGCAAATATAATTGGATCATATAACCATCCCTCAACGTGCAATGAACAATCACTCCAAAGTTCCTATCTAGCGGAGAACATAACAAGAAATCGTTTGTAGGGTACGAAACCACCTCTAAGCTATTCTTTCCGATCGATCTATCCAAGAGTTCATACTAAAATAACACCAAATAATTTCAGATTCATAATACTCAATCAAACACAAAATAACTTCAAAGAGTGCCCCAAGATTTCTACCGGAAAAACAAAGACAAAAACATGAATCAACCCATATGCATAGATTACCCCAATGTCACCTCGGGAATCCGCAAGTTGAGTGCCAAAACATATATGAAGTGAATCAATATGATACCCCATTGTCACCACGAGTATTCATATGCAATACGTACATAAAGTGCTCTCAAATCCATAAAAGTATTAAATCTGATAACAACAAAATACCAAAGGGAAAAACTCAATTCATCACAATATAGAGAGGGGAAAACAGCATATGATCCAACTATATTAACAAAGCCCGCGACACACAAGATCGTGACATCTCAAGAACACGAGAGAGAGAGAGAGATTAAACACATAACTACTGGTACAAACCCTCAGCCCCGAGGGTGGACTACTCCCTCCTCATTGTGGTGGCCGCCGAGATGATGAAGATGGCCACCGGAGATGATTCCCCCCCTCCGGCAAGGTGACGGAACGGGGTCTAGATTGGTTTTCGGTGGCTACAGAGGCCTGCGGCGGTGAAACATCTGATCTAGGTTAACCCCGAGGGTTTCTGGAATTTTGGTAATTTATAGGGTAAAGTGGGGTTGCGGGAGGCCACCGAGGTGGGCACAACCCACTTGGGCCCGACTGGGCCCCCAGGCATGCCCTGGTGGGTTGTGCCCCCCTCGAGGCACCCCCAGGTGCTTCTCTGGCCCATCCTGGGTGTTCTGGTCCATAAAAAGTCTCCAAAAAGTTTCGCGGTGTTTCGAGTCCGTTTGGTATTGATTTCCTGCGATGTAAAAAACAAGAAAACAAAAGCAACTGGCACTGGGCACTGGGTCAAGTAGTCCCAGAAAATGATATAAAGTTGTTATAAAATGATTGTGAAACATGCAAGACTGATAATATAACGGCATGAATACTTCATAAATTATAGATACGCTGGAGACGCTGATATGCCCATTTGCATCATGTTTTCTTACTGTTATTTATGATGTTTTATCCATAAAAATGCTTTTTGGAGTAATTCTAATGCCTTTTCTCTCATAATATGCAAGGTATACACAAAGAGGGAGAATTTCGGCAGCTGGTAATCTGGACCTGGAAAAGCTACGTCAGGCCACCTATTCCGCACAACTCCAAACAAGCTAAAACTTCACGTGGATTTTTTATCAAATATATGAACAATATTGGAGCAAATAACTACCATAGGGGGCCTACCAGGTGGGCACAACCCACCTGCGTGCGCCAGGGAGCCAAGGCGCGCCCTGGTAGGTTGTGCTCACCCAGGCGCGCCTCTGGTGCACATCTTCTAGTATATAAGTCATTTTGACTTAGAAAAAAATCAGGAGAGGACTTTCGGGACGGAGCACCGCCATCTCGAGGAGGAACTTGGGCAGGAGCACTTTCGCCCTCTGGCGGAGCGATTCCGCCGAGGGAACTTCCCTCCCGGAGGGGGAAATCATCGTCATCATCATCACCAACAACTCTCCCATCTTGGGGAGGGCAATCTCCATCAACATCTTCAACAGCACCATCTCATCTTAGACCATAGTTCATCTCTTGTGTTCAATCTTGTTACAGGAACTATAGATTGGTGCTTGTGGGTGACTAGTAGTGTTGATTACATCTTGTAGTTGATTACTATATGGTTCATTCGGTGGAAGATTATATGTTCAGATCCAATATGCTATTTAATACCCCTCTGATCATGAGCATGTTTATCATTTGTGAGTAGTTACTTTTGTTCTTGAGGTCATGAGAGAAATCATGTTGCAAGTAATCATGTGAACTTGATATGTGTTCGATATTTTGATAGTATGTATGTTGTGATTCCCTTAGTGGTGTCATGTGAATGTTGACTACATTACACTTAACCATATTTGGGCCTAATTAGGTGAATGCATTGTGGAGTAGCAATTAGATGATGGGTTGCGAGAGTGACAGAAGCTTAAACCCCAATTTGTGCGCCATTACGTAAGGGACCGATTGGATCCAAAAGTTTAATGCTATGGTTAGAATTTATTCTTAATACTTTTCTCATAGTTGTGGATGCTTGCAGGAGGGTTAATCATAAGTAGGAGATTTGTTCAAGTAAGAACAACACCTAAGCACTGGTCCACCCACATATCAAATTATCAAAGTAGCGAACACGAATTAAGCCAACATGATGGAAGTGACTAGATGAAAATCCCGTGTACCCTCAAGAACTCTTTGGTTATCATAAGAGACCGTTTTAGCATGTCCTTTGCCTCAAAAGGATTGGGATACCTTGCTGCACTTTTGTTACTACTATCATTACTTGCTCGTTACAAATTATCTTGCTACGAAACTACTCTGATACCTACAATTTCAGCAGTTGCAGACATTACCTTGCTGAAAACCACTTGTCATTTCCTTCTGCTCCTCGTTGGGTTCGACACTCTTACTTATCGAAAAGAGCTACAATTGATCCCCTATACTTGTGGGTCATCAAGGCTATTTTCTGGCGCCGTTGCCGGGGAGTGAAGCGCCTTTGCTAAGTGGAATTTGGTAAGGAAACATTTATATAGTGTGCTGAAATTTATTGTCAGTTGTTACTATGGAAAACAATCCTTTGAGGGGTTTGTTCAGGGTATCTTCACCTCGACTGGAACCACAATTAGCTACCCCTCAACCTACTAAACCTACTGAAAATATTGAATATGAAATTCCTTCAGGTATGATAGAACAACTACTAGCTAATCCTTATGCAGGAGATGGAACCGAACATCCTGATATGCACTTGATATATGTAGAACAAATTTGTGGATTGTTCAAGCTTGTAGGTTTACCCGGAGATGAAGTTATCAAGAAGGTTTTCCCTTTATCTTTGAAGGTAAAAGCATTGGCAGGGTATAGGCTATGGGATGATATTGGATCTTGGAATTGGAATCGGTTGAAATTGGAGTTCCACCAAAAAATTATCCTATGCGTCTAGTTAATCTTGATCGGAATTATATATATTATTTTTGGCCTCGTGAAGGAGAAAGTATCGATCTAGCTTGCGGGAGGCTTAAGTCAATGTTACATTCATGCCCCAATCATGAGCTCTCAAGAGAAATTATTATCCAGAACTTTTATGCTTGGCATTCCCATAATGATCAAACCTTGCTCGATACTTCTTGTGTTGGTTCTTTTATGAAGAAGACTTTGGAATTCCGGTGGGATCTTTTGGAAAAAATTATACGCAACTCTGAATATTGGGAACTCAACAAAGGTAAAGAGTCAGGTATTAAACTTAAGTATGATTGTGTTAAATCTTTTATGGATAGCGATGATTTTCATAAGTTTAGCACTAAATATGGACTTGACTCTGAGATAGTAGCCTCCTTTTGTGAACCATTTGCTACTCATGTTGATCTCCCTAAAGAGAAGTGGTTTAAATATCACCCACCTATTAAAGAAGAAATTAAAGAACCTGTGCCAGTTAAAGAAGAAACTATACTTTACAATGTTGATCCCGTTGTTCCTTCTGCTTATATTGAGAAACCACATTTCCGTGTTAGGATAAAGGAACACGCTAAAGTTTCAATTGTGGTTAACAAAAGCTATATTAGAACACCCAAACCTGATGAACAAATTAAAGTAGAACCTAGTATTTCTATTGTTAAAGATCTCTTGGAAGAAGACGTAGATCGGCAAGTTATTTACTTCTGTGAAGAAGCTGCTAGAATTTCCAAACCTGGTAAAAAGGATGAACATAGACCTGTTGCTGGCATGCCAGTTGTCTCAGTTAAAATAGGAGATCATTGTTATCATGGTTTATGTTACATAGGTGCTAGTGTGAGTGCTATTACTTACACTTTATATCGAGAAATTATGAATGACATAGCACCTGCAGAGATAGAAGACATAGATGTTACTATTAAACTTGCTAATAGAGACACTATATCACCAATTGGGATTGTTAGAGATGTTGAAGTATTGTGTGGGAAAATAAAATACCCTACTGATTTTCTTGTTCTTGGTTCCCCACAAGATGACTTTTGTCCCATTATCTTTCGTAGACCTTTCTTGAACACCGTAATGCTAAAATAGATTGTAAGAAACAAACTGTCTGTGTTAGTTTTGGTGATGAGTCTCATGAGTTTAATTTTTCCAAGTTTAGTAGAAAGCTTCATGAAAAAGAATTTCCTAGTACAGACGAAATAATTGGTCTTGCTTCTATTTTTGTACCACCTACTGATCCACTAGAACAATATCTGCTAGATCATGAAAATGATTTACACATGCATGAAAGAAAAGAAATAAATAAGATTTTCTTTGAACAACATCCTTTGCTTAAACACAATTTGCATATTGAAACTCTAGGAGGTCCTCCTCCACCTAAAGGTGATCATGTGTTTGAATTAAAACAATTGCCAGACACTTTGAAATATGCTTATCTTGATGAAAAGAAGATATATCCTGTTATTATTAGTGCTAACCTTTCAGAACATGAAGAAGAAAGATTATTGAAAGTTATAAGGAAGCATCGAGCTGCTATTGGATATACTCTTGATGATTTAAAGGGCATTAGTCCCACTCTATGTCAGCACAAAATTAATATGGAACCTGATGCTAAACCCGTTGTTGATCACCAACGCCGGTTAAATCCAAAAATGAAGTAAGTGGTAAGAATAGAAATCTTAAATCTTCTGGAAGCAGGTATAATGTATCATATAGCTGATAGTAGATGGGTAAGTCTTGTTCATTGTGTTCCTAAGAAAGGAGGTATAACTGTTGTTCCTAATGATAAGAATGAACTTATTCCACAAAGAACTGTTACAGGCTATAGAATGGTAATTGATTTTAGAAAATTAAACAAAGCAACTAGAAAAGATCATTACCCTCTGCCTTTTATTGATCACATTCTTGAAAGATTGTCTAAGCAAACACATTTTTGCTTCCTTGATGGATATTCTGGTTTTTCACAAATACCTGTTTCTCAACCTGGTCAAGAAAAGACCACTTTTACTTGTCCCTTTGGAACTCATGCTTATAGACGTATGCCTTTCGGTTTATGTAACACACCTGCTACTTTTCAAAGATGTATGACTGCTATATTGTCTAACTTTTGTGAAAATATGGTTGAGGTTTTCATGGATGACTTCTCTGTTTACGGGAAGTCTTTTGATGATTGTTTAAGCAATCTTGATCGAGTTTTACAGAGATGTGAACAAACAAATCTTGTCTTGAATTGAATTGGGAGAAGTGCCACTTTATGGTTAATGAAGGCATTGTTTTGGGTCACAAAATTTCTGAAAAAGGTATTTAAGTGGACAAAGCTAAGGTTGATGTAATTGAGAAAATGCCATGTCCTAAAGATATTAAAGGTATTCGTAGTTTCTTAGGTCATGCTGATTTCTATAGGAGATTTATCGAAGACTTCTCTAAAATTTCTAGGCCTCTTACGAATCTTTTGCAAAAGGATATTCCCTTTGTTTTTGACGATGATTGTTTAGAAGCCTTTTAAACACTCAAGAAAGCCTTTATTTCTGCACCTATTGTTCAACCACCTGATTGGAACTTGCCTTTTTGAAATTATGTGTGATGCTAGTGACTATGTTGCTGGTGCTATTCTAGGACAAAGAGTTTATAAGAAACTGAATGCTATTCATTATGCTAGTAAAACTCTAGACAGTGCTTGAGGAAACTATGCTACTACTGAAAAAGAATTCTTAGCAGTGGTGTTTGCTTGTGATAAATTTAGACCTTATATTGTTGATTCCAAAGTAATTGTTCACACCGATCATGCTGCTATTAAATATCTTATGGAAAAGAAAGATGCTAAACCTAGACTTATTCGATGGGTTCTCTTGTTACAAGAATTTTACTTACATGTCATTTATAGAAAAGGAGCTAAGAACCCTGTAGCTGATAATTTATCTAGGCTTGAAAATGTGCCTGATGACCCACTACCTATTGATGATAGTTTTCCTGATGAGCAGTTAGCTGCAATAAATTTTGATCATAGTACTCGTTGGTATGCTGACTATGCTAATTACATTGTTGCTAAATATTTACCACCTAGCTTTACATATCAACAAAATAAAAAATTCTTCTATAATTTAAGACATTACTTTTGGGATGACCCACATCTTTATAAAGAAGGAGTAGATGGTGTTATTAGACGTTGTGTACCTGAGCATGAACAAGGACAAATCCTACGGAAATGTCACTCCGAAGCTTATGGAGGGCATCATGCTGGAGATAGAACTACTCACAAGGTATTGCAATCTGGATTTTATTGGCCTACTCTCTTCAAAGATGTCCATAAGTTTGTCTTATCTTGTGATGAGTGTCAAAGAATAGGTAATATCAGTAAGCATCAAGAAATGCCTATGAATTATTCACTTGCTGTTGAACCATTTGATGTTTGGGGATTTGATTACATGGGACCTTTTCCTTCCTCTAATGGGTATACACATATTTTGGTTCCTGTTGATTATGTTACTAAATGGATAGAAGCTATTCCAACCAGTAGTGCTGATCACAACACCTCTATTAAAATGCTTAAGGAAGTTATTTTCCCAAGGTTTGGAGTCCCTAGATATTTAATGACTGATGGTGGTTCACACTTTATTCATGGTGCTTTCCGTAAAATTCTTGCCAAGTATGATGTTAACCATAGAATTGCATCACCTTATCATCCTAAGTCTAGTGGTCAAGTTGAACTTAGCAATAGAGAAATAAGATTAATTTTGCAAAAGACTGTCAATAGGTCCAAGAAATTAGATGATGCACTTTGGGCTTATAGAATAGCATATAAAAATCCTATGGGTGTGTCTCCTTATAAAATGGTTTATGGAAAAGCTTGTCATTTGCCTCTTGAGTTAGAACATAAAGCATATTGGGCAATCAAAGAGCTCAACTATGATTTCAAACTTGCTGGTGAAAAGAGGTTATTTGATATTAGCTCATTAGATGAATAGAGAACCCAAGCTTATGAAAACGCAAAATTATTCAAAGAAAAAGTTAAAAAATGGCATGGCAAAAGAATCCAAAAGGATGAGTTTAAAGTTGGAGAATATGTTCTTTTGTACAACTCTCGTTTCAGATTCTTTGCAGGAAAACTCCTCTCAAAATGGGAAGGCCCCTACGTTATCGAGGAGGTTTATCGGTCTGGAGCCATCAAAATAAATAATGCCGAAGGTACTAACCCGAAGGTTGTCAATGGGCAACGAATAAAACATTATATCTTAGGTACGCCCATTAATGTTGAAAGTAATATTATCCAAACTATGACACCGGAAGAACACATAAAAGAGTCCTTCCGGAACACTCTAGAATCGTGAAAATAAGGAGGTACGTGATACGGTAAGTAAACGGACTCCGAAAAATCCGCAAAAATACTTTTTCAGTTTTGGGATATTTAGAAAAATAGGAAAATAAGAAACTACCGGGAAGTGTACCCTGGTGGGCAAGCCTGATGCGCCCAGGTGGGTTGTGCCCACCTGGGACACCTTCCGGACTCTGTTTTTCTTCTGTTTGCTTGTTTCCCAAGATAAAAAATCTATATACACTTCCCCAACCTGTTAACCACTGTATCGCGGAGAAATCCCATGTTCTCTTTTCTTGCTGTTTTCTGTCAGATCTATTGAGTTAGGCATCATGTCTTCTTCTTCCTCCAACAACATGGAAGAGGATTCTTGGTTGATGGAGATCGAGCTGGAGAGAGAAGAGCCCGCGGAAGCCATCAGAGGAGATGAGAGCAAGGAGGTTACCATAGATCAGCCCCCGGTCTTCGAATAAGCACTGCCAGCCGAGGAGGAAGAGGAAGATATCCTTAAACCCTACCTTGTTCACCTTACTCCTACTGAGATTGAAGCCTTTCACATCATTGAAATAGTTCGCATACAAAATAAGTATCTCACTCGTGAAAATATTCTGCATCAATAGCATATCATCCGCCTCCGGAGCGTCATCCTTCGATCGGAGAATCTCTTGGTCCTTAAGGATTGGATCGCTCCATCACCACCACCATCCTCTTCTTCACCACCAAAAGAGAATTGAGTATCGGGTATGGGCACTCCCCTTGGCTTCCGCCAAGCTTGGGGGAGGTGCCCCGGTATCGTATCATCCCACTATCTTTTTGCCTTTACTTATTTTAGTTTGATCCTTTGCTTTAGATGAATAAAAGTTTAGTTCGATCCTTTCCTTCCGATAGTTTGCTTAGTGATCTATCCTTGTAATTGTGTGTGAGATATATAATAAAGTTTAGTTTGAGTTTTTGCTTTCTCTATTTTCATGTTGCAATTAAAACAAAGGAAATAAATGAAAGAAAGGAAATAAATGAAAAGATCATATGCTAATCTTATGGTAGGTGATGACACCACATAAGGAAAAG
Source organism: Triticum urartu (assembly GCF_056163025.1). Classification (NCBI taxonomy): domain Eukaryota; kingdom Viridiplantae; phylum Streptophyta; class Magnoliopsida; order Poales; family Poaceae; genus Triticum; species Triticum urartu. Next base: position 273,350,012 of record NC_141873.1, on the reverse strand, counting down.
TATAAGTAGGAAATTTTATTAGAGATTGACAAACATAGAATGAGTCAATGATGCAACTCATGAAAGAATTAATAAGGGAAGAGAAGATTCACATATAAATATACTATCCTAGAAATCTTTTGTGATTGTGAGCCCTCATCAAAATATTATATGCCAAAATTATTGACGTTGGACAAGGAAGACAACTTAATGATTTGTGTTTGTTTATATTCACAGAGAAGTCATATTGTCATGGATCATTTAACATGTGGTGGTTGCCCCCTATCTTTGCTAGCCAGAAATTCCGCACTAAGTAGAGATACTACTTGTGCATCCAAAAACCCTTAAACCCAAATCTTATTTTCAAAGTGTCCACCATACCTACCTAGGGATTGAGCAAGATCCCTCAAGTAAGTTGTCATCGGTGCAAAAAGGCAATAAAAATTACTTCTAAAAGTGTGAGATCATTTAGTGTAAGAGAAAATTGAGCGTTGCAAGAACTTGTGATGGTGAAGAATAAAAGAGACAGACTGCAAAATAAAGGTCGCTATCACAAGGGGCAATGCAATGTGACGTTCTTTTGCACTAAGGGGTTGAGCATACAAACAAATAAGCGCATGGCAACCTCTGCTTCCCTCTGCGAAGGGCCTATCTTTCACTTTTATGTATTTACTTTTATGCAAAGAGTCAAATTTTTCCTTCTATTCCTTTTTATTTTTCAAATTAGGAGAGGACTTTCGGGATAGAGCGCCGCCGTCTCGAGGAGGAACTTGGGCAGGAGCACTTTTGCCCTCCGGCGGATTGATTCTGCCGAGGGAACTTCCCTCCCAGAGGGGGAAATCATCGTCATCATCATCATCACTAACAACTCTCCCATCTTGGGGAGGGAAATCTCCATCAACATCTTCAACAGCACCATCTCATCTCAAACCCTAGTTCATCTCTTGTGTTCAATCTTGTTACCGAAACTATAGATTGGTGCTTGTGGGTGACTAGTAGTGTTGATTACATCTTGTAGTTGATTACTATATGGTTTATTTGGTGGAAGATTATATGTTCAGATCCAATATGCTATTTAATACCCCTCTTATCATGAGCATGTTTATCATTTGTGAGTAGTTACTTTTGTTCTTGAGGTCACAGGAAAAATCATGTTGCAAGTAATCATGTGAACTTGATATGTGTTCGATATTTTGATAGTATGTATGTTGTCATTCCCTTAGTGGTGTCATGTGAACGTCGACTACATGATACTTCACCATATTTGGGCCTAAGGGAATGTATTGTGGAGTAGCAATTATATGATGGGTTGCGAGAGTGACAAAAGCTTAAACCCCAGTTTATGCGCGATTCCGTAAGGGACCGATTGTATCCAAAAGTTTAATGCTATGGTTAGAATTTATTCTTAATACTTTTCTTGTAGTTGCGGATGCTTGCGGGAGGGTTAATCATAAGTAGGAGATGTGTTCAAGTAAGAACAACACCTAAGCACCGGTCCACCCACATATCAAATTATCAAAGTAGCGAACACGAATTAAGCCAACGTGATGAAAGTGACTAGATGAAATCCCGTGTACCCTCAAGAATGCTTTGCTTATCATAAGAGACCGTTTTAGCATGTCCTTTGCCTCAAAAGGATTGGGATACCTTGCTGCACTTTTGTTACTACTATCATTACTTGCTCGTTACAAATTATCTTGCTATGAAACTACTCTGATACCTACAATTTCAGCAGTTGCAGACATTACCTTGCTGAAAACCACATGTCATTTCCTTCTGCTCCTCGTTGGGTTTGACACTCTTACTTATTGAAAAGTGCTACAATTGATACCCTATACTTGTGGGTCATCATGCGTATCACATCTCAAGAACACAAGAGAGAGAGAGATAGAGATTAAACACATAGCTACTCGTACAAACCCTCAGCCCCGAGGGTGGACTTCTCCCTCCTCATCATGGTGGCCGCCGGGATGGTGAAAATGGCCACCGGTGATGATTTCCCCCTCTGTAGGGTGCCGGAACGCGGTCTAGATTGGTTTTCGGTGGCTACAGAGCCTTGCCGCGGTGGAACTTCTGATCTAGGTTAACCCCGAGGGTTTTTGGAATGTTTGGGAATTTATAGGGCAAAGAGGGGGTGCGGAGGACACCGAGGTGGGCATAACCCACCTGGGCGTGCCTGGGCCCCTAGGCGCACCCTGGTGGGTTGTGCCCCCCTCAGGGCACTCCCCAGGTGCTGCTCTGGCCCATCGGGAGTGTTCTAGTCCATAAAAATCCACAAAAAGTTTCGCGGTGTTTGGACTCCGTTTGATATTGATTTCTTGTGATGTAAAAAACAAGCAAAAAACAGCAACTGGCTCTGGGCACTGGGTCAATAGGTTAGTCCCAAAAAATGATATAAGGTTGCTATAAAATGATTGTAAAACATCCAAGAATGATAATATAACATCATGAATACTTCATAAATTATAGATACGTTGGAGATGTATCAGATGTGTCATGTTAAAACACGACAGAAGCACAAACTAATTTTAAGACCAATGTTCAGATTGGCACCAAAAACTTGATTTAGTTCGGACGTAAAGTTTTTACTAAAGTTTTTTGGTTTTCCAAGCTTGCGACACATTTAACATATTTGTGTGTTTCTAGCATAAGTCTCGCAGTACAATGCCGGACACCTTTAAAGCTTCAGCAACATCAACGCGAGGCTGCGACAAGAGCTGAACCCATCAAAAGACAAGGTACTCCGAGGAGTCTTCGGCAAAATGTTCTCGGATATTGCTTTATATGCATCAGTTTCGAATTGTGTCTTTAGTCAATAGTTGGGTTGCCCGGCTCCTGTGCTTGCCTCCTACGTTTTGCTTTGTTCGGCTAGGTGTGCAAAGGGAGAACCACTGCAATTGTGCTTCCAGCTCGAATGGTTAAGCACCTCAGTGGATAAAGCCAAAAATTGACTCTCGCAATGGGCGTAAACTGGTCAGCGATCCGATGACGGTGTCAAACTATAGATCGATACCGATTACCCCATGTTAAACGATGGGCCTTTCATAACTTTGGCCAAAGTGTTAATGGCTAGACTTCGGTCGGTGCCAAACACTAACCAGGGGCTCATAGCTAGCTTCCCTGGTTTAAAGCTCCTATGAAGTGAAAGTTATAAAGCCTGCATATCTGATTGCCTTGTTTCCGCTAACACAACCGCCTTTGGGCACCAAGACGTCGAGTAAAGGTTGTCTTGTTACTACGGAAACACCCTGTGTAGTATCTACAAAGGGGTAGAAGCCGAAGATGGCCCACTTTCAACTGATAAAACGGTCACAACGGAGTCAAAATAAACATATATCATCAGTGTTTGTATTCAGTATACAAGGGCTACCTTCCGTAATTATTGTTATAAATCCATAAATATGCATCAAATTTGACTTAAGATTTTGGCCAAGCTAGGTTGGCTGGCTACTGTGTTTAACCCTACGTTCCCGATTGTTCAACTAGGGGGTAAAGGGAGCACCTACGTGATTGTTACTACCGGGTCATCCGGATTAGTACCTCGGACTAGGTGAAGCCGAAAGCTATCTATATTAAGAATATAATTGGTCGGCAAATCCTCAATATTTTCCTCCCACATTGATCGGAGGTGAGATTTCATGATCATGATGAGCATGACAACCCAAAGGAACCGATAGCGGGACTATTTTCTTCGGAAGATGTCTCTTACATTAAAAAGTAATATAACATATCTCTCTATGTTCCTTTGTTTATAAAACTATATGGCTGGATTGCCTTGTTTGTCGTAAATCTTTGCCCTTATAAAGGCTTTTTAAAGTAGGACAAACACTACTCGGCCCTTGGCCGAGGAGGTTGAAGCCGATGGTCAGTCATCAAAGTTTTGTACAACACGGATCCGAGTATTAATGATGTAGAGTACTTGGATACGTAGAATCATTACACATAATTTGTGATTTTACTTCGGATATCGATCCTTAATTCGGCCACCCATGCCCACATTAAGGCTTGGGGACTAGTGGGCTTCGGGCTTATCATTTACTAATATTGAGGGGCACATCGATCCCCTGATCTGGTGTTGCCACCCGATCAGTGTCTCGGGGGCTACTGCATTGCCTATTCAATGCAGAAAATTCAAAGTGCTCAGTGTTCCGCATGACCGAACTATGGGCAAACGCGTCTTCGGACAATAATAGGTACCATCTGGGACTTATCCAGCATCAAGCTAATATATTACGACGACTTCTTAAAACCCTCTCTCAAGGGCCCGTCCGCCGATCACTATCTCCTCTAATGTGCATCCTGGATTTTAGGCCAACACACACACCTTGAGGCTACTGGCTATATATCTTGTCAGTAAATAAATTGCATCAATCGGAAATAAAATCCGCAAACAATCAGCCCAAGCCCAAGGTGGTGCATCACCTCGAAGCAGTCCAACATAAAGCTCGATTGCAAGTGGTTGGCTCCATAGAGGGCATCTCCGGCATTAAGCTTGATTGAACCCTTTTAAAATTTTAAATACCGAGGTAATCCATGACACCTTGGATACAGTCTGGCGTTGAAGCCCGGATACATTCCGGTGTTTGAGCTCGGAAGTGGTCCGGCGTTGGTGCTCGGCTGCAAAAGATACCCCGAATGCAGTCTGGCGTTGGAGCTCGGATGCAAGAGGACACTGCCGCACGAGAAACACTTTGAACCTAAGGTGTGGCATAAAAAATAAAAAGGCATTGATAAAGCCCGAGAACTTAAAGGGGCTCCTCGGATACCCGACGTGTAAACTCTTCGGATTCACTTCGGCGATCCTCAAGATCGAAGATGAGAAGATTTGTTGAACCAATTTTCAAGACTGACGACCGAAGATGTAGAACAGTTTAGAAGAATCGAGGAACGTCCCCAACTTGAAGACCGGTTCAGGGGGCTACTGATAGTGTCATGGACTAGGGGTTACTCACCACGTCGTCTCCCGACCAGTTGGATCGGGCCGAGGACCCCCATGGCGTTTCACCTATGGGCCACTTCGGGCAGCCCATGCCGCATACAAGGAGGATTCCACAAGACTTGGCGCCCAAGATAAGGACTCCTCTAAACCCTAGGCCTCTGGTGTGTTATATAAATCGAGGCCAGGCTAGTCAATAGAACATCTAATATTCATTAGAACAATCTCATGGTCAGACCCCTTAAAGGGGGAAGCCATAAGAAAAAGTATCTGCTGGTTATGGTGGATAAATTCACCAAGTGGATAGAGGCCAAACCGGTAAAAACGACCGAAGCCAGACCATTGATCGATTTTATATCCGGTGTTGTACACCATTATGGCGTCCTGCACAACATCATTACTGACAATGGTTCTAACTTTACAGGCGACGAGGTGAAAACTTGGTGTGCTAATATGGGCATTAAGCTCGACTACGCCTCCATTTATCACCCTCAAACAAACGGTCAAGTCGAACGGGCTAATGGCCTGATAATGAGCGGCATCAAACCCGGACTAGTGCGCTCCCTACGGGAATCAGATAAGCACTGGGTTGAGGAACTCGATTCCGTACTCTAGGAGCTGCGGGCCACGCCCAATCGCACGACCTGACACACACCCTTCTTTATGGTGTACGGCGCAGAGGCTGTCTTGCCTTGCGACATTATTCATGGCTCACCTCGAGTGCACATGTACAAAGAGAGAGAAGCTGAGCCCGATCGGCAGGATGATCTAGATGGCCTGGAGGAGGAGTGCAATGTTGCCAAGGCATGTTCCGCATTCTATCAACAACAGGCTTGAAGATATCAAAGCAGAGAAGTGCGGGCAAAGACATATAATGTCTATGAGCTGGTTCTACGCCTACCAGAGAAGAAAAAGAACAAGCTCAAACCCAAATGGGAGGGTCCCTTCATTGAGCTTATGAAGTATTTTCTGAATTCCAGAGATCCTTTTTACTACTTTCAAAAATATAGCTTCATGTAAAAGTACAGACAATGTGATTTTTAGAGAAGAAACTGCAAGTTGCAGTTTTAGATAAGAAACTGCAAGTTTCAGAGGCAAAGCATTTATATTAACACGCCCTTTTCAAATAGGGATAACAGTATGCTAGAAGTTTTATTTAGGGTAAAAAATGGAACTACCAGCCAGTTAACATCATGTTGATCAACATTCATGCATAGCACTTCTTTATATGATGCACAGTCAAAAAGATATGCTATTTTCAAAATGGCCACACAATGTTGAATGTGCAAAAAACAGAGAAAACTAGGGACGAAGTTTTGGCTAGTGTTGGAGGTGGTTTGCGTAGATGACAAGGGGGACCCACATGTCAGTAATAGAAAAGGAAAAAAGTTGTGGATATTTTCACTGCATCAGGTGGAATCGAACCCGGGCGGAGCATCGGTTGGGGAATGGGACTTACCCACTGGGATACTGTAGTACTTTTGGTAGATATCAGGCACAACTTCTACCACTACTGTAGCATGTTTTCCTCGGCTCCGGTGTGCTCTCGCACTGTCTGGCTTTGTGTGCTCGCCGCGGCGCCACCGTCTGCCGTTGTGAACATGCTCAACAAACGAGAGGAATTGGGAGATGACTGTACTTCGAGAGGCGGACAGTCGGGACCCAGTAGGTCCATGGTCATACGCAAGCAAGTGCCTCATTGAAAAATGCTTCCTCCCAATGATATACTAACGTTGGGCCCCACAGTTTTGTCAACGTATAGTTAATAAAGGAGATACATTTACAATGAAGCCGTTCATTGGGGAGCTGGCAGGTATCATTTTTTATTAGAGGGCCAGCCAATATCAGCTGGGTTGTGGGCTACCCAGTCCAGGTTTTCTTTTTTAACATGTGCAGCCCACGACATGCCGACACAGTGGTTTGAACTTATTTTGTTGAGGGCCATCATATATCTACCGACCTAAGGGCCTCCCAGCCTAGGTTTTATTTTCACTGAAACATTCGCAGCCCAACTTGTGCATTTTTTGAAGAAAACGTAGAGGTCTTTAAGAAAAAATACCCCACGTCTTATTAACTTATAAAAATAAATGTTCAACAATAAAATCCTTATTTTTTTACTCTAAGGCAACGAAAATCCTGGTGATTTGCGTACAAAAGATTTGTAAGATTTAAGGACCAATGTAATAATAACATGCTTATTATCTAATTTTATTTATGATAAAATGCCTAGCCCGGGTTTATTTTTTGATAACATTACTTCAGCTAACCCAACATTATATTTACAACTAGCCCATCAAAATCATGTATTTCGAGAAAGTGCAAATGGGTTGTAATTTCTTAGAAAAAATAAATGGTTTGTTCACCTGGCCCAGCAAATGGACTATAAATTCTAAAAAAATAGGTTGAATATGTGCCACATTTTTGTAGGCTGAAATGTGGGCCAATTGGTCAAACCCTACACAAGGCATTGTCAACTTAGTCAACAAATGATTTTGACATCCGTAGACATTGGATTTTCATCCAACGGCCGACATCCATCTTCAATCTCTCGTCTTCTTCCTCCAGCGCCGCCGGGACCACCTGCTCCCACCTCCGGTGGCTAGCAACACGCCTCGCCGCGAAGCGCTACCCCACCACCGGCCAGGCCATCCCTCCACCCCTCCACACCTCCTGTTATTCTCCGCCGACTGTAGAACCACGTTGCACGAGAACCAGTTAACCCTCGTACACCTCTACGTCTGTGACTCCGCTGCCATGTCTTCCCATCTCCAGCTCGTTGTCGTCCGGGGCCTCACTGTCGTCCAATGCCTTGGTGCACTCGGCGCCGCATGGTCAACATGGTCAACAAACGAGAGTCATTGGAGGAGGACTATACGTGGAGGGGCTGACAGTGGGGACGCACCAGGTCCATGGACGCACGCATGCAACCGCCTCGTTGTTATGCGAAAATAAAATTATTCCTCCCCCTGAAAGCTGGGACCCACCAGCTATATCTTCGTATGGAAGGAACTGCCTCCTTATTACTCCCCCTGACAGCTAGGACCCACCAACTACATATTTGCACGGGGAAGTGCCTCCTTATTATGGGCAAAAAACGATTCCACCCGTGATAGCTGGGACCCACGAGCTATATCTTCGCACACAAGTAAGTGCCTCCTTATCCTCCCTGACAGCTGGGACCCACCCGGTCGAAGCATACGTAGCGTTGTCTGTCTACTCATGAACCTCTACGTACATACTGGTCGATTGGTGTCTCTGCAAGGATGAACCGTGGCTGGGTAAATAGTGGCACGTGTCGTAGTAGAGCCCCCGATGTAGCAGTTCATGCATTCCCTTTTAAGTTGTGTACACGTACGTATAGCCATAGGGCAAATAATACGACCATGTACGTACATACGGGCGGGGACTCGAATGCGTACTCATGCATACATACAGCCAGGGCTCGTGTACATGGAGAGGCAACAGATGGCAACAACGGTGTCCTGTTCCTCGGCAGCCAACCAGCTGGGTCGGAATGGAGGAAACAACGCTATGTTAATCGAGAGGTAATGTATATGGTCAGAATGCGTCCTGTTCAACGGCAGCCAACCAGCTTCGATGAACAGCCGAAACGGGGTCTGGGGTACTGCGGAATAGAGGAAATGACCTTCAGTTCGACTGCATACAGTCGAAAAAGGGTCCGCTTCATCAGGAAGGGTCTGGCGTACCGCAACACGGAGGAAACATAATTATGTTGGAGTGCCTACGGTCGAAACAGGGTCCTATTAATCGGGAGGGGTCTGGCGTACTGCAAAACGGAGGAAACAGACTTCTGTTCGAGCGCCTACGATCGAAACGGGGTCCTCTTCAACGGGAGGGGTGTGGAGTACCGCAAATCGGGACTCCATGGGCTACTATTCATCCACCATCTACTACCTCACTCCAGCCTCCACAAACTACTGTTCATCCACCGTCGACTTCCTCGAGCCTCCATCTGCTACTATTCATCCACCGCGACTTCCTCCTGCCTCCACCAGGTACTGTCCATCCACGGGCTACTGTTCATCCAGCCTCCACGAGGTACTGTTCATCCACCCCAACCGGCTAGGGTGTGGCGGCCTCCTCAGGGTCCTGTTCATCAAGCGGCAATGGCCTACTACCATGGGGTCCTGTTCAGCAAACCCCCATTGGGAACTATTCATCCACAGCCAACCAACTAGCTTGACTTACCACGTCACGACTCGTTCTACGTACCGCGCGCATGGTTGCAATGGTCACTGTTCATCGAGATGCAACCTAACACCGGCTAGCTATATCTCACACAGGGGCTCGATCGGCTTCCTTAAGCAGCAGCAGCGATCGATCGATCCGGTCTAGTTAGCAGCAACAACGAAGGAATCGCTCGGGTTCAGTTAACAACCAAGGGATCGATCGCTCGGGTTCAGTAACGTAGCTAATGCGATCGCTCGGGTTAAGTTAGCCAACGCCTCACACACACACGCGTGTGCGTATGAGAGAAACGCGCAAACCACAATGCATCGCTCGGCCCCAACCACCCACCATAACCGGGAACTCCCCGATATTTTCCTCGCCTTCGCTTCTACCACAATTTTTCTGTCATGGATAGCCCAAAGAATGTCATGTAGGATTGCAGGTGCGTCTCTGGCCCGCCCAGGACGAATAGCCCATTTTCTGTCATGATTTTTTGTCATAGAAGTAGGAGCCCACCACATCTATGATAATATGTGTTTTTGTCATAATTATCGTCATAGAAGTGTCATAAGCATGACGAAAAAACTTTTCGCTCGGGCCATAATGTGATAGATGTGTCTTTTTTGCAGTGGTAGTACACTTTTTAGTCAAAATATTATTCATCCGGTCCTTACAGTGAAGTGACAAGACCCTGCGCCCGAGGTGACAATAGTCTAGGCGGCCTGTTTGGGTTACCAAAGTCAGCCTCACCCTGTGCAATCATTGTCACCGCTGCTGTATAGCATGCCTCGCCTTGTCTCCCTCTCCCCTAGCACCACTCCATCTCCATCTCGCCGGAGATCCCGAGGTCACTCTTCATCATCTCAAAGTGCCCTCGCGTACCCTCTCCTCGCTCACCTCCCCCAGTATCACTATTCCCTCGCTAGCCGCTCTAGCGCCGAGAGCCTTCTCCCCGGGAAATCAAGCCCAAAAAAACGCCACCATCCAAACTCCACCATGGCCGAACTTGAACCGCGCAGCATCCCTATGAGCCGCGACTGGGGCGATCTCCCTAGTGACATCCTCCACCTTTGTTGTTCACGTATGGATATTATGAGCGTCGTGCGACTGGCTGCATGCTCAAGGGACATGCATGCGTCCATCGTCGAAGCGAGGCCCAAGATTTTCAAGACACCCTGATTGCTGCTATCTTCTCTCGCGAGATGCGCTCACCATGATACGGAGGCGTACATCATGCCCCTCAACTTTGATCCGACCTCCATCAACCGAAACTTCTTCGCAAGAATGTAATGGGTCGTCGTACATCATGCCCCTCGATTTCGAGCCGATCACCATCATGAAACTTCTTGGCGGGTATTTACTGGGTCAACATGAACTCCCACGAGATGGCTGGCATCAAAGAAGGCTGGAACGATATAGTGCTCGTCAACTTCCACACCTCCCATGAGATTACCCTTCCTCCCTTGCATCATACAGGGTTTTACCACCATGGCCAAAGTCATCTAAATTACTAAGTCAGTTAGACGAACCTTGTTTTGGAGAGGATTGTAATCTGCCAAGTGCCCACATAATCTATGAATTACGCATACTTCAAGCTAATTGCCTTGTTCGACCGCACACTCACCTATATTTCCGCCGGTGCCTTCTTTAGGTGGAGACAACTCACCTCGCAGTCGATTGTCAAAGATGATACACACTTCTGTGATGCTAGCGAACACAATGGCATCATCTACACAATCGACAAAGCAAATGGCACCACGTATTGCTGGGACGACGCCTGTAAGTTCTTTTCGTCTGATTTTAATGATAACGCCATGAAATTTTTTGAACTTTTGTGATGATTGGCATATCCCTATTAGAGCAGAATTTGAGTAGAACAATGGCAATGTATTAGAGACGCTGTAAATCAGCTATATTTGGATGTGGTTAAATCATGTGATTGTGACCATGTCATTACATCCAATTTGCACCCTTGAATAATCAAACGGTTAGGAAGATATGTATATTCTCCTAACTTTATAGTAATCTATATACTACTAAATATGAGTGTGTATCAATAGACATGTTAGTTTCCTCATTTTCATGATGTAGAAACATGGATAACATTGTTGCTTTCATCTAACCATACATTAGGGAAGTAAATGCGCATATCGAAAACTCTATATTTGGAAGTAATGAAATCCTGTCATGCTTACCCATACCTATATTAGCCCTTCAACAATCAATGGCTAGAATAATATCCTCACAAGAATTTTGCACACGGAACATGAGTATTCCCATATAACAATGCATGGTGTGTTTGTTTCCTCTAAATAATTTATTTGTGAGGACAAAACATAACTACATAACATGCATGGCATGGTAGTTTCCAGCGAAGAATCAATTGCAAAACATGAGTATAACCATGCATCACACTGCTATATTTTCGAGCCCAGTATACATTTCCCTGTATTTTCCTCTTGGTTCCAACAGGGACAGATCAATGTTGTTTCTTACATTATCCTACACATACCCTGAACAATGCTGATCTTACATTAACAATGTCTGTTATTTTTGTCGCCTTTTTAATATGATGCAGTGTCCCTAAAATTACTGCCCTTTGTAATCACACCACCTTTGCCAAAAATAGAAAACCACAACTGGTTCCTCGCTCGATCAGACGACGGTGAAAGACTGATGATCATTCGAACACATGAGCCGACAAAGTTATATTGCAGAAACCCCACTGTGTACAAGTAGCATGAAATACGTGAGTATCTGGAGATTGGTTGTTACATCTATGAGCAGGATATCGACTTGTTGGGGCCTTTAGGATTTTTGAGTTGGATGCGGGTAAAGAACCTTTGTTCACACTCTCTGTTTCTCTAACTCAATTATCCGATTAACCAGGAGATCACCCTTGGCAAGGTTCATGATGGCAGAGAGGTTATGTTTGTTAGGGAAAGTTGTGTCTATGTGGTAAACCCTAGGACTTAGGGACCACACGCCCCTGATTGTCAATGATGCAGCATGCAGCCAAAAGAAGGTGAAAATGAGAAAGGCATCTGAATGTACTTTGATCCTTGGATGCATCAACTCCGATAGTCTGTGATATGGTTCAAGCCTTCAGGTTGACAGGTAATTCGGCTGTTGCATCGAAAGGGTGGAGTCCTGGTGTCTCCGAATCACTACTGGCGGAAGGGGGCTGCAAATTATGATGGTGTTGGATCATCCCTCTTCGAATGACTTGTTGTCATTGCTGCTTGTTCTGGATGGGTAGTGTTCTCTTTTGTTATGCAGACTCCTTGTAATTTGGTCATCCTCGTCTATGTCACTCTTACTATGTAATAGTTGGCTATCTTTAGAACATCATTCTCGTCTGGATCACGAGAGTCTGAGCACTGCAGATGGGTGTGTTTTGGTGGTGTAGCAAGACTTGTTATGAACTTTCATGTCTCGTTGTTTATGTCAATAGTAGTTACTAGTTAGTGTTTGCATGTTATATATATCATTATTTCAAACTATTTCTTGTTTCGAACTTCTGATGGGCTAAATGAGGGCATCACCATTCTCCATTCTCTAGTGTATATATCCCTTTTTTCAAGTTGTAATTTGAGCTCGGTGACTTTTCGATGATGTTCGCTTGTTTGGGGCTTTGGGCCAATGTGAGGTGTTGTTGAATATGGGACGAGTAGTAACACAATGCCAAACAGGACAATTATGAGAACTCTGAGGCTGGGCGGTCAAAAAAAGAAAAAGGACTCTTAGACTGACATGTGGGTGCCACCGGTGTTTCCATGCGCTTGCGCGGCGAGAGCATTTTGGCATGTGTTTGAAATTGATGCTACCTTCTCATCCCCTATCCCCCGCCCTCCCCCACCTCTGAAATCTCGATTCCTACTCTAGATCCCCCAAATCCCCCACCTCTACTCCATGTACTCAAGCGCACTATCATGCCGTCGGTCAATGTGGGTCTCTAAGCCGGAGATCCTGAGGTTTGTCCTGCCTTCGGGCACTGCGTGCTATCGCTCAACAGTGACATGGCGGCGCTTGACGACCAGTTTGCTGACAAAGTGCTGATGGTAACCATCAATGGTGACCGGCCTCCCGTCTCACCGGATGACCTTGTCAAAGCTCTTGGCATTGCGCATAGCATCCAAATAAGTGACTTGCTCGTCGAAGTCTGTCCACCACTGGCTGATTTCTTCTTCAGGTTCCTGACAACTTTTGACTGCAGTCGTGTTCGAATATTCCCGGCGTTTGTCCTATGATGGCACGCTGGTGAGCTTTGATTTATGGCACCCAGGATGGGGCTCGGTGCCCTCTGAGCTTGAGTTTTTAACAAATCTTACCTTCCACGACATGCCTCGACGGGCTAGGAACAATGAGTCCATGAATGAGCTTATCAACAATCTAGGAGGTGAGCTTGTAATTATGTTTATTCCTCCAGATAGCTAGGCTCGGATGGTTATGGCATGGATGAAGAAGACATCCACCATACCGAAGGTGATTGGTGTTGAGATACCGGTGCAGGAACCTGTATCGAGTCTTCGTGCATGTCGAATAAGTGGTCAATCCATCAATCGAAGTCCTGTCGCCACCACTGGTGCCAGGGTCCGTCGACGACGTCCATTACAGGAGTCAACGTCAGACTTTCCCAGTATTGCTTGGACCATGGCACATGGCCTACTCCATCGCACAGTAGAGGCCATTGCTTCTTTGGGAGAAGAGGCCGGGCAGGCTGCCTGGATGTGCTCTAATTTGAGGTAACAACTGAATCTTCGTAGATACTAGTTGTTGGAGATATAAATACTAAATATAAACCGTCCAGGAGGGGCCGGGTTACACCCATAAGGAGTTATCCATATTGAAGCTCATGAAGACAAGGAGCATGGCGCTTTACTATAAGAGATCTAAAGGCCCAGGGCACAAAGGCGGATTAGAGCTTGTAGACATAAACCGCCATAAGGTGTGTAACTTGTGTTGTAAGATAGGAAAGGATAGAAACCGAATCGGACACGTTTATGAGCCGGCCAGGATTCTGTAAACCGCCGGGCGTCAACCTGTGTATATAAAGGGATGACCCGGCGGCGGTTTAAGAACAAGAAACAATAACTCGAGAGCAAGGCAAAGAGGATTCACTCCCTGGTCATCGAAACCCTAGCAATCCCATCATAACTGGAGTAGGCTTTACCTTCATCGCAAGGGGCTGAACTAGTATAATTCCTTGCGTCCTTTGTCTTCTTTAACCCCTTTAAGCTAACTACGTTGCGATGGCTCCATGACTAAGTCCTCACACTAGGACATCTGTTGTGACAATCCCACGGCAGTTGACGCCCACCGTGGGGCTATCGCACGATGGTTTCAAGTTCTTAGAGAGCAGCTTCGAATGGCTCAAGGGATACGTTGTGGGCCGGATGACCTAGAGTCGTCGCGGCAAGCTCTACATCGATGATGCAGGCTGGGGCCCCGAGGCCGGCTCAATCGAGTACGGGTACCAATTCCCCTTTGGTGGTATACACGTTTTCATTGGCAAGATCGACAAACCGGGCCCTGAGCCGGACATCTGCACGGGTTAAGCCTGCCATGAAGCGTGCCTTTGTGGGAGTCATCCACAGAGTGGAATCTAAGGATAGATCGGTATCTGGTGGCGAAACCGTCGTTTACTCTGATGACGAGTCATCTACCAGAGAGACCGAGTCGTTGTACCAACTGCAAGATGGCCGGTTTGGGGTCTGTTCCGATGGCGACAGTATTCTGGACCCCCTTGATCCGCCAAGCCGAGTTGCGATCTTCATGGCCGGTACACAGTCAGCGCAGCATTCTTCAACCACAGCAGCAATGATATCTGGTTCAGCAGCAGCGACGGCAGCTGGGGCAGGAGGCCCTGCGCCACCGTTGGCTCAGGTTTTGTCTGATTTGTTTGATGCTTTGGCAACACTGCTGGCGGCTGAAGTTAACACGGCGAATCAGGATCAGCATAATGCAGAAGTCGCGAAAGTAAAGGATCAGTTAGCTCAAGCCAAGGCAGATCTGGCAGCCGAGAACACCAGGATGGATGCGGAGCGGGCCGAGTTGGACACACAGGCTTATTGGCTCATGTTGGATCATAACGCATCAAATGATGTAATGAGGAGAAGGTACCGGTCCCACCTACCTCCGGTTTATGAGCCAAGGAATCTCTTTAACACGCCAGGAGCAGGAACCAGCAACCAACCAGTGGTAAACCGCGTAGAAGCACCTGAAATGGGGGCGCCGGTTCAGCCGTGTACAGTGGATCCGCCTCGTCAGAATATCCCTTCACAGCACGTGTCAACGCCTTCGGGTCATTACTCCAATCCCCTGGATAACATAGTCGCCGCTGCTTCACGCTTGGCAGCCCTCCTAGTTGAGGTGAGTCCCCCATAGCGGTTGAGACGCGACGGGCTAGGGAGCTCCTTCAGACAGCTTTGACTCGGCAACATGCGTATTCATACAGCCGCGAGAGGATACATTCTACCCCCGCCCAAGCCGGAGTTACAGCAGGCACTTCGATGAACCGGCCGTGTCAAGCAGTGCGCGAGGATGTAACCTGTCTCGAGGGCATAATCCGGCAGGTGGTGGTACTAATGCTCAGGATTTGGTGGATCAGGGCCGAGCGCGTCGAGAAGCCGAGTTAGCGGCGCAATACGTGGCCCGTCAGCTTACTCTGGTTCGTCCAACAACTTTGGTGGAGTCCGGGGTTACCTCCAGCTCTTTGGGGGTGTCGTGTCTCGTCCCGTCTCTACGTAATGTACGGCTGCCCAAGGATTTCAAAGGACCCCGCAAAGTGACCAATTATACTGCCGATTTACCCCCTGATTCATGGATCGAGAGCTATGAGATGGCAATGGAGATGCTGGATGTGGATGATGTAACCTATGCTGAATACTTCACCATGATGTTGGAAGGAATATCTCGCACTTGGCTGAAAGGTTTGCCAGCTAACTCCATCGGGTCGTGGGCTGCGTTAAAGGCCCGGTTTATCCAGAATTTCAAGGACACGTGCAAGCAGCCCATGTCAATTGCAGACTTAGCCTCCTGTGTCCAAGAAGAAGGTGAATCGACAACTCATTGGGTGCACCGGGTTTTGAAAATCTTGCATTCATCGGACCGCATTAACGCTGATACATCAGTCTTAACGTTGGAGGGAAATTGTCAGTTCATGCCTTTGAAGCTGAAATTGGGACGGCTCAAGCGTCACTGCAATGACATGGGAACGCTTATGGCAGCTCTGGTTAAGTATGCCGACTCTGATAGTACCAAGGACCCCGAGTCTGATGATGAAAAGCCGGGGAAGGGAAAGAAGAGTGGCAGTAACAAGGGGCGGCAGCATAACCCGGCGGGTCATGGAAACAATGGTAAGCGCAAAGCAGATAACAGTTTGGATTTTGTGGCTAACACCAACATGCAGAATAACAATCAGCGTCGCAAGGGTAAACCGCCCCCGCGGGGTGCAGGGTCAAGTGTCAATCTCGAGCGCCTGTTAAACCAGCCCGGCCCAAGGCACGGGACGCGAGAGAGACCAGCCACACACCTTTGGAAGGATTTCTTTATTATGCGGGAGTTCAAAAACTTAGATCTTTTCCAATATGATCATGGGCCGCCCGGCAGTTCAGGCGGCGGTTCTCATGGGCCAAGTTATGGTGGAGGCAGTTCTGGTTCAGGATTTCAAGGCAACCAAAGCGGACATGGCAATCAGGGCAGCCAGGGCAACCAGGGTGGTTATAATCATCAAGGGAGTTAGCAGCAGCAGCAATCGGTTACCAGAGCAATCAGAAGCAGTTGAATAGTGGGCAGTATCATGTCTTCACCACTAGCTTATGCAAGCGCGATCAGAAGCTTCATAAAAGGGCAGTAAACTCCGTTGAACCGGCAGTGCCCCGTTATCTGCGCTGGTCTGAACAACCCATTTTGTGGAGTTGAGAGGATCATCCACCCCGGGTTGATAACCCGGGTCATCTGGCATTGGTGGTGGCACCTCAGGTTGGGGGTATAAATTCACCAAGGTGCTCATGGATGGAGGGAGCAGCATCAATATCCTTTATTATGAAACCCTCCATCACATGGGGTTGACAGATAAAAATCTTAAACCGTCAAACATTGTTTTCCATGGTGTGGTACCTGGTAAATCGGCGTACCCAGTTGGTAAGATAGCTCTAGAGGTTGCTTTTGGAGATGATCACGATTCAAGATCAGAGACATTGACTTTTGAAGTGGTGAAAATCAAGAGCCCATATCATGCCCTGTTTGAACGGCTGGCTTATGCCAAGTTCATGGCAAGGCCCTGTTATGTTTATCTGCAGCTCAAGATGCCGGGTCATAAGGGGACCGTCATGGTACATGGGAGTCGTAGGATTTCTTTGGAATGTGAGGAAGGTGATGCGGCTTATGCTGAGTTGGTTTGTGCAAAAGAGGAGTTGAAGTTCTATAAGGACAATGTTGATCCGGCAGATATGACTTCTTTGAAAAAACCAACTACAGAGCATGATCCGTCCTTGAAGTTTAAATCAGCTGAGGAGACGAAGCTGGTTGACTTTGTCCCTGGCGATTCATCCAAGCAATTCAGCATTAGTGCTAACCTGGATCCGAAATAGGAAGGTGTGCTCATTGAGTTCATCCGTGAGAACTGGGACATCTTTGCATGGAAACCTTCTGACATGCCAGGTGTACCGAGGGAACTCGCTGAGCACACTCTTAATATTGATCCTAAGTTTAAACCGATTAGGCAGTTTCTCCGCCGCTTCAATGAAGAAAGGCGTAACACTATTGGTGAGGAGGTAGCCCGGCTCTTGGCAGCAGGGTTTATTTTGGAGGTTTTTCACCCTGAGTGGTTAGCTAACTCGGTGCTAGTACTTAAGAAGAACGACACTTAGCGTATGTGTGTGGACTACACAGATTTAAACAAGGCTTGTCCAGCTGATCCCTTTGCTCTTCCTCGTATTCATCAAATCATTGATGCTACGGCGGGTTGTGAGCATTTGACCTTTCTGGATGCTTATTCTGGTTATCATCAGATCAAAATGGCAGTTAAGGACCAGGAGAAGACAGCTTTTATAACTCCCTTTGGAGCCTTCTACTATGTATCTATGCCTTTTGGGCTCAAGAGTGCCCAGGCGACTTATCAGTGCTGCGTGCAGAATTGTCTTCATGACCAGATTGGGCGCAATGTTCATGCTTATGTGGATGATATTGTGGTGAAGTCTAGAAAGGAGGCGACATTGATAGCTGACTTGAAGGAAACCTTTGATAATCTTCGGGTCTATAAGATGATGCTTAATCCATCCAACTGTGTTTTTGGTGTTCCGGAAGGCAAGCTCTTGGGTTTTCTAGTGTCTAACAGGGGTATTGAAGCTAATCCGGAAAAGATCAAAGCTATCATGTCTCTGGCTAAACCGGCATGTCTCAACGATGTTCAACGTCTGGCGGGTTGCTACCTCTTGAGCACTGCATTGGTTTTCCCTTGAAGAGGAAAGGGTGATGCAGCAAAGTAGCGTAAGTATTTCCCTCAGTTTTTGAGAATCAAGGTATCAATCCAATAGGAGGCCATGCACGAGTCCACGCACCTACACAAACAAATAAATCCTTGCAACCAACGCGATAAGGGGTTGTCAATCCCTACACGGTCACTTACGAGAGTGAGATATGATAGATATGATAGGATAATATTTTTGGTATTTTTATGATAAAGAGAAATAAAAGATGCAAAGCAAAATAAATGGCAAAGGAAATAACTAAGTATTGGAAGATTAATATGATGGTAGATAGACCCGGGGGCCATAGGTTTCACTAGTGGCTTCTCTCAAGAGCATAAGTATTTACGGTGGGTGAACAAATTATTGTTGAGCAATTGACAGAATTTAGCATAGTTATGAGAATATCTAGGTATGATCATGTATATAGGCATCACGTCCGAGACAAGTAGACCGACTCCTGCCTGCATCTACTACTATTACTCCACACATCGACGGCTATCTAGCATGCATCTAGAGTATTAAGTTCAAGAGAACAGAGTAATGCTTTAAGCAAGATGACATGATGTAGAGGGATAAACTCATGCAATATGATATAAACCCCATCTTGCTATCCTCGATGGCAACAATACAATACGTGCCTTGCTACCCCTACTATCACTAGGAAAGGACACCGCAAGATTGAACCCAAAGCTAAGCACTTCTCCCATTGCATGAAAGATCAATCTAGTAGGCCAAACCAAACTGATAATTCGAAGAGACTTGCGAAGATAACCAATCATACATAAAAGAATTCAGAGAAGATTCAAATATTGTTCATAGATAAACATGATCATAAACCCACAATTCATCGGTCTCAACAAACACACCGCAAAAGAAGATTACACCGAATAGATCTCCACAAGAGAGGGGGAGAACTTTGCATTGAGATCCAAAAGAGAGAAGAAGCCATCTAGCTAATAACTATGGACCCGTAGGTCTGAAGTAAACTACTCACACTTCATAGGAGGGGCTATGGTTTTGATGTAGAAGCCCTCCGTGATCGATGCCCCCTCCGGCGGAGCTCCGGAAAAGGCCCCAAGATGGGATCTCATGGATACAGAAAGTTACGGCGGTGGAATTACGGTTTTGGCTCCGTATCTAGTAGTTTGGGGGTACGTATGTATATATAGGAGGAAGGAGTACGTCGGTGGAGCAACAAGGGGCCCACGAGGGTGGAGGGCGCGCTTGGGGGGTAGGCGCGCCCCCCTACCTCGTGCCTTCCTCGTTGATTGCTTGACGTAGGGTCCAAGTCCTCTGGATCATGTTCGCTCCGAAAATCACGTTCCCGAAGGTTTCATTCCGTTTGGACTCCGTTTGATATTCTTTTTCTATGAAACCCTAAAATAGGCAAAAAAAACAGAAATTCTGGGCTGGGCCTCCGGTTAATAGGTTAGTCCCAAAAACAATATAAAAGTGTATAATAAAGCCCAGTAATGTCCAAAACAGAATATAATATAGCATGGAACAATCAAAAATTATAGATACGTTGGAGACGTATCACGGGCCGTATTGCAGCATTGAGCCGGTTTATCAGCCGTTTGGGAGAGAAGGCTATCCCTTTATATCAGATGATGAAAAAGACAGATAATTTTGTGTGGAGTGATGCTGCTAATGCGGCGTTTGAGGGCTTGAAAAAGCAGTTAGCTGAGCCACCTATCCTTGCTGCTCCGGTCGATAAAGAGCCACTGTTGTTATATGTGGCTGCTAATGACTACGTTGTTAGTGTGGCCATTGTGGTGTAGCATAAGGAAGATGGGAAGGAGTATCCGGTTCAATGGTCGGTTTATTATATCAGTGAGGTACTTATTGAGTCTAAGCAGATGTACCCACATTAGCAGAAACTGGTGTATGGAGTTTTCATGGAAAGCCGGAAGCTCAAGCAGTATTGTCAAGGTCATCCCATCATGGTGGTCAGTCCTGCCCCTGTGGGAGATATAATCCAGAACAGGGAGGCAACTGGCCAAGTTGCCAAATGGGCTATTGAGCTTGGACCTCATGGGTTGAAATATTTGCCTCGTACGGCAATCAAGTCTCAAGCGCTTGTGGATTTTATCAATGACTGGACAGAGTTACAGGCACCGGAAGAAAAGCCGGATCATACTTATTGGACTATTCATTTTGATGGGTCCAGGCAATTGGAGGGCTCGGGGCTGGAGTCGTGTTAACTTCCCCACGAGGTGATAAGTTTTGTTATGTTCTCCGTTTAATATTCCCTTGCACTAACAATGCAGCTGAATATGAGGCTTTACTCCATGGTATTCGAATGGCTAAGGAGATGAATCTAAGCCGGGTTAAGTGTTTTGGTGACTCAGACCTGGTGGCTCGACAAGTATCTGGTACTCAGGATTCCAAGGACCCACTCATGGCAGCGTATCATCGAGAAGTAGATATTGTTGCAGGTCACTTCAAGGGTTATCAGGTTGACCATGTGGACTGGCGAAAGAATAAAGTGGCGGACGCTTTAAGCCGTTTAGGTTCCCAACGTAAACCAGTCCCACCCAATGTTTTTTCTGGATGTTTTGCATAACCCGTCGGTCAAGCTACCTACAGAGGAGGATTTGGCTGTTCCTGACCCGGAGGCTCAGTTAGTGGCAGCTCTTCATGTTATCCCGGATTGGACGGTCCCATATTTGGCGTATATGAACCGGGGCGAGTTACCGGAGGATGAAATTTTGGCCAGGCAGATAATCCGGCGATCCAAGTCAATGACCATTATCAATGGGGAATTGCATCATTGCAGCGTAACAAGGGCGTTTCAGCGTTGTGTGTCTCTTGAAGAAGGCTGTGAGATTTTGTGTGAGATCCACGAAGGAGATTGTGGTCACCATGCCGGTTCAAAATCCTTGGTAGCTAAGGCTTTTCGTCACGGCTTCTATTGGTTGACGGCTCATGCTGATGCTGAGGGCTTGGTGAAAAGGTGTGATGGTTGTCAGAAATTTTCGCGTCGCGCTCATGTTCCGGCTCAAGAATTGAGGATGATTCCAATCACTTGGCCGTTTGCAACTTGGGGGCTGGATATGGTTGGGCCCTTTAAGAGGTCCAAGGATAAGAAGACCCACCTGCTGGTGGCGGTTGATAAGTTCACTAAGTGGGTGGAGGCAGAGCCAGTCAGTAAGTGTGATGCAGCCACGGTGGTTCAATTCATCAAGAAGGTGATTTTCCGGTTTGGTTTTCCACACAGCATCATAACAGATAATGGTACTAATCTGTCCAAGGGTGCTATGGAAGAATTTTGTCAACGTGAGCACATCCGGCTTGACGTGTCATCAGTGGCTCACCCCCAATCTAATGGTCAGGCGGAGAGAGCCAATCAAGAGATCCTAAGAGGCATCAAGCCCTGGCTCATGGTTCCTTTAAGCGGACGCCAGGTTGTTGGGTGGAGGAGTTCCCTTCTGCGTTATGGAGTATCAATACCACGCCCAACAGATCTACGGGTTATACACCTTTCTTCATGGTTTACGGAGCAAAGGCGGTCCTCCCTAGTGACATCCGTCATGACTCACCCCGTGTGGCAGCTTATGTTCAAGCCGACAATGAGAAGGCACGTCAGGAAGCATTTGACCTATTAGATGAGAAGCGTGATATTGCAGCGGCGCATTCGGTGATTTATCAGCAAGATCTGCGTCATTATCACAGTCTTCCGGTTAAAACCAGAACGTTTCAAGAAGGGGGGTCTGGTGCTCCGGCTCATCAAGGATCAGACTGTATGCACAAGTTATGCCCGCCTTGGGAAGGACCCTTTGTGGTCAGCAAGAATCTGCACAATGGGTCATACTACCTTATCGATGTTCGAGAGCACAAAGACTCACGCAAATCAGAGGAGGAGACCCACAGGCCGTGGAATATAGCTCATCTTCGGCCTTACTACACCTGAGCTATAGGCTCCTCTTATGTACATATTATTGACAATGTATATATTATATCAATATAATAAACTGGCATCCTTGCTAAAGCGGTGCCTCTGCTGTTATTCCTTGAAAGGTTTTTGGTTACATGGGGGCTTCTGTTTATAAAGCGGAGTTCTAATTACCCATTGATCCGGCTCATAAGCCACACATAAAAAACACTTGGGGGCTTGCCACCCAAGGTCAAAAGGAGCAAAAGAGAGTCTGTTGCAAAGCACAACTCAAACATAGGCACCCACTAAGGACAGCTCAAAATATTACTAGGGGGCTCTTTGCTTCTACAAGAACCAAGAGTCTATAACCTTGTAATAGGCTATAAAAGCCAGGCTTGGAAACCAGGTGTATTCACCTAAAACCCCGGGTTATCCTGCCTTATTTAAGTAAGCCACTCCGTCCAGGTAATCCTGGTAGACCCGTTGAACGTTTGACAAGTCAATCTTATAAAGATGCTGAAATTGTCATAGTTAAAATGACGATTGGTTGATGTGAGGTCCATCTTATAAAGGCTTTATAAAATGGTTTAACTCAGTGTCCTGGCAGCCCATGAAAAGCCTCGCCCTTTTTATATATTTTCTTCTGAAATCTTTCTTTTTGATATTTCTTTTGATGAGTTTTATACTAAACCGATGTTTATTGACCCGGCCTGGCTGTTGACTATAAGTCGCCCGAACAAATTGAGAATATTGCTGGTATCTATTGATCCGGCTTCGCTGTCAATTATAAGTTGTCAGTATACAATTAGATATAAACCGGTGTTGATTGACCCGGTCTGGCTTCGACTACAAGTCGCCGGTATGATATACGAATAAACCGGTGTTTATTACAACTCGGTCCGGCTTTACTATAAACCAGCAAAACAGGGAGAGGAGTTATCAGTACTCGAGATTTGGGTTATCACCCTTACTACGGACAGTTGGTGAGCCAACGATGTGATTCAATGTCACATGTATGATATATTTCATATTTGATTGTCATTCAATACAGCCTAGTTATAAACCCGGATTATATGTGGGGCATTATGACCCATCCGGCGATAAACCGCCAGGACAATTTCAACTTGTTATATGCAGAAACAGGTCAAATGAAGCTGCTAAGGATCATAAGCAGACATAACATAAATCATGACGGATTAACAGTATCATGCAAAGTGAATATGCACGATGGCATAGCAGACCAAGTGTTTTAACTAGCCTATTACAAGGCGTTTTGATGCCCAAAAGGATAAAAAAATTCAGCAAGTATTGCAGTATGCATAAGATTAAACCGGCCTCCGGATCATGACTCTTCAATAGGCTGGCTTGACGGTTGTGGATCATCCTACACCAGTTCACCCTCCTCCTCTCCACCCAGCGGCTGGAAATCAATGGTGGTCCAGTCGATTCCAGTTAGGGCCTTGAATACAGCTTCGTCGCTTATAAGGTTGGAGGGGTCAACATCAGGAGCGTAGGTATGCTTACGGATTGGTGGGATAATATCCTCCACATCATGAGTTGGCGCAGCAAGTCATTTGTTGTCAGCATCATAAACCGGCTGATAATGAGAAAGATATGTTTCTTCGGCCAATTTGCTTGCTAATGGGCGCATTTCCTTTGTCAAAGCTCGAAGATCATCATTATCAAACTCTGACCTATCTTCCTTTATGCTCGGATAGCCGCGTCCTATGGCAGCCGAGTCAAGATCTGGTATCCAGTCTTTAGCCCGGATTAGCATAGTCAAAGCACATGCCCTTGTAGCTGATCTTTTTAACTCGTCCAACTGGGCAGGCAGCATGGACAGCTTCTCCAATGTTTCTTTGATCAAGGTTGGGGCGGTTTATTATGAGTAGAAGTGCAAATGATCCGTTGTGCGCCGGTATATAACTGCTCTATAAGAGTATAGGCAGCCTTAAACTTCTTCTACATATCAGAGCCCAGGTGGGTAATGCGAGATCCTGCATCATTGAACATATTGATAAACCGGCAGTTTATGGGATAATACATGTTGAAGCTTATCATAAGGGTACTTACCAAACACAGCAGTGGTCATGGCATTGATCCGCCGCTTCAAGCCAGTCAATTCTTCTACTACCGGTTTAAGAGTTGTTTCAGCGTCCTCCGCCCGCTTTAGCAGAGTTGCTTTTTCAGTGCCCCATCCTGCCCATTCACTTTTAAAACCTTCTTT
Organism: Triticum urartu; assembly: GCF_056163025.1. Lineage (NCBI taxonomy): Eukaryota > Viridiplantae > Streptophyta > Magnoliopsida > Poales > Poaceae > Triticum > Triticum urartu. Next base: position 273,325,329 of record NC_141873.1, on the reverse strand, counting down.
CAGCTGTTCCATGGTTGTTAAAGCGCCAGTCAACTCCACTTTAGCCCTGGAAGTTTCCGCCTGCTGGAACATGATATTTTCCTGAAGGTCGGCAATTTGAGATTCTTTTTGGCTCAGATCAGCCTGTAAGCAACATGTAACGAGTTAGTAGTACATATCTGAAGTCCCAAGAACATAACAGGTTATACACTTGGCACTTGGGGGCTAATACATATGGCTTTTATCAATTGGCATTTTCAAGTCCCAAGCACATAACAAATTATACACTTGGCACTTGGGGGCTAATGTATATTTGCTCAAGTCAAAATTAGGGTTTTTTCTTCATCAATCAGTTTACACAGATGGTTATCACGAGTTTTGGAAGCTTCATGACAGAAAGGTACCGATTCATCCTAAAGGTATAAACCGATCCCTGGGGGCCACACAAGCAAAAATTGCAAGATTCCTACTTTAAAGTCTCGGTTCATCCTGAAACGATAAACCGGCCCTTGGGGGCTACGCAGGCAAAGTTGAAGTATTACGAAGACCTGGTTCATGTTGACATCATAAACCGGCCCTTGGGGGCTACTGGAGTTGATATTAGAAATTGGACACAAGAGAAACAATTATGAAGGGTTAATAGTGTTTACCTCATATCGCTCCTTTATCAGGCCTATTAAACCGGCTCCATAGTCACGGCTGGTATACAGGTGGTTCAAGAAGCCAGAATGAATCTCTTGGGCATTGAGGTGGGCATAGCTGGATAAGTTTGCTTTCCACTTGCCCTTATCCATGGCAGAAAATTCTTCCTTGGCATTATGCTTTGATAAAGCGATAGGATTGCCAGGGGTGGTGTGGCCAACATCGGTAATCATGATATCTTCTGTGTTATCTTCAGCAGTCTTGGCTGGGCTCGACGGTTTATCAACCATTTTTGCTGGGCTCAGCGGTTCAGCAGCCTGGCTCATTGGATCTGTCTCCACCGGTTCAACAAAAGTATCCTGAACTTGAGGCATTGAATCATCTAAGATAGCATCAGCATTTGGATCCAGTGGTTCAGGGGTTTTCTCTAGTTCATACGCCGGGTTATGATTAGTCGGTGTATTCAGTTTGGCCTTTTTGCTGGCTCTGGCCTTGGCCCTAAAAGGAACAGACATAGAGGTTAGCATAGCAAACCAGTATAAAGCGTCAAGAGTTAAGTTCAAAAGTGCTCACCCAGGAACAGTCTTGAGAGGAGGGAGTTGTGTGGCCGTTGACTCGCCGGATGATGAATGAGGTGTTCCCTGATAGTTTGAGTCAGACGGATTAAGAGGTTACCTGAAACACCTTGGGATAAGAAGTATCAGAAATATATGAGACCTCTGATCGACGTTTCCGGGTTGGCGTGTTCGGTAAACCGGCTGAAGTAACTACTTGGCCGCTGTGTCGGGTTGTGCGGCGAACTTCCTGTTGCTGCTTCTTCAAAAGAAAGTTTGGGTCCAAGTGAGCTAGAGAGTGAGAAAATCTTACTTTCCGGATTGCTTGACGGGTTTTCTATGTTGGCAGATGATCCTGTGTTGGCAGATGATCCGAACCGAAGGAAAGAATAATTACCTCTACATCATCAGCATGGCTGGTTTCAGCGTCATCCTGATAATAGTCATTGTCAATGAGGTGTATGAAAAAAGAGCCAAGAGAAACAAGTTCTACCCCTGATCCCGGATTATCCAACACTTCATCAACGTTTAAATCGGAAGGTTCAGCGGTTTTCTTCTTGGCAGGTCTTTTAGTAACCTTGGTCTTGGGGCGAGGCGTCTTTGCCGGTTTATCCTGAGGTTTCTTCTTCCAGAACGGATCATCACCCTGCCAAAGATTGACAAAGGTTATAAGAAATAGTTAAGAATATCAGGTACAAACAGGAGTTATGCAATTCTTACAGCTGGCGGTTTATTCAAAACGCAGAAGGGACTTAGCCCTGTTTTGCTGCAGATAGCCACCGATTCATCCAGTATTTTTTAACAGCTTCAGTGACTTCAGCATTAGTCAACTGAATGTCAGTGTGCCATTGAGGATCTTTTGAGTTCCCTGTGTACTCGCACATTAAACCGGGGCGACAGCTTAAAGGCAAAATACTCCAAGATATCCAGCGACGAACAAAGTCAACTCCTATTAAACCATTAGCCATAAAGGCTCTGAGCTTGGCGAGTTGTGGTGCGTATTTGGCCCGTTCCTTTGCAGTCAACCTTTGCGGAAATGGATGTGTGTTGGTAAGCCGGTGAGGACGATAATCCGGCAGAGGATTATCATCTTCAGGGGAAGTGTCTTTGCAATAGAACCAAGTCTGTTTCCAATCCTTAGGATGACTATGATGCTTGGCATGAGGGAAGCTGACGTCTTTCCTTTTTTGAATTGAAACGCCGCCAAGTTCAGTATTGGGCCCATCTACAAATTTGGTGCGGCGGTTTAAGTAGAAAAATTCCCTGAACAGTTCAACGGTCGGTTCTTCTTGCAGACAAGCCTCGCAAAACACTTGAAAATTACAAATATTGGATACCGAGTTAGGTCCAATATCTTGAGGGTGGATCTGGAAGCTAGCAAGCACATCACGAATTTTTTTTGACCCGGGAGGTTTGAAACCACGGCTCAGATGATAAAAAAACACAACTATCTCGCCATCCTTGGGCGTAGGAGGATTTTCCGGACCAGGGGCTTGCCAATGGATTTCACTCTGCTTTGGTAAAGCGCTAGTGATAACACATCCTTTTAGATCTTCTTCCTTAATCCGGGATGGAACCCAGTTACAAGCATAGAAGGTCTTGGCCATTTCTTAGACAACCTAAAGGAAGGTTTGTGCCAGTTTAAGATTTATGGTTGACAAGCATAAGGCGTTGCAGGTTAAGAGACAAAAAGGTATTCAGGCATGCAAAATTATTAAACCAGAAGTTGATGCTATTACAAATGATAAAGCAATTGGCGGTTTACAAGGGGACTAATGGTATATGGCAGGTTATTTTCTAAAGGATAAACCGCCTATATGGGCAATGAGAGTATAGATCTGAAGCCAAAAAATGACTAAGTGAGGAAGAACAAGTTTCACAGTTTCACATTAGGATTTCAGATCTACCGCATGTCAAAAAAAGAAAAATATTTAGACCTAAAGGTTGGTGCTTGAGCAGTTCATGAAGTTCCAGATTGGGTTTTTATACACAAAAGAGAAGATCTCATGGCGAAGGAAGGATTATCATTGCTACCGCATAAGAGTATATCAGGTTTGAATCTATCCTATAAGCCTTAGTGAAGAACAGGGGAAGAACACCATGAAGTTTCCATGAGCCCGTGCAAACCCTAAATAGATCTATGAAGAAAAGGAAGAAGAACTCACCGAAACTGTTGAACAGCGGAGAGGCGCTGTGATTTTCTGGTATGACCAGGGTGATGCAGCGGCCAAGGTCAGGGCAGAGGTGAAGGTCGACGGCGGCGGCAGCGCTCGAGTGCTGAGGCGACGTGAGGTGGAAGAAGGATGAAGAGGCAAGGGGAGAAAAGGAGGGACCCCGGCCCTATTTATAAGACGAAGGGATAAGCGATAGGCGTGGGAATCGAGGAGCCCAAAAAATGGATATGTCCCAGAGTTGTCGCCTCAATTTTTAGAGGCTCATTAATAAAAGTAAGGTATATACAGTTTTTTAATGAACAGGTGACGTCATGGTGGTTTATTATAATCCTAGAAGATGATGTCATGGCGGATTACAAGGTTTACTCGAAGGTACTGAAGAGGAAGATTTTCTAAAGTGTTGAAGATTGACATGAACAGGTTCGAATCAATCTGGGGCCTAATGTTGGAGATATAACTACATAGTATAAACCGTCCAGGAGGGGCCGGGTTACACCCATAAGGAGTTATCCATATTGAATCCCATGAAGACAAGGAGCATGGCGCTTTACTAGAAGAGATCTAAAGGCCCGGGGCCCAAAGGCGGATTAGAGCCTGTAGACATAAACCACCATAAGGTGTGTAACTTGTGTTGTAAGATAGGAAAGGATAGAAACCAACCCGGACACGTTTATGAGCCGGCCGGGGTTCTGTAAACCGCCGGGCATCAACCTGTGTATATAAATGGATGACCCGGCGGCGGTTTAAGAACAAGAAACAACAACTCGAGAGCCAGGCAAAGCGGATTCGCTCCCTGGTCATCGAAACCTTAGCAATCCCATCATAACTGGAGTAGACTTTACCTTCATCGCAAGGGGACGAACCAGTATAATTCCTTGCGTCCTTTGTCCGCTTTAACCCCTTTAAGCTAACTACGTTGCGATGGCTCCATGACTAAGTCCTCACACTAGGACATCTGTCGTGACAATCCCACGACACTAGTTAAATCCGAGCTATCAGTGTGAAAGGGGTGGTGGACTGTAGACGACGAAGCTTCCTGCGTAAGCCAGACAAGACGATGCGCCAAGATATTTTATATCGCATCCCACATGATTCTTCCTAGTAAACTGTTTGTACATGAGTGTGCATATTTTATATCGCATCCCACAAGATATTTTATACCAGATTTTTCCATTATGTTTTGAAAGACAAAATGGTGTTACAGAGGGAAAGGATGGTGTTTGAATTGCTAGAACATTTACGTACAGTGAACATGCAACTAGTACATGAGTGTCGTGTTTAAATTTGGAATTATTTCGGATTCGTTTGGCATTTTTATGCATTAATTGAGTTTCTCGGCATTTAATGTGCATAATTCAAATTTGAACTACAAGCACATGCTCCAATGCACCAAAGTTTGCTGAAAACTCACATGTGTGTCTTTGGGTGAATTTATAGATCCCATGCAAGAAATAGGAATAAAATTCAAACATCTGGGTGTCGTGGCTCGGACGGAATGATTGAGAAACTTGGTTTTTTAATTCCTGTAAATCCAAAACACGACTAAAAATCATGAAACTTTGCATGGTGTCATGACATGGCACCAACATGATGCAGTAAATTTTTTGGCCGAATTGGGACAAGCTTTGGTGTAAGCTTCTTGCAAACCGGAGCTTCCCTCAAGAAGGCTCCTGGTTCCGAGAGGGAATGTGTCACCATCGTGTGCGAAACGACATACGTACACTGCCTTCTCCCGCCTTAATTTTATTACACATGTAGATTAGACTAAATAGAACTATCATGCTAAATTTTGGAATTATTCTGTGTTTGTTTGGCCTTTTTTATACATTAATTGAGTTTCTGCGCATTTAATGTGTATAATTCAAATTTGAACTACAAGCACGTGCTCCAGTGCACCAAAGTTGTTTGAAAAATGACATGTGTGTCCTTGGATGAATTTCTAGGTCCCATGCAAGAGATGGGAGTGAAATTCAAACATCTGGGCGTCGTGGCTCGGCCCGAAAGATTAAGAAACTTGATTTTTTTTAATTCCTGTAATTCCAAAACACACCTAAAAATCATGAAACTTGGCATGGTCTCATGACATGGCACCAACATGCTGCGATAATTTTTTTGACCGAATTGGGACAAACTTTGGTGAAGGCTTCTTGCAAACCGGAGCTTCCCTCAAGAAGGCTCGTGGTTCTGAGAGGAAACGTGTCACCTCCGTGTGCGAAACAACACACGTACACTTCCTTCTCCCGCCTTAATTTTTTTTACACAGCCAGATTAAACCAAATAGAAGTATCATGCTAAATTTTGGAATTATTCCGGGTTCTTTTGGCCTTTTTTATATATTCATTGAGTTTCTAGGCATTCAATGTGCATAATTCAAATTTGAACTACAAGAACAGGCTCCAGTGCACCAAAGTTGTTTGAAAAATCACATGTGTGTCATTGGGTGAATTTCTAGGTCCCATGCAAGAGATGGGAGTGAAATTCAAACATCTGGGCATCGTGGCTCCGCCAAAAAGATTGAGAAACTTGTTTTTTTTTAATTCCTGTAATTCCAAAACACACCTGAAAATCATGAAACTTGGCATGGTGTCATGACATGGAACCAACATGTTGCGGTAATTTTTTTTGGCCGAATTGGGACAAGCTTTGGTGTAAGCTTCTTGCAAACCGAAGCTTCCCTCAAGAAGGCTCGTGGTTCCGAGAGGGAACGTGTCACCTCCGTGTGCGAAACGACATACGTACACTGCCTTCTCCCACCTTATTTTTTTACACAGCCAGATTAGATCAAATAGAAGTACCGTGCTAAATTTTGGAATTATTCCGGGCTCATTTCGCCTTTTTATACATTAATTGAGTTTCTGGGCATTTAATGTGCATAATTCAAATTTAACCTACAAGCACAGGCTCCAGTGCACCAAAGTTGTTTGAAAAATCACATGTGTGTCCTTGGGTGAATTTCTAGGTCCAATGCAAGAGATTGGAGTGAAATTCAAATATCTGGGCGTCGTGGCTCGGCCGGAAAGATTGAGAAACTTGGTTTTTTAATTCTTGTAATTCCAAAACACACCTGAAAATCATGAAACATGGCATGAACATGCTGCGGTAATTTTTTGGCCGAATTGGGACAAGCTTTGGTGTAAGCTTCTTGCAAACCGGAGCTTCCCTCAAGAAGGCTCATGGTTCCGAGAGGGAACGTGTCACCTCCGTGTGCGAAACGACATACGTACACTGCCTTCTCCTGCCTTAATTATTTTACACAGCCAGATTAAACCAAATAGAAGTACCATGCTAAATTTTGGAATTATTCCGGGCTCGTTTCGCCTTTTTTATACATTAATTGAGTTTCTAGGCATTTAATGTGCATAATTCAAATTTGAACTACAAATACATGCTCCAGTGCACCAAAGTTGTTTGAAAAATCACATGTGTGTCCTTTGGTGAATTTCTAGGTCCCATGCAAGAGATGGGAGTGAAATTCAAACATCTGGGCGTCGTGGCTCTGCCAAAAAGATTGAGAAACTTGTTTTTTTAATTCCTGTAATTCCAAAACACGCCTGAAAATCATGAAACTGGGCATGGTGTCATGACATGGCACCAACATGTTGCGGTAATTTTTTTGGCCGAATTGGGACAAGCTTTGGTGTAAGCTTCTCGCGAACCGGAGCTTCCCTCAAGAAGGCTCGTGGTTCCGAGAGGGAACGTGTCACCTCCGTGTGCGAAACGACATACGTACACTGCCTTCTCCCGCCTTAATTTTTTTACACAGCCAGATTAGACCAAATAGAAGTACCGTGGTAATTTTTGGAATTATTCCCGTTTCGTTAGGCCTTTTTATACATTAACCGAGTTTCTGGGCATTTAATGTGCATAATTCAAATTTTAACTACAAGCACATGCTCCAGTGCACCAAAGTTGTTTGAAAAATCACATGTGTGTCCTTGGGTGAATTTCTAGGTCCCATGCAAGAGATGGGAGTGAAACTCAAATATCTGGGCGTCGTGGCTTGGCCGGAAAGATTGCGAAACTTGGTTTTTTAATTCCTGTAATTCCAAAACATGCCTGAAAATCATGAAACTTGGCATTGGTCTCATGCCAACATGCTGTGGTAATTTTCTGTCCGATTTGTGAACGCCCACACATTAAAAATCAACAAAGTCATTTTTGGAACAAGTGTTGTCACGTTACAAATCAGAAACACAAGTATTATTGAAACCATGGGCGTTCGACCTACCAATTATGTGTGTCCACACGTCCCCTTTTTTATTGGCTAGGAGGTGTCGTGCGGGGTAACCCTTTGAGTACGCGAGGCATGCGATCAGACCCCTACACGTGCTCATCAGGAGGAGAGCGCTTTGACCACTACGCGCCGCGCACCTCCCTCCCAACATCTCCATTAATGGCGCTCGAGCACCTGTTCTACGGCCTGGCATATGTCTCACTAGACTGAGATTTAAGAGAGAAAAATGAAAATCTGTAAAGAAAGTTTTGCATGTATCTTGATGTAAGATCCGACGGACCTATATAGCATCGACTGCGACTTATAGCAAGCATGATGAATATAAGGACGATGACATTGGATAATAATTGTCTTACATGTTTATAAAAATAATTAAAAAAGCCACATGCGGCAACGCCTGATATACACAAGGGCAAAAGAAGAAGGAAGACAACGATGTGGCTCGCTGATCTCTACTTTCTTGATGCGTTGCTGCAGGCCATGGGAACTAGTCTCCGCGGTGAGCGGCGATGAGCTCTTTCTTGTCCTCAAGATGCTGGTTGGGAGCATCCACAGATTCCTCCACCGGCCTTCTGCGCTCGATGCGCAGCATGGCATTCTCGTCCATAAGTTTCTCGACGATGATGTCGGTCCTCTTCAGCAAGGCAGTGGTCTGCTCCTGCTGCTCTGCACTTCCGACGATCTTCGCCCTCAGCAGGTCACGCTCAGCAAGGAGCTTCGCATTGCTCTCATTTACTTGCCCAATGACGTCGGTAGACTGTTCAAACGAGGCTTTCAGGTCATCCTGCAACCTCGCCCACCTAGAGATCTGATCCATCTGCCTAAGGACAAGGGCACGCATGCGCCTGTAAGAGTCCTCGCCTGCCCGCGAGACATTTTCCCAAGCCGCCGCGGCACGGGAGGACATCTCTGCTGCATTCGCGGTGCGGCGGGACATCTCTTCTGCTTCCGCAGCGTGGCCGGACCAGTCTGCTGCATCGACGGCGTGGTGGGTCCTCCGTGCTGCTTCGGTGGCGCGGCGAGACCTCTCTGCTGCTACGGCCGTGCGGCGGGACATGTTGGCTACTTTCACAGCGAGGCGTTACATCTCTCATGCTTCCGCTTCCAGGCTCGCCTCTCCCTGGTGGCAATCTCTCGACCCACAACTCACGCTGGCCATGGTGGACGCAAGGGAACGATGATGAATGACTTGTTTGTTTTTGAATTTTTGTGGATGAGGAGTTGAGGAGGAATGTGCAGTCATCTTGGAGTAGTAGTATTTATAACCGGATAGTAATACGCTCCTAAGTGGGAAACCGTTTAGGTTTTGATCGGTGTGAATAGGTTTGCAATTTGGAATGTGACAGGACGCATGCTCAAAGTTTACTGACGGTTATAAGTGCGGCACTATTCCTAGAAGGCGTAACGTGGGCACGTACGCCTTCTCGGCCACGTACGTGGCGTTTGCACCATAGGGTGCACCGCAATAGTCAATGTCAGCACCATCATGCACGGTTCTTTTAATTAGAATGTGTGTGCCCGTCTAGCGCACACACGTTGATCTATCTAACTATTTCAGTTTGTTGTGGCTAATCGCAAACAGTTCATCCATGTGAAGTGTATGCCATCAATCGCAGACACTTTGATCTGGCTGACCCATTTCTATTATGTTGCCTGATCGCAAATAGTTAATCCTTCTGAAGCGTATGCCCTCAATCACACACACCTTAATCTGACTAGCCATTTCTTTTGTGTTGCCTAATCACAAATGGTTCATCCGAGTGAACCGTATGCTGTGTATCGCACACGTCTTCATCTGGCTGCCCGTTTCTTTTGTTCCTCCTCATCGCAAACAGTTAATTGAACTGAACCGTATGGCCTTCATCGCACATGCAACTAAAACCTGAACCGTGTTTGATGCATCCATCATCACAAACGTTTTATACATTTCTGACGGTTTTCATACAGCACCATTTGCAATTATTGCATCGCACACAGTTTCTCGAAGGGTCTCTCATCGTAGTGTCGCGTTAGCAGCATCCTGCAGTAGTGCATACTCAAAAGATATAAGTGAAGTGAAAAAGGCATTATATAAATCAACCAAGGACTATCTCATACCAGCATGGTGCATTACTAAAATAAAAATAAAAAGCACACGACGCTCCAAGATTTACGCATATCATGTGACGAATAAAAATATAGCACCAAGTAAAATTACAGATGATCGTTAGAAGAAAGAGGGGATGCCTTCCAGGGAATCCCCAAGCTTAGTTGCTTGGGAGTCCTTGAATATTACCTTGGAGTGCCTCGGTCATCACCAAGCTTAGGTTCTTGCCACTCCTTATTCCTTCATCCATCGTGATCTCACCCAAAACTTGAAAACTTCAATCACACAAAACTTAACAAAACCCTCATGAGATCCATTTGTATAATAAAGCAAATCACGACTTCAAGTACTATTGAAAACTCATTTATATTTTATTTATGCATTATAACTACTTTACTCTAACTTCACCACGGCTTATATCACCTATACAATCCATAGATTCATCAAATGCAAAACAATGTGTTAGAGACATATTTGGGTTACATATGTTTGATAGTCTAGGATTTGTAATCCGTCTCCTACCTTATCTCTAGGAGAGGCGTCTTGCCCTCGAAGCCTTGTACTCAATATATACTCGCTCTCGAGGCTCAATAATACATCCATCATATTCTGCAACAATCTCTCTCTCCCTTCTAACATGGTATCAGCCTAACCGATCCAACCCTAGCCGCCGCCCGCTGCTTCAGCTCGTCGCCGCCCCCGGGATGGTCAGCCTCCATGACCATTGCCGAGGGTCACGCCACCTGTACCTAGGGTTCGTCCGCCGGTCATGTTGACCGGCTGCCCTAGAGACTCTTTTTCTCGAGCCCTTGCTCTGGGTTTTTTTCGCTCTCTCGCCGGTCGTTTTGATTGGGGTTTTGTTTTTGGTTTTCCCATCTATGCTTGATCGGTTTGCGTCGCCCACCGCCGCCGTCGACCCCCGTGCCTATACTCCGACATCGGCGTCGACTACACCGGTCACTTCATCATCAATCGTGCGACAAGGCTGGATGCACCGCCCAAGGGACGCCTTCATGCGTCGCTGCCGGCCGCTCGCCACGTGGTCTTCGTCGCCGGTCTGTCTTCATCGTCATCGCCCGGGACATCACCGACAACGTCGCCATCGACTCTGATCTACGCATCGTCCCCGCCATGGCACGTACAGCGTTGCCCTCAGTCTAATCAACCGATCACACGCCTGTCTTCGCCAAGCCAATCCCCGAGCACGCGCCTACTGCCGATCGAGCCACAGGTTGCCGTCGTGTAGTCCCTTCGGACCGCTGCATTGCCGCCCGAGGTCTTCCCGTCGGCTGCCCCGACCCGCGCGCCACTCCCGCCGATGTCCCTTCGGGCTGTCGCGTCACCGACCGTGGTCCATGTCATCGCCCCAAGATCCTCCCGCCGGCTACCCCCGTAGCCCGCCGCCGCCTCTGCGTCGCCCCTTAGGGCTATCGCGCCGCGGCACGCGGTCCACGCCTCCTCCCGTTGGAGCATTGCCTTGGGCTAGTGGTTCTCCATGCGGCTACCCTGACCTATGAGCCGTCGCTACACCGCCTCTTCGGGCTGTAGCGTTGCGGCATGCGGTCACTGCCGCCGCCCGAGACTGTCCTCGCGGTTGCATTGACCTGCGAGCCGCCGCTACACCACCTCTTCGGGCTCTAGCACTGCGGAACGCGGTCCCCGCCGCCGCCCCGAGATCTTCCTGTCGTCACCCCGACCTGTTAGCCGCCGCTGTGTCGCCCCTTTGGGCCGTAGCGTCCCGATCCGCGCTCCACTCCATCGTTCGCGCATGTCGACTTCCTATGGTATGCGCCGCGCCACCTCCCTTGGCACGGTAACGCCACCGTCCGTGCCTGTCTTCGTCACGCTGTCGGGTTCCTCGCCTACTTCGAGCACCGCCACCGCACTCCTAACCTAGCCGCCGTTGCCGCTCTTCTTTGGCCGCCGCCGCTGCTACCCCCGTAGTCGTCGCCCATCCACCGCCTTCGTCTTCGTCCAACTCTAGCCCGTCGCTGCCATCTACCCCGACCACTTCGTCTACTCCGACAACCACAGGCGACATCGGCACCGCGTCAATTGGCGCCTCAACTATCGTCGAGTCCTTCTTTGTTGGCCCCTCCGACTTCTCTGACATGGTGTGCAGCTCATGTAGGTCCCTCGTCTATGCATGCTCGGTTCTGGCAACACCGATGCGTGCCTTCATCCACGATGTGTCCCCGGGCCTGGCAAGCCTGGTGTGGCGCTTCGTCAACTTTGACTTCGTCCATCTATGCATGCCCGGTGCCGGCAACACTGATGTGTGCCTTCGTCCACGATGTGTTCCCGCGCTTGGCAAACCCGTCGCGATGCGTCGTCAACACCATTCTCCTTCCTGGTGCACCACTTCTTCGACACCACTGCGCCCATGACTAACTCGGCGCCTCCTTGCGCCCACGGCTCCACGGCGACTCCCTTGACACCGGCTACCCTAACTCGACATCGACCACAGTGTTCTTCACACGGCTACCTCGACCACGACTACACCACCCTATGCTCTCGGCTACATCGACACTGTCACAAAGGGTTATCATCCGCTTGAGAAACTCGTCGGCTTCATCTACAGTCAATGCGTCCGTGAGGCGACACCGTCCTCGATGCTCCTGCTAGGACTGCGGGGGGATGTCAGTCCATCAGCTTCTATTCTCTCTAGTCTGACCGTCTGCGTCACTCATGTTGTTCGCAACGCTACTGCTACGACTGCGGGGGGATGTTTGAGATATATTTGGGTTACATATGTTTGGTAGTCTAGGATATGTAATTCGTCTCCTACCTTATCTCTAGGAGAGGCGTCTTGCCCTCCAAGCCTTGTATTCAATATATACTCGCCCTCGTGGCTCAATAATACATCCATCATATTCCGCAACAATCTCTCTCTCTCTCCCTTCTAACACAATGCATCAAAAATAGTATCTGTCAAAAACAGAACAGTCTGTAGCAATATGAACATCTACCATACTTCTGTAACTCCAAAAAATCTAAAAAATTAGGAAAAAAATAATTTTCATAGAAGTACTGTGTAAAAATTTCAGAAACATTCGACATTCCAGTAAAAAATGAAAATTCATGCGCTACTGCCAAAGTTTTTGTTTTTCCACTACACATACCAAACAAGCAATCTAATCATCCTAAAGGAAAATCTTGGCACATTATTTTCATAATACAATGGATTTGTACAAGGGGGTAATTATTTTTTTTGAAAAGTTTCTATAATTCAAGATTTGCAAAGTTTCCATGGGCATGGACAAAGTTCAAGGAGCTCCCCCACTTCAACGGTGCTCGTCTTTCTTACTTTCACTTTTCTTTGTGAAAAGTTTTAGGTTCCCCACTTTATTTTATTTTCTAAAAAAACTTTTTAAAAGAACTCAATAGAATGAAATGACTCTCTAAAACTTCTGGGTTGTCTCCCTGGCAGCACTTTCTTTAAAGCCATTAAGCTAGGCATAAAGTGCTCAAGTAATGGATCCAACGGATCCCAAGGTATATCAAAGCCAAATTTAATTAACAATGATTTGTAATTTAGTAGTGAGCACAAAGTAACATATATAATGCAACAACGAAGTCTAACTCTCTTCCTATGCATCAGCATGTCATAAAAGAACAATTCGTGCACATCAAATAAAGGCCAATACGTAGCATAAACTGTTTCTTGCAATTTTATCGAATTGAAAACATAGAGAGGTGGAGATGTAGTTCCTCTCTCATAATAATTGCAAGTAGGAGAAGCAAGCACATGGATATTATATTTATCAAAATCATCATGTGAAATAGTAGAACGCAACCCATCAATATAATCCTTAATAAGAAAAAACTTCTCTGGTATAGTGTAGTTGTGAGAATTCAAAAAGGTAATAGGACTATCATGCGCGGGTGCAATAGCAACAATTTCATTCTTAACATAAGGAACTATAGCATGTTCATCTCCATAAACATAATTCATATTGGCATCATGGTCACAAGCATAACAAGCATCAAGTTCATCAAAAAGGGATATTTTCAAATGAATCCAAGGGATCATAACAATTATCATAGCATTCAACCTTCGGTAAGCATGAAGGGAAATTAAACAGTGTATGATTTGAAGAGTTACTCTCATTAGAAGGTGGTCATAGGTAGCCAATCCTCTCTTCCTCCTTTTGTTCTTCGCTCTCCTCATCATATTTTTCATCTAATGAACTCATTAATATGGGCATTATATTCATAATTCTCATAGCAATATTTAAGTATATCATAATTTGCAGGTCTGTAAACAGCATCGTCAAGATTTTCACACTTTTCGAATAAAGATTCCATTTCATAAGCACCCTTGAAAGCAACAAATTCTTCTATTTGTTCCACATCATAGTAATCATATATACCAATAACATAAGAAGCCAAGGTTTCATTACCATTAAATTTACATGAGAGGGAAGGTGTGGAGCCTTCATCCTAGTGCAAGAAGTATATTCATATCTCAAGCATAAATTTCGGGCATACCAATGCAACGTATGAATTTGATCTCATAACAGTTTCCCTTTTTGAGTCAAGCGATAATCCCTAAAGTATTCACGTTGATCCAACGTGTCTTCCATTATATAATTGAATGGGGTTTTCTTAGGATTATTAAAGTAGTGCATAATATCTTTCACATAATGAGCATCGAGGGTTTTAGGAGGCTCCACATCTCCATGAGTAGCAAGTAAACCTATTTTTTTGTATTTCATGTTCCATATCCATAACAAAATACAGAGAACAACTTAGAACAGCAAATAAAATCTACTTAGTGATAAAGTAAACAAGCACACACGAGAATATTCACCCCACACTATTGCTCCCCGGCAACGACGCCAGAAAAAGGTCTTCATAACCCACAAGTATAGGGGTTCAATTGTATCCTTTCTTGATAAGTAAGAGTGTCGAACCCAACGAGGAGTGAGGGAGTCCTGGATTAGGGGGTGTCCGGATGGCCGGACTATACCTTCGGCCGGACTCCTGGACTATGAAGATACAAGATTGAAGACTTCGTCCCGTGTCCGGAAGGGACTTTCCTTGGCGTGGAAGGCAAGCTTGGCGATACGGATATGTAGATCTCCTACCATTGTAACCGACTCTGTGTAACCCTAGCCCTCTCCGATGTCTATATAAACCGAAGAGTTTTAGTTCGTAGAAAAAACAACAATCATACCATAGACTAGCTTTTAGGGTTTAGCCTCTCTGATCTCGTGGTAGATCTACTCTTGTACTACCCATACCATCATCAAGAGGGCCCGAACCTGGGTAAAACATCATGTCCCCTGCCTCCTGTTACCATCCGACCTAGACGCACAGTTCGGGACCCCCTACCCGAGATCCGCCGGTTTTGACACCGACATTGGTGCTTTCATTGAGAGTTCCTCTATGTCGTCACTTTTAGGCCCGATGGCTTCTCCGATCATCAATAGCGATGCGATCCAAGGTGAGACTTTTCTCCCCGGACAAATCTTCGTATTCGGCGGCTTTGCACTGCGGGCCAATTCGCTTGGTCATCTGGAGCAGATCGAAAGCTATGCCCCTGGCTGTCAGGTCAGAATTGGAAGTTTGAACTACACGGCCGACATCCGCGGAGACTTGATCTTCGACGGATTCAAGCCACAGCCGAGCGCACCGCACTGTCACGATAGGCATGATTTAGATATGCCGCCGAACAGCGCCCTGGAGGCCGCACCTGTGTCCGCTCCGACCCCTAGCTCGGAGCCGATCACACCAATCGAGGATGGGTGGTTAGACACCGCCTCGGGGGCTGCAATCTCTACGGCGATCGAGCCGAACACCAGCCCTATTCTCTGTGAAGCCCGTGACTCCAAGGAGCCGGACTCCTCTCCTGACTCCGAGCCCTCTGCATCCCTACCGATCGAACCCGATTGGGCGCCGATCATGGAGTTCACCGCCGCGGACATCTTTTAGCACTCGCCCTTTGGCGATATTCTGAATTCACTAAAGTCTCTCTCTTTATCAGGAGAGCCCTGGCCGGACTATGACCGGCAGGATTGGGATGTGGACGACGAAGAAATTTGATGCCCACCCACCACCCACTTCGTAGCCACTGTCGATAATTTAAACGACGTGCTCAACTTCGACTCCGAAGACATCGACGGTATGGACGACGATGTAGGAGACGAACATGAACCAACGCCTATAAGGCGCTGGACAACCACCTCATCTCATGATGTATACATGGTGGACACACCCAAAGGAAGATACAACGAGGAACACAGGGATGCAACGAGGAATCATTCACTCGAAAAGCAATCAAAGCGGCGATGTAAGCACCGCTCCAAGCCACGCCTCGACAGAGACAGCAGCCATACAGACCCAGCCATAGAGCAGGACGAGCCGGTGGACGACAAACATGCCTTCGAGCAAGCGTCTGAACAGGGCAACTTGGATAAACAAAACGAACACCCCGTCCCCGGCGAAAACAACAGTCCGGACAACCTTACGCCGGATAAACTCATGGAGCAGAAGAACCTCCACAAAAGGCTCGTCGCCACTGCGCATAGCCTGAAAAAGCAGAAGCGGAAGATCAAAACTGCGGAAGATGCACTCAGAATCAGATGGAGCAAAGTACGCAACACCGCAGACAAATATGCCGGCAGTCGCCGCACAAAAAGCTATCCAAAGCGTAAGCTACTGCCTGAATTTGACGAGGAGGCCTTAGAGCCCCCGCAGTCAAAAAATAGGAAAGCCATCCGGTCAGATGGACGACCGCATGGCCAGCGTGGAGCGGCAAGCAGCGCCGCACACAAGCCGGCACGCGATCCACCAAAGGATCCGCATAAAAAAGACGGCCCAGCCAGATCTATATACGGGCCAAGAAAGCAAGCTCTAGTAAGCAATGCAACACAACAAATATCCGAACATCACGGCACACCCAAATACAGGGGTGCCGCACACCCCCTATGTTTCACCGATGAGGTGATGGACCATGAATTTCTAGCGGGATTCAAGCCCGTAAACATAGAGGCGTACGACGGAACAACAGACCCTGGGGTCTGGATCAAGGATTATATCCTCCACATACACATGGCCAGAGGAGATGACCTCCACGCCATAAAATACTTACCCCTCAAGCTTAAAGGGCCAGCCCGGCATTGGCTCAAAAGCCTTCCTGAAAACACCATTGGAAGTTGGGAAGAGCTTGAGGATGCTTTCCGGGCAAATTTTCAAGGGACCTATGTCCGCCCTCCGGATGCAAACAATCTCAGTCACATAACTCAACAGCCCGGAGAGTCAGCCCGGAAATTCTGGAACAGATTTCTTACTAAAAAGAATCAGATAGTCGACTGTCTGGACGTCGAAGCCATAGCAGCTTTTAAGAACAACATTCGAGACGAATGGCTCGCCAGACACCTCGGCCAAGAAAAGCCAAGAACAATGGTCGCATTGACAAGCCTCATGACCCGCTTTTGCGCAGGAGAGGACAGCTGGTTGGCAAGATGCAGCACCAGCGACCCAAGTACATCCGAAGTTAGGGATGGAAACGGAAAACCCCGACGCAGCAAGGACCAGCGCCGGAATAAGGGAAACAACCCAAAGAGCATGGCGGTCAATGCCAGATTCAAAAGCTCGCGGCAGAATCAGAGAAAGCCGCCCCTCAAGGATAACAGGGACGGGCTATCCAACCTAAACAAAATCTTGGACAAGATATGTCAAATACATAGTACTCCCGGGAAGCCTGCGAACCATACCCACAGAGATTGTTGGGTTTTCAAGAAAGCCAGCAAGCTCAACGCCGAACACAAGGGGCTCGACACACCAAGTGAGGACGACGACGAACCCCACAAGCAGAGCACCAGGAAACAAAAGGATTTCCCACAAGAAGTCAAAAGAGTAAACTTACTTCACGTGACGAACAGAATGGCACCACCAGAGATACGCGCCATACGGCCTATCCCAAAGGAGTCTCGCCAATGGTTGTTAAAACCAATCACCTTCGACCATCAGGATTACTCTAGAAGTATCCAGAACGCAGGCTGGACTGCCTTGGTATTAGATCCAATAATCGGCGGACTCCATTTTACAAATGTCCTGATGGACGGCGGCAGTGGTCTAAACCTGTTATACCAGGACACAATCCGCAACATGGGGATAGACCCAACAAAAATTCTCCATAGCAAAACCACCTTTCAAGGGGTAACGCCAGGCCCGGATGCCCATTGCTGCATGGGTTCTCTCCGGCTAGAAGTTATGTTTGGCTCCCCCGATAACTTCCGTTGCGAACAGCTAACTTTCCACATCGCCCCATTCTCAAGTAGCTATCAAGCACTGCTGGGACGTGAAGCTTTCGCCCGCTTTAACGCAATACCACATTATGCATCTCTTACGCTTAAGATGCCCAATCCACGAGGCATCATCTCATTAAAGGGAAAACATTGAGTGTTCCTCCCGCGCGAAAAACAGTGCGGCTGCCTTAACAGCCCCACAATAAAGCGGCTTCACCAGCCAAAGCATCTAAACAGGTCGTCAAGACCATGGACACGGCTAGACGAGTCTGGCATAAACATACAATTGATAAAGGCTTAATAGCCGTATACCCTGTACTAGGGGCTCCGCGCATATAAAACAAGAGACAATAATGCTCAATTTTACCCATTTCGATTTATACTTTGTTTATTTAGTATAACTCATGTTCGGCACGATCTTTCTTTAACTAAGTTCCTCTCTTTTACAGATGAACAACGTGCTACGCCCGTCCAGGATACGGCACAACGGAGACATAGGCGCAGACGTGCAGTAGGGACCCGTTCCAAGGATTCTTTTCAGATTAAGACCCTGCGTAAACCTTTTTTACTGTCTCTTGTTGATACACATCCCCTGGTTTCTTGGTATAACCAAGGAGGAGGCTGGCGTTTCGGCATGTGGCCATGTCAGAGTTTTGCGCGTACTTGGACACTAGGGGCTTATTACTAAGGGTGTTATCCCGCCTGCCCTCATAAAGACCGAATACCTTAGGGAGTGTTCGGCGTCGCGAGTTTGGCATTATATGCATCAGCTCTGAATCATGTCTTTGGTCAAATGTTGGGTTTGCCTAGCTCCTGTGTTTTGCTGCCTTACGTTCTGCTCTATTGACTAAGGCGGCACCAGGAGAACTACTGCGATTGTGCCCTGGTTCGGCCAGGCGAGCACCTCAGTAGAGAAAACCGAAAACTGACTGTCATGATATAGCGTGAGACTGGTCAACCACTCGATGACATACCAGAATCTTTAGGATTCCTCCGCATTAACGAAGGGCCATTTCCCGGCCAGGCACATACGCGCCCCGAGTTCAGGCAAGCGCAGGCGCCACCAAGGGCTATATAAGTAGCCTCAATGTCAAACTCCTATGGCTAAGTGAAAGTGATAAAGCATCATAGTCCGATTGCCTAGTTCGCTGCGCTATCACCTCCTTTGTAGGACCAAGACGTTGGATCAAGTGTGAAAATGCGCCTTCTGCGAACACCCCCGCATTATGTGTGTGGGGGCTGAAGCCGACGACTTCCATCTTTCAGATTATATATACATATATGTTAAACGGCCGCACAGGAGATATCATAATACTTGCAGGCACAAGTATAAAAAGCTTCTACAATTTATCAAAATATTGTTTTACAATAATACATGCTATTCGAATATAGTATCCTTCGAGCACTGCGTCTCTATTAAACGAGCGCCTTGCAGAACTTCCTGAAAATAGCGCTCGGCAGGTACTCGGCTTCCATCCGAGTCTGGGGATGCAAAAGCGGTGGCTTCCATTTCCGCCCAGTATGTCTTGACACGGGCAAGAGCCATCCGCGCACGCTCTATGCACGCTAACCTCTTCATCGCATTGATATGCGGCGCCGCACCAAGGAACTGCTGCACCAAGTTGAAATAACTTTTCAGCTCTGGTCTCTCTGGCCACAGATGACTCACGACATACTTCATGGCGAGTCCGGACAACCTATTTAGCTCGGCCCATTCGGCCAGACGATCGGCTAATGACAGTAGACGCTCTGGATTGTGGAACTACGACCAGGAGAGCTTTTCCACTTCGCGATCTTCTTGATCTCGGAAGTGCTCGGCCGCATCTACGGCACTCGCTGCTAAATCCAGATAGGTGTCCGCCATACTCCACATCTGGTCTAACGGAGCATGTTTAGGATCACAGAACTTCCTCCGCATCATCAAGGGCTTTCCAGCCGCGATTTCTCCGGCCTGACGCAGCTCCTCCTTCACAGCTCTCATCGCAGAGCGAGCATCCTTAGCATCGGCAACGGCCTTCTTCAGGTCCGTCTGTTCCGCCCGATCTTCTTTTTCAAGAAGCTTGCAACGGTCAGCAGCATTCTTCAGCTTCACGGCCATCTCGGCCATTTCCTTCTTGCTTCGACAGTGAGCAGCCTGTTCGGCTTTCAGCTCTTCAATTGCCTTTCCGGCAGCCGCATCACTTTTCCTGGCTTGGTCCTTGGCTCGGGCAAGTTTCGCCCGAAGATTCTCCATGGCAGCAGCACCATCTACATCAAGCGCACACATTGTAAGATACTGGCATAAAGCTCCTCTTACCAGGCGCCGCCGAAGGAATTACATACCTTGTGCCTCATCAAGCCGCTTGTTGACAAGCGCGATGTCGGCATCTGCCACGTCAAGTTGCCGCTTTAGCTCGGCAAATCCATCAGTCTATTCCTGGATTATGATCCTCTGTGTGCCATCACTTTTGACAACACACAGAGTCTCAGGGGCTACTATCTACACAGGGCGCATCTTATTTATGCGCAACTGTCCAAAAAGGGTACATTATTTCGCGTACCTCAAAACCTGTCAGTAAACTCCTGATGGCCTTGTGCAATCCGCTCTCCGCGGATGAAATCCTCTCAATCACCATACCCATCAATGCACGGTGCTCCTCTGAGATAGATGCTCGCCCTAGCAGATCCGTCAGCTCCTCCGACCGCGCACCAGACGGCGCCGGACTCGTCCGATGGCCCTTTTTGAAGGCCAGACTCGGAGGGCTTTGGGGGGCCATATGACTACCTTCCGGCCCCGCCGGATTCGGAGAAACCCTCCGCGACGATACCTAAGGGTCGCCCGCCTCGCAAGGCGGTACGGCAGGAGGAGGCGTTCTGCTCTCCATCATCTCCGGAAGAAGATCCCCTGAAGACGAGCTCTGCTGAGAAGGGCTAAGGTCCGAGCTACAAGGTAAATTTTCGATTACTTTTCTCAGATATAAAGCAGGGATTTCTCTCGTTTCTTAAAAAGAAAACTCCTCTCTACTTACGGTTCGGTGGAGGGCTGATCCCCTTGAGGGCATAATTCGGCCGAAGTATCCCCCAGCACAGGACCCTCTGGCGAAGATTTCTTCCCCCGCTTTAAGGCCATGGTCTTCGGGTCTTTAGAGGCGGTCCTCTTCTTCCCCTGAGGAGAGGAATTTTTGATTCCTCCCTTCCGAACAACCTCCTTTGAGGAGGCTGTAGCTCCCTTGTCCCCTCCCTCGCTTCCCTTTGAAGGCACAACCTCCAACATCCTGAGTAGCACGGGACCCGGCGTGGTCTCGGGGCGGGGGGTCGGACACCTGATTAGCTTTGCTTTCGCTATCCACTCTTGTTTAAAGGACAACTCTTTTAGGGGCAATTTTATGATAAATATACAGATAGCGAGTCCGGGCACAAGGCTACTTACTTGAGTATCCGGACGATTGCAGCTCAGACCTGTGTCCTCCGTAGAATCCGGACACACTACTTGTGGTCCGAAGAACAATTTGTACATCTCCACGGGCGTCATGCCAAGAAAATGTTGGAGAACTCGTGGTCCCTCCGGGTTGAACTCCCACAGGCGGAGGGGCGATGTTTGCAGGGCAGAACTCGGCGAATTAACATAACCCGCGTCACCATGACCAGACTGATGTCTCTTTCTAAGAGATCTCGGATGTGGCCCTGCAATAGGGGCACGTCCTTTGCCGGCCCCCAGTCCAGCCCCGTATTGACCCATGACGCCAGTCGTGGCGGGGGACCCGAGCGAAAGGCAGGTGGCGCCACCCACTTAGGGGCCCTGGGAGCAGTAATGTAAAACCACTCTCGCTGCCATAAGCTGGACTCCTCTTGAAAAGAGCCCTCGGGCCATGGAGTACCAACATTCTTGCTTATAAAAGCACCTCCGCACTCTGCATGCCGTCCCTCGATCATCTTCGGCTCTACTTTGAAGGTCTTGAGCCATAGTCCGAAGTGAGGAGTGATACGGAGGAAGGCTTCACACACGACGATGAATGAGGAAATATGGAGGATGGACTCCGGGGCTAAGTCGTGAAATTCCAGCCCATAATAATACATGAGCCCCCTCATGAAGGGATCTGTCGGGAAGCCTAGCCCCCGAAGGATGTGAGACATGAACACCACACTCTCACCGGGCTTGGGAGTGGGAATGACCTGCCCTTGAGCAGGAAGCCTATGCGAGATTTCACCGGTCAAGAACTTGGCCTCTCTCAACTTCAGCACGTCCTCCTCTGTGATGGAGGAGGGCATCCATCGGCCTCGAAGGTCGGAACCGGACATTGTCCAAGGTCCGAAGCGCCTGAAATCTGGAGCCTTGGGTGTTGGAACTCGAGGCGGAGGGAGAACTTGTTTGAGATTGAAAGAAAGGAGTAAGGCCTTGATCTCTTTATAAGAGGTTGAATACCAAGGGCCTTCCCGTGACCGCTTGGGACTCGCCTTTGATCGAGAAAATATACCAACGGGTACGGTTGGGTTACCCACGCTCGTATTGATGAGAATCCCAGGATAAGGGGACACGATCTTTGCTTTAACAAGACGTGCCAAGGAAACCGCCTCGCTAAACACGCTAAGGTGGGACAATAAAACGATTCGAATAAAGACTTGGCCATGGTGTGATGTCACGCTACGGAATACGTCAGCAGATTAGATTTGTGTAAATATTATTCTCTCTATGGCAATATGTGGAAACTTATTTTGCAGAGCCGGACACTACCTTTGTGTTCAAAATCTTCTATGAAGTACTTGGAGGAGGAACCCGCCTTGCAATGCCGAAGACAATCTGCGCGCCGGACTCGTCGTCATTGAAGCCTGGTTCAGGGGCTACTGAGGGAGTCCTGGATTAGGGGGTGTCCGGATGGCCGGACTATACCTTCGGCCAGACTCCTGGACTATGAAGATACAAGATTGAAGACTTCGTCCCGTGTCCAGAAGGGACTTTCCTTGGCGTGGAAGGCAAGCTTGGCGATACGGATATGTAGATCTCCTGCCATTGTAACCGACTCTGTGTAACCCTAGCCCTCTCCGGTGTCTATATAAACCGGAGAGTTTTAGTCCGTAGAAAAAACAACAATCATACCATAGGCTAGCTTTTAGGGTTTAGCCTCTCTGATCTCGTGGTAGATCTACTCTTGTACTACCCATACCATCAATATTAATCAAGCAGGACATAGGGTTTTACCTCCATCAAGAGGGCCCGAACCTGGGTAAAACATCATGTCCCCTGCCTCCTGTTACCATCCGACCTAGACGCACAGTTCGGGACCCCCTACCCGAGATCCGCCGGTTTTGACACCGACAAGGAGCTAAAGGTAGAACAAATATCCCTCAAGTTCAATCGACAACCGATACAACTCTACGCACGCTTAACGTTTGCTTTACCTAGAACAAGTATGAAACTAGAAGTACTTTGTAGGTGTAAAGGGATAGGTTTGCAAGATAATAAAGAACATGTAAATAAAATATAGGGGCTGTTTAGATAAAGAAACAACTAAGTTAGTTTTAGTAGAGAGCTTTTTGTCACAAGAAAGTCATTTGTCCCTAGGCAATCGATAACTAGACCGGTAATCACTATTGCAATTTTATATGAGGGAGAGGCATAAGCTAACATACTTTCTCTACTTGGATCATATGCACTTATGATTGGAACTCTAGCAAGCATCCACAACTACTAAAGATCATTAAGGTAAAACCCAACCATATCTTTAAAGTATCAAGTCCTCTTTACTCCCATACACAAACAACCTACTTACTCGGGTTTAAGCTTATGTCACTCTAGCAACCCACCATAAGCAAATCATGAACATATTGCAAACCCTACGGCGGGGATCCCTCACGCTTGCATGACATGGAGAGCACCATAGGACATCACCAATAATAAAAAATACAACTCAAACCAATCATGATCATCAATCAACCCATAGGACAAAATGGATCTACTCAAACATCATAGGATAGACATACATCATTGGGAAATAATATATAGCATTGAGCACCATGTTTCAATAGATATTACAGCGGGGAGAAGGGGTTTTACACCGCTGCATAGAGGGGGAGAGAGTTCGTGATGACGGCGACGAAGTTGTAGGTGTAGAACATCGTCACGATGATGGCCCCTGCGGCGTTCCGGCGCCACTCAGAGAGAGGGGGAGAGAGCCCCCCCTCCTTCTTCTTATTCCTTGACCTCCCCCCTAGATGGGAGAAGGGTTTCCCCTCTGGTCCATGGCCTCCATGGTGGAGGAGGGCCGAGAGCACCTCCGAGCTTGGATCCCTATCTCTCTCTCTCTCTATTTCCTTTTGTTTCTGAGCTCCCAGATTCTGGCCTTTCACCGTTTCTTAAATTCTCGGAGATCCGTAACTCCGATTGGACTGAAATTTTAACATGATTTTTATCCGGATATTAGCTTCCTTGCACCTGAAGAACACCTCCAACCGAACTTCGGGGTGGCCACAAGCCCCCTAGGCGCTCCCTGGGTAGGGGGGCGCCCCCTAGGGCTTCTGGGGCCCTCTATGTAGGATCGAAAGTATGTCTAGAGGGGGTGATTAGACTACTTGACCAAATAAAATCTAGCATTTTCCCAATTTTAAGTCTTGGCAGATTTTAGCAACTTAACACAAGTCAAGCAATCAACCTACACATGCAATTCTAAGAGTATAGCAGAAGAATGTAAATCATTGCATATGAAGGTAAAGTGGAGGAGTTTGGAGGGAGAAAACGCAATGTAGACACAGAGATTTTTGGCATGGTTTTGATAGGTGGCGCTATCGTACATCCACGTTGATGGAGACTTCAACCCACGAAGGGTGACGGTTCCGCGAGTCCATGGGGGACTCCACCCACGAAGGGACCGCGAAGAAGCAACCTTGTCTATCCCACCATGGCCATCGCCCACGAAGGACATGCCTCACTTGGGTAGATCTTCACTAAGTAGGTGATCTCCTTGCCCTTACAAACTCCTTGGTTCAACTCCACAATCTTGACGGAGGCTCCCAAGTGATACCTAACTAATCTAGGAAACACCACTCTCCAAAAGGTAATAGATGGTGTGTTGATGATGAACTCCTTGCTCTTGTGCTTCAAATGATAGTCTCCCCAACACTCAAGTCTCTCACACAGATTTCGATATGGTGGAAAGATGATTTGAGTGGAAAGCAACTTGGGGAAGGCTGGAGATCAAGATTCTTGTGGTTGGATTGGAATGTCTTGGTCTCAACACATGAGTAGGTGGTTCTCTCTCAGAAAATGAGTAGTGGAAGTGTAGGCATGTTCTCATGGCTCTCTCATTAATGGAGAGGAGGGTGGAGGGGTCTATATAGCCTCCACACAAAATCTAACCGTTACACACAATTTACCAAACTCAGTGAGACCGAATAGTGAAACTCCGTCAGACAGATATGGTGCAAAATGTGAATGTTAGGCTTTTCGGTGGGACCGGCATAATCAAATCGGTGGGACCGATGCGTTAGGGTTAGGGCATAACTTGATTTAGATTTGACCAATTGCTTCAACTCGGTGAGACCAATTTCAGTAGCAAGCAAACAGAGAGTTGGTCAGGCAAACTCGGTGGGACCGATCACTCATTTCGGTGAGACTGAAACGTTACGAAAAGGAAATAGAGAGTTTGCATTGCGAACTCGGTGCGACTGATCGCTCCTCTCAGTTGGACCGAAACGTTACGAAGGGAAACAGAGAGTTTGCAATCCCATCTCGGTGAGACCGAACAGATTAGGGTTTCTGGCTATGGCTATGTTAAGTGAACTCGGTGGCGCCGGATAGATCAAATCGGTGGGGCCGTGTTTGACTTTAGGTTTAGGACATATGTGGAAATGAGAATGTGGTTGAGAGCTTTTGGAGCATATCACTAAGCATTTTGAGCAAGCAAGTCATTAAGCAACACCTCATCCCCTTTCAATAGTATTGGCTTTTCCTATGGACTCGATGTAATCTTGGATCACTAAAATGGAAAATTTAGAGTCTTGACCTTTTGCCAATATGTGTCCTTACCATTTTGAGGGTTCCACATCTCTAGTCCATGCCGTGCCAATCATTGAACTTTCTGAAATGATTATCTTGAAAGTATATTAGTTCAATGAGCTATATGTTGTCATGAATTACCAAAACCACCCAGGGATTTGTTGCACTTTCAATCTCCCCCTTTTTGGTAATTGATGACAACATATAGATGAAAGCTTCGACAAATGACAATAGGAATGAAATACATCGTCGCTTTGAGAAGTATGTGATAAGCAAGACCTCCCCCTAAATTTGTGCATTGTTTAAAATTTGCTTTTGAATGCAAATGCACAATCGATCAGGATCATGGGTTACTCTTCCATGTCACATACATCTTGGTGGATCGCTCAAAATGATAAAATATGGAACATGCACTCATCACCAAGACAAAGTGTGAATGATCATACATAAGAGATAGAGAATATCATCATCCAAGCACAAACATTAAAGTATGATATGATCAAGCACATGACCATACAAGTATCTCACACACATAAATAGAGTATCTTCCAAAGAAGCAAGCAAATGAGGTAGCAAGAGAGGCAAAAAGAAGCAAAGCACTCTCACTCGCAGCCTATGATCTATACACTTTCTCCCCCTTTAGCAATAAGTTACCAAAAAGCTTGAAAATTCATAGTGCTATGCGGCTCTCTAAGCTTGATCTCTGGGAGCTCCGGAGTGCGAAGGTGGCACGGAGAGGAGTCCTGCAACGAATGCATCTGTAGAAGTCTGTGGAGCTGGAGGAGTTGCCACTGGAGGGGCAACTGAAGTTGTGGCTGTAGGAGCTGAAGTTATAGCCCTAGTGTCTGTCACTGGCACTGTTGCAGACCTCTATCTTCTGGGCACCCTCTAATATGCATTTGTGGTAGTCTTGTCACTCATGTCTTCAAGTTCTTCTTGAATCTTCTTCCACGGAAGTCTGAATCTTTGTGACCTTGACATCTAGATCATGTATTTTTGTCTCGATAATCCTTTCAAGACTCTCTTGATTTTGAGTCAGGGTGGCCAAACCTTTCTCAATCCTCAAAGTAGCCTGAATGAGATAGCCAAGTTGATCTTGTTTGGAATTGAGAAATACCTGGGATGCCTCTTCAGCACTAGGTGTCTTGGCTGCCTTCTCTGCTTTTGCTTTTTCTCTCTTATCATGATCCTCGACTGATATAGGATGTGAAGCATCCATGACAATTGTGTTATCCTCACGATCAGGCCTCAAGGGAAGGTGCTCTTTATCTAGGAGATACATGCCTTTGCCCATCTTGGAGTTAATGAGCATCCGAATGTGTGGAGCATACCCACATGATCTCTTCTGATTTGCTGCAGTTCTCTTGATGGCCTCAACAATCAAACTCATCACCTTAAATTTTTGTGGCACATCAAACATCTGAAGAAAGTTAATGGAGTGGCCTCTGATCATCATGTGATCTCCTGACTTGGGCAGCAAGGTGTGCCTCAATATAGTGTTCATGGTGGCTAATCCAGACAATAGATAGTACACTGAGCCTAGCTTGTGTGTCTCCAAGGCCTTGTCAGGTATTTCCTTGTACATATTGGCCATGGAGTTGTGATCTTTCCTAGGCTTTGCATAGACATCAATGTCATCCTCAGCTTCTTCTGGAGTATTGAAAAGCTTGGCCCACTCAGAAACAGTAGACTGGTATCTAGTACCTTCTGTCATCCATACAATCTTCCCATCTGGGTAGAAGTGAGCAATAGAGTAAAACTGCATGATCAGCTCATCATTCCATTTGGTCAATTTCTAACCCACAAAGGTGTCAATTCCATTGAGTCTAAATCTCTCATGCACTCCAGGGAAATGATCTTCATTCTTGTCAATGTACTTCCAATCCACCCATTTCATGTCACACACAATGGGCTTCTTATCCAAAAGGAATGTCTCATAGAAGTCCTGTTGTTCCTTAGTGTGAAATATGTAATCCATAGCAGTCCTTCTTCTCACAGCATAGGGGTCTGACTGTCTCCACAATCTGAGACCTGCATCTTTCCTTTCTTTCATGTTCTCAGCAACTGGATGATTATCATCATGATCAGGAATCGTTGGCTTCAATTTCCTAAGCACTTGGGCTTCTTTCTCTTCTTCCACTTCTGGCACTGGGGCCTTGTTCTTTTCAGCGGCAGGGATGTTCCTGGTAGATCTCTTTGGTGCTGATGGCTTAGAAGCTTGAGCAGCAGCCTTGGGGCAGTCTTGGGCTTTGATGGAATAGCCCTTGACTTGATGGCATCCCCCATCAACTTCTATGTCTTGGGTGCTGGTGCATCATCCTATTCTTCCTCTTCCTCATCTGATTGGATCATCATTGATGGCTTTCCAATAACTCTAGCCATGGTATTTTTGACCCTTTCTTTCCTTTTCTTACACTCACCAGCAGCTTCTTCTTCAGTTGATTTGGAGAGTTCAAGAGTTGAGGCTCTAGCTTTGGACATTGGCACTCTCTTGGCAGGAGCTTTCTTGTGCAACCCAGGCTTGGTTGAAGCTGAAGTGCCAAATTCTTTCTTGACAACCTTCTTCTTAGAAGTAACTTCCTCCTCAATAGCAACATAATCCTCATCCTTAGAATCTGAGTTTCTCTTATTCCTTGTCCTTGTTGCTGCTTTGGGCAACTTGCTTGGGGTACTTCTGCTACCCTCATCATAGCTGCCAGAGGGACTAGTGCCCTCACTCAAGTTGACACATTCCTCAGATCTATTCTGGATGTCACTCTAGTCTGACATGGCTGACACTGAAAGCTGACCCTGTGAATAGATATAGTTGAGATCGAGTGGATGAGGATCACAAAGTGCAAAGATTTTGCAAAACTTAGTTTTAGTTTTCTGAAGAAAGCATTTCGGAGCTACCGATTTGTTTAACTCGGTGACACCAAAGCAATATTAGAGTCTAAACTAGTGGAATCGGTCAGACCGAGACACAGTTCAGTGACTCCGAGATTGCTAGGGTTTCACTAAGAATCAAACTCGGTCACACCGATTTGTAAGTTTTGGTCAGACCGAAATTCACAAGTGTGATGGCCTAGGCCAAAATGGTGAGACCGATTTCTACAATTCGGTCGGTCTGAGATGAGTTCGGCGGAAACCTAACCCTAAATTTTCGGATCAAAACTAATCTACAAGAAGTTTTTGCTGGATAGTATAATATCATACGTAGCAAGAATCATGGCATTGTCTTCATGCTAAGAATCAGAGTGAGAAAGCATAAAGAATCGAACTCATACACTAACTTGGCTGCGAGCTCGCTACAGCGACAACGGTGGCGGAGATTCCAGTTGATGGTGGCGGAGACCAGGGGCGGGGGGGGCGCTCGCAATGAGACAATCCGAAGACATCGAGCCGAAAGAGTTGGATACACGCGGGCGAAGGGTTTCGGAGGAAATTCCAAAATTGGACCTGTGGGTATATATATCCAAACCCTGTCGGTGTGACCGAGTGGAACGACTCGATGGCACCGAGATGCAGAATCGCAAGCGGTTACTGCAACTCGTGTGACCAAATGGTTCAAATCGGTTGCACCGAGATTGAAACCTAGATCAACTCAATGAACTTGGTAAGACCAAAAGGAATGAATCGGTCAGACCCAAATACATAGAAAGGTTTTGGAAGTTTAAGTCTATGATGAATCGGTCGCTCCGAGTGCTCCTCACCCAGAGGGTTCGAATCTGACTTGATCAAACTTTGTGATGTAGCATGAATAGAGTTTGAGACGAGAAAAGCATAAATAGCTAGAGGAAGTTCTTAGGCATTCTTGTCCATCCATTTGGCAAAAGAAAAGACCAAACACTCAAAGCAACAAATGGATGTCCTCGAATGAGATAAATATGCACTCAACATGCTCACACAATAAGATGGCAAATGAAATATGTGGCAAAGAATGCACAAACACTCTAGCATCTATCAAGCAATTGTCGATGACTAGGTCACCTATATATGAGTATATTGACTGAGGAGTCAAATGAGAACATTTGATCGTAGGTCATACTCATCGTTTAAGCACAAGTGCGGTTACGACTTTTACATAAAGCATTGTTGTGTTCACACCATTAGAGTTTCTTTAGCTCAATTCTTAGAGTAAAGCTCCCCCTAGATGTTATATCCCCCCTAAGAGGGTTGAACTAACCTTGGGTTTTGTCGATGATGACTTCATGTAGGTGTTGAAGATGTAGATTCTCAATTTTGATGTAGATCATTTGGAGCAATCCATTGGAGTGAGTTGCACTTTCAATACCTACATGGGTTAGTCTCACAAGGAACAAACAAGGATATCCATAGACATAGAGTGAAGTACACACAAGATGATGTCCATGAAAGCATTTGGTTACCTTGTCCCTTGACTTACCGACAAGCGGGTTTGTGACTCCTTAAACTAGTGCAAGATGTGAAAGTTGATTGCACTTGTCCTTGCCAATATGAATATGAGTGAAGTATGTTGGCGGAGTCACCCTCAAGTACTCTCTAGTTCTTCTTCTTAGGGATCCACATCATCTTGATGGGAATCCTTGGAGTTTTAGTCATACTTGATGAAGTAGAACTGGATGTAGTCTTGGGAACCCACTTGACCAAGGCATTCAGTGCTTCTTCAAATGCATCAATCTCTTCTTGAAGCTTGTCCTTTCCTTTTAGCTTGTGGTCTTGTGGTGGAAGATGATCTTGAGCTTGTGTCCCCTTGAAGGAAGTAGGATCATACTTCTCCTGTTGAGGAACAAACTTTGTCTTTGGGTATTGATCTTCTTCCCACTCAACTCCATTGGCATTGAACTTTTGTTCAAAACCAACACCTTGATTGTTCTGGTGCCTTCCTTGCTTGCGTACAATTTCTTCAAATTGTTTACTTTCGGCAAGGCTCTTGTAAACACCTTTCTCTATAATTCCCTTCAATAAACTATTTTCTTACTCAAGTGTAACTTGGCTAAGAGAATCATTAGTGGAATCAAGAGAACTACTAGAAGCAACAATATTAGACTTAGCATGATTATTGTTACTACTAGAAGAAGAATATTTTTTAATCTTGTTGCTAGATTTTACATGTGGCATGTAAGTAGACAAGAGTAAATGCTTGGTAATGTAAGAAGAACTTTTCTTTCATCATTGATTGCTTTTAAGAACCCATGCTCTTGCTCTAGGTTGAGCTTTTCAAAGCGTAGCTTCTCATGAGTCTTTAAAAGCTCTTGATGATCTTCTAAGGTAGTTTCATGAGCTAACTTAAAATTGTTTATTTCTTTAGTTAGACGCTCAATCTCCTTCTTATCATCATCATTCGTTTTATCTTGATTAGCATGATTAATAGCAAGTTCATCATAGTTTTCATCACTAGAGTTGTCAACAAGTAAATCATCATCACCTAGCAAATCATATTCATCACTGTTGAAATCAATATACTTGGGGTGTGATACCTTTGGGCCTTTAGCCATGAAGCATCTTCCAATTCCTTCATTTGGTGAGTCAAATATGTCATAGGAGTTTGTTGACACAAGTGCTAGACCGGCAACACCTTCATCTTGAGTATATTCAGAGTCGGAGTGATAACTTCTCTCGGAGTGGTTGTCAGAGTCGGTACTGGATACCCATTCACCAACATGAGCTTGATGTCTTCGTTTTGTATAGCTTCTTGATGATTTGTCCTTCCTTTCCGAATCCTTGCTTTTGCGAGAGGTTCTTCATTCATAACGATCATCACTATTCCTTCTCTCTCATGGAGGTGATTCTTCCCTTTTGCTTCTCCTTTTAGGTGAGTCTTCTATTCGTTTGTAGGGAGTCATACACTCATTGGAGTAGTGTCCGGGTCTTCCACAATTGTAGCAATTGCGTTCATGACTAGAAGATCTTTTGTCATTGTAGGACCTTGACTTGGAACTTCTCTCTTTGCTTATACTCTTGTAGAACTTGTTGAAATTCTTCACCATTAAGCTCAATTCCTCATTGAAGACTTGTTTCTCACTTGATGATGTAGGAGCATCACATGAAGCTTTGTATGCGCCACTTGACTTGTTGTGAAGCTCTTCCTTGTCCTTAAGTGACATCTCATGAGCAACAATTCTATCAATGACTTCTGTTGGCTTGAGATCTTTGTAATTGGGCATCATTTGGATTAATGTGCACACGGTATCATATTTTCCATCCAAGGCTCTTAGGATCTTCTTGATGATGAATCTATCAGTCATCTCTTCACTTCCTAAGCCGCGATCTCATTTGTGATGAGAGCAATCCTAGAGTACATTTCAGCGACACCTTCACCATCCTTCATTTTGAACTTGTCAAGTTGACTTTGAAGCACATCCAACTTGGATTCCTTCAGGGAGTCAGTACCTTCGTGCATATCAATCAAAGTATCCCAAATTTCCTCTGCATTCTCAAGGCGGCTGATTTTGTTGAATTCTTCGGGAACAATCCATTGAAGAGGATATCGCAAGCTTGAGCATTGTATTGCAACATCTTCAATTCTTCAGCGGTAGCTTCAAGGTTCGGTTCTCTCCCATCGTAGAATTCACCTTGCAAGCCAATACACACAATAGCCCAAATGGCGGGGTTATGTCCAAGAATATGCATTTTCATCTTATGCTTCCAACTAGCAAAATTTGTACCATCAAAGTAAGGACCTCTACGGTGGTAATTTCTCTCACTAGACGTCATACTCTCCTAGGTTGTGAAACCTAGGCTATGATCACCAAAGTAGTAGAAATCAAGGCAAATGGAGACCAAAGCTATAATACCACTTGTAGGATCGAAAGTATGTCTAGAGGGGGTGATTAGACTACTTGACCAAATAAAAATCTAGCCTTTTCCCAATTTTAAGTCTTGGCAGATTTTACCAACTTAACACAAGTCAAGCAATCAACCTACACATGCAATTCTAAGAGTATAGCAGCGGAATGTAAATCATTGCATATGAAGGTAAAGGAGAGGAGTTTGGAGGGAGCAAACGCAATGTAGACACGGAGATTTTTAGCATGGTTCCGATAGGTGGTGCTATCGTACGTCCACATTGATGGAGACTTCAACCCACGAAGGGTAATGGTTGCACGATTCCATGGAGGGCTCCACCCACGAAGGGTTGTAACATCCCAAAATTCTAAATTTTGGAATGTTATAATAAATAGATAGATTTGATTGATTGTTTGATTGATTGTCTGAAAGTGAGTGAATTCGAAACTTTTTGAAAGTTAAATTGAGAGGGAATAAAAGAACTTTCCCAAACTTTCATATTTGCTTTCTGATCTCCATGAATTCAAATTGTTTTCAAATACAAAACCCTTGAGCGAAGATGACATGACTTCTTCCATTTATTTAAATGACAAGGGGTGTTGAAAATATTTGAATTTCATTTGAGAATATTTCCAATTCTAAAACTTTATGCAAATCAATGATGTTCACGAGCGAAGATAAAATGACTTCTTCAAATTATATGAAATATGAGTTGGGAGTTTCAAAGGATCAATTTCAAAGTCCTTTTGGAATTAATTTTCAATTTGGATTTATTTGAGTTTTATTCAAATTATTTTTCTCCAAAAATAAAATATATGGAAAATAGGGTAACATGATTCCCTACATCAGAAAATTGGAGATAAATAAATTTGAATTCATTTTGGTATTTTTAAAATGATTTTTGTTGGATTTTAATAGACCAGTAGCACTCTTTGATTTATCTAAATTTGTGTGGATTTTATTTGGCATTATAAAAATGTCTACGTTATAGAAAATCTTTTTCTGAAAATTTTGATATATTATATGCCTATATAATATTTTTTAGTTATTTTTGTTTTTATTATTTTAGTTCTCTGGAAAAAAGTGTTTATTTTTTTTAAAAAAAAGAAGAAGTTTCCCTCGCCGACTAGGCCGGCCCAGCCCAACCGGCCCGTCCGCCTCGCCCTCCAGCGCCGCCGCCTCGACGTCCGTACCGCGCCCGGACTCCCCTCGCCGCCTCTCTCCTCCCTCCTATAAATCCGGAGCCCCGGGCCCTCTCTCTCTTTTCTCGCGCCGCCTCGCCTCCTCTCGCGTTGCGCCGCCGCCGCCTTGCTTCGCCGCCCGCGCCGCTGCTCACCTACGCCGCCGCCTGCTAGTGCCGCCGCCCGCGCCGCTCGCTGCCATCGCCTTCACCGCACTCGTCGCCGCGCTCCGCCACCGCCGCCGCACCTAGCTGCCGCCGCCCGCGCCTCGCCGCTGCTAGCCACGCCGCCGATGTCGAAGACCACCGCCGCGGGAAGCCGCCGTCATCGTTAACCCGCGTGGATCGGTAAAAACCGCCCGGTCCGAACCGGTTTATTTTCAGTTTCGTTTTTTCGTTAAACCCGGTTTTGTTTTATTAACCTAGTTATTTAGTGGATGTTCGCTAGGTTAGATCTGTTAGTGAACGCTTTCGTTCATTAAGGTTCTGTTAGCGAGCGTTCGTGCGATAGATTTTTTTCTGTTTTAGTTCCGGCTAGGGGCCTATCTGTAATAATTTGTTTTACAGATTAGTCCCTGATCTTGCAACGCTCATAACTTTTTGCTCGATAGTCGGAATTCGATGGAACCAATGCCCACTTCTTCGTTATGAACTCCTCTATCCATTAATCCAACTCAAACATGTTTTTGAAAAGTTTAAAATTTGAATTAGACCAGATTTGAATTCAAACTTCGTTTGATCATAACTTGAGTTTTGTAACTCCGTTTGAGTTGATTCTTTTTGCAAATCGAAGCTCTTGACCTAAACTTTCTGATAAGGCCAAATTCACATAATTTTGGTACTGCTAGAAATTGTTTTATGTTGCAAGAGCTATTTTCTTGGTTTTGATGTTTTCCGAATCGACTTTTTCGATTTTTCCGATCTTTTGAGTGATTGCTTATGTGTGGTTACTATTGCTTGCTTACGATAGATTGACCGGAGTGTGACGAGTAGAACTATCAAGAGTTTTGAGTGCGAATCATCTTCATCAACATTGCAGGCAAGTTCACACTTTGATCATATCCCCTTTCATACCCATTTTTATGCATTAGCTTCACCCTCAAACATTGCATGAGTAGGATTGATAACATGTGGGTATTGGGAAGTAGTTGATGATGTAGGAACCTATTGCCCTGCATTCAAACCTTGGGAGTTACTATTACGTTATGCTTACATTTCCATGCTATGCTCGTAGACGTGGATTGGGTTTTGAGAGTATTCATGACAGATGTGAGATTGTTAATTAATGGTTTACTTAAGGTGGCAACTTAAACACACATCTGGGTGGATTGAGGCACTTGGTTATTCCAGGATTGCCTGTCTAGGCACCTGGGTAGACCAGGATTGCCTGTTTTTTTATGGACCGCCACCCAGGCTCAAAGGGATCATGAGATTATTCATACTAGAAACTTCCGTGTGCAGCCACAAGCTATTATGGGCTCTAGCATAGTTGATTAAGTCGTGTGAACTCTTACAGGGTAGACTAGCAGATGTAGGGGAAAGTAGGTGTAACGGTCTATCCATCGTAAGGTGCTAGTGCTTCTGAAAGACTATGTCTCGGTCATCCGTCTTCTCAAACACCATGTAGTGCGAGAAACCAAACGGAGGCGATCGAGTCTTGTGGGGAAAAGTGCGCAAACCTCTGCAGAGTGTATAAACTAATCATGATTAGCTGTGTCCCCGGTTATGGACATCTTGAGTATCTAGTACTTGGATTATCATGTGAATATCATCATGTTACTGTAAATTAATTTTGTTGGGTTTAATGATGTTACTTAATTGGGATTGAGAATGCTGTCAACCATTCTCAATGTTCAACAACCACCATGATAGTTAAATAAAATTTATTCCTTTGCAGTAGGGAAAAATTGGCTTTTCGCAAAAACCTTATAACCATAGAGCTTTTCCACCAGCCAAATATGCATGTAGCGATAGCCTTTATTCATCATTCCCTATGGTGTGAATTTGCCAGTACATTCAATGTACTGACCCCTTTGTGGCTGCAACGTCTCATGTTGCAGGATTATCTTACGACGAGTAAGTGATATGTTAGGGTTACGATTTCTACACTCAACTTTGCCGTTGGTGTTGATGGGAATCCACAACCTTGTTATTTCCGCTATTTGGATTGAGGTAAAAGTATTTACATTACTTTATACATGTGATTTACCTCTGTTATAAATCTTCGAGTACTGTGTGTGTCAGCATACCGATCCAGGGATGACACTTAAGCACAGAGACTTGATCCATTCGGATCGGGTCGCTACAAGAAGGGTCCACAAAGAAGCAACCTTGTCTACCCCACCATGGCCATCGCCCACGAAGGACTTCCCTCACTTGGGTAGATCTTCATGAAATAGGCGATCTCCTTGCCCTTACAAACTCCTTGGTTCAACTCCACAATCTTGACGGAGGCTCCCAAGTGACACCGAACCAATCTAGGAGACACCACTCCCCAAAAGGTAATAGATGGTGTGTTGATGATGAACTCCTTGCTCTTGTGCTTCAAATGATAGTCTCCCCAACACTCAACTCTCTCTCATAGATTTGGATATGGTGGAAAGATGATTTGAGTGGAAAGCAACTTGAGGAAGGCTAGAGATCAAGATTCTTGTGGTTGGATTGGAATATCTTGGCCTCAACACATGAGTAGGTGGTTCTCTCTCAGAAAATGAGTAGTGGAAGTGTAGGCATGTTCTGATGTCTCTCTCATTAATGGAGAGCAGGGTGGAGGGGTATATATAGCCTTCACACAAAATCTAACCGTTACACACAATTTACCAAACTCGGTGAGACCGAATAGTGAAACTCCGTCAGACCGATATGGTGCAAAATGTGAACATTAGGCTTTTCGATGGGAGCAGCATAATCAACTCGGTGGGACCGATGCGTTAGGGTTAGGGCATAACTTGATCTTGATTTGATCGATTACTTCAACTCAGTGAGACCGATTTCAGTAGCAAGAAAACAGAGAGTTGGTTAGGCAAACTCGGTGGGACCGATCGCTCATTTCGGTGAGACTGAAATGTTACGAAAAGGAAACAGAGAGTTTGCATTGCGAACTCGGTGGGACCGATCGCTCATCTCGGTTAGACAGAAATGTTACGAAGGGAAACAGAGAGTTTGCAATCCCATCTCGGTGAGACCGAGATCCCTGTCGGTGAGACCGAACGGATTAGGGTTTCTGGCTATGGCTATGTCAAGTGAACTCGGTGGTGCCGGATAGATCAAATCGGTGGGGCCGAGTTTGACTTTAGGTTTAGGACATATGTGGAAATGAGAAAGTGGTTGAGGGATTTTGGAGTATATCACTAAGCATTTTGAGCAAGCAAGTCATTAAGCAACACCTCATCCCCTTTTAATAGTATTGATTTTTCCTATGGACTCAATGTGATCTTGGATCATTAAAATGGAAAACGTGGTGTTTTGAGCTTTTGCCAATATGTTTCTTTAGCATTTTGAGGGGTCCACATCTTTAGTCCATGCCATGCCAATGATTGAACTTTTTGAAATGATTATCTTGAAAGAATATTAGTTCAATGAGATATATGTTATTATGAATTACCAAAACCACCCAGGGATTAGTTGCACTTTCACTCGGGCACCGCCTTGCGTTGATTACACTTCCCAAAATTCACATATATTCCAAAAAAAATCTTTGTAAGTTTTTACCGCGTTTGGACTTCGTTTGATATGGAATTTTTACGAAACAAAAACATGCAACAAACAGGAACTAGCACTGGGCACTGGAGCAATATGTTAGTCCAAAAAATCATATAAATTGTTTCCGAAAGTATGTAAAAGTGGTAGAATATTGTTATGCAACAATAAAAAATTATATATACGACGAAGACGTATCAACGGTCGAAACGGGGTATTGTTCATCGGGAGGGGTGTGGCGTACCATAAAACAGGACTCCACAGGCTATTGTTCATACACCGCCTACTTCCTCGCTCTAGCCTCCACGGGTTGCTGTTCATCCACCATCGACTTCCTCCAGCCTCCACTAACTACTGTTCATCCACCATCGACTTCCTTCAGCCTCCACCTGTTAGTGTTCATCCACTGCGACCTCCTTCAGTCTCCACCAGCCATTATTCATCCACGAGCTATTGCTCATCTAGCCTCGACCTGCTACTGTTAAATGGGCCTCCACGGGGTCTTGTTCATCCATCCCCAATCGGCTGGGGGTGTGGCGGCCTCCTCGGTGTCCTGTTCATCCAGCGGCAACCGCCTACTACCAAGGGGTCTTGTTCATCCAACCCCTACCGGGAACTGTTATCCACAGCCAACCAACCGGCTCGACTCACCACACCTTGACTCGTTCTACGTATCATGCGCGCGGTAGCAATGGTCACTGTTCATCAAGAGGCAACCCAACACCGGTTGTTAACTTCTCACAACGGGCTCGACCGGCTTCAGTAAGCAGCAACAGCGATCGATCGCTCGGGTTCAGTTAGCAGCAGCGAAGGAATCACTCGGGTTCAGTTAATAGCCAAAGAATCAATCGCTCGGGTTCAGTAACGTAGCTAGTGCAATCGCCCGGGTTCAATAAACGAACGCCTCGCTCTGGTTCAATTAGCCAACGCCTTGCATACACGTGCGTACGAGAGAAACGCGCAAACCACAGTGCATCGCCCTCACTTCTACCGTGATTTTTCCGTCATGGACGGCCCAAAGAATGTCATGGACATGCGTCTCCGTCCTGTCCAGGACAAAAAGCCCAATTCTTATCATGATTGTCAAGAAGTAGGAGCCCACAACATCTATGATAATACGTGTTTTTGTCACAGTAATCGTCATAGAAGTGTCATAACCATGATAGAAAATGTTTTTGTTCGGGCCATAATGTCACATATGTGTCTTTTTTTTTTCTACTGGCTTGACATACAAGTAATACATGCAATTACATATTCAACAAAGAATAAACAAGGCATAAGAGGTGTTGCATGCTGAGTCCAAGAGCTGCAGATGGCTGGCCATGGCTGCTGCCGCAAGGAGAGAGAAGGAGCAGGAGAGGTGTGTGCCAACACAGGATCAGTGCGCGGTGAAGGATGTGGTTGCCGGAGCCAGAGTGGCTACTCGCGCAGCCAGAAAGAGCGCTAAAGAGGGCATAATGGATCTCTTTTTGGCTGGATTAACATGAACCCGAGTTGTTTAGTATGCTTGGACCATTTGAAAGTTTTCATAGGATGATCTTTTTTTAGAAAAGGAGTAAGACCTTCGTCTTCAGCATCTGAGCGATGCATGCAACCAATTTATTAACTATTCACAAAGACTTTATAAAATAATACATTAGTATGTGTGAAGCCACCATATTAGCAACATATGTCGCTATTCCTATCCACTTTAAGAAGGGATGCCGATACTCTGAACCGAATACCAAATAGACCTCGCAGCATAGCCTGACATCTAAAACCAAAAGCCCAACCAAGCCACATTGTGAGGTTTGATGCACGCACCGGTTTGGCGCACTCTTAGAGGTCGCCACCATTGTTTTTCACCGATCCATCTTCAGAGACGTATTGACGCATCGACCTTGCAAGGCCTAGCTGTCGTCGATGCCACCACGACGCCAGACAACGCCACCATCCTGCGCTTGTCCATCATCATGCGTCCACTGTAGAGACCCCGCTGCTCCATGCCGCCGAGACCCTCCATTGTCGACGTGCCAGATGCCACGCCGCTCCTCCTTCGTGAACACTACCTGATGTCACTAGTCCCATCCTCTCCACCTGCAATTCCTCTAACCGAGCACCGAAATGCCCCAGGCGGCACCTTCAAGAAGGGTATGACACACGCAGTGCCACCGCCACCGCCACCGAATCTGAGGAGATTTTGGGTCTTCACCCGAAATGGGGTCGGGGTGGAGGGCAGGGACCTTGACGACGCCTACAAGGAAGAGAAAGGCGACCTTGATCCTTGCCACCGTCGGGATGAACGAGTCATCCAGAGTTTCCTCTGGTCCTATGTCACCTCTATCAGCCCCCGCGAACGCACCGAGGCCGACGATTGGGATCGCAAGCCACCAAGTGCAGCGGTAGAGAGCATGCAGCGTGAAGGAGATCCACCAACAACTCACCGCCCACGCGGTCAAGACGTCGTCCATCCAGCACCCGCAAGCGCGCCATCCGAGGGGGTCGTCGCCATGCCTACCGGGGCCGTCGCCCCAGGTCCAGATTCCTCCGCGATGACCGGAGCAACGAGATCCGCCGCCGTGCGGCCCACACCATCGCCCAAGCCTGCCGGCGGCCGAGATGCCGCCGCCGGGAGCCGCCACGTTGCCGAAAGACCCGCACCTCATGGATCTGGGCACCCATACACCACCGCAAGCCCGCCACTGCCGAGAATCACCATGCCTTCGGGAGGGCCGCACCCTACGAATCTGGTCACCTGCGCCACCCGCGGATCCGAGGAAGAAAGAAGAGGCCCTCTGCCACCACCATCACACACATAGACTTTGCCCAGCGCCGACCACCAACAGCAGCGGAGAGAAAGGTGAGCTCTCGGGAAGGACTAGGCGGCGGCGGCTTAGGCCTCCCATGTCGAGGCGATGCGAGAGGCAGTCGCAAGCCACTTCCGGTGCCTAAACCGTCAGCCAGAGATCAGTCGACCTCATAGGATGATCTAGAACCGCGAACCTCTTTTTACCAGATACGGTACCTACCGGCAAACCATCTGCCACTCAAATGCGAAGTGATTCATGCTATAGGGAGGCCCACAGACAATGTATAGATGTGTATAATGAGAGTCTATCTCTTGTATCTTTATTAATAGTCAAATCAATGTCAGATGAAAGGGGCCCATGTCAGCAATATAGTTATACTTGACGCATGCATGGTCCATTCTCTCTCCTCATTCTCCTGTACTGAAGATGCATCACATGTCAGACTAATTCATGCCCTTTATTTTCTCTTTGGCAATTTCATTCATTCATATATTTTAAACTACAAGTTGATTTTTAAAACTTTTTATATATTTGAACTCCTGATGCCAAGACCTTTAAAAAAAGATCAACCTTGAATACATTCAAACATCTTTTAATTTCAACATTTCAAATGAGTGAAACATGTTTTGTGGAATACAC
Organism: Triticum urartu; assembly: GCF_056163025.1. NCBI lineage: Eukaryota > Viridiplantae > Streptophyta > Magnoliopsida > Poales > Poaceae > Triticum > Triticum urartu. The sequence goes on along the minus strand of NC_141873.1, from coordinate 273,284,382 downwards.
GAAATAAGTATTTGAGTGAAACCAAAATTTTCAAATGAGTACATTCTGTTTTCATGCATATGAAACAAATTTCATTGCGAAATATTTTTAACTTGTTATTTAGAAAATGTGAAACTAATTATTTCAATTTTTTATAAATGTGTGAAATCTATTTCATGAAGCGAGTGAAAATGGTTTTTCATTTCATTTAAATTTCACTTATTTCAAGTTAAAATTTATATTTCAAACATTTGAAACTAACTTTTGAGATGATTGAAATACATTTGAATATATTTCATAAATACAAAGTGGAATTAGTTTTTGAGATATTTTTTGTAATGAGTGAAATTGGTTTTATGAAATGGGTTATATCAATTAACTGAAATATGTTTTTTTGAATTCAATGATACCAATTTTATGAATTGAATGAAATCGTTGTTTGAATGAGTGAAATCGTTTTTGAAATGAGTGAAATATAATTTTTGAAATGAGCGTAATCTGTTTTATGAAGCGAGCGATTTTTTTTCTTTTCAATTGAGTGAAATCGGTTTTTTTGAAATAATTGAAATGTGTTATTTGAAACAAGTGACATCAAATGAGTGAAGTTAGTTTTATGAAATAATTTAGTTTATTTTTGTGACATATACCAGCTTCTTGAAACAAGAATATTTTTATTTTCAAATGAGTGAAATTAGCTTTTCAAATTATTGAAACATGTATTTCTTTCAATTGAAATGACTCAAATCAGTTGTATCAAATGAGTGAAATGTATTGTTAGATTCAATGAGTGAAATCAGTTTTCTGAAATGTTTGAAATAAATTTTTGAATGAGTGATATCCATCATTTTGAATGGGCCTAAATCTATCTTCTGAAAATGAGTGAAATATGTTTATTCAAATGATTGAAAATGAGCGAAACACTTGAAAAAACTAGAAAAAATGTTGTCCTATCAATATATATGTATCTCTGTGAGTTCTATATTCCAGTTTATGAAAATGAGTGAAACACTAGGAAAAACTTCTATGACATAGTGAAACAATCTAATGTTTTATGAAAGTGATTTCAAACAAAATTGAAATACATAAAATAAAATATATTTCAAACATATTCAAAATTGATCTTGTTCTGAAGGTCTTGTCACCACGAATTCAAATATATAAAAAGTTTCAATAATAGACATTTGGTTCAAAAGATATGAATCATTAAAAATATGAGGAGAAAAATAAAAGCATGTCATATGTATGGCTTGAGAAAATGCATGCATGCATGCACCGTTCTCTCCCCTCTAACTCTCTCTTCGATAAAGCTGACAATATCTGACACCAGTCTGTGTATTGCTATGTCCAATCTAATATTTGAAAATAGAGTATAAGATATGCACAGATCTTGATAAAAGTAATGGATGGTGGATTGGCTACCGGTACATACCAGCACCGGTAAAATAACTTAGTCGGATCTAGAACACCGAGAGACATGCACTTTTGTTGCTATAAAGATATGTTCACTTGCAAGCTCCTGCATGCATACAATGAAGAATACTTTTTGTTTTCCCTGCGTCCAGAAGTCAGAGCTGGATGGCATGCGTGTGCTCACGCTTGTTCGGAATCCGATGATTCCCCGGTGGCACGCCGCGTGTTCCGGTCGTCCTGGTTTCGTAGAGCAGAGCGCACACGTATGCAGTTCAAAGTGGACGGCAGATGAATGCTCCGGACCCCGGCCGCAGCATGGAGCGCTCCGTTCCATCCATCATAATATATGTATACAGTATAATCTTCTCTGTTCCATTAACTGCAGCATGTGTACGTACACTACCACACATGCAGATATGTACTCGTAGCTTAAAAATGTACGCAGGCATGCGTCATGGCGCAGGGGTTATTTGGCTCGTTGCGTACAGGTCCCCAACACTTGACGCCATAGTTGCTGCTGCAGATAGATTGCGCGTGTCGTTTCTCGTCAACTCCAATGGCCTCGATAAGCAGTGCCCAAGGGCAGCATGTACTCCTCTCGTTTCGGTATAAGCCTCGTCTGTATTTCCAGACCATCCATTTAACCGATGAAATATGTATTATGTTTTATATACAAAGTATATACCCCTGGTTGTATATCCAAGAAGCTTCCCACACGAACAGATAGAGATGTATGAGGTGAGAAGATGGTTTTCAGCGGCCCGCGTCGCTCGCGCAACCCTAGCCCGCCTTCCTCCAGCCCCTTCCCTCCTCTCCTTTCCCTCGCCACCGCCGCTGGGCGCCGACGGGCAATGGTCGTGGTGCTGATGGCAGCTAGGATCCTTCTCTCCAGCGTGGACCAAGGGGTGGCCCTAGGCAGCCCTTCATGACTACTACTACGAAAATGTTTATAGATGGTCTGAGAAGAGTGACGGGCATGACCAAGTACCCGTCATTGCTATTATAGAAAAGTAGCAGTGGCGGGTAGAAAAACAGACCCGCCACAGCTTGTAAGGGCCTTGATCGATCTACAGCTAGGAGCTAGGGTTCATGGCGAAATGGGGAATTCGGTAGTGTCTATTTCCTCCCAACCTCCCTCACAGCTACATTTCAATTACAATCGGCCGCAGACGCCGTCCAAGTCCAAGCCAAGTCAATTCGAAGGTTACACGGTGGTATTTAACTACCGAGCCCATTCTGGGCCATCGTTCCACCTGGGCTTCGTTTTGGTTCGAGTGGGCCGCACCGCGGGCCCGCTCGAAGCCTGGTTCCTTGTCGTTGTTTTCTCGCTTGCCAGATGGTGAACAGTATCTGAACCTGCTGCCACCTGGTGATGATCTTCAGTATCCTGCGCTCGTGCGTCGCTGACAATCCTCCCTCCTTGAGAGTCGGCTTGTCCCCAAGCCGGAGCACGGGGAAATTGTTGCTTGAGAAACTCCAAATCTTCACACGTGGCATCAGCTGGCGAAGAATCTGGCCACTGAACAAGTCCTCGGACGATAGTACGGTGACCCACCTGACACACCTTGCGCTGCAAAACTTGGACTGGAATTTGAAGTACAGCTTGGGGTGTGGGCAAGGATTGACTGACAACAGCTTCGCGCGGCAGAAATTTCTTCAACTATGAAACATGAAACACAGGATGCAAACGGCTGGTTGCAGGAAGATCCAACTTATATGCCATGTCCCCTATCTTTTCCAAGACTTGGAATGGACCATGAAACTTAAAAGCAAGTTTATGGTTCGCTCTGGAGTACAACACAGCTGAGCATATGGTTGCATCTTCAAGAATACCTGATCTCCGATGGCAAAACTTCTGTCAGACCTGTGCTTGTCAGCTTGGCTTTTCATTCGATGTTGTGCCCTCAGCAAGTGCTGTCTAGCTGTCTCTGTAATTGCTTGGCGAGATTGCAACCACTCTTGCATTTGTACTGGTGCAATTGTATCAGATTCGCTAATGCCAAAATATCTTGGAGTGTACCCATACATTGTTTTAAAAGGAGACTTCCCCATAGCAGAATGCCAATTGGAATTATACCAAAACTCACACAAGGATAACCACTCACTCCATTTGTCAGGTTGAGCACTAATGAAACACCTAAGATAACACTCCACTTGCTGGTTAACCCTTTCAGTCTGCCCATCTATCTCAGGATGATTTGTTGTGCTCATGTTCAACTGAGTCCCTGTTCTAGCAACCAACAATTTCCAGAATTGGCTAGTGAATATAGGATCTCTATCAGAGATAATAAACTTTGTCATGCCATTTAATTTATATACATTATCCAAAAAACACCTCTGCCATTTTCTGAGCATTAAAAGGATGTCTTAAAGGAATAAAATGACCATACTTGGAAAACTTATCAATTACCACCGGAATGCAATTAAACTGAGAAGACTGAGGAAGACCATTGATGAAATCCATAGAAATAGTAACCCAAGCTTGGTGTGGCACTGGCAATGGAGATAATAACCCAGGATAAGGGACTCTCTCTGGTTTACCTTTCTGACAGAGCAAGCAGGACTGCACCTGAGCCAAAATGAACTTCCTCATACCATGCCAAGAAAATAGAGCATGAATTCTCTTGTATGTAACTGGGAAACCTGAATGGCCACCCAATGGACTATCATGGAAACCAGCAAAAAAATTCGGATGCAAAGCAGGAACAGGACCCACCCATATGCTCTTTTTATATTTCAGTAATCCATTCACCAAACTATAGGGGGGTTTAGATGCTGGCTGAATAGCTAATTGCTGCATTATAGCCAGAGCTTTCTCATCCTGCTGATAATTATATATGATCTCAAGCAACCAAGCAGGTTAATTAGTGGATATTAAGAAAAGTTGGGACTGATATGGAGGTCTTCTAGACAATGCATCAGCTACAGTATTGTCTGAACCTTGTTTACTGAATTTGGTAGTTTAATGCCAATAGTTTAGTAAGACACTTATGTTGACATACTGTATGTAATCTCTAATAATGTAGATGAGCCAAGCTCCTTTGATCTATTTTGATAGTAAAATGTTGTACTTGTAGATAAGGTCTCCATTTATCCACTGCTAACAGAATAGCCAAATATTCCTTTTCATAGACAGAGAGAGCTCTGTTCTTGGGGCCCAATATTTTACTGACAAATGGTAGTGGGTGCCCTTGTTGCATGAGCACTGCACCAATACCATATTCACAAGCATCAATCTCAATCATGAATGGCTTAGTAAAATCTGGTAAAGCCAGGACAGGAGCAGACACCGGTGCTTGTTTTAGTGTCACAAAAGCTTCCTCTATTATGCTGGTCCACACAAAAGGAACACCCTTCTTAAGCAGATCAGTCAATGGCCTTGCAATAATCCAATAGTGCTTAATAAACTTCCTGTAATAACCACTCAACCCAAGGAACCCTCTCACCTCCTTCACATTTTGGGGAGTAGGCCATTGTTGAACAGCTACTATTTTATCAGGGTCAGTAGAAACCCCCTCTGCTGAAATAACATGCCCTAGGTATGCTATTTTAGGTTGAGCAAAATCACACTTAGACATCTTCACCTTCCACTGTTCTCTATGCAGAATAGATAACACCTCATCCATATGCTCCCAATGCTCCCTCAAGATCTTACTGAAGACCAAAATATCATCAAAGAATACTAATGCACACTTTCTCAAAACAGGGGAAATATCATAATTAATTGTTCCTTGAAATGTGCCTGGTGCTCCTGACAACCCCATGCCCATCACATTAAATTCATAATGTCCATTATGAGTTTGAAAAGCTATTTTGTATTCTTGTCCTGGTGCTAATCTGATTTGATAATAGCCAGCTTTTAGATCCAGTTTGAAAAACCAACAAGCTCTTGCTAATTCATCCAGAAGTTCATCTATAACAGGAACTGGATACTTGCTTTTCAATGTGATAGCATTGAGGTGTTTGTAATCAATCACCATTGTCCAAGTACCCTCCTCTTTTTTCTTGACAAGCAACACAGGAGAAGAAAACTCACTGTTACTATGTGTGATCATTCCTGAGGCCAACAGTTCTTTTATCTGCTTCTCCAACTCATCCTTTAAATGGGGCGCAATCCTGTAAGGCCTCACAGACACTGGTCTTGCTCCAGGAATCAGTGGAATAGTATGATCTTTGAGTCTTCTGGGTGGTAATGTGGCAGGAGTTTCAAATACTACAACATGTTTATCTAACAGTACTTGCAATTCTGGATGTTTCACTTTCTCTTCTGCAGGTCTGATTAATGAAATAGAGAACACTGTAATAGAAACATCTTCAGGAAACAATCCTTGCAAAGTAACCACTGTACCCTGATAAGAAAAGCACATCCAATTCTGCACCCAATCCACTTGCATAGGGCTATGCTGGGCAAGCCAATCCAACCCAATAATCCCATCATAACTGGCCAAAGGCAATAACCTGAAGGTAGTGGCAAATTCTTCTTGACCACAACTCCATGAATAGTATTTCAATACAGAATCACACTGCAATGTGCCTCCACTAGCTACAGCCACTGACACAGGAGGTTGTGACTGAACATTAGTTAATCGATGCTGCAAGTTACTATCAATGAAGGAATGTGTACTGCCTGAATCCATTAGGAAAATTAGTTCCATGTCTTGTATCTCAACCAAGAGTTGCAGTGTTGGTGCATTAGATTGCTTCCCTACAGCAGCAGCAGACAATTGCATATTACAGACAGACATTCTATCTTGATCCTGATCACTGCCAGCAGATGACTTTGTTTCCTCTGACTGAATATGATCAATAAGCTCCTGCACTATGTGCAACTGGACTGATGACTTGCATACATGATCTTTAGACCATTTCTCACCACAAACAAAACAGAGACCTTTAGACTTACGAAAATTTCTCAGTGCAGACCATTTATCTTTAGTCGGAACTGGTTTCTGAACTTGCAAGCTACGTTTGTCTTCAGAGCTGCGATGTTTATAAGGTGGCAGTGGCAACGACATAGGCCCCGATCTAGCAGAAGAGACATGATTAATAGGAGTAATGCCCTCACCCAACTCCTCATGCAACAATGCTAAGTCATACGTAGCATCCAGATCCCGTGGTTTCTGCAGAGCTACAGCAACACGAACACCATGTTTGAGTCCATCTAGGGACCTGGTAGTGTAATGCGGCGAATTGGGCGCCTCTTCATACGCAGACAGTTGATCATATAAATCAGCGAAACGTTCCACATACTCAGCTACAGAAGAATTCTAAGCTATCCTGAACAACTGACGTAGGAGTGTTTGATGTTGATTACGCCCGAAGCAGTTCTGCAAACTCTAACAAAATTCAGACCAACTTGCATGCGGTTGACGACGTTGCATCGACTCCAACCAATGAGCAGCGGCACCCTCAAATTGAGCCATGGCCAAAGAAATTGTAGGATCGAAAGTATGTCTAGGGGGGGTGATTAGACTACTTGACCAAATAAAAACTTAACCTTTTCCCAATTTTAGTTCTTGGAAGATTTTAGCTATTGTAGGACAAGTCAAGCAATCATCACACAATTCAAGCAAGCATGCAAAGAGTATATTGGCAACGGAAAGTAAAGCATGCAACTTGCAAGAATGTAAAGGGAAGGGTTCGGAGAATTCAAACGCAATTGGAGACACGGATGTTTTTCCCGTGGTTCGGATAGGTGGTGCTATCCTACATCCACGTTGATGGAGACTTCAACCCACGAAGGGTAACGGTTGCGCGAGTCCACGGAGGGCTCCACCCATGAAGGGTAATGGTTGCGCGAGTCCACGAAGGGCTCCACCCACGAAGGGTCCACGAAGAAGCAACCACCCACAAAGGGTCCACGAAGTAGCAACCTTGTCTATCCCACCATGGCCATCGCCCACGAAGGACTTGCCTCACTAGCGGTAGATCTTCACGAAGTAGGCGATCTCCTTGCCCTTACAAACTCCTTGGTTCAAATCCACAATCTTTTCGGAGGCTCCCAAGTAACACCTAGCCAATCTAGGAGACACCACTCTCCAAGAAGTAACAAATGGTGTGTAGGTAATGAACTCCTTGCTCTTGTGCTTCAAATGATAGTCTCCCCAACACTCAACTCTCTCTCATAGGATTTGGATTTTGTGGAAAGAAGATTTGAGTGGAAAGCAACTTGGGGAAGGCTAGAGATCAAGATTCATATGGTAGGAATGGAATATCTTGGTCTCAACACATGAGTAGGTGGTTCTCTCTCAGAACATATGAGTTGGAATTGTGTATGTGTTCTGATGGCTCTCTCCACGAATGAAGAGGAGGTGGAGGGGTATATATAGCCTCCACACAAAATCCAACCGTTACACACAGTTTTCCAATCTCGGTGGGACCGAATCAACAAACTCGGTCGAACCGAAAAGGTAAACCTAGTGACCGTTAGAGATTTTTGGTGGGACTGACATGCAACTCGGTAGGACCGATATGGTTAGGGTTTGGGCATAACGTAATCTCGGTGAGACCGATTACACAAACTCGGTGAGACCGATTTTGGTAATTAGCTAACCAGAGAGTTGGTCAGGCAAACTCGGTGGGACCGATTTGCTCTTTCGGTGAGACCGAAAAGTTACAAAAAGGAAACACTGAATTTACATTGCAATCTCGGTGGGACCGATTCGCTCTTTCGGTGAGACCGAAAAGTTACGAAAGGGAAACAAAGAGTTTGCAATCCCATCTCGGTGAGACCGAGATCCCTATCGGTAGAACCGAATTGCTAGGGTTTGTCAGTGGCTTATGACAAGTGAAACTCGGTGGCGCCGGATAGAAAGAATCGGTAGGACCGAGTTTGGCTTAGGGTTTAGGTCATATGTGGAAGTGGGAAAGTAGCTGAGGATTTTGGAGCATATCACTAAGCACATGAAGCAAGAGGCTCATTAAGCAACACCTCATCCCTCCTTGATAGTATTGGCTTTTCCTAAAGACTCAATGTGATCTTGGATCACTAAAATATAAAATGAAGAGTCTTGAGCTTTTGAGCTTGAGCCAATCCTTTGTCCTTAGCATTTTGAGGGTTCCACTTTCACATCCATGCCATGCCAATCATTGAGCTTTCCTGAAATAGTCATCTTGGAATAGCATTAGCTCAATGAGCTATATGTTGTTATGAATTACCAAAACCACCTAGGGACAGTTGCACTTTCAATCTCCCCCTTTTTGGTAATTGATGACAACATATAGATCAAAGCTTCGACAAGTGATAATAAGCATGAAATATATCGTCGCTTTGAGAAGTATGTGACAAGTAAGAGCTCCCCCTAAATTTGTGCATATTTTAAAATTTGCTTTGGACTGCAAATGCACAAAGAGTTAGAGTCATGGGTTACTCTTCCATGTCACATACATCTTGGTGGAGCGCTTAAAATGATAAGAATGAAATACATGCACTCATCACCAAGAATAGTAAATGATCACATAAGATAGATAAGATGATAATATTAAGCAACCATTAAGTGTAGCTTATGATCAAACACATGATCATCAATGTCTCACGAGCAACGACATAGTATCTCACACAAAAGCAAACAAAGTTCGAAAAACCACGAAATAAAACAAGAGAGAAAAAGCAGCACTCTCTCTCTCGAAGCCTATGATCTATACATTTTCTCCCCCTTTGGCAACAAGTTACCAAAAAGTTCCTAGAAAATGCATAGTGCTAAGTCGACACTCAGGCTTGATCTTCAGGTGGTGGTGGAGTCCGGAGCACTCCAAGGACGAAGCCTTCTGTAGACGTGGTCGGAGTCGAGGCTGAAGTGGACGCTGGAGCTGGTGGAACTGAGGCTGTAGCTGGTGCAGACGTGGTGGCTCTGGGGTCAGCAACTGGCACTGCAGACGACCTCGGACCTCGTGGCACTCTGGCAAAGGCATCAGTTGTAGTCTTGCCTCTCCTCTCCTGCATGTCATCCTGGAGCTGCTCCACTGCAGTCTGAATCTCTGTCACTTTGACATCCAAGTCATAGAACTTTTGTTCCATGATCCTCTCTAAGCTTGCCTGGTTCTGAGTTAGGGTGGCTAGTCCTTGCTCAATCCGCAGGGTGGATGCAATCAAGTAACCAAGCTGCTCTTGTTTGGTTTTCAGGAAATATTCAGATGCCTCCTCTTGAGTAGGCATCTTGGCAGCTTTCTCCTTCCTTGCCTTCTCCTTCTTGGCTTGTGCTTGTGCAGATGATGGTTCATTCTCAGTCATGACAACTTGATTATCTTCAAAATCTGGATGGATGGGCAGGTGTTCCTTGTCCAATAAGTATATGCCCGTGCCCATCTTGGAGTTGATTAATTCCTGAATTTGTGGGGCATATCCACAGCTCCTCTTCTGATCTGCTGCAGTCCTCTTGATAGTTTCTACTATGAGGCTCATGACCTTGAATTTCTGAGGCACATCAAATACATGAAGCAAATTGATTGCATGGCCTCTGATCATCTTGTGATCACCTGACTTGGGCAACAGAGTGTGCCTAAGGATCCAGTTAATGGTTGGCAGCCCTGACAGAAGATAATGCACAGACCCAAACTTGAAAGTATCAAGTGCCTCGTTTGGAATTTCCTTGTACATATTGTACATAGAGTTGTGGTCCATCTTCTTGGCATAGATATCCAAGTCATCCTCATGCTCCTCTGGGGCATTGATGAGCTATGCCCACTCAGCAACAGTAGATTGGTACCTCGTACCTTCAGACATCCATGTGATCCTACCATCTGGATAAAAATGTGTTGTGGAGTAGAACTACATGATAAGCTCCTCATTCCACTTTGTGAGCTTCTGCCCAACAAAGTCTGCTACTCCACAAGCATTGAAGCTATCATACACTCCAGGGTAGTGTTCTTCATTGTCCTTCATGTACTCCCAATCAAACCATCTCATGTCACAAACTATGGGCTTCTTGTCCAACAAAACTGTCTCATAGAAGTCCTGCTGTTCCTTAGTGTGAAACCTGTAATCAACAGCAGTTCTTCTCCTTGAAGCATACGGATCTGCTTCTCTCCACTTCCTCAGCCCTGAGTCTCTTCTGAGCTTCATGTCCTCAGCCACAGGATGAGCATCATTGTGGTCTGGGATCTTGGGCTTGAGCTTTCTCAAAACATGCTCTTCATCATCTTCTTCACCAGCTTCAGGCACTGGGGCCTTGTTCTTTTCAGTTGCAGGTATGCTTCTCGTATTTCTCTTTGGAGCTGTCTTGACCTTTGATGCAGCCTTGGGTGCTTCCTTGGGCTTAGATGCAGTAGCCCCTGATTTGATAGCATCACCCATTAGCTTGGGTGCCTTAGGTGCTGGTGCAGCAACCTCTTCTTCTTCCTCTTCTTCCATGATGGAAGCCTTTCCAAGCACTTTGGCTACGGTCTTCTTGACCCTTTCCTTCCTCTTCTTTCCCTCAGCAGCAACTGGCTCTATGGGAGTGGGTTTCGCAGTTGAAGCTCTGGCCTTTGACATAGGCTGCCTGCCTGCTGGCCTTTTGACTTTCATCCCTGGCTTTGTGCCTTGAGCTGAGCCATGTTCCTTCTCAAGCACTACTCTCTTTGAAGTTGCTTCCTCTTCTGCCACATAGTCCTCATCCTCTGATTCTGAGGTTCTCTTCTTCCTTTGTCTTGTGGCAGCTCTTGGCAGATTGCTAGGGGTGCTCCTGCTGCCATCATCTGAAGAACTTGAGGGACTAGTGCCCTCACTCATCTGCACTTGCTCTTCTGACATGTTCTGGCTATCACTTTGGTCTGACATGATGAACAAGCTGACTGCTGACCCTGTGAATAGTTTATAGATGAGGTAGAATAGATGAGCATCACAAAATGCAGAGATTTTTGCAAAAGAATGACTCAAAAACTTAGTTTTAGTTTCCCACTGAAATCATCTCGGATCTACCGATTTTCAAACTCGGTGATACCGAAGCAGTTTTGGAACCTAAACTAGTGAACTCGGTTAGACCGAGTCACAGTTCGGTGGCACCGAGACTGCTAGGGTTTCACAAAGTTCCAAAATCGGTCACACCGATAAGTAATTCTCGGTCAGACCGAGTCTCACTTGTGCAATGGCATAAGCCAAATCGGTGGGACCGAGTTTTTCAACTCGGTGGGTCCGAGATGGTTTCGGCGGAAACCTAACCCTAAAATTTTCGAACCAAACCTAATCTACGAGCGCATTGACTGGATAGGAGTGTTTCAATCGTGGCAAGAATCATGATGATCACAATGTGCTAAGAATCGGATTGGGGAATAGCACAAAGATCGAGTCCATACCCTAGTTCGGCGGAGACTCGCTACGGCGGCAACGGCAAGGTTGAATTCCGTTGACGGTGATGGAGACCAGCGACTGGAGGTGGCTGGCGGCGAGGAGACGATCCGGAGACCACGTTGGCAGAGCAGGCTATCACGCGGGCGAAGGGGTTCGGAGAAATTTCCAAATTTTTGCCCGTGACTATATATAGCCCGACCCTGTCGGTGTGACCGAGTGGAACAACTCGGTGGCACCGAGATGCAAAACTGTATACAGTTGTTGCAACTCGGTGTGACCGAATGGTTCAAATCGGTTGCACCGAGATCGAAAACCTAGATCAACTTAATTATCTCGGTAGGACCGAAACTGGAGTATCGGTCAGACCGATAATCATAAAGAGGTTTTGGAAGTTTAAGTCTATGACGAATCGGGGACTCCGAGCGCTCCTCACACAGAGTGGTTCGAATCTGACTTGATCAAATTTTGTGATGTAGCATGAATAGAGTTTGATACGAGAAAAGCATAGATAGCTAGGGGAGGTTCTTAGGCATTCTTGTCCATCCACTTGGCAAAAGGAAATAAAACCAAACAATCAAAACAACAAGTGGATGTCCTCGAATGAGTAAAATATGCAACCAGCATGCTCACACAATAAGATGGCAAATGAAATATGTGACAAGGCATGCACAACCAATTCTAGCATCTATCAAGCAATTTGCGATGACAAGGTCATCTATATATGAGTATATTGACTTAGGAGTCAAGTGAGAACACTTGATCATAGGTCATACTCATCGTTTAAGCTCAAGTGGGGTTACCACTTTTACATAAAGCATTGTTGTGTTCACATCTTTAGAGTTGCTTTAGCTCAAGTCTTAGAGTAAAGCTCCCCCTAGATGTGATATCCCCCCTTAGAGGGATGAACTAACCTCGGGTTTTGTCGATGATGACTTCATGTAGATGTTGAAGATGTGGATGCTCAATGTTGATGTAGATCACTTGGAGCTATCCATTTGAGTGAATTTCACTTTCAATACCTACATGGGTTAGTCCCACAAGGAACAAACAAGGATATCCATAGACATAGAGTGATGCACACACAAGAATGTCCATGAAAACTTTTAGGTTACCTTGTCCCTTGTCTTACCAACAAGAGGGTTTGTGACTCCTTGAACTAGTGCAAGATGTGGAAGTTGATTGCACTTGTTCTTGCCAAAATGATAAGAGTGAAGTATGTTGGCGGAGTCACCCTCAAGAACTCTCTAGTTCTTCTTCTTTTGGATCCACACCATCTTGATGGGAATCCTTGGAGTTGTAGTCGTACTTGATGAAGTGGAACTTGAAGTAGTCTTGGGAATCCACTTGACTAAGGTCTTAGGAGCTTCTTCAAATGCATCAATTTCCTCTTGAAGCTTGTCCTTGCCTTTTTGCTTGTAGTCTTGTGGTGGAAGATCATCTTGAGCTTGTGTCCCCTTGAAAGAAGTAACATACTTCTCTTGTTGAGGAACAAACTTTGTCTTGGGGTATTGATCTTCTTCCCACTCAACTCCATTGGCATTGAACTTTCGTTCAAAACCAACACCTTGATTCTTCCGGTGCATTCCTTGCTTGCGCACAATTTCCTCAAATTGCTTACTCCCGGCAAGGCTTTTGTACACTCCTTTCTCTATAATTCCCTTCAATAAGCTATTTTCTTGCTCAAGTGTAACTTGGCTAAGAGAATCATTAGTGGAATCAAGAGAACTACTAGAAGCAACAATATTGGATTTAGCATGATCATTGTTACTGCTAGAGGAAGAATCTTTCTTGTTCTTGTTATTAGACTTGACTTGAGGCATGTAAGTGGATAAGAGTAAACGCTTGGCAATGTAAGAAGAACTTTTCTTGCGGAGATCATCATTGATTGCTTTTAAGAACTCATGCTCTTGCTCAAGATTGAGCTTTTCAAAGCGTAATTTCTCATGAGCTCTTAAAAGTTCTCGATGATCTTCGAAGATAGTTTCATGAGCTAACTTAAGAGTGTTTAGTTCTTTAGTTAGATCCTAAATCTTCTCCTTATCATTGTCATTCGTTTTTATCTTGATTAGCATGATTAATTGACGTTTCATCATAGTATTCATCACTAGAGTTGTCAACAAGCAAATCATCACCTAACAAGTCATCTTCATCACTATTGAAATCAACATACTCGGGGTGTGTTACCTTAGGACCTTTGGCCATGAAGCATCTTCCAATTCCTTCATTTGGTGAGTCAAATATGTCGTAGGAGTTGGTTGACACAATTGCTAGACCGGCAACACCTTCATCTTGAGTATCTTCGGAGTCGGAGTGATAACTTCTCTCGGAGTGGCTGTCGGAGTCGGAGCCGGATACCCATTCACCAACATGAGCTTGATGTCTTCGTTTTGTGTAGCTCCTTGATGATTTTTCCTTCCTTTCTGAATCCTTGCTTCTCCGTGAGTATCTTCGTTCATAACGATCATCTCTACTCCTTCTCTCTCTTGGTGGTGATTCTTTGCTTCTTCTTTTTGGAGAATCTTCTCTTCTCTTGTAGGGAGCCGTACACTCATTGGAATAGTGTCCGGGTCTTCCACAACTGTAGCAGTTTCGCTCTCGACTAGAAGATCTTTTGTCATTGTAGGACCATGACTTGAAGCTTCTATCTTTGCTTCTACTCTTGTAGAACTTGTTGAAGTTCTTCATCATTAAGCTCAATTCTTCATTGAAGTTTTGTTTCTCACTTGATGATGTAGGAGCTTCACATGAGGCTTTCTAGGCACCACTTGATTTTTTGTGAAGTTCCTCTTTATCCTTAAGTGACATCTCATGAGCAACAATTCTTCCAATCACCTCCGTTGGCTTGAGATCTTTGTAATTGGGCATCATTTGGATCAATGTGCACACGGTATCATATTTTCCATCCAAGGCTCTTAGAATCTTCTTGATGATGAATCTATCGGTCATCTCTTCACTTCCTAAGCCGGCAATCTCATTTGTGATGAGAGCAAGCCTAGAGTACATTTCAGCGACACCTTCACCATCCTTCATTTTGAACTTGTCAAGTTGACTTTGAAGCACATCCAACTTGGATTCCTTGACGGAGTCGGTACCTTCGTGCATATCAATCAAAGTGTCCCAAATTTCCTTTGCATTCTCAAGACGGCTGATTTTGCTGAATTCTTCGGGGCACAATCCGTTGAAGAGAATATCACAAGCTTGAGCATTGTATTGCAACATCTTCAACTCATCCATAGTAGCTTCACGGTTTGGTTCTTTCCCATCAAAGAAGTCACCTTGCAAACCAACACACACAATAGCCCAAACGGCGGGGTTATGTCCAAGAATATGCATTTTCATTTTATGCTTCCAACTAGCAAAATTAGTACCATCAAAGTAAGGACCTCTACGGTGATAATTTCCCTCGCTAGACGCCATACTCTCCTAGGTTGTGAAACCAAGGCTATGACCACCAAAAGCTATGGAGATCAAGGAAAATGGAGACCAAAGCTCTGATACCACTTGTAGGATCGAAAGTATGTCTAGAGGGGGGTGATTAGACTACTTGACCAAATAAAAACTTAACCTTTTCCCAATTTTAGTTCTTGGCAGATTTTAGCTATTGTAGGACAAGTCAAGCAATCATCACACAATTCAAGCAAGCATGCAAAGAGTATTTTGGCAGCGGAAAGTAAAGCATGCAACTTGCAAGAATGTAAAGGGAAGGGTTTGGAGAATTCAAACGCAATTGGAGACACGGATGTTTTCCCGTGGTTCGGATAGGTGGTGCTATCCTACATCCACATTGATGGAGACTTCAACCCACGAAGGGTAACGGTTGCGCGAGTCCACGGAGGGCTCCACCCATGAAGGGTAACGGTTGCGCGAGTCCATGAAGGGCTCCACCCACGAAGGGTCCACGAAGAAGCAACCACCCACAAAGGGTCCACGAAGTAGCAACCTTGTCTATCCCACCATGGCCATCGCCCACGAAGGACTTGCCTCACTAGCGGTAGATCTTCACGAAGTAGGCGATCTCCTTGCCCTTACAAACTCCTTGGTTCAAATCCACAATCTTGTCGGAGGCTCCCAAGTAACACCTAGCCAATCTAGGAGACACCACTCTCCAAGAAGTAACAAATGGTGTGTAGGTAATGAACTCCTTGCTCTTGTGCTTCAAATGATAGTCTCCCCAACACTCAACTCTCTCTCATAGGATTTGGATTTTGTGGAAAGAATATTTGAGTGGAAAGCAACTTGGGGAAGGCTAGAGATCAAGATTCATATGGTAGGAATGGAATATCTTGGTCTCAACACATGAGTAGGTGGTTCTCTCTCAGAACATATGAGTTGGAATTGTGTATGTGTTCTGATGGCTCTCTCCACGAATGAAGAGGAGGTGGAGGGGTATATATAGCCTCCACACAAAATCCAACCATTACACACAGTTTTCCAATCTCGGTGGGACCGAATCAACAAACTCGGTCGGACCGAAAAGGTAAACCTAGTGACCGTTAGAGATTTTTGGTGGGACTGACATGCAACTCGGTAGGACCGATATGGTTAGGGTTTGGGCATAACGTAATCTCGGTGAGACCGATTACACAAACTCGGTGAGACCGATTTTGGTAATTAGCTAACCAGAGAGTTGGTCAGGCAAACTCGGTGGGACCGATTTGCTCTTTCGGTGAGACCGAAAAGTTACAAAAAGGAAACACTGAATTTACATTGCAATCTCGGTGGGACCGATTCGCTCTTTCGGTGAGACCGAAAAGTTACGAAAGGGAAACAGAGAGTTTGCAATCCCATCTCGGTGAGACCGAGATCCCTATCGGTAGAACCGAATTGCTAGGGTTTGGCAGTGGCTTATGACAAGTGAAACTCGGTGGCGCCGGATAGAAAGAATCGGTAGGACCGAGTTTGGCTTAGGGTTTAGGTCATATGTGGAAGTGGGAAAGTAGCTGAGGATTTTGGAGCATATCACTAAGCACATGAAGCAAGAGGCTCATTAAGCAACACCTCATCCCTCCTTGATAGTATTGGCTTTTCCTAAAGACTCAATGTGATCTTGGATCACTAAAATATAAAATGAAGAGTCTTGAGCTTTTGAGCTTGAGCCAATCCTTTGTCCTTAGCATTTTGAGGGTTCCACTTTCACATCCATGCCATGCCAATCATTGAGCTTTCCTGAAATAGTCATCTTGGAATAGCATTAGCTCAATGAGCTATATGTTGTTATGAATTACCAAAACCACCTAGGGATAGTTGCACTTTGAGAAATCCATCGGTGAGTCGGGGTGCACCACAGCCGGAACTGATCTTCGCAACGTGTGTGCCACAGACACGGATTGGCTCCATCAAATCGCGGCAATTCCAGGCGAGCACCAAATGCTAACGAATCAGCGGCATCAAAGGAATTCGACTCACGGCCCAGCGAAGGACGGAACGGGAAATTGGACTTGCGTGCACCTCTGACCGGAGGAGGGACATAAGTATTATGCGCCTTCCCCCGATGATCGTGGTCGAAGCCGAGGGAATCAGTCGGGGCACCGCCACGACCATTCCCATCCACACGCGACGGGGACAGATATTCAAGTCGCGAAGGACTCCCCTTGGACTGGTCGCCACGGATCTGCTCCAGCTCCATCAACAGCTCGTCGCGGACCCCGTCCACCCGCGAGGAGAGCAAGCCGTCGAGGGTCGATGTATTCGTCTAGATCAGCTTCTCCATGGCCTTGAGGAGATCCGCACCTTGTTCTCGGAAGCGCTTGTCGAGGTCAACCGTGAGATCCGCCCGGAGGAGCTCGTAGACGGCACGCCCATCCTCCGACAACTTCTCCATCGCTGCCGCTCACCGCCGATCTCGCTACCGCATCTCGTGATGGTGTTGAGGAAGCGCCAGGACCGCCGAATCTGATACCAAGTGTAAGGGCCCTGATCGATCTACAGCTAGGAGCTAGGGTTCATGGTGAAATGGGGAATTCGGTAGCGTGTATTTCCTCCCAACCTCCCTCACAGCTACAATTCAATTACAATCGGCCGCAGCCGCCGTCCAAGTCCAAGCCAAGTCAATTCAAACGTTACACAGTGGTATTTAACTAGCGAGCCCATTCTGCGCCATCGTTCCACCTGGGCTTCGTTTTGGTTCGAGTGGGCCGCGCCGCAGGCCCGCACGAAGCCTGGTTCCTTGTCGTTGTTTCCTCGCTTGTCAGATGCTGAACAGTATCTGAACCTGCTGCCGCCTGGTGATGGTCTTCAGTATCCTGCTCCCGTGCGTCGCTGACATAGCTACATCAATTTCAATGGAGGGCGTCAACTAATACCTGTCACAGGTAAACTCTTTTAAATTAGCCAGCGGCATGAAAAGAGCAGAGTAAGTGCCCGTCACTGGTTTGTCTTAAACGAGTGGCGGGCGGTGAAACACACTTGTCACAACTACGTCTCGGCAAGCCGCGCCAATTATTATTTTTGAAAAAGTTTGCAGCGGTGGGCGTCTGCGCCCGCCCGCCACTGCTCTATTCACACACTTACTCCTGCGCCCGCCCAACCCAGACTAATCCATTTTCATTAGTCTCATCAGTTCCTCACCTCTCCCCTTGCGGGTGCGCCTGTATCCGCCTCTATCTCTTCTAACTGTCGGAGGGTCCTTCCACATCGTTCGTCGTCGCGATCGTCGCCGGATCTACCTTCCATGCCATCTATTGCCGCAACCGCCGCCGGATCTGCCTTCCATGTTGTCCACTGCCACGACCGCTGGAACCGCCATCCCTCCGTACTTGCGTCCGCCGTCGCGTCTGCCACTGAAGCCGCTTGTGGTATACTATCTCCCCGCCCGCCCGCCCGCTGAAGAGTTGCTTTAATTAGGTATGGTTAGGGCCTGTCTCTAGATATTTTGTAGACTAAATTATGCTTTAGAGTTTTATCTTTCCGTGTGATTGATGTAATCTTCATCTAATAGCCTCATTTAGTAGGGTTAATTATCCTCTAGATAAATGTTTTTGCAATGCAATAGACAGTGGTAATGTGGTTTGATTATTATTTTTGCGTTGCAATAGAAAGTGGCAATCCATCCGATGTGTTGTACATGTACTATTTTATTTGCGGGGATTCAACAATGAGTGCCAATGTTTTGGCAAAGCGTTGATTCATTTCCGTTGCACCAAATTTCTGTCACTCAACATGTTCACTTTTTAAGCAAAGGTCATGCCGAATTTCATTTCTATCACTCAATATGAGTGGCATTGTTCAAGTGCATGGGATTAGCATGTTTAATTTTCTTACATGTGAGTGGAATTGAGTCGAACTTGCTTAATATGACAAGTGCATGGGCTTAGCATGTTATTTACAGGGATTTAAAAATGAGTGCCAACGTTTTGGTGAAACGTTGATTAACTTCCGTTTGACAAAATTTCTGGTACTCAGTATGTTAAATATTCTGCAAAGGTCATGCCGACTTTTTTACCCTTCTTAGTAGGTTCTTCTTCTCAATATTACTTCTATAATCTGTTTCCATGTCAACTATTTACAATTGATAAGTGCTTCATAATGATTATTAGGGATCATGGGGCATAAGATCTGGCACATTTGTAGAAGTCCATGTATGGACAGTTTGCTAACTGCGGTACAATTCGGGCTCTTCTTGAAGAAGGAATTTCGAAAATCAGTGGTATCGGTCTTTAACTTCAACTAGTATTCAATTCGAACCTTTTGTGTAATTCTTTTATAGACTTTATTATTAATTATAGAGTGATGCATAGTGTATCCCATGCAACATAAGTATTGACTTCAACAATTTATGCGGTAACTTTATGGACTTTGAGGATGATAAGGGGTGTACATTCAAACTAGATGTCCGTAAACCAAGGGATAGAACCATCATAGGCTACGATGGATGGAAGAAATACATTTCACAGAATACTCATTGGAGGAGAGTACGTAGCCTTTTCTTGAAAGGAGCAGTCAATGGGTTAAGGACACTCTATTTCTCCAGCCAAGATGAGATGAAGATGACCAGGATCATGACAATATCTAGGATGACCAGGATGATGGGGACAACCAAGATGATGAGGGCAACGAGGAAGATGAGGACAAACAGGATGATGATGGCAGACTGATGAGTATGAGCAACATGATAAGGATAGCAAAGATAATTATGATTATGATCCATTCAGTTCTACAATTTTCTC
Source organism: Triticum urartu (assembly GCF_056163025.1). Taxonomy (NCBI): domain Eukaryota; kingdom Viridiplantae; phylum Streptophyta; class Magnoliopsida; order Poales; family Poaceae; genus Triticum; species Triticum urartu. The sequence goes on along the minus strand of NC_141873.1, from coordinate 273,264,561 downwards.
TCAAAGAATGAAGAAACTTACTCACTCAGGATGAGACCATAAATGTCATCGTGATGCTACCATCTAGTGTGGCCTTCTAGTGGAAGCCCTTTGTGCGCCATTTAACTAAGACCAACGTCGTCAGAAACATCATGGTGAGATGTTTTGTATTATTTCATCTTATTTTTCATAACCATATATGGTGAGATGTCTAACATTGTGTGCTATCTATTTGATCTTAATGATGGAGAAGTTTAGAAATTACCTATGAAGATGTTTTCCGGAGTGGACATCCCCACCGTCAGCAAAGTTGGAGTACGACATGGACCAACAGGGTGTGTCACCACGGTTCAGTACAAGACGGAACTATACGGGCGCATATCCTTCTATGAGGCCGGCTGGCAGGAGTTCATGGCGGGAAAGAGAGAACTAAGGGTCGACACACCAGTGATAATCACCATAAGGAACAGCAACCGCAACGGCTTGCAAATGATGGTTGTCGTTGACCATGTTTAGACATAAGGTTCGAGTCATGAATATATTAGTTGATGAACTGTAGTTAGTATGTTAAGATGGATGTGATACATTGATGTTTGTTTGTTGAGTGGATTTTTTTGAAGTGTTACTTAAGTAGTTTGTCATCTGTTTCCATGATGGATTGAGTCTGGTTCAGTTATATTGAGAACCATATAAAACCTTTTGGAAGTAATGTACATCAACGCGCAATACCAACAAATGATGTTCTCTCTTGAGCCTCGCCCGCGAGTGGCGGGCACTAGGCACAACCACCTCTGCTAACATGGCACCAGTGGCGGGCGACAACCGACACCTGTGGCAGGTAGTAAAGAATGCTATTGGGACCGAGAGTATGTCGACCAGAGGGAGGTGAATGGAAATTCAAAAATTCTTACGAATGTTTTGAATTGAACCCAAGCACAGAAGCGGAAAAGTTTGGAAGATAAGTAACTTAAATAGGTATGCTACTAAGGAACAAATCCTTCAAGATAGGAAGCGATAACAGTTCGAGCATAGTAGACAATAGGCTTAACTATCACAATGGTAATGCAATACACGAACAGTTGCAGAGGCATGAACGATAACTAGATATGAACGGCAAGGGGAATGCTAACTGATACAAATACACTAAGATACTACACGATAGGTAAGAGAGGTGATGAACAGATCACTAGTGAAAGATAAATGATCAATTGGTGAACGAACACACTGTCATCACAGAGCACGAAAGATACTCACTGAAAGAAATGCAGAGTAATAGAGTAAACCAGTGGTGCTCAATGTTGACAGGTGAATTTGGTAGACCAATTCGCCATTCTGCCAAAGGACTACGTCTAGTTGGAGGGACTTGTGATTGAACACATGAGCAAACCTCTCTCCGTCCTATTCTCCTCCAACTAGGAGCTGATCAGACTCTAGTTGATTTCACTCAGGGTAGATACTTATCGGTGATCTCCAAACCTTCGACAGACTTCCTTCGCAAACCACAATTACCTCGACAAGAACTATAACTCAGAACTACTGTGATGCTCAACCACTGTCTAAGTTTTGCTTCTTGGTTTTCTCCCTGTGGATTTTAAACTCAAATCTCTCAGAAGGGGATGTTCAATCAATATTCCCAAAAGTCTGAGCAGCCAATGGATAATGTTGGAGTGGGGTGGCTATTTATAGTCGCAACCTTCCTTGATGGGAAATGACCAAAATGGGCATGTGGGACAGCCAATGTTCGAACGACACAAGTCCAACACTTGGAAATTGAGCACAATGGCAACATTCCTTGCAAAGCATGTCATGCTAACTCCTCGGTCCAAAAGATATGCCCTGAAGCACCGAAGAACTACGTCTTCTCCTCACAGGTAATCAATCAGAGCATAAAAATATTTGTCTTGGTCTTTCATAGGTTTGGGCTTAGCATCACAACGGATCTATGCTTCGAGAACCTATAGCCCTCTTAATAGTACGGAGGTCCTATGACTCAAGAACCTATTGCCCTCTTAATAGTGCATGTGGTGCGTCCTGAGGGTCTGCTACACCAGTTGGTGCTCTCAGGTCACTGTTGGGCGGCTTGGTGCTAGATCACGACATCTCATCAATCTTGTAGGTGTAGTGAAAGTGCAACTAATCCCCGGGTGGTTTTGGTAATTCATAACAACATATAGCTCATTGAACTAATATCCATTCAAACTAACTATTTCAGAAAGTTCAATGATTGACATGGCATGGACTAGAGATGTGGACCCCTCAAAATGCTAAGGACAAAGATTGGCAAAAGCTCAAAACTCTTCGTTTTCATTTTAGTCATCCAAGATCACATTGAGTCCATAGGAAAAGAGAATACTATTAAAAGGGGATGAGGAGTTGCTTAATGGCCTACTTGCTCAAAGTGCTTAGTGATATGCTCCAAAACCCTCAGCCACTTTCTCATTTCCAAATATGTCCAAAACCCAAAGACAAACTTGGCCCTACCGATTTGATCTATCCGACGCCACCGAGTTCTTTTGACATAGCCACAGCCAGAAACCCTAGACAATTCGGTCTCACCGATACGGATCTCGGTCTCACTAATACGGATCTCGGTCTCACCGAGATGGAAATGCAAACTCTCCGTTTTCCTTCGTAATGTTTCGGTCTTACCGAAATGAGCGATCGGTCCCACCGAGTTCGCAATGTAAACTCTTTGTTTCCCTTCCTAATGTTTCGGTCTTACCGAAATGAGCAATCGGTCCCACCGAGTTTGCCTAACCAATTCTCTGTTTACTCATTGCTGAAAACGGTCTCACTGAGTTCACGCAATCAGTCACACCGAGATGAGGTTTTGCCCTAGCCCTAGCACATCGGTCCCACCGAGTTGATCGTGTCGGTCCCACCGAGATTCCTAACATTCACATTTTGAACTGAATTGGCCTCACCGAGTTCTTATATTCGGTCTGACCAAGTTGGGTCAAATGTGTGTAACGGTTGGAATTTGTGTGGAGGCTATATATACCCCTCCACCCCCTTCTCTATTCAAGAGGGAGCCATCAGAATGTGCCTACACTTCCACTACTCATTTTCTGAGAGAGAACCACCTACTCATGTGTTGAGACCAAGACATTCCAATCCAACCACAAGAATCTTGATCTCTAGCCTTCCCCGAGGTGCTTTCCACTCAAATCATCTTTCCACCATAGCCAAATCTGTGAGAGAGAGTTGAGTGTTGGGGAGACTATCATTTGAAGCACAAGAGCAAGGAGTTCATCATCAACACACCATCTATTACCTTTTGGAGAGTGGTGTCTCCTAGAATGGTTACGTGTCACTTGGGAGCCTCCGACAAGATTGTGGAGTTGAACCAAGGAGTTTGTAAGGGCAAGGAAATCACCCACTTCGTGAAGATCTACCCGAGTGAGGCAAGTCCTTCATGGGCAATAGTCATGCTAGGATAGACAAGGTTGCTTCTTCGTGGACCCTTCGTGGGTGGAGCCCTCCATGGACTTGCACAACCATTACCCTTCGTGGGTTGAAGTCTCCATCAACGTGGACGTACGATAGCACCACCTATCAGAACCACGCCAAAAATCTCCGTGTCTAGATTGCATTTGCCTTCTCCAAACCCTTCCCTTTACCTCCATATGCAAAGTTTTACTTTCCGCTGCTACACTCTTAGAATTGCATGTGTAGGTTGAGTGCTTGACTTGTGGTAAGTTGCTAAAATCTGCCAAGAGTTAAAATTGGGAAAATTCTAGATTTTTATTTGGTCAAGTAGTCTAATCAACCCCCCCTCTCTCTAGACCTACTTTCAATCCTATAAGTGGTATCGGAGCTTTGGTCTCCATTGCCTTGATTTCCATAGCTTTAGTGATCAGAGCCTTGGTTTCACAACCTAGAAGAGTATGGCATCTAGCGAGGGAAATTACCACCGTAGAGGTCCTTACTTTGATGGTACAAATTTTGCTAGTTGGAAGCATAAGATGAAAATGCATATCCTTGGTCATAACCCTATCGTTTGGGCTATTGCATATTGGCTTGCAAGGTGAATACTTCGAGGATGGAAGAGAACCGGATCATGAAGCATCCGCGGAAGAATTGAAGATGTTGCAATACAATGCTCAAGCTTGCGATATCCTCTTCAACGGATTGTGCCCCGAAGAATGCAACAAAATCAGCTGCCTTGAGAATGCAAAGGAAATTTGGGATACTTTGGTTGATATGCATGAAGGTACTGAGTCCGTCAAGGAATCCAAATTGGATGTGATTCAAAGTCATCTTGATAAGTTCAAAATGAAGGATGGTGAAGGAGTCGCTGAGATGTACTCCAGGCTTGCTCTCATCACAAATGAGATTGATGGCTTAGGAAGCGAAGAGATGACCAACAAATTCATCATCAAGAAGATCCTAAGAGCCTTGGATGGAAAATATGATACTGTGTGTACCTTTATCCAAATGATGCCCAATTATAAAGATCTCAAGCCAACGGAAGTCATAGGTAGAATTTTTTTTCTCATGGGATGTCACTCAAGGATAATGAAGAGCTTCACAACAAGTCTAGTGGTGCTTACAAAGCTTCATATGATGCTCCTACAACATCAAGTGAGAAACAAGTCTTCAATGAATAATTGAGCTTAATATTGAAGAACTTCAACAAGTTCTACAAGAGTAGAAGCAAAGAGAGAAGTTCCATGTCAAGGTCCTACAATGACAAAAGATCTTCTAGTTGTGATCGCAATTGCTACAACTGTGGAAGACCCGGACACTACTCTAGTGAGTGTACGGCTCCCTACAAAAGAAGAGAAGACTCACCTAAAAGGATAAGTAAAAGAGAGGAATCACCACCAAAAGATAGAAGGGGTAGAGATGATCGTTATGAATGAAGATCCTCTCGTAGAAGCAAGGATTCAGAAAGGAAGGACAAGTCATCAAAGAGCTACACAAGATGAAGACATCAAGCTCATGTTGGTGAATGGGTATTCGGTTCCGACTCCGACAACTGCTCCGAGAGAAGTTATCACTCCAACTCCGAATATACTCAAGATGAAGGTGTTTCCCGTCTTCCACTTGTGTCATCCAATTCCTACGACATTTTTGACTCACCAAATGAAGGGATTGGAAAATGCTTCATGTCTAAATGCCCCAAGGTATCACACTCCGAGTATGTTGATTTCAATAGTGATGAAGATGATTTGCGAGGTGATGATGATTACTTGTTGACAACACTAGTGATGAAAACTATGACGAAATTGCTATTAATCATGCTAATCAAGATGAAACGAATGACAATGATAAGAAGGAGATTGAGCGTCTAACTAAAGAACTAAACAATGTTAAGTTAGCTCATGAAACTACCTTAGGGGATCATCGGGAGCTTTTAAAGACTCATGAGAAGCTACACTTTGAAAAGCTCAATTTAGAGCAAGAGCATGGGTTCTTAAAAGCAATCAATGATGATCTTCGTAAGAAAAGTTCTTCTTACATGACAAGTGTTTACTCTTGTCTACTTATACGCCACAAGTAAAATCTAGCAACAGAAAGATTCTTCTTCTAGTAGTAACAATAATCATGCTAAATCCAGTATTGTTGCTTCTAGTAGTTATCTTGATTCCACTAATGATTCTCTTAGCCAAGTTACACTTGAGCAAGAAAATAGCTTATTGAAGGGAATTATAGAGAAAGGTGTTTACAAGAACCTTGCCGGAAGTAAGCAATTTGATGAAATTGTACGCAAGTAAGGAAGGAACCGGAAGAATCAAGGTGTTGGTTTTGAATGCAAGTTCAATGCCAATGGAGTTAAGTGGGAAGAAGATCAATACCCCAAGATGAAGTTTGTTCCTCAACAAGATAAGTATGATCCCACTTCTTTCAAGGAAACACAAGCTCAAGATGATCTTCCACCACAAGACCACAAGCTAAAAGGTAATGATAAGCTTCAAGAAGAGATTGACTCATTTGAAGAAGCTCCAAAGGCCTTGGTCAAGTGGGTTCCCAAGACTACATCAAGTTATACTTCATCAAGTATGACTACAACTCCAAGGATCCCCATCAAGTTGATGTGGGTCCCAAAGAAGAAGAACTAGAGAGTTCTTGAGGGTGACTCCACCAATAAACTTCACTCATACTCATTTTGGCAAGGACAAGTGCAATCAACTTCCATATCTTGCACTAGTTCAAGGAGTCACAACCCCTCTTGTTGGTAAGACAAGGTACAAGGTAACCTAATGCTTTCATGGACATCATCATGTGTATTTCACTCTATGTCTATGGATATTCTTGCATGTTCCTTGTGGGACTAACTCGTGTAAGTATTGAAAGTGCAACTCACTCCAATGGATTGCTCCAAATGATCTACATCAACATTGAGCATCCACATCTTCAACATCTACATGAAGTTGTCATCAACAAAACCCAAGGTTAGTTCATCCCTCTTAGGGGGGATATCACATCTAGGGGGAGCTTTGCTCTAAGAATTGAGCTAAAGCAACTCTAATGGTGTGAACACAACAATGCTTTATGTAAAAGTGGTAACCCCACTTGTGCTTAAAACGATGAGTATGACCTACGATCAAAATGTTCTCATTTTACTCCTCAGTCAATATACTCATATATAGATGACCTAGTCACCGCCAATTGCTTGATAGATGCTAGAGTGTTTGTGCATGCTTTGCCACATGTTTCATTTGCTATCTTATTGCGTGAGCATGTTGGTTGCATAATTTTCTCCATTCGAGGACATCCATTTGTTGCTTTGATTGTTTGGTTTTTCTCCTTGCCAAATGGATGGGCAAGAATGCCTAAGAACTCCCTCTAGCTATCTATGCTTTTCTCGTCTCAAACTCTATTCATGTTACATCGCAAAGTTTGAACAAGTCGAATTCGGACCCTCCGGGTGAGGAGCACTCAAAGCCACCGATCCGTCAAGGGCTTAAACCTCCGAAACATCTTAATGGCTTCCGGTAAGACTGGTCCTTTCCCCTCGGTCCCACCAAAATCATTGATTTGATCTAGGATTTCACCTCAGTGCAACCGATTAGAACTGTTCGGTCTCACTGATTGTAGTAAGCGCTTGCAATTCTTCATCTCGGTGCCACTGAGTCGTTCCACTCGGTCACACCGACAGTGGCTGGGTATATATACTCCGCGGGTTGAAATTTGGAAAATTCTTCAAACACCCAACTGCACGTACCAGCTCTACCGCCCCTCCTAGTCTCCGGATCATCTCCGTTGTCGCCAGCCCTCCTACCACTGGTCTCCGTCACCGTCAACAGAAATCTCACCGCCGTTGTCGCTGTAGCGAGTTCGTCGCCAAGCTAGGGTACGAACTCGATCTCTTTGTGCGTACTTTTACTCTGATTCTTGCACAAAGATCAATGCCTAGTTTCTTGCCACGATTGAGATAAATCTATCCACCGAAAATTCCATTACAATAGATTTGACGCAAAAACTTAGGGTTAGGTTTCGGTTGAACTCATCCCGGACCGACCGATCGGTCTCACCGATTTGGCTCAGGCCATTGCACATGTACTACTCGGTCTAACCGAAGTGTACTAATCGGTGTGACCGAGTTCACTTTCTCTGTGAAACCCTAGCATCTCGGAGTCACCGAACTGCATTTTGGTCTGACCGAAACTGTATGTTTAGACTCTAAAGTTGCTTCGGTGTCACCGAGTTTGTCATATCGGTAGCTCCGAAATGCTTTCTGCAGAAAACTAAAGTTAAGTTTTTGTCTCATTTTTTGCAAAAATGGCAGTGATTTGTGATGCTCATCCACTCTACCTATACCTATATTTTCACATGGTCAGTTTCAGAGATGTCAGAAGGCAGTGACAGTCAGAATAGGTCAGAGGAGCAGCTGAATCTCAGTGAGGGCACTAGTCCCTCAAGCAGCTATGATGAAGGTAGCAGAAGAACACCCGACAATTTGCCTAAGGCTACAACTAGGCAAAGAAAGAAGAAAACCTCAGAATCTGAAGATGAGGACTTTGTTGCTGAAGAAGTGACTTCAAAGAGGAAAGTTCTTAAGAAAGAGTGTAATGCTTCTGCTACTAAACCTGGTGCTAAGAAAGCTCCACCTAGGAGAGCTCCAATGTCCAAACCCAGGAAAGTTCCTACCAAAGAAACTATGCAGTTCACTATAGAACAATCAGATGATGATGAGGCTGCAAAGGATGGCAAGAAGAAAAAGAGAGCAAGAACTACCACTGTAAAGGTGCTTGGAACACCTTCTATGAGGAGAAGTGATGATGAAGAAGAGGAGGAGGAAGAGGCAGCTGCACCACCTCCAAAGTCTCAGAAGCTCATGGGGAATGCAATAAGGTCTGGGGCTGCTCCATCTAAGCCCGAGATAGCCCCCAACTCAAGCTCAAGCTCCAAAACCATCTGCACCCAAGAGATCCACTAGAAACATCCCTGCTGCTGAGAAGAACAAGGCCCCAGTGCCAGAAGCTCAAGAGGATGAGGAGCAGCAAGTGCTCAGAAAGTTAAAGCCAAAGATTCTTGATCATGATGATAATCATCCTGTTGCTTAGAACATGAAGGAAAGGAAGGATGCAGGTCTCAGATTGTGGAGACAGGCTGATCCATATGCTACAAGGAGAAGAACTACTGTTGATTATCTCTTTCACACCAAAGAACAGCAAGATTTCTATGAGATGGTCTTGTTGGACAAGAAATCTATTGTCTGTGACATGAAATGAGTTGACTGGAAGTACATTGATGACAATGAGGATTACTTCCCAGGAGTACATGAAAGTTTTAGAATGAATGGTGTTGACACTTTTGTTGGACAAAAGTTGACAAAATGGAATGATGAAATGATTATGCAATTCTATTCAACTGCACATTTCTATCCAGATGACAAGATTGTCTGGATGACAGAAGAAACAAGGTATCAATCTTCAATTGCTGAATGGGCCAAGTTGATCAATGCCACCAAGGAAGATGAGAATGACACAGATGTGTATGCCAAGCCCAGAAAGGATCACAACTCCATGTCTCACATGTATAAGCTAATTCCTGATGCTGCATTGGAAACTCACAAGTTTGGATCCATCTATTATTTGCGGTCAGGTCTAACCACGATGAACACTATATTGAGGCACACTGTGTTGCCCAAGTCAGGAGATCATAGAATGATCTGTGGTCACTCAATCAACTTTCTTCATATGTTTGATGTGCCACAAAAAGTTCAAGGTGATGAGTTTGATTGTTGAAACAGTGATGAGAACTGCACCTGATCAGAAGAGATCATGTGGATATGCCCCTCACATTCAAGTATTGATCAATTCCATGGTGGGAACAGGGACATATCTTCTTGACAAAGAGCACCTTCCCCTGAGGCCAGAATTTGAGGACAATGAGGTTGTCATGGATGCATCACATCCTACTTTAGTAGAAGCCCAGGAGAAGAGAGAAAGAGCAAATGCTGCTAAAGCAGCAAGGACAGCTAATGTACCAGATGCTTCAGTTGTCAATCTCAAGACCAAGCAAGATCAACTCAGTTATCTGCTTAAGGCAACCGTGAGAATTGAGAAAGGACTAGCCACCCTGACTCGAAATCAGGAGAGTCTTGAGAGGATATTTGAGACTAAACTTCATGATCTAGATGTGAAGGTCACCGAGATTCAGATCTCTGTTGAGAAGCTACAGGAAGAAGTTGAAGACGGGATTGACAGACCTACCACCGACACATTCTAGAGAGTGCCAAGGGCACAAAGGTCTTCAGCAGTGCCAGTTGCTAGAGACTCCAGAGCTACTACTTCAGCACCTGCAGCAACTGCCACCGTTGCACCTCCAGTTGCAACTCCTCCAGCTCCTCAGACATCTTCAGAAGCGTTCGCAGATGACCTCCTCTCCACACCATCTACGCACACCAGAGATCGTGCCTAGAGCGCCGCATAGCACTATGCATTTTCGAGCTTTTTGGTAACTTGTTGCCAAAGGGGGAGAAAGTGTATAGATCATTAGGCTTCGAGAGAGAGACCATTTTACCTTTTGTTGCCTCTCTTGCTACTTGCTACTTTGATCGTTTGCCCATTTGATTCCTAAGCTACTATTTGTGCTTGCTCGTGAGATACTTTATGATCATGTGTTTGATCATACTATGCTTTAATGTGTGCTTCAATGCCTATCTCCATTACTTGTGTATGATCAATCATGTTTTCCTTAGTGATGAGTGCATGTTCTTTGTATCTTATCATTTTGAGCGCTCCACCAAGATGTATGTGACATGGAAGAGTGACCCATGATCCTAATCGATTGTGCATTTGCATTCAAAAGAAAATTTTAAATGATGCACAAATTTAGGGGGAGCTCTTGCTTATCACATACTTATCGAAGCAATGATGTATTTCATTCATATTATCATTTGTCGAAGCTTTGGTCTATATGTTCTCATCAATTACCAAAAGGGGGGAGATTGAAAGTGCAACTAATCCCCGGGTGGTTTTGGTAATTCATAACAACATATAGCTCATTGAACTAATATCCATTCAAGTTAAATATTTCAAAAAGTTCAATGATTGACATGGCATGGACTAGAGATGTGGACCCCTCAAAATGCTAAGGACAAAGATTGGCAAAAGCTCAAAACTCTTCATTTTCATTTTAGTCATCCAAGATCACATTGAGTCCATAGGAAAAAAGAATACTATTAAAAGGGGATGAGGTGTTTCTTAATGGCCTACTTGCTCAAAGTGCTTAGTGATATGCTCCAAAACCCTCAGCCACTTTCTCATTTCCAAATATGTCCAAAACCCAAAGTCATACTCGGCCCTACCAATTTGATCTATCCGACGCCACCGAGTTCTTTTGACATAGCCACAGCCAGAAACCCTAGACAATTCGGTCTCACAGATACGGATCTCGGTCTCACCGAGATGGAAATGCAAACTCTCTGTTTTCCTTCGTAACGTTTCGGTCTTACCGAAATGAGCGCACGGTCCCACCGAGTTCGCAATGTAAACTCTTTGTTTCCCTTCCTAATGTTTTGGTCTTACCGAAATGAGCGATCGGTCCCACCGAGTTTGCCTAACCAATTCTCTGTTTACTCATTGCTGAAAACGGTCTCACTGAGTTCACGCAATCGGTCACACCGAGATGAGGTTTTGGCCTAGCCCTAGCACATCGGCCCCACCGAGTTGATCATTTCGGTCCCACTGAGATTCCTAACATTCACATTTTGAACTGAATTGGTCTCACCGAGTTCTTCTATTCGGTCTGACCAAGTTGGGTCAAATGTGTGTAACGGTTGGAATTTGTGTGGAGGCTATATATACCCCTCCACCCCTTCTCTATTCAAGAGGGAGCCATCAGAATGTGCCTACACTTCCACTACTCATTTTATGAGAGAGAACCACCTATTCATGTGTTGAGACCAAGACATTCCAATCCAACCACAAGAATCTTGATCTCTAGCCTTCCCCAAGGTGCTTTCCACTCAAATCATCTTTCCACCATAGCCAAATCTGTGAGAGAGATTTGAATGTTGGGGAGACTAGCATTTGAAGCACAAGAGCAAGGAGTTCATCATCAACACACCATCTATTACCTTTTGGAGAGTGGTGTCTCCTAGAATGGTTAGGTGTCACTTGGGAGCCTCCGACAAGATTGTGGAGTTGAACCAAGGAGTTTGTAAGGGCAAGGAAATCACCCACTTCGTGAATATCTACCCGAGTGAGGCAAGTCATTCGTGGGCGATGGCCATGGTTGGATAGACAAGGTTGCTTCTTCGTGGACCCTCCATGGGTGGAGCCCTCCGTGGGTGATTTCTCCAAACCCTTCCCTTTACCTTCATATGAAATGTTTTACTTTCCGCTGCTACACTCTTAGAATTGCATGTGTAGGTTGATTGCTTGACTTGTGCTAAGTTGCCAAAATCTGCCAAGACTTAAAATTGGGAAAAGGCTAGATTTTTATTTAGTCAAGTTGTCTAATCACCCCCCCCTCTCTAGACCTACTTTCGATCCTACATGTAGCTACAGAGGTTGCTAGGAAGGTGGTTTGGGTTGATCCAAGTTTTTGTTTTGTCAGGCTTTGTTCAATAATATAATAAAGATGGTTGTGTGTGCATCCTTGGATGCGGAGGTCGGGGATTTTAACCTTCTTTAAGAAAAACCTTTTATCAGTCAGATTACAGATCTAAGAAGGGGGTGTCTTCTATAACTAGAGTGTGAAGCGTGCCTCACCACACCATTCTTTAGTCATAAGTTAGCTCTTTTTTATATAGATGGTCTATTATGGTTGGTTTGTTGTATGTTTCATCCAAGCTGGACTAACAATTAATTAAACTCGTGTTGTTTCTTTTTTACGGCATGGTCAAACTTGGTGTATGCAGCATGTGGTGTTGGTGGGAGTTGTTGGGTCGGGTGATATGATGTTGTTACACGTGACATTGTTGATGTCCACTTATAGTATTCACATGAGCCCCATAGATATGCCCTAGATGTAGTAGGTGCAAACCTCATTACGCAGCGAAGCATACTCTTACACCAATGACCCCCAAAGTCCTGAGCCACTATAGATATCATTCCTAACGAGCTTAGTAACTTAGTAGATAGATATGAGTCTTGCCATTGTAAGCTCATCAGGTACTCCTCCTTGTTCCTTGTTTCTGTCACAAAATTTCAAAGATGGTGGAGTTGAAGATAGTAAAAGTGGAAAGGCCCCCTAAAAGGGGTGGATGAAAAACCCTATCCCACAAATGAGAAAGGGAACAAAGCTTACTTTCTCCTTGTCGGCGGGAAGAGGGATTATCGTAGCCACGTCCATGCCATTAACGGTGGCGAGCCCAGGGTGGGCGAAGGCGATCTCTGAGGCCGGCGGATATCCAGCAATGGAAGGCGATGCAACTGGTCGCGAGTCACCGTCGAGGGCTTCCACTTGCGCTTGGTGGGCAACGCCTCCTTGGGCTCTGCGGTAGTGCACCCTTGCCATTGTTGATGACCTGGTCGTCCTTCCTCGGGCACTGGTTGCTAGCCATGGCGCGGTGGTGGTGTCAGCGCTGCGCATGGGAGGAATCTTGGTGATGGAGGAGCACTAGAGCGCTAGGGAGAAAGAGCTCTGGTGCGAAAAAGAATAAGAGGGGCGCGGGGAATGGGTGTAAAACTCTCCCCACCTCCGCCTCCGTCCTTATATAGGGGGTGGAGAAAATGGAACGACGACGGGTTACTCTACCATGGGGCAGTGAATCCTCTCTGTTTCCCCATGATCGCTTTAATCACGCGCGGGAATCTAGGGGAAGATGTTTCATCCCTTGTAGGGATCGAGACACATGCCTGTTGTTGATGGGACATGACCTGGGTGGACCCCTAGCCCACTCCAACACGTCACATTGACTGTCAGGTCAAGGATAGTGCGTGGCCCCATGGGGCTATCATATGAGACCGATCGGGCTTGTCAGAGTGGGTCCAGATAACCTTGAAGTTTCAGTGCGGGAATTTGTCCTGCCAAGCGGCTAACTTTGCGAGAATTCTTTCTTGTGCGCAGATCCGCCCACTCCTTATACATTTTCAAGATCGAGGTGGTCTACATCACCACAGAGGTAGCCCGGCTGTAGGCTGGTTGTGTGATGCCATTGTTCGAGAGACGTTTCGTTAAACTGGATTTAAATCGGCCACCGAAGACGATGTGTATCCCGGATGACCCAAGGTGCAACCATACTTGAAGACCCGTTCAGGGGCTACTGTCAGTTTCCCGACTGAGGGGTCCTCGTCACGTCGGTTCTTGGTCTGGTGGGCCGGGATATGCACCCTACCTCAGTTCTGTCCTGGGCCACTTTGGCAGCCTGTAGCGGAACACATAAAGGTTCTAGAAGACTCAAAGTACAATCCGAAGATACTGGAGTCGTGGAGGACTCTGCCTCCACCGACTTAGCCAACTTAGTTGTGTAACCGTAGGACCACCGATATGTTATATAATACGGGGATCAAGCTTCTCATATATCAGATTGAATCTCCTGGTACTTCATCCGTACTTTGTGCACACTCCAACACAATGAATACAAGCAAGACGTAGGGTAGTATCTCCTTCGTGAGAGCCCGAACCTGGGTAAACCTTGCCTCCTGTTACAATTGTGCCAAGTTGCCTAGCTACGATACTCTACCACGAGATCTGCCGGATTTAGCTCCCGCAACATGTATTTGAAAAAAATGTTTAAGTCGTATTCGTAAAAATATTTAAAAAATGTATTTGAAAAAATGTTAATCATGTACTTGAAAATTTTTTAACGTGTATAAAAATATTTTATATGTATAGCAAAAATATATAAATGTGGATGAAAAAAATAACCATCAAAACATATATTTAAAAAAATGTTAATCATGTATTTGAAAATATTAAACTTGCATAAATAATGTTCCCAATGTATGCAAAAAATATACAACGTGTACAAAAATGTAAACATGTGTTAAAAAAGGGGAAAAATTGATGAAAGCCGAGAAAAAAACAAAGAAAAATAGGAAACACGAAATAACACCAAAGAAAAACCGGTACAAACAAGTGAAAACCCCTGATAAAAAACCACACAAGAAAAAAACTCACGCCGCTGCTACTGTAGTTGGCCGGCTCTATAACGCGCTTGTTAGAGGCGAGATGGAGCTATGTCTTGCAGAGGGCGAGAGATAGCTTCCTCTCAGATGTTTCACCAGTAGATACAGAGTCTATTCTCAAAAAAGAAAATGTAGTTTTTTTGTGCAATCTCATCCCACTTTATTGATTCGAAATAATATTCATAGGTACATGGTTTGGATCATAAAAATTACCCAACCAAATATAGCGTCCTATGTCTAGATTACATGCAAATTTGGCGATATTGTGAGCTTCAAATTTGAAGTTTCTGCGCTCGTGAATAAATTTACAAGACTGAAAACCAGTCTTGCCTTCACTGATCTCTTGTAAAAATCGCTCCCTAAAGACCTCCGGAGCTGTGATCAATGTCCTCCACCACTCCTTGCCAATCTGAGGCTACAAAATTCGCTGCCAGCCAAGATCGTTTGCAAGCACCATAGCTTCCCGGCAGGCCAATGTTTCCAGGATTATAGGACCAGTTGATACTGACTATTAGGATCTCTACAAATTGCCGCTCCAACTCCTCTCTGCCAATTGTTTGATATTGCCCCATCTACATTAATTTTCATATAAATCTCCAGAAGTGGCAGCCATCGTTGTGTAAACTCAGTAGCTTGACAAACTGGGCCATGCCCATAAGGTAGGAGTTGAGACGTTTGTTTACTGCGGGCTTTGAAAAATGGACTCTTGGATCCCCTTAGGAAAACGCTTGTATCCGGCACGCCAGCCGGTCGGCCGCGTCACGTGCGTATAATTGACGAGAATCATGCGTCCTTGATGTGCCCTCTGCCAGATCATGTATCTTTTCCACCAACAGATCTTCTCTTTTTTCCTCTTTCTCTCCGATGGACCATCATCGCCCGGTGAGCTCGTGCGGCCGTGCCTCGTCGCCCCGCCACCGCTGTTGAGTATCATTGTTAGATTGGAAACAGAAGGATAGACTAGGAATTATTCTGATAAGTGAACAAAGCGATTCGTTTTTTAAGTCACCGTCGTGGTAAGTGTTTTATACCTAAGATACCCAGTCTAAATCACATGCGCACCGGTGGCGTATTGGCAGAAGCCTATTACTTCCACTGGGAAGACCAGGGATCACCCTGCTTCCATCGATTGTCCCACTTCTTTTTCTCACCCACCTCATCCCCCCCCTTGTATGTTTTCATGGGCCGGCCCGCGGGGCGTGGCGTCGCTGTTTTTTTCATTTCATTTTTTTATCTTTTCTGTTTTTTACTTCTTTTTTAAATTAATTCGAGATTGACAAATTTTAAAAATGACTACGAAATTTAAAAATGTTCGAAAAATCATAAATTTTTCGTTATTTCAAAAAACGTTGGTAATTTTACAAAAATGTTGGCAAATTATAAAACAAATCACAATTTGGAAAAAAAATTGTCAGGAAATAAACCATGTTCTTGATTTTGAAAAAATGATAATGTATACAAAACATATTTGCGAATCTAAAAAAATATCCATGAAATTTTATAAAATTATCAAAAAATATTCACCTTTTCTGCGAATTTCAATTTTTTGCCCTAATTTAAAAAAACATTAATTCAAAAAATGTTCAGGAACTAAAAAACTATTCATGTGTTCAATAAATGTTCGTCTAAACAAAAAAATGTTTACGAATTTTAAAAATGTTTTTTTTAAATGTATGTCAATTGAAAAAACTTTTCACCATTTCAATAGTCTTTTATGTCTAGGTTTTGATTAGTTTTTGGAAAGTCTTTATATGTCTAGGCGTTGGGAGTAGTTCGTGGTAGATGAGATTTATTTTTAAAGTTTTAAACATTTTCTTGCGCTACACAATGACAAGTGTGTCATGCGGTGGCAAGCTCGTTGCATTGGGATTTACCATGTCGAATGCATTGTGATCACATGGACATCACATCCATCATCAGCGAGAGTCGGAAGAAAGATAAGTGGCAAAATGATGAGCCACTGTGTTAAAATAGAAGATACTGATATGTCGGGATATTGAGTCATACTTATTCGACCAACGTGTAATTTTTGTATCTACCGTTGCAACGCACGGACATGTTTGATATACGTAAGAGTACATACTCACATGTGTCGTTTGATTTTCCGGCGCTGCTTTTTTGGCTCCACAATAAAGCCATTTAGCTTTTAATAATTAGTTAATTATCTGCTTACCGAGTCCAGTTTGAAAAGTTGTTCCATATTTATAGGGATAAGCCATCTACAGGCTATAGATTACGTCAGAATCCCCAAAAAAACTGGATGTAGCCGGATAACAAGGAAATATGGATTTGAACTGGGCGGTTCGACGGCAAACTCAGGCAACGGCAAGATGCGGCAACCAGCAGGGTTCGGCGGCGACGGAGGCGAGATGCCACCGGCAGCCAGCTCTTCCCGGAGGAGATGCTAGGTATGAATATAATTTTTGTGCATGCACCTTTGACTTGCATCAATGAGCATATCAAGGGAGTGCCTCGCACGCATGCATGCATGTTCTTCCAATCGGCATTGATGGTGACGAGTTACATCAATCCATCAGCAAATTCATAGACAAACATGGCTGCATGATGAGATTAGATGAATCTGTTATCTGATGCTTGTACTAATTAATTGATATGGTATGCATGCCTGATCTATAGGTAATCTGAATCGGAATTTGGACTACATCATGCAAGCTGTGTTTCGCCCGCCGCCGCCGCTTCTCCGTGCAAGGCATGCATAGCGGCTTGCTTTTTCCTTGACACGAGTACACCTACACAACGCAGTGGATTTCGACAATGTGACATGGCGATCTAGATCAATCTGGCATGATTGATCCACTGTGCAACAGCCATGCATGGACAACATGAGACATACGTGATGCAAAATTAGGCAAATTTTGTTTTGTTATCTGCGTAGGAAAATACCGATATAAAAAATGAATTGTGCTCCCATATTGTATTCTTAATCTATTAATTGTACTACTCCTTTATGTAATATACCTTTTGAAATAATTATACTTGATTATATTGTGTACTTCTTTTCTAATGGCATCGTACCGCTTTTTTAGTTTATAATATCTTTCAGATCAATTATACTAAGTTTTAGAGTAATATGTACTCCATCACAAAAATGAGGTATTAGTCCATTAAAAAACTTGTATATAACAAAACAAAAGAAGGAGTGCATTCTCCATAATAAAAATAAAAATAGTATATACTCCGTTGATTCTAGACTAGTATATATACTCCTGATTACAAATGGCAGTATATACTCCTAATTAAAGAAAGTTGTATATACTCTTAACAATATATGCTAATTAGCAAGCAGTAATTAGCAATTAGCATATACCACTTGAAATGTTGTACTACAACCTACGGAAGTATGCAAAGATACTCTAATATGTAAAATGCAGTATATACCCAGTCTAAAAAAGGTCAGTATCTACTACTTAAGAAATGCAGTATATACACTTAAGGGCAGTATATACTCCTTGAAAAAATGGCAGTTTAAGCTCCTTCAAAATGGTGTACATATGTATGTACTCAAGGGTAGGATGGCAGTATATACCCATTGGAAAAAACAGTAGCATGTACACTTGAAAAATACAGTATACTTCTTACAGATGTCAGATATGCCTAGACGAGTATATTTCATATATACCTCTTCGTGTCACCGGAAAAAAATACCTCTTCGTTGATTGCTAGCAGACTATTAATCCCTATGCACAAGATTCATATCTATATGTATGAAATATACTCCCTTTTTTAGCTGAAAATATACTCCTTTTTACTATTAAAAAATGACCAAGGTATAGTCTAGCCGTCACGTACAAGTGCATCACAAACTGGCCATTTTTCTAAGTGAAGCTAGTGGCCGCGTGTGCCTTGATTTTAGGACGTGGTTATGTATGCATAGGTAGCTTCTCACCGGCACGGTGCACAGATTAGTTAGCAGCTATCGAGTGTTGACATCGGTTTACCTTATCCACTGGTATGGGAGTACATACTCCTGAGAGTATAAAAAAGGTGTTCTATATATATATATATGGAAAATGGGTTGATACTTTTAGAAGTACGTACTCCCAATGCCACATGTGCCTCTTTTTTTAGGCGCCCAAATCGCTGCTTAAATCTGCTTAGCTTTTTATTTAAAAAAACAACAACTGTTGCATGCGAGGACCGTGCTCGTTTACAAGTTTGTTGACCGATCCATATTTTTAGGGATTATAACTAGCTGTTCTCACTGGAATACAAATTTTAGAAGATACCTTCGTAGAAAATATCCACTCTCGGCGGCTCCTTCTATGGTATGTCACAGCCTTGTCGACGTATCACGACAGGCAATAACGGCGGCGGCACTACAACATCTAACGACGACGATGAGATGCGCGACTTGCGGAGGTAACCAACGACATGTAAAACCAGATCCTTGGGAAGATCCTTCTTCTGTTAGATTCCAGGTGATTATGTATGGCCTTGTCCTTGCCTTCCACATCGCTAGTTCACATGGATGAGAGTTATGCATCAGTACAACAGATCTTGAAGCCAAGGGCCAGCAGCATGCGGTTAGTCTCCATACGATCAACCTACTATTTTTCCTGCTCTGTCGTTTCCTAGAAAAGAATAAACAGTTTTTTTGAGGTCCCGATAACTGCCACACGTGTGGTGTATCGGATAGTTGTGCCACACGTCTCGTGTGACATGGACAGCAACCAGCCCACACACCTACGTGTGGACAAAACAACTAATGCCCACACACATCTTTTTTCCCTCCTGAACCCTCTCACACGCGTGTGGGCGAAGTTGATAACGCCCACACGCCCGTATGTCAGGCCTCGTACCCTTTTGGTCCCGCACGCGACGCGTGACGCCCACCGCGCGCCCGCAGTTGCCATGGTCCAGACCCTCGTCCATGTTCGTTTATCTGCAGTTGCCATGTCGCTGAACTACGGTTGCCATGGTTGCTCAACTGCAATTGCCATGTATGGTCTGATCTAATATAGTTGTCATGATTTCATAACTTTAGGAGTTGCCACATACTAACACTAGGCAGTTGAGAGAGTTGCCATGTGCTCACAAGCATGCTAGGGCAGTTGCCATGTAAAAAGGAAGAGTTGCCATCTGCTTACGTGCACGTTAGGGCAGTTGCCATGTACGTGCACGTTGGGGCAGTTGCCATGTACCATGAAAAACACATGGCAACTCGGTAAAAGACAGTTGCCATCTGCTTACGTGCACACTAGGCAGTTGCCGTGTATCCTGCAAAAACACATGGCAACTCGGGTAAAAAAAGAGAGTTGTCACCTGCTTATAAAGCACACTAGAGGCAGTTGCCATGTGCGCTGCAAAAACACATGGCAACTAGCAGCTTACGTGTGGGAGAGGAGACGGGCGTGTGGGCGAGATGGCAAATGCCCACACACCAGCCCTTGTGCGTGACTGAAAACTGGTGTGGGTGAACTGCTAAACGCTCACACACCGGCCCTTCCGTGTGGTAAAACGGATGTGTGGGCGAACTATGTCACACACCACACACACGCCTTGTCCTACGTGGCACAGAAAATCAGCCAGATTGTGTCAAGATTCGTGCATATAGTACTGGACGGTGATGAATGCGTGTGGTCGAGATGGTCAACGCCCATACGTGTGGGCGTTAATATTTTCGGTTTTTTTTGTGCCCTATATGGAGGTTCTCCAGGTGGCCGAGGGTACCAGAACTCGGACAATTACGATGAATCCGTCGACGACATACATACGGGCTCAGCTATGTATGCATCCACTTATCCATATTCAGGGCGTTCAAGAGAGGCATTGCAAACTGCTGGCCTCGGCCATAAAGAAAGAATATCATCACGATTCCTTGACCATCAAAGAAGAATGTCACCATGATTCTGGAGTAATTTGTTAGGATTTTCTTCTAGTTGTCTATAGATTTTCCTACTTCTATGTAAAAAGACCATAACAAATTACATATGCTAGTTACTTCCCACAAACTGTTTAGATGAACAAACTTGACGTGTACTGTCCTTGTAAATTAATATTCTCATAGATCTGATATACTTATTTTTAAATGAACATACTCCTTTTTAGGAAAATGCTCCTTTGTAACGAATATACTAACAATACTCATAGCTCTGAATATAGTATTTTTTAGATGAACATGCTCATATTTCTGAGCATACTCATGGCATTTTGTCCAGAAAACTAATTATACCACATTTTCTTTCTAGCTTTTTTTTATCCCATAAGAAGAAAAGTGAGACAGCATAGAGCATTTTTTTTTTGCTATCCTAGTTTAAGCTACAAAGCAAAGGTCATCTTGTAAATTAGATGGAATTCTAGTTCTAATACACTTGCACTGTTTCTCTTTTGACATACTGAATTTATGAAGCAATCACCATCTCTTCATAGTTTAACGAGTTTCCGAGCTTCTTGTTTCACTATTGCTCATGTTCTTGACAAAACAACCATACTTCTTTACTTTCAGATCTTACATTAAACTGCAGCAAATTTGTGCTTTGGAAAGGAAGTGTGTATTAACATCTGGCGAAACATATTCAGATTGGTCACAAGATATACTCTTTTGTATTCTAATTCATTTTTATTGTAAATATATGCTCGAATTGGGAGATGCAAAAGCAAGTGCGTACTTTTATTTGTTATCTGGTACAAATATCTTTTATTTGTTATCTGGTACAAATATCTCTCTTGTGTTGGAGTAGTATATACTTCTTTAATTTGCTGCAAGTCATATAGTATAACCAACCATCTGTTTCTGGTCGTATATACTCCTATGGCTGCAAAGTAGTAGTATAAACTCCTCTTGTTTTTTGCGAAAATAGTAGTACATACTCCTTTGGCTGCAAAGCAGTATATAGTCCTGATTTCAAATAGAAGTATGGCATACTCATTTGGTAGCTAAGTATAAATCTATCTTAAAATGAAGTATATACTCCTCCTCACAAAAAATGGCAATATATACTCCTTGAGTATTTGTTGGTATATACACCTTAAAAAAATTGGCAGTGTATACTTCTTGAATTTCGTTGGTATATACTCCTTCAAAAAGTTCAGCATATACTACTGAAAAAGGCAGTACAAACCTATTTACAAAAAAAGAAAACAGGTATATGCCTGGCATGTAGTTGGGTATATACATCCACCACCAATTTGAAATATATTAAAACACATATGAGGTATATACTGCTAGCATGATGTAGATGAAAAAGGTCTGTATCTTTTTTTACACGCTTCATTCCCAATCTTAAGAGGTATAAAGGGTATATACTAAAGTTAAGTTCAGCAAATAAATTAAGGGTATATACTACTTGCGTTTCAAGTGCCATCTCACCTCCGTAACAAAATCAGACCTTCCCCCGCAAAGGAAACAGACTTTCCATCGGATAACATGCACCCGTTACCTATAATCTTGGAAGTTGTTTGCGCATGCAACACAATTTGCTAATATTTTAATTATTGGGCCATTTAATAGAGTGGGAGTACATATTCCTGGGAGTATAAAAGAGGAGTATATATATATATATGCCTACGAGGCTCAAGCAATAAACAAACGATTCCACCAATCCTTTCTCTCTCTCTTTTAACATGGTATCAGCCTAATCGATCGAACTCTAGCCGCCGCCCACCGTTTCCGCCCCGCGCGCGGCCCCGGGGTGGTCAGCCTCCATGAGACTGAGGGCCACGCCGCCCATGCTTAGGACTCGTCCGCCACTCGTGTTAACCGGCTGCCCTTGAGAGTCTTTTTCTTGATTTTTTATTCGGGTTTTCTCTCTCACACCGATTGTCTTGATCGGCGTTTCTTTTTGTTTTTCCAATCTAAGATCGGTTTGGGTCACCCGCCGCTGTTCGTCATCTACAACGCGTCTCTACTCTGACCTCGACAACAACTCCCGCCTTCACCCGGATATGTTGTCGGCGCCCCAAGTTCAAGCGTTGCATGTGTTGTTACGGTGATCGGTTGCGCTGTCATTGACTGGCACGTCGTCCCGCATGCGGGCATGGTGTAGCCGGCCGCTCGCGGCTGTTCATCAGGCCATGTCGATCTACACCGGCTCATCAGGCCATGTCGATATAC
Source organism: Triticum urartu (assembly GCF_056163025.1). NCBI lineage: Eukaryota > Viridiplantae > Streptophyta > Magnoliopsida > Poales > Poaceae > Triticum > Triticum urartu. The sequence goes on along the minus strand of NC_141873.1, from coordinate 273,241,977 downwards.
GCCGGTTGTGAATCATGCAACCTGTGCAGGTCTTGCTACTTGCATGTGGGCTGCATCACGTGCGGGTATGCATGGGTGCATGCATGCATCCGTGCACAAGGTCGGTTCCCGTCGGCTGCACCACTGCCTGCATCCCTGCGCGTCTCGTCGTTCGTCCGCGTCTTCTCAACCTTGTTTGCTGTGTTTTCGGTTTAATCAGCCGTCTGTGCGCAGCTTCACAGGTCTATGAAGATCATCATCGAGTATGAGCGCCTCCACCGATCAAGCAACAATTGCCGCTACGTCGCCCAGTCGGGCCACAGTGCTGCCGCTTCATGGTTCTTCTTGTGGCTGTACCGATCTGCGTTGTCAGATTACGGGTTCCGGCAACCCTTGAGAGGTTTGAACTCTGGGGTGCGCACGAAGAACACTCTCTCCCTGACTCGCACGCTCAACGATTTCATGGCCTAACTCGACGAATCCAAAGAACAAAAGACGTGGGGGTTTATACTGGTTCGGGCCACCTTGCAGTGTAATACCCTACTCCAATTTGTAGGTGGATTGCCTCGAGGGGCTGAGGATGAACTAGTACAGTGGATGAGCAGCCTCAGGAGGTGAGGTGTTGTTGATCTAGACGAGCTAGTGGTTGAGGGGGTGATCTCGATGATCCGTCCCTTTCTACGGTGGTGGCTAGGTCCTATTTATAGTGGCCTTGGTCCTCTTCCCAAATATTTAGGCGGGAAGGGATCCCATAACGGCCAAGTTTGAAGGGGGGCAACTGGTACAAGCTATCCTGACAAAAATAGTCTTCGTCTGCCAAAGGCTCTGATGGTTACGCTGCTGTGGGCTCCGCGATGATCTCCGTCCTGTCATCCTGCTGGTCTTGGTCTTGTTGCACAGATATGGAAACATTTGCCTAATTCGTCGGGACCCCGCGCCTGCGCTTGCCTACTTAGCACCAAAGAGAGAACTGGTATACTGCGCACGCTGGCGCCCGCCTGGCCTCGGTCGTCATGGCTCACGTCACGCGAACCTCGCGAGGTGCCCCTTGCATAGATATCTACACTCCTCGGGTGCCAACCTAGTGCGGCTGCCCCCGGGGAGGTCTTGGTGTCGTCCGCCTCGCGAGGCTCCCCCCCTGCGAGGGTCTTGAGTTGTTGCTGCTGAAGATGGACCGTACCGGGCCGTTGATGGAGCCACGCCACGGGCCGCAAGCAGGCAAATCTAGGTACCCACATTCCCAGGACACCGACGGTATCCCCCGGGCCCAAGGCGTGCTCGAGCTTGGTTTCGAGGCAAAGCCAAAGGGCAAGTGCGGAGCGCCGCGGGCCCCAACCGCCTGTGGCCTTGGTCGACGCGTGGCGATTAATGGGACGTGCGTGCCTCCGCTTTCCCATGTTGCCTCGGCAACCGTCCGACTTGACGAGACGTTGCTGCATGCAGGAGAAAATCATCATTACGTGCAATCGTGAAGGCTGGCGGTTGGCCTCCTTCTGCCTATAAATGAGGGGAGGAGCAGAGCCCCCTTGCTCATCTCTGCTTCCTCGCCGATTGCTCCTTCTTCTTCGTCCTCGCCTCGCCGTCTCGCCGCTACCCCCATGGCGCCGATTAGGAGGTTCTCTGCCGTGGAGAAAGGGAAGACCCCCGTGAAGAGTTGGGTCCACTCCCACCGAAGAAGAGGTTGGGCCCCTCCCACAATGTCGGCGTGAGGCTGGAGGTGACGCGACCATGGTACGAGCGGCCGCCACCTGGCTACCCGCTCCCTTTGTACGCACAAGCACATGACTCGGGAGAAGGCGGGAGCGCCCCGCGCCGCACGCGCCACGGCCACGGTTGCCATGCCATGGTTGCACGAGCCGCCGGCCCACGAACTCATGCCGAGGGCTCCTCGCGCGAGTTCGTGACATGGGCGGCGATGCCACCACGCACGTGGATCAAGCTTTCGCGGTTCTTTGTTGAAGAGATGTCGCCGAGGGGACCGCTCGAGCTGTCGTTGCAGCACGTCGAGTGCAGCACCCCGGCAACGGGGGCGGAGGTCGAGGTCGTCTCCCGGGCAAGATCTTCATGACTCGTGGATGGGGCGAGGTCGCCCGCGCTTGCTGCATGGAGGGGGCCCTCGCCATCCACTTTGAATACGACGACGCCTCCACGATGTTCTTCAAAGTCTTCGACAAGGAAGGCCGCCACCTGGAGTGCTGCCCTGGAGGGGGGCCGCCAGGATGGCACGGCAGTAGGCGCCGAGCCCGCCCTGGCCCTGCCCCTCGCGAGGGTCTTGAGTTGTTGCTGCTGAAGATGGGTCGTACCGGGTCCTTGATGGAGCCACGACACGGGTTGCAGGCAGGCAAGTCTGGGTACCCCCGTTCCCAGGACGCCGACAGTAGCCCCCGGGCCCAAGGCGCGCTCGAGCTTGGCTTCGAGGCGAAGCCCAAGGGCAAGTGCGGAGCATCGCGGTCCCCAACCACCTGCGGCCTTGGTCGATGCATGGTGATTGATGGGACGTGGGCGCCTGCACTTCCCCACGCTGCCTTGGCAACCGTCCGACTTGACGAGACGCCGCTGCATGCAGGAGAAAATCATCATTACGTGCGATCGTGGAGGCTAGCGGTTGGCCTCCTTATGGCTATAAATGAGGAGAGGGGCAGAGCCCCCTTGCTCATCTCTGCTTCCTCGCCGATTCCTCCTTCTTCTTTCTCCTCGCCTCGCCGTCTCGCCGCTACCCCCATGGCGCCGATTAGGAGGTTCTCTGCCGCGGAGAATGGGAAGACCCCCCACGAAGAGCTAGGGCCACTCCCAACGAAGAAGAGGTTGGGCCGCTCCCGTGGTGTCGGCGTAAGGCTGGAGGTGACGCGACCATGGTACGAGCGGCCGCCACCTGGCTACCCACTCCTTTGTACGCGCAAGCACAGGGCCCAGGAGAAGGCGAGAGCACCCTGCGCCGTCCATGCCATGGCCGCGGTTGCCATGCCATGGTCGCACGAGCCGCCGGCCCATGAACTCATGCCGAGGGCTCCTCGCGTGAGTTCGTGATATGGGCGGCGATTCCACCACGCATGTGGATCAAGCTTCCGCAGTTCTTTGCTGAAGAGATGCCGCCGAGGGGACCACTCGAGCTGTGGTTGCAGCACGCCGAGTACAACACCCCAGCAACGGGGGCGGAGGTCGAGGTCGTCTCCCCGGGCAAGATCTTGATGACTCGTGGATGGGGCGAGGTCGCCGCGCTTGCTGCGTGGAGGGGGCCCTCGCCATCCATTTTGAATACGACGACGCCTCCACGATGTTCTTCAAAGTCTTCAACGAGGAAGGCCGCCGCCTGGAGTGCTGCCCTGGAGGGGGCCGCCAGGATTGCGCAGCAGTAGGCATCGAGCCCGCCACTGGCCCTGCCGGTAGTTCCTCCAGCAGCAGCGATGGCTCCTGGGAGTCTAGCGAATTTCTGAGCTTGATGAGTCTCCGGAGACGAACAAGGAGAGCTACGTGTCACCGAGCTCTCATCGTGCCCGGAGCGCGGCAGCGGCGTCAGCTTGTGTCGTCGATGATCTGGATGGGGTTGGCACCGGCCCCTCATGGCCCACTGTTCATGATGGCGTCGGCCGTAGCCAGGGTTCCTCGGGGTTTTTTCCTTATTTTGTTCCTGTAAGGAATTGAGACGAACCCCATGGGGGCGTGTAAAGAAGTTGTAATGCTTTTGCTCCGGTGTTTATCATTTCTACTATAAGACTTGTGGTTGCATGTCTCGCTTTGGCACTGTCCCCCTTTTCGTCCTCGCGGTAGCTTAGCGCTCTATGCCGGTAGGTCCCAGTCCCCAGGCAGGCTTCAGCCATCGCTGGTATGCCAGGTCGCGATGCCGTGGTCAAGGCCAGGAGGTGAGCGGCCCAAGGTCCGGTAAGAGTTCCTGAGGCGCGATGCTCAAGAGGTCCCCTTTGGCATGCAAGCAGCGTCCCAAAGGCAGAACAGGAAGGCAGCATTGCCAGAGCAAGGTTGCCCGATCCGAGAATTCCAATTGCGGCGTCACGCTAGCGCGGATATGTGACTTATCTTGTCAAGTCCAAGGCGGTTCCTTGCACAACATTCGTTCGCGCTTCAGCGGTAGTGTTACTGGGTGAGGCTCATGTCGGCTTCCCCCCTCCTTGCTCATCTACGTGCTCTGCATCCTCGGGTCCCGACCCTCGAGCAGGCTCAGCCACCGCCGGTATGCCAGGTCGCGGTGTCGTGGTCAAGTCCAGGAGGTGAGGGCTGGAGGGTCAATAGGAGCTCCTGAGGCGCGATGCTCAGGAGCCCCCCTTTAACACGCAAGCGACTTACACGAAAGGAGGGTGGTCGGCGGGGCCACCCGTAGCCAAGCTTCGTAGGTCCCTGCGGGTTAGTTCGCGGGGAGAATGCAGCTTATACTCGCGTTTGCTGTCCTGCCACTGATCTTTCCGCAAGAAGATGAAGGCACTGAGGGTCTGGTGAGGTGACGTGCACGGAGAGGGCCGCGAGCCAGAGCTAGACCCCCTAGGTTTGTCAGCGTTGCAGGGACGGATCCGAGAACAAGCGTCATGCCAGCATGTGTATCCCCCATTGCGGGATGAGCAGGAGACCGGTTAGCAATGTGGGATGCCACGAAGGACAACAGACAAATAAGCGATAATCGTCAAGTAACTCATGGAAGGAGATAAGCTAGCTTGGATAAATGCAAGAATGATACACACCGCAGGGACGGACCCACGCGGCCTGGGGATGATGCAGCCTGAGGGGTGCCCCCAACAGGATAAGTTAAAGACGCAATAGGATACACGTCGCAGGGACAAGCCTGTGCGACTTGGGGGTAATGCTGCCCGAGGGCGCCCCCAACTGAATGAATCGGAAAGAGTCACCTGGGACCGTTGTTGAAGGGATGTTGAAGCAGCTGAAGACGCATGTTGAAGAAGTTGCTCCTCACGAGTCGCCTGAGTCCAGAGCCTCGGGAGGCTCTGGGGGCCCGAGAGGCTCATGAAGAATCGTCGCCATTTCTGGCTGGACTGTGTGATGCATGGCCTCCTGAGCCGCCAGAGTGCTCCGCAGGTGGCGCTGGAAGGCGACAACCGCGTTCGGCAAGCCGAATGACATTCGAACATAGCTGTGAGGTGGACCCTCACACCAACCAACGCGCGAAGGCCAGAAACACTCCTGGGATGCGGCCCTATTGAGCCTTAGGATGTTGACGCAGACGCGTAGCTCGTTGTCCTCACCAAGACAAAGAGTTGCGCCTGGTGCTGGGCGGCGATCGCCGCGCATGGCCCTCGCCTCTTGAAGCTCCTCGGTCGCCTTGGTGATGAACTCCTGAGCACTGGGCACTCCCTGCCTTGTGCCCTCATGAAGGAAGCGTGCGGTGAAGCATGCCTCCACGTGGTGCCTGAGCGCCTCCCTCGTGACATTGGCTAAGTCAGAGGCCCTCCAATAGAGAGCCCCCGAGCCCAGCCCGAGGAGGGTGTCGGGCGCGCCTTCCTATGCAATGGAGGGAGGCGCCCCGTCCGTGGGCGCAGGTCCTGAGGTGGTGCCACTGGAGACACCGCTCTCCTGAAGCTCCTGGCTGCGCAGCTGCTTCTTCTTCTTGGGGACGGCCTCAGGTGGGTAGATGGCACCTTCATTGTCTGGGTCTTCGGCCGCCGCAGCCTGGTAGGCGCGCTTTAGAGAGCACACCGCATCCTTCTCCTTGCAAGCGACCGTGATGACGCCGCAGCTCCTTGACATCTTGAGGACGTTGTAACCATGATGGGTCACTGCCATGAACTTGGCCAGGGCCGGATACCCAAGGATGGCATTGTACGGAAGGCAGATGTGGGCGACATCGAAGTCGATGAGCTCAGTGCGGTAGTTGTCGCGCTTGCCGAAGGTGATAGGGAGGCGGATTTTCCCTATCGGGATGGTGGAGCCGTCGGTCACTCCTGAGAAGGGCTTGGTGGGCTGCAACTGATCATATGGCACTTGGAGGCGATCAAACGTCTCGACAGAGAGAACATTGAGTCCTGCGCCGCCGTGGATGAGGGTCTTGGTGACAAGGACATTGCTGATGATTGGCGAGCAGAGCATCGAGAGAGCGCCGGCAGTTGCCGCGCACTTGATCTGGTCGGACGAGGTGAAGGTGATGGTGTACTTGGACCACCTGAGCGGGCGCGTGGCCTCGAGCCTGGGGAGGGCCGCGTTCACCTCACGGGCAAACTGCTTGAAGATGCGCTGGGAGGCTGGGGCCTGAGCGCCACCCAATATGCGGGCGATGGCGCGAGGCTCCTGGAAGCCCTCAGCCCCCTCGTCCTGGTGGTGGTCGTCGTTCCTCCTTGGTGGTGGCGGCAGCGGAGGGAGGCCAGCATTGCCCTGAGGGCGGTCCTCACGAGCCTGGTCCCTCTAGGCGCCCTCACGAGGCTGATCCTTCCAGCGGTCCTCGCGAGGGCGGGCGCGCCACTCCTGGCAGGGGCCGCGGTCATCCCAGCGCCCTCCACTTCTGCCTCCTCCACGGTCGTAGCCTCGGTAGTTGCGCTTAGGGCGTCGTCCGAAGCGCTCGTTGCGGATGGCCCTAAGCTCCAGACAGTCGTTGTTGTTGTGGCTGTGTACGTTGTGGAAGGCGCAGAACGGGCAGTTGGCCTTGGATGACTCTGGGTGGTCGCAGCCGCGCTTCATCTCTAGCTCCGCCGCGAGCACGGTAGTCCCCTTGCGCTTCACGTCCTTGGTCTTGGCCTTCTTGTCTTCTGGGTCGACAGCTGGAAGCTCGAGGAGGGAAAGGCATCCCTCTTCATCTCTCGCACACTTGTCGCCATATTGAACATCTCTAGAGCCGTGCACAGGTCCTCGTGTATGGCGAGCTCCTCCTTCATCTTGACATCATGGACGCCATCGGAGAATGCCGAGATGATGGCCTCGTCTGTCACCTTGGGGATGTTGAGGCGAACATTGTTGAAACGCTGGATGTACTTCTGCAGGGTTTTCCCTGGCTGCTGCTTGATGCGCCGCAGGTCACCAGCGGCAGGTGGGCGGGCGCGAGTGCCTTAGAAGTTGGAGACGAAACGCTCGCGCATCTCGCCCCAGGAGGAGATCGATCCCGCGGGCAGGTTCAGGAGCCACGAGCGCTCACCGTCTTTGAGAGCCATGGGAAACCAGTTCGCCATGACCTTCTCGTTGCCGTTGATGACCTCGATGCTCAGCTCGTAGAGCTGCAGGAACTCAGTAGGGTCGGGGGCGCCATCGTAGCATGGAGGCAGATCGGGCTTGAACTTGCTGGGCCAGACAACGTTGTGCGGCTCGGGGGTGAAGGCTCGGCAGCCCATGGTGGTGACTGGAGCCCGCCGTGGAGGTGGAGCCTGGTCTTGGTATCCGCACGCCGCCGACGGCGGTGGCGCGTGGTCTTGACGCGGTGGTGCTGGGAGCGCAGGAGCACCTTCCTGCGGCCACGGGATTTCCTGGCAGCTTCCTTCTTCACGCGCGGGCGCCCTGCGAGGTGGGTCACGCCGCGAGGCCGCGCATCTTGGTGCGAGGCGACGTCTTGATGCGGAGGTGGAGGAGGTGCTCCATGGGCTACGTCACCCGCTACAGGAGGCGGACGAGGTAGTGAAAGGGACGGTGCAGGGGAGCCCCCAGCGGCACTGACGAGCTCGGTGATGCGGTCTAGCCAATCCTCGTAGAGGTCGTCGACGGGGTGGTAGCGCAGGAGCTCATGCGCCATGAGCAGTGCAGCCTACGCGTCTGCAGACCTGTGGCGAGCGTGGGACGATGAGCTGGCCGGAGTTAACGACGGGGTGGCAGTGCGTCCGTCCCTCCGTATGGAGGGGTACAGCGACGAAGCTTGCTGCTCGTTCCCTGCCGGGCCGATGGCGGCGTTGGCAGCGGGTGATGGAGAGCGATGGGGAGGCCTGCCGACGGGCGCCATCTGGGCGACGCGAGCGTTGAGAGCGGCTTGGCGCTCAGCATGGGCTCGATGAGCGCCAGCCATGGAAGCAGTGGAGCAGTGGGGCGTCGATCGATGGAAGAGAGGTTTCAGCACACCCCTACCTGGTGCGCCAAATGTCGGATTACGGGTTCCGGCAAACCCTTGAGAGGTTCAAACTCTGGGGTGCGCACGAAGAACACTCTCTCCCCAACTCGCACACTCAACGATTCCACGGCCTAGCTAGACGAACCCGAAGAACAAGAGACACTAGGGTTTATCCTGGTTCGGGCCACCTTTCGGTGTAATACCCTACTCTAGTTTGCGGGTGGATTGCCTCGAGGGGATGAGGGTGAACTAGTACAGTGGATGAGCAGCCTCAGGAGGTGAGGTGTTTGATTGCTCTCTGACTATAGCGCCAGAAAAGCTCATGTCTGCTAGGACTACGTCGGTATTTTCCCAAAGAGGAAGGGATGATGCAGCACAGCGACGGTAGGTATTTCCCTCAGTGAAGAAATCAAGGTTATCGAACCAGTAGGAGAACCAAGCAACACAACGTAAACAACACATGTACACAGATAACAACACCTCGCAACCCAACATGTGCTACCTCTTGAGCTTGCGTTGGTTTTCCCTTGAAGAGGAAAGGGTGATGCAGCATAGTAGCGTAAGTATTTCCCTTAGTTTTTGAGAACAAAGGTATCAATCTAGTAGGAGACTACACGCAAGTCCCTCGCACCTGCACAAACAAACAAGAACCTCGCAACCAACGTGATAAAGGGGTTGTCAATCCCTTCACGATCACTTACGAAAGTGAGATCTAATAATAAAGATAATAAGATAAATATTTTTGGTATTTTTATTGTATAGATTGGAAAATAAAGATTGCAAAATAGAAATAGGAAGTTGATAGGAAAATAATATGATGGAAGATAGACCCGGGGGCCATAGGTTTCACTAGTGGCTTCTCTCATGATAGCAAATTCTACGGTGAGTGAACAAATTACTGTCGAGCAATTGATAGAAAAGCGAATAGTTATGAGAATATCTAGGCATGATCATGTATATAGGCATCACGTCTGCGACAAGTAGACCGAAATGATTCTGCATCTAATACTATTACTCCACGCATCGACTGCTATCCAGCATGCATCTAGAGTATTAAGTTCATAAGAACAGAGTAACGCATTAGGCAAGATGACATGATGTAGAGGGATAAACTCAAGCAATATGATATAAACCCCATCTTTTTATCCTCGATGGCAACAATACAATACGTGCCTTGCTACCCCTGCTGTCAGTGGGACAGGACACCGCAAGATTGAACCCAAAGCTAAGCACTTCTCCCATTGCAAGAAAGATCAATCTAGTAGGCCAAACCAAACTGATAATTCAAAGAGACTTGCAAAGATATTTAAATCATGCATAAAATATTTTAGAGAAGAATCAAATATTGTTCATAGATAATCTTGATCATAAACCCACAATTCATCGGATCTCGACAAACACACCGCAAAAAGAATTACATCGAATAGATCTCCAAGAGAATCGAGGAGAACTTTGTATTGAGATCCAAAGAGAGGGAAGAAGCCATCTAGTTAATAACTATGGACCTGAAGGTCTGTGGTAAACTACTCACACATCATCGGAGAGGCTATGGTGTTGATGTAGAAGCCCTCCGTGATTGATTCCCCCTCCGGTAGAGCGACGGAAAAGGCCCCAAGATGGGATCTCACGGGTACAGAAGGTTGCGGCGGTGGAAATAGGGTTTTGTGGTGCTCCTAGATGTTTTTAGAGTATATGGGTATATATAGGAGGAAGAAGTACGTCGGTGGAGATGCGAGGGGCCCACGAGGGTGGGGGGCACGCCTACGCCCCTAGGCACGCCTCCCTGCCTCGTGGCCTCCTCGCTTCTTTCTTGACGTCCACTCCAAGTCTCCTGGATCATGTTTGTTCCAAAAATAACTCTCTCGAAGGTTTCATTCCGTTTTGATTCTGTTTGATATTCCTTTTCTGCGAAACACTGAAATGGGCAAAAAAACAGCAATTTGCACTGGGCCTTTGGTTAGTAGGTTAGTCCCAAAAATAATATAAAAATGTATATTAAAGCACATTAAACATCAAAACAGATAATATAATAGCATGAAATAATCAAAAATTATAGATACGTTGGAGACGTATCAAGCATCCCCAAGCTTAATTCCTGCTCGTCCTCGAGTAGGTAAATGATAAAAACAGAATTTTTGATGTGGAATGCTACCTAGCATAATTCTCAATGTAATTTTCTTTATTGTGGCATGAATGTTCAGATCCGAAAGATTCAAGACAAAAGTTTAATATTGACATAACAATAATAATACTTCAAGCATACTAGAAAAGCAATCATGTCTTCTCAAAATAACATGGCCAAAGCGAGTTATCCCTACAAAATCTGGCTATGCTCCATCTTCACCACACAAAATATTTAAATCATGCACAACCCCGATGACAAGCCAAGCAATTGTTTCATACTTTTGATGTTCTCAAACTTTTTCAATATTCACGCAATACATGAGCGTGAGCCATGGACATAGCACTATAGGTGGAATAGAATGGTGGTTGTGGAGAAGACAGACTCACATCAACTAGGCGTATCAACGGGCTATGGAGATGCCCATCAATAGATATCAATGTGAGTGAGTAGGGATTGCCATGCAACGGATGCACTAGCGCTATAAGTGTAAGAAATCTCAACAAAAGAACTAAGTGGGTGTGCATCCAACTTGCTTGCTCACGAAGACCTAGGGCATTTTGAGGAAGCCCATCATTGGAACATACAAGCCAAGTTATCTAATGTAAAATTCCCACTAGTATATGAAAGTGACAACATAGGAGACTCTCTATCAGAAAGATCATGATGCTACTTTGAAGCACAAGTGTGGTAAAAGGATAGTAACATTGCCCCTTCTCTCTTTTTCTCTCTTTTTTCTTTTTTTGGGCCTTCTCCCTTTTAATGGCCTTTTCTTTTCTCTTTATTTTTTTATTTTTCGTCCGGAGTCTCATCCCGACTTGTGGGGGAATCATAGTCTCCATCATCCTTTCCTCACATGGGACAATGCTCTAATAATGATGATCATCACACTTTTATTTACTTACAACTCGATACTTAGAACAAAATATGACTCTATGTGAATGCCTTCGGCGGTGTACCGGGATGTGAAATGACTCATGAGTGACATGTATGAAAAAATTATGAATGGTGGCTTTGCCACAAATATGATGTCAACTACATGATCATGCAAAGCAAAATGACAATGATGAAGCATGTCATAGCAAACGGAACGGTGGTAAGTTGCATGGCAATATATATCGGAATGGCTATGTAAATGCCATAATAGGTAGGTATGGTGGCTGTTTTGAGGAAGATATATGGTGGTTTTATGGTACCGACGAAATTTGCGCGGTACTAGAGAGGCTAGCAATGGTGGAAGGGTGAGAGTGCGTATAATCCATGGACTCAACATTAGTCATAAAGAACTCACATACTTATTGCAATCTATTAGTTATAGAAACAAAGTACTATGTGCATGCTCCTAGGGGATAGATTGGTAGGAAAATACCATCGCTCGTCCCCGACCGCCACTCATAAGGAAGACAATCAATAAATAAATCATGCTCCGACTTCATCACATAACGGTTCACCATACGTGCATGCTACGGGAATCACAAACTTTAGAACAAGTATTTATCAAATTCACAACTACTCAACTATCATGACTCTAATATCACCATCTTCATATCTCAAAACAATCATCAAGTATCAAACTTCTCATAATATTCAATGCACTTTTTATGATAGTTTTTATTATACCCATCTTGGATGACTATTATATTAAGACTAATTTTATAGCCAAAGCAAATTACCATGTTGTTCTAAAGGACTCTCAAAATTATATAAGTGAAGCATGAGAGATCAATGATTTCTATAAAATAAAACCACCACCGTGCTCTTAAAGATATAAGTGAAGCACTAGAGCAAAATTATCTATCTCAAAAGATATAAGTGAAGCACATAGAGTATTCTAATAAATTCCGATTCATGTGTGTCTCTCCAAAACATGTGTACAGCAAGTATTATTGTGGTAAACTAAAAATTAAAGACTCAAATCATACAAGACGCTCCAAGCAAAACACATATCATGTGGTGAATAAAAATATAGCATCAAGTAAAGTTACCGATGGACGAAGACGAAAGAGGGGATGCCTTCTGGGGCATCCCCAAGATTAGGCTTTTGGTTGTCCTTGAATTTTACCTTGGGGTGCCTTGGGCATCCCCAATATTAGGCTCTTGCCACTCCTTATTTCAAAATCCATCAAATCTTTACCCAAAACTTGAAAACTTCACAACACAAAACTCAACATAAAATCTCATGAGCTCCGTTAGTATAAGATAACAAACCACCACTTCAAGGTACTGTAATGAACTCATTATTTATTTATTTATTTATATTGGTGTTAAACCTACTGTATTCCAACTTCTCTATGATTCATACCCCCCGATACTAGCCATAGATTCATAAAAATAAGCAAACAACACACGAAAAACAGAATCTGTCAAAAACAGAACAGGCTGTAGTAATATGTAGGTTTAGAATACTTATGTAACCCCAAAAATTCTGAAATAAATTGGTAGACGTGAGTAATTTGTCTACTAATCATCTTCAAAAATAATCAATCTAATCGCACTCTCCAGCAAAGAATGACAACAAATCTCGTGAGCGCTAAAGTTTCTGTTTTTTACAGCAAGATCACATAAACTTCCCCCAAGTCTTCCCAAAGGTTCTACTTGGCACAAACACTAATTAACAGCATAAAACCACATCTAAACAGAAGCTAGGTGAATTATTTATTACTAATAAGAACCAAAAATCAAGAAACAAAAATAAAATTGGGTTTCCTCCCAACAAGCGCTATCGTTTAACGCCCCTAGCTAGGCATAAAAACAAGAATAGATCTAGGTATTGTCATCTTTGGTATGTAATTCTTCAATAGAACACTTATAACCCTTAGGAGTTTCCTTCTTTTTATTAATGATCAAACTCCTAGGAAAGAAGTCAAGAAAATCATTTTTAGCAAAAGGTTCCTTAATGATAGTGAAAAAGTTGGGATGAACACTTATTGCTTTGAGGTCCGCATTTTCCTTACTAGAAGATTCACCCTTTTTATTTTTAGGCACATACATAAACTTGGAAACTCTAGTGGTAGGAGGATTTGGAGTATTTTTCAAGGAAGAAAAGACAGACCCTAAGTTGGTAATAATATCCTCAAGTTTATCAATCCTTGTGGAATCTTGATCTATCTTTTCGTTAACTATGGGTTCTTTTTCTTTAAAACTTTTCAAAGTAACTCCCACCTTAGATCCATATTGGGTAATCTGGTTGTGGATCTTTTTATCTAAATTCTCAATCAACTCTACAGTGGCAACTTTATTTTCAATAATTTCAAGCCTTTGCATCACATGTTCCAAAGTTAAAATAGTTCCATTAACCAAGAGAGGTGGTGGCCCAAACAAATCTATCATAGCATTATAAGAATCAAAAGTATGGCTACCCAAGAAATTCCCTTCGGTAATGGTATCAAGAATATATCTATTCCAACGGGTGATGCCTACATAAAAATTGCGAAGAAGAACGGAAGTGCACTGCTTCCTAGTGGATCTATTCTGAGCATTGCAAATTCTATACCAAGCATCTTTTAAATTTTCTCCCTCCCTTTGTTTAAAATTGAGAACTTCATGATCGGGAGTACTAATAATGATAGAAGGACTAGCCATGATAGCAAAAACCAATGACCCAACACACGAACACACAAGAGGCAAGCAAAAAGAGACAGGCGGAAAAGAGGCGGACTGAAAAGAAGGCGAATAAAACGGCAAGGGTGAAGTGGGGGAGAGGAAAACGAGAGGCAAATAGCAAATAATATAATGCGAGGGATAAGATTTTGTGATGGGTACTTGGTATATCTTGACTTGTGCGTAGATCAACCCGGCAACGGCGCCAGAAATGGCTTGTTGACGGGAGATCAAATCTTGACTTGACTCGATGCAACCTCCCCGGCAACGGCGCCAGAAATCCTTCTTGCTACCTCTTGAGCTTGCGTTTGTTTTCCCTTGAAGAGGAAAGCATGATGCAGCACAATAGCGTAAGTATTTCCCTTAGTTTTTTAGAACCAAGGTATCAATCAAGTAGGAGACTACACGCAAGTCCCTCGTACCTGCACAAACAAACAAGAACCTCGCAACCAACGTGATAAAGGGGTTGTCAATCCATTCACGGTCACTTACGAAAGTGAGATCTAATAAGGATAATAAGATAAATATTTTTGGTATTTTTGTTGTATAGATTGGAAAATAAAGATTGCAAAATAGAAATAGCAAGTTGATAGGAAAATAATATGATGGAAGATAGACCCGGGGGCCATAGGTTTCACTAGTGGCTTCTCTCATGATAGCAAATTCTACGGTGGGTGAACAAATTAATGTCGAGCAATTGATAGAAAAGTGCATAGTTATGAGAATATCTAGGCATGATCATGTATATAGGCATCACGTCCGCGACAAGTAGACCGAAATGATTCTGCATCTACTACTATTACTCCACACATCGACCGCTATCAGCATGCATCTAGAGTATTAAGTTCATAAGAACAGAGTAACGCATTAGGCAAGATGACATGATGTAGAGGGATAAACTCAAGCAATATGATATAAACCCCATCTTTTTATCCTCGATGGCAACAATACAATACGTGCCTTGCTGCCCCTGATGTCACTGGGAAAGGGCACCGCAAGATTGAACCCAAAGCTAAGCACTTCTCCCATTGCAAGAAAGATCAATCTAGTAGGCCAAACCAAACTAATAATTCAAAGAGACTTGCAAAGATATTTAGATCATGCATAAAATATTGGAACAATTGTATTGGTGCCCCTAGTTGGGTCACACTCGACTGATTTGCCCCTAGTTTTTCAATAATTGCGGTTTTGCCCAGCTCACTTCACTCGCCTTGTGTTTTTGCCCTTCCGGGGCGGTTCTGACCAATGAGCAGTCGCCACATGGCGAACCGTGATTAGTCGGAACCGTCCTGGAAGGGCAAAAACACAAGGCGAGTGAAGTGAGCTGGGCAAAACCGCAATTGTTGAAAAACTAGGGGCAAATCAGTCGAGTGTGACCCAACTAGGGGCACGAATGCAAAAATCCCTAAAATAGTTTAGAGAAGAATCAAATATTGTTCATATATAATCTTGATCATAAACCCACAATTCATCGGATCTCGACAAACACACCGCAAAAAGAATTACATCGAATAGATCTCCAAGAGAATCGAGGAGAACTTTGTATTGAGCTCCAAAGAGGGAGAAGAAGCCATCTAGCTAATAACTATGGACCCGAAGGTCTTTGGTAAACTACTCACACATCATCGGAGAGGCTATGGTGTTGATGTAGAAGCCCTCCGTGATTGATTCCCCCTTCGGCAGAGCGACGGAAAAGGCCCCAAGACGGGATCTCGCGGGTACATAAGGTTGCGGCGGTGGAAATAGGGTTTTGTGGTGCTCCTGAATGTTTTCAGGGTATATGGGTATATATAGGAGGAAGAAGTACATCGGTGGAGATGCGAGGGGCCCACGAGGGTGGGGGGCACGCCTACCCCCCCTAGGCGCGCCTCCCTGCCTCGTGGCCTCCTCGCTTCTTTCTTGACGTCCACTCCAAGTCTCCTGGATCATGTTTGTTCCAAAAATAACTCTCCCGAAGGTTTCATTCCGTTTTGATTCTGTTTGGTATTCCTTTTCCATGAAACACTGAAATGGGCAAAAAAACAGCAATTTGCACTCGGCCTTTGGTTAGTAGGTTAGTCCCAAAAATAATATAAAAAGGTATATTAAAGCCCATTAAACATCCAAAACAGAAAATATAATAGCATGGAACAATCAAAAATTATAGATACGTTGGAGACGTATCAACGTGTTAAAGGGGTTGTCAATCCCTTTCAGGTAGCGATGCCAGAAATTTGTAGTAGATTGAAATAATAGATCGCAATAAGTGCAGCAAAGTATTTTTGTATTTTTGGTTTAATAGATCTGAATAAAAATGCAAAGTAAAAGTAGATCGCAAGCAAATATATGAGAAAGAAGACCCGGGGGCCGTAGGTTTCTCTAGTGGCCTCTCTCGAGAAAGATAGCAAACGGTGGGTAAACAAATTACTGTTGGGCAATTGATAGAACCTCAAATAATTATAATGATATCCAGGCAATGATCATTACATAGGCATCACGTCCAAAATTAGTAGACCGACTCCTGCCTGCATCTACTACTATTACTCCACACATCGACCGCTATCCAGCATACATCTAGTGTATTAAGTTCATGGAAAAATGGAGTAAATGCAATAATAATGATGACATGATGTAGAAAAGATCCATTTATCTATTGCGTAGATATAGATCCCATCTTTTTATCCTTAGTAGCAACGATACATACGTGTCGGTTCCCTTTCTGTCACTGGGATCAAGCACCGTAAGATCGAACCCACTACCGACACCTCTTCCCATTGAAAGATAAAAAGATCAAGTTGGCCAAATAAAATCCAAATATCGGAGAAGAAATACGAGGCTATAAGAGATCATGCATATAAGAGATCAAAGAAACTCAAATAACTTTCATGGATATAAAAAGATATGACTGATCATAATCTCGAAGTTCATCAAATCCCAACAAACACACCACAAAAAGAGTTACATCATATGGATCTCCAAGAGACCATTGTATTGAGAATTCAGCAAGAGAGAGCAAGCCATCTAGCTACTAACTAAGGACCCGAAGGTCTACAAAGAACTACTCACGCATCATCGGAGAGGCACCAATGGAGGTGGTGAACCACATCCGAGATGGTGTCTAGATTGGATCTGGTGGTTATGGACTCTGTGGCAGCTGGATGAATATTTTTTCGACTCCCCTAGGGTTCTGGTATTTTGGGGTATTTATAGAGCAAAGAGGCGGTCTGGGGGCACCCGAGGTGGGCACAACCCACCAGGGCACGCCCTGGTGGGTTTTCCCCTCCTCGGGACTCCCCCAGGTGCAACCAGGGCCCAACATGTTCCTTCTGGTCCATACAAAATCTTCGTAAAGTTTCGTGGCATTTGGACTCCGTCTGATATTGATTTTCTGCGATGTAAAAACACGGAAAAACAGGAACTGGCACTTGGCTATGTCAATAGGTTAGTACCAAAAAATGATATAAAATGACTATAAAATGATTATAAAACATCCAAGATTGATAATATAACAGCATGGAACAATCAAAAATTATAGATACGTTGGAGACGTATCAGCATCCCTAAGCTTAACTCCTACTCGTCCTCGAGTAGGTAAGTGATAAAAACAGAATTTTTGATGTGGAATGTTGCCTATCATGTCATATCATATTATTTTCCTTATAGCATGGACAATTGGACTTTTAGTTGTTCAAAGCAATAGTCTAGCGTTGACATAATAATACTCAAGCGTATCAACAAGCAACCATGTCTTTCAAAATATCAATGCTAAAATAAGTTATCCCTAGCCCATTATGCTCAACCATTGACCCATTCATGAAACACACTCGAATATTAGCTACGCCCAATACTTAAGTACGATCATATTGCCTCCTAGTTGGTGCTTTTATAAGAGAAGATGGAGACTCAAAATAAAAATTGCATAAAATAAAAGAAAGGCCCTTCGCGAGGGAAGTAGGGATTTGTAGAGGTGCCAGAGCTCATAGCGAAAAGCTTAGAGATAAAAGCATTTTGAGAGGTGTATCCATCCCACCAACGAAAACGACTTAGAGTTCCCAATACTTTCCATGCATAGATATATCACAGGCGGTTCCCAAACAAAAAATATAGTTTATTCCTTTTTCCGCCATACTTTCACTTTCCACGGCTAACCGTATCCACGGGTGCCCTCCTGAAGAAAATATGCCCTAGAGGCAATAATAAAGTTATTATTTATTTCCTTATATCATGATAAATGTTTATTATTCATGCTAGAATTGTATTAACCGGAAACATAATACATGTGTGAATACATAGACAAACAAAGTGTCACTAGTATGCCTCTACTTGACTAGCTCGTTAATCAAAGATGGTTATGTTTCCTAACCATGAACAATGAGTTGTTATTTGATTAACGGGATCACATCATTAAGAGAATGATCTGATTGACATGACCCATTCCATTAGCTTAGCACCCGATCGTTTAGTATGTTGCTATTGCTTTCTTCATGACTTATACATGTTCCTATAACTATGAGATTATGCAACTCCCGTTTACTGGAGGAACACTTTGGGTACTACCAAACATCACAACGTAACTGGGTGATTATAAAGGAGTACTACAGGTGTCTCCAAAGGTACATGTTGGGTTGGCGTATTTCGAGATTAGGTTTTGTCACTCCGATTGTCGGAGAGGTATCTCTGGGCCCTCTCGGTAATGCACATCACTTAAAGCCTTGCAAGCATTGCAACTAAATGAGTTAGTTGCGGGATGATGTATTACAGAACGAGTAAAGAGACTTACCGGCAACGAGATTGAACTAGGTATTGGAATACCGACGATCGAATCTCGGGCAAGTAACATACCGATGACAAAGGGAACAACGTATGTTGTTATGCGATCTGACCGATAAAGATCTTCGTAGAATATGTAGGAGCCAATATGGGCATCCAGGTCCCGCTATTGGTTATTGACCGGAGACGTGTCTCGGTCATGTCTACATTGTTCTCGAACCCGTAGGGTCCGCACGCTTAAGGTTTCGATGACAGTTATATTATGAGTTTATGAGTTTTGATGTACTGAAGGAGTTCGGAGTCCTGGATGAGATCGGGGACATGACGAGGAGTCTCGAAATGGTCGAGACGTAAAGATCGATATATTGGACGACTATATTCGGACATCGGAAAGGTTCCGAGTGATTCGGGTATTTTTCGGAGTACCGGGTAGTTACGGGAGAAGCAATGGGCCTTGATGGGCTTTAGTGGGAAGAGGAGAAAGGGCCAAGGGGCTGCTGCGCCCCCCCCCTCCCCTCTAGTCCGAATTGGACTAGGGAAAAGGGGGCCGGCCACCTCTCCTTCTCCTCCACTTCCTTCTCCCTTCCTCCCCTCTTGGTGGACTCCTACTAGGACTTGGAGTCCTAGTAGGACTCCACATCCTGGCCGCACCTAGCCTTGGCCGGCCTCCTCCTCCTCCATCCTTTATATACTGAGGCAAGGGGCACCCCATGAACACAAGTTGATCCACGTGATCTATTCCTTAGCCGTGTGCGGCGCCCCCAGCCACCATAGTCCTCAATAATATTGTAGCGGTGCTTAGGCGAAGCCCTGCAGCAGTAGTACGTCAAGATCGTCACCACGCCGTCGTGCTGACGGAACTCTTCCCCGACACTTTGCTGGATCGGAGTCTGGGGATCGTCATCGAGCTGAACGTGTGCTAAAACTCGGAGGTGCCATAGTTTCGGTGCTTGATCGGTCGGGCCGTGAAGACGTACGACTACATCAACCAAACGCTTCCGTTGTCGATCTACTAGGTATGTAGATCGTACTCCCCCTCTCGTTGCTATGCATCACCATGATCTTGCGTGTGCGTAGGAAATTTTTTGAAATTACTACATAACCCAAAAGTGGCATCCGAGCCAGGTTTTATATGTTGATGTTATATGCACGAGTAGAACACAAATGAGTTGTGGGCGATATAAGTCATACTGCTTACCAGCATGTCATACTTTGGTTCGGCGGTATTGTTGGATGAAGCGGCCCGGACCGACATTACGCGTACGCTTACGCGAGACCGGTTCTCCCGACGTGGTTTGCACAAAGGTGGCTAGCGGGTGACAGTTTCTCCAACTTTAGTTGAACCGAGTGTGGCTACGCCCGGTCCTTGCGAAGGTTAAAACAGCACCAACTTGACAAACTATCGTTGTGGTTTTGATGCGTAGGTAAGATTGGTTCTTGCTTAAGCCCGTAGCAGCCACGTAAAACTTGCAACAACAAAGTAGAGGACGTCTAACTTGTTTTTGTAGGGCATGTTGTGATGTGATATGGTCAAGACATGATGCTAAATTTTATTGTATGAG
The DNA here is from genome assembly GCF_056163025.1 of Triticum urartu. Lineage (NCBI taxonomy): Eukaryota > Viridiplantae > Streptophyta > Magnoliopsida > Poales > Poaceae > Triticum > Triticum urartu. The sequence continues at coordinate 273,221,984 of NC_141873.1, read as the reverse complement.
ATGATCATGTTTTGTAACCGAGTTATCGGCAACTGGCAGGAGCCATATGGTTGTCGCTTTATTGTATGCAATGCAATCGCGCTGTAATGCTTTACTTTATCACTAAGCGGTAGCGATAGTCGTGGAAGCATAATATTGGCGAGACGACAACGATGCTACGATGGAGATCAAGGTGTCGCGCCGGTGACGATGGTGATCACGACGGTGCTTCGAAGATGGAGATCACAAGCACAAGATGATGATGGCCATATCATATCACTTATATTGATTGCATGTGATGTTTATCTTTTGTGCATCTTATCTTGCTTTGATTGACGGTAGCAATATAAGATGATCTCTCACTAATTATCAAGAAGTGTTCTCCCTGAGTATGCACCGTTGCGAAAGTTCTTCGTGCTGAGACACCACGTGATGATCGGGTGTGATAGGTTCTACGTTCAAATACAACGGGTGCAAAACAGTTGCACATGCGGAATACTCAGGTTATACTTGACGAGCCAAGCATATACAGATATGGCCTCGGAACACGGAGACCGAAAGGTCGAGCATGAATCATATAGTAGATATGATCAACATAGTGATGTTCACCAATGATACTACTCCATCTCACGTGATGATCGGACATGGTTTAGTTGATTTGGATCACGTGATCACTTAGAGGATTAGAGGGATGTCTATCTAAGTGGGAGTTCTTAAGTAATATGATTAAATTGAACTTAAATTTATCATGAACTTAGTCCTGGTAGTATTTTGCAAATTATGTTGTAGATCAATAGCTCGCGTTGTTGCTTCCCTGTGTTTATTTTGATATGTTCCTAGAGAAAATTGTGTTGAAAGATGTTAGTAGCAATGATGCAGATTGGACCCGTAATCTGAGGTTTATCCTCATTGCTGCACAGAAGAATTATGTCCTTGATGCACTGCTAGGTGACAGACCTATTGCAGGAGCAGATGCAGACGTTATGAACGTTTGGCTAGCTCAATATGATGACTACTTGATAGTTTAGTGCACCATGCTTAATGGCTTAGAATCGGGACTTCAAAGACGTTTTGAACGTCATGGAGCATATGAGATGTTCCAGGAGTTGAAGTTAATATTTCAAGCAAATACCCGAGTTAAGAGATATGAATTCTCCAACAAGTTCTATAGCTAAAAGATGGAGGAGAATCGCTCAACTAGTGAGCATGTGCTCAGATTGTCTGAGTACTACAATCGCTTGAATCAAGTGGGAGTTAATCTTCCAGATAAGATAGTGATTGACAGAATTCTCTAGTCACCATCACCAAGTTAATAGAACTTCGTGATGAACTATGATATGCAAGGGATAACGGAAACGATTCCCAAGCTCTTCGTAATGCGGAAATTGACGAAAGTAGAAATCGAGAATAACATCAAGTGTTGATGGTAGACAAGACCACTAGTTTCAAGAAAAGGGCAGAGGGAAGAAAGGGAACTTCAAGAAGAACGGCAAGCAAGTTGCTGCTCAAGTGAAGAAGCCCAAGTCTGGTCCTAAGCCTGAGACTAAGTGTTTCTACTGCAAAGGGACTGGTCACTGGAAGCGGAACTACCCCAAGTGATTGGCAGATAAGAAGGATGGCAAAGTGAACATAAGTATATTTGATATACATGTTATTGATGTGTACTTTACTAGTGTTTATAGCAACCCCTCAGTATTTGATACTAGTTCAGTTGCTAAGATTAGTAACTCGAAATGGGAGTTGCAGAATAAACCGAGACTAGTTAAGGGTGAAGTGACGATGTGTGTTGGAAGTAGTTCCAAGATTGATATGATCATCATCGCACTTTCGGGATTAGTGTTGAACCTGAATAAGTGTTATTTGGTGTTTGCGTTAAGCATGAATATGATTTGATCATGTTTATTGTAATACGGTTATTCATTTAAGTAAGAGAATAAATTGTTGTTCTGTTTACATGAATAAAACCTTATATGGTTACACACCCAATGAAAATAGTTCGTTGGATCTCGATCGTAGTGATACACATAATCATAATATTGAAACCAAAAGATGCGAAGTTAATAATGATAGTGCAACTTATTTGTAGCACTGCCGTTTAGGTCATATTGGTGTAAAGCGCATGAAGAAACTCCATGCTGATGGGATTTTGGAATCACTTGATTATGAATCACTTGATGCTTGCGAACCATGCCTCATGGGCGAGATGACTAAGACTCCGTTCTCCGGAGCGAGCAACTGACTTATTGGAAATAATACATACTGATGTATGCGGTCCGATGAGTGTTAAGGCTCACGGCAAGTATCGTTATTTTCTGAACTTCACAGATGATTTGAGCAGATATGGGTATATCTACTTGATGAAACATAAGTCTGAAACATTTGAAAAGTTCAAAGAATTTCAGAGTAAAGTGGAAAATCATCGTGACAAGAAAATAAAGTTTCTACGATCTGATCGTGAAGACAAATATTTGAGTTACGAGTTTGGTCTTCAATTAAAACAATGTGGAATAGTTTCACAAACTCATGCCACATGGAACACCACAGCATAATGGTGTGTCCGAACGTCATAACCGTACTTTATTGGATATAGTGCAATCTATGATGTCTCTTACCGTTCTACCACTATCGTTTTGGGGTTATGCATTAGAGACAGCTGCATTCACGTTAAATAGGGCACCATCTAAATCCGTTGAGACGACACCGTATGAACTATGGTTTGGCAAGAAACCTAAGCTGTCGTTTCTTAAAGTTTGGGACTGCGATGCTTATGTGAAAAAGTTTCAACATGATAAGCTCGAACCCAAATCGGAGAAGTAAATCTTCATAGGATATCCAAAAGAAAGTATTGGATACACCTTCTATCACAGATCCGAAGGCAAGACTTTTGTTGCTAAATTCGGAAACTTACCAGAGAAGGAGTTTCTCTCGAAAGAAGTGAGTGGGAGGAAAGTAGAAAACTTGATAAGGTAATTGTACCTTCCCCCTTATTGGAAAGTAGTTCATCACAAAAATCTGTTCTTGTGACTACTACACCAATTAGTGAGGAAGCTAATGATGATGATCATGTAACTTCAGATCAAGTTACTACCGAATCTCGTAGGTAAACCAGAGTGAGATCCGCACCAGAGTGGTACAGTAATCCTGTTATGGAAGTCATGTTACTAGACCATGACGAACTTGCGAACTATGAGGAAGCGATGATGAGCCCAGATTCCGCGAAATGGTTTGAGGCCATGAAATCTGAGATATGATCCATGTATGAGAACAAAGTATGGACTTTGGTTGACTTGCCCGATGATCGGCAAGCCATAGAAAATAAATGGATCTTCAAGAGGAAGACGGACGCTGATAGTAGTGTTACTATCTACAAAGCTAGGATTGTCGCAAAAGGTTTTCGACAAGTTCAAGGTGTTGACTACGATGAGATTTTCTCACTCGTATCTATGCTTAAGTCTGCCCGAATCATGTTAGCAATTGCCGCATTTTATGAAATCTGGCAAATGGATAAACAAAACTGCATTCCTTAATGGATTTGCTAAAGAAGAGTTGTATACGATGCAACTAGAAGGTTTTGTTGATCCTAAAGGTGTTAACTAAATATGCAAGCTCCAGCGATCCATCTATGGACTGGTGCAAGAATCTCAGAGTTGGAATATATGCTTTGATAAGTTGATCAAAGCATATAGTTTTATACAGACTTGCGGTGAAGCCTGTATTTACAAGAAAGTGAGTGGGAGCACTACAGCATTTCTGATAAGTATATGTGAATGACATATTGTTGATCGGAAATAATGTAGAATTATTCTGTAAAGCATAAAAGGAGTGTTTGAAAGGAGTTTTTCAAAGAAAGACTTCGGTAAAGCTGCTTACATATTGAGCTTCAAGATCTATAGAGATAGATAAGGACACTTGATAAGTTTTTTCAATGAGTACATACCTTGACAAGATTTTGAAGTAGTTCAAAATGGAGCAGTCAAAGAAAGAGTTCTTGCCTATATTACAAGGTGTGAAGTTGAGTAAGACTCAAAGCCCGACCACGGTAGAAGATAGAAAGAGAATGAAAGTCATTCCCTATGCCTTGGCCATAGGTTCTATAAAGTATGTCATGCTGTGTACCAGATCTATTGTATACCCTACACTGTGTTAAGCAAGGGAGTACAATAGTGATCTAAGAGTAGATCACTGGACAGCGGTCAAAATTATCCTTAGTGGAATAAGGAAATATTTCTCAATTATGGAGGTGACAAAAAGGTTCGTCGTAAAAAGTTACGTCGATGCAAGTTTTGACACAGATCTGGATGACTCTAAGTCTCGATCTAGATACATATTGAAAGTGGGAGCAATAAGCTAGAGTAGCTCCGTGCAAAGCATTGTTGACATAGAAATTCGCAAAATACTTACGGATCTGAATGTGGCAGACCCGTTGACTAAAATTATCTCACAAACAAAACATGATCACACCTTAGTACTCTTTGGGTGTTAATCACATAGCGATGTGAACTAGATTACTGACTCTAGTAACCCCTTTTGGGTGATTGATCACATATCGATGTGAACTATGGGTGTTAATCACATGGTGACGTGAACTATTGCTGTTAAATCACATGGCGATGTCAACTAGATTATTGACTCTAGTGCAAGTGGGAGACTGAAGGAAATATGCCCTAGAGGCAATAATAAAGTTATTATTTATTTCCTTATATCATGATAAATGTTTATTATTCATGCTAGAATTGTATTAACCGGAAACATAATACATGTGTGAATACATAGACAAACAAAGTGTCACTAGTATGCCTCTACTTGACTAGCTCGTTAATCAAAGATGGTTATGTTTCCTAACCATGAACAATTAGTTGTTATTTGATTAACGGGATCACATCATTAAGAGAATGATCTGATTGACATGACCCATTCCATTAGCTTAGCACCCGATCGTTTAGTATGTTGCTATTGCTTTCTTCATGACTTATACATGTTCCTATAACTATGAGATTATGCAACTCCCGTTTACCGGAGGAACACTTTGGGTACTACCAAACGTCACAACGTAACTGGGTGATTATAAAGGAGTACTACAGGTGTCTCCAAAGGTACATGTTGGGTTGGCGTATTTCGAGATTAGGTTTTGTCACTCCGATTGTCGGAGAGGTATCTCTGGGCCCTCTCGGTAATGCACATCACTTAAAGCCTTGCAAGCATTGCAACTAAATGAGTTAGTTGCGGGATGATGTATTACAGAACGAGTAAAGAGACTTACCGGCAACGAGATTGAACTAGGTATTGGAATACCGACGATCGAATCTCGGGCAAGTAACATACCGATGACAAAGGGAACAACGTATGTTGTTATGCGGTCTGACCGATAAAGATCTTCGTAGAATATGTAGGAGCCAATATGGGCATCCAGGTCCCTCTATTGGTTATTGACCGGAGACGTGTCTCGGTCATGTCTACATTGTTCTCGAACCCGTAGGGTCCGCACGCTTAAGGTTTCGATGACAGTTATATTATGAGTTTATGAGTTTTGATGTACCGAAGGAGTTCGGAGTCCCGGATGAGATCGGGGACATGACGAGGAGTCTCGAAATGGTCGAGACGTAAAGATCGATATATTGGACGACTATATTCGGACATCGGAAAGGTTCCAAGTGATTCGGGTATTTCGGAGTACCGGGTAGTTACGGGAGAAGCAATGGGCCTTGATGGGCTTTAGTGGGAAGAGGAGAAAGGGCCAAGGGGATGCTGCGCCCCCCCCTCCCCTCTAGTCCGAATTGGACTAGGGAAAAGGGGGCCGGCCACCTCTCCTTCTCCTCCACTTCCTTCTCCCTTCCTCCCCTCTTGGTGGACTCCTACTAGGACTTGGAGTCCTAGTAGGACTCCACATCCTGGCCGCACCTAGCCTTGGCCGGCCTCCTCCTCCTCCATCCTTTATATACTGAGGCAAGGGGCACCCCATGAACACAAGTTGATCCACGTGATCTATTCCTTAGCCGTGTGCGGCGCCCCCAGCCACCATAGTCCTCAATAATATTGTAGCGGTGCTTAGGCGAAGCCCTGCAGCAGTAGTACGTCAAGATCGTCACCACGCCGTCGTGCTGACGGAACTCTTCCCCGACACTTTGCTGGATCGGAGTCTGGGGATCATCATCGAGCTGAACGTGTGCTAAAACTCGGAGGTGCCATAGTTTCGGTGCTTGATCGGTCGGGCCGTGAAGACGTACGACTACATCAACCAAACGCTTCCGTTGTCGATCTACTAGGTATGTAGATCGTACTCCCCCTCTCGTTGCTATGCATCACCATGATCTTGCGTGTGCGTAGGAAATTTTTTGAAATTACTACATAACCCAACACCTCCATACCAACACTTTCCAAGGAATTTATTATTTGACAACATAAAGTAAATTCATTTTTTTGCATTTCGGGACTGGGCTTCCCTAATACCTTTGCCTTACTCTCGTGCAATGACAAGTGAATAAACACTCATCTTGAGAATAACATATCTAGCACGGAAAATATTAGCCACCCCTCACTGCTCCGCGAGCGAAACAAACACACAAAAGAGAAGTTTATTTTGAAAATTAGAGAAGGGACATGCAAATTTGCTTAGAACGGCAAAAGAGTACCACATATAGGTAGATATAGTGGACTCATGTGGCAAAACTGGGTTAAAGGTTTTTGGATGCACAAGTAGTTATCATACTTAGTGCAAAATGAAGGCTAGCAAAAGATTGGGAAGCGACCAACTAAGAAACATATAATCTCATAAGCAAGCATTAAGCATAAATAACACCGAATAATGCACCATAAATCGGATATAATTTCATTGCATGACTATTGACTTTTGTACTTGCATAGGGAATCACAAACCTTAACACCAATATTCTTACTAAAGCATAATTACTCATCAAGATGACTCACATATCACATCATCATATCTCAAAACTATTACTAAGAATCAAGTTTGTTTTGTCCAATGATCTTCATGAAAGTTTTTATTATATCCTTCTTGGATATCTATCACTTTGGGACTACTTTTCACATGTTGCTTTTCATAAGCTCAAACAAATATAAGTGAAGATCATGAGCATAATAAATTTTTCTTTCTCTCAAATAAATTTTAGTGAAGCAAGAGAGAATTTCTTAAAAAATTTAATAACTCTAAAATAAATCTAAGTGAATCAAGAGAGCATTTCTTCAAAAATACTAAGCACACCGTGCTCAAAAAGATATAAGTGAAGCACTAGAGCAAGTCCTAACTCATAAAAGATTTAAGTGAAGCACATAGAGCAATTCTAAAAAGTCTTGACATAATTTTGGCTCTCTCAAATAGTTGTGTCCAGCAAGGATTGATGACTTAAAACACAAAATAAAACATGCAAAGACTCATATCATACAAGACGTTCCAAGCAAAACACATATCATGTGACGAATAAAAATATAGTCTCGAGTAAAATACCGATAGTTGTCGGAAGAAAGCCGGGATGCCACTCGGGGCATCCCCAAGCTTAGTTGGTTGATCATTTTTGGATGATAGCTTGGGATGTCGGGGCATCCCCAAGCTTAGGCTCTTCCATCCTTCCTTCATCCATCGTAAGATAACCCAAAATTTGAAAACTTCAATCACACAAAACTCAACAAAACCTTCGTGGGATCCGTTAGTATAAGAATAATAAATCACTACTATAAGTGTTGTATCAAACCAATTCATATTTTGTTTTTTGTATTATATCTACTGTATTCCAACTTTTCTATGGCAAAAACTAATCAAAGAAAACCATAGAGCCATCAAAATAAGCACACAACACAAAGAAAACAGAATCTGTCAAAACAGAACAGTTTGTAGCAATCTGACTATTTCGAATACTTCTGTAACTCCATAAATTGTGAAAAAATAGGACGACCTGAGAAATATGTATATTGATCTACTGCAAGTGGAATGGGTATTTTATCACTCTATGGTAAAAAAATGAAAATTGATTTAGCGTGCGCAAAAGTTTTTGTTTTTTCAGCAAGATCAAACAACTATCACCCAAGAAGATCCTAAAGGCTTTACTTGGCACCAACACTAATTAAAACATAAAAAACACAATCATAACAGTAGAATAATTGTTATAACACGCAAAAACAGAAAGCAAAAAGCAAAAATAAATTTTATTCATTGGGTTGCCTCCCAACAAGCTCTATAGTTTTACGCCCTTAGCTAGGCATAAAGCAAGGATCTAAGTTTTTTCATCTTTGGTTCGAGATCCATAAGATGCCCTCATAATTGATTCATAAGGTGGCTTAATTCTAGTTCTAGGAAAGTGTTCATACCCTTCCTCAAAGAAAATTGGAACTTAATATTGCCTTCTTTCATATCAATCACTGCACCGATAGTGCGTAAAAACGGTCTACCAAGAATAATTGGACAAGACGGATTGCAATCAATATCAAGAACAATCTATGGGCACATAATTCCTATTTGCAAGAATAAGAACATCATTAATTCTTCCCATAGGCTTTTTAATAGTAGAATCCGCCAAGTGCAAATTCAAAGAACACGATTCAAGATTGGTAAGACCAAGCACGTCACATAAAGATTTCGAAATTGTAGAAACACTAGCATTGTAGAAACACTAGCTCCCAAGTCACACAAAGCAAAACACTCATAATTTTTAATCTTGAATTTGTAGTAGGTTCCCATTCATCATGCAATTTTCTAGGAATTGAAACTTCCAATTCCAATTTTTCTTCAAGAGCTTTCATCATAGCATCAACAATATGTTTAGTAAAAGCTTTATTTTGTTCATAGGCATGGGGTGAATTTATCATGGTCTTATGGATTGCAACAAAGAAATACAATCAATCAAAGAGCAACTATCATAATTAAAGTCTTTTTAATCCAAAAGAGTGGGCACATCACTAGCTAAAGTTTTGACCTCTCCAAACCCATTTTTATCATTTTTCTCAACAAGATTTTCACCCTCTGAAATATTGGGACGCCTTCTACCTAAAGTTGACTCATCTCCAGTCCCTTTTTCATCAATATTAACTTCAGTGAAGAAGGAATAAATAGAAGAAACACCAACCATTTTAAGATCTTCATCACTTTTACGAAAGAAATCACTAGAAAATGCCTTTTCCAAAAATTCTCTTTTAGCTCTAAGCATAGCGGTTCTTTTCTTACTTTCATCCATAGAAACATAAAGAGCCTTAATTGATTCATCTACTTTAGGCACAAAAAATTCCATCTTGAGATTTTCAACATCATGAGCAATTCTATCAACACTTCTAGACAAATCATCAATCTTATTCAACTTTTCTTCTATGGAAGTGTTGAAATTTTTTGCGTGTTGATAAATTCTTTAATATTATTCTCAAGATCAAAGGTATTCCCATTATTATCGTAAGATTGATTTCCATATGAATTACCATAATTATTAGAGGAATTACTAGGAAAAGGCCTAGGATTAAAATTACCTCTATAAGCATTGTTGTTGAAATTATTTCTAGAAATGAAATTCACATCAATGGCATCACTATTTTGCTCAATCAAAGTAGACAAAGGCATATCATTAAGATCAATAGGAGCACTTCTACTAGCAACCAATTTCACAAGAGCATGAACTTTTCACTAAAAGAAGAAATTTCTTCCACCGAATTAACTTTTTTACTAGTATGAGCTCTTTCGGTATGCCATTGCGAATAATTTTCCATGATATTATCAAGCAATTTGGTGGCTTCACCAAAGAAATTTCCATAAAAGTACCACCCGCAGCGGAATCTAAAAGATTACGAGAAACAAAATTCAATCCCGCATAAAAAATTGTATGATCATCCAAAGATTTAACCCATGAGTTGGGCAATTCCTTAGCATCATTTTCATCCTTTCCCAAGATTGTGCAACATGCTCATGTTCAAGTTGCTTGAAATTCATGATCTGGGTTCTAAGGGAAATAATTTTTGCGGGAGGAAAATACTTTGTGATAAAAGCATCTTTGCACTTATTCCAAGAATCGATACTATTGCGAGGCAAAGAAGAGAGCCAATTTTTTGCAGAATCACGCAAAGAAAACGAAAATAATTTCATCTTGACCACATCATTTTCCACATCTTTTTTTCTTTTGCATATCGCATAATTCAACGAAGGTATTAAGATGGGATGCGGCATCCTCGTTAGGAGTACCGGAAAATTGGTCTTTCATAACAAGATTCAGCAAAGCAGTATTAATATCACAAGTCTCCGCACTAGCGGCGGGAGGGGCAAGCGGAGTGCCAATAAAATCATTGTTGTTGGTGTTTGAGAAATCACATAACTTGGTGTTCTCTTCAGTCATGATGACCACACAACAAGATTGCACTCAAAAACAGACCCGGCAAGAAAACGACGAATTTTCGTGAAGTGGGGAGAGGAAAATGAGAGGTAAATGGAAAATAATGTAAATTGCAAGGAGATGAGATTTGTGATTAGGAACCTGGTTATGTTGAAGATCCTCCCCGGCAACGACACCAGAAATTCCTTTTGTTTGCTCTCTGACTATAAAGCCAGAAAACCTCCTGTCTGCTAGGACTATGTCGGTATTTCCCCGAAGAGGAAGGGATGCTGCAGCACAGCGACGATAGGTATTTCCCTCAGTGAAGAAACCAAGGTTATCGAACCAGTAGGAGAACCAAGCAACACAACGTAAACAACACCTGCCCATAGATAACAACACCTGCAACCCGACGTGTTAAAGGGGTTGTCAATCCCTTTCGGGTAACGATGCCAAAAATTTGTAGTAGATTGAAATAATAGATTGCAAATAAAATAAAGTGCAACAAAATATTTTCTATTTTTGATTTAATAGATCTGAATAAAAATGCAAAGGAAAAGTAGATCACAAGCAAATATATGAGAAAGAAGACCCGGGGCCCGTAGGTTTCACTAGTGGCTTCTCTCGAGAAAGATAGCAAACGGTGGGTAAACAAATTACTGTTGGGAAATTGATAGAACCTCAAATAATTATGACGATATCCAGGCAATGATCATTACATAGGCATCATGTCCAAGATTAGTAGACCGGCTCCTGCCTGCATCTACTAATATTACTCCACACATCGACCACTATCCAGCATGCATCTAGTGTATTAAGTTCATGGAAAACGGAGTAATGCGATAAGAACGATGACATGATGTAGACAAGATCCGTTTATCTATTGCGTAGATATAGATCCCATCTTTTTATCCTTAGTAGCAACGATACATATGTGTCGGTTCCCTTTCAGTCACTGGGGTGAAGCACCGTAAGATCGAACCCACTACCGGGCACCTCTTCCCATTACAAGATAAATAGATCAAGTTGGCCAAACAAAACCCAAATATTAGAGAAAAAATACGAGGCTATAAGAGATCATGCATATAAGAGATCAAAGAAACTCAAATAACTTTCATGGATATAAAAAGATATGATTGATCGTAAACTCAAAGTTCATCAGATCCCAACAAACACACCGCAAAAAGAGTTACATCATATGGATCTCCAAGAGACCATTGTATTGAGAATTCAGCGAGAGAGAGAGAAAGCCATCTAGCTACTAACTACGGACCTGAAGGTCTACAAAGAACTACTCACGCATCATCGGAGAGGCACCAATGGAGGTGGTGAACCCCATCTGAGATGGTGTCTAGATTGGATCTGGTGGTTCTGGACTCTGCGGCGGATGGATGAATGTTTCGTCGACTCCCCTAGGGTTCTGGTATTTTTGGGGTATTTATAGAGCAAAGAGGCGGTCCGAGGGCACCCGAGGTGGGCACAACCCACCAGGGCGCGCCTGGGCCTCCTGGCGTGCCTTGGTGGGTTGTCCCCTCCTCGGGACTCCCCCAGGTGCAACCAGGGCCCAACATGTTCCTTCTGGTCCATAAAAAATCTTCATAAAGTTTCATGGCATTTGGACTCCGTCTGATATTGATTTTCTGCTATGTAAAAAACACGGAAAAAACAGGAACTCGCACTTGGCACTATGTCAATAGGTTAGTACCAAAAAATGATATAAAATGACTATAAAATGATTATAAAACATCCAAGATTGATAATATAACAGCATAGAACAATCAAAAATTATAGATACGTTGGAGACGTATCAGTGTTCTTGAGCTAAACGAGCTGGTGGTTGAGGGGGTGATCTCAATGATCCGTCCCTTTCTATGGTGGTGGCTAGGTCCTATTTATAGTGGCCTTGGTCCTCTTCCCAAGTATTTAGGCAGGAAGGGATCCCACAACGACCAAGTTTGAAGGGGGACAACTAGTATAAGCTATCCTGACAAAAGTAGTCTTCACCTGCCAAAGGCTCTGGTGGTGACGCTGCGGTGGGGTCTTGGTCTTGTTGCACAGATATGGAAACCTTTGCCTGATTCCTCGGGACCCCGCGCCTGCACTTGTCTCCTTAGCACCAAAGAAAAACTGGTACACTACGCACGCTAGTGCCCTCCTGGCTTCGGTCGTCATGGCTCACGTCACGCGAACCTCGCGAGGTGCCCCTTGCATAGATATCTCCGGTCCTCGGGAGCCAACCTAGCGAGGCTGCCCCCACGGAGGTCTTGGTGTCGTCCGCCTCACGAGTTCAGCCCCTCGCGAGGGTCTTGAGTTGTTGCTGCTGAAGATGGGTCGTACTGGGCCGTTGATGGAGCCACGCCATGGGCCGCAGGCAGGCAAGTCTAGGTACCCCCGTTCCCAGGACGCCGACACACGTCACTGTTGCGTCACCCCTTCGGGTCATAGCGTCGCGGCACGTGGTCCCCGCCGCCATCCTGAGGCCGTTCTTGCGGTTGCACCAACTCGCGCGCTGCTGCTGCGTCGCCACTTCAGGTCGTAGTGCCACGGCCCGCAGTCAACTGCCGCACCAAGGCCGTTCGCTCCAGGCCGTCCCTGAGGCTGCACCGACCCTCGTGCTACCACTGCGTCGCCCCGTCGGGCCGTAGCGAGTGTGGCACGCGATCCCTGCAACCGCCATGAGGTCTTCCCCACCGTCGCCCCGACCTGCCTGCCGCCGCTGCGTCGTCCCTTCGGGCCGTAGCGTTGCGGCCCGCGGTCCACCGCCGTTCACGCGCGTCAACTTCCATGCGATATGCGTCGCGCCGCCTCCCTTAGCGCGGGAACATCACTCTCCGCGTCGGTCTTCGTCACGCTGTCGGGTTCATTATCGCCTACATTGAGCATCGCCGCCGCGCTCCTTCTCTAGCCGCCGCCACCTCCTAAGGCTGCCGCTGCTCTTCTTTCGCGGCAACACGGCGACTACCTCGACACCGGCGACCCCCGACTCGACATCAGCCACGGCGTCTCTCGCACGGCTACCTCAACCACGGCTACACCACCCTACGCTCTCGGCATCGACAAACGGCACAAAGGGATACCGCCTTGCTTGAGCAACCTCGTCGGTTTCCACTCCAGCCACGACTTCCATCATGCGTCGACCGTTACGACTATTGGGGGGTGTCCGTTGGCTTGCCTTCAGATTCTTCTCCAGTCTCACCGTCTACGTCGCTACCGTTGTGACTGTGGGGGGATGTTGAGTATCATTGTTAGATTGGAAACATAATGATAGACTAGGAAATATTCTGGCTTGCCTTGTACTCCAAGATGACCATGTACTCCTATATATATACCCACGAGGCTCAAGCAATAAACGAATGATTCCACCAATCCTCTCTCTCTCTCCCTTCTAACTCCCGTCGTTGACCAACAGCATCCCCCCGCCTTCCCCTTGTGCCGCAGACCCACCCCTACTACTTTTATTGGGCTCTTCACATGCTCCATGTAGAGGACGCCATGGCCGTGCGCGACGAGGAGCGAGAACCGACCAGCAAGCCAGGCGGTGTACCTAGCGATGCCGGAGATGCGACCTGGCAGCCCGAGGTTGGAGACGCGGTCACCACATGCTAGAACTAACTGACGTTGAGCTACAACCATAGTGGAAATTTCCTGGAACCGGCTGATGTCGGAGTTACAACCATGTTGGAAATTTGCTACAACCACAGCAAACATTGTTTTGCTGGAAACTACAGCGAGGGTTGCAACCGGCGCAGTTAGGAGCTACAACCCTTTTGACAGATGTTACAATAATGGCCAATTGTCGGCGGGCGACAAATGCTACAACCATGGAACTACGAAGGATGCAACCGGCAACAACAGATGCTACAACCCTTTGACAAGATGTTACAACCATGGATGACAAATGCTACAACCATGAACGACCCCGGCGACGGCGAATGCTACAACTATGGACAACAAAGGCTGCAACTGGCAACATCAGATGCTACAATCGTTTTGTCAAGAAGCTGCAACCCACAACACCCAGAGACGATGATGCTACGCCTTGCACGGATAGTTACAACCAGCAACGGCAGAAGTTTTTGCTGCAACCATATCAATTTTTTGCTACTATCGGTGCTTTTTTCTACATCCATTCATGAACTCCCACCGTGCTTCACGGGAGGCGAGATGTCGGTGGTGGGTTGCTGCGAACCACGACGGCGGTGACGAGCGCGACGACAAGTAGGATAACTATCTAACTTGGAGCGACGGGCGGCGCGGTACTGCGACCGGAGGCAACAGATCGCGACGCCGCACATCCGAGGAGCCGCGCGACATGCGGGACCAATGCGAGGAAGAAGCTCGGGGAGAACAGTTTTTTGCCTGATCCAATGGCCCACGCGCGACCGGTCGAAACTTTGGGCCGACGCCTAGTACCACCCATCGCCTTATGCCTCACACACCATGAACATGGAATGACCAGTGATTTTGTTTTTCTCTACTACTTAAAATCTCTTGATGCGGAGCATCCTACGGACATCACCATGTCAAGAGTCCGTTTGGTAAGTGACACGTTCGACATCCACTTCACATACACAAAGGTGAATCATTGCCTTTACGCGTGTTCACTTGACCCCTTCGAGGATGGTATACTACTTGACACTCCACTTGTGTGCATGCATAGGTATTGTCGGAACACTACGGACGATGAGGAGGAGTGCAAGAGCTAAGGAACAACTACACCATCCGCGAGGGAAGCGTGGAAGCGAAGCTGGAAGAAGATGGAGCTGCGGAGTCTACAGCGGCCGGACGTCCGACGTGCCACCGGACGTCCGACACTCTACAGCGGTCGGACGACCGGCGTCCACCGGACGTCCGACACTCCCTCGACCAACCACAGACCGAGCCCAGCGACCGGACGACCGACGCCGATCGGACGTCCGACGTCACCTGTCCCGAGAAGAATCAGCGGACGCCCGACGCGCGCAGGACGTCCAGACCATCCTGAGCCACCGGATGTCCGGTCCCCAGCGGATGTCCGCTACCTGCCTGTGTGCAGCCGTGGGCCTTTGGCCATGTACCCCTTCACTTCACTCCCCATTTACACTAAGACTATAAGTAGACCTCTCCCTCCTCCTTTCTAAGGTTAGCGTTGTGTTAGCTCATTTGTGAGATAGATCTTCGCTCATCCATATCGGATCTACTCCTTGAGAGAGACCGCGGCCCCTCTTCGGAGAAGATCCACCTTGGATTCAAGACCCCTTTAAGGGAAGATCCCCTTGTGGATTCAAGACCTCCTCACGGAGAAGAACCGGCTACCCTTTGTATCATCCCTTGTTGGATTTGGATCGTGTATCTCTTTGTGTTTCGAGGATCTAGCATATGTGTGACCATATCTTGTTGGTTTGAGTGTTCTCTTGTGTCCCCCTCGTGATTTTCCCCTCGTTTCCCTCCTCGTGTTCTTCGCGTTCTTCGCGGGATCCGCTCCTTTCGTGAAAGATTGGGCCACTAGGGTTCTACCCTACATCATCTTGGTATTATGAGCCATGTTGATCACGATTTCGAAGCCTCCCCCACCATCTTCTAGCCTTCTTTTGCTTGATTTCGTCCTAAATTCGAAAATCCCCACCAAAAATAGCCCCAATTTTTTTTGTGATTTGTTGGTTTGATGATGTTTTGTTGATTTTGATCCATGGATTTGCTTGGTTTCAAGTGGATCTAGCATCTCCCCAAGTTTCCCCATCTTTCATCCATGAAATCTCATCAATTTTGACCCCCAAATCCCCAAATTCTGCCCAAAATCGCGTCCCGAATCTCGGATCTCGAGTTGACCCCGATACACCGGACGACCGGCCCTTTACCGGACGTCCGGAGCCACAGGAACCACCGGACTTCCGACCTTACCAGACGACTGGAACCCCCTAACCCAAGCAGAATCAGCGGATTTCCGACCCGACCGGACGTCCGGCCACCGGACGACCGTTTTTTCCGGACGTCCGCTACCTGTAGATATCAACTTCGCTCAAATTTTGTTTCGGCCATAACTAATTCATCCGGAGTCCGATTTTGACGTTCTTTAGCTCGTTGAAAAGCTCTTGACATCATCCTTCCCACAAAAATACAACCAACATCTTTTGACTACATCAATTTTGACAATTTTGGCATCTTTGTCTAGGACTTCCACAATATCATCCGCTACACCACCACCGACTTCCGCAACCTAACCAATTTTGTTCCCCATCGTATTAGTGGTTGCTTGAGGAGTGATTTGAGTCTCCTAAGGTGTATAGGCTAATTAGGGACGGTTGCTTCTTCATCAACCACCACCACCACTTTCGCAAAGGCTTGACCACTATACACTTCCGCCACGTCAACTTAACCCAATTTTGTTAGTGTTGTGAGTTGTGTCTCCTAAGGTGTTTCGGCTACTTAGGGACCGTGCTTCCAACTCCGACACTGTGTATAGTACACCACCTTACCCTCCACCTCCGCATTGCGTACTCCACAACCCATCATTGCATTTCCGCAATCCCTTTGAGCTTCCGCAACCACCACCGCATCCCGCTACCACCATTTTGACATTTGACGTTTGAGATTTTGAGTTCGCGGTTTTTCCGTTTCCTAAGGTGTTTCGGCTACTTAGGGACGAGTCTCCATCATCTTGGTATCTCCATCAAGATCACCGCCACTCATCATCACCACGGACGGTAACCTCCATATCATCTTGGTATCGTGGTACCCCTTCATTATATATTCCCTTGCCATTGCATTGATAACCCCTAGCCCATTTTGCGTTACTTGCCTATCGAGACTAGCCATTTGAGTATTGCCGGCAACATTACTTGTGCACATTAGTGATCTACACCATACATTGCATACATACCATATCATATTGGTATCATATCATCCCTTGTGCCTCAAGTTTGTTCCCGCATATACACAATTACTATCTTGGTTTGTGCATTTCGCAAAGTGGATAAAAAAAGAATAAGCTTTTAAGCAAAAGAGAAAGAGCAAAGAAGCTTGTAAGCAATAGCCATAGCATCCACCACATTGCATAAGATTGTCATATCCGATCATCTTGGATCAAACACCGGGAACCATACATACATAGCATACTTGGGATAGAAAGTTTATCCATTTTGCATATCATAAGTTGTGCACAAGTGTCGTATCCGCCTATAGAGCAATCGTGCTAGCGTCTCTCTTGAGTTGTGCAACATGAGCGTTTTCCGTCGATTCCACATTTTGTGCTCATCCTTGGTTGCACGACCCCATTTATCTATCCGTGTCTGTGTTTCCGTGTGCCACATATTGCTATTGGTCTACTTGTTACACTTGCGAATTTATGAATCTCTTTCAACATTATTGACTCTTGCTAACATTTTACATCAAATTTTTGTGCCACTATCCTCACCGAGCTCCACCATAAGCCTTATTTGTGTAGGTGTGAGAAACCAACAAGAATTGGTACCAATTGTGCTATTTCCTTGTCCACATTGGAGTGATCATTGATCCACTTTCATCTTCGGTCAAGGTACATTTGGTATTCGTTCTTCTCTTTCTCCACTCATATTGGCTCGAATCTTGTGATGGATAGGCAAGGCATTTCATCTCCGGTCTTCCACAACAACGACGGCGTGTACAACTACATCAACAACAAGCTTTCCGCACAAAAGGAGGAGCAAGATGCAAGGATGGAGGAGATTCGTACCTTGTTGATCAACCGTTCTTCCCCTTCATCATCCTCAAGGCGGCGACGTTCAAGTCACAAGTCTTCGGAGTACAAAAATGATGCAAGCGCAAGTCGTCCTCGTCCACATCTCCATGGCGACCACCATCACATTCGTGATCCACCTCGTCATGAAGGGCAAGTCACCTCCAAGCAACATGTGCACAACGACGACGAACGACATCTACATCGAGCTCAAGCATGACAACGACAACATCATCATGAAGATGCTCGAGATGCGCCTACCTACAAGTCGCAACAAGCCCTACTTCACACCAAGTCCAAACTTCATGACCACAAGAGAAGATCGCGAGACAAGCACCACCAAGACGGAGCTACGGCTACACCAACCACTTTGGCATCTTCGCCAAGCAACTTCAAGGCATCTTCGCCTACGGATATATGGCATCTTCGCCAACAAGCACCTCAAGACTACGCTCAAGAGAAGCTCCCCAAGCTCAAGTCCGCGACTTCCACGAGCTACTACGACCTCGACATCGACCACATGATTCCTTTATATGGGACTCAAGAACCCTAGGAGTATCTCGAGTGGGAGCGTTTGATGGACAACTACCTCGAGCTACATCAAGTCCCTCCCGAAGATCAAGTGAAGTGCGCCACAAGGAACTTCCACGACTAGGCGTCCACATGGTGCCTTCACACACCTTCGGAGAGCTACGACATGAGTTGGCCCAAGACGAAGAGAGCTTTGCGGCGAGAGTTTGTGCCTCCAACCTACACAAAACAACTTCAACGCCAATTGGAGAACACCATCCAAGGATCCAAGTCCATCGACGAGTACTTCAAGGAGATGAAGATTGCCTTGCGACAAGCCGGCGTGGACGACCCCATTTCGATGAAGTTCCACTTCATGATGGGATTGCACAATGACATCTCCAAGACGATCTTCCTCGAGAACTACAAGTCCCTCGATGACAACTACATTGGTGCTCTCAAGGCGGAACAAGAACTCATGAAGGCCAAAGTTTCTCCACCCCAAGCTCACTTCACAACGACCAAGCTCCATGAGAATGAGCATGAGGCTAGTACCACCATGATGTCCAAGCCCGACGAGCTCCAAGACGATACTCCCAAGTTCGACGCCATCCCTCTTTGTGGCATTGACGATGCCGAGTCCTCCTTGACTCTTTTTCAAGACGGTGCGGCGACGAGTACGACTACGGAGACCCTCAAGGACCAAGCTTTGAAGGTGAGCAACAAGGTGGCGAGCAAGGATGATGCTTCTATCTTAGGAGGCGAGAATGATGATGTGCTATCTTCGGCCTTCATCCATGGCGACAACGATGAGATGGTTGAGCATGGGATTTTCCCTTCGACCACGACAACGTTTGATGACTTGAGTGACTTTTGCCACCATATTGAGAGTGAGAGTGACTTCACCACTAGCCCCATATATGATGTGTTGCGTCAATTCCCATGTGAGGAGAGCCATAACCCCCACCATTTGAGTGAGATGAGTGACTCCACCATATGTGAGATTGAGTGCACCTATTTTGTGGGAGTGAGTGAACCACCACATAGAGAGAGTGAGATAGTTGATAGGTCATGTGAGGCCACTTTTAACACTAACGACTTGACCTCTACCTCTATTGTGTCTTCTCATTTGGTGCTAGGTCCCTTATATGATGACGCGCCGATTCTCGACGACTTCGTCCTACCTTTGGACAAGATGATGGCCATGGTGCAATGTGATGCACCCCCCACATGGTTCCATCACAATGATGATCTTGACCACCATTCGGTCTTACCCACCTCACCTACACCACGTGAGTGGAATGACAAAGGTAACATGGGTGAAGGTGATGCTCTTGTCCCACTAGTGGACTATCATGACATTGATTGCTTGCATGATGTTGATCAACCTATTTCCATGCTTCATGCTAGTGTGACTTCCCCATGCGATGATTTACCCATTTATGATGAGTATGATGATTGCCATGTGGAGTCTATTAGTTGTGATGCCATGTTACATAGGATTTCTTGTGCTAATTCTCGGTCACATCATGTTTGCCAATCCGCTTGACTTGTCATATGCTATGCATGAGATCAATCATATGTCATATTTGCAATCTCTTCATAGTGACTATGCATATGCTATTAAAATGAACCCAATTTGCACATATGGCATAGATGACAAGCCCATGGTTATCGGCATTTGTTTTTCTTGTGATGATATTGATATGCTCCCTTTGCATCCTTTATCTCATATGCCATGCCATGACCACCTAGCTTCGGATATGCATTGTTTTGGGTATTACCCATTTTCTCCATATGATGTTTCCAATATTGCACATGAGGAGACCCCCATAGTTTCCTCATACATTTTAGGAAATTTTGATCTCTCCCATCCATTGCATGATCCTTATACTTGTATGCTCAATTTGCATCCCCATCATGTTATACACAATAACTATTCTTTCATGATGGATGACATGTTCTTATACCATGCATTAAATTTCTTTGAGCGATGCTTATCTTGTGCTAACTCTCACGTGCACATACACATCATGATGGATGATGTGTACATTTACCACACACACAATTTCTTTCGTTTGTGTTTCTTTTGTGTAGGTACCCATGAATACTTGTCAACCTCGCAATCCCACGAGTTGACAAAACGAGCTCTAGAGAGCAATGATGACTTGGGATCCCATGGATTGTTTTTCCCACCGCTCTCTTCGCGCAAAGACTTCGCGCATTTCTTCTACATGACCATCACTTGGCTATGGCTTATTGTCCATTACATATTCTATGCCCATCTTTCCATGTTCACTTTGCATGCTATGCTCATTACTATGCTTTTGCCACGCATTCGTGACTCATGCTTTGCATTACACATGATGATAGATTCTCATACTTGTATGTGTATTTGCAAGCTTGGCGGAGATATTGCTTGTTATTGCCATGTTTGCTTTGTGCCCCATGCATATGATGATACTTTCATTTTGCTTTGTGTTCGTACTTGCGATATGTCATGTGCATTGTCTATGTCTATTATTTGCTCACATGACATGATTGCCATGATTTCCTCTAGTATGTTGCATTTTCGCACTACTAGCTTGCACGACTTGATTACTATGCTTGACTTGATTGCCTCACACATGATGAACAATTGCTCTTTCTATTGTGTTGAGTGCCACACGATATTCACTACACCCAATGCACATTATGATTGGATTGTCTTGCACTTGACACATGTGTTTAGACACTTCATTTTATTTGGTGTTGTGAATGATTCCTATGCCTACCATAGACCTTTCATTGAGAAATTTGTGAATGCTAGCTATGAACTTGAGGTAGAGGCTTCTTCTCTTGTCACACATATTTGCATCACTACCTCACATTCACATGCTTAAACCCATGATTTATTTGCTTGTGCTCGATTGATATGCGTACATGCCATGTCAGAACCCTTTGTCACACCATATGCTTTGCATGATGACGATACTTGTTTGGTGAATAAACTCTTGAATGCTTGGTTTTGCACTAGCGCTAACCACATTTGTTTTTCCAAGTGTTCGTTGTCCTTAATCCTTTTGAAGGAATCAAAGACGGTGCGACATTGAAGAGTGCCCATTTCAAGCTTCAAGATGACAAGAACTTGGTGAATGTCCACTTCTACACGTCGAAGCCATCTCTTTCCCATGGTGATTTGGTTTTTGATCCGAGGTCGGATCTTTCCCAAGGGAGGGGAGATGATGCGGAGCATCCTACGGACATCACCATGTCAAGAGTCCGTTTGTCAAGTGACATGTTCGACATCCACTTCACATACACAAAGGTGAATCATCTCCTTTACCCGTGTTCACTTAACCCCTTCGAGGATGGTATACTACTTGACACTCCACTTATGTGCATGCATAGGTATTGTCGGAACACTACGGACGACGAGGAGGAGTGCAAGCGCCAAGGAACAACTACACCATCCGCGAGGGAAGCGTGGAAGCGAAGATGGAAGAAGATGGAGCTGCGGAGTCTACAACGGCCGGACGTCCGACGTGCCATCGGATGTCCGACACTCTACAGCGGTCGGACGATCGGCGTCCACCGGACGTCCGACACTCCCTCGACCAGCCACAGACCGAGCCCAGCGACCGGACGACCGACGCCGACCGGACGTCCGACGCCACCTGTCCCGAGAAGAATCAGCGGACGTTCGACGCGCGCCGGACGTCCGGACCATACTGAGCCACCGGATGTCCGGTCCCCAGCGAATGTCCGCTACCTGCCTGTGTGCAGCCGCGGGCCTTTGGCCATGTACCCCTTCACTTCACCCCCCATTTGCACTAAGACTATAAATAGACCTCTCCCTCCTCCTTTCTAAGGTTAGCGTTGTGTTAGCTCATTTGTGAGATAGAGCTTCGCTCATGCATATCGGATCTACTCCTTGAGAGAGACCGCGGCCCCTCTTAGGAGAAGATCCACCTTGGATTCAAAACCCCTTTAAGTGAAGACCCCCTTGTGGATTCAAGACCTCCTCACGGAGAAGAACCGGCTACCCTTTGTATCGTCCCTTGTTGGATTTGGATCGTGTATCTCTTTGTGTTTCGAGGATCTAGCATATGTGTGACCATATCTTGTTGGTTTGAGTGTTCTCTTGTGTCCCCCTCGTGATTTTCCCCTCGTTTCCCTCCTCGTGTTCTTCGCGTTCTTCGCGGGATCCGCTCCTTTCGTGAAAGATCGGGCCACTAGGGTTCTACCCTACATCATCTCTACTACTTAAAAAGAATGTAAGGTTCCCATTTCATCTTTCTTTCCATCACCCCTTCGTCCAACCTTTCATGCATATGATAATCAATCACCTTAGTTTACTTATCTTCTGAACCAATTTCACTTTAATTTACTTACCAAACTTCTAATCAAAATATAAGATAATTCACGTACATAATTTAATGAGTATCTACACAATCACATTATTATTGACAGGTAAATCACAAATTAACATATTAAAATATTTATATCCCGTTGCAATGCACGGGCATTGTTCTAATTGAGATAAACATGACCAGTGATAAAGAGACCTGTGATGATTGAGATAAACATGACCAGTGATAAAGAGACCTGTGATGACAATCCATGAACATGGACATGAGTGTATGACGGCCCAGTAGGTCGGCCTACAAAAAGCCCATAAAGTATAGGGAGTGTGTGATCCGATGTGGCGCTGCTCATGCGGAATCATTCGGCGTCTGGCTAACCCGGCAAGCCCTATCAACAGCTCGAGGCCCGGAACCCTCACCTCCGCCTCCTCTCCCAGCGATGGCTTCCGCCGCCATGGCCGCCTCTTCCAGAGCCTTGTTCCGTCCGCATCGCCTCCTCCTCCTCCCTGACCCTCGCCGCCGCCGCCACCTCTCCGCCAGTGCTTTGGCTTCAGCAAACGCCGCAGCCACGACCGTCCGGCGCGGAGTAGTGGACGTTCTCCGGGAGCGCGGGCTCGTGGAGGCTACCACCTCCGAGGCGCTCGGTTCTTCCTCGGCAGCTTCAGGGGAGCAGCAGAAGCTCAAGGTTTACTGCGGCTTCGACCCCACGGCCGAGAGCCTGCATCTCGGCAACCTCCTCGGCCTTGTCGCGCTCTCCTGGTTCCGTCGTTGCGGCCACACCGCCGTCGCGCTCGTCGGCGGAGCGACCGGCCGCATAGGAGATCCCTCCGGAAAAAGCGCCGAGCGCCCTGAGCTAGACCTCGCCGCCGTGGTCGCCAACTCTGACGCGATCAAGTCGCTCATCGCTCAGATCCTCACCCGCGCCCCCGAGCCATCTCATCTCGCCCAATCTGGTAAAGAAGCGATTTTGGACAAACATGAAGATGCTCTTGCCAATTCTGACCAGGATTTATCAGAGAAATCGGGCAATGTGGGGGAAAGTATGGGTTCCTTCGTTATCTTGGATAACTACGACTGGTGGAAAGACATCACATTGCTTGATTTCCTCAAGGAGGTGGGCAAGTTCGCGCGTGTTGGGACGATGATTGCCAAGGAGAGTGTGAAGAAGCGACTCAATTCAGAGGATGGTATGAGCTACACTGAGTTCACCTACCAGCTTCTCCAGGGCTATGACTTCCTGTACATGTTCAAGAACATGGGTGTCAATGTGCAGATTGGGGGTAGTGATCAGTGGGGAAACATCACCGCAGGTACCGACTTGATCCGGAAAATTCTCCAGGTTGAGGGAGCGCACGGTCTGACATTCCCACTCTTGCTGAAGAGCGATGGAACCAAATTTGGGAAGACAGAAGATGGGGCGATTTGGCTCTCACCAAAGATGCTCTCCCCTTACAAGTTCTACCAGTACTTTTTCTCAGTCCCGGATGTTGATGTCGTAAGGTTTATGAAAATCCTTACATTTTTGAGCTTGGGTGAGATTCATGAGTTGGAAGAATCGATGAAGAAACCCGGCTATGTGCCAAACACGGTTCAAAGGAGGCTTGCAGAAGAGGTGACACGCTTCGTCCATGGCCAGGAGGGAGTGGAGGAGGCCTTGAAGGCAACTGAGGCCTTGCGGCCTGGGGCACAGACACAGTTGGACTCACAAACAATTGAGGGAATAGCAGATGATGTACCGTCTTGTTCCTTACCATACGACCAAGTATTGAAGTCTCCCCTGGTTGATCTGGCTGCCTCTACAGGTTTACTTGCAAGCAAGTCAGCGGTTAGGCGGCTTATAAAGCAGGGTGGTCTATACTTGAATAACAAGAAGATCGATAGTGAGGATAAGTTGGTCGAGGAAGGTGATATAGTTGACGGGAAGGTGCTGCTGCTATCTGCCGGAAAGAAGAACAAGATGGTTGTGCGGATATCTTAACTGTTCTGATATGTTTGTGTCTAATTTTTTGCTGGCGAGGAGAAAAAGTAACAGCATGAGCCTTGTACTCAGATTAGCTGCCCGTGAACATACACATTGCTTTACTGGAAATGCTACACCAATAATTTGGTCAGGATATTTGGCTTGCTGATGGCTGCTGTGAGCGGCATTGCCCCTTGTACTGGTCATTTTGCTTTAGTATATCACGCGTTTGCTATTTGTTTGTAAGTTTCCTGACCTTTTGTTCACTCTTCGTCGATCTTCGTAACATTTGAATTTGGATAGTCAGTGGCAGTTTTTATGTCAGCATCTTTGGATGGCGCAGTCCTTGCACATTCAGTATCTCTAAACAATTATTTGGTGACATTACTGAAAGGACTGTTCATTCGGACATGTAAGCATAGGTAGCAAACTAGACTAGACCAAATTATGTGTAAACTAATGTGCGCGTGATATGTGCCCATGTAAGGTGTAGATGCAGGTTGCTGAGACATCATCAATCACTCTGGTTGTTGATACAAATTTCCTAATAGTCTGCTTCTTGCCCTGGAATCATTGGTGCCTTGTTGCCATGGGCTTAAGCGGGGCTCAACCTGTTGAATTCTTAAGTTGCACTAAAGGTACACCTCGATACATACAAATAGATAAAAGTCTTCAGTGTAACCAAAAACCAATGATGTATCGGGTGCGTTAACTTTGAAGGGGTTTTCCATTGTTTTGCGGGATTCTGAAAGCAGAGATAGAGTACGATGGAAATACATGCAGGGACTTGGCTGGTTTCAGTTTTCTTGGTGTAAAAGCAAGCAAGAGTTGCAGTGCACGGCTGGGCTTGGATCCCTGCAGAATTTAGTCGAGTGATTTGTACAAAAACTACAAATGAAACCATGTAGTATAAGGCGATTGCGTCAATATGGTTTTGTTTGTGTGTGTGCCTGACCATGACCAGCAGCTGCTGCTGGAAACGGAGATGAGACGGCGGTTGGTCTGATCACTGATGGTTGCTTGTTTCCCGCACCAACACAAGAAGCAACCACCCGACCTGTCCGCCTCCAATCCAAATCCAAAGAAGAAGAAAAAAAAAACATCAGGGTAGCATTCCTCTTGCCTTGTCTGGGCCGGAGTCCTCTCCACTCCACGCAACGCAGACAGGAGGAGTAGGAGGAGAGGAGAAACCCCTGCGCAAGAAAGAAAGAAAGAAAGAAAACCAAAGGCGATCGAGTCCTTGACCAGCACAGAACCAAACCAATCGGAGCTGGGGCGGCTGCCGCTTGCTTTTATTCAACGACCTCGCCTTCTGGTGCGTGCGTGCAAACTCCATCCAACGAGCTCGGACATGGCGAAGCCACGCCGGAGCAGATTCACTTTCGCCGGGTATATCTTCCTTCGACATCCTTACTCTTTTCTATGTGCCCCGTAGAAATTTGAAGCTGCCGGCCGGCGGTCTTGCTTCGAGCGGGCATGCTGTTGTTCTCTGTCGTCATGGAAGCTGCCTGTTGTTGCCAGGTGCGGATGCTTCGGAGGCCAGGCTCGGGGGAAGGTGGCAGAGGTAAGGAAGGAAGGAATTGTTGTGCCTGTGCCTATGTTTTCCGTTGGAATTAAGCTGGTGATGTCTCAGCTCTGCATGGAGCATTGGAGCTGAGAGATGATTCATGGTTGGGGGTGCCCTGCAGGATGAGTACCCGGTGAAGCTGCATATCTACGATCTCAGTCGGGGGATGGCGCGGCAGCTCTCCACCACGGTGCTCGGCAAGCCTATCGATGCCATCTGGTGAGCATCCTTGAATCATGCAAATCTTTTTCTTCCTCTTGACGACCATCGGGAATAGGACTTTCTTTTCTTTCCCTATATAATACTCCCTCCGTCCCAAAGTAAATGACTCAACTTTGGGACGGAGGGAGTAATTAATAAGCCACATGTATACATGCACGTCTCGCCGTACCAAACTTTGTAACATAAAAGTTTTCTTATATTTGTTGCTTGTAATAACATGTCATTTGTAACATCTTATATTATGGGACGGGGAGTAGAAAATTTGTAACATAAAAGTTGCCGCCGCTAATTCACTCGTGGTGTTTAACTTGGTTGGCTACATCAAGACTGAGCTCCATGAAGCCCTTAATTTTGAAAAAATCAAAATTCAAACTTTTCAGTTTCAAAAAATTCTGAAAAGAATACACGTGATACAAGGATGTTATGTACATGTGTGTAAAATTTCAAGATGAAATACCTTGAATTGCGAGCTGCGCACACAAAAACAAAATCATGGAATTTGAGGAGGAACACTACATGTGCTAAAAAGCCTTAGATTCATTTTTTTGTAGCTCTCATTTTAACGTATTTCGACCTGAATTTACACACATGTATATTATGTTTCTAGGTATATGTGTGTCTGTTTGAGTTTTTTGAAACTGAAAAGTTTAAATTTTGATGATTTCAAATTAAGACCTCCATGGAGCTCGGTCTCCATTTGCATTTTCGGTTTTCACCTTGTCAACAAAAGTTTATCTTGAGTCTGCAGGACCTTAGATTCGAATAGAAATTACAGTTGAATTCTGCAAACTCTAGATTTCTGGGCACATCTGTAGTCTTGATTGTCTATTTTACATGCATCTACTCAATGCAGGCTAATAACTCAGTTGTAACATCTGCCGAATTTATATAGATCAACAAAATTTGGTGGCACCATTCTGTTTCTTACCTACTGGACTCCAGTAGATTTCTTACACAATCACGTAAAGGAAATGCCATTGAGCAGATTTTACTCCCCCGGTATATTACCGCAAAACAATTTTTCTTTACCCCAGTGCGTTCCTGCTCCAAAAAATCTGACGAAAATAGAGTAGGAAGGGACCCTGGTGCAGATTGGAATTCCCAGTGCACATCCTACATTTCACAAGATGCATCTCCAGGCTTTTCTGCTCTTCTTATGCAATTGCATGTAGCTGCGGATTATGGATGAAGCGCCCTTTTTACGCGCTAAATATGTATATTCTGCAAACTTGACGACTCCTAATGTTGATGGATAATGGCCCTACCATCACAGGCACACAGGCGTGGTGGTTCATGGCAAAGAGTACTTCTTCGGGGGAGGCGTCCAGCAAGACCGGCCTGGAAGGACGCCATACGGGACTCCTGCCCGAGTAGAGCATTTTGGGGTCACGCATGTCGGCAAGGAGGACTTTGAAGACTTTCTGCACGAGATCAGCCCGCGCTACACACCAGAAACCTACAACCTCCTCAGCAACAACTGCAACCACTTCAGCAATGAGGTGGTCAAGTTCCTCGTTGGTTCCACGGTTCCGAGCTACATCCTCGACCAGCCCAAGGAGGCAATGAAGAGCCCGATTGGCGCGCTGATAAGTAAGATCTCTTCTCCCCACTAGCCTTTTCCCGGTTTAAGAGTTTGAATTTTGGGGCGACGGTCTAGTCTAGGTCTAATGGAAACTATTATCTTTGGCTTTCCAGTGCCGATGATTCAGGGGCTGGAGACAACCATGAAAGCCGGAGCTGCTCCACAACAGCCTCCACAATTCGTGCCTGCTCCTGCAGCGGCGGCGCAGACGCAGCCTTCCACGAATAACATTCAGATGCAGTCGAGATCAGTCACCGCCGATGAACCAGGTGCTGACAAGACGGCGGACCATGACAGTGGAATCATACCTGCTCCCAAAGAAGCAGGGGAGGTGCAGCCTTCCGCAAGTAGCACTCAGAATGAAATTGCCACGGATGAGACAGTGAGTAATGACGGGATCATCCCGCCTGTGGTGGTGCTACTCACTCCCAAGGGAGCGGGGCAGACACAGCCCTCCATGAACAACGACCAGATAGAGTCAAGATCAGTCACCGCCAATGAAACTGGCGCTGATGAAATGGTTGACAGTGATGGTGGCATCATCCCGCCTCCGGCAAAACCAGCTGCTCCAGCAGCAGCGACGCAGACAGAGACCTCCATAAATAGCATTGAGCTCCATACAGTGGACGAGGGCACTAGGATGGTCACCCCGCCAGCCGTGCAACCTGCTGCTCCAGCAGCGACGGTGGCCAAGGTGACTCTGCCAGCGGCAGCAGCTTCAGACCCCCTCGGAGAGGCGAAGAGGCGAGCACAGGAGGAGCTAAAGCAGGAGTTTGTGGCCATCATGGCGACAGGGACTGTGCAGGCTGGTGATGCGGCTGCCCTTGCGATGAGAAGGGTCATGGAGCGGCACGGGCTGCGGCGCACCACAGTTCCCACGCAGCGAGGGTAGAACATGTGTGCCCTTTGTATGCTGAACCGCATGCTCAAGATGTAATCATTGGTTACATCCATCATATACATTTATCTGGTTATTACTGTGCTCAGTTGTGGATGGATAGGGGATCACCTATGACCTATCCGAGGTTTTCAGATTGTGCTTGCTGCAATAGTTTTTGGCCTAAGAGTAGCCTTTCCTCAACTAAGAATTACGCACCTATAGGAAACTTACAACAGGCAAGTGGCACTAATTTTCCTAGATTCAGTCCTCGGGAATCACTAGATCAGAAGAAAAATCAATGCAGTAGTCGATGAACACCAACATGATCAGACACTACTAGTAGAACCAACCACAGCAAGGCAATATTACTACCATATATGTAGTACTCCAACCGTATGGTATCACTGAGAACATAGCTGTACAGATCTCAAGCTCATCCAACCTATATCGTCAGCATAAGCTCTAACTAATGAGACTCCGGATGATCGGCAGGGATTTAGCTACACTTACATACATGTACGCCTTCCCCGCGGCCTCCTCACCGTGTCGTCGCCCACGCGGCGAGCTGCGAGGGGTTCACCACCCCGGGAACGCAGGCGCCGCCCACCTGCACCAGCGCTGCCACGGCCTCGTAGCGCGCGGCCTGCCCCCGGCCCTGACTCGCCTCGGAACCCGTGTCCGGCCCGCCGGGCGCACGCCTTTCACCCAGGACCGTGCCGCACGCAAGGAATTCGTGAGCGAGGTACCCGGCCAGGAGCCTGTTGCCGCCGCCAGCGGCGGCGGCCGGGTCAGGTAGGCCCGCCGCGGCGCCGGCGTCCCTGCATCTCCGCTTCCTCCCGGACCCGGACCCAGGTGGGGCCTCCCTGTCCGCCATCTCGATGGGGTGTTTGACTTTTTTTCCTTTTTTTTTAGGATGATGGGGTGTGTGACAGGAAGCCGTTCTGTGAGGACGGGCAGCGGAAGGAGGGGAAAGTATCGGGTGTTCAGTGTTCACAGAACACAGATCCTCCAATGTCACAAAAACACTTTTAGATGTTTCAAGAAATTCCGGAAAAAAAATCTGATGTTCATAAGGAATGTGAGTACAGCCTCTAAAAATTTCAAGTCCAAACTTAAAATGCACATTGAGAAATAAAAAAACAATCCAAATGTGAATAGTGTTAATGTTGCTTTGTCTTATAACACCAAATTTAAGGTGGATAGCTCGTGCTGGCCCTGCTGGCCAAACAGGCATGGCGTCTCCTTGATAATCCTGACTCCTTGTGTGTCACTATTCTAAGGGCCAAGTACTACCCTGATGGCGATCTGCTGAATTCCAAGCCAAATCATGATGCTTCTTTCACCTGGCAAAGCATTATGGCAGGCATTACTACTCTGAAACATGGCTATATTTGGCGAGTGGAAAATGGACATAACATCAATATTTGGAAAGATGCATGGATCCCAAATTGTGCCACTAGGAAAATTGTGACTCCTAGGGGGGACAATTGTTATCAAGAGTGGTTGATTTGATTGACCCTGTTTCCAATAATTGGGATGAGGATCTGATTAGACAAACTATGTGGCCCATTGACGCTCAACGGATTCTTTCAATCCCACTTTCGCAACATAACATGTCAGATTTCATTGCTTGGAGTTATACAAAAAATGGTATGTTCTCGGTACGGTCTGCTTATTCCGTGGAGTGGAATGATCAGTATGAGAGTAAACTAAAACACTCTAATGGGGATGGGGCAAACCACACCTAACCCTATTTGGTGTCAGATATGGAAGTTATTTTGTCCGGCAAAAGTCAAAATTTTTATATGGCGTACGTTACATGGCACGCTCCCATGCCGGGCAACACTTGCTAATAGACACATGAAGGTCTCGCCCCTTTGTCCTACTTGCTCTCAGGGTGTAGAAGACACGAAGCACATGCTTTTCCTATGTACTAAAGCAAAGGAGGTTTGGAAGAGGCTAGGATTAGATGAGATTATTGATAGAGCTTGTGAGGTTGATCGTGCTGGAGAAGCGATACTGGAATACCTTTTAGTTCTCCCAGATCAAGATTTGCGTATTATGGGGTACCAAAATGTACGAGAAATGATAGCTATTTCAGCTTGGTATCTATGGTGGGAGAGACGAAAATTAGTGCATAAGGAAACAACTTAGAATGCAACTCAGATATCAATGGGGATCATAGCCCTCACATACAATTTTGTAAATGCATCATCTTCAAAGGCGTCCATGAAAAAGGGGGATTGGCATTGTCCCCCTAGGGGTTTCGTGAAACTCAATATTGACGCCTCTTTTGACCAGGACATGTTGAAGGGTACGATGGGGGCGGTTTTGCGAGACGACAAAGGTAGGTTTATTGCAGGAGGAAATGGAAAGATTGACCATTGCGCGGATGTTCTGATGGGAGAAGTTTTAGCCCTCAAATTTGGACTAACACTAGCGCAAAGGGCGGGGTGCAATCGCCTAATCATCAACTCAGATAATCTAGAGGTGATTGAGACCATGCAGGACGGAGGACAGTCAACGGGTGCGGCGGCGGCAATTTTCGATGACTGCTTCCACTACGCATGTGATTTCATCATGACTAGATTCGAACATGTAATAGAGAGGCAAATAGAGTAGCACATGAACTTGCTAGATTACCTAGATTTTCTTCAACTTTGAATTGGTTCGAGGAACCTATCAATGAAATTGTACTCATCCTCACAAACGATGTATTGGTTATTTCTAATGAATAAAGTTTCGTTTTATTTCGAAAAAAGGTGGATAGCTCGTGTTCCCACAGGTGGCCTTATAACACCAAAAGGTAAATGTCGATTCCGTGGGTTTCAGAGCTTCTGGACCATAATGGCAATGTGGGATGATGTTAAACTGCAGCAGTTCTCTCTCCCAATGGATTTCATGGGAATAAAAAAGATCCGTCCATCTCCAAGATTTGGCTCTAACTTCCTTGGGTGGGCGCCTGAAAAAACTAGGCAATTTTCGGTCAAAAGCGCTTATAAGCTGGCTTATAATGAACTTCATGATGCATCGATTAGCTCTTCCAATACCAACATTCAAGGGGGCGGGACATATGGAAAGCTATCTGGTCTACCCAGCCCCCCCCCAAAAGGTCCTTTCTTTTGGTTGGGGACTAGCTACTAACACTGACGACCTGGAGTAACAAGATGGAAAGAAATATGGCTATGAGTGCGACATGTCTGATTTGTGGTTTTGGAGATGGGGGACACTTTCCATGTATTCTGCTCCTGTCCAATGCTAGGAAACTTTGGAATGCATTGCTATTGGATTGGTCTTTGCCAGCGTTAACATGCATTAGTGCGACTGGGGATGATTGATTCTCAGGGTTCTTTTGCAATCTGGAAGAAGTAATGCGTGCACAAGTGCTACTGCTGTTCTAGAGGATGTGGTATGTCGGAAATGAGATTGTGCATTCAAAACAGCTCCGCTAGATGACGTGTCAAAAAGGTTTTTATGTAGCTACCGTACACTATACTCCATTAGCACATACCCAAATTTTGAACATGTTAAAGGAAAAGCAGCCACCACTTTGTGCTTTCAACATGTTGATTCAATACACAATAAAAGGCTGCAACCTGATGTGATGTGGTCGTGCCTTGTGTACGGCCAAAATAAATTGAATGTTGATGGTTCTTTCCTCAACAATGAAGCAGGAGCAGGCATGGTTCTCAGAGACCATGAGGGGTCAATTATACTCAGTGTGTGCAAGCAATTAATTTTTTTGTAATGATGGCCTAGAATCTGAACTTCTAGCCATTCAGGGAGGTATATCTCTTGCACTGCAGTGCTGTTCCCATCTACTGGATATTGAAAGTGATTGCCTTGAGGCAGTCATGATGATCAAGAGTAGAGAAGGCAACAAATTGAATACGCTTTTTTGGTTGAGGATATCAAAAGAAGCATGGAGGAACGAGATTCTTGTATTACTCATATTCGTCATCGCCAAAATAAATCTAGTCATTTCATGGCAAATTTTGGGAGATCCGAACGCCGCACTGTTTGTTTGGCTTGGATCAGCCCCCTGGCACTTTAGAAATTTTTGAACTTGATTGTAAACTTTTGAGTTTTTGGAGTAATACAGGAATTTGTTTGCAAAAAATGTTGCTTTGTCTTTTTTACACTATTCATGCTAGATTTCACTTTTTTTTCAATGTGCGTTTTGAGTTTGGACTTGAATTTTTCGAAATATCTAAAAATGTTTTTTGACATTGGAGCACTGGGAGTACCCCATGGCTGGGGAACCCTCTACTTTCCGGGGCCTAGTTTGATTTGCGGCGAAACTAGAGCAAGACCTATAGAAAAAATCTACTCCTTCAAAGAAAAAGATCTGCAAACTATCAATTCATTTCCAACAACCGCTTGGAGAGGGAAAGGGGGGTTTGCACAAAAGAGATTGCCGAGGGATTTCATGAGAAATATATTTTTACTCCCATTTTCTTATTTGGCATACGATGAGAATTAGTGTGGGGTTAAATTTTGCCTAGTGTATCCCATGGGAAGAAAATAGTGCGAATTGGCTTCCTCAACTTCCATTTCTCTGCCCACTTAATCAATCAACGGATTTTAATCTCCTCACCCCTCAACTTCCATCTCGTCTCTAATTCGCATGAACCAAACACGTTATGTTTAGAAAAATGGAGCAAAAGAAAAGTTGAGTTTTTTTCTGATCCTGCTCCAGACTGTTAACGAGTTGTTGATCCGGCTACTTTGGGACGAGGTGCTTTTGAGATACATTTTCTCTATAGTTGATGTGGGCAGAATACTTCAGATCCAAACTGCAATGCTCACCTCAAACTGGACACCGTCCGCGGATTGGTGGGGCCAGTCTGTGAATACTAATGCGAGAGCCAGCAATTCAAAGCTATCCCCTAAATGTTCGTCAGTACGGTTAATTTGAAATTCAAATCCATAAGTGCTTGCTCACATCAGTGCTCGATCAAAACAAAAATGGGCTAGTATGCATCATGCCCGATCATAAGAAAAACACCAGTCCGATAGTCCATGCAAAAAAAAAATTCTACCATGTCGAACTGGTAATCTGAGCTTCCATGCTCAATCTACCATCACCGCCGTCCCGGTCGCCTCCTTCTCCGCCGCTTCCTTGCCGATGTCGGGGTTAAATACGGCTGATCTCGGGTAGGGGGGTCCGACCCGGTGATCTTGGCTAGATGGTAACAGGATGAACAAGAGACACGATGTTTACCCAGGTTCAACCCTCTCGAAGAGGTAAATGTTGGGGAATGTAGTATTTCCAAAATTTCCTACGATCACACAAGATCTATTTAGAAGAAGAATAGCAACGAGCGGGGAGAGTGTGTCCACGTACCCTCATAGACCGAAAACGGAAGCGTTTAGTAACACGGTTGATGTAGTCGAACGTCTTCGCGATCCAACCGATCCAAGCACCGAACGTATGGCACCTCCGCGTTCAGCACACGTTCAACTCGATGACGTCCCTCTATCTCTTGATCCAGTTGAGGACGAGGGAGAGTTCCATCAGCACGACGGAGTGGCGATGGTGATGATGAAGTTACCGGTGCAGGGCGTCGCCTAAGCACTACGACGATATGACCGAGGTGTGTAATTGTAGAGGGGGCACCACACACGGCTAAAAGATCAACTTGTGTGTTCTAGGGTGCCCCCCTCCCCACGTATATAAAGGAGGGAGGAGGGGAGGGCCGGCCGATCCATAGGGCACGCCCAAGAGGGGAGTCCTACTAGGACTAGGAGTCCTAGTAGGATTCCACCAAAAGGGAGAGAGGGGGAAGGAAGGAGAGGGAAAGGGAGTAGGAAAGGGGGGCGCCGCCCCCT
Organism: Triticum urartu; assembly: GCF_056163025.1. Taxonomy (NCBI): domain Eukaryota; kingdom Viridiplantae; phylum Streptophyta; class Magnoliopsida; order Poales; family Poaceae; genus Triticum; species Triticum urartu. Next base: position 273,187,115 of record NC_141873.1, on the reverse strand, counting down.
TCCCTTGTCCAATTCAGACTGCAGGGGGGTGTGGCCTGCCCTGGCTGCCCTCCTCTCTCTCCAATAAGGCCCATGGTGGCCCATTAGTTCCCCCGGGGGGTTCCGGTAACCCCTTCGGCACTCCATTTTTATCCAAAACTATTCGGAACACTTCCGGTGTCTGAATAACATGGTCCAATATATCAATATTTATGTCTCGACCATTTCGAGAATCCTCTTCATGTCCGTGATCTCATCCGAGACTCCGAAAAAACTTCGGTTCATCAAAAACACGAAACTCATAATACAAATCGTCATCGCACGTTAAGCGTGCGGACCCTACGTGTTCGAGAACTATGTAGACATGACTGAGACACATCTCCGGTCAATAACCAATAGTGGAATCTGGATGCTCATATTGGCTCCTACATATTCTACAAAGATCTTTATCGGTCAAACCGTACAACAACATACATTGCTCCCTTTGTCATCGGTATGTTACTTGCCCGTGATTCGATCGTCGGTATCATCATACCTAGTTCAATCTCGTCACCGGCAAGTCTCTTTACTCGTTTCGTAATGCATCATCCCGTGGCTAACTCATGAGAAACATTTCTTGCAAGGCTCATATTGATGTGCATTACCGAGAGGGCCCAGAGATACCTCTCCGATACACAGAGTGACAAATCCTAATCTCGATCTATGCCAACTCAACAAACACCATCGGAGACACCTGTAGAGCATCTTTATAATCACCTAGTTATGTTGTGACGTTTGATAGCGCACAAGGTGTTCCTCCGGTATTCGGGAGTTGCATAATCTCATAGTCAGAGGAACATGTATAAGTCATGAAGAAAGCAATAGCAATAAAACTAAACGATCATTATGCTAAGCTAACGGATGGGTCTTGTCCGTCACATCATTCTCTAATGATGTGATCCCGTTTATCAAATGACAACACATGTCTATGGTTAGGAAACTTAACCATCTTTGATTAACGAGCTAGTCAAGTAGAGGCATACTAGAGACACTCTGTTTGTCTATGTATTCACACATGTACCAAGTTTCCGGTTAATACAATTCTAGCATGAATAATAAACATTTATCATGATATAAGGAAATATAAATTATTTCCTCTAGGGCATATTTCCTTCAGTCTCCCACTTGCACTAGAGTCAATAATCTAGTTCACATCGCCATGTGATTTAACACCAATAGTTCACATCGTCATGTGATTTAACACTCTATAGTTCACATCGCCATGTAAACAACACCCAAAGGGTTTACCAGAGTTAATAATCTAGTTCACATCGCCATGTGATTAACACCCAAAGAGTAGTAAGGTGTGATCATGTTTTGCTTGTGAGAGAAGTTTAGTCAACGGGTCTGCCACATTCAGATCCGTATGTATTTTGCATATTTCTATGTCTACAATGCTCTGCACGGAGCTACTCTACCTAATTGCTCCCACTTTCAATATGTATCCAGATTGAGACTTAGAGTCATCTGGATCAGTGTCAAAGCTTGCATCGACGTAACCCTTTACGATGAACTTTTTGTCACCTCCATAATTGAGAAATATCTCCTTATTCTTCTAAGGATAATTTTGACCATTGTCTAGTGATCCACTCTTGGATCAATATCGTACCCCCTTGCCAAACTCATGGCAAGGTACACAATAGGTTTGGTACACAGCATAACATGCTTTATAGAACCTATGGCTGAGGCATAGGGAATGACTTTCATTCTCTTTCTATTTTCTAACGTGGTCGTGTTTTGAGTCTTACTCAACTTTACGCCTTGCAATACAGGCAAGAACTCCTTCTTTGACTGTTCCATTTTGAACTACTTAAAAATCTTGTCAAAGTATGTACTAATTGAAAAAATCTTATCAGGCGTCTTGATCTATCTCTATAGATCTTGATGCCCAGTATGTAAGCAGCTTCACCGAGGTCTTTCTTTGAAAAACTCCTTTCAAACACTCCTTTATGCTTTCTAGAAAAATCTACATCATTTCTGATCAACAATATGTCATTCACATATACTTATCAGAAAGGCTGTAGTGCTCCCACTCACTTTCTTGTAAATACAGGCTTCACCGCAAGTCTGTATAAAACTATATGCTTTAATCAACTCATCAAAGCGTATATTCCAACTCCGAGATGCTTGCACCAGTCCATAGATGGATCGCTGGAGCTTGCACATTTTGTTAGCACCTTTAGGATTGACAAAACCTTCTGGTTGTATCATATACAACTCTTCTTTAATAAATCCATTAAGGAATGCAGTTTTGACATCCATTTTTCAGATTTAATAAAATGTGGCAATTGCTAACATGATTCGGACAGACTTTAAGCATCGATACGAGTCAGAAAATCTCATCGTAGTCAACACCTTGAACTTTGTCGAAAACCCTTTTCGACAAGTCAAGCTTTGTAGATAGTAACACTACTACCAGTGTCCGTCTTCCTCTTGAAGATCCATTTATTCTCAATGCCTTGCCGATCATCGGGCAAGTCCACCAAAGTCCACACTTTGTTCTCATACATGGATTCTATCTCAGATTTCATGGCCTCAAGCCATCTGTCAGAATCTGGGCTCATCACCGCTTCCTCATAGTCCGTAGGTTCATCATGGTCTAGTAACATGACTTCCAGAATAGGATTATCGTACCACTCTGGTGCGGATCATACTCTGCTTTACCTACGAGATTCGGTAGTAACTTGATCTGAAGTTTCATGATCATCATCATTAACTTCCTCACTAATTGGTGCAGGCATCACTAGAACTGATTTCTATGATGAACCATTTTCCAATTCGGGAGAAGGTACAATTACCTCATCAAGTTCTACTTTCCTCCCACTCACTTCTTTCGAGACAAACTCCTTCTCTAGAAAGGATCCATTCTTAGCAACGAATATCTTGCCTTTGGATCTGTGATAGAAGGTGTACCCAACAGTCTCCTTTGGGTATCCTATGAAGACACATTTCTCCGATTTGGGTTCGAGCTTATCAGTTTGAAACCTTTTCACATAAGCATCGCAACCCCAAACTTTAAGAAACAACAGCTTTGGTTTCTTGCCAAACCATAATTCATACGGTGTCGTCTCAACGGATTTAGATGGTGCCCTATTTAACGTGAATGCGGTTGTCTCTAATGCATAACCCCTAAACGATAGCGGTAAATCGGTAAGAGACGTCATAGATCGCACCATATCTAATAAAGTACGGTTATGACGTTCGGACACACCATTACCCCGTGGTGTTCCAGGTGGCGTGAGTTGTGAAACTATTCCACATTGTTTCAAATGAAGACCAACTCATAACTCAAATAATCACCTCCCTGATCAGATCATAGAAACTTTATTTTCTTGTTATGATGATTTTATACTTCACTCTGAAATTCTTTGAACTTTTCAAATGTTTCAGACTTATGCTTCATTAAGTAGATATAACCATATCTTCTCAAATCATCTGTGAAGGTTAGAAAATAACGATACCTACCGTGAGCCTCAACACTCATCGGGCCACATACATCAGTATGTATTATTTCCAATAAGTCAGTAGCTCGCTCCATTGTTCCGGAGAACGAAGTCTTAGTCATCTTGCCCATGAGGCATGGTTCGCAAGCATCAAGTGATTCATAATCAAGTGATTCCAAAAGTCCATCCGCATGGGATTTTTCATGCGCTTTACACCAATATGACCTAAACGGTAGTGCCACAAGTATGTTGTACTATCATTATCAACTTTGCATCTTTTGGCATCAATATTATGAATATGTGTATCACTACGATTGAGATTCAATAAACCATTTATATTAAGTGTATGACCATAGAAGGTTTTATTCACGTAAACAGAACAACAATTATTCTTTGACTTAAATGAATAATTGTATTGCAATAAACATGATCCAATCATATTCATGCTCAACGCAAAACACCAAATAACATTTATTTTAGGTTCAACACTAATTTCGAAGGTAAAAGGAGTGTGTGATGGTGATCTTATCAACCTTGGAATCATTTCCAACCCACATCGTCACTTCGCCCTTAACTAGTCTCTATTCATTTTGTAACTTCTGTTTCGAGTTACTAATCTTAGCAACTGAATCGATATCAAATACCCTGGATTTACTATGACCACTAGTAAAGTACACATAAATAACATGTATATCAAATATACCTTTCACTTTTCCATCCTTCTTATCTGCCAAGTATTTGGGGTAGTTCCGCTTCCAGTGACCATTCCCTTTGCACTAGAAGCACTCAGTTTCAGGCTTAGGTCTAGATTTGGGTTTCTTCACGGGAGTGGTAACTTGCTTGCCATTCTTTCTTGAAGTTCCCTTTCTTTTCCTTTGCCCCTTTTCTTGAAACTAGTGGTCTTGTTAACCATCAACACTTGATGCTCTTTCTTGATTTCTACCTTCACTGATTTTAGCATCGCGAAGAGCTCGGGAATCGTTTTCGTCATCCCTTGCATATTATAGTTCATCATGAAGTTCCAGTAACTTGGTGATTGTAACGCCCTCAATGCGGCTATATCTCCCACGTGTCGAAGCACGACTTAGAGGCATAACCGCATTGAAAGCAATGTCGCAAGTGAGGTAATCTTCACACAACCCATGTAATACATAAGGGAAAGAGATACATAGTTGGCTTACAATCGCCACTTCACACAATTACATGAATAAAGCATTACATCAACCAGATACAATCAAGGTCCGACTACGGAACCAAAATAAAAGAAGACTACCCCAAATGCTACACAGATCCCCGATCGTCCTGACTGGGCTCCACTACTGATCAACTGGAAACGGAAAACAACACAAAGGACAAGGTCTTCATCGAGCTCCTCCTTGAGCTTGGTTGCGTCATCTGCACGGTTCAACGGCACCTACAAGCTAGTTTTGGAAGTATCTGTGAGTCATGGGGACTCAGCAATCTCACACCCTCGCGATCAAGACTATTTAAGCTTATGGGTGAGGTAAAGGTATGAAGTGGAACTGCAGCAAGCGACTAGCAAATTTGGTGGCTAACATATACGCAAATGAGAGCGAGAAGAGAAGGCAAAGCACGATCAAGAAACTATGATCAAGAAGTGATCCTAGAACAACCTACGTTAACCATAACTCCAACACCGTGTTCACTTCCCGGACTCCGCCGAGAAGAGACCATCACGGTTACACACGTGGTTGGTGCATTTTAATTAAGGTCAACTTCAGGTTTTCTACAACCGGACATTAACAAATTCCCATCTGCCCATAACCACGGGCACGGCTTTCGAAAGTTCATAACCCTGCAGGGGTGTCCCAACTTAGCCCATCACAAGCTCTCACGGTCAACGAAGGATATTCCTTCTAGCGGGAAGACCCGATCAGACTCGGAATCCTGGTTACAAGACATCCTCGACAATGGTAAAACAAGTCCAGCAAGACCGCCCGATGCGCCGACATCCTGATGGGAGCTGCACATATCTCGTTCTCAGGGCAACACTGGATGAACACTACGTACAGCTAAAACCAGCCCTCAAGTTTCCCTGAGGTGGCGCCGCAAGTGTCTCTGTTTTGGACCAACACTTAGAAAAGCACTGGCCCGGGGGGGGGGGGGTTAAAATAAAGATGACCCTTGGGCTGGCCTAACCCAAGGGAAAAAGGCTAGGTGGCGAATGGTAAAACCAAGGTTGGGCCTTGCTGGAGGAGTTTTATTCAAATCGAACTATCAAGGGGTTCCCATTATAACCCAACCGCGTAAGGAACGCAAAATCCGGGAACATAACACCGATATGACGGAAACTAGGGCGGCAAGAGTGGAACAAAACACCAGGCATAAGGCCGAGCCTTCCACCCTTTACCAAGTATATAGATGCATTAATTAGATAAGAGATATTGTGATATCCCAACAAAATATCCATGTTCCAAACATGGAACAAACTCCAATCTTCACCTGCAACTAACAACGCTATAAGAGGGGCTGAGCAAAGCGGTAACATAGCCAAACTACGGTTTGCTAGGACAAGGTGGGTTAGAGGCTTGGCTCTACAATATAGGAGGCATGATAAGCAAGTGGTAGGTATCGCATCATAGGCATAGCAAAAGAGCGAGCAACTAGCAAGCAAAGATAGAAGTGATTTCGAGGGTATGGTCATCTTGCCTGAAATCCCGCAAGGAAGAAGAACGAGTCCATGAAGAAGACAAACGGACGTAGTCGAACGGGTCCTCACAAATGTGACGTTATCGGAACCAACCCGAAGAAGCAACACCGGAAAGAAGCACACAACATAGTAAACAAACCACACACGAACATGGTATGATATGCGGGATGCGATATGCGGTGCATATGCATGACTTGGAAAGGAATGATTGAACCTGGCCTCAACTTGGAAATCGAAAAGTGCCACTGGAAAGATGAGGTGATTTTGGTTGAAATCGATATAAAGATCACCGGAATCGGATGCACGGTTTGGAAATGGCAAGCAAAACAAATATGGCACCGGTCTGCGATAATCAGCAAGTGACCAACTAAATGCATCAAGATAAATATGCTACAGCACTCAAACATGGCAACAAGATACATGGCAGGGATTCACTCATGATGCTTGACAAAAGATGAACACTGAGCTACGTCTAATTCACTCATTAACAGGTTCAAACAATCATGGCAAAAGTGCAAACGATAACAAGTTTCAGACTTAGTGAAATTAACACAAGTCTGGAATTTATCATCAGGAAGCACACTTTAGAGCATGAAAACTACATGCTACAGGAACTTAACATGGCAAAGCAAGGCATGGCATGAAGCTACTCAAAGCACTTAGCAAAAGTACCTTAGTGACCTTGAGCCAAAAGGGATCAGAAAAATACAATTGCAAGCATGTGAAGATGGCAAAAACATAAACAGATTCAGACTTGGTGAAAAACTGGAGCATGCAAAACAGATAACGAGTAGGCATGTTTACGAGCTCGACGCACTCAGTACAGAGCATGGCATGACAAACTAAGCATACACCCATCAAGAAGACATGGCATAGAAGCTATACATGGCAAGAACAACAGCATAGCATGCACAGATCAATAACAACGAGCCCGACAAAATCGCTAAACATGTTAACAATCTGCCAGGAACATTTTATAGCAAAATTAGAGCTCGATTGACTCAAGCTAGGTTGCTCCATAATTGCAAACAAAGACATGGATGGATCGAGCACCACAATGTTAATAAAACATCCTTACTGGTCATCCTCAAAAGAGGCACGGATCACTAGGAAACAACATGAACATATGGCATAACAACAAAATCAGGACAAGGACTATAGTGAGATTCTAAGTCCCTGAAATCAGCATTACCGATTACGCTACTTTGCAAGCTTGTACTAGTCACCACAAAGATCACAAAAATACATGGTATACACCCCTGTAAAGATGGCATGACATTTAACAAAACACATGTAGAGCTCAGGATCATAGCATGCACACATTAATCATGGCAAAAATGACAAAATGCCATTTGTTGAAACAGATCTGACAAATTACTCACATAGCCCTCTTCCAATAACATTTCGGGCATCAACATGAGCTCAAATGAAAATTATGCAATGAGATGAAATGATGTACTCGTCGAGGCGAACATTTTGATATGCTACACGCGCAAATCGGAGCTACGATGAGGGAGTTATGATGCGATGAATATGGGCATGTGAATCTGGAAATTTCAGGACTTAGCCGTTTTCGAAAAAAACAGGAGGAGCGCTATATATAATAATGTGCCCTGGGCGGGGTTTAGGTGGTGCCTCACCATGGGCTTGGCCCAAGACGGAGAAGAGGCCAGGTGGGCCGGCGATGGAGGTGGGCCTTGGGAGGCGTTGGACCACGCGGGGAGGCCTCCTCGTCCTCCTTGTTCCTGGACGGGGACAAGGCAGGGGCACCGGCGTCGTCCTTGGAACTCCGGCGAGCTGCCCCTGGACGGCGGGGAGGCTGGGCTCTGGCGGATCCGGCGGAGGGCGAGGTAGGGGACCCGTTCCCGGCATCGAAGTGGGTCGAGGACCATCGGCGGCGGGTTCTGCAGAGAGAGAGAGAGAGAGAGAGAGAGAGAGAGAGAGAGAGAGATCTGAGAGAGAGAAGCAAGAGGAAGGGCGACGGGGAGGAAGGAAAGAAAGGCAGGCGGCGGGGAGCTCGCCTGGGAGATCTCCGGCGGCGGCACAGCGAGCCCCTGCGAGGCCGGCGACGAGCTGCAGGATCGAGGGGCTCCTCCCCTCGAGCGGAAACCTGGAACGGGCGCGGTGGCAGGGATCCGGGCCTGCGCGGGCCTTAGATGGGCTCGGCGGGCCCGCGGCGAAGTGGGGTGCTGGGAGACACGTGGCGGCGCGCTAGAGGAGGAGGGAGGCGGCGGTGACGACGTGTCAGCCGCTGATTGGTTCGGCGACGTGGCCGGCTGGATGGACGCGTCCGCCGGCGCGAGAGGAGCGGGGTTTAGGGTTCATCCGCGAGAACTCCGGGGAGGCACACATATTTATAGGTAGAGGGAGCTAGGAGAGTCCAAATGAGATGCGGTTTTCGGCCACACGATCGTGATCGAACGACCGAGATGATGGAGAGGTCTTAGGTGGGTTTTGGGCCACTTCGAAAGGGTGTTGGGCTGCAACACACACGAGGCCTTTTCGGTCCCTCGGTTAACCGTTGGAGTATCAAACGAAGTCCAAATGGCACGAAACTTGACAGGCGGTCTACCGGTAGTAAACCAAGGCCGCATGACAAGTCTCGGTCCAATCCAAAAACGTTTAACACCCGCACACGAAAAGAGGTAGAAAGGGACACCGGGTGACATAGGAGCGCCGGATTGCAAACCGGACAACGGGGAAAAAGCTCGGATGCATGAGACGAACATGTATGCAAATGAAATGCACATGATGACATGATATGCAATGCATGACACGCAAGCAATGACAAGACAACAACAGCGAATAACTGGACGACACCTGGCACATCGGTCTCGGGGCGTTACAGTGATAGTGACTAGAGAACTCTATCAATCACTATCTTATCTGGAAGATTAACTCCCACTTGATTCAAGCGATTATAGTACTCAGACATTTTGAGCACATGCTCACTGGTTGAGCTATTCTCCTCCATCTTGTAGGCAAAGTACTTGTCAGATGTCTCATACCTCTCGACTCGGGCATGAGTCTGAAATACCAATTTCAGCTCTTGGAACATCTTATATGCTCTGTGGCGTTCAAAACATTTTTGAAGTCCCAGTTCTAAGCCGTAAAGGATGGCGCACTAAACTATCAATTAGACATCATACCGAGCTTGCCAAACATTCATAACGTCTGCATCTTCTCCTGCAATAGGTCCGTCACCTAGCGGTGCATCAAGGACATAATTCTTATGTGCAACAATGAGGATAGTCCTCAGGTCACGGTTCCAGTCCGCATCATTGCTACTATCATCTTTCAACTTATTTTTCTCTAGGAACATATCAAAAATAAACGGGGAGCTATAATGTGAGCTATTGATCTACAACATAATTTGCAAATACTATCAGGACTAAGTTCATGATAACTTAAAGTTTAATTAATCATATTACTTAAGAACTCCCACTTAGATAGACATCTCTCTAGTCATCTAAATGATCATGTGATCCATATCAACTAAACCATGTCCGATCATCACGTGATATGGAGTAGTTTTCAATGGTGAACATCTCTATGTTGATCATATCTACTATATGATTCACGTTCGACCTTTCGGTCTCAGTGTTCTGAGGCCATATCTACATATGCTAGGCTTGTCAACTTTAACCCGAGTATTCCGCGCGTGCAAAACTGGCTTGCACCCGTTGTATGTGAACATAGAGCTTATCACACTCGATCATCACGTGGTGTCTCAGCACGAAGAACTATCGCAACGGTGCATACTCAGGGTGAACACTTATACCTTAAAATTTTAGTAAGGGATCATCTCATAATGCTACCATCATACTAAGCAAAATAAGATGCATAAAAGATAAACATCACATGCAATCAAAATATGTGACATGATATGGCCATCATCATCTTGTGCCTTTGATCTCCATCTCCAAAGTACCATCATGATCTCCATCCCCACCAGCATGACACCATGATCTCCATCATCTTGATCTCTATCAATGTGTCATCACATGGTCGTCTCGCCAACTATTACTTTTGCAACTATTGCTATCACATAGCGATAAAGTAAAGCAATTATATGGCGCTTGCATCTTATGCAATAAAGAGACAACCATAAGGCTCCTGCCAGTTGCCGATAAATTTAACAAAACATGATCATCTCATACAACAATTTATATCTCATCACGTCTTGACCATATCACATCACAACATGCCCTGCAAAAACAAGTTAGACGTCCTCTACTTTGTCGTTGCAAGTTTTACGTGGCTGCTACGGGCTTCTAGCAAGAACCGTTCTTACCTACGCATCAAAACCACAACATTTTTTCGTCAAGTGTGATGTTTTAACCTTCAACAAGGACCGGGCGTAGTCAAATTGATTCAACTAAAGTTGGAGAAACAGACACCCGCCAGCCACCTGTGTGCAAAGCACGTCGGTGGAACCAGTCTCATGAATGCGGTCATGTAATGTCGGTCCGGGCCGCTTCATCCAACAATATCGCCGAATCAAAGTAAGACGTTGCTGGTAAGTAGTATGAATATTATCGCCCACAACTCTTTGTGTTCTACTCGTGCATATAACATCTACGCATAGACCTGGCTCGGATGCCAATGTTGGGGAACATAGTATTTCAAAAATTTCCTACGATCACACAAGATCTATCTAGGAAAAGCATATCAATGAGCGGGGAGAGTGTGTCCACGTACCCTCGTAGACCAAAAGCGGAAGCGTTTAGTAACACGGTTGATGTAGTCGAACGTCTTCGTGATCCTACCGATCCAAGCAACGAACATACGGCACCTCCGCGTTTAGCACATGTTCAGCTTGATGACGTCCCTCGATCTCTTGATCCAGTTGAGGACGAGGGAGAGTTCCATCAGCACAATGATGACCCACAAATATAGGGGATCTATCATAGTCCTTTCGATAAGTAAGAGTGTCGAACCCAACGAGGAGTAGAAGGAAATGATAAGCAGTTTTCGGCAAGGTATTCTCTGCAAGCACTGAAATTATCGATAATAGATAGTTTTGTGATAAAGTAATTGGTAATGAGTAGCAAGTAATAAAAGTAAATAAGGTGTAGCAAGATGTCCCAATCCTTTTTGTAGCAAAGGACAAGTCTGAACAAACTCTTATATGAAGGAAAGCGCTCCCGAGGACACATGGGAATTATCGTCAAGCTAGTTTTCATCACGTTCATATGATTCGCGTTCGGTACCTTGATAATTTGATATGTGGGTGGACCGGTGCTTGGGTGCTGTCCTTACTTGGACAAACATCCCACTTATGATTAACCCCCATTGCAAGCATCCGCAACTACAACAGAAGTATTAAGGTAAACCTAACCATATCATGAAACATATGGATCCAAATCAGCCCCTTATGAAGCAATGCATAAACTAGGGTTTAAGCTTCAGTCACTCTAGCAACCCATCATCTACTTATTACTTCCCAATGCCTCCCTCTAGGCCCAAACAATGGTGAAGTGTCATGTAGTCGACGTTCACATGACACCACTAGAGGAAAGACAACATACATATCATCAAAATATCGAACGAATACCAAATTCACATGACTACAATAGCAAGACTTCTCCCATGTCCTCAGGAACAAACGTAACTACTCACAAATCATATTCAGGTTCATAATCAGAGGGGTATTAATATGCATAAAGGATTTGAACATATGATCTTCCACCAAGTAAACCAACTAGCATCAACTACAAGGAGTAATCAACACTACTAGCAACCCACAGGTACCAATGTGAGGTTTGGATACAAAGATTGGATACAGAGATGAACTAGGGTTTGAGATGAGATGGTGCTGGTGAAGATGTTGATGGATATTGACCCCCTCCCGATGAGAGGATCATTGGTGACGATTTCCCCCTCCTGGAGGGAAGTGTCCCCGGCAGAACAGCTCTGCCGGAGCCCTAGATTGGTTCCGCCAAGGTTCCGCCTCGTGGCGGAGGAGTCTCATCCCAAAAGCTTGCTTATGATTTTTTGCTCGACGAAAGACTCCATATAGTAGAAGATGGGCATCGGAGGGCCACCAGGGGGCCCACGAGGCAGGGGGCATGCCCAGGGGGGTAGGGCGCGCCCCCACCCTCGTGGCTGGTGGGTGGCCCCCCTCTGGTACTTCTTGCGCTCAGTATTTTTTATATATTCTGGAAATAACTTCCGTGAAGTTTCAGGATTTTTGGAGCTATGCAGAATAGGTCTCTAATATTTGCTCCTTTTCCAGCCCATAATTCCAGCTGCCGGCATTCTCCCTCTTTATGTAAACCTTGTAAAATAAGAGAGAATAGGCATAAGTATTGTGACATAATGTGTAATAACAACCCATAGTGCAATAAATATCGATATAAAAGCATGATGCAAAATGGATGTATCAACTCCCCCAAGCTTAGACCTCGCTTGTCCTTAAGCGAAAGCCGAAATCGAAAAATATGTCCACATGTTTAGAGATAGAGGTGTCGATTAAAATAAAATATGGACATGAGGGCATCATGATCATTTTTAGAACATCAACTTATATAATTCTTGTCATATAATCTCTTATGCTAGAGTAATAATTCAATCACAATTTCAAGTATGGATCATAAACTTCATTGAGAACCAACAAACTCTAATCTCAGTCATCGAGGCAATTGCAATTTATCATAACATAGGAAAGAGTCAATATAAGAGCTTTTCAGCAAGTCCACATACTCAACCATCTTTTAGTCTTTCACAATTGCTGACACTCACGCAATATTTATGGGTATGAAGTTTTAATTGGACACAGAATTTGTGAAACCTCCAACTCTCTCCTTGGGTCCTTGAGTTCCTTAAGATTTCTAGGATCACAACCAAAAACAAATATGATATGCATATGATGACCTATGTATAACATCCAAATTGAAAAATTGGGATGTTGCAAACCTACCCCCCTTAAGATGAATCTCGCCCTCGAGATTTGGGTTGGCTAGAAAATAGGTGTGTGTGGTCTTTCTGTAGGTCTTCTTCTCGCTACCAGGTGGCTTCTTCCTCGGTATGGTGGCTCCACTGAACTTTGCAAAACTTGATAACCTTGCTGCGTGTAACTCGGCTGGCAAACTCGAGAATCTTAACTGGTTTCTCCTTGTAGGTTAGGTCACTCTCCAAATGAATTGCTTCCAGGGCACGGCATCTCTCAAAGGAATATCGGTCATCTCAGCATGGCACTTCTTCAACTGGGAAAGGTGAAACACATCATGAACTCCCGACAGTCCTTCTGGTAACTCCAACTTGTAGGCCACTTCTCCCATATGTTCCAAAACTCGATATGGTCCTACAAATCTTGGGGCTAACTTTCCTTTAACTCCGAATTGTTTAACTCCTCGTAATGGTGACACACGAAGATATGCCCTGTATCCGATTTCATAGACTACCTCCTTGCGTTTCGTATCAGCATAACTTTTTTGCGTGGACTAGGCTACCTTCAGTCTACCACGAATTAACTTAACCTTCTCTTCAGACTCTCTGATTAAATCTGGTCCGAACAACTGACGGTCGCCAACTTCATCCCACATCAATGGTGTCCTGCACCTTCTTCCATACAAAGCTTCGAAAGGGGCCATCTTCAAACTAGCTTGATAACTGTTGTTCTATGAGAATTCTACGTAAGGCAAATTATCATCCCAACTAGATCCATAATCCAGCGCACAAGCTCTCAACATGTCCTCCAGAATCTGATTGACTCTCTCGGTCTGTCCATCTGTCTGTGGATGAAAGGTTGTACTAAACTCTAACCCGGTACCCAAAGTCTGGTGCAGCTGATTCCAAAACTTCGAAGTAAACTGTGTTCCTTTATCTGATACGATGGTCCTCGGAACTCCATGCAGACATACGATCTTGGTCATATATATCTTGGTCAACTTCGCGCTCGTATAAGTGGTTTTCATGGGGATAAAGTGAGCCACTTTGGTCAAGCGATCAACTACTACCCAGATGGAGTCATAACCTGATCTTGTCCTGGGTAATCCGGTGATAAAGTCCATGCCAAGTTTATCCCACTTCCTTTCAGGTACCGGCATAGGCTGTAATAATCCTGCTGGCTTCTGGTGTTCTGCCTTAACTCTCTGACATACATCACATACTGCTACATACTCGGCAATATCCTTCTTCATACCTGTCCACCAGAAACGTTCCTTCAAATCCAAATACATCTTAGTGTTTCCGGGGTGAATCGAGTATGGTGAGTCATGAGCCTCCTGAAGTATTAACTTCCTGATCTCTGAGTCATTAGGCACGTAAACACGGTCCTCAAACCATAAAGTTTCGTGCTCATCTTCACGAAAACCTTTGGCCTTTCATTCGCTCATCTTCTCCTTTATCTCGGCAATCTCCTTATCATCCTTCTGAGCTTTTCGAATCCTTCCCGATAACGTAGACTGAACCTCCATTGCTGCAACAAATCCTCTTGGAACTATCTCCAAACGAAGTTCCTGGAGATCGTCAACTAACTCCTGCGGTAATCCTCCGCTTACGAGGGTATTGATATAACTCTTGCGGCTCAAAGCGTATGCTACGACATTGGCCTTTCCTGGATGATAATGTAGCTTCATATCATAATCCTTTGTTAGCTCCAACCATCTCCTCTGCCTGAGATTCAACTCCTTCTGTGTGAAGATATACTTCACACTCTTATGGTCCGTGTATACATCACAACAATTTCCAATAAGAAAATGTCTCCAGGTCTTGAGTGCATGCACTATGGCTGCTAACTCCAAGTCATGCGTGGCATAATTAAACTCATGCAGTTGAAGCTATCATGAGGCATATGAAACAACTCTTTCGTCTTGCATAAGTACACCTCCAAGTCCCAAGCGAGAAGCATCGCAATACACTTGAAAGTCCTTGCGTATATCCGGAAGAATTAGCACCGGGGTTTGTAACCAAACTTTTCTTCAACTCCTGAAAACTGGCCTCACATTCCTCGGTCCATTTGAACTTGGTGTCCTTCTTCAACAACTCTGTCATGGGTTTCGCAATCCTGGAAAAAAAATTCAATGAACCTCCTATAGTATCCTGCGAGTCCCAGAAAACTGTGGATCTCCCCAACTGAGGTGGGTGCCAACCACTCAGTAACAGACTGAACCTTGGTAGGGTCTACTGCTATACCTTCTCCTGATATAACATGTCCAAGAAATCCAACTTCTTTCAACCAAAATTCACACTTGCTGAACTTGGCATATAGCTGATGTTCTCTGAGCTTCTCAAGAACTAAGCGCAAGTGTTCCTTGTGTTCCTCTTCATTCTTCGAGTACACTAATATGTCGTCTATGAACACCACAACAAACTTATCCGAGAACTCCATGAACACCTTATTCATCATAATCATAAAATAGGCAGGGGCGTTAGTCAATCCAAAAGACATGACTGTGTACTAATATAGCCCGTACCTTGTGGTAAAAGCTGTCTTAGGTCTATCCTGTTCTCGGATGTTCAACTGGTGGTATCCTGATCGAAGATCGATCTTGGAGAACACTTTGGCTCCCTGTAGCTGGTCAAAAAAATCATTGATCATCGGTAGTGCGTACTTTTTCTTGATCGTCACTTCATTCAATGCACGATAATTAACAACCATTCTCAAAGATCCATCCTTCTTCTCGACTAAGAGCACTGAGGCTCCCCATGGTGATGAACTTGGTCGAATATAACCTTTCTCCAATAACTCCTTACTCCGCTTCTTAATTTCCTCCAGATCATTTGCGGGCATCCGATACGGTCTCTTTGATATTGGTCCAGTGCGTGGCAACAACTCTATCAAAAATTCTATTTCTCGATCTAGTGGCATGCCTGGTAATTCCTCTGGAAATACATCAGTGTAATCCTTCGCAACTGGTACTTCCTCCTGAACAACTCCCGGGAGGGAAATTACTTGAGTCCTCCTTGGCGCATGCCTAGATACATACTTGATCCTCTTTCCCTCAGGGGTGGTGAGTAGTATCGACTTACTAGCACACGCGATATTTCCTCCATACTTCGATAGCCAATCCATGCCTAGTATTATATCCAATCCTTGTGAGTCCAAAATTACTAGGTCTGAGGGGAAAACATGGCTACCAATGGTTAATGGTAACCGATCACACCATCGGCTGGCCATATACTCTGCTCCTGGCGAGCTTACTAACATGGGTGACCTAAGGGCTAAGGTTGGCAACTTAAACTTGTCCACAAATCCCCTTGATATGTCACTACTGCAGGATGCTGCTAACATGACACTACGATCAGAGACCCTTCGACGAAACTGTGTGCGATGTCATAATCGCAAACGGTGGTGTAAAATAACCGTCAAAAAAGGTGCAAAACATTTGCTATGGAGGACACATCAAACACGGTTCAGATTTTAGTTGCGTGTGCGATGTAGGGCATACGGCTAACCCGTTCGAACTGTTTGCGATGAGGTAGAACAACATAAACGGGCAGCCATATCAATGTGTGTGCGATATACGACATACAGTTCGCTTCGATGAATCGTTTGCTATTAGCGAGTGCAACATAAACAGTTAGCCAGATCAAGGTGTGTGTGATATAGGGCATACGGTTCACTCGGACGAACTATTTTCGATTAGCGAACAGAATAGAAATGGTTCAACTTAACAAGATGTGTGTGATACGTGGCAAACAGCCGACTCGGATGAACTATTTGCGATGAGAATTTACAACACAGATGGTTAATACAGTTAGTTCGTGTGCGATTTTGTGTGTACAATTTTAAAAAAAATGCAAACTAGTTGCTTGCGGTGGCTAGGAGTATCGCACACGATGCGTCTACGAGTACTCATGTGCGATGATTAGTAAGTTACACATGCATTTCCTTATGTTAACACGTGGCACCGGATACGATATTCGTGTTGTGTGTGTGCTCCACTTAGTCTTCCCGCGCTCCAGCGAATGCTTCTCGCGCTCCACATGGGTGAATTATAAAATCCACGCCTATTCTCTCACCGGTTTCCCGCCACCAGCTAACGGCTTGCTGCATATAAACTAGGCGGCAATGCACCACCGCGACACTCTGCGAAGATCTAGTCCTCACCCATCTACCATTAGTTATTCCAAGCATGCCAGGCAATGACCAAAGCTTCGATGTCGACGCCTACCCGCGTTACATCTTCGGTGAGGAGAACAAGCCGGAGCAGATCGGGGAGCAAGAGCTTCATCGGCTGGTGCAGGCACCATGGCCCATCAGCAGCGATATCGGCGTCACAGTCCTTGGGAGTACAATCGACATATTGCAGATGAGGTGTGATGAGCAGTTTGCCATCCACCGTGCAAAAGATCCAGAGCTGCTCGACGGCATGATCGATGACCCACCCGAAGAACCGCCGTCACCAGTGCTCATCGAGAGCCTGATGCCCCGCAAGGAATGGGCAGAGGACCTCTGCGATTCAGTCAAGACAAAGGCAGCCCGTGGCTTCATCATTGCCTGCGGTGGCCGTGTCAACCTCAATCCCGATGATGTGGTGGCCAGGCTCGACCGCATCCTTGGCGGAGGTGACGTCCCCGACGAAGTAGAACATCGCCAACGTGATATCTTGAGGATGCAGGTGATCGACGGAATTTGCTACCAGGCCAGAGGCATGGAAATGGAGTGGTTCCGCGGAGTTGTCATGCGTGCAATTAGACGCTGTCAAGCTCTTCTGGAAGAGGCCCAGCAGCCCCAAGTGCCTCCCATCAGCGCCAATAGCTCCGTACGCGGAGGCGGGTTGGGACACTCGGAGTGAACGGCCGCAAGGGTGCTATGCTGATCATGGAGTCCGAGAAGACCATCGTCGGAAGGCCGCCAGCTCAGAGCTTATATTTTATTATAATTGTATGCATATGTAGGTAGTGAGTGTTGTGGGCCTTGCCGCATTTTGCATTTTAAATTATCCTGAATATGTAACACAATTATTAAGAATTATTAACCGTTGCCATTGTAACTTTGCCTGAACAGCGAGCAGAGCGCGCGCAGGGACGCCAGAGCGGAGCGTGCCGCGGCGGCCTCAACAGTGAGCAACCACGTGGTCAACCTTCTGCCATCAATAAATTTTGACCTTGTTTCTCGTCACATTGCTGATTACAACGCAATAAGTAATTGCAAATCTGTTCACACCTATCAAACTAATATGTGTTCACACTTAGCACTGGGCTATAAAAACTACCCACGCGAAAGTTACTTCACAGTTCCTCTCCTCATCACCCACAAAACTGTTCTTTTTCTGTCAAGTCATTCCGCCATGACCGGTAGGAGGAGTTTAGGGTGGACATATAACCAGGCAGCAAAGACCAAGGCCACAGAAGCACTAGGGAGGTCCTGTCGCGAAGCCGCAGCCACAACAGAGATGTTTCGGCGCGCCGTGGAGCCCTCGAACGAGCTCTCACAGGCATAAGAGGGCTCTCACAAGCGCATTCGCAGCGTCGGCCATCGCGACAAGCTGGCGTTCCTGAATTCCTTCACCGGCGACGACGACATTCTCGCTGGTGTCACTATGCAGCAGGAGCTGGCCGACGGCTTGATGAAGCTGCTCAAGATCAGCGATGCCTCGGTTGACAAGGCGACCGGCCTCGTCGAGCAACTCATGGATGACAATGCTAAGCTCCTCAAGTTGGTCACCGAGAAGGAGGAGGAGGCCGCCGACTAGAAGATGATGCATGAGCAGAGCAGTGCCTCTGAGATGACGCTGAAAGCGGTCGTCGAGGAACTGATGGGTGGCTTGAGGAAGCTCTAGATCAAGCGCGAGCAGGAGGTGGAGGAATCTATGGATGCTTTCAAGCAAAGTCATGAGGAATTGAAAAAGGAGCTGAAGGATTTTGCTGCCCGGTGATCCATCGATGAGTAGAGACAGTAGCGATCCAGATTGTTGTCTGCAATTTCCTTATTCTCTTGCCCCTATGTCTTCCGGGCTTTGCCGCATGTGGCATTTTAAATTATCCGGAATATGTAAGACAATTATTATTTGCACCATTGTAAATTTGTCGTCGTATTATCCGTTGCCATTTTATTTGTGGTCGTATTATCCATTGCCCTATGTGGCAATTTAAATTAGGGCGGAATACGAGTTGAAAACACGAAGAAAGCAAATGCTACCATGGGATCACAAGCAAACACCCTCCGTCCAGGTGCTTTAATTAACTCATTAATGGAGAAGTTGTGAGCGAGGCGGGCGGCGGCTAGTGCATGGAGGTCAAAGAGCTCGCTTCCCGGTGAGCATGGGCGGCCTTGCTGCTCGCACGTGTCCCGTCGAGCCTGCGAAGTGGACAGGATGCACGTGTCCCATCGAGCTTGCGCGGCGGACTGCTCGCATGCGTCCTGTCAAGCCTGCATGGCGGACTTCTCGCGCTCATCCCGTCTAATCAAACAGCTGCACGCACACCACCAAGTATGGTTAAATTTCAACACGGTTAATATAATACAACTGTTTGCGATATTAACGTGTCAGCTTTTTGTTTCAAAAAGGACTTCGTTGGCTACTATGTGTGCGCCTCTTCTCAAACTGGACGATTTTTTTACCATGGCATATATGTGCCATGTCATGAAACCATGCCAAGTTTCATGTTTTTGGGTGAATTTTTTGATTTACTGGGATTTAAAAACCGAGATTCTCATTGTTTCAGGGCGACGACAAGTTTGTAATTCATTCTCATTCCTTAAACGAGACCTAAACATGCACCCAATGACACATGTACGATTTCCCACCCATTTTGCTTCACTTGAGCATGTGGTTGTAGTTCAAATTTTAATTATGGACTACATTAAATGCATATAAAACTTAGTAATTAGTAATATATATACAATGGCCAAACGAACCCTGAACAGTTTCAAATTTCAGCTCGACACTCCTGTTATTCTATGTTGCCTGTAGAAAACAAAGTTCAAGGCGAGAAGAGGCATCGATTATTGTTTTGCCCACAATAGGGGCATGTTTCCCTACCAGGGCCACGAGGGTTGCGACATGCTCCGGTTTGTAAAAGGCTTGTAATATAGCTTTGCCCAAATTGGATAATTATATGTACCATGTAGTGACACCATGCCAAGTTTCATGATTTCCTGGTGAGTTATGGATTTACAAACATTTAAAAACCAAGATTCGCATCGTTTGTGGCCTAGCCAGGATGGCGAGATGGTTGAATTCGTTCCCATTCATTCCATGGGACCTAAAAATTCACCCCAAGGAAACATGTACATTTTTTCTAGCCATTTTGGTGCACTAGAGCATGTATCTGTAGTTCGGATTTGAATGATGGACATTAAATGCCTAGAGAACTCGATTAATGAATAAAAAAGGTCAAACAAACCCTGAATAATTTCAAAGTTCAGCGCGAATCTCTAGTTGTTTCATGTCTCGTGTAGAAGCAAATACGAGGCTAGAAGAGGGAGTGATTATGGTTTGGCCCACAAGGGGACACGTTTCCCTATCGAAACCATGAGGGTTCTTATGCTAGGCTCCGGTTTGTAAGAGGTTTGTAATAAAGCTTGGCCCAAATTGGCAATGTTTTTACCACGGCATATATGTGCCATGACGTGACACCATGCCACCTTTGATGACTTTCTGGTGAGTTTAGGATTTATGGGGACTTAAAAACCGAGATTCGAAATGTTTGAGGACGAGCCAGGACACCGGTACAGTTGTAATTCATTCCCATTCCTGGCATGAGACCTAAACATGCACCCAAGGACACATGTATATTTTTCTAGCCATTTTGGTGAACTGGAGCATGTATTTGTAGTTCAGATTTGAATTATGGACATTAAATGCCTAGGAAACTCAATTAGTGTATAAAAAGGCCAAATGAACCCTGAATAAGTTTAAATTTCAGCATGGATATCCTGTCGTTCCATGTTGCCCGTGGAAGAAAATACAAGGCGAAAAGAGGCAGTGATTACATTTCGCCCAAAGGGGAACACGTTTCCCTATCAAAAGCATGAGGCTTCTTTGAGAGAAGCTCAAGTTTTTGTCAGAGGTTTGTAATAAAGCTCGGCCCAAATTGGACAATGTTTTTACCATGATATATATGTGCCATGACATGACACCATGCCACCTTTGATGACTTTCTGGTGAGATTAGGATTTATGGGGACTTAAAAACCGAGATTCGAAATGTTTGAGGACGAGCCATGACACCAGTACGGTTGTAATTCATTCCCATTCCTGGCATGGGACCTAAACATGCACCCAAGGACACATGTATAATTTTTCTAGCCATTTTGGTGAACTGGAGCATGTATTTGTAGTTCAGATTTGAATTATGGACATTAAATGCCTAGGAAACTCAATTACTGTATAAAAAGGCCAAACGAACCCTGAATAAGTTTAAATTTCAGCACATATATCCTGTCATTCCACGTTGCCCGTATAAGAAAATAGAAGGTGAAAAGAGGCAGTGATTACGTTTCGCCCAAGGGGGATACGTTTCCCTATCAGAACCACGAGGCTTCTTTGAGAGAAGCTCTAGTTTGTAAGAGGCTTGTAATAAAACTTGCGCCGCAATGGACGAAAAAATGTGATGACCTGTCTTATTAGGGATGATAGACTACTTATATCAATAAGGAATTCCTTCTTTTCCAGGAGCCCATTCAGACAGAACTCCAAAGTTAAGCATGCTCAGCTTGGAGTAGTGTCAGGATGGGTAACTGACTGGGAAGTTGATCCCGGGTGCGCACGAGTGAGGACAAAGTGCGCAGAAAAGACTAGTATTGATCTGTGGGGCCAGTCTAGATCCCGCCAGGAGTAAGACCACCGACGGGTGTGTCCGGGGCGTTACAAGTTGGTATCAGAGCCGACCCTCACGGTTACACGGATGGTTGCGGACAGGTGCGCGGTCATGTTGTTCATGAAGTTTGTGACCCGTCGTGGCACACGACATGGTACATGTACCGGACTGGATGCACAAACGTATGTGCCAAGAGGGAATGTTCATGTGGCCCGACGAGGACGTCGGTTCCTCTGAGTGGGGGTGTATGTGATGGCCTGGCTTATTAGGGATGATAGACTACTCATATCAATAAGGAATTCCTTCTTTTCTGGGAGCCCGTTCGGACAGAACTCCAAAGTTAAGCGTGCTCAGCTTGGAGTACTGTCAGGATGGGTGACCGACCGGGAAGTTGCTCCCGGGTGCGCACGAGTGAGGACAAAGTGTGCAGAAAAGACTAGTATTGATCTGTGGGGCCAGTCTAGATCCCGCCAGGAGTAACAACCACCGGTGGGTGTGTCCTAGGCGTTACAAAAAATTCCTCGACATATAAGTGCGATGTCATGACACCATGGCAGGTTTCACATTTTTCAGCTTAGTTTTGGATTTACAAGGATTTAAAAACCGAGATTCTTCTCACGAAATGTTTTCAAATAGCACACAGTTCACTCACGAAAGCCGATATTCAACGAAAACTTCATGGAAACCATATTTTAAAGTTTCATAAAAAACTGAAAAAATGTGGGATGTTAAGAAGGTGATGTTTTATTGCGACACAAAATTTCAAGTTGAAAAACATTACGAGATGTGAGCTATGAAAAATACAAATTTTGCCCTCAATAGTGACATTACTATTCGGCACTATTCAACACTGATTTTATCTTTTTTATAGCTCACATCTCGTAATGTGTTTCAACTTGAAATTTTGTGTGGCAATAAAACATCATCCTCTTAACATCTTGCATTTTTTTGAAACTTCAAAACATCTTTTTCTCGTGGTTTTCACCGGTTTCCACCGAATGTTGATTTCCGTATGATACCCCCCCGCTGCACTTATGATCTAAGTACTACATTCTGACTGGCCAGAACCCAAACCCCACGGATCATACGTGTGCACCGTTGGATGCTCCCAGATCGAACGACAACCCTGAGCCCTTTCGACAGCACATGGAGTACATGGGTAAGCACTGTGCGCATGCTCGTGTAGCTCACGCTTCCTTCTCTACTAGGTTTTCATTCAAAACAGGCTACCGTTTCTCGCCACTCCTCTCATCGGTTTCCCGCCTCTTCTCCCAAATATGCATGATGTAGATGTTCATTTAATTCTTATAGTTCATCTCATCCAAAATCAAATAGTTTTATAAAAAAACTATTTTAAGATTCACGGAATTGTGCATTGTAAAGGTAAAAACAAAACGTGACAATTCATTTAGAAAAAAGGTTTGGGCAATTAAGATATGGAAGATTCTAGAGAACAAAGGAGAAGTGCTTGTGTTTTGAGGTTTGTGCATTATGCTTAAGTTCAACCATGGAGTCTTCTAGATTGCATATGTGGCAAAATCTGGTGGAATGTAGATGATATCCAACGGCCAGTAGTGCTCGGATTTGCCATCTATCTACCGTTGGATTGGCTTCATCCAACAAGCAACTTTCATAGTTATTCACACACTATATAGGTGTATAGATGTATATATGTATATATATAGATGTGTCCCATGCTAGACAAAATAAAGTTTGAGCGCATGCGTGGGACGACCCTCCCTCCCCACCGCCGCCGCCTCGAAGTTGGGAAACTGACATCATAGGTATTGAACTAGGCTTGGAGTCGGGTACGGTGTTCGGTTTGTAATGTAGTTGGCATGGCCTATCGAAGTTGTGCATTTGGGATTTAAACACATCATACACCATCATACCCATACATATTTTCGGGCCACATGCAGTGTATACGGGGTCTTCTGATCGACCACGTCTCCCTTGTGTGGGGTTTTTTGTGACGACACGAATATCTATGGGCTCCCCGAGTGTATATATATCATCCCTTTGACCAATAATGAGGGGTATGTGTTGGCTATGAATGGATTCCTCCTAGTTCGTGTTAGGGCCGGTCACCGTCAAATGTCGGTCAACCAAAGCTCGAGCTCATGCGTTGTCAGGATTCCCTCCCAGATGCTCGGATTGCTGGGTTCGACCTACATCAAACCCTGCGTGTGTATCTCGTCCTTAACTACCTTGCCTTCATGGTTGTTGTCTGTATCGAGAGGTAGGCACCACATCTAAATTGTACATTATTCTATATTGAAAACACACATCGCCCCTTCCCAACGTACATCATTTTGGGCCACATGCAAGAGGTGCTGGTTTTGTGGTCCCTCTCGTGCGATTTTTATGATGGTCCAATCTATTGGCCCAAGTGGTTTATCGACAACAACAACTATCATTTGACCAAACGAAAGATTCATTGGTCCATCTTATGGTAGGTCATGGCGACATGCATATATGAGCAAAGTATCGATCAATACGTGCATCCGCCCCGCTAACACGAAGTGGGAGGTGGTGGGCCAAGCATCCTAGCTAGGTACGACATTATGTCATTATATATATCCTATCTAGGTGGTTGTTAGGGTGCTTTCGGGTTTGTGAGGCAGGTGCCACCAAAGTTATGCATTGTGTATTTAAAGTTTTAAACATCCCCAATATTCGTACATATATTTGGCCACTCCCAGGTGGTTCTTGACTTCTGGCCCCTCTCATCGATCTTCAATGACACGCCCAACCATGGGCCCGCGGGGTCAAAGTTGTGCATTGGAATTTTGAACATCACATACCACCCTTTTCACTCATATATATATTTGGGCCACATGCTGGTGTGGCTGTCTTTGGACCCTCTCTAACGTTATTTTTTGCTGCAAAGCCTCTAATGACCCTCAACGGACACGAGGTATAATATCTTAACCGTGTGCGATACAAGTGCGATGTGGATCACCACGACCGCGCAAGTGCGACCAAATTAAGGTGGAGGTACTGGCTCAACCGTGTGCGATGCAAGTGCGCTGAAATCACCACGACCGCGCAAGCGTGAGAAAATTAAGGTGGAGGTACTGGTTCAACCGTGCGTGATGCAAGTGCGCTGAAATCACCACGACCGCGCAAGCGCGAGCAAATTAAGGTGGAGGTACTGGCTCAACCGTGCACGATGCAAGTGCACTGAAATCACCACGACCGCGGAAGCGCGAGCAAAGGGTGGAGGTACTGGCTAAACCGTGTGCGATGCAAGTGCACTGAAATCACCACGACCGCGCAAGCGTGAGCAAAGAGTGGAGGTACTGGCTTAACCATGTGCGATGCAAGTGCGCTGTAAAACCATCACCTGTGCAAGCTAAAGGTGGGTAAGTTTATTTGGAAATTAGGACGAACTGTGTGCGATAGACCAGCTAGCTAGAAATATAAAAGAACTACCCGCCTTGAGCGTTGCAAAAATCGGTGGATCCGCGCCACTTTTCCTTATTATCATACACGCATATTGTTATTGGACCGTGCGCGATCTTGGGCACTCCCACCCCGCATCAATTCCTTTACCCAAATTTTAGTAGCCGTCGTACTTCAACCGTCGCCCACACTCCTCCAGCACCGACCTTATAGTAAAATTGTAGTAGCCGAGGCATTTGAACCGTCACCCTCCCTCGTCCACCACCATATCCACCCACCATTACTAAAATTTTCAGTAGACGTGGTGTATCCTCAAACACCAACCCCCCTCCATAGTCCCCCACCCGCCCCCTCCCTCCCTTGAACCCTAGCTCGCGGCCGCCGCTGGCGCCGCCGCCAACCCCTGCCGGTCTGCACGTTCCTCCTAGCTTAGATAATAAAGTTCAGGTTACCCAGCGATTCCCATACCATCGCCCCACTCCCCTGAGTTTTTAGATGAGGCATGCAGTGTCCCTCCCCGCTAGATCCACATCCCCTGCTCCAGAATGTCACAGCCTAAGCTCGACCACGTATCCCGGGGAGCCCGATGAGCGTTCGGCCAAGAAGAGGTTTATCATGGCCTCTCCGGCGGACATTAGCAAGGTGGCCGCTGTTCGCCCCGACCTGTTGATCCCGGAGCAACACATCGCAGCGGAAGCCGGCGAAGACATTGACTATGTTGCCATGCCGAAGGCTTCATCTCCATGGGCTAGCGTATTACTCTATCTCGAGAAAGCTGGCTACGACATCAAGCTCGTCCACACCGACGGCTTCACACGGGCCATGTCATAGGTTAAGGGGTCCATCCCCAACCCCTCTGGTTCAACCACCGTCAATCTCTTCGATGGCCCTACCGCTAATCTCCTCTGCCAAGCGGTCAAGGATTTGCAAGCTTTATACACCATCGAGCCCATTTTGTCATTTCTGAAGGACACGTTCTATGGCGGTGGCTTGGTATCCTCAATCGCTAAGTCAGATCTCATCGACCATGACCACGACCTCGAGGAGGGCACCCACGAAGGTTCTTCCAAGGTGAAACAACCCATTTGTGACATTAGAGAGGGCACCATGGGTCTGTGCTCTTCCAACTGGAAGGATCCCATCCATGAAATGTGAGGCAACATTCTATCAGCAAATCTTACCTTTTCTAGATTGCCAACCTATACCCTTTTTTGTAGTAGCATTTGCCGTGCGGTGCTTTAACTGTGCCGTGTTTAACTATTTCAGTTATGCAAAAATGTATTGTTCAATAGGTCTATGTGATGTTTAAGTATGAATTGTCCACTTTAGTTTCACGAATGGCTATATTTGGTTGTTTATAGTGAGTAGATGCCTCGTTTATCTGTATTTGGTTGTTAGGTTGGTTGGAGTGAGCATTTTTTTAGTTATCGAGCAGATGCCTTGTTTATCTGTATTTGGTTCTTAGTTTGGTTGAAGTGAGTATTTGTCCAGTTATCAAGCAGATACCTTGTTTATTTGTATTTGGTTGTTAGGTTGCTTTTTTAGCATTTGTCCTGTTATCAAGCAGATGCCTTGTTTATCTGTATTTGGTTGTTAGGTTTCATTTTTTTAGCATTTGTCCAGTTATCAAGCAGATGCCTTGTTTATCTGTATTTGGTTGTTAGGTTGCTTTTTTTAGCATTTGTCCAGTTATCAAGCAGATGCCTTGTTTATCTTTATCTGCTTGTTAGGTTGGTTGTAGTGAGCATTTGTCCAGTTTTCAAGCATATGCCCTGTTTATGTGTATTTGCTTGTTAGGTTGGTTGCAGTGAGACTCTGTCCAGTTTTCAATGGCTATATTTGGTTGTTATACTGGTCATTTATGCCTTGTTTATTTCAGTCATTCACAACGCGGTGTTCATTATGTGCAAGTCGGAACTGTGCCGCTCGACTACATCAATACCAGTTTGAACGGCTATATTTGGTTCCAGTTATTCCTGGTGTAGTTAACACATGCCCTTTATTTCAGTTTTACACATTTATGCAGTGTGATGTTTAAGTATTACCTACGTTCTATTCATTTTCAACAATACCGGTTCGAATTGCAATATTTGATGGTTGTTAAGCCTGGTGTCGGTAACATTGCCTTCCATTTTATATCTGCTTTAATAGCATGCTGAAACCAACACATTCAAGCTATCATTTGGAGATGATGTTGTTTACCTTTGCTATATTTGTTTGATGTTAAGATTGCTGTACTTATCATGCCTTTCCACTACTTATGCAGGACAACAACGGGAGTGGCCACCATTTTTCGCCAAGGTTAGCTTCATCCCTCGGCTTGTACTCCCCCCATCGTTCCATAATGTAGTGCATATAGATCCAGGCCTGGACACTAGTTAGCTTCTAATATTGACTTGTTTCTTGTAGGTAC
The DNA here is from genome assembly GCF_056163025.1 of Triticum urartu. Taxonomy (NCBI): domain Eukaryota; kingdom Viridiplantae; phylum Streptophyta; class Magnoliopsida; order Poales; family Poaceae; genus Triticum; species Triticum urartu. Next base: position 273,159,452 of record NC_141873.1, on the reverse strand, counting down.
ATATGCCCTTGGCAAGGATCCATGCATCGACCCTTTTTGCGTATGGGGCAATGAGATATTGATGAACAAGCATCAAGTGAGGAAACTGATAAGGATTATTAGCAAAAAGATACGAATGGTGGCAAGCAAATTATTTGTTTATGTTCTATCCAACACAACAGCGAGCTGTAGGGTGGTAACTACAAACTCTGCAGCCTTCTCTTTTTACTGCCCATAATGAGTTGCTAGACAACAATGTCTAAATCTTTTTCATTCCAGTGGTTCCCGAAGCAGTTCACTCAATATTACCTCGCAAAGTACATGATTGGTGGACACACAATGAAGGATTAAGTATTTCATCTAGACTACAAGGAGCATCGAGAAGTCCTAATGAAGATAGTGAAGGATGGATGGGCAGCCATCACAAGGGGTTGGCCTAGAGTCGTGAGCGCCTTACGCATGGAGGAGGGCACAATATGGGCATTCCACTTCACCTTCTCTAGCAACCAGAATGTCTTTCGCCTCTCTCTTTACAGTCCTTAGTACAACTGTGGTTCATCATTCTTTACTTGGTGCTTCTGTAGTTCTTTAGTATATGTACCTGTGCATCGAATTATGGATTCGTGGTTGAACCTATATTTGTAATAAACATGGTTGGATATGAAATAAGTGATTGCCTACTTTCAAATTCAAAACATGTGATTTTTAAATTATGGATTAATTAGGGATTACACTGCACACGGTTTGCGAAAGCGTAATGTGTGCGATATACGTGGAGATCAGAAACGTTTCTAGGATCCACTACGTGTGCGATCAATCTCCACTGCACCACGGCTTTCTCTTGAAAGTTGTTTGCATTAGGCCACCTTGCGCAAATGTTTACCACATAAAAAGTGTGTGTGATGGACAACCTTTGCCACACAGTTTCTTCTATGCACCATGGGTGATACATTCAATAACGCAAACGATTTAACGGGAAAAATTGTGTGTGATGTACCTGTGAACGGAAACGTTTTCCTTGGAGAGACTGTGTTGGATGTACATACGAACGGAAACGTTTAGCGGGGACTGACTGTGTGGGATGTACTTGCGACCGGAAATAATTTTGTTGTATAATTGTATTTTTTTATCTCTATTGTACATATTTCCATATTTGAGCCCTTGCTGATCGCACACGTTCTCATTTTGCCAAGCCTGCGTGCCAAGAGGGCATATCCCCGATGGTTTTCGGGCCGTGTGGGAAGGACCCCCTATCGCCCACACTCACTTGGCGATGGTTCCAAATGGCGTCGCGGAAATGGGTTAAAACCCGTTTGTTTAGGACCGATGCGCACCAGTGTGTATGAATGCGATGCACCAGTGTCAAAAAGAATGAGAGCGGTAAATGACTTAATAAAAAACTTACCAATCACTGCATCAGGCTGCTCTTCAACTTCCTCCATGTTGATGTGGTTCACCTGACCTCTGGTGAAAGGGTTTGGCTTCTTCCCTGAGCTTCCATTGCCATTTCCATTCTTTGCTTCAGGACACTCGGTGGCGTAGTGTCCAGTCTTCCCGCACTTAAAACAAGTAATGTGACTTAGATACTTCTTGGCGGGTGTAGTGGGGTTGAAATGGTTCTGACCATTGTTTCCTCCATCGCCATTACCATTCTTGGGGCCATTGTGGTTATGTAAACTCCCTCCATTGTGAGTGTGGCCTCCATGGTTATGATGGGTATGTCCTCCTGAGTTTGGAGTAAAACGAGGCTTCTACTGAGCTCCAGAGTTGTACTTCCCATATCCATACTTCCTTTTGCAGCTCTCTATCTACTGTTGCTTGCCTTCAATCATAAGAGCCTTGTCTACCATCTCCTGGTAGTTAGTAAATGTTGCCACCATCTACTGCATATTCAGCGCATCATTCAGCCCTTCCATCAACTTCTCCTACTTTGCGGCATCTATGGACACATCATCTGGGGCATAACGAGCTAACTTACTGAACTCATCCACGTACTGCCCCACGATATGGTTTCCCTGGCGTAAGTTGCAAAACTCATGCTTCGTCATGCTCATAGCTCCGGTTGAGATGTGTGTAGTGCGGAATGCTTGCTGGAACTGATCCCAAGTGACATTGGCTATGGGGAAAGTGGCTGTGTAATTCTCCCACCATGAGGCTGCGGGTCCATCCAGTTGATGTGCGGCAAAGCGCACCTTCTCAGCATCTGTGCAACATGCAGTGGGAGCTCCCTTCCAATCCTACGGAGCCAATCATCATCCACAATCGGCTCGGTGCTACTAGAGAACACCGGTGGATTCAACCTCAGGAAACGGGCTAAGTTGTCAACTGGAGGTGGTGGTGGTGGGTTGTTGTTGTTGCCTTGGTTCTGGACTAGCAACTACATCAAGGCATTCTGTTGTTGGATCAACTGAGTGAGCTCTGGTGGAAAGACAAATCCGGGGTCATGTCTCAAAGGCATCTGATGGGTTTAGAGGGGTGAGAATAGAATAGAGTGAGGTCTAGAGAGAAAATCACTACCCATATGCACATGAGACAAACACATTCATTTCACACCACTCAATTCAAACAAGATCATACAATCGATCTAAAATACCGTTACAAAATACTCAGACTATTACTATATACATGGGGGATACTAATAGTAATATGGTGGCCGACTAGAAATTTTGATTGGTGGAAGACTCCATGATATCCGCTCCAGCTTCGTCTTCATAATCATCATCACTATTGGGGTCGAAGTCGGTGTCGTCGATTATGATGTAGTCATCAGGATGGTTGTCCTCTTCAGGTTCAGGATCTCCCATGAATACTCCTAGCTTCTTCTTCAGGTCTTTATTCTTCTCTAGTAATACTGCAATTTCTTCTTCATATCCATCGCGTGTAGACTTGAGTTCCTCTTCTAGCTCCATGTTCCTGGCCATCACTTTCTTCATGTCTATCATGTTGGCGCACATCTGGTTCTCCTGATGACGAATGTACTAACTCCTGGATGTAGGCTGCAATGGACTTATCCCTCCTGGTGCAAATCATCTCCCATTGCTCATCTAGGCATCCACATATCTGGTAGATGGTGTCCTTAACATCCTTGTGGTATACCTCTCCTATGCGTCCAATGGCGATGTGGGTGGCCATGCTCTTTCCTAGACTCCAGGTTGGTGCATCAAAGAAAAATTCTATGAGCTCAGTAACTGGTGTGAATGTCCTTCCTGGAACATGTACTCGAATTGTCCAACACTCTTCTTCAGGTAGAGTGGCGGTGTAGGTCCCGGTGAAGCTTGGTATTTCGATGCTCAGGTACCTAGTGGCTTCCTTCAAGTGTCATCCGAAAGGGGTGTCATCATCCGGTTGAGCAAACTTGTTCCTTGGGTCCGCCATCTATGGAGTAGAAAATGGAGAAGAGTCAGAAATGAATAGAGAAGAGTGTCATATGGATTATCCTAGTGGTCGTGTCCTACAGTCAACATGTGCTCTAATACCATCTTGTAGCGACCCGACCTCAGACGGTCAAGTCTTTGTGCTTAAGTGTCATCCCTGGATCGGTATTGCTGACACACACATTACTCGAGGATTTGTAATAGAGTTCAATCACACACTTATTACATCGAATGTCTCAAAAGAGAACTTATTACAATAATATGGCTGAAGGCCATCTAAATAAGATCACAACAGAAGCTTCAAAGGTAGAAGAGTCCATCCAACTCCAGGGCAAAACTGAGTGCATGACAACGACCTAGCGCACTTTACTCTTCGTCTGAAAACTCTGCAACATAATATGTTGCAGCCTGTGTAGGTCAGCACATGGAAAATGCTGGCAAGATAACACTATAGAGCAATGAACAAATAACAGCTATCACTACATGCATATATGGCTGGTGGAGGATCTATGGTTATCATTAGCATAAAGCTAATTTTTCCATACAACAAAGGAATATATTTTATTTAACTACAAAGTTGGTTGAAAAATTATTGAGAAGGTTCCTCCAACTCAATCCCAAAATAATAATTATAACCCAACAAATTAATTAAGTAAAGTGATGAGATCAAATCAATAATTCAAGTACCAGATAATCAAGATGTCCATAACCAGGGACATGGCCAATCATGATTAGTTTGTACACTCTACAGAGGTTTGCGCACTTTTCCCCACAAGACTCGATCAAAAGAAGTTCGAAATAAAATCTACTTGAAACCAAATTTTAAATTGTCAAAATCATGTTCAAGTTGATTATCTGGAAAGAGGGGAACAAGACGACAATTTTGGCGTTGGTTTCATTGGATTTGGATAAACGAGCAAAAAGTAAAGGTTTGAAGTTCAGGGACTAATCTATGATAAAAGTATTCACAGATAGGTCCCTGGCCAAAAATAAAACTAAAAAGAAAAACCTAACGAATGAACGTTCGCAAACATAGGCTAACGTATGAACATGTTCACTATAATAAACTAAGGGGTGAACGTTCGTCAACTAACGAACTAAAACGAAAACCGATCTAAAAAATAAACCAAAAAAACCGAGACGGCAGTTCGTTTTATACCGGAAAACCGGCGAGATCCGACGGCGGTGGTGACAAGCTCCAGCGAGGCGGAACGAGGTGGCGACGGCTAGCGACGTGGGAGGCGGCGCGAGGGGCTGCGGCAACGGCGACTGCGGTGAGAAGAGAGGGGGCTCGGCTTTTAAAGCCTGGGGGTGGTGGCTTGGGGAGGGGGCAACGGTGTTGGCAGCGAAGAGGAGTCTTGCTCGGACTCCGGCTGCAGCGCGCACGTGCGCGAGGCGGACTCGTCGAGGCGGCGGCGAGCTGGGCCGGCCCAAGAGATTTTTTTTAAAATAATTCACCACGGAAGAAAAATCCTAATAAAATATAAAAAATCCTATAAATCCCGGAAACAATTTTCACTGTCCAAACCTAATATTTAGGACATGATGAACATTTTGTGGACTAAATGCAAATTTTTAAAAATGCAAGTTTTTTCTCTAATTCAAATAAAATACAAATAAAATAAGAAATTTATTTTAAAATTTCTCCTCCAATATTTCTCTTCTGTTGAAGAAGTCATATTATCTTCTCTCTTTTATTTTGTTTTGCAATAAGAAGTAATTGGAGAGAAAATAATAAAAATCAAATTGATCCTCTTTTCAAATTTGAATTAAATTCAAATATGAAAATTTGTGAAACCTCCAACTCTCTCCTTGGATCCTTGAGTTGCTTAAAATTTCTAGGATCACAACCAAAAATAAATAAAAATATGATATGCATATGATGACCTATGTATGACATCCAAATTGAAAATTGGGATGTTACAACGAATCCTTTGGATGAAGCAAGATTTCGCAAGTTAAGGCATGAGCTAAATATCATTGATTCGACCAATGTGGCTTGAACCCTTGCACACCCCACCATACTCAACTTGATATCTTGTTTAGCTGTAGGCATGGACATAGGAGGGAGTGTTGTTCTCTCAATGAACTCCCCCTCCCCCCATTATGCATAAATCGATCAACTCTTTCACATTAGCCATTTTTAATGGTACTTGTGCCTCAAAGATGAGTTTTGGTCATGGGCCCAAGGATAATTCTTCGTGGTGCCATACCAATTGACTCAAACATAGGTGGCTTCAGCCACCGCCCTCTCCTTAGAGAGGTTGTGTTTCGTGTTTGGTTCTTGTTGTCTTTTGCCTTTCTCTTTTTGTCATGCACGTGTTTGAGTTGCCTCGTGTGTTCGCCTCTCTTGTGTGTGTGTTCGGTGGCTTGATGGTTGCATTGCAAAGGCCGTTTCCCTTTCTTTTTGCGAAACTTGCACTTTCTTGGGGTACGGTACTACCGTGGCATGCCACGGTACTACCGCATGAGGTGGGATGCTATGTGATAGCTAAAGGAAATATGCCCTAGAGGCAATAATAAAGTTATTATTTATTTCCTTATATCACTACAAAAAAAAGACACATCCGTGACATTTTGGGTCGAATGAAAAATTTTTTTGTCATACATATGACACTTCTATGATGATAATTGTGACAAAACCCGGTATCATCATAGATGTGGTGGGCTCCTACTTCTATGACAAAAAATCATGATAGAAAATGGGCTTTTCGTCCTGGGCAGGCCGGAGACGCAACTGCATGACATTCTTTGGGCCGTACATGACGGAAAAAACCGTGGTAGAAGCGAGGGGAGGAAAATTTCAGGGAGTTCCCGGTTATGGTGGGAGGTCGGGGGCCGAGCGATGCGCGTTTCTCTCGTACACATACGCGCGTGTGTGCGAGGCGTTGGCTCTAACTGAACCCGAGCGAGGCGTTGGGCTCTAACTGAACCCAAGGGATTGCACTGCAGGCTACGCATTACTGAACCCGAGCGATCGATAGATGGCTGTTAACTGAACCCGATCGAGCGATTCCTTCGCTACTGCTGCTAACTGAAGCCGATCGATTGGATGAACAGTGAGTGTTGGGGGGGGGGTGGATGAACAGTGAGCGGTGGCGTTGCCTCTGGATGAACAGGACCCCGTGGTGTGGAGGGATGGATGAACAGTAGACGGTGGAGGGGTGCCCATGGAGGGGTGGTTGAACAGGACCCCGTGGTGTGGAGGGCTGGATGAACAGTAGACGGTGGAGGGGTGGTTGAACAGTAGCTGGTGGAGTAGCGCGCGGTGGAGGCTGGAGGAGGTTGACGGTAGCCCGTGGAGGCTAGAGGAGGTCGACTGTGGAGATGAACAGTATCCCGTGGAGTCCCGTTTTGCGGTACGCCACACCCCTCCCGATGAACAGGACCCCCGTTTCGACCGTAGGAGGTCCGTTTCGTCCGTTTTGCGGTACGCCACACCCCTCCCGATCAACAGGACCCCCGTTTCGACCGTAGGAGGTCCGTTTCATCCGTTTTGCGGTACGCCACACCCCTCCCAATCAACAGGACCCCGTTTCGACCGTAGGAGGTCCGTTTCCTCCGTTTTGCGGTATGCCACACCCCTCCTGATCAACAGGATCCCGTTTCGAACGTGGCCGGTTGAACACAAGGCCGTTTCCTCCGTTCTGCGGTACGCCATGCCTCATTTCCATCGCCTGTTCTGTCCAAGCCCTCCGATGAACACGACCACACATTCCGTTCCGACACAGCCGGTTGGCTCCCACGCGTTCCGTTGCCTCTCGATGAACACGACGTATTCCGTTGCCTCCCCATGAACACGACGCATTCCGTTGCCTCCCCGTGAACACAACGCATTTCATTGTCTCCCCATGAACACGACGCATTCCGTTGCCTCCCCATGAACACGACGACGACGCTGTTTCTCCGTTCTGACCCAACCATGTACACAAGCCTTGGTCGTACGTATGCGCGAGTAGGCATTCGAGACCTCGCCCGTATGTACACATACGTGGTCGTATTTTCTTTCTTGCACCCTGGCCGCTGTATGTACGTGTACATGCTATGTGCGCGCCTCTACATCCACCAGTATATATGTATGTACACGTTCGCGACCAGAATGACAACGCTACATACGCTTCGACCAAGTGGGTCCCGACTGTCAGGCACTTCCTTGCGTGCGAAGATGTAGCTGGTGGGTCCCAGCAGTAAGGGGGGAAACGTTTTTTTCGCGAAATACGGTGGCCCGTGTAGTGGGTCCCCGCTGTCAGGTGGAGGAATAATTATTTTGCACGTAATAAGGAGGCACTTCCTTGCTGCGGCCGTGGACCCAGCTGTCAGCCTCTCCACGTACAGTCCATGTCCCATGGAAGCCATTCCTTGACCACGTTGACCACGCCGCGCCAAGAGCACCAGGGCGGTGGACGACGGCGAGGCCTAGGAAGGGGATGATGCGGAGCTGGGGAAGACGCGACAGTGGATGCCCACACGTAGAGTAGTACGAGGGTTCACTGGTTCGCTGCGGTGTGAGGCTGCCATCGCCGCAGAATAACAGGGGGTGTGGGTGAGTAGAGGGATGGCCTGGCCAGCGGTGGGAGTAGTAGGGGGCGGTGAGGCCTCCTCCGCATCGCAGCCGGCCACGGGAGGCAGGAGCACGAGGCACGATCGGCGCTGGTTTGGGCGGCTGGAGCAAGAAGACCAGAGGTTGAAGAAGCACTACGGCCGTTGGATGGACATCGTACGGTCACTGGAGCTAGAATCGTGCATATTGACTAAGTTGAAAAAGCCCTCCATCCCCGTCAACTTAGTAGGCCCACAAGCCAGCCTGCCACTATACTGGGTCCCAGCTAACAGGGGGAGTATTCATTTTTTTGTGCGTAATAAGGAGGCACTTCCTTGCGTGCGAAGATATAGCTGGTGGGTCCAAGCTGTCAGCGACGGTAATGTTTTTTTCACGAAATACAGAGGCCCTTTCGGTGGGTCCCTGATGTTAGGGGGAGGAATCATTATTTTGCGCGTAATAAGGAGGCATTTCCTTGCGTGCGGCCGTGGACCCAGCTGTCGGCCTCTCCACGTACAGTCCACTTCAGATGCATGTCGGTCGTTGACCATGTTGACCAGGCCGCGCCGAGAGCACCAGGGCGGTGGACTACGGCGAAGCCTAGGAAGGGAACGACACGGGGGCAGGGAAGACTCGGCAGTTGTTTCCCACACGGAGGGGAGTACGACTATACGAGGGTTTACTGGTTCGTCTGCCGTCGCCGGAGAATAACAGCAGGTGTGGGTGAGTAGAGGGATGGCTAGGCCAATGATGGGAGTACGGTGGGGCGGTGAGGCCTGCGCGGCAGCACAGCCGGCCGCGGGGAGGAGGGAGCAGGCAGTCCCGCCGGCGCTTGTTTGAGCGGCTGGAGCAGGAAGAGCAGAGATTGAAGAAGCATGACGGCCGTTGGATGGCCATCCAACAGTCACTGCTTGTGCGTCAACCTTTTTTTAGGAAAACCTCAAATCTGTGGAAAACAGCATACAACCCATCTCCCATTATTTCTAATAATTTACAACCCATTTGCTAATTATTAAGGTTTTTTTGGAGCCCATATTCTTTTTGTTAGCATTACAGCCCATATTGTGGCCACGGTTAAAAAACTATACGAAATTTTGCATATTTCGGTGCGGTCCGAACTGTTTTTAATCCCGAAATTTCGACTCACATTCAAACTGATTTAAAAAATAAATGTATATCAATATAAAATCCAACAAATTCTCCACGCATAAAAATTAATTTAATTTAAAATGTCGAAATGAAAAAAAAGATATTTGAAACTAATTGTCGGTTTGATGTGTTTTAAAAATGTACAACCCATTTCTCATTACTGATGGGCCATTTTCTTGGCCAGCCGAATGAAAGCTCTCCTCGTCTTGAAAGATTTGCAGCCCAATAGGCCTGACAAAGCGACTTACTTGGCAAATCACAAAAAAACTGGGCTGTGGCCGTGGACCCAGCTGTCAACCTCTCCACGTACAGTACTCTTCCGATGGAATGTCGTTGACCACGTTGACCATGCCGTGCCGAGAGCACCAAGGCGGTGGACAACGGTGAGGCCTAGGAAGGAGACGACGTGGAGCCGGGGAAGACGCGGCAGTGGATGCCCACGCGAAGAGGAGTACGAGGGTTCACTGGTTCGGCTTTGGTATGAGGCTGCCGTCGCCGCACGGCCCGGCTAGCGGTGGGAGTAGTAGGGGGCGATGAGGCCTCAACGGTAGCACATCCGGCCACTGGAGGTAGGAGCAGGCGGTCTCCCCGGCCCTGGTTTGGGCGGCTGGTGCAAGAACAACAGCGATTGAAGAAGTAGCAGGACCGTTCGATTCAAATCCAACGGTGACTGCTGCTAGAATCGTTTGTTGACGAAGTTGACAAGCCCTGCGTACGTGTCAACTTAGTAGGCCCACAGGTCAGCCTCCCAACCGGTGCGCCCCAGATGTCAGTGGGAGGAATCATTTTTTCCGCGTAATAAGGAGGCAGTTGATTGCGTGCGGCCAGGCCAGCAGAGGGAGTAGGGTGGGCCGGGGAAGCCTGCGCGGCATCACACCAGGCCACAAGAGGAGGGAGCAGGCATTCCCGCCGGCGCTAGTTTAGGCGGCTAGAGCAGGAAGATCAGAGATTGAAGAAGCACGTCGGCCGTTGGATGGACATCCAACATTCACTGCTGCTAGAATCGTGTGTTCACTGACAAAGCCTTGCGTAAACAAGTCAACCTCGAAATCTGTGGTGTGTACAGCCCATTTGCTATTATTTTTATAATTTTTTACTCATTTTCTAATTCATATGGAATTTATTGCAGACTGTTTTCCATTTTTAGAATTGCTGGCCATTTTCTGGTCAGTACGAGGATCAAAAAATCAACTAAATATGTGGGAAATTTTGAAAAAATTAGTAAATTTTTGCTAGGGAACGAAATATTCTTAATCCAAAAACTAATAGCCATACTAAAACAAATTTAAAAATAAATTAGTACTATGTCATGTTAAATCCAATGAAATACGTATAAGATATCAGTGAAGAACAAAAACTAAAAAAAGAAACTTATATCCCATTTGCTATAAATTTTTTGGAATTTTCAACCCCTTTTGATGTTACTTTTAACAGACATTGACCATACTCTTAAGCCAGGACGGAATGCATCCCTCCTCGTCTTGAAAGATTTGCAGCCCAGTAATTCAGAGAAAACAAATAGGCCTAGCTTGGGTATTCTTCAAAAAGAAATACTGGGCTACCTATTTTCCCAAAGAACTGGTGCATGAGCATTTAGCTTTATTTATTTATTTACTTATTTATGTTTAGGGGACCATGAGCATGTACCTGGGCCGGATTCATGTGAGAGCCTCCCTTCCAGTTAATTATGGGCTTCTCTATTGGGCCTTCATCAGTGGGCTGCATGTTATCAACAAGTGGAAAATGTGTTCCGTACGAAAAATAGTATGCGCTACGTAAGGTACGGGGCACTAAAGGATCGAACCGTGCAACGACTTCCAAAACATTGTGTTTGTCATTCTAACAACACATTTATTCAACCAATAGACAAAATATACTACTGATTGTACATTGAAAACAACAGCAACAGCAGCAACCAGGGCTGGTGGTGCAACAGAAGCAGTACAACAGAAGCAGTAAGCAGGCCAGAAGAGTGAAGACCTCCACGAGCATCCACGAGCATCCAGCTGCCGCGGCCGTCGACGATCACCATCCAAGACGTGTTCATGCCGACCCAGTACATACCGTTAATGTAGTTGAGGCTGACGGGGATCGGATCGTAGTCAAAGGTGTTGATGCTCGTCACGCTACGGTCGTTATGCTACGTGACACGCCGTTTATGAAGATCAGGCGGCATCAGCAAGAAAGGAGCTGGCTTAAAAAGCTCCGGCCTGAGGGCTTTGAGTAAACGGTACAACCCTGACGAGCACGTGGCGAGCGGCATGGTACTGAGATTGTCCACACGCGAAACAATGAGCTTGATTACCTCTTTGGGGAGCGAATTCCAGCCACTCTTTCGGTGGACGCTGCTCGGTTCTGCCATTGTTAGTGCTTGGGTTTCGGATGAGGGGGGGAGGCGCCTTAGCGGGGATGGAAGATTGGACGAGATTATGTGCGGACAAAGATGGAGAAGCAGATATGTGCTGCGGGAAGTGGACAGGTGATGATGACTACAACACGCCGCTTGACTTACGAGACACATACCAGCAGCATACGGTCATGTCGATTCCAGACAACTTGCTTGAGTGCTCACAGTACTAGTACTCCTTACACTGCTATGCCCTAACTTGCTTGAGTAGAGTAGTAGAGTAGGACTCTGCTCTACTACTAGCACCGGAGGAGTAGTATATTCTAATCTAAAATAGTTACAAACTTCAATGCCCGAGCGTGGAACGACTATGAACCGTGCTCAAAGACCGTGTCTACGTGGTGTTTGGACATGGGCGACAACCTCAACGCCAACGGTGCTGCTCCCGTTGCACCGTATGTGTTTCTATCCTTCCTGTTCGAAATTGTGGTAGAATTCATGATTTATTTTGTGCTTATTCGGATTAAATCTCATAGTAACTTGCTCATATATTCAACTGGCGCAACGTCCCTACAACCACTCCCGTTTCATGGATGGCCTGGTCGATGCCACCAAGGAGCCCTTCGTCCACTGCTATGAGTGCCTGATGTCGTTTTGTGGCTCGCCGGCGGACATGGTGCATCACCTCACGGATGCGTGCAGCGGTCACTGCTGGCCCTTGGCAGAGAACATCAAGTACGAGACGTGCTACCCGTTCACCATGCCAGAGTCGCTGGAGGATCACCGCCGCCTACTAGTCTTGGAGGAGGACGGCAGCGTCTTCCTCTTGATCGTGGGCACCGGCGAGGCCCGCGCAGGCCGCCGCCCCGTCTCTGTAATGTGCGTCAGGGGCGACGCAGCTGACGCTGACACTGACATGAGGCCGATGTACGTGTGCGTGGTCAGTGTTACTACCCCTCTGGGTCGCGTGGGCGGCGACACTGGCCTCATCTAACGGACTTGGACTCTGGGGAGCTGGGACTATCCCGCCAATGTGGACATGGAAAATCCATGGCATCCTTTACCCGCCGACGCGGTGCACGGGGACTCCAAGGAGGTTCACCTGGACATACGCATTATCAAGTTAAATGTTGATCATTAGTCTTCGCTCAATGTAATCAGCTGTCTAAGCATGTGGAGACTTCCATGCAGGATCTTGCTCTATTGGAGTATCGCGCATGAATAAAAGTGTATCCGTTTATGGTTTAGTCTAGAATCTTCCATGTATGAATTTTTACTACAACACTAGTGAAAGACTTACGATGAGCCATTTCTTACATCTCCTCTGCCCGCTTGCAAGTCATCCTGATTTAATCCCTCCATCTAGGTGTATAAGGGCATGGTTAATATTACTTAATAGTATAGCCAACTGTTGACTATAAGAAAGTGCCATGTCATCTGTAGCCAACATGTATACCAATCGATACTCAAAAACTGATTCTTAAAGATCATTTCTTGCAAAGCACAATAAGTGTTATTTCTTCACAAGTTTTGGATGCAAGTTTTGGGCACCTTACTACTATAGATTAGTACGACCAAAAATTGAACTAACATTATATATAGTACGATAAATGCTGATGCATGTCACCTAAAATTATATCATTCAAAACTATGTTCAAATACGAATCCAACGATATAGTTTTTGTTGACATGCACTAACATTTTGTCAGTTAAATCTTCAGTCAAATTCAATGGGGACTAATAAACCATGACCGATGTAGTACAAGTGTAGAGGGCGGCGCTGCACGGGAGTCTCACCTCTCACCCCGCTCGTGGCGCGGCAGTAAAGCCGTCATATCACAAAACCCAACCACTCCCAGTAATAAGTGGCCTGGTAAAATAAACGGACAAGCAACCATCACATCCCTCCATCTTTTTTGCATTTCATCTCTCTGCATTTACGTTCTCCGGTTCATCTCGCACACTCGGTCCCTAGCTACTCCTCCTAGGGCCAGTTCTTTTGGCAGCTTTCCCAGCTTTTCCCACAAGACTAGTCATAGTGGAGAGTAACAATAATGCGCCTCACTCATTTATTTGGGCTTCTAAACTACTACTCCGTCCTGGTTTATTCCTCACCATTGTAATTTGTGCTAAATTTTGACCAAAGATTTAACTGGTTTATTCCTCACCATTGTAATCCTTCCGTCTAGGTGTGTAAGTCATCTTACGAAAACCAAATAATCCCAAAACACTTAGGCGCGGTGCATTAACTTCTACCTCGTTTCTTGTTTCTTGACATATCAACCAATAAGAGATAAAGAGTGTGCATGCTTTTAATGACTTGAGATATCAAACATGACATGCAGTCGTTAGTTCATTGCATGCAATACTATTAATTAGCAAATAAACATTAACGTTTCTCGTTTTCTCCTCCTTGGTCACGGTGCACAGCCTAAAATGACTTACTCACCTAGACGGATGGAGTAGTGCATGTGACATGCACTAACATTTCATTAGTTAAATTTATGATCAAAATTTGACATAGATTACAATGGGGACCAATAAACCAGGACGGAGGTAGTAGTTATGGGATTACTAATCTAGAAGCCTAAAAGAACTGGCCCCTGGTACTCCTACTAGTAGTAGTACTCAAGTTGGAATTCCAATTGCACGACACAACTTGTTAGGCAAAAAATTCGATACAGGGTGTAGGAAGCGGTTTGGGAATTTGCATGCCTTTCCAACCAGTGAGATACTCCGTACAAAGTACGACAGATAAATAACCACAGAGAAGGAAGCTAAAAGTAAACAATCAAATGAGCATTTTTGCATTTGTTTTGCATTGAATCGTTTCACAAGCTTGACTAGTGTTGTTTTTCTACTTTTACAAAAACCGCATCGTAATATTAAAACATGCATTTGCACGTACTCCCTCCATCCGGGTTTATTAGGCCTAAAGACAATTTCTCTTAGACCAAGACACATAGTAATTTGCTCACATTAATTCTTCCATTCCACTCCCAATGCATTCTCTCACATGCATGCAGCCAATGAAAAAGCACACATGAAGTGTATTAACTTTTCAGCCATGGCACCAACAACAATAGCTTTCAATACAACCAATGAAATGGTTGCATGCATGCACCTTTCCAACACTGGGCCTTATGCATGCACGTACATAAGTAATAGTAGTACTCCATCCATCTAGGTGTATAAGTATTCCCTCCTTCTTGGTCACGGTGCACAACCAAAGATGACTTATTGACCTGGACAGAAGGAGTAGCACAATCTGCAAGCATATATCGAGAGAGACGTGTAGTGCGATAGTATATAGTAAAGTTTGTGCTATATGCACGTACTTACAAAATGCGTACGAATACACAAGGTTTCCAAACTTTCCCTTTTACATACTTAATTAAGGACGGTAAAAATTCCTGAACGTTCGGGATTTATCATTTGCGTGCCAAAACTAATGAGATCGCCTTACGAAACAAAAATTATACTCCTCCTAAAAGCCATGACGCTCACAGGAGCGCTTGCGGCGTGCCACGAGTGCCCTGGTGCGTGGCCGTTTCCAAGCGCGCCGACACAACGCCTCTTCCTCAGCCTCACAACTCACAAGGTGCTGATTGGCGGCTTGCCGGCGGGCGAGCGCGATCTCACCGGTGTGGTGATCCGACACCAACAGGTACTCCTCCTCGCTGGAAGCGTGCACCCGGTCCACGTACCGCCAAGAGTAGATGAGGCGCTTGGGCCTGACTGCACTCAGGGCGTCGGCACGGGCGTCCTCCGCCACCCTCATGGCCCTCGCACGAGCCTTCTGCCAAAGAGCCAATTTCCTGACTCTCTTGGACGCGACATAGGCCTCCCAGGCAGCTTGTTCCGCGGTGCGCTTCTCTTCCTCGGCCTTCTTCTCCGCCTCTATTTTGGCGCGCTCTGCTGGAGGCAAAGCCTCCCACAAGGCGACATCCATTTCTTTCCAAAGCTCCTCAAGGCTGGGGGAGCTCGGCGGGCGGCGCGGCGTTCTCCTCGTAGCGGGGAGCCGACGCGTCCTCCGGCGCACGTGCTGGCGAGATTGGGAACGTCGACACGTCCACCTCGACGCGTCGCGGCGAGGAGCAGAACACCAATGCGTCCTCCTCGACTAGTGGCGGTGAGGAATGGAACGGCGATGCATCGCGTCGCGGCAAGGAGCGTAACGCCGACGCGTCCTCCTCGACTAGTGGCGGTGAGGAACGGAACGGCGACGCGTCGCGTAGCGGCAAGGAGTAGAACACCGACGCGTCCTCCTCGACTAGTGGCGGCGAGGAATGGAACGGCGATGCGTGACCGTCCGCGCGGTGCAGCGAGGGGCTCCTAGGGCTTGGGAGGGGCGATGGCATGGTGGTCGACGTGAGAGGGAGGGGGAGGAAATAGCGATGAACGTGAACATGAGGGGGAGCAGATAGCGATGCCGTGGGAGGCGTAGTATTTATAGTGAGCAATGGCACACCTACGTAAGATATGGACTGAGCTGCACTGAATTAACTGCAGGTCCAGTTGCATCACTGACATGTGGGCCAGACCCCTGTTGGGCCCATATGTCAGTGACCCAATGCACCTGCAGTTAAGTAACAGCTACGTGGGCATATTTGTTGGAGTAAATTACGGGGGAGCGAAGGGGTGGAAATATTGCTGGTCACAACAGATTGGATGAGCGTGGGGGGAGGAGAGTCATGCATGCAGATTAAATTAACCCCGCTAAAAAACGATATTTTAAACGTGGCTACTCGATCTGTGGCAACTGGCGAGCCACCGCGCTCCAACTCGTTCACCTGTGGTCCCGACCATCAACTCCTACGGATCAAATTATCACGCGAGCTGACTATTCATACAAAGGTGCTCCACCACGTACCCGGTACCCGCGAATGCAGCAATTGTGCACCTAGGGTTTTAGGGTTTATTTGTTAACGTCGCCTTTACGTAACACTCATGTGTGCGAGACAGCGAGAGGCCGACTGCGTGCGTGCGCCTCTTCTCTTCGTATATGTACTCCACCGTTTGTGTGGTGTCCCAAAAATTATAATAACTACTAGCAATGTGCCAATGCGTTGCCACACGATCAAAGTAGATTAATACATATTCACCGATTTGATAGAAAAAAGTCTAGTTTTGAAATACGTATATCACTAAAAATATGTTATGTTTCACTCAAAATATATTCCTTTGGCGGTTTTGATGAGATAAGGGAGGAATGCTGTTGGTTTCAAGATTCGAGAAGTGGTATATGTCTAATTTCTACTCTTACTAGCAAGATGCCCGTGCGTTGCACGGAACATCAAGATCTTGTGGGAGAAAAGGATGAACGAGGGAAGGCCTTATCTGCAAATGTGGTGAAGAGTGCGGGTAAATCGGACGACCTACATTGCAGGATGGCAGGCCCACCATCATCACCAACTCAATTTTTATCCCTACTCTTATAAAAAGCATTGTCGGTGATGATCGTGTGCCTGCCATCCTGCAATATAGGCCGTCCGATCTATATCTGACAGATAGGAAGGAAACTATGGCAATTTTGCAAAAAGATACCCACACCCCTCTCCAAATTTGCAAATAAGGCCTTCCCTCGTTCATCCTTTTCCCCCACAAGATAAACTACTCATACAAATGCATCTTGATGTTCCGTGCAACGCATGGGCATCTTGCTAGTTGTTGCAAAAAGCCCATGTGTGTGTGAGAGAGAGGGAGACTGGAGGAGGACGGAGTGCATGTGTGACAAAGACACAAGGAGTGTGTGTGCGATAGGTATCATCTTAAAATGAGGCGATAGTGTGTGTGTGCACGATCGAGAGGGCGTGTCTCAAGAAGGGAAGAAAAATCTACATAGATACAAGGAGCGGGAGAGAGACATGTATGCGATGGTGGAAGCACGAGTGTGCGGGTGTATAAACCTATCTAGAGGCTAGCTATTCGATAAATGTTTGTGAGGGAAATACGAGTCGGGGTGCGAAAGCGAGAGTTTTGTGTGTGTGAGAGAGAGAGACGGTAGTCGGGAAGGGGAGTGGAAGCAGGAGTTATGTGTGTGTGTCTGTGAGAGAGAGAGAGAGAGAGAGGAGACGGTAGTCGGGGTTGTCTGATCGGTAAACAAATGAATAATGTTAGTCTGGGATGGAGACGAAAAGGAGACCGCAACAAATGTTGTGTCTACAGGAGAGAGAGAGAGTAATTTTAGTGGTATGAGTCATATGTAGAGACATATAGGATGTGTGAGAGAATCCCATAGAGAGAAAGACAAAGTGAAAGACGAGTGGAGACTGTGTGTGTGGCGGTGAAAAAGAAAGCTTAGGTACCGAGTGATACCAGAGAACAGTAGAGACGTGAGAGATGATGAAAACCGTGTAATGTATAATGATAGGGAGAGTGTGACACTTCTCAATGGAGACGTCGAGAGACCATGTTTGCGAGGATAGGAGTAACATGAAGTGAGCATGCGGGTGAGCTAGAGAAAAGAGAGTGATAGCTACCTGAAGGAGCATGCATGCGAGAGAGATGGGCGTGAAAGGAGTGAACAAAAAAGGGATTCAAATATTTGAATTCGAGATGATGATACATGTAATCCATACTCGAACCAAAATTGATCTATCAAACATGCATACTCATATGAATTCACGCACATCTATGTTATTTAATATGTAGATATTACTGATCCATACATTTTAGTAGAACATAATTTGGTTAAAAAATTTCGAATTCAACCTTAAGATTTAGAGATCGTTGTATTTGTAAATCATATTATACATATAAAGGAGCAAAATTCTTTGTTGTGCTTTTGAAAGTATATATAAAAAAATGATGTATATAGAATGTAATTCCAATTGAAAATGGATCCCGCCCGAAAAAATAGAATACAAATGGGATTCGAATTGAGTTGGCACGGTAAACATGCACTCTGCAAAATTTGAACGAAGCGGGGAAAGTCGCAGTAACCGCCCAAAACCAAAATCTGCGAGATGGAAATCACTACTGCCTATCCCTGCCACGCAAAGCCTATCTGCTGGATTTCTATAGGTTTCGATAGGGGTAGGTTTGTAATTTCACCCAAACGTGACGTAACCGCCTCTCACCGGAATCATACACGGTGGGCGCCAAAACACAGTGTGTCCTCGGCCGAAATCGACTCCCTCCCCGATTCATATTCATACACGGTGGGCGCCAAAAACAAACTCTCGTCGGCAAATATTCGGTGTATGCGAGATTACCGTCCTATCCCCAACCGACTAATGTTCCTGTGATGTAGTAGAAATTTGAAACGGGGGCTAAGTTTGTAAATTTCCTCGCATTTGAGACAAGCGCGCCCTGAATACATGGTTCCCCCTTCCTCTCTACCTCCCTTTTCCCCATTCGTACTCCGTGGGGGCCAAAACACCCTCTCCACCCCACCCTCCTCCGTCCGCCGCCGTTCGCCACCCCATCCACCGCCGTTCTCCTCCACCATGCCGGAGCTGATACCCCGAAGCCGCTGTCCATTACAAGAGATCGACCTCTCTCATCCACGGCTTCGGACCGGGATCCTTGCATCCCGTCCTCTCGCTTCACCCCCTCCATCGTCCACCTTGCTGGCGCCGCTCCTACGACCGTCTCGTCCACCACGCCCCGCCGCCACCGTCTACCCTCCTAGATCTACTTTCACGCTGCCGACAGCCATCGCTACCGCAGCACCGTCAAATTCTCAGCAGATGCGTACACGGCGCCGCACTAGAGGCGGTACTCTTTCGTATCTGCTCAACTTATTTATCGCAGCAAGAAAATAGATCGCCACTGCTTTACTCTGATTTCTTGTCTTGGTTGCGAAGTTTCCTTTGTCCGGTTTGCACCTTCAGATCCGCCATGGCACGCTCAACACTATACTCCCAATGCTTATGGTTTTCCCCTTTTATATTCCACACTAGTTAAATCACAGTAGACTAGATTTCAAAATTGAGTCAGTCGATTTTTTAGAGCTCGCTGGAGTTCGCCGGTGCGATCGAAGGGGCTCGGGTGGTTGTGGGGCCTTGCTGAACGAAGAAAACTCGACGCGGGTGGGGGTTGCGGCGGGGGTGGGGGTGGGGGTGGCGGAGGAACACAGGCGGTGGGGGCCGGTGGTCCGGCCGGCGGCCCGTGCGGTGTTCTGTATGGGAAGAATCAGAGACGAGGAAGAAGAAGGGTTAGGAGACATAGGATCTTCATCCAACCGCCTGAAAATGGTCGACAGACAGCTGGGAGTTGCATTCTTAATGCGCTCTGGTTCATCATGTGTGGGCACTGCTCAACCAACATTTTATTATCCAAAATCTGCTTGCTCTTCTTTACCATGTTCCTCTTCCGTTCTTCTTTAATATGTACTCTCTCCGTTCCTAAATACAAGTCTTTGTATAGATTCCACCATGGACTACATATGGAGCAAAATGAGTGAATCTACACTCTAAAATGTATCTGGATACATCTGTATGTGATCCATAGTGGAAATATCTACCAAGACTTATATTTTGGAATGGAGGGAGTATGATAGTAGTACAGTATGTTCCTTGTACTGAAGATGAGCAGGGACATTTGCAGTGTAGAGGTCTATACGGTCGGTTGTGATGGACACTTTGAGCCTCTTTGATTCGTAGGATCTTGTAAACATAGGAATATGATTTGTAGTGGCCTTCCCACTTGAATCCTATAAGAATAGCAAGGAAATGCGGGGAGCTGTGTCGCCTTTGAGAGTTACACTGATATTAATAGTACCGCACCTTCACTTGAAGAGAGCTGGTATCCGAAGCCTTTCTAGCCATACCGGCAATACTAGCACATATATTCCAACAAGTTCCACTTTGCTAATTTTACTATGATGCTTAAGGTTTTCCCGTTATATCTACACTATGATCTGTGTAGCTGCTTTGTGTCGCACTAGCAGCAGTCCACTCTTGAAGCTAAACACTGCAATGACTTACAAAATTGGCACCAAGGCATTGAGTGCCATTCTGGATGCAATGAAACTCATACGCTCCCCACCTGTTGATTCTTGTTCAGAATATGATCCTAATGACTATTCTAACCTCAAGGAGTCAAAGGCAGATGGCATGTCCTATTCACCCATCAAGGTGCCTATTCTAATTTGGCAATGTTTTATTGATTGCGGGTATCTTGCATATGTTGTCTTGCATTTCTTCTACTTTGTTGGACCGCCATCTGCTTAGTTTACTCATCATATATGTCGAGATGCCATGCCCATCCATTATCAATACATATTCCATCTGTCATCATACCATGTTTTTCCACTCAAATGTTGTTCTTGTGCATCACACATCAAAAAGGAAGAGGGTGATTGCCGAACCTGAAGGAGCACCAGCAAAGTCCTTGAAAAACGTGGTGGTGCCGAAGAAATCAGATAGCACCCCACTTATATTGGTTGTACAACCAGTGACACAAAATGTAGGACCGACTCCAGCAGACTGTACCCATACTTCACTGGCCACACCACTAGCCCCACCACACAGGACCTGCACTCCAGCAAAAGGTATACCGATTTCATTTGCCATAGCACCAGCTGTACCACAGAAAAATCCCACTCTAGCAAAAAGTACAACAAGTCCACTGGCCGAAGACCTATCCCAACTGCAGAGATGACCAATTCCTGTAGATTGGAACCCCATTCCATTTATTCCCAGTTTAAAAGACAATGCTTTCAATGCTGTTAGGGACTACGTGCATATATTCCCATCATGGGAAGATTATTGTGAAGACAAACACCATTTTCACATCTTCCTGTCCAACTTACGTGTAAGTGCTATTATTCATGGTTATTATTTTCCTGTTTTCTGCTGATTGAACACATCAATGATTTACATTACATTGTTGTAACTAGGTGAGGGTCAATCTGGATAGTCATGACGAGCAAATCATGCTTGTGCTTTTCAAGGAAGCATTGCAGCAGTATCGGTGTTACCTGAGGAAATCACACTTTGATGGCAAGTCTACAAACGAAATTCCGGTGAAGTCTCCTATGCTAAATTTAGAAGACATTGAATGGAAAAACCTTGTTATGCACTGGTCTCGTTCACAGGATGATGCATTGTCTATGAAATCACATGACAATTTGAACTTCTACTTTTCCGCATGTGCCTTATGGATCTTTTTTGCAGGAAATCTGCTCAAAGAAGAATTCCGGTTTGACAAGAACGATAGGATATCGCAAATATGCTGTCCGCTGCTTTGCTCTTGTTAGTACCTGTTGTCCTGTATCACTGTACTTGCATACATACCTGGTTCATTATGTGACAGAAGTATGCATGATAGCTTGCTTATCAATTGTTCGCTCCAAATTATCTAATCTGTATGAATGGTTACATTAGTGTAGAATATAACCAATGCCAATGTTTTTTGAGCTCTGCATTGTTCTTGTAAGTACATGCTGTCCTTTATCAGTGTACTTATAATGATAGGTAGTTGTTCATGTACCATCACTCTGCAAATTATTTTCCTTTGCCCTCCATTTTCTACACATCAGATCTATATTTACTCTTACCATAAGGTTGGTACTAAAGAAGTTTAGTTGTGCATTGCTCTTGGCTGTACCTTTTGCCTGTATCGCTGCACTTACATTTATAGCTACTTGGTTATGTAGCATCACTCTTCATCTTTACTCTTAACAAAATGTAGAATAAAGGCAATGCTTTTGAAGAAGATTCTGTGGTAAACTTCTTGAATTGCCCCCCCCCATCAGCATGGACAAGGCCTTTATAGAGCCTGTCTTCACCAATAATGTAAGTTTGTCCATTTCAAGCCTTCAAACTTTGTTGTATATATTTGGTTAGGCATGACTGCAACAGCTGTTTATTTTTGGTGTTTGCATCAAATTGCTTGTTTAAAGTTTATTATGTAGTTCATAAACAAAAGTTTGTCCTTTCTCAATTTAAGTTTTCAGTTGTACAACCAAGTTCCTTCTTCATACCATGTAAATTAAACTATACAGAGCAAGTGATCTTCTTTTGCACTGCATGTATGCTTCTGTTCTTCATCCGTAATCCAGTGGTGTGGTGAACCTACCCACTACAACACAATGTCATATTCTGCAATGTCTTAACTATGAACAATGTCATATCATTCTACTATTATTTAAACCGTCTCTTTATTTGCCAATCTGAAATGGTATGACAGCACACTAACCATTGGTACTTATGAGTTCTTGATCTGTAATCCAGTGGTGTCGTGAAGCTGCCAACTCCTTCACAATGTCATTTCCTGCCATGTCTTGACATGAACAATACCATATTGTGTTAATGCAATTTTAAACTATGTCACTTTATTCGTCAGTAAGAAATGTGATGAATTGTCAGCACTGATACTTTTATGTGCAAAACCTATCATCTGTCTTCTTGTTTATCTTTCAGAGTGAGGATGATATAAGTGTTGAACAAGCGCAGTCTCATCATCTTGCTCTGCTGCTTGCGCTGCAGCTCCCCAGCAGGGCTAACCTTTCTTGAACTCTATTGAAGTGCTGTTGGTTTTGTATATTATTTTGTCGGCGTGTTTATTTGCACTGGTGGCGATCTTTGATGCCCAGTGTATGCAATTTGCTGTCTGCTTGTGCTTTATTATCATAGTGGCGAACTTTGATGACCAGTGGATGTAATATGCCGTAATTTCTTTATTGTATAGTCTAGGTTTTTTCTTATTCACGATGCTGCAGTTATTTTACTGTATATATATATCCTGTCTTCGCAGTAAACCGGCCAAACCGTAAAATTATGGTACATAATCGGGCCATCATGCAATCACGATGTAGGTTGGGCCTGAAACGTGTTGAACAGCTCACGGGCCGGCAGCAGCCCGAAATGAACCCCGGCCCATGATTGTGCGAATCAAATCACGGGCTTTTAACATGCCAAAATTGTCTCGGTCCTTGTTTGGCCCAATCAGATGTCGGCTACGAGCAGGCCGGATGCAAACCGGGCCGTAGTTAGGCCCAACTATATGACGGGCTTTTAACAAGCCGAAATTAATATAGGGCTGAAATGTTAAAAGGGCCCTTAACAGGCCAAAACTAATATCATGCCGAATTACTAAGTGGGCCTTTAGCAAGTGGGCCCAAAAACATAGTGTCCAGTTGACGGGCCGAATCTGACATGGGCCATAGTTGAGCCCAAAGCCTCTTAAAGGGTCGGACCTGATCTGGGCCGTAATTTGGCCCAGAACGTGGTAGGCTTTTAACGGGCCGGATCTCATATGGGCCACTATTAGGCCCAGAGCGTGGCAGGCCATTAATGGACCGGATCAAATATGGGCCGACATTTGGCCCAAAACATGGCAGCCAGTTAATGGGCCGGCCTACTAGGGTCCTCAAAATCTTGTGGGCCTATAGCTGGGCCGACCCATTAATGTCGGTGAAATCTCGTGGGCCTGTAGCTGGGCCGGCCCATTATGATCTGCAAGAATCTTGTGGGCCTTTACATGCATCGGCCCATTATGGCACACAAAAATCTTGTGGGCCTTTACCTGGGCCAGCCCATTATGGCCCGCAAAATCTTGTGGGCCTTTAGCTGGGCCAGCCCATTATGGTCCGCAAAATCTCATGGGCCTTTAGCTGGGCTGTCCCATTATGGTCCACAAAATCTTGTGGGCCTTCAGTTGGGCCAGCCCATTTAAACTTGATGGGCCGGTCCACGTGTCAACATATCATAGGCGCGTCTCACCCATTGGATGAGTGACACCTATGCCAACGCGGACCTGACACGTGTCTCCTCCAGCCAATGATGATTTTACACTTGGAAAATCCCCATTGGTCGGGGCTGTTAACGGGTTATCGGATCCAAAACCCAACCCGATAGCTTAACGACGTACCGTTACGATGGATGCCATGTGTTGGTCACCCTTGACGAAAGCACTTCAGTGACACGCGATTTATCGTCATGGAAGTGGACACTCCATGATGATAATTTTGGTAATGTCATGGAACACTTCTACGACAGCACAGGTATGACTATCTTGATTCTGTCATAAAATCGTCATAGATGTACATGCATGACAGAAAACGCGACCTACTGTGACAAACACGTATCATCACGGAAGTGTATTTTTATTGTAGTGTATCATGATAAATGTTTATTATTCATGCTAGAATTGTATTAACCGGAAACTTAGTACATGTGTGAATACATAGACAAACAGAGTGTCACTACTTTGCCTCTACTTGACTAGCTCGTTGAATCGATGATGGTTATGTTTCCTAACCATAGACATGAGTTGTCATTTGATTAACGGGATCACATCATTAGAGAATGATGTGATTGACTTGACCCATTCCGTTAGCTTAGCACTTGATTGTTTTAGTTTACTGCTATTGTTTTCTTCATGACTTATACATGTTCATATGACTATGAGATTATGCAACTCCCGATTACCGGAGGAACACTTTGTGTGCTTCCAAACATCACAATGTAAGTGGGTGATTATAAAGGTGCTCTACAGGTGTCTCCGATGGTACTTGTTGAGTTGGCATAGATCGAGATTAGGATTTGTCACTCCGATTGTCGGAGAGGTATCTCTGGGCCCTCTCGGTAATGCACATCACTATAAGCCTTGCAAGCAATGCAACTAATAAGTTAGTTGCGGGATAGTGCATTATGGAACGAGTAAAGAAACTTGCCGGTAACGAGATTGAACGAGGTATTGAGATACTGATGATCGAATCTCGGGCAAGTAACATACCGATGACAAAGGGAACAACGTATGTTGTTATGCGGTTTGACCGATAAAGATCTTCGTAGAATATGTAGGAGCCAATATGAATATCCAGGTTCCGCTATTGGTCATGTCTACATAGTTCTCAAACCCGTAGGGTCCGCACGCTTAACGTTCGGTGACGATCGGTATTATGAGTTTATGTGATTTGATGTACCGAAGGTAGTTCAGTGTCCCGGATGAGATTCGGGACATGATGAGGAGTCTTGAAATGGTCGAGACGTAAAAATCGATATATTGGACGACTATATTTGGACATCAGAAAGGTTCTGAGTGATTCGGGTATTTTTCGGAGTACCGGGGAGTTACAGGAATGCGGGGCAGATGTATTGGGCCTCATGGGCCAAGTGGTGGAAGAGAGGAGGCAGGGCGCGCGCCCCTAGCCCAAACCGAATTGGACTAGGGGCCAGCCCCCCTTTCATCCTTTCCTCCCTCTCCTTCCTTCTCCCCTTCCCCCTTCCTTTCCTCCTCCTAGTAGGAGTAGGAAAGGGGAGTCCTACTCCTACTAGGAGGAGGATTCCTCCTCCTGGCGCGCCCTAGGAGGGTCGGCCAGCCTCCCCCCTTGCTCCTTTATATATAGGTGCAGGGGGGCACCCTAGAACACACAAGTTGATCATTTATCCCTTAGCAGTGTGTGGTGCCCTCCTCCACCATAATCCACCTCGATCATATCATAGCGGTGCTTAGGCGAAGCCCTGCGTCAGTAGCAACATCATCACCGTCATCACGCCGTCGTGCTGATGAAACTCTCCCATGAAGCTCTATTGGATCGAAGTTCATGGGACGTAATTGAGCTGAACGTGTGCTGAACTCGGAGGTGGCGTGTGTTCGGTACTTGGATCGGTCGGATCGTGAAGGCGTTCGAATACATCAACCGCGTTCTCATAACGCTTCCGCTTATGGTCTACAAGGGTACGTGGATGATACTCTTCCCTCTTGTTGCTATGCATCACCATGATCTTGCGTGTGCGTAGGAAATTTTGAAATTACTACGTTCCCTAATAGTGGCATCTGAGCCAGGTTTATGTGTAGATGTTATATGCACGAGTAGAACACAAGTGAGTTGTGGGCGATACAAGTCATACTGCTTACCAGCATGTCATACTTTGGGTCGACGTTATTGTTGGATGAAGCGGCCCGGACCGACATTACGCGTACGCTTACACGAGACTGGTTCTACCGACGTGCTTTGCACACAGGTGTCTAGCGGGTGTCAGTTTCTCCAACTTTAGTTGAACCAAGTGTGACTACGCCCAGTCCTTGTTGAAGGTTAAAACAACACTAACTTGACGAAATATCGTTGTGGTTTTGATGCGTAGGTAAGAACGGTTCTTGCTCAGCCCATAGCATCCACGTAAAACTTGCAACAACAAAGTAGAGGACATCTAACTTGTTTTTGTAGGGCATGTTGTGATGTGATATGGTTAAGACATGATGAGATGTAAATTGTTGTATGAAATGATCATGTTTTGTTGAAGTTATCGGCAATTGGCATAAGCCTTATGGTTGTCTCTTTATTGCATAAGATGCAAGCGCCAAATAATTGCTTTACTTTATCGCTATGCAATAGCAATAGTTGCAAGAGCAATAATTGGCGATACGACCATGTGACGACACATTGATAGAGATTAAGATGATGGAGATCATGGTGTCATGCCGGTGGCGATAGATATCATGACAATACTTTGGAGATGGAGATCAAAGGCGCAAGATGATCATGGCCATATCATGCCACATATTTTGATTGCATGTGATGTTTATCTTTTGTACATCTTATTTTGCTTAGTTCGGCGGTAGCTTTATAAGATGATCTCTCACTAAATTTCAAGGTAAAAGTGTTCTCCCTGAGTATGCACTGTTGCCAAAGTTCATCGTGCCGAGACACCACGTGATGATCGGGTGTGATAAGCTCAACGTTCATCTACAACGGGTGTAAGACAGCTTTGCACACGCAGAAATACTCGGGTTAAACTTGACGAGCCTAGAATATGCAGATATGGCCTCAGAACACTAGAGACCGAAAGGTTGAGCGTGAATCATATAGTAGATATGATCAACATAATGATGTTCACCATTGAAAACTACTCCATCTCACGTGATGATCGGACATGGTTTAGTTGATTTAGATCACGTGATTATTTAGATGACTAGAGGGATGTCCATCTAAGTGGGAGTTCTTAAGTAATATGATTAATTGAACTTAAATTTATCATGAACTTAGTCCTAATAGTATTTGCATATCTATGTTGTAGATTAATAGCTCGCACATAGCTTCCCCGTTTATTTTTGATATGTTCCTAAAGAAAAATAAATTGAAAGATGTTAGTAGCAATGATGCGGATTGGATCCATGGTCTGAGGATTATCCTCATTGCTGCACAGAAGAATTATGTTCTTGATGCACCACTAGGTAACGGACCTATTGCAGGAGCATATGCAGATGTTATGAACGTTTGGCAAAGCTCGGTATGATGACTACTTGATAGTTTAGTGCACCATGCTTTACGGCTTAGAACCGGGACTTCAAAAATGTTTTGAACGCCACGGAGCATATA
Source organism: Triticum urartu (assembly GCF_056163025.1). Lineage (NCBI taxonomy): Eukaryota > Viridiplantae > Streptophyta > Magnoliopsida > Poales > Poaceae > Triticum > Triticum urartu. The sequence goes on along the minus strand of NC_141873.1, from coordinate 273,131,787 downwards.
AGATGTTCCAAGAGTTGAAATTAGTATTTCATACTCATGCCCGTGTCGAGAGGTAGGAGACCTCTGACAGTACTTTGCCTACAAAGATGGAGGAGAATAGCTCACCCAGTGAGCATGTGCTCAGATTGTCTGGGTACTACAATTGCTTGAATCAAGTGGGAGTTAATCTTCCAGATAATATAGTAATTGACAAAGTTCTCTAGTCACTATCACCAAGTTACTGGAACTTAGTGATGAACTATAATATGCAAGGGATAACAGAAACGATTCCCAAGCTCTTCGTGATGCTGAAATCGACGAAGGTAGAAATCAAGAAAAGCATCAAGTGTTGATGGTTGATAAAACCACTAGTTTCAAGAAAAGGGCAAAGGGAAGAAGGGGAACTTCAAGAAGAACTGCAAGCAAGTTGCTGCTCAAGTGAAGAAGCCCAAGTCTAGACCTAAGCCTGAGACTAAGTGCTTCTACTGCAAAGGGACTGGTCACTGGAAGCAGAACTGCCCCAAGTATTTGGCGGATAAGAAGGATGGCAAAGTGAACAAAGGTATATTGGATATACTTGTTATTTATGTGTACTTTACTAGTGTTTATAGCAACCCCTCAGTAATTGATACTAGTTCAGTTGCTGAGATTAGTAACTCGAAACGGGAGTTGCAGAATGAACAGAGACTAGTTAAGGGTGAAGTGACGATGTGTGTTGGAAGTGGTTCCAAGATTGATATGATCATCATCGCACACTCCCTATACTTTCGGGATTAGTGTTGAACCTAAATAAATGTTATTTGGTGTTTGAGTTAAGCATGAATATGATTTAATCATGTTTATTGCAATATGATTATTCATTTAAAGTCAGAGAATAATTGTTGTTCTGTCTGCATGAATAAAACCTTCAATGGTCATACACCCAAGGTGAATGGTTTATTGAATCTCGATCGTAGTGATACAAATATTCATAATATTGAAGACAAAAGATGCAAAGTTAATAATGATAGTGCAAACTTATTTGTGGCACTGCCGTTTAGGTCATATTGGTGTAAAGCGCATGAAGAAAATCCATGCTGATGGGCTTTTGGAATCACTTGATTATGAATCGGTTGATGCTTGCGAACCATGCCTCATGGGCAAGATGACTAAGACTCCGTTCTCCGAAACAATGGAGCAAGCAACAGACTTGTTGGAAATAATACATACTGATGTATGCAGTCCGATGAGTGCTGAAGCTCGCGGCAGGAATCGTTATTTTCTAACCTTCACAGATGATTTGATTAAGATATGGGTATATCTTCTTGATGAAACATAAATCTGAAACATTTGAAAAGTTCAAATAATTTCAGAGTGAAGTGGAAAATCATCATAACAAGAAAATAAAAGTTTCTATGATCTGATCGTGGAGGAGAATATTTGAGTTACGAGTTTGGTCTTCATTTGAAACAATGCGGGATAGTTTCGCAACTCATGCCACCTGGAACACCACAGCGTAATGGTGTGTCCGAACATCATAACCGTACTATATTAGATATGGTGCAATCTATGATGTCTCTTACTGATTTACCACTATCATTTTGGGGTTATGCATTGGAGACAGCTGCATTCATGTTAAATAGGGCACCATTTAAATCCGTTGAGACGACGCCATATGAATTGTGGTTTGGCAAGAAACCAAAGTTGTTGTTTCTTAAAGTTTGGGGTTGCGATGCTTATGTGAAAAAGTTTCATCCTGATAAGCTCAAACCCAGATCGGAGAAATGTGTCTTCATAGGATACCCAAAGGAGACAGTTGGGTACACCTTCTATCATGGATCTAAAGGCAAGACATTCGTTGCTAAGAATGGATCCTTTCTAGGGAAGGAGTTTCTCTCGAAAGAAGTGAGTGGGAGGAAAATAGAACTTGATGAGGTAACTGTACCTGCTCCCTTATTGGAAAGTAGTTCATCACAGAAATATGTTCCTGTGACTCCTACACCAATTAGTGAGGAAGCTAATGATGATGATCATGTAACTTCAGATCAAGTTACTACCAAACCTCGTAGGTAAACCAGAGTAAGATCGGCACCAGAGTGGTACGGTAATCCTGTTCTGGATGCCATGTTACTTGACCATGATGAACCTATGAACTATGAGAAAGCGATGATGAGCCTAGATTCCGCAAAATGGTTTGAGACCATGCAATCTAAGATGGGATCATGTATGAGAACAAAGTATGGACTTTGATTGAATTGCCCGATGATTGGTGAATCATTAAGAATAAATGGATCTTCAAGAGGAAGACGGACGATGATAGTAGTGTTACTATCTACAAAGCTTGAATTGTCGCAAAATGTTTTCGACAAGTTCAAGGTGTTGACTATGATGAGATTTTCTCACTCATATCAATGCTTAAAAGTCTGTCCGAATCATGTTAGCAATTGCCGTATTTTATGAAATCTGGCAAATGGATGTCAAATTGTATTCCTACATGGATTTCTTAAAGAAGAGTTGTATATGATGCAACCAGAAGGTTTTGTCGATCCTAAAAGGTGCTAAAAAATGAGCAAGCTCCAACGATCCATCTATGGACTGGTGCAAGCATCTCGGAGTTGGAATATACACTTTGATGAGTTGATCAAAGCATATGGTTTTATACAGACTTGCGGTGAAGCATGTATTTACAAGAAAGTGAGTGGGAGCACTACAACATTTCTGATAAGTATATGTGAATGACATATTATTGATTGGAAATAATGTAGAATTTTCTGGAAAGCATAAAGGAGTGTTTGAAAAGAGTTTTTCAAAGAAAGACCTCGATGAAGCTGCTTACACATTGAGCATCAAGATCTATAGAGATAGATCAAGACGCTTGATAAGTTTTTTCAATGAGTACATACCCTGATAAGATTTTGAAGTAGTTCAAAATGGACCAGTCAAAGAAGGAGTTCTTGCTTGTGTTGCAAGGTGTGAAGTTAAGTAGAGACTCAAAACCCGACCACGGCAGAAAATAGAAAGAGAATGAAAAGTCATTCCCTATGCCTCAGTCATAGGTTCTATAAAGTATGCTATGCTGTTTACCAGTCCTATTGTATACCTTAGCATGATTCTGGCAAGGGAGTACAATAGTGATCTAGGAGTAGATCACTGGACAGTGGTCAAAATTATCCTTAGAGGACTAAGGAAATATTTCTCAGTTATGGAGGTGATAAAAAGAGTTCGTCGTAAAGAGTTACGTCGATGCAAGATTTTTACATCAATCTAGACGACTCTAAGTCTCAATCTGGATACATGTTGAAAGTGGGAGCAATTAGCTAGAATAGCTACGTGCAGAGCATTGCAGACATAGAAATTTGTGAAATACATACGGATCTGAATGTTGCAGACCCGTAGACTAAACTTCTCTCACAAGCAAAAATGATCACTCTTTGGGTGTTAATAACATAGCGATGTGAACTAGATTATTGACTCTAGTAAACCCTTTGGGTATTAGTCACATGGAGATGTGAACTAATCACATAAAGACATGAACTAGATTATTGATTCTAGTGCAAGTAGTGTTAAGGCATATCTCTCTCGATGTAGTTTTGGTGATTGATGACAACACATTTGCGGACTAACCGTGTGCTTTGAGCCTTTTAGAGTTTCATCCTTTGGCACGAGACGATTCCTTTCCCCTCGGAGTGTTATTCAAGATGGCGTAGCTCTTTCGTTTCTTGTTTGGTGGACTAGTTTCGTAGGAGTCACCGTACTATCAAGAGGGGGCCCGCTTTGGTAAGGCTAGGGTGGAATCAACTCGTACACATCCCTTCCTCACCCTCCGAGTCTTTCCGCTTCAATGGAGAGCTCATTCCCCTTCCAGATGTGCTGATTTGGGTCCAAGCGGTAGTACCGCGGTACCCAGCTGTAGTACCGCTTGTGGTTCTCAGCCGCAGTACCGCTGCGGTACCGGACCCCTACCGCGTCGATTCGAAGGGGTCGCATCTCGTGTCGGGTTGAGCGGCACTTTGCAGCGGTAGTACCGCTCGAGAGCGGTAGTACCCCCTACCACCGCAGCAGTACCGCGTTGGGCACGGTTCCTGTTCTCTCTACAAACCCTCCCAGGCTGGGCGGTAGTACCGCAAGGGGGAGCGGTAGTACCGCTGGGTCTAGCGGTAGTACCACCCTCTGCGGGGCTGTTTTGGGGGTAACGGTTGGATGGGTTCTCCTTGTATAAAAGGGGCACTCTTCTTCCTCGTTGACTTACCTCTTCCCCCAAAAGCTCCATTAATGCTCCAAGCTCCATTTTCGCTCGATCTCTCTCCCTAGCCAATCAAACTTGTTGATTTGCTCGGGATTGGTTGAGAAGGCCCCGATCTACACTTCCACCAAGAGAAATTTGATTCCCCCACTAATACCTAGCGGATCTTGTTACTCTTGGGTGTTTGAGCACCCTAGACGGTTGAGGTCACCACGGAGCCATAGTCCATTGTGGTGAAGCTTCGTGGTGTTGTTGGGAGCCTCCGATTAAGTTGTGGAGATTGCCCCAACCTTGTTTGTAAAGGTCTGGTCACCGCCTCCAAGGGCACCAATAGTGGAATCATGACATCTCGCATTATGTGAGGGCGTGAGGAGAATACGGTGGCCCTAGTGGCTTCTTGGGGAGCATTGTGCCTCCACACCGCTCCAACGGAGACATACTTCCCTTCAAAAGGAAGGAACTTCGGTAACACATCCTCGTCTTCACCGGCTCCACTCTTGGTTATCTCGTACCTTTACTTGTGCAAGCTTATTAGTGTTACTTCCCTTGCTTGCTTGTTTGTTTGTTGTTGTTGCATCATATAGGTTGCTCACCTAGTTGCACATTTAGACAACCTACTTTGATGCAAAGTTTAGTTTGATAAAGAAAAGCTAAAAATTGTTAGTTGCCTATTCACCCCCCTCTAGTCAACCATATCGATCCTTTCAATTTGTATCAGAGCCTTGTCTCTTTACTAAGGAATTTGTCGTCTGAAGAGTATGGTTGACACCGTAGATGGTGTGGAGGAGCACTCCGGTGTGAATCCGATCTCATCTACGGGCGATGGGGGAACCTCGGTCTCTCGTGAGGAATTCAATGTGGCCTTGGAGACATTGAAAACCTCCATGACGACCGAGGTTGAAAGCATGTTTACTAAATTCATTGAAGGGCTTAAACTATCCACCGCACCGTTGAAAGTGGGTGATCCCACTGACAATGTGATGGATGCTAACTCCGACAAGGGGGAAGCTAGTATTGAAAAGGCTCCTTCTTCTAGTGGTAAAAATGGCACCGACATCTTTCCATGTGGAACCACCACTTGTTTATGGTGGACCGATTCCTTCCACTCATTTGAATCATGCCGGTCCTCCCCCTAAGATTGTGAAAAATGAGGACTTTGATTTTTGGGTTTATCGCTTTAAGCGCCATTTAAATCATGTGAATACTAATCTTTGGAGAATCATTGAAGAAGGTTTATATCCGCATGACCCAAGCAACTTCACCCCGCGAGAAGCCGCGGATAATCAATTCCATGAGAATGCTCTCTTCATCATCCAAGATGCTATTCCACCCGAAGATCTACCTCATCTTCGGCCCTTCGCCTTAGCCAAAGATGCATGGCTTTGTGTTGTCTCTCTCTACCGGGGAAGCGCAAGCATTCAACGCTCCAACTATGAAGTAGTGCAAGATGAAGCCGATGAGTTTGCAATGAAAGAAGATGAAGAACCTCGCGAGCTTTATCGCAGAGTAACCAAACTCGCGGTCTCACTCCGAGATCATGGGAGCAAGGACACGGATGACAATTGGATCAAGCGCAAATTCCTCAAGGCAATGATGCCGTAACACAAGGCCATGTCCGCCATCATTCGTCAAATGCCGGACTTCCACACTTTGTCCTCAAGTGAAGTGTTGGATGAGTTTGTAGCTATGAACATCTTGGACAAGACCGCTGTCGGTGTCAAAACCGGCGGATCTCGGGTAGGGGGTCCCGAACTGTGCGTCTAAGGCGGATGGTAACAGGAGGCAGGGGACACGATGTTTTACCTAGGTTCGGTCCCTCTTGATGGAGGTAAAACCCTACGTCCTGCTTGATTTATTCTTGATGATATGGGTATTACAAGAGTTGATCTACCACGAGATTGGAGAGGCTAAACCCTAGAAGCTAGCCTATGGTATGATTGTATGTTGTCCTACGGACTAAAACCCTCCGGTTTATATAGACACCGGAAGGGGTTAGGGTTACACAAGGTCGGTTACAAAGGAGGAGATATCCATATCCGTACTGCCTAGCTTGACTTCCACGCCAAGTAGAGTCCCATCCGGACACGAGACGAAGACTTCGATCTTGTATCTTCATAGTCCAACAGTCCGGTCAAAGGATATAGTCCGGCTGTCCGGAGACCCCCTAATCCAGGACTCCCTCAGTAGCCCCTGAACCAGGCTTCAATGACGATGAGTCTGGTGCGCAGTGTTGTCTTCGGCATTGCAAGGCGGGTTCCTCCTCCGGATACACCACAGAAGAGTTCGAGTAAAAGGATAGTGTCCGACCCTGCAAAATAAGTTCCACATACCACCGTAGAGAGAATAATATTTCCACAAATCTAATCTGCTGACACGTTTTGGCAACATGACATCATGCCATGGCTCGGCGATTATTCGAACCATTTTTCTTTAACTAGCCCCGCACATAACGCGAGGCAGTTTCTTGACAAGTCTTGTCAAAGCAGAGATCGTGTCCCCCTTATTACGGGATTCTCATCAATACGGTCGTGGGTAACCCAACCGCGCCTAGGACTCCTAGATTTTAGGCAAGTCCCAAACGACTACGAGGAGGACGCTTGATATTCACCCTCTTTATAAAGGGACAAGGCTTTTACTTTTTCCCTCCCGTGCTCAATCGAATCCTTCCCCCGCCTCGAGTTCTAACACCCAAAGCCCAAGTCAGGGGCTTCAGATCTCCAATCATGTCCGGATCCAGCCTCCAGGGCCGGTGGATGCCTTCCTCCGTCACGGAAGAGGATATCAAGAAGTTGAGGGAGGCAAGATACCTGACCGCCAAAGTTTTGCATCGGCTGCCTGCCCGAGGGCAGGTCGTCCCTACTCCTGAATGCATTGAAGATGTCATGTTCATCTCCCACTTCCTCCGAGGACTAGGCCTCACTCTGGATCCCTTCATTAGGGGTTTGATGTTCTATTACGGGCTTGATTTCCACGATCTAGCCCCGGATTCCTTTCTCTACACCTCGGCATTTATTGTCGTATGTGAGGCCTTCCTCCGCATTACCCCTCACTTCGGCCTATGGCTCAAGACCTTTGATGTGAAGCCGAAGATGGTTGAGGGGCAGCATGCAGCGTGCGGAGGGGCATTAATAAGCAAGATCGCCGGAGCTCCGTGGCCAAAGGGTTCCTTTCCAGAGGTGTTCGGATTATGGAAATGGGAGTGGTTCTATGTCACCGCTCCCAGAAGTGCCAAGTGGGTAGCTTCCCCCGCCTTTCGCTCGGGCCCTCCACCACAACTGATGTCATGGATCAGCAGGGGGCTCAGGTGGGGTCCAGCCAAGGATGTGTCCATACTGCAGAGCCGCATCCAAGATCTCTTCGAGGGAGATTTTAGTTTGGTTATGGTATTGCAAGTCAGGCTGGTTCGTCGAGTCCAGCCTTGCAAACGCCGGCCCCTCCGCTTGTGGGAATTCAACCCAGAAGGACCGCGCGCTATTCAGAATTTCCTCGGCCTGACGCGCGAGGAGATGTACAAGTCGTTCTTCGGACCCCAAATAGAGTGTCCGTACACCTCCGAGGACGTGGGCCTGAGCAGCAACCGCACCGCGGCCCAAGTAAGTAATCCTCTAGTCGAACACAATGTCTTTCATTTATCACGACGTCATTCTGAAGAATCGCTTTTTGACCAGGACTAGATAACAAAGGCGAAGATGATCCGGTGTTCGGCCCCCCTTCCCGAAGGCTTGGACAATCCGGTGCTGGAAAAGATGCTCGAGCCAGCACCTTGCTCGGTGCCCTCAAAGGAAGATGAAGGGGGGAATACAGAGGGCGAAAGCGGGTCTCCACTGCTACCTATTCCAACCAAGGGAACGAGCGCCTCCGTGAGGGAGGATAGCCAAGGGAAGGAATCTAACATTCCCTTGCCCCGGGGGAGGAAGAGGACTACCTCTGATGATCCAGAAACCAAGGTTTCCAAACGGGAGAAGAAAACTCCACCAGAGGGTCCCGCCTCGGAGGGTGCTCTTGCCGCACAAAGTCCGTGCGGGGATCAGCCCTCTAACGAGCTGTAAGTAATCAAAAGGTACTTAATAGTGAAGATATACTACCTTACTTCTGAGGAAGATAACCGAAGCATTTATCTTGCAGTTCGGAACTAAGCCCTTCTCAGCAGAGCTCGTCTTCGGGGGATCTTCTTCCAGAGATGATGGAGAGCGAAACGCCTCCCCCGGACTCCCTAGCTCAAGAAGCGGGCGACCTTGAAGTGTCATCACGGAGTTTCTCCGCATCCGGCAAGGCCAGAAGGTAATCCCATGGTCACCCGAAGCACTCAGTATCCGGCTCTTGAGGAGAGCAATCAAAAGAGTCCGACACCATCTGGTATGTGGTCGGATGTACTGAAGGGTCTGCTAGAGCGAGCGACTATCTCAGAAGAGCATCGTACATTAATGTGTACGGTGATTGAAAGGATTTCGTCTGCCGAAAACGGGTTGCATGAAGCCTTTATGAGTCTACTGACGGGCTTTGAGGTACGTGAAATGATATACATTTGTGATGGTACCGCACATTTTAGGTGTGCCCTGTGTAGATAGTAGCCCCTGAGACTCTGGTTGTCATCGAGAACGGCGGCGAACAGAGGATCATAGTCCCAGGTAATAACCAGACCGCCTTTATGTGCAGGTTTCTGAAGCTCCGGTGGCTAGCCGGACTGATGGTGTTGCCGAACTAAAGTGGCGACTGGATGCGGCGGATGCCGACATCGAGCTTGTTAACAAGCTGCTTGACGAGGCACAGGGTAGGTGATATTTATAGTGGATGTCACATAGTAAGAGCAGCGTGATGCCAGTATCTTTAATATGTTGTGACTGCAGATGGAGCTGCCACCGTGGAGGCCCTGCGGGCGAAGCTTGCATGAGCCAAGGAGGAAGCAAGGAGTAGTAATGCGGCCGCTTTGAAGGCAGCCGAAGAGTTGAGAGCCGAGAAGGCCTCTCATAGCGAGAGAAAAGAAAAAATGGCCAAAATGGCTGTGAAGTTAAAAGACACTGCCGACGGCTGCCAGTTTCTTGAAGAAGAAAACCGGGCGAAGGCTACGGACCTTGAAAAGGCCACAATGGCGACCAAAGACACCCGCTCTGCAATGAGAGCGAAGAAGGAGGAACTGCGTGAAGCCGGGGACATTGTGGCTGGGAAGCCCTTTTATGCTGCGGAGGAAGTTCGGCGATCCGCGGTATGCCCCTCTGGATGGGCTATGGAGTTCGGCCGACGCATATCTGGACTTAGCGGCGAGCGCTGTCGATGCGGCCAAATACTTCCGAGATCAAACAGATCGTGAAGTGGACAAGCTGTTCTAGTCGCAATTTAACATTCCAGAGGATCTGCTTCCATTGACTGATCAGCTTGCCGAATGGGCCGAACTCAATAGATTGTCCGGACTCGCCATGAGGTCTGTCGTGGATCATCTGTGGCCGGAAAGGCCAAAGCCGAACAACTATTTTAGCTTGGTGCAGCAGTTCCTTGGTGCGGTGCCACGCATTAATGCGATGAAGAGGTCGGCATGCATAGAAGGCTCGCAGATGGCCCTTGCCCGTGTCAAAACATATTGGGCGGAGATGGATGCCACCACTATCGCGACGCAGGGTTCGGCCATAGGCCGAGTGGCTGCCGAGCACTATCTTGAAGAAGTTCTTGAGGGCGCTCGTTCGATAGAGGCCCAGTGCTCGAAGAATGTTATGTTTGAGTGACATGTATTCCTATTGTAAAAACAACGTTTTATTGAATTTATCAAGGCTGTATTTATACTTTTGCCCGAAAGTATTGTGATGCCTTCTGTGCGGCCGTTTATGTATACATGTATATAACCTGAAAGATTGCAGTCGTTGGCTTCATCCCCCACGCATATAATGCGGGGGTGTTCGCAGAAGACGTGTATTCACACTTAATCCAACGTCTTGGTCCTATTAAGGAGGTGATAGCGCAGCGAACTAGGCAACCGGACTATAATGCTTTAAAACTTTCACTTAGCCATAGGAGTTTGACAGTGGGGCTACTATATAGCCCCTGGTGGCTCCGCACTCATCCAGATTCGGGGTGCGTACATGCCTGGCCGAGAAATGGCCCTTCGTTAATGCGGAGGAATCCCGAAGATTCCAATAGGTCATCGAGTGGTTGACCAGTCTCACGATATATCATGACAGTCAGTTTTCGGCTTTCTCTACTGAGGTGCTCGTCCGGATGAACCAGGGCACAATCACAGTAGTTCTCCTGGTGCCGCCTTAGCCGATAGAGAGGAACGTAAGGCAGCAAAACACAGGAGCCAGGCAAACCCAACATTTGACCAAACACATGATTCGGAGCTGATGCATATAAGGCCAAACTCGCGACGCCGAACACTCCCTAAGGTATTCGGTCTTTATGGTGTAAACCGGTCTAAACAGTACCCTTTGTAATAAGCCCCTGGTGTCCAGGTACGTGCATTATTCTGGCGTGGCCACATGCCAAGATGTCAGCATCCTTCTCGATTGTACTGAGAAACCGAGGGATGTAAATCAACAAGAGACAGTAAAAAAGGTTTATGCAGGGTCTTAATCTACAAAGGATCCTTGGAACGGGTCCCTGCTGCACGTCTGCGCCTGTGTCTCCGTTGTGCCATATCCTGGACGAGTGTAGCACGATGGTCATCTGAGAAAGAGAGGAACTTAATTGCTGTGCAAAAGTTAAGTTATACTAAATAAACAATATATAGTTGAAATTGAGTAAAGGTGAGCCTTATTGCCACTTTTGCGCGCGCGTTGAGCCCCTTGTATTGTAATAGGGGTATAGCCATCAAACCTATATTATTTACGTATAGCTGCGCCAGACTCGTCTAACCGCATCCGTGGTCTTAACGACCTGTCAAATGCTTGAGTTGGTGAGGTCGTTTAGTTTGCGGCGGCCAAGGCGGCCGCACCGTCTTCGGCGCGCAAGGAGCGTTCAATATTTCCATTTACTGTAATGATGCCGCGTGGACTGGGCATCTTGAGCTTGAGGGAAGCGTAATGCGGTATTGGATTAAAGCGAGCGAAAGCTTCGCGTCCGAGTAGTGCTTGATAGCCACTTTGGAACGGAGCGACGTGGAAAGTTAAATTTTTGCTGCGGAAGTTATCGGGGAAGCCAAATATAACCTCTAGTAGCAGGGAGCCCCTGCAATGAGCCTCCGAGCCTGGCGTTACTCCTTTAAAGGTAGCAGTGCTGCGGCAAATTTTTGTTGGGTCTATCCCCATTTTGCGGACTCTGTCCTAATATATCAGATTTAAACTGCTGCCGCCGTCCATCACGACTCGTGTGAAGTGGTATCCGTCAATTATTGGATCTAATACCAAGGCAGCCCATCCTGCACGCCGGATACTTGCTGAGTAATCCCGATGGTCGAAGGTGATCGGTTGGGACGACCAGTGGCGGAGCTCCGCGGTGATAGGACCTGGGGCATGTTTCTCTAAAGGTGTCGCTTTGTTTCTCCCTTTTATCACGTGTAACACGTTGACTGTTTTGACTTCTGGTGGGAATTTCTTCTGTTCCCCTGTGCTTTGCTTGCGAGGCTCATCCTCGTCTTCACTTGGTGTATCCTGCCCCTTGTGTTTGGCGTTGAGCTTGCCGGACTGTTTGAAGACCTAGCATTCTCTGTGGGTATGATTTGCACGTTTATCAGGGGTGCAATGGATCTGACATATTTGGTCCAGAATTTTGTTTAGGCTGGACAGTTCGTCTCTGTTGCCTTTGGAGGGCGGCTTCTGCTGGCCTGGCCGAGAGCTTCTAAATCTGGCGTTTACCGCCATGCTCTTCGGGCTGTCTTCTTTATTCCAGCGCTTATTCTTGCTGCGTCGTGATTTCCCGTTTCCATCCTTGACTTCGGATGTACTTGGGTCACTGGTGCTGCATCGGGCTAACCAGCTGTCCTCGCCCACGCAAAAACGGGTCATGAGGCTTGTTAATGCTGCCATTGTTCTCGACTTTTCTTGACCGAGGTGTCTGGCAAGCCATTCGTCTTGAACGCTATGCTTGAAAGCTGCTAAGGCTTCGGCGTCCGTACAGTCGAGTATTTGGTTCTTTTTAGTGAGGAACATGTTCCAAAGTTTTCGGGATGACTCACCGGGCTGTTGAGTTATATGAATTAAATCGTCTGCATCTGGTGGTCGGACATATGTCCCTTGAAAATTTGCCCGAAAGGCGTCTTCAAGCTCTTCCCAGCTTCCGACGGAGTTTTCGGGGAGGCTTTTAAGCCAGTGTCGAGCTGGCCCTTTGAGCTTGAGGGGTAATTACTTGATGGCGTGGAGATCATCTCCTCAAGCCATATGGATATGGAGGATGTAGTCCTCAATCCAGACCCCAGGGTCTGTTGTTCCATCGTACGCCTCTATGTTTACGAGTTTGAATCCCTCTGGAAATTCATGATCCAGCACCTCGTCGGTGAAACATAGAGGGTGTGCGACACCCCTGTATTTGGGCGTACCATGGTGTTCGGATGTTTGCTGTGTTGCATTGTATGTTGGAGTGCGCTTGCGTGGTCCATAGATGGATCTGGTTGCGCCGTCCTTTTGATGCGAGCCCTTACACGGATTGCGTACTGGTTTATGTGCGGCGTCGTTTGCCGCGTTATGTTGGCTATGAGGCCGTCTATCCGACCGGATGGCCGTTTTATTTTTTAATTGTGGAGGATCTAAGGCCTCCTCATCAAATTCAGGTAGCAACTTTTGCTTCAGATAGCTCTTGGTGTGGCGGTTACTGCCGTACTTCGCTGCAGTGTTGAGTACTTCACTCCATTTGATTTTGAGTGTGTCTTGTGCAGCCTTGAGCCTTTGCTTCTGTTTTTTCAGGCTCCTCGCCGTGACAACAAGCCTTTGGTGGGCGTTATGTTGCTCCTGGCGCGTGTCCGGTGTGGTGTCGTTCGGACTGTTATCTTCGACGGATTCGGGTTGTTCGGTTTGATTCCCCGTGTTGCCCTCGTCGGGCGATTGTTCACCCTGCTCTATCGCTGGGTCTATATGATCGTTACTTCTGCCGAGGCGGGATTTGGAGCGGCGTTTACGCAGCCGCTTTGACTGCTTCTCGAGGGAACAACCCTTCGCTGCGTCCTTCTGTTCCTCGTCGTTGTTTTCTTTGGGTGTGTCCACCATGTATACGTCATGTGATGAAGTGGGTGTCCAGTGCTCTGTGGGCAGTGGTTCCTGTTCGTATCTCGCATCGTCGTCCATACCGTCGATGTCTTCGGAGTCGAAGTCGAGCATGTCGGTTAAGCCGTCGATAGTGGCTACTAAGTTGGTGGTGGGTGGGCGGCGAATTTCTTCATCATCCGCATCCCAATCCTGCCGGGCATAGTCCGGCCAGGATCCTCCTAACAAGGAGAGAGACCTTAACGAGTTTAGTATGTTGCCGAGGGGCGAGTGCTGAAAAATGTCCGCGGAGGTAAACTCCACGATCGGCGCCCAATCCGATTCGACAGGAACGGGCGCAGGCGGTTCGGAGTCCGTGGCCGGAGAAGGATCCGACAGTTTGGCAACATGGCTCTCGTAAAGGGTAAGGTCGATATTCGGCTCGATCGCCGCTGAGGATACGGCCTTCGTGGTGGGGTCTATCCACCCGTCCATGGATGGCGCAATTGGCTCCGAATTAAGGGTCGGAGCGGCTGCCGGTGCGATTTCTTGAACACTGTCCGATGGTAGAGCTAAATCATACTCATAGTGACCGCGTGGCGCACAAGACAGGGGCTCGAATCCGTCGAAGATCAAGTCTCCGCGGATATCGGCCGTGTAGTTTAAGCTTCCGAACCTGACCTAGTGGCCAGGAGCGTAACTTTCGATCTACTCCAGATGGCCAAGCGAGTTGGCCCGCAGTGCGAAGCCGCCGAACACAAAGATCTGTCCGGGGAGAAAAGTCTCACCCTGGACTGCATCGCTATAGATGATAGTAGGAGCCATCAAGCCTAACGGCGACGACACAGAGGAACTCTCAATGCAAGCACCAATGTCGGTGTCAAAACTGGCGGATCTCGGGTAGGGGTCCCGAACTGTGCATCTAAGGCGGATGGTAACAGGAGGCAGGGGACACAATGTTTTACCCAGGTTCGGGCCCTCTTGATGGAGGTAAAACCCTACGTCCTGCTTGATTTATTCTTGATGATATGGGTATTACAAGAGTTGATCTACCATGAGATCAGAGAGGCTAAACCCTAGAAGCTAGCCTATGGTATGATTGTATGTTGTCCTACGGACTAAAACCCTCCGGTTTATATAGACACGGGAAGGGGTTAGGTTACACAAGGTCGGTTACAAAGGAGGAGATATCCATATCCGTACTGCCTAGCTTGCCTTCCATGCCAAGTAGAGTCCCATCCGCACACGAGACGAAGTCTTCGATCTTGTATCTTCATAGTCCAATAGTCCGGTCAAAGGATATAGTCCGGCTGTCCGGAGACCCCCTAATCCAGGACTCCCTCAACCGCCGACAATGCGGTGCTTCGCTCTCATAGAGCAAAGAAGCCCAACCTTGCATTGAAGGCCAAGGTTTAAGTTGAAGAAGAAGAAGAAGAGGAAGAAGAGGAAAGCAACCCCGAAGATACAAAGTATTCCTATCATGAACACATGGCACTTGCTTGAAGGCAATTTTGGAGCAAGAAAAACTCAAGGCCAAACTGCAACAAGAACAACTCAAGTGGCACGAAGAGCAAGCAACATGTGAGGACTTGCTATAATTGTGGCAATGTGAGCCATTTTGTTGCGGAGTGCCCGTATGAGAAGAGGGAAGACAATGGTGGCAAGCTCATCCGAAATTACAAAGCCAAGTCTTTCCCAAACAAGAGCAACTTCACCAAGAAGACCCCTCACAAGGCATTAGTGGTTCAAGAAGAGTACCATGATGATGATGATGAAGATGGTGAGTCGGTTGCCATGGCCTCCGTTGCCATTGCAAAAACTCCATGAGTGTCTCTCTTCGACTCACCCAATGAGAACATCACCGCCAAGTGCCTCATGGCTAAAGCCACCAACAAGGTAACCCCCAACATCAAAACTACCATCATTAATAATCCTTCCTTGACGGATTGCATTGATGAATATGAGGGATATAATGTGGAGGAAAATGAGTATGAGTCCTTTATGGGTAAACTCAAGGGTAAATCCAAGAAGCATTTGGTCACTCTCTTGGAACAATTTGATGAAGCCAATGACATGATCGAGGCTCATGAAGATACTATCTCCAAGATGGAGGGGCATAGTCGTGACTATGCCGATGAGATTTCGAATCTTTCCAATGCTCTTGAGGAAGAGCGTGGTCTTCATTTGGCTCTTGAGGAGTCACACAACGTTGATCACACTAAGTTAAAGAAAGATTTTGATCATGCTCTCATTGTTTCTCGTGTGCTAAACTCCGAGAAGGCCAAGCTTGGGGTTGATCTTGCTAGACTCAAAGAGGAGTTTGATCTACTTGACAAGGCTCACAAGGTCTTGAAGGGTGTGTTGGGGAGCGTTGCAGAAAACAAAAATTTTCCTACGGTTTCACCAAGATCCATCTAGGAGTTCATCTAGCAACGAGTGATTAGATGCATCTACATACCTTTGTAGATCGCGAGCGGAAGCGTTCAAAGAACGTGGATGAGGGAGTCGTACTCGACGTGATTCGAATCACCGAAGATCCTAGCACCGAACGGACGGCACCTCCGCGTTCAACACACGTACGGAACAGCCACGTCTCCTCCTTCTTGATCCAGCAAGGGGAGAGGAGAGGTTGAGGGAGATGGCACCAGCAGCAGCACGACGGCGTGGTGTTGATGGAGCTGCAGTACTCCGGCAGGGCTTCGCCAAGCGCTATGGAGGAGGAGGAGGTGTTGGAGAGGGAGAAGGAGGCAACCAAAGGCGTCTCTCAAAAGCCCTCCATCCCTCACTATATATAGGAGGGCCAAGGGGGGGGGGCAGGCCCTAGGAGATCCAATCTCCTAGGGGGGGGCGGCGGCCAAGGGGGAGTCCCTCCCCCCCAAGGCACCTAGGAGATGCCTTCCCCTCCTAGGACTCTTTCCCCTTGTAACCCTAGGCGCATGGGCCTCTTGGGGCTGGTGCCCTTGGCCCATGTAGGCCAAGGCGCACCCCCTTATAGCCCATGTGGCCCCCCGGGATAGGTGGACCCACCCGGTGGACCCCTGGGACCCTTCCGGTGGTCCCGGTACAATACCATGACCCCGAAACTTGTCCCGATGCCCGAAACAGGACTTTCCATATATAAATCTTTACCTCCGGACCATTCCGGAACTCCTCGTGACGTCCGGGATCTCATCCGGGACTCCGAACAACATTCGGGTTACTGCATATACATATCCCTACAACCCTAGCATCACCGAACCTTAAGTGTGTAGACCCTACGGGTTCGGGAGACATGTAGACATGACCAAGACGACTCTCCGGTCAATAACCAATAGCGGGATCTGGATACCCATGTTGGCTCCCACATACTCCACGATGATCTCATCGGATGAACCACGATGTCGAGGATTCAATCAACCCCGTATACAATTCCCTTTGTCAATCGGTATGTTACTTGCCCGAGATTCGATCGTCGGTATCCCAATACCTCGTTCAATCTCGTTACCGGCAAGTCACTTTACTCGTACCGTAATGCATGATCCCGTGACCAGACATTTGGCCACTTTGAGCTCATTATGATGATGCATTACCGAGTGGGCCCAGTGATACCTCTCCGTCATACGGAGTGACAAATCCCAGTCTCGATCCATGTCAACCCAACAGACACTTTCGGAGATACCTGTAGTGCACCTTTATAGTCACCCAGTTACGTTGTGATGTTTGGTACACCCAAAGCACTCCTACGGTATCCGGGAGTTACACGATCTCATGGTCAAAGGAAAAGATACTTGACATTGGAAAAGCTCTAGCAAACGAACTACACGATCTTGCGCTATGCTTAGGATTGGGTCTTGTCCATCACATCATTCTCCTAATGACGTGATCCCGTTATCAATGACATCCAATGTCCATAGCCAGGAAACCATGACTATCTGTTGATCAACGAGCTAGTCAACTAGAGGCTTACTAGGGACATGTTGGTGTTTGTTATTCACACATGTATTACGATTTCCGGATAATACAATTATAGCATGAATAAAGACAATTATCATGAACAAAGAAATATAATAATAATGCTTTTATTATTGCCTCTAGGGCATATTTCCAACAGTCTCCCACTTGCACTAGAGTCAATAATCTAGTTACATTGTGATGAATCGAACACCCATGGAATTCTGGTGTTGATCATGTTTTGCCCTAGGGAGAGGTTTAGTCAACGGATCTGCTACATTCAGGTCCGTATGCACTTTACAAATCTCTATGTCTCCATCTTGAACATTTTCATGAATGGAGTTGAAGCGACGCTTGATGTGCCTTGTCTTCTTGTGAAACCTGGGCTCCTTGGCAAGTGCAATAGCTCCAGTGTTGTCACAAAAGAGTTTGATTGGCCCCGACGCATTGGGTATGACTCCTAGGTCGGTGATGAACTCCTTCACCCATATTGCTTCATGAGCTGCCTCCGAGGCTGCCATGTACTCCGCTTCACATGTAGATCCCGCCACGACGCTCTGCTTACAGCTACACCAGCTCACTGCTCCACCATTCAACATATACATGTATCCGGTTTGTGACTTAGAGTCATCCAGATCTGTGTCGAAGCTAGCGTCGACGTAACCCTTTACGACAAGCTCTTCGTCACCTCCATAAATGAGAAACATGTCCTTTGTCCTTTTCAGGTACTTCAGGATATTCTTGACCGTTGTCCAGTGTTCCTTGCCGGGATTACTTTGGTACCTTCCTACCAAACTTACGGCAAGGTTTACATCAGGTCTGGTACACAGCATGGCATACATAATAGATCCTATGGCTGAAGCATAGGGGATGACACTCATCTCTTCTTTATCTTTTGCCGTGGTCGGGCATTGAGCTGAGCTCAATCTCACACCTTGCAAAACAGGCAAGAACCCTTTCTTGGACTGATCCATTTTGAACTTCTTCAAAATCTTATCAAGGTATGTGCTTTGTGAAAGACCTATGAGGCGTCTTGATCTATCTCTATAGATCTTGATGCCTAATATATAAGCAGCTTCTCCAAGGTCCTTCATTGAAAAACTCTTATTCAAGTAGGCCTTGATGCTGTCCAAGAGTTCTATATCATTTACCATCAAAAGTATGTCATCTACATATAGTATGAGAAATGCTACAGAGCTCCCACTCACTTTCTTGTAAACGCAGGCTTCTCCATAAGTCTGTGTAAACCCAAACGCTTTGATCATCTCATCAAAGCGAATGTTCCAACTCCGAGATGCTTGCACCAGCCCATAAATCGAGCGTTGGAGCTTGCACACCTTGTTAGCATTCTTAGGATCGACAAAACCTTCCGGCTGCATCATATACAACTCTTCCTTAAGGAAACCATTAAGGAATGCCGTTTTGACGTCCATTTGCCATATCTCATAATCGTAGAATGCGGCAATTGCTAACATGATTCGGACAGACTTTAGCTTCGCTACCGGTGAGAAAGTCTCATCGTAGTCAACTCCTTGAACTTGTCGATAACCCTTAGCGACAAGCCGAGCTTTATAGATGGTCACATTACCATCTGCGTCTGTCTTCTTCTTAAAGATCCATTTATTTTCTATGGCTTGCCGCTCAACGGGCAAGTCAGTCAAAGTCCATACTTCGTTTTCATACATGGATCCTATCTCGGATTTCATGGCTTCTAGCCATTTGTTGGAATCCGGGCCCGCCATTGCTTCTTCATAGTTCGAAGGTTCACCGTTGTCTAACAACATGATTTCCAAGACAGGGTTGCCGTACCACTCTGGTGCGGAACATGTCCTTGTGGACCTTCGAATTTTAGTAGGAGCTTGATCAGAAATATCTTGATCATTATCATCAACTTCCTCTCTAGTCGGTGCAGGTACCTCAGGAACATTTTCTTGAGTTGCGCCATTTTCCGGTTCAAGAGGTAATACTTCATCAAGTTCTACTTTCCTCCCACTTACTTCTTTCGAGAGAAACTCCTTCTCTAGAAAGGACCCATTTCTGGCAACAAAGATCTTGCCTTCGGATCTGAGGTAGAAGGTATACACAACAGTTTCTTTAGGGTATCCTATGAAGACGCATTTTTCCGACTTGGGTTCGAGCTTTTCAGGTTGAAGTTTCTTGACATAAGCATCGCATCCCCAAACTTTTAGAAACGACAACTTAGGTTTCTTCCCAAACCATAATTCAAACAGTGTCGTCTCAACGGATTTCGACGGAGCCCTATTTAAAGTGAATGCGGCAGTCTCTAAAGCATAGCCCCAAAAAGATAGCAGTAAATCGGTAAGAGACATCATAGATCGCACCATATCTAATAGAGTGCGATTACGACGTTCGGACACACCATTACGCTGAGGTGTTCCAGGCGGCGTGAGTTGTGAAACTATTCCACATTTTCTTAGGTGTGTGCCAAATTCGTGACTCAAGTATTCTCCGCCACGATCTGATCGCAGAAACTTGATTTTCCTGTCACGTTGATTCTCAACCTCACTCTGAAATTCCTTGAACTTTTCAAAGGTTTCAGACTTGTGTTTCATTAAGTAGACATACCCATATCTACTCAAGTCATTAGTGAGGGTGAGAACATAACGATAGCCACCGCGAGCCTCAACACTCAGTGGACCGCACACATCAGTATGTATGATTTCCAATAAGTTGGTTGCTCGCTCCATTGTTCCTGAGAACGGAGTCTTGGTCATTTTACCCATGAGGCATGGTTCGCACGTGTCAAATTATTCATAATCAAGAGACTCTAAAAGTCCATCTGCATGGAGCTTCTTCATGCGTTTGACACCTATGTGACCAAGGCGGCAGTGCCACAAGTATGTGGGACTATCATTATCAACCTTAAATCTTTTGGTATTCACACTATGAATATGTGTAATATTACGTTCGAGATTCATTAAGAATAAACCATTGACCATCGGAGCATGACCATAAAACATATCTCTCATATAAATAGAACAACCATTATTCTCGGATTTAAATGAGTAGCCATCTCGTATTAAACAAGATCCTGATACAATGTTCATGCTCAAACTTGGTACTAAATAACAATTATTGAGGTTTATAACTAATCCCGTAGGTAAATGTAGAGGTAGCGTGCCGACGGCGATCACATCGACCTTGGAACCATTCCCAACGCGCATCGTCACCTCGTCCTTCACCAGTCTCCGTTTATTCCGCAGCTCCTGCTGTGAGTTACAAATATGAGCAACGGCACCGGTATCAAATACCCAAGAGTTACTACGAGTACTGGTAAGGTACACATCAATTACATGTATATCAAATATACCTTTGGTTTTGCCGGCCTTCTTGTCCGCTAAGTATTTGGGGCAGTTCCGTTTCCAGTGACCCTTCCCTTTGCAATAAAAGCACTCAGTCTCGGGCTTGGGTCCATTCTTTGGCTTCTTCCCAGCAGCTTGCTTGCTGGGCGCGGCAACTTCCTTGCCGTCCTTCTTGGAGTTCTTTTTACCCTTGCCCTTCTTGAACTTAGTGGTTTTATTTACCATCAACACTTGATGTTCCTTCTTGACTTCTACCTCTACTGATTTCAGCATTGCAAATACCTCAGGAATGGTCTTTTGCATCCCCTGCATATTGAAGTTCATCACAAAGCTCTTGTAGCTTGGTGGAAGCGACTGGAGGATTCTGTCAATGACCGCGTCATCCGGGAGATTAACTCCCAGCTGAGTCAAGCGGTTATGCAACCCAGACATAGTGAGTATGTGCTCACTGACAGAACTATTTTCCTCCGTCTTACAGCTGAAGAATTTGTCGGAGACTTCATATCTCTCGACCCGGGCATGAGCTTGAAAAACCATTTTCAGCTCTTCGAACATCTCATATGC
Organism: Triticum urartu; assembly: GCF_056163025.1. Taxonomy (NCBI): domain Eukaryota; kingdom Viridiplantae; phylum Streptophyta; class Magnoliopsida; order Poales; family Poaceae; genus Triticum; species Triticum urartu. The sequence continues at coordinate 273,110,668 of NC_141873.1, read as the reverse complement.
TCCATGTCTCTCAAAACGCTTTTGGAGCCCCGGCTCTAAGCTGTAAAGCATGCCGCACTGAACGAGGGAGTAGTCATCAGCACGTGTCTGCCAAGCGTTCATAACGTCTTGGTTCTGTGGGACGGGTGGATCACCTAGCGGTGCTTGTAGGACATAATCTTTCTTGGCAGCTATGAGGATGATCCTCAGGTTTCGGACCTAGTCCATATAGTTGCTGCCATCGTCTTTCAGCTTGGTTTTCTCTAGGAACGCGTTGAAATTGAAGACAACGTTGGCCATTTGATCTGCAAGACATATTGTAAAGATTTTAGACTAAGTTCATGATAATTAAGTTCATCTAATCAAATTATTAATGAACTCCCACTTAGATAGACATCCCCCTTCTAGTCATCTAAGTATAACATGATCCGAGTCAACTAGGCCGTGTCCGATCATCACGTGAGACGGACTAGTCAACGTCGGTGAACATCTTCATGTTGATCGTATCTTCTATACGACTCATGCTCGACCTTTCGGTCTTCTGTGTTCCGAGGCCATGTCTATACACATGCTAGGCTCGTCAAGTTAACCCTAAGTGTTTTTGCATGTGTAAAACTGTCTTACACCCGTTGTATGTGAACGTAAGGATCTATCACACCCGATCATCACGTGGTGCTTCGAAACGACGAACTTTAGCAACGGTGCACAGTTAGGGGAGAACACTTCTTGAAATTGTTGTGAGGGATCATCTTATTTACTACCGTCGTTCTAAGCAAACAAGATGAAAAACATGATAAACATCAAATGCAATCAAATAATAATAGTGACATGATATGGCCAATATCACATAGCTCCTTTGATCTCCTTCTTGGGGATCCATGATCATCTTGTCACCGGCATGACACCATGATCTCCATCATCATGATCTCCATCATTGTGTCTCCATGAAGTTGCTCGCCAACTATTACTTCTACTACTATGGCTAACGCGTTTAGCAATAAAGTAAAGTAATTTACATGGCGTTTCTTAATGACACGCAGGTCATACAAAAATAAAGACAACTCCTATGGCTCCTGCCGGTTGTCATACTCGTCGACATGCAAGTCGTGATTCCTATTACAATAGCATGAACACCTCATACATCACATATAGATCATTCATCATTCATCACAACTTTGGCCATATCATATCACAAAGCACTTGCTGCAAAAACAAGTTAGACGTCCTCTAATTGTTGTTGCAAGTTTTACGTGGCTGAAGTAGGGTTCTAGCAAGAACGTTTTCTTACCTACGTGAAAGCCACAACGTGATTTGCCAACTTCTATTTACCCTTCATAAGGACCCTGTTCATCGAATCCGCTCCAACTAAAGTAGGAGAGACAGACACCCGCCAGCCACCTTATGCAACTTGTGCATGTTAGTCGGTGGAACCGGTCTCACGTAAGCATACGTGTAAGGTTGGTCCGGGCCGCTTCATCCCACAATACCGTTGAAGCAAGATAAGACTAGTAACGGCAAGAAAGTTGACAACATCTACGCCCATAACAAATTGTGTTCTACTCGCGCAAGAAGAACTACGCATAGACCTAACTCATGATGCCACTGTTGGGGAACGTTGCAGAAAACAAAAATTTTCCTACGGTTTCACCAAGATCCATCTAGGAGTTCATCTAGCAACGAGTGATTAGATGCATCTGCATACCTTTGTAGATCGCGAGCGGAAGCATTCAAAGAACGTGGATGAGGGAGTCGTACTCGATGTGATTCGAATCACCGAAGATCCTAGCACCGAACGGACGGCACCTCCGCGTTCAACACACGTACGGAACAGCCACGTCTCCTCCTTCTTGATCCAGCAAGGGGAGAGGAGAGGTTGAGGGAGATGGCACCAGCAGCAGCACGATGGCGTGGTGTTGATGGAGCTGCAGTACTCTGGCAGGGCTTCGCCAAGCGCTATGGAGGAGGAGGAGGTGTTGGAGAGGGAGAAGGAGGCAACCAAAGGCGTCTCTCAAAAGCCCTCCATCCCCCACTATATATAGGAGGGCCAAGGGGGGGGGGCGCCGGCCCTAGGATATCCAATCTCCTAGGGTGGGGCGGCGGCCAAGGGGGAGTCCCTCCCCCCCAAGGCACCTAGGAGGTGCCTTCCGCTCCTAGGACTCTTTCCCCTTGTAACCCTAGGCGCATGGGCCTCTTGGGGCTGGTGCCCTTGGCCCATGTAGGCCAAGGCACACCCCCTTATAGCCCATGTGGCCCCCCGGGATAGGTGGACCCACCCGGTGGACCCCCGGGACCCTTCCGGTGGTCCCTGTACAATACCGATGACCCCGAAACTTGTCTCGATGCCCGAAACAGGACTTTCCATATATAAATCTTTACCTCCAGACCATTCCGGAAGTCCTCGTGACGTCCCGGATCTCATTCGGGACTCCGAACAACATTCGTGTTACTGCATATACATGTCCCTACAACCCTAGCGTCACCGAACCTTAAGTGTGTAGACCCTACGGGTTCGGGAGACATGTAGACATGACCGAGACGACTCTCCGGTCAATAACCAACAGCGGGATCTGGATACCCATGTTGGCTCCCACATACTCCACGATGATCTCATCGGATGAACCACGATGTCGAGGATTCAATCAACCCCGTATACAATTCCCTTTGTCAATCGGTATGTTACTTGCCCGAGATTCGATCGTCGGTATCCCAATACCTCGTTCAATCTCGTTACCGGCAAGTCACTTTACTCGTACCGTAATGCATGATCCCGTGACCAGACATTTGGCCACTTTGAGCTCATTATGATGATGCATTACCGAGTGGGCCCAGTGATACCTCTCCGTCATACGGAGTGACAAATCCCAGTCTCGATCCATGTCAACCCAACAGACACTTTCGGAGATACCTGTAGTGCACCTTTATAGTCACCCAGTTACGTTGTGACGTTTGGTACACCCAAAGCACTCCTACGGTATCCGGGAGTTACACGATCTCATGGTCAAAGGAAAAGATACTTGACATTGGAAAAGCTCTAGCAAACGAACTACACGATCTTGCGCTATGCTTAGGATTGGGTCTTGTCCATCACATCGTTCTCCTAATGACGTGATCCCGTTATCAATGACATCCAATGTCCATAGCCAGGAAACCATGACTATCTGTTGATCAACGAGCTAGTCAACTAGAGGCTTACTAGGGACATGTTGGTGTCTGTTATTCACACATGTATTACGATTTCCGGATAATACAATTATAGCATGAATAAAGACAATCATCATGAACAAAGAAATATAATAATAATGCTTTTATTATTGCCTCTAGGGCATATTTCCAACAGGGTGATCATGCTAGCCTCAAAGAGTCTCATGATCAATTTCAAGTAAAGCTAACCAAAGAGAGAGCCATTTTTCCTCGGATGATGTTAATTGATAATGCAAATGCTACTAACCCATGTTGTGAGCATGTGCATCTTGTTGAGGAGAACGCTAAGTTAAAGGTGCAACTTGAGAAAGGTTGCATACAAGGTGAGAAGAACCTCAACGACCTTTTGATCAACCAAAACGGAGTTGTGGCCAAGGAAGGGATTGGGTACGTGCCCAAGTCCAAGAACAAGAAGAAGAATGACAAGGCCAAACGACCTTCTCCTCTCAAGCAAACCTTTGTGAAGGAGGTAGAGGGTGCTACTAAGGAGAAGGAGAAGAACACCATGAGGGGTAGTGATGCCAAGAAGGGCAACGCTTCTCTTCCCAACAAAGCCAGCGACTTTAACCCTTCTTATGTGGTGTGTCGTGCTAGTGATGGGCATGTTTATGCCAAATTTGTTGGTTCTCCTTATGAGTACGTTGAATGGTCTATTTGGGTTCCTAAGACCCTTGTTACTAACATAAAAGGACCCATTACAAAATGGGTACCTAAAACCAAGCATTGATCTCTTGTAGGTGTTTGCTTCCAGTGGGGGATCATGGTTGCTCGATAGTGGAGCTACTAATCGTATGACCGGAAGCAAGGACTTGGGGTGACGCCTCGTCCTCTAAAGTATTGGGACTCGGAAAAGTTGTCATTTCTCATGATCTTACGATCGAGAAGGTCATGCTTGTTGAGTCCCTTGCATACAATTTACTTTCCGTTCGTCAACTAGCACTCATGGGCTTTGCCACTTTCTTTGATATTGATACCATGGAGCAAGACTCTTAAAGTAGCCTTTGTTGGGCATGTCGAGAACGGTCTCTATGTGATTAACTTTTCGGAGTGACCCACTAAGACAGCAACATGCCTAATGGCTAAAGTTGACGTGGGATGGCTTTCGCATCGCCGTCTAGCCCATGTCAATATGAGATCTTTGCAAAGTCTTCTCAAGGGGGACCATGTCCGTGGACTAACAAATGTTAGTTTTGCCAAAGATCGTGCTTGCAGTGCTTGCATCGAAGGAAAGCTACATGAGAAGGCTCACCCTCCCGCGACTATCATCTACTCGAAGAGGCCTTTGGAGCTCCTTCATTTGGATCTCTTTGGGCCTCCATCCTTTGATAGTCTTGGGGGTAGAAAGTATTTTTTGGTGATTGTGGATGACTATTCAAGATACACTTGGGTATATTTCTCCAAGAGGAAGAGCGAAACCCAACAAACCGCCATCGACTTTGCAAATGAAGCTCAACGACAACACAAAGCAAAGATCTTGACTATAAGAAGTGACAACGGCTCCGAGTTCAAGAACTACACCTTGGATGAGTTTTTGAGTGATGAGGGAATCAAGCATCAATATTCCACACCTTATACCCCTCAACAAAATGGTGTAGCGGAGAGGAAGAACCAGACGTTGATGGATGCGGTAAGGACCATGATGGCGGAGTTCAAGTCTCCATACAACTTTTTGGCCGAAGCCATCAACACCGCGTGTCATGCATCTAATTGGCTCTACCTCTGCAAAGGCTTGAACAAGACTCTATATGAGATACTCACCGGTAACAAGCCCAACCTCAAGTACTTCCGGTTGTTCGGGTGTAAGTGTTTCATTCTCAAGAAAGGTGTCTGTTTGTCTAAATTTGAGGCTAGAGCTTATGAGGGCATATTTGTTGGTTATGCTACAAACTCTCATGCTTACCGTGTTCTCAATAAGTCCACGGGACTTAGTGAGGAAACGTGTAACATGGAGTTTGATGAGAATAATGGCTCCCAAGTGGAGCAAAGTGGTACTTGTGATGTAGGTGATGAAATTCCTCCCCAAGCCATAAGAAGAATGGGTCTTGGTCATATCCTACCCATTGAGGAACCCCTTGTGGCCGAAGGAGAAGGATAATGTTCCACTCTAGTGGAACCTTCACCAACCCAAGACCCACACGCTTCCGAAGAACAAAGTGAAGGCCCTCAACCTCGAGACCAAGACCAAGGGCAAGGTCAATCTCAAGATGGTGCTGTAACATCAAGTGATGCCCAAGGTCAAGTTCTCTCCTCCGAGCTATTTCAAGATCAAGAGCTTCCTCGAGATCAAGAACAAGCTCAAGACGGTGCTCAAGATGACCAAGTGACCACTCCTCGTCTCACCCCGAGGAGGAATTGGAGCGTCGTGCCGCCAAGATTGCTTCCAAGCTCTCCACCAAGGATCATCTCATGACAAATGTGCTTGGAAGCTTAAGAAAGGGGGTAAGCACTCGTAGGCAATTAGCAAACTATTGTGAACATCACGCGTTTGTCTCGTGTGTTGAACCCCAAAAGGTCTATGAGGCGCTCGAAGATCCGGACTGGCTCAATGCCATGCATGAAGAACTCAACAACTTCGAGCACAACAAAGTGTGGAGATTGGTGCCAAGGCCAACGGGGAACCACAATGTCATTGGAACCAAGTGGATATTCAAGAACAAGCAAGATGCTCATGGGATTATCATTCGCAACAAGGCTCGTTTGGTAGCATAAGGCCACTCCCAAGTCGAGGGTATCGACTACGGTGAAACCTTTGCTCCTGTTGCTCGTCTTGAATCCATTCGCTTGTTGATTGCATATGCTTCTCATCATAACTTTAAGTTACAACAAATGGATGTGAAGAGTGCTTTTCTTAATGGTCCTATTAATGAATTGGTTTATATCAAGCAACCCCTTGGGTTCGAGGATTCCTACTTTCCCGATCATGTGTATCAACTCGATAAGGCACTCTATGGCCTTAAACAAGCCCCACGTGTGTGGTATGACCACCTTACCGAGTTGTTACAAGACCGTGGTTTTGAAGTTGGGCCAATCGACCCCACTCTTTTTACTAACAAGGTCAAAGGGGAGTTGTTTGTGTGACAATTATATGTTGATGGTATTATTTTTGGTTCTCCTAACAAAGCTTTCAATGAGGAATTTGCTGCCCTCATGACATCAAAGTTCGAGATGTCTTCCATGGGAGAGTTGAAGTTCTTTCTCGGGTTTGAAGTGAAGCAAAGGAGAGAAGGAACCTTCATCAACCAAGCCAAATACACTCAAGACGTGCTCAAGAGATTCAAGCTAAGTGATGTCAAGCCGGCTTCCACTCCCATGCCCACTAAGTGCCAACTTGACATTGATCCCAATGGTAAAGCGGTGGATCAAAAGTTATATCGCTCCATGATTGGCTCCTTGCTTTTCCTTTGTGAATCTAGACCGGATATCATGTTGAGTGTGGGAATTTGTGCATGGTTTCAAGCCGCACCTAAGGAAAGTCACTTTGTGGCGGTCAAGCGAATCTTTCGATATTTGGATCATAGCCCAAACTTTGGCTTATGGTACCCAAGAGGAGCAAACTTCAAGCTTGTAGGTTATTCAGACTTGGATTGGGCAGGAGACAAAGTGGATAGGAAGTCCACTTCCGGAGGGTGCCAATTTCTTGGTTGCTCTTTGGTGAGTTGGTCTTCAAAGAAGCAAAGTTGCATGTCTCTCTCATCCACAGAAGCAGAGTATGTGGCTGCCGGCAGTTGTTGTGCACAACTTTTATGGATGAGGCAAACTTTAAAGGATTACGGTGTAACTTGTGACAAACTGCCTCTTTGGTGTGACAACGAAAGTGCCATCAAGATTTCTCTCAACCCGGTGCAACACTTCAAGACGAAGCATATTGAGATTCGGTATCAGTTCATCTGGGATCATATTAGGCGAGGGGAGATCGAGCTCAACTATGTCAACACTCATGACAACCTTGCAGATATTTTCACGAAGCCGTTGGATGAAGCAAGATTTCGCGAGTTAAGGCATGAGATAAATATCATTGATTTGAGCAATGTGTCTTGAACCCTTGCACATCCCACCACACTCAACTTGCTGTCTAGTTTAGGTGTAGGCTTGCTGTCTAATCAAAATCTTTCACATTAGTTATTTTTTATGGTACTTGTGCTTCAAAGATGAGTGTTGCTCATGGGCCCAAGGTTAAAATCTTCGTGGCGCCATACCTCTGAACTTAAACATAGGTGGCCTCGGCCACCGTCCTCTCTTGGAGAGGTGTGTGTTTTTCGTTCGTTTTGTCGGTTTTGTGTGTGTGTTTGCTCTCTCTTTCGTCTCGGTTTCTTTTCTTGAGCTAAGCCTTTTGGCCAGTCCTTTTTGCGGCTGAGCGGTACTACCGCTGCGTGCACGGTACTACCGCTGATAAGCATCAAGCGGTACTACCGCCCACTCCAGCGGTACTACCGCTGCGGGGCGGGCGATGGGGGGGGTTATGTCGGGACAGGGGGAGTTGTTTCTCCCCCATACCCATTCGCCCCCACTCGCTCGTCTTCCTCATCTCTCCAGCGATGTCTCGCTGCAGGAGGGCCTCGGCCAGCCGCCGTTTTCATGCCGTCCCTCTCCATTTCCTCCGGTGGAGTCGATCCCCACCACGTCCTCTAGCCATGGATGCCGGTATTGCCCCCGATCCCGTTCTTTCTTTGCCTAGATCTTGCATCTAGCTTTTAGGGGCAATAGGCATTGTTTTTCTCGTCTTTTGGCTAAGTAGAGGCTTGAGTAGGATGGAGATGGCGTCTAGGCCCTTTGGATTGACGTTTGGTAGGATTATTTTTGAATTTGGCATCCCCGGTAGTGCCGGATCTATCCACGGCAGTAGGGAACCGCCGTTCCCCGTCTTGAGTGGTACTACCGACCATCTTGAGCGGTACTACCGCGCAAGCGGTACTGCCGCGGTTGGGTCGCGGTACTACCGCTGGATGCCCAGTTTCATCATTTCCTATCACATTTTGATCCATGTTGTTTTTTTGGTGGCTTATGCTCTTTCTTTCGTGTTGTATCTTCTGCTCGTGTGTTTGGTTCAAGGTGATGATCATCCTGAGCAGCAGGTTCGTCGTGTCAACCCTGGTCGTGCAACGTCAAAGCACTACCACACATCTGAGTCAGCAGGTGGTTCCTCTAGTGCTCCACCGCCGCCAGTGGGTGCTCCCTCAAGTGCTCCACCACCGCCTCAGCTCACGAAGAGATAGGCAAGCAAGCCAAAGGGAAAGACTGTGTCTTAGATGACTGCCAAGGAATTTTGGGTAAAGCGTCGCCGCAACCCCTATGAGGAAGACCAAGATCCCACTTTGGTCAACCGCCCATTCTGGAACCGCTTTCAGTTCGCCATCTTCTTCGATGTGATCAAGGCTAAGAAGAATCACTATGTTGATGTTCGTTCCATCGACACCGATCCTATGGAAAAGGACCCTGAGTACTTTGGCGAAGCCCTTCAGATGTGCACTCAGTTGAACATTCTCAGAATCATGCAGTTCAACAAGGACTTTGATGCCGATTTTATATGTCAATTCTATGCCGCTGTCCATCTTGGAACTGATATAGAAAGGACTCTGACTTGGATGACGAATGGCAAGTTTCTCTCTGTCAAGTGGAAGGCCTTCATGGAGTTACTTGGGGTGGAAGATCTCGAGCTTGAGAATCTAGTCGGCTTCCGCCCTCACCGCAATGTCACCTCCACTCACAAGCAAGCCCTCTGGCCCTACTGTTCTGAGAAGGTTAACCCAAGACAAAAAAGGTAACATATGAGTTGTCTACCTATCTGGACATCCTTCACCGTGTCTTCCGAGAGACTCTTTTCCCTCGCATTGGGAATCTGGATATGGTCCACTCCTATCTCATGAACATGCTTCTCTTCTGCCAGCATGAGAAGGAAGCAAACACTGGAGAGTCCCTGGACATTTCTCATGTTATGTGGTCTGAACTTCTTTCTGCCATTTCTGAGCGCAAGTGCCCGATCTATGGTCCTTTCATCATACTTCTCATTGAGAAGGCCTGGGCACATCACTATCCTAGGGCGGTGCTGGAAACTGAAGAATTGATTTCTCATGATATCAAGCGTCTGGGGAAGAAGGAAAATTGGGGCACCAGGCCCCTCGATCTAGTGATCCACCTTCTGAGGCTGATATGGAGACCGAGGACAAGGCTGAGGCCGACAAGGATGAGGAGTATGAGCCCTCTCGTGTGGAGCCCTCGTGGGCTAAGAGGATTAGGCGCAAGAGGAAGAAACTTTTCTGCATGGAGTCTCATGGCCAGTACATGTCTCATGTCTCTGAGAAGAAGGCCCATAGACATCACAAGGAGCTCATGTGACAGTTGGGTGCCACTGTTAATAGCGGAACTGAGGAGAGGATCACTGATGAGGAGGAGTGGGTTCAGCAGCATTGCCCATGGACCGATTCAGATGCCGAGCAGTTTCTGACCAATGACGGCGGTGCAGACGATCCCGCTGGGATGTGATGTTCGAGATCCTCAGCTTGCTATCACCTGGAGCCGTAGCAACGCTCTTTACCCTTTTGGTGTCTCGATGCCAAAGGGGGAGAGAGTTTAGGGTTTTGTGTTGTTGTTGTTGCTGCCGTGTTGCGAGTGTGTCTTTATGGTTTGTGGTGTCGTTGTGTTTTCTCGCCGTTTGCTTTGTTTGGTTTTGTGCTAGTGAGACCTAAGTTACAGACATATGGTGTGAGACATATGATACCTTATCTTTATCTTATCATTTTCTATGTCTATCTAGTTCTTTGGTATCTTATGAGTTGCATGCTTATCATGTTATATACCCTGCTCTCATGTATCCTATGCCTAGATTGTTGGACTATATAATATAGGGGGAGTATTGATCCTAATGTATGTCTTGCATTCCAAAGGCACTTCTAACTAGGTGCACACATTCAGGGGGAGCCCGTCTACATTTTGTAGTTCTAAGTATCTTTACCTTCTTGTCTTATCCTTGTGCAAATCCCTAGTTGTCATCAATCCACCAAAAAGGGGGAGATTGTTCAGGCATATCTCTCTCGATGTAGTTTTCGTGATTGATGACAACACGTTTGCGAACTAACCATGTGCTTTGAGGCTTTCAGAGTTTCATCCTTTGGCACGAGATGATTCCTTTCCCCTTGGAGTGTTATTCAAGACGGTGTAGCTCTTTTCTTTCTTGTTTGGTGGACTAGTTTCATAGGAGTCACCGTACTATCAAGAGGGGGTCCGCTTTGGTAAGGCTAGGGTGGAATCAACTCGTACACATACTTTCCTCACCCTCTGAGTCTTTCTGCTTCAATGGAGAGCTCATTCCCCTTCCAGATGTGCTGATTTGGGTCCAAGCGGTAGTACCGCGGTACCCAGCTGTAGTACCGCTTGTGGTTCTTAGCCGCAGTACCGCTGCGGTATCGGGCCCCTACCGCATCGATTCGAAGGGGTCGCATCTCGTGTCGGGTTGAGCAGCACTTTGCAGCGGTAGTAGAAGCGGTAGTATCACTCGAGAGCGGTAGTAGAAGCGGTAGTATCGCTCGAGAGCGGTAGTACCGCCCTACCACCGCGGCAGTACCGCGCTGGGCACGGTTCCTGCTCTCCCTTCAATCCCTCCCAGGCTAGGCGGTAGTACCGCAAGGGGGAGCGGTAGTACCACTGGGTCCGGCGGTAGTACCGCTGCCCCCTGCGGTAGTACCACCCTCTACGGGGCTGTTTTGGGGGTAACAGTTGGATGGGTTCTCCATGTATAAAAGGGGGTTCTCTTCTTCCTCGTTGACTTACCTCTTCCCCCAAAAGCTCCATTAATGCTCCAAGCTCCATTTTCGCCCGATCTCTCTCCCTAGCCAATCAAACTTGTTGATTTGCTCGGGATTGGTTGAGAAGGCCCCGATCTACACTTCCACCAAGAGAAATTTGATTCCCCCACTAATCCCTAGTGGATCTTGTTACTCTTGGGTGTTTGAGCACCCTAGACGGTTGAGGTCACCATGGAGCCATAGTCCATTGTGGTGAAGCTTCGTGGTGTCGTTGGGAGCCTTTGATTAAGTTGTGGAGATTGCCCAAACCTTGTTTGTAAAGGTCCGGTCGCCGCCTCCAAGGGCACCAATAGTGGAATCACGGCATCTTGCATTGTGTGAGGGCGTGAGGAGAATACGGTGGCCCTAGTGGCTTCTTGGGGAGCATTGTGCCTCCACACCGCTCCAACGGAGACGTACTTCCCTTCAAAAGGAAGGAACTTCGGTAACACATCCTCGTCTTCACCGGCTCCACTCTTGGTTATCTCGTACCTTTACTTGTGCAAGCTTATTAGTGTTACTTCCCTTGCTTGCTTGTGTGTTTGTTGTTGTTGCATCATATAGCTTGCTCACCTAGTTGCACATCTAGACAACCTACTTTGATGCAAAGTTTAATTTGGTAAAGAAAACCTAAAAATTGTTAGTTGCCTATTCACCCCCCCCTCTAGTCAACCATATCGATCCTTTCAAGTGGGAGACTGAAGGAAATATGCCCTAGAGGCAATAATAAATTTATTATTTATTTCCTTATATCTTGATAAATGTTTATTATTCATGCTAGAATTGTATTATCCGGAAACTTAGTACATGTGTGAATACATAGACAAACAGAGTGTCACTAGTTTGCCTATACTTGGCTAGCTCGTTGAATCAATGATGGTTATGTTTCCTAACCATAGACATGAGTTGTCATTTGATTAATGGGATCACATTATTAGAGAATGATGTGATTGACTTGACCCATTCCGTTAGCTTAGCACTTGATCGTTTTAGTTTACTGCTATTGCTTTCTTCATGACTTATACATGTTCCTATGACTATGAGATTATGCAACTCCCGATTACCGGAGGAATACTTTGTGTGCTACCAAATGTCACAATGTAACTGGGTGATTATAAAGGTTCTCTACAGGTGTCTCCGATGGTACTTGTTGAGTTGGCATAGATCGAGATTAGGATTTCTCACTCCGATTGCCAGAGAGGTATCTCTGGGCTCTCTCGGTAATGCACATCACTATAAGCCTTGCAAGCAATGCAATTAATAAGTTAGTTGCAGGATAGTGCATTATGGAACGAGTAAAAAAACTTGCCGGTAATGAGATTGAACTAGGTATTGAGATAACAACAATCGAATCTCGGGCAAGTAACATACCGATGACAAAGGGAACAACGTATGTTGTTATGCAGTTTGACCGATAAAGATCTTCTTAGAATACGTAGGAGCCAATATGAACATCCAGGTTCCGCTATTGGTTATTGACCGGAGACGTGTCTCGGTCATGTCTACATAGTTTTATAACCCGTAGGGTCCGCACGCTTAACGTTCGGTGACGATTGATGTTATGAGTTTATGTGATTTGATGTACCGAATGTAGTTCGGAGTCCCGGATGAGATCGGGGACATGACGAGGAGTCTCGTAATGGTCGAGACATAAACATCGATATATTGGACAACTATATTTGGACATCGGAAAGGTTCCGAGTGATTCGGGTATTTTTCGGAGTACCGAGGAGTTACGGGAATACGGGGAAGAACTATTGGGCCTCATGGGCCAAGTGATGGAAGAGAGGAAGCAGTCCCAAACCGAATTGCACTAGGGGGCCGGCCCCCCTTTTCTCCTTTCCTCCCTCTCCTTCCTTCTCCCCTTCCCCCTTCCTTTTCTCCTCCTAGTAGGAGTAGGAAAGGGGAGTCCTACTCCTACTAGGAGGAGGAGGACTCCTCCTGGCGTGTCCTAGGAGGGCCGGCCGGCCTCCCCCCTTGCTCCTTTATATACGGGGGCAGGGGGCACCCTAGATCACACAAGTTCATCATTGACCCCTTAGCCGTGTGCGGTGCCCCCCTCCACCATAATCCACCTTGATCATATCGTAGCGGGGATTAGGCGAAGCCCTGCGTCGGTAGCAACATCATCACTGTCATCACGCCGTCGTCCTGACGGAAATCTCCCGTGAAGCTCTGCTGGATCGGAGTTCGTGGGACGTCATCGAGCAGAACGTGTGCTGAACTCGGAGGTGCCGTGTGTTCGGTACTTGGATCGGTCGGATCGTGAATACATTCGACTACATCAACCGCGTTCTCATAATGCTTCCGCTTACGGTCTACGAGAGTACGTGGACGACACTCTTCCCTCTCGTTGCTATGCATCACCATGATCTTGCATGTGCGTAGGTAATTTTGAAATTACTACGTTCCCCAACAGTAGCACAGCTGCGTCCATGGCACCGTACTACCGCCTCCATCGAGGCAGTAATTTTTTACTGCCGCTGGAGGAGCGGTACTACCACCCGTTGTGCGGTGCTTCCGCCGGGCGGTACTACCGCGAGGACCCGCGGTACTACCACGCCTTCGTGAGTGGGTGGGGGTTAAGAGCGGGGCAGGGGGAGTTCTAACTCCCCCATACCCAGTCATCTCTTTTCCCCACCCCGTCTCTCTATCTCTCCTGCCCAAGATCGGCGCTGGAGGACCTCGCCGGATCTCCGTCTCCGGCCGCTCTCCTCGCATTCTGACCGGTGGGATCGCTCCCCACCTCGTCCTCTTGCCATGGACCTAGGTATTTCCCCAAGTTCTTCATGTTTTGTTCCGTTCTTGTGCTTCTAGGTCTTGGGGAGATGCTTGTGTAGTTCATGAGATTTTTGGCTAAATCTTTGCAAGAGGGGTGTGTAGGAGATTGTTAGTGCAGTAAACATGTGCTTTGGAGTGATACAACATCATAGTTTGATCAACGGTAGTACCGATCTAGTGCTGCAGTTGTTTGTGTTCCAGATCTGCATCCAGATCCGTTGTTCTTGTGGTCTTCAAATGCATGCGGTACTACCACTCCGCTGGAGCAGTACTACCACATACACACCCAAGAACAGCCTCGCGCGGTACTACCACTTCTCTGGAGCGGCACTACCGCTCGGGGCATGGAAGTAAAAAATACTTCCGCTCAAGGCGCGGTAGTACCATGCCACCCCGGCACAGTACTACCGCGACTCGCGCGGCTATAATTTTTTACTTCCGTAAGCTGGTCCGGTACTACCGTAGATTTCCAAACTTCGCTGTTTTGTCCTTTCGAATCTCGTGCTTGCTTGTTTCCTTTGGTTTTGGCCCTCGTCTTTGCAATAATCCTTCTCACTTTCTCTTGCATGTTCTTGTCTTGTGTGTCATAGGTGGTGGCTCTGGTTCCAATGTCCATCGGTCGAATCCCGTTCGCGACATGGGCTAGAAGCGCCTGCGCAACTAAGATGAGGCTCCAGAGGGCTGCAATGCCCCCCAACGCAGAACCAAGTCAACCGCAACCAAGACCAAGGAGCCAACAATGGGCATGGATGAGATGCCACTAGCTGAGTTTGTCACTCTAAGGAAGATCAACCCCTATGTGAATCCCCGTGCAAACTTCAGAGGGAATGAGTTGTTCTGGACCAAGCAACAGAATCTTATCTATCTGGATGTGATCAAGGCCAGGCAGAACATTTACGTGGACGTGCATGCTACCTCTTGAGCATGCGTTGGTTTTCCCTTGAAGAGGAAAGGGTGATGCAGCAAAGTAGCGTAACTATTTCCCTCAGTTTTGAGAACCAAGGTATCAATCTAATAGGAGATTACACGCAAGTCCCTCGTACCTGCACAAACAAACAAGAACCTCGTAACCAATGCGATAAAGGGGTTGTCAATCCCTTCATGGTCACTTACGAAGTGAGATATGATAGAGATAATAAGATAAATATTTTTGGTATTTTTTTGTATAGATTGGAAAATAAAGATTGCAAAATGAACGGCAACAGAAATAGCTTGCTGACGGGAGAATAATATAATGGAAAATAGACCCGGGGGCCATAGGTTTCACTAGTGGCTTTGTAACGCCCCCAGACCGTTGCGCCAGGTGTCGTCTAGTTATTCGCTATTGTTGCCTTGTCATTTGCTTGCGTGTTGCATCTTTTCATGTCATCATATGCATTGCATCATCATGTTTTCAAAACTTGCATTCGTCCGGGTTTCCCCAGTTTCGTCCGTTGTCCGTTATAGCCCAGACACACTTGCACGCGCCCGCGGCACATCCGAAATATTATTTTCTAAGTGGCTGGAAAATGTTCTCGGAATGGGATGAGAGTTGACGTGTGGTCTTATTATAGTGTAGATAGACCGCCTGTCAAGTTTCATCGCATTCGGAGTTCGTTTGATAGCCCAACTGTTAAACTATAGCGGCATTATAGCCGGTCTTTTCGTCGGACGTTTTCGGTCTCCGGAAACAGTCGCCGGGTCTCTCTCTTCTCTTCTCTCAGCTCGAGACCGTCTACACAGCCCACTACTCACCGCCAGGCCCTACCTAACCTCTCTCGTCAGCCCGCGACCCTCCTCGCGCGCGCCCGAAAGCTGGTCCGGACCCGACTCGGGCTGTCGCTACCGTTGTGTCCGGATCATCCCCTAACATCTACAAAACGTCTCCGTTTCTTCTCTGGACTCCCCAACCTTTTATCTCGACCGTCTGATCTAAATCGGAGGGTCCAAATAGCCCTTTATCTCATTGCTATATATAATGGGCAACCCTAAAATCTAGGGAGATGTCCCATCCATCAAATCCTCCGCCGCCGCCACTGTCTTTCTCCCACCTCGGGTTCCCCTTCGCACCAACCAGACACCACCTCTCGATCCCCACCTTCTCCTCAATTTCAGCGCCACCCTACCAAATCACAGCCAATCATCGTCCCCGACCACCTCCCACCTCCCACCTCGAGCTCCTCCAAGATCACCACACCGCCGAAAGCCAGCACTCCACTCGGTCCACCAGCGCAGCAGCGCACCTCACCCCCGCGCCATGGAGCTCCAAGTTCGTTGGCTCGCCTCTGCTTCGATCCGGCAGGGAACGGGTCCCCGGCGACCTCCCGTGACCGGATCCAGCGCCTCCACCCTCGCCAGCGAACGCGCCAACCGGCCCCGCTCCCGTGCTCCTGCAGCCCTCCTCGTCCAGGAGCTCCACGAGGGGAGGAGAAACAGCGCCTGAGCGCTCCTCCTCGCGATCCGCCGCCCCGGCGAACCACACCGTCGGTGACCACCTTCAGCAGGCCCCTCTGCCGCGCCCCTCCTCCTTTCTTCTTTCATCCCCTTCTCTGGCCCCTCGAACTTCCTCTGTTCGACTATCACAGGACCCGCCATGGATGCAGGCTTCAAGCCACCATCGCTGCCGTCGACGCCGGCCATGGGCGTGCCACGCGCCGGAGTGGAGCTCTGAAGGAGTCCATCGCTGCCAATCACCTCGGATCCAGCCAGAACAAGCTCGACCCCTTCCGCTGCTTCGCCCCCGTCGATCCCACTGCTGCCTGCTCTGTTTGATTGAGCAGCGCCATAGCCGGAGTCCCTCGTCGCCGGGAACCGCCTCCCCGACCCTCGGGCTGCACGGATCCGCAGCGTCCACAGTCGGCCTCCTCTCCAGCTTCGCGCCAAGTCCCACGTTGCCGGAGACGTTCCCGCTGCCATTCGCCTGAACCTGTTGCTGTCGTTGCTCTGCCTGCAGTAACGAGCAGGAGCTCGTTCGCCTGCCTCGCCTCGCTTTGTCCACACTTGGCCCAGCGTGCCTCTAGATCAGGGCAAGGCCCAGCTCCTCTGCTTCGCTCGCAGCCCAGATGCCCAGTGCCTCCTCAAGCCCAATGTGAGCAGCCCAGTCTGCCCAGATTCAGCCCGTTGACGTTTTTTTTTCAGGAGTTGTGAATTTGTCTATTTTTTTTCCAGAGAAAACAGATTTACAAAAAACCCCTTGCACAACATGCATATAATAATTCACAATTCATGCATTGGATTAAAATGAATTATATATGAAATATGCTTAGTTTTTCATCTAGTTTCATAATATGTCATTTTCATCCATGTTTAGAATGTTTAAAATGTTGTTTGCATATAATTTGCCCCTATGCCATGTTAAAATGCTTTAATTCATAACTAAATAACCGTAACTCGGATTTTAATAAACTTTACATGTAAATGGGGTAGAATTTTGCCTAGTTTAACATGGTGGCATCATCTTTCATGTTTAATAACCATAAAATATGGTTTAGGGCAGAACAGTACCAAACCTTAAAACATGCACATGAGGAGTTTCTGGACTTGTTGTTTGTAGTTCCGGCCTCATTTTAATCTTGCCTAG
This sequence comes from Triticum urartu, assembly GCF_056163025.1. Taxonomy (NCBI): domain Eukaryota; kingdom Viridiplantae; phylum Streptophyta; class Magnoliopsida; order Poales; family Poaceae; genus Triticum; species Triticum urartu. The sequence goes on along the minus strand of NC_141873.1, from coordinate 273,093,370 downwards.
ATAGGTAGTTTTCATTTGCTTCACCCTCTTGCCATGTTTAACAACATTTAATATTGTTGGGTACATAAACGAGATCGAACTAAATAACTTGAATGTGGTGTTTCGTTGATATGCAACGGAGTTGCATATTGACCTCCACTTAATTTGTAGAATTGCTTGTGCTCGTTGCCATGCCATGCTTCATTAAACTGGACATGCATCATACTTGTTGTGCATCATGCCATGTTCATGTGAGGTTTGTTTACTATGTTGTGTGCTTCTTTCCGGTGTTGCTTCTTCGGGTTGGTTCCGGTAACGTCGCGTTTGTGAGGACTCGTTCGACTACGTCCGTTTGTCTTCTTCATGGACTCGTTTCTTCTTCCTTGCGGGATTTCAGGCAAGATGACCATACCCTCGAAATCACTTCTATCTTTGCTTGCTAGATGCTTGCTCTTTTGCTATGCCTATGCTGCGATACCTACCACTTGCTTATCATGCCTCCCATATTGTTAAGCCAAGCCTCTAACCCACCTTGTCCTAGCAAACCGTTGTTTGGCTATGTTACCGCTTTGCTCAGCCCCTCTTATAGCGTTGTTAGTTGCAGGTGAAGATGAAGTTTGTACCTTGTTGGTACATGGTTATGTTGTTCCTTGTTGGAACATGTTTACTTGTTGGGATATCACAATATATCTTATTTAATTAATGCATCTATATACTTGGTAAAGGGTGGAAGGCTCGGCCTTATGCCTGGTATTTTGTTCCACTCTAGCCACCCTAGTTTTCGTCATATCGGTGTTATGTTCCCGGATTTTGCGTTCCTTATGCGGTTGGGTGATAATGGGAACCCCTTGACAGTTTGCCTTGAATAAAACTCTTCCAGCAATGCCCAACTTTGGTTTTACCATTCTCCACCTAGCCTCTTTTTCCCTTGGGTCCCGCGGACTCAAGGGTCATCTTTATTTAAACCCCCGGGCCAGGGCTTCTCTGAGTGTTGGTCCAACCTGTCAGCTGCCGGTGGCCACCAGGGACAACTCTGGGATGGCCTACCCGTACCTTGGACAATCCGGTGTGCCCTGAGAACGAGATATGTGCAGCTCCTATCGGGATTTGTCGGCACATTCGGGCGGTGTTGCTGGACTTGTTTTACCATTGTCGAAATGTCTTGTAGCCGGGATTCCGAGTTTGATCGGGTCTTCCCGCTAGAAGGAATATCCTTCGTTGACTGTGAGAGCTCGTGATGGGCTAAGTTGGGACCCCCTGCATGGATTTGAACTTTCGAAAGCCGTGCCCGCGGTTATGGGCAGATGGGAATTTGTTAATGTCCGGTTGTAGAAAACCTGAAGTTGATCTTAATTAAAATACATCAACCGCGTGTGTAACCGTGATGGTCTCTTTCCGGTGGAGTCCGGGAAGTGAACATGGTGTTGGAGTTATGCTTGACATAGGTTGTTCTAGGATCACTTCTTGATCATAGTTTCTCGATCGTGGTTTGCCTTCTCTTCTCGCTGTCTTTTGCGAATAGGTTAGCCACCATATATGCTAGTCGCTTGCTGCAACTCCACCTCGTACCTTTTACCCTTCCTATAAGCTTAAATAGTCTTGATCGCGAGGGTGTGAGATTGCTGAGTCCCCGTGACTCACAGATACTTCCAAAACCAGCTTGCAGGTGCCGATGATGCCATTCCAGGTGACGCAACCAAGCTCGGGAGGAGCTCGATGAAGATCTTGTCCTTTATGTTGTTTCGTTCTAGTTGATCAGTAGTGGAGCCCAGTTGGGGTCGATCGGGGACCTTGTCGCATTTGGGGTTCTTCTTTTATTTTGGCTCCGTAGTCGGGCCTTGATTGTAACTGGTTGATGTAATGCTTTATTCACGTAATTGTGTGAAGTGGCGATTGTAAGCCAACTATTTATCTCTTTCCCTTATGTATTACATGGGTCGTGTGAAGATTACCTCACTTGCGACATTGCTTTCAATGCGGTTATGCCTCTAAGTCGTGCTTCGACACGTAGGAGATATAGCCGCATCGAGGGCGTTACAGGCTTCTCTCAAGATAGCAAATTCTACGGTGGGTGAACAAATTACTGTCCAGCAATTGATAGAAAAGCACATAGTTATGAGAATATCTAGTCATGATTATGTATATAGGCATCACGTCCGCGACAAGTAGACCGAAACGATTCTGCATCTACTACTATTACTCCACACATCGACCGCTATCCAGCATGCATCTAGAGTATTAAGTTCATAAGAAAAGAGTAACGCATTAGGCAAGATGGCATGATGTAGAGGGATAAACTCAAGCAATATGATATAAACCCCATCTTTTTATCCTCGATGGCAACAATACAATACGTGCCTTGCTGCCCCTGCTGTCACTGGGAAAGGACACCGCAAGATTGAACCCAAAGCTAAGCACTTCTCCCATTGCAAGAAAGATCAATCTAGTAGGCCAAACCAAACTAATAATTCGAAGAGACTTGCAAAGATATTTAAATCATGCATAAAAGATTTTAGAGAAGAATCAAATATTGTTCATAGATAATCTTGATCATAAACCCACAATTCATCTGATCTCGACAAACACACCACAAAAAGAATTACATCGAATAGATCTCCAAGAGAATCGAGCAGAACTTTGTATTAAGATCCAAAGAGAGAGAAGAAGCCATCTAGCTAATAACTATGGACCCGAAGGTCTGTGGTAAACTACTCACACATCATTGGAGAGGCTATGGTGTTGATGTAGAAGCCCTCCGTGATCAATTCCCCCTCTGGCGGAGCACCGGAAAAGGCCCCAAGATGGGATCTCATGGGTACAGAAGGTTGCGGCGGTGGAAATAGGGTTTCGTGGTGCTCCTGGATGTTTTCGGGGTATATGAGTATATATAGGCGAAAGGATTAGGTCGATGGAGCCATGAGGGGACCACGAGGATGGGGGGTGCGACCTCCTACCTCATGGCCGCCTCGTTGCTTCCTTGACGTCCACTCCAAGTCTCCTGGATTATGTTTGTTCCAAAAATAACTCCCCCGAAGGTTTCATTCTGTTTGGATTCCGTTTGGTATTCCTTTTCTGCGAAACACTGAAATAGGCAAAAAAAAACAATTTGCACTGCGCCTTTGGTTAGTAGGTTAGTCCCAAAAATAATATAAAACTGCATAACAAAGCCCATTAAACATCCAAAACAGATAATATAGGGACGATTGCATTTTTACCCCTAGTTGGTCCCTACCCACGAGTTTTGCCCTTACTTTTCGAGCTTGCTCAGTTTTGCCCTTACTTTTTCCATCGTGGTCCCTCGAATGCCCTTTGACCATTTGACCAAAACTTTGAAAATTCATAACTAATTCATATGAACTCGGAAAAATGAAAATAAGATATCAAAATGTTTAGATAAACGTTACCTTTATGTGCATATCATTTGCATTCAGGACGAAAGCACCCTTTAAAGTGCCTGAGGTAATTAATGTTATTAACATTATTAAAAATAAAAAGGTATAAACAATATTTTTTTTCATGAATAAAAATTACATGCAAATGTTGGTGATGTTTTTTGAACATCGAGATATCTTATTTGCATTTTTCTGAGTTCGTATCATCTTGTTAAGAATGTTCTAACGACTTTGACCATTATTTGGAAACTTCATAACAAGTTGATACGAACTCAGAAAAATACAAATAAGATATCAGGATGTTCAGAAAACATCACCTACATTTGCATGAAATTTTTATTCATGAAAAAAAATATTGTTTATAACTTTTTATTTTTGATAATGTTAATAACATTAATTACCTCGGGTAGTTTAAAGGGTGCTTTTGTCCTGAATGCAAATGATATGCACATAAAGGTAATGTTTATCTGAACATTTTGATATCTTATTTGCATTTTTCTGAGTTCATATGAATTAGTTATGAATTTTCAAAGTTTTGGTCAAACGGTCAAAGGGCATTCGAGGGACCTCGACGGAAAAAGTAAGGGCAAAACTGAGCAAGCTTGAAAAGTAAGGACAAAACCCGTGGGTAGGAACCAACTAGGGGTAAAAATGCAATTGTCCCGATAATATAATAGCATGGAACAATAAAAAATTATAGATATGTTGGAGACGTATATAGCATCCCCAAGCTTAATTCCTGCTCGTCCTCGAGTAGGTAAATGATAAAAATAGATTTTCTGATGTGGAATGCTACCTAGCATAATTCTCAATGTAATTTTCTTTATTGTGGCATGAATGTTCAGATCCAAATGATTCAGGACAACAGTTTAATATTGACATAAAAATAATAATACTTCATGCATACTAACAAAGCAATCATGTCTTCTCAAAATAACATGGCCAAAGAAAGTTATCCCTACAAAATCATATAGTCTGGCTATGCTCTATCTTCATCACACAAAGTATTTAATCATGCACAACCCTGATGACAAGCCAAGCAATTGTTTCATACTTTTGATGTTCTCAAACTTTTTCAATCTTCACGCAATACATGAGCGTGAGCCATGGATATAGCACTATAGGTGGAATAGAATGGTGGTTGTGGAGAAAACAAAAACGAGAAGATAGTCCCACATCAACTAGGCGTATCAACGGGCTATGGAGATGCACATTGCTACCTCTTGAGCACTTGCGTTGGTTTTCCCTTGAAGAGGAAAGGGTGGTGCAGCAAAGTAGCATAAGTATTTCCCTCAGTTCTTGAGAACCAAGGTATCAATCCAGTAGGAGGTTATGCGCGAGTCCCTCGCACCTACACAAAACAAATAAATCCTCGCAACCAACATGATAAGGGGTTGTCAATCCCTACACGGTCACTTACAAGAGTGAGATCTGATAGATATGATAAGATAATATTTTTGGTATTTTTATGTCATCGGAGATGCTATGGTGTCGATGTAGAAGCCCTCTGTGATCGATGCCCCTTCTGGTGGAGCTCCGTAACAGGCCCCAAGATGGGATCTCGTGGATACAGAAAGTTACGGCGGTGGGAATTAGGGTTTTGGCTCCGTATCTGATCGTTTGGGGGTACGTAGGTATATATAGGAGGAAGAAGTACGTCGGTGGAGCAACGGGGGGCCCACAAGGGTGGAGGGCGCGCCTGGGGGGTGGTAGGCGCACCCCCTACCTCGTGGCCTCCCTGTTGGTTGCTTGACGTAGGGTCCAAGTCTCCTGGATCTTGTTCGTTCCAAAAATCATGTTCCCGAAGGTTTCATTCCATTTGAACTCCGTTTGATATTCCTTTTCTTTGAAACCCTAAAATAGGCAAAAAAAACAGCAATTCTGCGTTGGGCCTCCGGTTAGTAGGTTAGTCCCAAAAATAATATAAAGGTGTATAATAAAGCCCAATAATGTCCGAAACCGAAGATAATATAGCACGGAGCAATCAAAAATTATAGATACGTTGGAGACGTATCAAGCATCCCCAAGCTTAATTCCCGCTCGTCCTTGAGTAGGTAAATGATAAAAACAGAATTTTTGATGTGGAATGCTACTTGGCATAATTTCAATGTAATTCTTCTTAATTGTGGTATGAATATTCATATCCAAAAGATTCAAGACAAAAGTTTAATATTGACATCGAAATAATAATACTTCAAGCATACTAACAAAGCAATCATGTCTTCTCAAAATAACATGGCCAAAGAAATTTATCCCTACAAAATCATATAGTCTGGCTATGCTCTATCTTCATCACACAAAGTATTTAATCATGCACAACCCTGATGACAAGCCAAGCAATTGTTTCATACTTTTGATGTTCTCAAACTTTTTCAATCTTCACGCAATACATGAGCGTGAGCCATGGATATAGCACTATAGGTGGAATAGAATGGTGGTTGTGGAGAAAACAAAAACGAGAAGATAGTCTCACATCAACTAGGCGTATCAACGGGCTATGGAGATGCACATTGCTACCTCTTGAGCACTTGCGTTGGTTTTCCCTTGAAGAGGAAAGGGTGGTGCAGCAAAGTAGCATAAGTATTTCCCTCAGTTTTTGAGAACCAAGGTATCAATCCAGTAGGAGGCTACGCGCGAGTCCCTCGCACCTACACAAAACAAATAAATCCTCGCAACCAACGTGATAAGGGGTTGTCAATCCCTACACAGTCACTTACAAGAGTGAGATCTGATAGATACGATAAGATAATATTTTTGATATTTTTATGATAAAGATGCAAAGTAAAATAAAAGCAATGAAAATAACTAAGTATTGGAAGATTAATATGATGAAGATAGACCCGGGGGCCATAGGTTTCACTAGTGGCTTCTCTCAAGCGCATAAGTATTTTACGGTGGGTGAACAAATTACTGTTGAGCAATTGACAGAATTGAGCATAGTTATGAGAATATCTAGGTATGATCATGTATATAGGCATCATGTCCGAGACAAGTAGACCGACTCCTGCCTGCATCTACTACTATTACTCCACACATCGACCGCTATCCAACATGCATCTAGAGTAACGCCTTAAGCAAGATGACATGATGTAGAGGGATAAACTCATGCAATATGATGAAAACCCCATCTTGTTATCCTCGATGGAAACAATACAATACGTGCCTTGCTGCCCCTACTGTCACTGGGAAAGGACATTGCAAGATTGAACCCAAAGCTAAGCACTTCTCCCATTGCAAGAAAGATCAATCTAGTAGGCCAAACCAAACTGATAATTCGAAGAGACTTGCAAAGATAACCAATCATACATAAAAGAATTCAGAGAAGATTCAAATATTGTTCATAGATAAACTTGATCATAAACCCACAATTCATCGGTCTCAACAAACACACCGCAAAAGAAGATTACACCGACTAGATCTCCACAAGAGAGGGGGAGAACTTTGTATTGAGATCCAAAAAGAGAGAAGAAGTCATCTAGCTAATAACTATGGACCCGAAGGTCTGAGGTATACTACTCACACTTCATCGGAGATGCTATGGTGTCGATGTAGAAGCCCTCTGTGATCGATGCCCCTTCCGGCGGAGCTCCGTAACAGGCCCCAAGATGGGATCTCGTGGATACAGAAAGTTACGGTGGTGGAATTAGGGTTTTGGCTCCGTATCTGATCGTTTGGGGTACGTAGGTATATATAGGAGGAAGAAGTACGTCGGTGGAGCAACAGGGGGCCCACAAGGGTGGAGGGCGCGCCTGGGGGGTGGTAGGCGCACCCCCTACCTCGTGGCCTCCCTGTTGGTTGCTTGACGTAGGGTCCAAGTCTCCTGGATCTTGTTCGTTCCAAAAATCACGTTCCCGAAGGTTTCATTCCGTTTGGATCCGTTTGATATTCCTTTTCTTTGAAACCCTAAAATAGGCAAAAAAACAGCAATTCTGCGCTGGGCCTCCGGTTAGTAGGTTAGTCCCAAAAATAATATAAAGGTGTATAATAAAGCCCAATAATGTCCGAAACCAAAGATAATATAGCACGGAGCAATCAAAAATTATAGATACGTTGGAGACGTATCAAGCATCCCCAAGCTTAATTCCCGCTCGTCCTCGAGTAGGTAAACGATAAAAACAGAATTTTTGATGTGGAATGCTACTTGGCATAATTTCAATGTAATTCTTCTTAATTGTGGTATGAATATTCATATCCAAAAGATTCAAGACAAAATTTTAATATTGACATCGAAATAATAATACTTCAAGCATACTAACTAAGCAATTATGTCTCTTCAAAATGACATGCCAAAGAAAGTTATCCCTACAAAATCATATAGTCTGGCTATGCTCTATCTTCACCACACAAAGTATTTAAATCATGCACAACCCCGACGACAAGCCAAGAAATTGTTTCATACTTTTTCTATCTTCACGCAATATATGAGCGTGAGCCATGGACATAGCACTTTAGGTGGAATAGAATGGTGGTTGTGGAGGAGACAAAATGGGAGAAGATAGTCTCACATCAACTAGGCGTATCAAAGGGCTATGGAGATGCCCATCAATTGATATCAATGTGAGTGAGTAGGGATTGCCATGCAACTGATGCACTAGAGCTATAAGTATATTAAAGCTCAAAAAGAAACTAAGTGGGTGTGCATCCAACTTGCTTGCTCACGAAGACCTAGGGCATTTTGAGGAAGCCCATCATTGGAATATGCAAGCCAAGTTCTATAATGAAAAATTCCAACTAGTATATGAAAGTGATAACATAGGAGACTCTCACTACAAAAAAAACACATCCGTGACATTTTGGGCCGAACGAAAAAAAATTCTGTCATACATATGACACTTCTATGACGATAATTGTGACAAAACCTGGTATCATCATAGATGTGGTGGGCTCCTACTTCTATGACAAAAAAATCATGAAAGAAAATGGGTTTTTCGTCCTGGGCGGGCCAGAGACGCAGCTGCATGACATTCTTTGGGCCGTCCATGATGGAAAAAACCGTGGTAGAAGCAAGGGCGAGGAAATTTTCGGGGAGTTCCTGGTTACTGTGGGAGGTCGGGGGCCGAGCGATGCGCGTTTCTCTCATACACGTACGCGCGTGTGTGCGAGGCGTTGGCTCTAACTGAACCCGAGCAAGGCGTTGGGCTCTAACTGAACCCGATCGATTGCACTGCAGGCTACGCGTTACTGAACCCGAGCTATCGATCGATGGCTATTAACTGAACCCGAACAAGCGATTCCTTCGCTACTGCTGCTAACTGAAGCCGATCGATTGGATGAATAGTGAGCGTTGTGGGGGGGGTGGATGAACAGTGAGCGGTGGCGTTGCCTCTGGATGAATAGGGCCCCATGGTGTGGAGGGCTGGATGAACAGTAGACGATGGAGGGGTGGTTGAACAGGACCCCGTGGTGTGGAGGGCTGGATGAATAGTAGACGGTGGAGTGGTGGTTGAACAGTAGCCGATGGAGTAGCGCGCGGTGGAGGCTGGATGAACAGGAGCCCGTGGAGGCTGGAGGAGGTCGACGGTAGCCCGTGGAGGTTGGAGGAGGTCGACGGTGGAGATGAACAGTATCCCGTGGAGTCCCATTTTGCGGTACGCCACACCCCTCCCGATGAACAGGACCCCCGTTTCGACCGTAGGAGGTCCGTTTCGTTCGTTTTGCGGTACGCCACACTCCTCCCGATCAACAGGACCCCCGTTTCGACCGTAGGAGGTCCGTTTCCTTCGTTTTGCGGTACGCCACACCCCTCCTGATCAACAGGACCCCTGTTTCGACCGTAGGAGGTCCGTTTCCTCCGTTCTACGGTATGCCAGGCCTCGTTTCCATCGCATGTTCCATCCAAGCCCACCCGATGAACACAACCACACATTCCGTTTCGACCCAGCCGGTTGGCTCCCACGCGTTCCGTTGCCTCCCGATGAACACGACACATTCCGTTGCCTCCCGATGAACACGACCCATTCCGTTGCCTCCCCATGAAGACGACACATTCCGTTGCCTCCCCATGAACACGACGCATTTCGTTGCCTCCCCATGAACACGACAACGACGCTGTTTCTCCGTTCCTACCCAGCCATGTACACGAGCCCTGGCCGTACGTATGCGCGAGTAGGCGTTCGAGACCCTGCCCGTATGTACACATACGTGGCCATATTTTCTTTCTTGCACCCTGGCCGCTGTACGTACGTGTACATGCTACATGCGCGCCTCTACTACGACACGTGCGCGCCTCTACATCGACCAGTATGTACGTACACGTTCGCGACCTGAATGACAACGCTACGTACGCTTCGACCAGGTGGGTCCCGACTGTTAGGCACTTCCTTGCCCGCGAAGATGTAGCTGGTGGGTCCTAGCAGTCAGGGGGGCGAATCGTTTTGTTTTTTTCCTAGACGCACTTCCTTGCGTGTGAAGGTGTAGCTGCTGGGTCCCAACAGTCAGGGGGGCGAATTGTTTTTTTTGCTCGGACGCACTTCCTTGCGTGCGAAGGTGTAGCTGGTGGGTCCCAGCAGTCAGGGGGCGAATCGTTTTTTTTTCGAACGCACTTCCTTGCGTGCGAAGATGTAGCTGGTGGGTCCCAACAGTCAGGGGGCGAATCGTTTTTTCGGACGCACTTCCTTGTGTGCGAAGATGTAGCTCGTGGGTCCTAGCAGTCAGGGGGCGAATCATTTTTTTCGCAAAATACGGTGGCCCGTCCGGTGGGTCCCCGCTAGCAGGTGGAGGAATAATTATTTTTCGCGTAATAAGGAGGCACTTCCTTGCGGCTGCCGTGGACCCAGCTGTCAGCCTCCCCACGTACTGTCCACGTCCGATGGAAGTCGTTCCTTGACCACGTTGACCACGCCGCGCCGAGAGGACCCGGGCGGTGAACGACGGCGAGGCCTGGGAAGGGGACGACGCGGAGCCGGGGAAGACGCGGCAGTGGATGCACGCGCGGAGAGGAGTACGAGGGTTCACTGGTTCGGCTGCGCTGCCATCGCCGCAGAATAACAGGGGGTGTGGGTGAGTGGAGGGATAGCCTGGCCAGCGGTGGGAGTAGTAGAGGGAGGTGAGGCCTCCACGGCACCACAGCCGGCCACGGGAGGCAGGAGGTGGCGGCACGACCGGCTGGAGCAAGAAGACCAGAGGTTGAAGAAGCACGACGGCCGTTGGATGGACATCGTACGGTCACTGTAGCTAGAATCGTTTATATTGACTAAGTTGGCAAAGCCCTTGGTACGTCAACTTAGTAGGCACACAGGTCAGCTTCCGAAACGGTGCGCCCTAGATGTCAGGGGGAGGAATCATTTTTTGGGCGGGTGAAGCTAGAATATCCGAGATTGAAGAAGAAGCACAACATCCGTTGGATGGACATCCAACGGCCATTGCTGCTAGAACCGTGTGTTGACTATAAGTTGACTACATTAAGAGTGGCATCAAATCAGTGGCAAAACAATTGCTCGTTCCAGCCATAGCAATAAATTAAGATGCAAAACTATATCATTACTTGTGTCATCACAGTTCCGGTGCTTCATTACAGCACCGGGAGTTGATTTTTGTTTTTCTTCTGCTTGTTCTTCCCCTTCATCACTTGGTTCAATAACAGACAAGCTTCGCCTTCAATGTAAGATTTGGCATGTTAACTAGGGAGCACAAGTATAGTACTAAACTTAATTTTCTGATGAAAGTGGCAAAATACAGGCTAGCAGTTGCGAAATATCCTTATCTTACCTCAATGGGATATTACGGTGCACATACAGATTGGAAGTATTGTCTCCATTTGTGCAGTTCACTAAAATCAAGCAACATTATCGTACAAGTAGCACAACATATGAAAGCACACTGCAGAATCATGTGAAAGAAGGTTAGTACTGACCTCTCATGATGCGGAATTCAAACAACTCACAAGAAGAAGATCTGAACCAAATTCGCCTTAACAGATAGGAAGTAAGATCTCCTCTTGTGCAGTTGCACTAAGATCAAGCAATCAAGCAACATTGTCGGTGTGACATTTTGGTTGAACTGCACAAAACACTCTTAAAACAAAAGTGTTTTGTGCAGTGCAACAAAAGGTCACAATGGCAACGAGGTGAAGTAGATAACCCTGTTTACACAGAGGTGCAAAGGAAACAATTAGTGGTCAATAATGGTGCATGACACAGAAGCCAACAAAAAGAAGCATCTACCTTATCTAAATGGGAAAGAAAGCAAGACAGTAGCATTTCTCAAACGGTGGCATTGATTAATATTAACATAGAGATTATATTAACAATAAAATTCATTAAACATGTAATTTGCTTTTAACTATGGTATTGCATCAATTTTCCAGCGGCATTATTAGAGGGTGTTTGTTTACAGGGACATTTTGGGGTAGGGACTAAAAAACTCCGTGTCAGTCACATCTAAACCAAACAGGAGGGACTTTTAGGGACTAAAAGTGGGCACTTGGGACTAAAGAAAGAAGACCCCGAGGGAGTCTTTTTGGGACTTTTTCCAACAGTTGCCCCTGCCACGCATCGCACCTTGTCTCTATTAGTTCATTACTAGGGGTAACATGGTCTTTTAGCATGTCATTTAATAACCTCTAGTCCATGTTTAGTCCCTGGAACCAAGAAGGTAGGGACTAGGTAGTTTTTAACCAAACAGGGCCTTAGATTAACAACAGCTAATGAGTTGCACGGGACAGTGGACGCACCAACACAATGTGCATCTACCGATGTACTGTGGTCATGCACAGTCTATTGCAACAAAGAACAAACAACCAAGGAGCATATTTGTGTTGGTCCCAGTTTTGTTATCTTTAGACACCTTTCCCTATGTGAGCGCAGCAAATCTAGTCCTGCTCAAACTCTACAACCTTGTCCCTTCCTTTCCTTTTTGAACTAGTACTTTCGCCCCTTCCTTTCCTCTTTGAACCATGTCATAGATTTATGCGATACAACTTTCCCCACTACTTTCCCCCATTCCTTTCCTCTTTGAACCACGTCCTAGATTCATGCTATACAACTTTCCCCCTTCATTTCCTCTTTGAACCACGTCCTAGATTCATGCTATATACAACTTTTCCCACTACTTTCCCCCACTCCTTTCCTCTTTGAACCACATCCTAGATTCATGGTATACATGCAGCTAGAGCAATGCATGTGGAGTAAGTAAATTATACCTTAAGGTTCTTGGGGCGTGGTTCGGTGGGCGACGGGACGACGGCGAAGAAGAAGGGGTCGGAGGCCCTCCCACGCTGCCGCTGGGTGGAAAGTGAACAGCTGTGCCGGTAGTCCCTCGCCGACGGCGACAACGTTAAGCCTCCTTCCCTTCCCGGCGGACGGATCCTGCCGGCTCTTTGAGCAGCAATGAGGGGAGAGAGAGGCCAACGAAGTCTTGTTTAGATCTGGAGAGGGCGAGAGAGTGTGAAGAGAGCAACTACTCCCTCCGTTCCAAATTACTCGTCGAAGAAATGGATGTATCTAGAACTAAAATACATCTAGATACATCCATACATGCGACAAGTAATTCGGAACGGAGGGAGAGGGCGAGAGAGTGTGAAGAGAGCAACTACAAGCGCTGAGGCTCCAGCGTGTATATATATACTAGAGAGAGAGTGTGAAGCGTGCAAACCCTAGAAAACATTTTGACCAGTCAAAGAATCCTCCTGGCACAAATTATGCTCAAGTGTAGTTATTGAACCCGAGACCTCAAGTTAGAAGGTGCAACGAGACCAAGGTGCATGCGCGCGCGCGTGTGTGTGTGTGTTCAACATCATGTGTGTGTTAGAGAGAGCGACAAATCGACCTACTCCTACAGAGAGATGTTGTGTAGTGTACGATTTTAGCCGCGAGAGTCGGTGCATCCTCTCGTTTCCGGGCGTGTCCGGTAGGGACATGCGGACAGCTGCTAAGGATGGCAATGGGTAGGGTACGGGCATGGTAGAGCAATACCATACCCATACCCGTATAGTCAGTGGGCACAAAATTCCACCCATACCCGTACCCATGGGCATGAAACTTTACCCATACCCATACCCGACGGGTACCCGTACCCATTGGGTACCCAGCGGGCAGAACAAATAGTACACAAGTTGTTCACAATTTTACACTCATTAATAGCACAATTGACAAAAAACAATTATGTCAGCTCAATAACAGGTATATGAGTAATTGACCAATATCAAAATTGAGAAACCACAACATAATCTTAAGTCAATAGGAGTAGACGAGTCACATGACAAATTAATGACTAATTGAGGACAACTTAACATTAGTTCACCAACGGGAAAGGTATGGGTATACCCGTGGTTACAAGAGTATACCCGTACCCTACCCATGACTTAATGGGTAGGATATGGGTACTACCCGTGGGTATAAAAGTGTGCCCATACCCTACCCATGCGGGTACGGTACCCGCGGGTACCCGTACCCATGGGTAAAATTGCCATCCTTAACATTTGCCACGCCCGATCCTGACCAGCCTGGCCCACCCAAAGCCCCTCCATCGCCCACGCGCGCTTCCCACCCGAAACGGTCAGCGCCGCTCCAAAGAATCGGTGCCGCATTCATGCCCGGGCAGAGTGGACGCGACCTCTCACTGGCGCAAGAGTGATGGTTACTGCTGGGTCTATGTGATTTGACGGCTCATTGGTCTTTATTACTGAGGTGGTAGGACTGTTGGATGTCCCACGCTTTCGACGAAAGGAGGTACTACTACTAGATTACAATTTTCTCCATTCTTACAGCGGAGGCGTGCAAGAGCAGTGAAAACACACAGGCTCAGTGATTACATGGCCCACCTCACACTATCACCGTGCCACACCTAACTCTTTACATAGTACTCCCTTCGTTCCTAAATATTACTAGATGAGTCCCCGCGCGTTGCCACAGAACAGCGGTATATCTCTCTGCGCAAAATTATCGATTTCATAGAACTAAAAAAACTCTATAACTGCATGAAAAATGTGGTAGCCAAACTAAATAAACTCCCATCATCATTTAGATCATCCCATGTAAGGAAAAAGAACAGCCAACTCCTACTGCATAATGGGATTATATTTTTCTTTTTGACATGTTAATGGGACTTAAAAGCTCACTTACATGGATGCTACTGGTGCATGCTTGCATGCAGACATGTTGATGTGATTTAAAACCCACTCACATGCATGTGCCACGGTATTTCTGCATGCTTACATGTGGCTTAGTGCGGAGCCTCTCAACGTCTAGATCAGACGGCTATTATGAACTGATTTACTTCATCTAACGGCTACATCAATTTTGATGATGTGGCTCAAGGAGAGGATAGATAATTCCTAGTAGTGGGGGCTAGCTATTACTAGTAGATAAGTCTTTGTAGAGATTCCACTACATACGGAACAAAATGAATGAATCTACACTTAAAATGCATCTATATACATCTGCATGTGGTTCATGGTGAAATCTCTACAAAGACTTATATTTAGGAACGGGGGAGACGGCGTACTAAGCAAGCTTCTCCTCATTCTACGAGTTGACGGGACACATCAAAAGTACTCCAGTGTATAGAGCCTTGCCACTAAGGTAGGCCCCACATGGTTTGCCTCTTTTTTTAACATAACACATCAAGTCGCAATTTGTTTGTTCACCCGTGGTAGACGATCCTCCCTCCACCAAGTGGACAACCAGTACACGTGCCAAATTACCATGTGGGCTGCCTTTTTCGTACAGAAATGAGCTCCACAGTGTACCCGCGCGGGTGTGGTTGGGAAAGAGACAGGAGTACGTGCACCGTGCATGCACCTCTTCTCTTCGTGCACGTCCCCCACCTTCGTGGCTGTGTGTGAGAGATACAAACCGCGTTCATGAGTGTTTTTTGTTTTGGGGTGGGGGTGAGGTGGGGGTTGATTTCGTGAATTATTTGTGGGAATATGTGTCGATGACATCTCAAACAAAATTTTGCATGCAATGTGTGTGAAATGGAGGCCTATCCATATCATACATAGAGGGTCGAGCAATCCACGAGAAGAGAGGGAGGGGTCATAGATATCGATAGAGTCGGAGAGATGATCAAGTGGGTGGGTGCGAGATCGGTGAAGAGAGCCATCGAAATTGTGTGTGTGTGTGTGTGTGTGTGTGCAAGTCAAAGATATAGGGTGACTGGCCTATCGGAACGTTAGAGGGCACATGTCAAGTTTGTGTGTGGCAGGGAGACATGACTAGAGCGCTCAATGTATCGGTGTGTGTGTGTGTGTGTGGAGGGGGGTGGGGGAGGGGTAGGCAGAGGCCTAACTATAGAGGTAGAACGACTCGTATATGTGTTGAGAAGAAGAGACCAAGCTATGTCTTGAGGGAGATCGGTCGACATCCATACATAACTGAAGGACGGGAAATATGATGGGACAGAGAGAGAGAGAGAGGAGAGAGAGGGAGGGAGAGGGAGGGAGAGGGGTAGAGTGTTGGATGGGTGATGGAGTTGCTTCTCGAAGATGGTGGGAGAGGCCTACTAGACAAACTGAGGGTGGAACTGCAATGTTATCAATAAGAGTGGGGATGTGTTTATGTGTGTGCATGTGCGTAATAGATCTGTCGGGATGCATCCATGGATGATGAAAGGGAACCATGTGTTTGGTAAGCAAACCTAACTAGATCGGTAGATCAATTGTTGTTTGTCGGAGGAAGCGAGAGGCACAACTAATGAGGTAGATCGATTGACGTGTGGGTAAAAACGAGTTATAAGGACCTAGCTAGCTATATGTATAGCGAGAGATCGGTCGGTGTACGTCCATTTGTTAGAGGCAAATAAGGCCCAGCGAGACGGATAGACAGAGAGAATGGAGCTAGGAGGTGGTGCGAGAGGCCCAACTACTAGCTAGATACGGGGAGGAGTGTGCTATTGTGAGATAGATGAAAAGAGGGGCGAGAGTTTACGCATGTGTCTGACCGTATGAGAGACACGAGGCAAGGGCACATAAAGGAGGAGATTGAAGGTGTGTGTGTGTGTATGTTGTAGGCAGGCATCACTGGAGAGGTTTATCGATCGGTGTGTGTTGGAAAGGAGTTGTGGAGACTCTGGGAGAATGACCTAAAGAAAAAAAATGAATGTGCCCGATGTATAGAATGCCGAGGGAGGGGGAGGGCGAGGAGGGCGTGTGCATGCATGAGAGAAAGTTAGTGGTAGATACAAAGGTTAGAGGATTGTGTGGGTGTAAGAGACTAACAAAGATCACAATTTGATATGAAAGCGGATTCATATATTTGAATAGGAGATCATAGTGTTTTAAACATTGCATGCATGAATATAGCGGTGATACACGTGTTGTGCACATGTTATACCATAATGTGATAATGCATGGCGTTTGCAACTCACAGCTAAATGCCGAACAATCTAAACCATACTATACATCAAACAATCTCACATTTTGTTTGAATTTGTGATAATGTGTGGCGTTTGCAGCTTACAACTAAATATCGAACAATCTAAACAATACTATATATCGAACATTCTCACATTTTATTTGAATTTGTGGTAATGTGTGGTGTTTTCAACTCACATCTCAATACTTGTAGGCGTAGGGGGCGGGGCACCATACATAATGTGATAAACACATTATACATATGAGACATGGTTTAGATTATGAAGATCTAGCTAGAGCTAGAAATGTAATGTGACTTGAAATCAAAATAAAGTGGATTCAAAAAATCTAGTTCGAGTTCATATAGTACACATAGTTCATATGTAACTCGAGACTAATCATGTGGTGTGCTGTGCATATAATACACAAACGATGGTTTAACTTGACAATAATGATGATTGTAGATCTTATTAAAACAGAGAAACGAATTCAAATGCTTTGACTTCACAAAAATCATTACTGTAGATCTTATTCAAATAGAGAAACGAATTCAAATTTAGTTCATATTGAAGCGGTAATATATACGTTTGGAATGCACTAAAATGTTCATTTGAGTAGTAGGTTTCATGCATTATACAAGTAGCGAAATATTTTAATTGAACATAACATGAATTCAAAGTTTTGAATGACATTTGTAGTGCGCATTGATTTGGTAAAGTACACATTAGGCTTGTTCGGGAATTTCAATCCGCGCCTTGTTAGCCCGAAATATTTAAGATATATCTTTGTCTCATTGTGCTCCGACAACTCCCTCCATCTCAACCCGCGCCTTGCTATTCCGAAATTACAACACGCGCGAAAACTCCCACCTCCTATGAAATCCCGACACGCGAAATGCCCGTGGTACCCCTGAACCGAAAGAACCGCCTCAAATCGGTGGGGGTACTTTCGTAACTTACCCCACATTTCAGACAAGCGCGTCTCTCAGCCATGGTTCCCCACCGCCATCCCATCCGCCCACCCATTCGTACACCGAGGCCGCGAAAACCCGCGACGAAACCCCACACCCTGCTCCGTCCGCCACCCAGCCAGAGCCTCTTCCCCGACGACGTCGTCCACAGCAACACCTCGACGTCCCTCATCCACCGTACCGGATGAGGATCTGTCGTCGATCTCATCGTCCCGCCGGTTCAGCCACCCCGTCCTCCACCTCCAAGGAGCTGCCCCGATGTTCCCCTCGTCTTTCGCACCACCTCCATTCCCACACCGCCGTCTTCACCTGCACCACCGGAAGAGCATCATCATCACCGTTTCCTCGGATGAAGCTGCGGCCTAATCGGCGCCACCAAAGAGGTTGTACACTAATCGCCACATTTTCTTCTTGATTCGATCTCACGGTGCTGCCGGCGCTCGATCCCGAGCCGACACAGTGCGGCTCCATCCACGGCGGTGTCGCCGGCCACTTCCTCCACGGTGTCGCTCCCTCGGCGATGATGTCCACATCAGTAGGAGCTGCTGCTGCTTTAGCTCTCGCTCGCGCTGCTGCTCTACTCTTTCTCTCGGTCCCCTGCCTGGTCTGCTCTTGCTATTGCTCTTGCTCGCGCTGCTGCTCTCGCTCTTGCTCGTGCTTGCGATGCTGCTCCGATTTAGCTACACTTCAGTCGACTGAATCGACTTTTGGGTCAGTCGATTTTCAGGGGGTGGGGGGCTCGCCGGGGTGAAGGAAGAACTAGCCGTAGCGGGGAGGGGGGCTTGCCGGAGAGGTACCCCACTATCTATCTTAGGGAGGTGGCGGGGCGGTGGTCGCCGGCGGTGGAGGGGCGGTGGCATGGGGATCACCGAAGAAAAAGCTCGGCACGGGGGGGGGGGGCTAGAGGGATGGTCGGGGCGGCGGCGGACCGGCGGTGGGGAGTGTTTTCAGGGCGGGCGGGGCGGCGCACCGCCGGCCGCGGGCGGCGGGGGGCTGCTGTTTGGCCGATGGTGGCTGGCGGCTCAGGGGGTGGAGGTTGAAGATGAACCGCAGGCCCTTGATTTCGTATCCAACGGCTGCAAAATCGACTGACCAGAGATGAAAAAGTCAGTCGACCGATGTGTAGCCTCACCTTGCTAGTGCGTTCAGTTTCGACAGCAAAATTCAGTTTCGACAGCAAAATTCAGTTTCGACAGTTAAGTTTAGTTTCGTCAGTTAAGTTCAGTTTTGACAGTTAAGTTCAGAGATGAGCGGCTGATGTATTTTACATATAGCACTTTGTGGTTAGGTATTTTACGTCATGTATTGGAGATGCTATTAGAATTCCACTCAGTTTAACGTTGTTCGGTGTCTCTCTTGTCCTGCTTCAGCCTCGGCGTCGTATAACTCACCGGAGCTACTCCAACGACGAAACCCTCCATCACAGCGGAGCAGTACCTCGGGCTCCATCTCCAGACGCCTAAGATCTTCTTCCCCTCCTCCGACAGCAAAGTCAGCCAGAGCATCCTCACCGGCCAACCCAATCACACTGAGATCGACATGGCTTCGCCAAAGAGGTTGTACACTTGTTGCATCTCTTTTTTACTCTACATGTTATATATATTGTCCACTAAGCACATGGATTTGTTCCTTTAGTGTCTCCTTGAAAGAAAAAATGTAGGAATTTTAATTTTCACTTGTCCTCCTTTTCAAATTCCTATTCATGAAGCACAAGACTAGGAGATAGTAGCATAATAGCATTATAACCGTACATTTTCTTGTGGTTTGACTTAATCTCACCATGCTTCTTTGCATCCTGTGATCTTCCAATTGTTGTGAATCAAACACCCAGATTGGCAGAAATCCTGTGTTTTTAAATTCTCTGTTTTGCACGTGCATTCCTATCCTATTCCTGTCTATTTCCTATCCCTGCATTGTTGGAATCCTCAAATTCAAACGAGCCCTTACAGAATTACTTCTCTTACAGATAGTTGTCAAAGAAAACCTTGTGTGGTTTGTCCCGCTCCTGTTGCGCCATCGTCCACCCCAGCTCAGCTGCTCGAACGACAGAAGGGTCTAGCACAGCAGGGATCCGGCCTCCAGACTATCTTTCGCTGCCTCAGATCTTCTTCCCCGCCGCTGGCAGCCATGAAAACTGCATTACCATCATCAACCGAGCAGATGACCTCGAGGACTACAGGGGTCCGCAAGAGAGGTCGCACTCTTTCGTGTCTCCTTACGTTATGCATCGCTTAATATTACATGCTACTTTATCGTCCTGTTCACCGATTAGAGTCTGAGTCAGCTCCAAACTAATGGCCAGTCTTGAGTTTTTAAATGGTTGTGGGGTACATATCGGGGCCGCTATCAATAGTATCTATCTACTATCTGGTTAATCTCCGGTGTCTACTATGAGTTTCATGTTGGGTGGGAAACAAACAGTAAAGAAGCCATTATCTATATTTTTTTAACTGAAGCCATTATCTGCCTTCTATTATTGGTTTTGGGTCTATCCACGGGTCGCTACCATCACTCTGGATTTCTGCATGCACTCCTTACATAATCTCACTATGTTTTATTCCTATGCATGACAGTTATTGTAAACAATGGAACTGAACATGTAGAGCAAAATAGACGAGCCTTGCATCGCAATAAAATTTCATGCAGACGTCGCTCCATGGTAGGCGCAAACGCAGCCCCCCTCCACGCATTTCGGATTGTAATCGAGAGGAAGATATCTGTTCTGAGGGGGATTCAGAAGGAGAAGACAACTCCTATTTACCCCCTGAGGTCTTCGCTCTAACTTGGCATGCTGATGTTGGTTATATCATGCATATGGTGTCTTGCATTGCTTACTTTATACATCAAATATTTCATCTGCTTAGTTTAGACATCCTTTGTGCGAATGCCATATGTTTAGTTTATTCATCGTTTATGTGAATTATGCAACGCCATCTTGTTTAGCCAGGCATCATATATGTGAATTTTGCAATGCCATCCTGCTTAGCCAGTCATCTTATATGTAAATTATATCAGGCCATCCTTTTTTCTGTTACATATTACATTTGTCAACAATGTTAGTACATTCAACTGCTCTTCGTGTGCATCAGCCATTTGACACGGTGATGGCAAATTCTGGAGTGAAAACAAGGTCTTCAGAGCAGACTATGCTATCTGACGAAGCGCATATCTCGTTGGTTACAGATAGCTCCTCAAAGGAGGATTCAGGGACAGATGACCAGTCCTATCCCCCCCGAGGTGTATGCTCTAACTTGGCACGATTATGTTGCTCATATCATGCGTATGGTGTCTCGCATTGCTATGTCATTTGATTAGTTTAGACATGCTTTGTGTGAATGTCACCTGTTCAGTGTCTAATTACCATATATGTGAAGTATGCATTGCCATCTTGTTGCAAGACATTATATATGTGAATTATACAATGCTATCTTGTTGCAAAGGCATTATATATGTGAATTATGCAATGCCATGCTGTTTAGCCAATCATCATGTATGTGAATTATATCATGCTATCATTTTTTTGTATTACGTGTTCCATTTGTCGACAACGTTTGTATATTCAACTACTCTTCCTGCGCATCAGCCATTTGAAGCGGTGATGGAAGTATCTGGAGTGAAAACAAGGTATTCAGAGCAGACAATGCTACCTGCCGAAGCAGACATCTTGCTGGTTACAGAGAGCTCCTCAGAGGAGGATTCAGAGACTGATGACCAGTCCTATTTCCCCCCTGAGGTCTATGCTCAAACTTGGCAGGGTTATATTACCCATGTCATGCATGTTGTCTTGCATTGCTTAGTTTTTACATCATATATGGATTGCCATCTTCTTACTTGCTTACTATATAAATCATATATTTGAATTATATCATGCCATCATGTTTACATAGTACATACACATCATCTATCTGAATTATGGCATGGCAACCCATTTAATAAAGACATCATATAGTTATATCAACTAATCATGTTTAGTGTTTAGAGTCATCATATTTTGAATTATGGCATTCTATCCGTGAATGTATGTGAATTATGGCATGCCAACCTATTTAATAAACACATTATATAGTTATGTCATGTCATCCTGTTTACATAGTCTCATATTTTGAACTATGTCTTTCCAACTTTTTTAGTTAGCCATCATAATCTGAAATTGTCTCATGCTATCCTGTTTAGTTAGCCATCATATATGTGAAATTGTGTCATGCTATCCTGTTTGGTTAGACAACATAAATATGAATTCTTTCATGCCCTCTTTTATTCCCCACTATCCATTGCACCTGTCTATCATACATTGTCTATACTTTCAATTACTTTTCTTGTTTATCAGCCATTTGAATTGGAGAGCATGATGGCAGTATCTAAGGGAGTAACAACACGGTGTTCAGAAAAGATAGTGCTACCAGTTGATGCAGATAGAACCACGGTTGTACTTGCCCAAGGACCAGATCCACCACACATAACCCAGACTCTTGCAGATTGTACCCCTACCCAGTTGGACAGAGAACCAGCTACACCCCTTCTAACCCCAACCCCGACAGATAGTAACCCAGTTCCAGTTGACACAGCACCGTCTCCACCACAGAGCACCCAAACACGAGCAGTTAGTAAGGGAACTGCAGTGCCCAAAGCACAAGGACCACCACTCCGAATCCCAACTCAACGCTTAAAGGAGAAGAAGATTTGTTCTCAAGTCAGGTTCTGTAGCTATGGTTCATACTCCTTTGCTCTTGCATTACTGTATTTACTCATACCAACTATTTTCAAATTTGAAGGATGGAATTGAAACTCCAATGGCGCAACAGGTTTGTTTTAAACCTGTTTCTTTAACTAGTTTGCTGTTGTAACCTGCTCTATGTTGATTTCAGTTTCAATTGAATAAACAGTTATGTTCTCATGTCATGCACATTACAAGTGTTGTTATTGCTCTATAGTTACCCACATTTATATTCTGTCTATTCTGCTTTGTCTTGAACAAATATTATTTGAACTGTGTCTCTATCTTGATTTGGCAACAAACACTAGAATGATATAGACCATAAAGTGACCATGGTACATAGATATATGTTTGTTTCATGATGTTATCCTATCCACTTTACTACTAAACTCATTTACCAAAATGAGTTTCATATACAACATGGTAAACATGTGATGTGTCTGCTTGTTTCTCTTTTAGAATGCGAACAAAATATTGGAGAACAGTACCGCGTTATCCAATGGTAAAGGAAGTAATGCAGATAAGGTTCAAGATAGTGAGACATCCCTGTTGGTCTCCAAGAAAGCTGATAAAAACTATCTTGACGATAGTGAGGGAACCCAAAAGTCCTGTCTTGATGTAGTGTTCGAGTTACTGGCCACTACTGCTGGCACAAGCTCTTCGAACTCGCTACCTGAATCAGTTCATCTTCTTGAGTCTCAACTTCAAGTTGAAATACATCGATCAGATGTGCTGCGACAGGAAGCTGAAGGACTGAGGAAGTCCCTGCAGAATTCAGATGCATATTTTCTGGTGCAACAGCAAGTGCTGGAGGATTTAAGCGCCAAACAAGAGAGAGTTAATAAGCTTGCTAAGCATCTTGCCAGCATTATGGGTACCCAGGATATTGTTTCTTGAGATCTTCTGAAGTGGTTTCAGTTCTGGATTTGTTTTGCTGCGGCATTTATTTGCGCTGGTCGCCAACTTTGACAACCACTGTATATGATATGCTGCTTTGTTCCCTATATTTGCACTGGTGGCGAACTTTGATGCCCAGTGGATGTAATATGTGTAATAGCTGTGATAGCCTAGCGTTAGTTGCTTGCTTATTTATTTCCTTGTTGTCTTGTCTATTTGTTTGCTTGTACTCATTGCAGTTCTTTTTCCGCGGTTAGCTAGTGGCTGCAATAACCTATTTTTTAAAACTAGGCCACAATAACCATGGGCTAATATTTACTGTAGTGACACTGGGCCTCCTACTGGCCGTAGAAATAGTGGGCCTTCTATGGGCCGTAGAAACAATGGGCCTTCTGCGGGTCGTATCATCAATGGGCCTTATACGGGCCGTATGATCGATTGGCCAAACATGGGCCAAACAGACCGCATTATGGCCGTAAACGGGCTAGAGTTGGAATTGTCCGTTCATGGGCCGACCATAACGGTCCATCGTTAATAGGCCATATTTGATGACGCTATGAAAATGGCCCAACGTATTAATGGACCACAAACGGGCCGACTGTAACCACGGGCTGAATTTGGCCCACAAGCAGAAAATTATAGTAACGGGCCGTAAGTAAACGAATGCTGGAAATGAGCCCCAGAATAAATAGGCTCTGAGAAGGCCGAAAGATAACATGGGCTTGAAATGGCCCAACGGAATAACAGGCCGTTAATGGGTATAAAGTGATACACTATTCATTACGGGCCAGTTTCACCACGGGCCGTTAATGGGTGTAAAGTGATACACTGTTCATTACGGGCCAGTTTCACCACGGGCCATTAATAGGCCAAGAGTTACATAGGGCCTCATATGGGCCGAAAGACGTCATGGGCCATACATGGGCCAGAAGTGAAAACGGGCTGGAATCATATTGGGTGGCCCATATGACGCTACTGGGCCTAATTCCGATAGGGCGTAACGGGCCTTGGGTTAGCGGGCTGTAAATGGGCTATATGCGAACAGGCCGTTAACAGGCTTTACATGGGCCGGCCCGCCACCTTTTGACCAAGTCAAATGGGCCGGCCTTTTCACATGAATGGGCCTCTGTTGGGTCGTGCCACGTGTCGACGTATCATAGGCGTCTTCTGTCAATGAGTGGATGACATCTGTCCCAACGATGAGCCGACACGTGTTTCCTCCAGCCAATGATGATTTTACATGTGGGAAATCCCCATTGGTCGGGGCTGTTAACGGGTTATCGGATCCAAAACCCGACCCGATAGCTTAACGGCGTTCCTTATGGTGGATGCCACGTGTCGGTCACCCTTGACGAAAGCACTTCTGTGATGCAGGATTTATCGTCATGGAAGTGGACACTTCCATGATGATAATTTAGGTAATGTCATGGAACACTTCTACGACAGCACAGGTATGACTATCTTGATTCTGTCGTAAAATCGTCATGGATGTACATGCATGACAGAAAATGCGACCTACTGTGACAAACACGTATCATCACGGAAGTGTATTTTTTTGTAGTGTCTCTATCATGAAGATCATGGTACTACTTTGAAGCACAAGTGTGGTAAAAGGATAGTAGCATTGTCCCTTCTCTCTTTTTCTCTCATTTTTTTATTTATTTGGGCCTTTTCTCTTTTTTTATGGCCTCCTTTTTTATTTTTTTATTTGGGCTTCTTTGGCCTCTTTTTTTCATCCGAAGTCTCATCCCGACTTGTGGGGGAAGCATAGTCTCCATCATCCTTTCCTCACTTGGGACAATGCTCTAAAATTGATGATCATCACACTTTTATTTACTTACAACTCAACAATTACAACTCAATACTTGTTGGGGATATTACTACTGGAGGTAAACCGTCCTTATGTAGCCGGGTTAACTCCGTGAAGATTAGAAGCCCATGAAGATGCAAGGATGATGGCGCTTCACGAAGGCCCAAGGCCCAAAGGCGGGTTAAAGCCTGTAAATGTAAACCGACCTAGTCATGTAACTTGTATTATAAGATAGGAAGGATAGAGACCAAACTGGATACGTTTATGATCCGGCTTCGGGACTCTGTAGCCCGGCGGGCGTCAACCTATGTATATAAAGGGATGACCTGGCCGCGGTTTAGGGACAGACAACAACTCGAGAGCCAGACAAAGCGGATTTGCTCCCTGGCCTTCGAAACCCTGGCAATACCAATCACAACTAGACATAGGCTTTTACCTTCCTTGAAGGGGCCGAACTAGTATAAAATCCCCGTGTCCGGTTTAACCCCTTTGAGCTAACCCGTAGCGATGGCTCCACGACTAAGTCCTTTCACAAGGACATCTGCCGTGACAAACCCATGACAGTTGGCGCCCACCGTGGGGCTATCGCACGATGGTTTTGAGTTCTTGAAGGGCAGCTTTGATGGACTTAAGGGATACGTTGTGGGCCGGATGACGAAGAGTCGTCGCGGCAAGCTCTACATCGACAATGCAGGATGGGGTCCCGAGGCTGATTCAATCGAGTACGGGTACCGGGTCCCCTTCGGTGGGATTCACGTCTTCATCGGCAAGATCGGCGAACCGGCCCCTGAGCCGGACATGTGCACCGACATCATCGAAATGGCTCGGCGTGCAAGTTCTTCGCCGGTTCAGCCCGAGGCAAGGCATGTTTTCGTAGGCGTCATCCATGGATCAAGATACGAGGACGGGCCGGTGTCCGATGGAGAGACTGTGGTCTGTTCTGATGACGAGTCTTCTGGAGAGACTGAATCACTTTATCAGTTGCAGGACGGCCGGATTGATGGAGGATCCGAGGGCAACAGTATTCTGGATTCCCCTGATCTGCTGAACCGAGCCGCCATCTTCATGGCCGGCACACAATCAGCGCCTCATTCATCGATCGCTGCAGTAATACTCTCCGGTTCAATAACGGCTACACCGGCAGGGGCAGGAAGCTCTGCGCCGCCTCCAGCCCAAGTCATGTCTGATTTGTTTGATGCTTTGGCAACATTGATGGCCGCAGAGGTGGATGCAGCAGCTAGGGATCAGCACAATGCAGAGATTGCAAAGGTGAAAGATCAGATAGCTCAGGCTAAAGAGGACCTGGCGGCAGAGAACGCTAGGATGGCTATAGAGTGGGCTGAATTGGAAGCACAGGTCTACCGGATTAGGCTGGATCAGAATGCTTCAGAGGAAGTCATGAGAAGAAGGTACCGATCGCGTCTCCCATCGGTTTATGAGCCACAGAATCTCTTCAACACACCAGGAGCAGGAGCTGGTAACCAACCCATACTAAACCAGGCAGAGGCACCGGGAGCAGGAACGCCGGTTCAACCGCGCACGATGGACCCGCCTCGCCAGAACAACGTTGTGCCACAGTATGTACCAACACCTCCTGGGCATTATTCCAACCCGTTGGACAATATTTTGGCCGCCGCTTCATGCCTGGCAGCCCTCCCAACCGACGGCGAGTCACCAGTTGCGGTGGAAGCACGTCGGGCCAGGGATCTCCTTCAAACAGCGCTAAATCAACAGCAGGCATATTCACACAGTCGTGAGAGGATTCATTCCACTCCCCGTCCAAGCTGGAGCTATAGGAGACACGTGGAGGACGAACCGGCTGTGTCCAGCAGTGCACGTCGCCGAAATTCACCGCGAGGAAACAACCCGGCAGGGGGAGGCGCTAATGCGCAAGATGTTGTGGACCATGGCCGCGCACGTCGAGAGGCCGAGTTGGCAGCTCGACACGGAGCACGACAACATACTCCGGTTCACCCTACAGCTTCAGTAGAGCCAGGTGTGGTGTTCAGTTCCTTAGGGGTGCCGTGTCTCACCCCCTCTTTGCATAACGCGAGACTGCCCAAGGACTTCAAGGGACCTCGTAAGGTACCAAATTACACCACCGATTTGCAACCAGAGGCGTGGGTGGAGAGCTATGAGATGGCAATGGAGATGTTAGATGTGGATGAGGCAGTGTTTGCTAAATATTTCACCATGATGTTGGAAGGAACGGCTCGTACTTGGTTGAAGAGCTTGCCAACTAACTCTATCAGATCATGGGCCGAATTGAAGCACCGGTTTATCCAGAATTTCAAAGATAATTGTAGGCAGCCAATGTCAATCGTGGATTTGGCCGCTTGTGTCCAAGAGGAAGGGGAGTCCACGACCCATTGGGTTAAACGGGTCTTAGCGATTTTGCACTCATCAGGTCGTATCAATGCAGACACCGCAGTGTTAACATTAGAGGGCAATTGCCGTTTCAAGCCACTCAAACAGAAATTAGGAAGGCTCAAACGTCACTGCAATGATATGTCAACGCTCATGGCCGCTTTGGTTAAATACGCCGATTCAGATAATACCAAGGACCCGGATTTAGAGGAGGACAAACCGGAGAAAGGGAAAAGAACAGCAATGCCAAGGGTCAGCAGCCTAATCCGGCAGGCCATGGGAACAGCGGTAAGCGCAAGGCCGACAGCAGCTTGGACTTTGTTGCTAACACCAATGCTCAGGAGAATGGCCAGCGCCCTAAGGGCAAGCAGCCCCAGAGGGGAGGAGGTTCAGGCCCCAATTTGGAGCGCCTGTTAAATCAGCCCTGTCCAAAGCATGGATCAAAGGAGAAGCCAACATCGCATCTTTGGAAGGACTGTTATATCATGCGGGATTTCAAGAATTCCAATATGTTCCAGTATGATAATGGCCCGCTCGGCGGTTCAGGAGGTGGTTTCCATGGGCCGGGTTACGGAGGTGGTGGTTCCGGTTCAGGGTTTCAAGGCAACCAAACTGGACACATCAATCAAGGGCACCAAAGCAACCAGGGAGGCTACAACCATCAGGGGAATCAACAGCAACAGCAGCAGTCGGGTTACCAGAGCAATCCCAAGCAGCTAAATAGCGGGCAATATCATGTTTTCGCCACTAGTTTGTGTAAGCGTGATCAGAAACTTCACAAAAGGGCAGTAAACTCTGTTGAACCGGCAGTGCCTCAGTACTTATGCTGGTCTAAGCAACCCATTTTGTGGAGTAGGGAGGATCACCCACCTCGGGTTGATAATCCGGGTCACTTGGCCCTGGTGGTAGCCCCGCAAGTCGGGGATACAAGTTTACTAAAGTGCTCATGGATGGCGGAAGCAGTATCAACATTCTGTATTATGACACATTCCGTCGTATGGGGTTGACAGATAAGAATATTAAACCGTCAAATACCGTTTTTCATGGCGTGGTGCCTGGTAAGTCTGCATATCATGTTGGCAAGATAGCTTTAGAGGTGGCTTTTGGAGATGATTATGATTCAAGGTCAGAAACATTGATGTTTGAGGTGGTAAAAATCAAAAGTCCGTACCACTCCTTGTTTGGGCGGCCGGCTTATGCTAAATTCATGGCAAGGCCATGTTATGTTTATTTACAGCTTAAAATGCTAGGTCATAAGGGGACTATCACAGTACATGGAAGCAGAAAGATCGCTTTGGAATGTGAGGAAGGTGATGCGGCTTATGCTGAGTCGGTTTGTGCCACGGAGGAGCTAAAATTCTATAAGGAGCAAGTTGATCCGGCAGACATGACTTCTTTGAAAAAGCCAACTACGGAACACGATCCGGCATTGAAGTTTAAATCGGCCACAGATACTAAGATGGTTGACTTTGTTCCTGGCGATTCATCCAAATAGTTCAGCATCAGCGCTAACCTGGATCCCAAATAGGAAAGCGCGCTCATCGAGTTCATCCATGAGAATCGGGACATCTTTGCATGGATACCTTCTGACATGCCAGGTGTACCGAGGGAACTCGTTGAGCACACACTTAACATTGACCCTAAGTTTACATCGGTCCTACAGTTTCTCCGCCGCTTCAATGAAGAAAGGCGTAAGGCTATTGGTGAAGAGGTAGCCCGTCTGTTGGCCGCAGGGTTTATTGTAGAGGTCTTTCATCCAGAGTGGTTGGCTAATCCGGTGCTGGTTCTTAAGAAAAACGACACTTGGCGTATGTGTGTGGATTACACAGATTTAAACAAAGCTTGCCCTGCAGACCCCTTTGCTCTCCCTCGCATTAATCAGATAATTGATGCAACGGCAGGTTGTGACCGTTTGTGTTTTCTAGATGCATATTCTGGTTATCATCAGATCAAGATGGCAGTTAAGGACCAGGAGAAGGCAGCTTTCATAACTCCCTTTGGAGCCTTCTACTATGTTTCCATGCCTTTTGGACTCAAGAGTGCCTAGGCAACTTACCAGCGATGTGTTCAGAATTACCTTCATAAGCAAATTGGGCGCAATGTTCATGCATATGTGGATGATATTGTGGTAAAGTCCAGAAAGGAGGAGACATTGATAGATGATTTAAGAGAAACCTTTGACAATCTCCGGGTTTACAAGATGATGCTAAATCCGGAGTAGTGTGTCTTTGGTGTCCCGGTAGGCAATCTCTTGGGTTTTCTAGTGTCAAACAGAGGCATTGAGGCTAATCCGGAAAAAATTGCAGCAATTACATCCTTGGCTAAACCGGCGTGTATCAACGATGTTCAACGTCTGGCCGGCCAGATTACAGCCTTGAGCCGGTTTATCAGCCGCCTTGGAGAGAAGGCCATCCCCTTATATCAGATGCTCAAGAAAACAGATAACTTTGTCTGGAGCGAGGTAGCTGATAAAGCGTTCGAGGATCTAAAGAGGCAGCTAGCTGAACCGCCCGTGCTTGCCGCGCCGATCGATAAAGAGCCGTTATTACTATATGTGGCTGCTAATGCCCAGGCTGTTAGCGTAGCCATTGTGGTAGAGCGCAAGGAGCTTGGCAAAGAATATCCGGTTCAACGGCCGGTTTATTATATCAGCGAGGTGCTCATTGAGTCAAAGCAGAGGTATCCGCATTGGCAGAAGCTGGTGTATGGAGTATTTATGGCAAGCTGGAAGCTTAAACATTATTTTCAGGGCCATCCCATCACAGAGGTTAGTTCAGCTCCTCTGGGCGATATCATTCAAAACAGAGAAGCAACTGGCCGGATTGCCAAGTGGGCTATTGAGCTTGGACCTCATGGGCTCAAATATATACCCCGCACAGCGATCAAATCCCAGGCACTCGCGGACTTCATCAATGATTGGACGGAGTTACAGGCACCTGAAGAGAAACCATATAATACATATTGGACTATTCATTTTGATGGGTCCAGACAGTTGGAGGGCTCGGGAGCTGGAGTCATACTAACTTCTCCACGAGGTGACAAGTTTTGTTATGTCCTCCGTTTATTGTTCCCTTGTACTAACAATGCAGCTGAATATGAGGCTTTGATCCACAGTCTTTGGATGGCTAAGGAGATGAATTTGAGCCGGGTTAAGTGCTTTGGCGATTCAGATCTAGTGGCTCAGCAGGTGTCTGGCACCTGGGATTTTAAGGACCCACTCATGGCTGCATATCGGCGAGAGGTGGACACAGTGGCTGGTCACTTTAAGGGTTATCAGGTGGACCATATAGACCGGCGGAAGAATGAAGCGGCGGACGCTTTAAGTCGTCTTGGTTCCCAGCGTAAACCGGTCCCGCCCAATTTCTTTCTTGATGTGTTGCATAATCCATCAGTTAAGGTGCCAACCGAAGAAGATTTGGCTATTCCTGATCCGGAGGCTCAGTTGGTGGCAGCTCTGCATGCCATACCGGATTGGACAATCCCATATATGGCTTACATGAACCGGGGCGAGTTACCAGACGATGAAACATTGGCCCGACAGATAGTCCGGCGTTCCAAGTCCATGACCATACTCAACGGGGAGTTACATCGCTGCAGCGTTTCAGGAGCAATTCAGCGTTGTGTTTCTCCTCAAGAAGGTTGTGAGATTTTGCGAGAAATCCATGAAGGGGACTGCGGTCAGCACGCCGGTTCAAAGTCTTTGGTTGCTAAAGCTTTTCGCCACGGTTTTTACTGGTTGACGGCGCATGCTGATGCGGAAGATTTAGTCAAGAGATGTGACGGGTGTCAAAAATTCGCCCGCCGTGCGCACGTTCCGGCTCAAGAGTTGCGAATGATTCCAATTACGTGGCCGTTTGCAACTTGGGGGCTTGATATGGTTGGACCCTTCAAGCGATCTAAGGACAAAAAGACCCACCTGTTAGTAGCAATTGATAAATTCACCAAATGGGTGGAGGCAGAGCCAATCAGCAAGTGTGATGCAGCCACGGTAGTTCAATTCATCAAGAAGGTGATATTCCGGTTTGGTTTTCCACACAGCATTATAACAGATAATGGTACTAACTTGTCAAAGGGGGAGATGGAAGAATTTTGTCAACGTGAGCACATCCGGCTCGATCTAGCGTCGGTGGCTCACCCCCAATCTAATGGTCAAGAAGAGAGGGAAAATCAAGAAATTCTACGGGGTATCAAACCCAGGCTTATGGTTCCCTTAAAGCGGACACCGGGTTGTTGGGTTGAGGAGCTACCTTCTGTGTTATGGAGCATCAACACCACACCCAATAGGTCTATGGGTTACACACCTTTCTTCATGGTCTATGGAGCAGAGGTTGTTCTTCCTAGTGACATCCGTCACGACTCGCCCCGTGTGACAACTTATGTTGAAGCTGATAATGAGAAGGCACGTCAGCATTCTCTGGACCTATTGGATGAAGAGCGTGATCTTGCGGCAGCACGATCGGCGATTTATCAACAAGATCTCCGACGTTATCACAGCCGCCAGGTTAAAACCAGAACCTTTCAAGAAGGCGATTTGGTGCTCCGGCTTATCCAGGATTAGACTGATATGCACAAGTTATCCCCACCTTGGGAAGGACCCTTTGTGGTCAGCAAAAATCTGCACAACGGGTCTTACTACCTCATTGATGTTCGAGAGCATAAAGACTCACGTCAATCAGAGGAGGAGACCAAGCGACCATGGAACATAGCTCTCCTTCGGCCTTACTATACTTGAAGCCATAGGCTCTTCATCTGTACATATTTATGAAAGTGTATATATCATATAATAAACTGGAGCCTACGTTATAAGTGGGGTATCTGTTCTTTTTACATCTTGTGTGTGTTATACGAGTTAACTGACAAAGCGGAGTTTTTATTAATCCGGTCTTAGCAGTTGCACGGATATAAAAAAATCACTAGGGGGCTTGGTCATATTTGAACTACAGCTACACCTCTTGGTCGGTTTTGAAACCACGAAGGGATATCACTAGGGGGCTTGGTTGTTATCACACCATAGCTACACCTCTTGATAGGCATTTAGGCCACAAAAGAAAAATATGTGGAGCCAAAGAGAGTGTTGCACAAAGCACAGACTCAAACATGGGCACACACTGAGCACAACTCACAAAGTTACTTGGGGGCTCTTTTTGCAAAGCAACAAAGAGTTTGAAAGGACCCTTGTAATTGGCTATCAAGCCACGGCTTGGAAGCCTAGTGTATTCACCTAAAAACCCGGGTTAACCTGCCTTCATCAAGTAAGCCACTCCCTGTCCAGGTAATCCTGGTATGACCCATCGAACGTTTGATATGTCAATCTTTTATAGACCCTGAACTTGTCAAAGTTAAAACGATGATTGGTTAATTGGAGGCCCATCTTAAAAGGCTTTGTTAAATGGATTAACTCAGAGGCCTGGCAACCCATGAAAAGCCTCGATTTGGAGCCTGGCAGCTCGTAAAAAGCCTTGCATATTTTTCTTTTTTGAGTTTTATTTGTTGAAGTTCATAAGTATTTTTCGATAAACCGGCGTCCTTGACCCGGCTTGCTTTTCAACTACAAGTTGTCGGCACATCATCAATTATAAGCCGATGTTTATTGACCCAGTCTGGTTTGACTAAATCAACAGTGTTATAAAGAAAACCCGGTAGTTATCCTGGTCCGGTTTAATATATAGACCGGCATTACAAAGATGGGGTTATCAACGTTTCGGACTGGTATTAACACCTTTGCCGTATACACCGTTGGTCAGCCAATGAGGTATGTTATGTATATTGCTTTTTGTACAAACACTTCGATTATCTCATCTATGTCTTATACACTTCCTGGACATTATGACCCGTCTAGCGGTAAACCGCTAGCTACTTTTGAGTTGTTATACCCAGGAACACAATTCATCATGGGTTGTGTGTACAAATATCTCAAAAGGTGGCAAAAGTCGTCATGAGGCATTACAAAACATGCTTGATGGCATGGCAAATAACGGAGTTTTGGCTATCTTATTACAAGAAGATTTCAAAGCAACTCCAATGGCATAATTGTTTTTCACAAGGTCGGCACATAGTAGCCAGTAAACCGGCGACTGGTTTAGGACGCTTCGTCTGGACGGTTTGATGGTTGAGGGTCAGTTGGTGTGGGCACTTCTTCATCCCTCCCCAGATGCTGGAAATCAACCGTCGACCAATCGATTCCAGTTAAAGCTTGAAATACTGCTTCCTCATGGATAAGATTGGAGGGGTTGATATCAGGAGCATAAGTGTGCTTACGAATCGGAGGCACAAGTTCTTCAATTTCATGGATGTCGGCTGGTTGTATTTTCCCTTTAGCGTCATAAACCGGTTGAAAATGGGACAAGTCTGTATCATCGGCCAGTTTGCTAGCTACTAGCCGCATCTATTTGGTCAGCCGCCGGAGGTCATCGTTATCAAAGTTTCAACCGTCTTCCTTCACACCTGGATATCCTTTAATGATATCATCCGCTTCAAGGTCTGGAATCCAGGCTTTGGCTCGAATAAGTGCAGTTAAAGCTCCGAACCTGGCAGCTGCCCTCTTCAATTCGGCAATACGGGCTGGTAACATGGCCAACTTCTCAAGTGTTTCTTTAATCAAAGTTGGGGCCGGTTTGTTATAAGCTGCCGTGCGAATAGCCCGCTGAGACCCAGAGTACAGCTGTTCAACCAATGTATATGCCGCTTTGAGTTTCATGCGCATATCTGTACCAAGATGAGCAATCCGGGTGCCTGTCACGGTTTAACATCAGCATTCTGGTCAAAGATAAGGTTCCACAAGTTATACCAAATACATAAAGGGCACACTTACCAAAGATTGCAGAAGTCATGGCGTTAATTTGCCGTTTCAAACCATACAGTTCTTCCACAACCGGTTTCAAGGCAGACTTGGCGTCTTCGGCACTCTTTATTAAACCGGATTTCTCGATCTCCCATTCAGCACGGTCTTTGTTGAAAGATTCTTTGAGTTTTTCCATGGTGGCTAGGGCTTTCGTCAGCTCATCTTTGGTTTTGGTGGCTTCTTCTTGTTGGGACTTCACATTGTTTTGCAAATCAATGATTCGGGTCTCTTTATTCCTCAGATCAGACTGCAAACATTGAAGATATATCAAATGACAGGATACGTACATATTCTAAGTACAAACCGCATAATAGGTTATGCACTTCATACTTGGGGGCTAATGCCTATTTGCTCTAAATTGCTAAAGTTTATACAAGTCTCCAGAACAATGTAAACATTATCCTTGACACTTGGGGGCTAACGTATGTTGATTCAAAAACGGATGCATGGATTAAAACCCGGATTAACTTGCTAGAGTTAAACCGGCCTTTGAGGGATACGCGGCAGAAAGCTATCTATTTGTTCAAGGGTAAATCTGGTTCTTATGAGTGGTTTAAAGTGCTACGAAGACCCGGGTTATGATTCACATTATAACCCGGCCCTTGGGGGCTATTTGGGCTAGCATTTTCAGGCTATGAATCAAGATACAAAGGAGGAAGAAAATACCTCATATCGCTCCTTCATCAAATTTACCAAACAGGCTTCATAATCCCGGTTTGCGTGCAAACGATTCAAGAAGCCAGAGTGAAGCTCCTCTGCGTTGAGATGAGCATAACTTGCCAAATCACTGCTCCATTTGCCTTTTTCTCTAGCAGCCTGCTCTTATTTGGCACTATGTTGAGCCAAAACTACAGGATGGCCAGGAGAGCTATGGCCTATTCTAGTAATAATAACGTCATCACCTTGGCCTTCAGGGTTTTTGGTTGGTGATATTGGAATTTCAGCATCTTTCACCGGACTAGCCTGGTTTGGTTCTGCCGGTTCAGCATCAGGCGCGGCAGGCTCAGCGTCTGTTGGCTCATCAGTATTTTGGCCTTCAAGGGGCAGGTTATTAGAAGTAGCTTCAGGATGAGGGCCTTTCGGTTCACAAGTTTGTTCCGGTTCACCTCTTGGTTCTTCTTCTTCGGCGACCGGGTATTCGGCGGATTGGTGACCCGAGCTTTCTTGCTGGGTCTGGCTTTGGCCCTGCAAACAGAATAAAAGAGGATTAACATCCTATTCAAAGGATTTATGACGCATTGAAAGGAAAAGTTTTTACAACTTACCCAGCCACAGTTTTCAAAGGGGGAGTTGAGTTGCTGTCGATTCACCAGAAGATGAAGGAGGTGTCACCTGATAATTTGAATCGAACGGATTAAGAGGCTGTCTGAAATAACCTGCCTTGGGGTAAGAATGGTCAGAAGTAGGAGAGACCTCAGACCGGCGCTTCTGAACCGGGGTATCAGGTACACCGGCTGAAGTGACCTGCTGGCCACTGTGCCGGGTTGTCCGGCGAGCTTCATGCTGCTGAGTCTTCAAAATAAATGTTGGATCCAAATGAGCAAGAGGATGAGAAAAGCTTACTTTCCGGACTGCTTGGCGAGTTTTTTGTGTTGGCATAGAGTCTGAACCGGAGGAAAGGGTAATTACCTCTCCATCATCAGCTTGACTAGCCTCTGCGTCCTCCTGAGGAAGATCATTGTTAATGAGATGCATGAAAAGAGAGCCAAGTGAGTAAGTTCTACCTCAACTTCTGGATCATCAGTGTCATCATCAAGCTCCATGTTGATCCGGTCAGCCGTTTTCCGTTTTGATGTCCGTTTTACGGCTTTGGTTTTGGGGAGGGATGGCTTGACCACTTTATCCCCAGTCGGCTTTGCCACTTTCTCTACGGTTTTCCGTTTCCAGAAGGGGTCATCACCCTACATACACAGAAGAAGGATTACAGGTTGCATAAGCTAAAAATATTAGAGATGAAAAGGAAGTATAATGCTTACAACAGGCGGTTTGTTCTTGGCATAGAAGGGACTCAGACCGGTTTGACTACAGGCCAGTTCCGATTCATTCAGAATCTTCTTTACACCTTCAGTGACTTCTTCCTCAGATAATTGAAGGTTGCAATGGCATTGAGGGTCGTCAACCTCACCGGTATACTCAAACATTAAACCAAAACGCCGGCTTAGTGGCAAGATACTCCAGGATATCCAATAGCGCACAAAGTCCACGCCTGTTAAACCGTTCGCCATAAAGGCCCGGAGTTTGGCGAGTTGAGGGGCATATTTCGCCCTTTCTGAAGAGCTCATGCGTTGTGGCATTGGATGGGTGTCGATAGTCTATGATCACAAAAGCCGGGGAGGGGATTTTCATCTTCAGGGGATGTATCTCTGCAATAAAACCAAGTTTGGTTCCATTCCTTTGGATGGCTGTGCAATTTGGCATGAGGAAATTCAACCTCTTTCCGCTTTTGAATTGAGACACCCCCAAGTTCAGTATTAGGGCCATTTACAAATTTTGTGCACCGGTTTAAATGAAAGAAGTCCCGTAACAGCTCAGCGGTTGGTTCTTCTTGTAAATATACTTCACAGAAGACCTGGAAGTTGCATAAATTGGAGATCGAGTTGGGACCAATATCTTGAGGATGAAGTTGGAAGTTGGCAAGCACATCTCGGTAAAACTTTGACCCTGGCGGTTTGAAGCCATGGCCTATGTGGTCAACAAACACAACCACCTCACCCTGCCTTGGGGTTGGAGGATTTTCTATTCCTGGAACTCGCCATTTGATTTCAGTTTTTTTAGCCAGGGAGTCAATGCTGACCATATCATTCAATTGTTCCTCTGTGACCCAGGAACGAGCCCAGTTGCAAGCGGTGAATTGCTTGGCCATCGTGCAACAAACGAGCTGGAAACAAAAGGCCAGTTTATAAATCACACAGGATAACATACAAGATGCAAGGGAGTAAAACATGCCCTGATAGGGGACATGGCATAAACCGGATATCAAGGCAATAATGCATAAAAGGTAGTACCACGACAGGGGTACTCAGACACTGTTAAACCGGAATATAATTATGGAGGTAAAAGGCTCTTCCGGTTTATCGGAGGGCTAATGGTATATATTGCTTATACAAAATTAAATCGCCTATGATGGTGTGAGGAGAAACAGATTTCACAGAGGTATGTGAAATTTTCGGATCTAAGATAAGACAGAAAAGTAAAAAATAATTGGATCTAGAAAGGGTGAAGAACCGAAGCAACTTATGAACGACTAGATCAGTTCTTTGCGCATAAGGGTTTGTGGTGATAGCAGAAGATTGGCTACGGCAAGGAGTACGTCAGGTACGAAGTGTTTACCTAAAGGCCAAGGAAGAACAACACTAAAAGCTCTGATGAACCTCAAGAATAGCGAAGAGCAAGGAAACCCTAATGGATCTAGGAAAGAAGGGGAAATGACTTACTGCGACCGCGGAAGCAGCGGAAGGGCGTTGTGGAACTCTGGTGCGAACAGGTTGATGCAGCGGCCGACGGCGAAGCAGAGGCGAGGTTCGAAGATGACGGCGGCGCTCGAGTGCGGGGTCGTCGAGAGGAAGAAGAAGAGATGAATGGGTAGCGGAAAGAAAAGAAGGGGTCCTCTGCCCCTATTTATAAGGCAAAGTGATAAAACAGCAAGTGCGAGAATCGAGGAGCCAAAAAATGGATAAATTAATAAAAGTGTCGCCTCGGTAACTGAATACACTTTAAATGAAGGTAATCGTCGACATCAACAGATAGATGACGTCAGGGCGGTTTATCATAATCTGGGAGTATGACGTCATGGCGGTTTACAAGATCAAGGTGAAGATATGAGGAAAGAATTTTTCTAAGTGTAGAAGATTGACATGAACAAGTTCAAACCAATCTGGGGCCTAATGTTGGGGATATTACTACTGGAGGTAAACCGGCCTTATGTAGCCGGGTTAACTCCTTGAAGATTAGAAGCCCATGAAGATGCAAGGATGATTGCGCTTCACGAAGGCCCAAGGCCCAAAGGCGGGTTAAAGCCTGTAAATGTAAACCGACCTAGTCATGTAACTTGTATTATAAGATAGGAAGGATAGAGACCGAACTAGATACGTTTATGATCCGGCTTCGGGACTCTGTAGCCCGGCGGGCGCCAACCTATGTATATAAAGGGACGACCCGGCCGCGGTTTAGGGACAGACAACAACTCGAGAGCCAGACAAAGCGGATTCGCTCCCTGGCCTTCGAAACCCTAGCAATACCAATCACAACTAGAGGTAGGCTTTTACCTTCCTTGAAGGGGCCGAACTAGTATAAAATCCCCGTGTCCCCTTGTCCGGTTTAACCCCTTTGAGCTAACCCGTAGCGATGGCTCCACGACTAAGTCCTTTCACAAGGACATCTGCCGTGACAAACCCACGATAATACTTACAACAAAATATGACTCTATGTGATGCCTCTGGCGGTGTACCGGGATATGCAATGAATCAAGAGTGACATGTATGAAAGAATTATGAACGGTGGCTTTGCCACAAATACAATGTCAACTACATGATCATGCAAAGCAATGTGACAATGATGGAGCGTGTCATAGTAAATGGAACGGTGGAAAGTTGCATGGCAATATATCTCGGAATGGCTATGGAAATGCCATGATAGGTAGGTATGGTGGCTGTTTTGAGGAAGGTATATGGTGGGTGTATGATACCGGTGAAAAGTGTGCGGTATTAGAGAGGCAAGCAATGGTGGAAGGGTGAGAGTGTGTATGATCCATGGACTCAACATTTGTCATAAAGAACTCATATACTTATTGCAAAAATCTACAAGTTATCAAAGCAAAGTATTACGTGCATGCTCCTAGGGGGATAGACTGGTAGGAAAATACCATCGCTCGTCCCCGACCGCCACTCATAAGGAAGAAAATCAATAAATAAATCATGCTCCGACTTCATCACATAACGGTTCACCATACGTGCATGCTACAGGAATCAAAAACTTTAACACAAGTCTTTCTCAAATTCACAACTACTCAACTAGCACAACTTTAATATCACCATCTCCATATCTCAAAACAATTATCAAGTATCAAACTTCTCTTAGTATTCAACACACTCATAAGAAAATTTTATTATTAATCTTGTATACCTAGCATATTAGGATTATTTAAGTAAATTACCATGCTATTTAAGACTCTCAAAATAATCTAAGTGAAGAATGAGAGATCAATAGTTTCTTTAAAACAAATCCACCACCGTGCTCTAAAAGATATAAGTGAAGTACTAGAGCAAAACTATATAACTCAAAAGATATAAGTGAACCACATAGAGTATTCTAATAATTTCTGAACCATGTGTGTCTCTCTCAAAAGGTGTGAACAGCAAAGATGATTGTGGTAAACTAAAAAGCAAATACTCAAATCATACAAGACTCTCCAAGCAAAACACATATCATGTGGTGAATAAAAATATAGCTCCAAGTAAAGTTACCGATGGAAGTAGACGAAAGAGGGGATGCCTTCTGGGGCATCCCCAAGCTTTGGCTTTTTGGTGTCCTTACATTATCTTGGGGGTGCCATGGGCATCCCCAAGCTTAGGCTCTTGCCACTCCTTGTTCCATAATCCATCAAATCCTTACCCAAAACTTGAAAACTTCACAACACAAAACTTAAAGTAGAAAATCTCGTGAGCTCCATTAGCGAAAAAAACAAAAGACCACTTCAAGGTACTGTAACGAACTCATTCTTTATTTATATTGGTGTTAAACCTACAGTATTTCAACTTATCTATGGTTTATAAACTATTTTACTATCCATAGATTCATCAAAATAAGCAAACAACACACGAAAAACAGAATCTGTCAAAAACATAACAGTCTGTAGTAATCTGTAGCTAGCGCAAGATCTGGAACCCCAAAAATTCTAAAATAAATTTCTGGAAGTGAGGAATTTATATATTAATCATCTTCAAAAAGAATTAACTAAATATCACTTTCTAAATAAAAATGGCAGCAGTTCTCGTGAGCGCTAAAGTTTCTGTTTTTTACAGCAAGATTAACAAGACTTTCCCCAAGTCTTCCCAACGGTTCTACTTGGCACAAACACTAATTAAACACAAAAAACACAACCAAAACAGAGGATAGATAAATTATTTATTACTAAACAGGAGCAAAAATCAAGGAATAAAAATAAAATTGGGTTGCCTCCCAACAAGCGCTATTGTTTAATGCCCCTAGCTAGGCATAAAAAGCAAGCATAGATCTAGGTATTGCCATCTTTGGTAGGCAATCCATAAGTGGCTCTCATAATAGATTCATAAGGTAATATAATTTTATTTCTAGGGAAGTGTTCCATGCCTTTCCTTAACGGAAATTGGAATCTAATATTTCCTTCCTTCATATCAATAATTTCACCAATCGTTCTAAGGAAAGGTCTACCAAGAATAATAGGACATGAAGGATTGCAATCTATGTCAGGAACAATAAAATCTATGGGAACATAGTTCCTATTTGCAACAATAAGAACATCACTAATTCTTCCCATATGTTTCTTAATAGTGGAATCCGCAAGGTGCAAGTTTAAACAGCAATCATCAAAATCACGGAAACCTAACAAATCACACAAAGTCTTTGGAATTGTGGAAACACTAGCACCCAAATCACACAAAGCATAGCATTCATGATCTTTAATTTTAATTTTAATATTTGTTTCCCACTCATCATAAAGTTTTCTAGGGATAGAAACTTCCAACTCAAGTTTTTCTTCATAAGATTGCATCAAAGCATCAATGATATGTTTGGTAAAAGCTTTATTTTGACTATAAGCATGAGGAGAATTTAGCACGGATTGCAACAAGTAAATACAATCTATAAAAGAGCAATTATCATAATTAAATTCCTTGAAATCCAAAATAGTAGGTTCATTAACATCTAGAGTTTTGATCTCTTCAATCCCACTTTTATCAAATTTAGCATCATGATCTAAAAACTCCGAATTTTTGGAATGCCTTCTAGGTAAAGGTGGATCATATTCAGTCCCATCATTATCAAGATTCATATTGCAAAACAAAGATTTAATCGGGGACACATCAATAACTTTTAGATCTTCATCTTTATTATCATGGAAACTAGAAGAACACGCTCTTA
This sequence comes from Triticum urartu, assembly GCF_056163025.1. Taxonomy (NCBI): domain Eukaryota; kingdom Viridiplantae; phylum Streptophyta; class Magnoliopsida; order Poales; family Poaceae; genus Triticum; species Triticum urartu. Next base: position 273,051,993 of record NC_141873.1, on the reverse strand, counting down.
TAAAGGAATATTTCTTAGCACGCATCCTAGCGGTTCTTTCTTTGCACTCATCAATGGAAATTCTCATGGCTTTGAGATACTTATTGATATCATGCTTAGGTGGAATAGATATATGTTTCAAAGAATCAACATCAAGAGAAATTCTATCAACGTTCCTGGCCAACTCATCAATCTTAAGCAATTTTTCTTCAATCAAAGAATTGAAATTCTTTTGCGAAGTAATAAATTCTTTAATATTAGATTCAAAATCAGAGGGCATCTTATTATAATTTCCATAAGAATTTTTGTAGGAATTACCATAATTATTAGAGGAATTGCTAGGATAAGGCCTAGGATTAAAGTTTCCTCTATACGCGTTGTTACCAAAATTGTTCCTACCAACAAAATTCACATCCATAGATTCATTATTATTCTCAATCAAAGTAGATAAAGGCATATCATTAAGATCAGAAGAAACACTTTTATTAGCAAATAATTTTATAAGTTCATCCATCTTTCCACTCAAAACATTAATTTCTTCTATTGGATGCACTTTTTTATTAGTAGATCTTTCAGTGTGCCATTGACAATAATTAACCATAATATTATCTAGGAGTTTAGTAGCTTCTCCTAAAGTGATTTCCATAAAAGTGCCTGCCGCGGACGAATCTAAAAGATTTCTAGAAGCAAAATTCAATCCGGCATAAAAAATTTGTATAATCATCCACAAATTCAAACCATGTGTTGGGCAATTACGTATCATTAACTTCATCCTCTCCCAAGCTTGTGCAAAAAGTTCATGATCAAGTTGCTTAAAATTCATAATATCGTTTCTAAGAGAGATAATCTTAGTGGGAGGAAAATACTTAGAGATAAAAGCATCTTTGCACTTATTCCAAGAGTCAATACTATTTTTAGGCAAAGACAAAAACCAAGCTTTAGCACGATCTCTAAGCGAAAAAGGAAATAGCTTCAATTTAACAATATCTTTGTCCACATATTTCTTCTTTTGCATATCACACAAATCAACGAAGCTATTTAGATGGGTAGCGGCATCTTCACTAGGAAGGCCGGAAAACGGATCTTTCATGACAAGATTCAACAAGGCGGCATTAATTTCACAAGATTCAGCATCGGTAAGAGGAGCAATCAGAGGGCTAATAAAATCATTGTTGTTGGTATTGGTAAAGTCACACAATTTAGTGTTATCTTGAGCCATCGTGACAAGCAAGCAATCCAACACACAAGCAAACGAGGAACGGGCAAAAAAGAGGCAAATAGAGAAAGAGAGGGAGGATAGAGAGAGAGGGCGAATAAAACGGCAAGGGTGAAGTGGGGGAGAGGAAACGAGAGGCAAATGGCAAATAATGTAATGCGGGAGATAAGGGTTTGTGATGGGTACTTGGTATGTTGACTTTTGCGTAGATCTCCCCGGCAACGGCACCAGAAATCCTTCTTGCTACCTCTTGAGCACTTGCGTTGGTTTTCCCTTGAAGAGGAAAGGGTGGTGCGGCAAAGTAGCGTAAGTATTTCCCTCAGTTTTTGAGAAGCAAGGTATCAATCCTGTAGGAGGCTACGCGCGAGTCCCTCGCACCTACACAAAACAAATAAATCATCGCAACCAACGCGATAAGGGGTTGTCAATCCCTACACGGTCACTTACGAGAGTGAGATATAATAGATATGATAAGATAATATTTTTGGTATTTTTATGATAAAGATGCAAAGTAAAATAAAAGCAATGAAAATAACAAAGTATTGGAAGATTAATATGATGAAGATAGACCCGGGGCCATAGGTTTCACTAGTGGCTTCTCTCAAGAGCATAAGTATTTTACGGTGGGTGAACAAATTACTGTTGAGCAATTGACAGAATTGAGCATAGTTATGAGAATATCTAGGTATGATCATGTATATAGGCATCACGTCTGAGACAAGTAGACCGACTCCTGCCTACATCTACTACTGTTACTCCACACATTGACCGCTATCCAACATGCATCTAGAGTAACGCCTTAAGCAAGATGACATGATGTAGAGGGATAAACTCATGAAATATGATGAAAACCCCATCTTGTTATCCTCGATGGAAACAATACAATACATGCCTTGCTGCCCCTACTGTCACTGGGAAAGGACACCGCAAGATTGAACCCAAAGCTAAGCACTTCTCCCATTGCAAGAAAGATCAATCTAGTAGGCCAAAACAAACTGATAATTCGAAGAGACTTGCAAAGATAACCAATCATACATAAAGATTTCAGAGAAGATTCAAGTATTGTTCATAGATAAACTTGATCATAAACCCACAATTCATCGGTCTCAACAAACACACCGCAAAAAGAAGATTACATCGAATAGATCTCCACAAGAGAGGGGGAGAACTTTGTATTGAGATCCAAAAAGAGAGAAGAAGCCATCTAGCTAATAACTATGGACCCGAAGATCTGAGGTAAACTACTCACACTTCATCAGAGAGGCTATGGTGTTGATGTAGAAGCCATCCATGATCGATGCCCCCTCCGGCGGAGCTCCGAAACAGGCCCCAAGATGGGATCTCATGGATACAGAAAGTTACGGCGGTGGAATTAGGGTTTTGGCTCCGTATCTGATCGTTTGGGGGAACGTAGGTATATATAGGAGGAAGAAGTATGTCGGTGGAGCAACAGGGGGCCCATGAGGGTGGAGGGCATGCCCCCCTACCTCGTGGCCTCCCTGTTGGTTGCTTGACGTAGGGTCCAAGTCTCCTGGATCTTGTTCGTTCCAAAAATCACGTTCCCGAAGGTTTCATTCCGTTTGGACTCCGTTTGATATTCCTTTTATTTGAAACCCTAAAATAGGCAAAAAAACAGCAATTCTGGGCTGGGCCTCCAGTTAGTAGGTTAGTCCCAAAAATAATATAAAGGTGTATAATAAAGCCCAATAATGTCCAAAACAGAAGATAATATGGCATGGAGCAATCAAAAATTATAGATACGTTGGAGACGTATCACCCATCAATAGATATCAATGTGAGTGAGTAGGGATTGCCATGCAACGGATGCACTAGAGCTATAAGTGTATGAAAGCTCAATAAAAGAAACTAAGTGGGTGTGCATCCAACTCGCTTGCTCACGAAGACCTAGGGCATTTTGAGGAAGCCCATCATTGGAATATACAAGCCAAGTTCTATAATGTAAAATTCCCACTAGTATATGAAAGTGATAACATAGGAGACTCTCTATCATGAAGATCATGGCGCTACTTTGAAGCACAAGTGTGGTAAAAGGATAGTAACATTGTCCCTTCTCTCTTTTTCTCTCATTTTTTTATTTGGGCCTTTTCTCTTTTTTTATGGCCTCTTTTTTCGTCTGGAGTCTCATCCCGACTTGTGGGGGAATCATAATCTCCATCATCCTTTCCTCACTTGGGACAATGCTCTAATAATGATGACCATCACACTTTTATTTACTTACAACTCAAAAATTACAACTTGATACTTAGAACAAAATATGACTCTATGTGAATGCCTCCGGCGGTGTACTGGGATATGCAATGAATCAAGAGTGACATGTATGAAACAATTATAAAGGTGGCTTTTCCATTAAATACGATGTCAACTACATGATCATGCAAAGCAATATGACAATGATGTAACATGTCATAACAAACGGAATGGTGGTAAGTTGCATGGCAATATATCTCGGAATGGCTATGAAAATGCCATAATAGGTAGGTATGGTGGCTGTTTTTAGGAAGGTATATGGTGGGTGTATGATACCGACGAAAGGTGTGCGGTATTAGAGAGGCTAGCAATTGTGGAAGGGTGAGAGTGCGTATAATCCATGGACTCAACATTAGTCATAAAGAACTCACATACTTATTGCAAAAATCTATTAGTTATCGAATTGAAGTACTACGCGCATGCTCCTAGGGGGATAGAATGGTAGGAAAACACCATCGCTTGTCCCCGACCGCCACTCATAAGAAAGACAATCAATAAATAAATCATGCTCTGACTTCATCACATAACGGTTCACCATACATGCATGCTACGGGAATCACAAACTTTAGAACAAGTATTTCTCAAATTCAGAACTACTCAACTAGCATGACTCTAATATCACCATCTTCATATCTCAAAACAATCATAAAGAATCAAACTTCTCATAGCATTCGATGCACTTTATATGGTAGTTTTTATTATACCCAACTTGGATGCTCATCACATTAGGACTAATTTTATAGCCAAAGCAAATTACCATGCTGTTATATAAGACTCTCAAAATAATATAAGTGAAGCATGAGAGATCAATAATTTCTATAAAATAAAACCACCACCGTGCTCTTAAAAAGATATAAGTGAAGCACTAGAGCAAAATTATCTAGCTGAAAAGATATAAGTGAAGCACATAATGTACTCTAATAAATTCCGATTCATGTGTGTCTCTCCAAAAGGTGTGTACATCAAGGATGATCATGGTAAACTAATAAGCAAAGACTCAAATCATACAAGACGCTCCAAGCAAAACACATATCATGTGGTGAATAAAAATATAGCCTCAAGTAAAGTTACCGATGGACGAAGACGAAAGAGGGGATGCCTTCCGGGGCATCCCCAAGCTTAGGCTTTTGGTTGTCCTTGAATTTTACCTTGGGGTGCCATGGGCATCCCCAATCTTAGGCTCTTGCCACTCCTTATTCCAAAATCCATCAAATCTTTACCCAAAACTTGAAAACTTCACAACACAAAACTCAACAGAAAATCTCATGAGCTTCGTTAGTATAAGAAAACAAACCACCACTTCAAGGTGTAATCAACTCATTCTTTATTTATATTGGAGTTAAAACTACTGTATTCCAACTTCTCTATGGTTCATACCCCCCTATACTAGCCATAGATTCATCAAAATAAGCAAACAACACACAAAAAACAGAATCTGTCAAAAACAGAACAATCTGTAGTAATCTATAGGTTTCGTATACTTATGTAACCCCACAAATTCTGAAATAAATTGGCGGACGTGAGGAATTTTTCTATTAATAATCTACAAAAAGAATCAACCTAATCTCACTCTCCAGTAAAGAATGGCAGCTAATCTCGTGAGCACTAAAGTTTCTGTTTTTTACAGCAAGATCGCAAAGACTTCCCCCAAGTCTTCCCAAAGGTTCTACTTGGCGCAAACACTAATTAAAAACATAAAACCACATCTAAACAGAAGCTAGATGAATTATTATTACTAAACAGGAACAAAAAGCAAGAAACAAAAATAAAATTGGGTTGCCTCCCAACAAGCGCTATCGTTTAACGCCCTAGCTAGGCATTGATAATTTTAATGATGCTCACATGAAAGATAGCAATTGATACATGAAGAGAGCATCAAGTAGTATATGAGGATCACATCTAAGTCTAACATACTTCCTATGCATAGTCATTTTATAAGAAAACAAATTAGCAAGACAAGCTAGATCTAGCATATGCAAGGAAGGAGAAAGAAACAATAGCAATCTCAACATAACGAGAGGTAATTTAGTGACACGAAAATTTCTACAACCATATTTTCCTCTCTCATAATAATTACATGCAGTATCATAAGAAAATTCAATAATATAGCTATCACAAAACATACCCTTAACATGATCCACATGTATGCAAAGTTGACACTCTTCCAAAATAGCGGGATTAACATTAACTAAAGTCGTGACCTCTCCAAACCCACTTTTATCAAAAACTTCATAAGATTGAACATTCTCCAAATATGTGGGATCTAAAGTTGACACTCTTCCAAACCCACTTTCAATATTTCAAACATTATTATCAATCTTATATTCATCATGGGGCTTAAATAAATTTTCAAGATCATAAGAAGAATCACCTCAATCATGATCATTGCAACAAATAGCAATCATAGCAAAACAAGCATCCCCAAGCTTGAGGTTTTGCATATCATTAACACAATTGACATTAAGAGAATTTATGATAACATCATTGCAATAATGCTTTTCATCAAAGGAACTATCAAGTATGGGTGCAATAGCAATGATCTCATGTTTAACATAAGGAACTATAGCAAATTTATCTTCATAAATATTTGCATCATGGTCACAAGAGTAGCAAGCATCATGTTCATCAAGGGATATTTCAATCAAATCATTGGAATCATAATTATTTATAGATTCATGCATATCATTATTTTCTTCCAAAGTAGCGGTCATTTTTCAATAAATTCTTTGACATAGACATTATGAGCATAGTTTTCATAGCAATATTTAAGTATGTCAAAATTTTCAGATTCGTAGAGAGTAATATCATACTTTTCAATCAAAGAAGCAACTTCATAAGCACCCTTAAAAGAAACAACTTCTTCAATTTGTTCGATATCATAGTAACTATAAACACCCTTTAACTGGATCTCCAAGTAGAACACTTTAACTGGATCCATATCAATAGATTTTTAGCAAGCAAAGATGCAAGCAAATAGAAGGCACATGGAAACACAAACAAAGATACATATGGGAAGAAGGCGAAGAAAAGGCAAAGGTTTTCGAAAATCGTTTTAGAAGTGGGGGAGAGGAAAACGAGAGGCAAATGGCAAATAATGTAATGCGAGGGATAAGAGTTTGTGATGGGTACTTGGTATGTCTTGACTTGTGCGTAGATCTCCCCAGCAACGACGCCAGAAATCGCACGTTGGCGGGAGATCATATCTTGACTTGACTTGGTGCAACCTCCCCGGCAATGGCGCCAGAAATCCTTATTGCTACCTCTTGAGCATGCGTTGGTTTTCCCTTGAAGAGGAAAGGGTGATGCAGCAAAGTAGCATAAGTGTTTCCCTCAGTTTTGAGAACCAAGGTATCAATCCAGTAGGAGATTACACGCAAGTCCCTCGTACCTGCACAAACAAACAAGAACCTCGCAACCAACGCGATAAAGGGGTTATCAATCCCTTCACAGTCACTTACAAAAGTGAGATCTGATAGAGATAATAAGATAAATATTTTTGGTATTTTTGTTGTATAGATTGGAAAATAAAGATTGCAAAATAAACAGCGACAGAAATAGCTTGTTGGCGGGAGAATAATATAATGGAAAATAGACCCAGGGGCCATAGGTTTCACTAGTGGCTTATCTCAAGATAGCAAATTCTACGGTGGGTGAACAAATTACTGTCGAGCAATTGATAGAAAAGTGCATAGTTATGAGAATATCTAGGCATGATCATGTATATAGGAATCATGTCCGCGGCAAGTAGACCGAAACGATTCTGCATCTACTACTATTACTCCACACATCGACCACTATCCAGCATGCATCTAGAGTATTAAGTTCATAAGAACAGAGTAACGCATTAGGCAAGATGACATGATGTAGAGGGATAAACTCAAGCAATATGATATAAACCCCATCTTTTTATCCTCGATGGCAACAATACAATACGTGCCTTGCTGCCCCTGCTATCACTAGGAAAGGACACCGCAAGATTGAACCCAAAGCTAAGCACTTCTCCCATTGCAAGAAAGATCAATCTAGTAGGCCAAACCAAACTGATAATTCGAAGAGACTTGCAAAGATATTTAAATCATGCATAAAAGATTTTAGAGAAGAATCAAATATTGTTCATAGATAATCTTGATCATAAACCCATAATTCATCAGATCTCGACAAACACATCTCAAAAAGAATTACATCGAATAGATCTCCAAGAGAATCGAGGAGAACTTTGTATTGAGATCCAAAGAGAGAGAAGAAGCCATCTAGCTAATAACTATGGACCCGAAGGTCTGTGGTAAACTACTCACACATCATCAGAGAGGCGATGGTGTTGATGTAGAAGCCCTCCGGGATCGATTCCCCCTCCGGCGGAGCGCCGGAAAAGGCCCCAAGATGGGATCTCACGGGTACAGAAGGTTGCGGCGGTGGAAATAGGGTTTCGTGGTGCTCCTAGATGTTTCCGGGGCATATGAATATATATATATATAGGCGAAAGAAGTAGGTCGGTGGAGCCACGAGGGGCCCACGAGGGTGGGGGCGCGCCTACCCCCTGGGCGCGCCCTCCTACCTCGTGGCCGCCTCGTTTCTTCCTTGATGTCCACTCCAAGTCTCCTGGATTGCGTTTGTTCCAAAAATAACTCTCCCGAAGGTTTCATTCCGTTTGGATTCTCTGTGGTATTCCTTTTCGGCGAAACACTGAAATAGGCAAAAAACAACAATTTGCACTGGGCCTTTGGTTAGTAGGTTAGTCCCAAAAATAATACAAAAGTGCATAACAAAGCCCATTAAACATCCAAAACAGATAATATAATAGCATGGAACAATCAAAAATTATAGATACGTTGGAGACGTATCAGAGCACTGTATTGACATGAATCATATGAGGCAGGATAATCACCGGGCATATTTTGGTGAGGCTTTGGACCTGGTGGAGCAGTTTGGCATTGAGGACTTGATCACTTTCCACCTGGACTTTGACCCTGAGATTGTGGCTCAGTTCTTTGCCTCGGTCCACTTCCATACTGATGAGGAACGGACCGTGACGTGGATGACCAATGGACAAGGGATGACCGCCAAGTGGAAGGAGTTCATGGATCTACTACAGGTTCGTGATGAGGGGCTCAACTCGCCCGTTGGTGTTCGCCCTCATGCCAACACCGAGTCTGCCAACAAGAACAAGCTTCAGCAATACTATGTTGAGAAGCAGCTTCCCGGTGGCAAGAAGGCGTGGGTGCTGAACCCATTCCTTGACATCATGCATCAGATCTTTCGCAACTCCCTCTTTCCACGCATTGGTGACAAGGATAAGGTGCACGCCTATCTCGTGGATATGATGCTCTTCTGTGAGGAGCGCATCGTGTTCAGACGCAACCACTTGATGTCTCACATATCATGTGGTGTGAGCTACGGTTTGCGGTGTTCAACCGTAAGGTACCCATCTATGGTCCTTACCTGTTTCACCTGATCTCGAAGACTTGGGAGAAGCTCTATCCCAATGATGAGTTTGAGGCCCCCGACTGGACCCGTCATGAGCCCATCAAGCTCCGCATCAAGCCTCAGTGGTCTAACACCACTACCCGTGCTGAGGAAGAGGCTGCTTAGATGGACGTGGATGAGGATGAGATTGAGGAGGAGGAAGCGGATGAGGACAGCTCTGCTGGGTATGCTCCTCCCTCTACTGAGCCCTCATGGGCTAAGAAGCTGAAGGCCAAGATGAAAGCCTTGTTCTGTATGCAAGCCAAGGGGCAGTACATGACCCATGTTGCTTCCAAGGAGAGTCGCCGTCGCGACAAGAGGATCTTGAGGACGTTTGGCGAGGAGATATCCAGTGGGTCCGAGAAGCACATCATGCCAGAGGCCGAATGGATGGCAAAGCATGGCTACCAGTGGACTGAGTCTAAGGAGGAGACCATCCCCGCTGCCGAGACCGATGAGGAGCGTGACGAGTGATTGCTTCAGCTGGAGCTACCACCTGTGTCTTAGGTGTCCTCTCTGTCTTTTTGGTGTCTCGATGCCAAAGGGAGAGAGAGTATAGGGATTTCCAAGTCGTGTGTCGTGTCATTTCACTTTGTTGCTTTTGTCGCTTTGCTTTCGTCCTGTTGAACCTCGTTTGCTTTGGTTTGGCTTGTACTCGTGAGTCGTATTTCCTTATCATATGGTGTAAGACATATGCACTCTAGCGTATCTTATTGTCTTTCATGTTTAGTAGCCTGTGAGCTTATGCTATCCTGTGCTAGTTACTTTATGCTCATGTTTATTATCTTGCCTCCTTGCTTAGTATTAGGTATTTTATTGCAAGATATGTCTCGTCTATAAAATATAGGGGGAGTGTTGATCCTAGTATGTATGTCGTGTTGTCCAAAGCACTTCTCTAGTGTGCACACATCTAGGGGGAGCCCGTCTATATTTTATAGATGTTGGGTTTTCCTATGCTTCATTTTATATCCCTATGTGCAAATCCTGTATTGTCATCAATCCACCAAAAAGGGGGAGATTGTAAGGGAATATTTATCCCTTAGTAGTTTTGGTGATTGATGACAATGCTTTTGTGGACTAATCGTGTGCATGAGCATTTCAGATATATCATGCCTAAGCACAAGACGATTTGGTGCCCCTCGAAGATCATTGAAGACGTCATTTCTCTAGGTTTCTTTTTGGTGGATTTGAGTCATAGGAAAGACATACTATTAAGAGAGGGTCTGCGTTGGAAAGCTTTGGGTGGAATCATCACGTAAACGTCTGTTCCTTTCTGCACCACCTTTCCTTTGGCTCTTTGAAGCATCCTCTGTTTCTTCGTATCTCTACAAAAGGAAGGACTCCTAGTGTTGCTGAACTGGAGCATGCGGTAGTACCGGCCATGGGCGTGGTAGTACCGCAGGTGCTGACGGTAGTACCGCTTCTTGGAAGGGGTAGTAGCGTGGCCTCAGGCCTGCACAGCGGCACGAGCGGAAGTAGGGGCGGATGTAATTTTTTACATCTACGCTCTGCGTGGTAGTACCGCTCCAGGCTTGTGGTAGTAGCGTGTCAAATTTTTGCATAAGTAGAAACTCAGTGGAAGTTGCCACAGATGTATTTTTATATGTCCGTGCCTTCTCAGCCTAGACTATTCCTGCCTTGTGATGTCTACTACACAACCTTCTTCTTGTAGACGTTGTTGGGCCTCCAAGTGCAGAGGTTTGTAGGACAGTAGCAAATTTCCCTCAAGTGGATGACCTAAGGTTTATCAATCTGTAGGAGGCGTAGGATGAAGATGGTCTCTCTCAAGCAACCCTGCAACCAAATAACAAAGAGTCTCTTGTGTCCCCAACACACCCAATACAATGGTAAATTGTATAGGTGCACTAGTTCGGCGAAGAGATGGTGATACAAGTGGTATATGGATGGTAGATAAAGGTACTTGTAATCTGAAAATATAAAAACAGCAAGGTAACTAATGATAAAAGTGAGCGTAAACGATATTGCAATGCGTTGAAACAAGGCCTAGGGTTCATACTTTCACTAGTGCAAGTTCCCTCAACAATAATAGCATAATTGGATCACATAACTATCCCTCAACATGCAACAAAGAGTCACTCCAAAGTCACTAATAGCAGAGAACAAACGAAGAGATTATGGTAGGGTACGAAACCACCTCAAAGTTATTCTTTCCAATCAATCCGTTGGGCTATTCCTATAAGTGTCGCAAACAGCCCTAGAGTTCATACTAGAATAACACCTTAAGACACAAATCAACCAAAACCCTAATGTCACCTAGATACTCCAATGTCACCTCAAGTATCCGTGGGTATGATTGTACGATATGCATCACACAATCTCAGATTCATCTATTCAACCAACACATAGAACCTCAAAGAGTGCCCCAAAGTTTCTACCGGAGAATCACGACAAAAACGTGTGCCAACCCCTATGCATAAGTTCATGGGCGGAACCCGCAAGTTGATCACCAAAACATACATCAAGTGAATCACGTGATATCCCATCGTCACCACAGATAAGCACGGCAAGACATACATCAAGTGTTCTCAAATCTTTAAAGACTCAATCTGATAAGATAACTTCAAAGGGGAAACTCAATCCATTACAAGAGGATAGAGGGGGAGGAGAAACATAAGATCCAACTATAATAGCAAAGCTCGCGATACATCAAGATCGTGCCAAATCAAGAACACGAGAGAGAGAGAGAGAGAGAGAGAGAGTGAGTGAGTGAGAGAGAGAGAGAGATCAAACACATAGCTACTGGTACATACCCTCAGCCCCGAGGGAGAACTACTCCCTCCCCGTCATGGAGAGCACCGGGATGATGAAGATGGCCACCGGAGAGGGATTCCCCCTCCGGCAGGGTGCCGGAACGGGTCTAGATTGGCTTTTGGTGGCTACGGAGGCTTCTCGCGGCGAAACTCCCGATCTATTGTGTTCCCAGATTGTTTTAGGGTATATGGATATATATAGGCAGAAGAGATACGTCAGGGGAGCCACGAGGGGCCCACGAGGGTGGAGGGCGTGCCCATGGGGGGGTGGGCGCGCCCCCCTGCCTTGTGGCTCCTTAGTTGCTTTCCTGACGTGCACTCCAAGTCTCCCAGGTTGCTTTCCTTTCAAAAATAAGTTCCGTGAAGTTTCAGGTCAATTGGACTCCGTTTGATTTTCCTTTTCTGTGATACTCTAAAACAAGAAAAAAAAATAGAAACTGGCACTGGGCTCTAGGTTAATAGGTTAGTTCCAAAAATCATATAAAATAGCATATAAATGCATATAAAACATCCAAGGTTGATAATATAATAGTATGGAACAATCAAAAATTATAGATACGTTGGAGACGTATCAACATCCCCAAGCTTAATTCCTGCTCGTCCTCGAGTAGGTAAATGATAAAAACAGAATTTTTGATGTGGAATGCTACCTAACATATTTCTCTAAGTAATTCTCTTCATTTTGGCATGAATGCTCAGATCCATAAGATTCAAGAAAAAAGTTTAATATTGACATAAAAATAATAATACTTCAAGCATACAAACTAAGCAATCATGTCTTCTCAAAATAACATGGCCAAAGAAAGTTCATCCCTACAAAATCATATAGTTTGGTCATGCTCCATTTTCGTCACACAAAAATGCTCTCATCATGCACAACCCTGATGACAAGCCAAGCAATTGTTTCATACTTTAGTAATCTCAAACTTTATAAACCTTCACGCAATACATGAGCGCGAGCCATGGATATAGCACTATGGGTGGAATAGAATATGATGATGGGGGTTATGTGGAGAAGACAAAAAAGGAGAAAGTCTCACATCAACGAGGCTAATCAATGGGCTATGGAGATGCCCATCGATTGATGTTAATGCAAGGAGTAGGGATTGCCATGCAACGGATGCACTAGACCTATAAATGTATGAAAGCTCAACAAAAGAAACTAAGTGGGTGTGCATCCAACTTGCTTGCTCACGAAGACCTAGGGCACTTGAGGAAGCCCATTGTTGGAATATACAAGCCAAGTTCTATAATGAAAAAATCCCACTAGTATATGAAAGTGACAAAACAAGAGACTCTCTATCATGAGGATTATGGTGCTACTTTGAAGCACAAGTGTGGCAAAGGATAGTAGCATTGTCCCTTCTCTCTTTTTCTCTCATTTTTTCGGGCCTTCCTTTTTTTATGGCCTTTCCATTTTTTGGGCCTTCTCCTTTTTTATGGCCTTTCTATCTTCTTCTTTTATTCCTCACTTGGGACAATGCTCTAGAAAATGATGATCATCACACTTCTATTTATTTACAACTCAATGATTACAACTCGATACTAGAACAAAGATGACTCTATATGAATGCCTCCGGCGGTGTACCGGGATATGCAATGGACCAAGAGTGACATGTATGAAAGAATTATGAACGGTGGCTTTGCCACAAATACTATGTCAACTACATGATCATGCTAAGCAATATGACAATGATTAATGTGTCATGATAAACGGAATGGTGGAAAGTTGCATGGCAATATATCTCGGAATGGCTATGGAAATGCCATATAGGTAGGTATGGTGGCTGTTTTGAGGAAGATATAAGGAGGTTTATGTGTGAAAGAGCGTATCATATCGTGGGGTTTGGATGCACCGGCGAAGTTCGCACCAACTCTCAATGTGAGAAAGGGCAATGCACGGTACCGAAGAGGCTAGCAATGATGGAAGGGTGAGAGTGCGTATAATCCATGGACTCACATTAGTCATAAAGAACTCACATACTTATTGCAAAAATCTACAAGTCATCGAAAAACTCGGCACTACGCGCATGCTCCTAGGGGGATAGATTGGTAGGAAAAGACCATCGCTCGTCCCCGACCGCCACTCACAAGGAAGACAATCAAATAACACCTCATGTTTCGAATTTGTTACACAACGTTTACCATACGTGCATGCTACGGGACTTGCAAACTTCAACACAAGTATTCCTCAAATTCACAACTACTCAACTAGCACAACTTTGATATCACTATCTCCATATCTCAAAACAATCATCAAGTATCAAACTTCTCTTAGAATTCAATGCACTTTATATGAAAGTTTTTATTATATCCCTCTTGGATGCCCATCATATTAGGACTAGATTCATAACCAAAGCAAACTACCGTGCTGTTCTAAAGACTCTCAAAATAATATAAGTGAAGCATGAGAGTTCATCTATTTCTACAAAATAAAACCACCGCCGTGCTCTAAAAAGATATAAGTGAAGCACTAGAGCAAATGACAAACTACTCCGAAAGATGTAAGTGAAGATCAATGAGTAGTCGAACAATTATGCAACTATGTAAAGACTCTCTAACATTTAATAATTTCAGATCTTGGTATTTATTCAAACAGCAAGCAAAACAAAAGAAAATAAAATGACGCTCCAAGCAAAACACATATCATGTGGTGAATAAAAATATAGCTCCAAGTAAAGTTACCGATAGAAGTAGACGAAAGAGGGGATGCCTTCCAGGGCATCCCCAAGCTTAGGCTCTTGGTTGTCCTTGAATATGACCTTCGGGTGCCTTGGGCATCCCCAATCTTAGGCTCTCGCCACTCCTTATTCCATAATCCATCGAATCTTTACCCAAAACTTGAAAACTTCACAACACAAAACTTAACTGAAAACTCGTAAGCTCCGTTAGTATAAGAAAATAAATCACCACTTCAAGGTACTGTAATGAACTCATTATTTATTTATATTGGTGTTAAACCTACTTTATTCCAACTTTTATATGGTTCATAAACTCTATTACTAGCCATAGATTCATCAAAATAAGCAAACAACACACGAAAAACAGAATCTGTCAAAAACAGAACAGTCTGTAGTGATCTGGATCAAACGTATACTTCTGGAACTCACAAAATTATCAAATAAATTTCTGGACGTGAGTAATTTGTCTACTAATCATCTGCAAAACTAATTAACTCAATATCACTCTCCAATAAAAAATTGCACTAATTCTCGTGAGCGCTAAAGTTTCTGTTTTTTACAGCATGATCAACAAGACTTTCTCCAAGTCTTCCCAACAGTTCTACTTGGCACAAACACTAATTAAAAGCATAAAACCACATATAAACAGAGGCTAGATGAATTATTTGTTACTAAACAGGAACAAAAAGCAAGGAACAAAAATAAAATTGGATTGCCTCCCAACAAGCATTGTCGTTTAACGCCCCTAGCTAGGCATGATGATTTCAATGATGCTCACATAAAAGATAAGAATTGTAACATAAAGAGAGCATCACGAAGAATATGACTAGCACATTTAAGCCTAACCCACTTCCTATGCATAGGTATTTTGTGAGCAAACAACTTGTGGGAACAAGAATCAACTTGCGTAGGAAGGTAAAACAAGCATAACTTCAAAACTTTAAGCACATAGAGAGGAAACTTGATATTATTGCAATTCCTACAAGCATATATTCCTCCCTCATAATAATTTTCAGTAGCATCATGAATGAATTCAACAATATAACCAGCACCTAAAGCATTCTTTTCATGATCTACAAGCATAGAAATTTTATTACTCTCACATAAGCAAAACTCTTCTCATTCGGAATAGTGGGAGTATCATAAGAAACTTGAATACTATAAAATGTTTCCACATTAAAAGTGTAATGTTCAGAAAAGGGGTAATCATAATCATGACAAGTTTTATAAATATAATCACTACTACATTTTATAGCATATGTATCATCACAATAATTATCATAAGTAGGAGTCATACTATCATCATTATAAATTTGCATATCAAAACTTGGGAGACTAAAAATATCATCTTCATTAAACGTAGCATCCCCAAGCTTGGGACAAACATTAATTGCAGCAAATATATTCTCAAAAACATCATCTTCATCAAACATAGCATCCCCAAGCTTGGGCCTTTTCATATCATAAGCATAATCACTCTCATAATTAATAGTATGGATGCACCAATAGTATAGCAATTATCATATTCTTCCAAGCAAGTGCCAAAAAGATTTTCAAGATCATAAGAAGTATCATTATATTCCACAATTATATTTTCATGAGGCACAATAGTAATAGGAGCACATTATTTGGGAGAGATATCTTTTTACCTCTTTTCCTTTTTCTTTTCTTCTTCTTCATCACATCATGTGTGGATTCAATTCTCTTTTTGGTGCTCCTTATTAATGAGATTGGTTGAATAGTAGGCTCTTCCTCGTTACCTGATTCATCATAAGAAATAATAGGAGGGTATTGGGAAGTCTCTTCCCTTTCATTAGTATCCTCTTCATCTTCTATTTGTTTTCTTTTCTTTATGTAGTTGGCAATATAAGGATTTTCAATACAATTCACCGCACAATACATATAAATTTCCTCTAGATCAAATCCAAGAAGTTTATAACAGGCAAATTATGGAAGATAGTTAGTTATACATTTCATTTCTTCGTAGCCCATAAGCAAACTAAGTTCATTATAATGTGCAAGGGAAATCAAGTCATCACAATTTTTGGACACGATTAGATCATGAAACAATTTGCATTGGATAGCTAAATGACCACTTCCATTGCAAAGTCCACAAGTACGGCCAAGAAAATTTAAATTTTCTGCACAATCATCTAGCCTTTCTTGCAACAATTTAGTTTCTAAGTACTTATGCCTCTTACAATATCTATCTTCCCTATTTGGTGTGTACTTACAAACCCAATGCACTCCACAAAAATTGACATGTTTATAGGAGACATTTTCATCATAACTAGTGCAATCATCATTAGTACCATGGATATTCAAGGAGTTCATACTAACAACATTGCAATCATGCTCATCATTCAAAGATTTAGTGCCAAACATTTTAATGCATTCTCCTTCTAACACTTTGGCACAATTTTCCTTTCCATCATACTCATGAAAGATATTAAAAAGATGAAGCGTATGAGGCAAACTCAATTCCATATTTTTTTGTAGTTTTCTTTTATAAACTAAACTAGTGCTAAAACAAGAAACAAAAATATTCGATTGCAAGATCTAAAGATATACCTTCAAGCACTCACCTCCCCGGCAACGGCGCCAGAAAAGAGCTTGATGTCTACTACACAACCTTCTTCTTGTAGACGTTGTTGGGCCTCCAAGTGCAGAGGTTTGTAGGACAGTAGCAAATTTCCCTCAAGTGGATGACCTAAGGTTTATCAATCCATAGGAGGCGTAGGATGAAGATGGTCTCTCTCAAGCAACCCTGCAACCAAATAACAAAGAGTCTCTTGTGTCCCCAACACACCCAATACAATGGTAAATTGTATAGGTGCACTAGTTCGGCGAAGAGATGGTGATACAAGTGGTATATGGATGGTAGATAAAGGTACTTGTAATCTGAAAATATAAAAACAGCAAGGTAACTAATGATAAAAGTGAGCATAAACGGTATTGCAATGCGTTGAAACAAGGCCTAGGGTTCATACTTTCACTAGTGCAAGTTCCCTCAACAATAATAGCATAATTGGATCACATAACTATCCCTCAACATGCAACAAAGAGTCACTCCAAAGTCACTAATAGCAGAGAACAAACGAAGAGATTATGGTATGGTACGAAACCACCTCAAAGTTATTCTTTCCAATCAATTTGTTGGGCTATTCCTATAAGTGTCACAAAAAACCCTAGAGTTCATACTAGAATAACACCTTAAGACACAAATCAACCAAAACCCTAATGTCACCTAGATACTCCAATGTCACCTCAAGTATCCGTGGGTATGATTATACGATATGCATCACACAATCTCAGATTCATCTATTCAACCAACACATAGAACCTCAAAGAGTGCCCCAAAGTTTCTACCGGAGAATCACGACGAAAACGTGTGCCAACCCCTATGCATAGGTTCATGGGCGGAACCCGCAAGTTGATCACCAAAACATACATCAAGTGAATCACGTGATATCCCATTGTCACCACATATCCAAGTCTCCCAGGTTGCTTTCCTTCCAAAAATAAGTTCCATGAAGTTTCAGGTCAATTGGACTCCGTTTGATTTTCCTTTTCTGCGATACTCTAAAGCAAGAAAAAAACTAAAACTGGCATTGGGCTCTAGGTTAATAGGTTAGTCCCAAAAATCATATAAAATAGCATATAAATGCATATAAAACATCCAAGGTTGATAATATAATAGCATGGAACAATCAAAAATTATAGATACGTTGGAGACGTATCACCTTGCGGTACTACCGCAAGGAGGGTGCGGTAGTACTGCGCCAGCAGTTCTACCACTCTCTGCCTTAACGCTTCAGGACTGGTTTTAGCCCCTGTCGTGCCAGCGGTAGTACCGTAGTGCGTCGCGGTAGTTCCGCGGGCCCTTGCGATAGTAGCGCGTGTCTGGTGCGGTAGTACCGCTCATCGCAGGCTGAGTTGGTGGATAATGGTTGGATTTGTTCTTCCACTATAAAAGGGGAGACTTCTCCGAGTTGACTACCTCTTCCATCCCCAAGCTCCATTGTTGCTCTAAGCTCCATTTTCGCCCGATCTCTCTCCCTAGCCAATCAAACTCGTTGATTTTCTAGGGATTGGTTGAGAAGGCCCTGATCTACACTTCCACCAAGAGAAATTTGATTCCCCCCACTAATCCCTTGCGAATCTTATTACTCTTGGGTGTTTGAGCACCCTAGACGGTTGAGGTCACTGAGAAGCCATATTCCATTGTGGTGAAGCTTCGTGGTGTCGTTGGGAGCCTCCAATTGAGTTGTGGAGATTGCCCCAACCTTGTTTGTAAAGGTCCAGCCGCCGCCTACGAGGGCACCAATTGTGGAATTATGGCATCTTGCATTGTGTGAGGGCGTGAGGAGAATATGGTGGCCCTAGTGGCTTCTTGGGGAGCATTGTGCCTCCACACCGCTCCAACGGAAACGTACTTCCTCTCAAAGGGAATGAACTTTGGTAACACATCCTCATCTTCACCGGCTCCACTCTTGGTTATCTCGTCCCTTTACTCGTGCAATCTTATCTTGTGTTACATCCCTTGCTTGCTTGTGTACTTATTGTTGTTGCATCATATAGGTTGCTCACCTAGTTGCATATCTCGACAACCTACTTTGATGCAAAGTTTAAATTGGTAAAGAAAAGCTAAAAATTGTTAGTTGCCTATTCACCCCCCCCCCCTCTAGTCAACTATATCGATCCTTTCAAGGTTTCGATTTGGAAAGGAAGGCGGAAACAGGGGAAATGTGGATTTTGGTAAGGGGGGAGGTAGATATTTCCGCGGAAGCCGAAAATTTGGAATCGCTTCGGCCAAAAAACTGGCGTGCAAAGTGTCATCAGACACGGTCCCTTATTCAGACACGGTCCGAAGATATTTTGTGCTGCTTCTCACATGGTTGGTTATAATAAACTGTGTGGGATCTACTTGATTTTTTGTCTTGATTTGAATTACATAATGGGGTCATAGCGGCCATGGACGGTGTTTGAATTGCTAGACCTTTTATCTGTAGTGATCATAAAAGAATTGGAATTATTCAGGGTTCGTTTGGACATTTTATGCATTGAGTGAGTTTTCAATGCATTTATGTGCATAATTCAAATTTGAACTACATGCACATGCTCCAGTGCATATAAATTGGTTGAAAAATCAAATATGTGTCCTTGGGTGCATGCTTAGGTCCCATGTAAGAAATGGGAATGAATTTCAAACACCAGAGCACCGTTGATTGCCAGCAAAACATTGAGATGCCTGATTTTTAAATTCTAGTAAATCCAAAACTCGTCTGAAATTCATGAAACTTGGCATGCTATCATGGAGCGGCATCAACATGTCATGGTAATTTTTTTTGTCCCATTTGAGGCAGGTTTGGGTATATGCTTCTCACAAACCAGAGCTTCTCACAACAAGCATGATGGTTTCGGTAGGGAACGCCCCACCTTTGGGGACGAAATGATATCCATTGCCTCTTATTGCTTTCAAATTTTTTCTCGTGTCAACATAGAGCAACAGGAGTGTTGTGTTATTTTTGTGATTTTTCAGGGTTCGTTTGGACATTTTTATGCATTAAGTGAGTTTTCAATGCATTTATGTGCATAATTCAAATTTGAACTACATGCACATGCTCCAGTGCATATAAATTGGTTGAAAAATCAAATATGTGTCCTCGGGTGCATGCTTAGGTCCCTGATACGTCCATTTTTCATCATGCTTTTATATCGATATTTACTGCATTATGGACTGTTATTACACATTATGTCACAATACTTGTGCCTATTCTCTCTTATTTTACAAGGTTTGCACGAACAGGGAGAATGCCGACAGCTGGAATTCTGGGTTGGAAAAGGAGCAAATATTGGAGACCTATTCTGCACAACTCCAGAAGTCCTGAAACTCCACGGAAGTCAGTTTTGGAATATATATATATATATATATAATATTGGGCGAAGAAAGCACCAGAGGGGGCCACCCACCATCCACGAGGGTGGGGGGCGCACCCTACCCCCTTGGGCGCGCCCCCTGCCTCGTGGGCCCCTTGGCAGGCCTCCGGTGCCCATCTTTTGCTATATGAAGTCTTTTGCCATGGAAAAAACTAGAAGGAAGCTTTCGGGACAAAGTGCCACCGTCTCGAGGCGGAACCTGGCGAAACCAATCTAGGGCTCCGGCGGAGCTGTTCTGCCGGGGAAACATCCCTCCGGGAGGGGCAAATCATCACCATCGTCATCACCATTGATCCTCTCATCGGCAAATGGTCAATCTCCATCAACATCTGCACCAGCACCATCTCATCTCAAACCCTAGTTCATCTCTTGTATCCGATCTTTGTCTCAAAAACTCAGATTGGTACCTGTGGGTTGCTAGTAGTGTTGATTACTCCTTGTAGTTGATGCTAGTTGGTTTATTTGGTGGAAGATCATATGTTCAAATCCTTTATGCATATAAATACCCCTCTAATTATGAACATGAATATGATTTGTGAGTAGTTACATTTGTTCGTGGGGACATGGGAGAAGTCTTGCTATAATTAGTCATGTGAATTTGGTATTCGTTCGATATTTTGATGACATGTATGTTGTCTTTCCTCTAGTGGTGTTATGTGAACGTCGACTACATGACACTTCACCATTGTTTGGGCCTAGGGGAAGGCATTGGGAAGTAATAAGTAGATGATGGGTTGCTAGAGTGACAGAATCTTAAACCCTAGTTTATGTGTTGCTTCGTAAGGGGCTGATTTGGATCCACATGTTTCATGCTATGGTTAGGTTTACCTTAATACTTCTTTTGTAGTTGCGGATGCTTGCAAGAGGGGTTAATCATAATTGGGATGCTTGTCCAAGGAAGGGCAGTACCCAAGCACCAGTCCACCCACATATCAAATTATCAAAGTAACGAACATGAATCATATGAGCGTGATGAAAACTAGCTTGACGATAATTCCCATGTGTCCTCGGGAGCGCTTCCCTTTATATAAGAGTTTATCCAGGATTGTCCTTTGCGACAAAAAGGATTGGGCCACCTTGCTGCACCTTGTTTACTTTTGTTACTTGTTACCCGTTACAAATTACCTTATCACAAAACTATCTGTTACCGATAATTTCAGTGCTTGTAGAGAATACCTTACTGAAAACCGCTTGTCATTTCCTTCTGCTTCTCGTTGGGTTCGACACTCTTACTTATCGAAAGGACTATGATAGATCCCCTATACTTGTGGGTCATCAAGACTCTTTCCTGGTGCCGTTGCCGGGGAGTGAAGCACCTTTGGTAGGTGGAATTTGGTAAGATAAAATTTATATAGTGTGCTGAAATTTACTATCACTTGTTACTATGGAAAGTAATCCTTTGAGGGGATTGTTTGGGATATCTTCACCCCGACCAGTAGAGCAAAGAATTGCTCCTCAATCTACTGAAACTATTGAAAATGTTTACTTTGAAATTCCTTCAGGTATGATAGAGAAACTGCTAGCTAATCCTTTTACAAGAGATGGAACATTACATCCCGATTTGCACCTAATCTATGTGGATGAAGTTTGTGGATTATTTAAGCTTGAAGGTATGCCTGAGGATGTTATCAAGAAGAAGGTCTTCCCTTTATCTTTGAAAGGAAAGGCATTGACATGGTTTAGGCTATGCGATGATATTGGATCATGGAACTACAGGCAATTGAAATTGGAATTTCATCAGAAGTTTTATCCTATGCACCCGGTTCATTGTGATCGTAATTATATATATATAATTTTTGGCCCCGCGAAGGAGAAAGCATCGCTCAAGCTTGGGGGAGGCTTAAGTAAATGTTAAATTCATGCCCCAATCATGAGCTCTATTATTATTCAAAAAATGTATGCTCGGCTTTCTCTCAATAATCGCTCCATGCACGATACTTCTTGTACTGGTTCTTTTATGATGAAGACTATTGAATTTAGATGGCATTTATTGGAAAGAATTAAATGCAACTCTGAAGACTGGGAACTCGACGAAGATAAGGAGTCAGGTATAACACCTAAGTTTGATTGTGTTAAATATGTTATGGATACCGATGCTTTTCGTGAATTTATCACTAAATATGGACTTGACTCTGAGATAGTAGCTTCTTGCTGTGAATCCTTTGCTACTCATGTTGATCTCCCTAAGGGGAAGTGGTTTAAATATCATCCTCCCATTGAAGTAAAAGTAGTTTAACCTATTAAAGTTGAGGAAAAGACTATCACTTATAATGTTGATCCTATTGTTCCTACCGTTTATATTGAGAAACCACCTTTCCCTGTTAGAATAAAGGATCATGCTAAAGCTTCAACTGTGGTCAAAAAAGTAATATTAGAACACCCAAACCCTCTGAGCAAATTAAAGTTGAACATAGTATTTCTATGGTTAAAGATCTCTTGGTTGGTAATATTGATGGGCATGTTATTTAATTCTATGATGAAGCTTCTAGAATTGCTAAACCGATACTAACGATAAACATAGACCTGTTGTTGGCATGCATGTTGTTTCTGTTAAAATAGGAGATCACTGTTATCATGACTTATGTGATATGGGTGCTAGTGTCAGTGCAATACCTTATACCTTATATGAAGAAATTATGCATGATATTGCACCTGCTGAGATAGAAGATATTAATGTTACTATTAAGCTTGCTAATAGATATACTATCTCACCGGTTGGGATTGTTAGAGATGTTGAAGTCTTGTGTGGGAAAATTAAATATCCTACTGATTTTCTTGTTCTTGCTTCCTCACAAGATAACTTTTGTCCCATTATATTTGGTAGACCCTTCTTGAATATTGTTAATGCTAAGATAGACTACAAAAATGATATTGTTTCTGTTGGTTTAGGGGATATGTCTCATGATTTTAATTTTGCTAAATTTCGTAGACAACCCCATGATAAAGAATTGCCTAGTAAAGATGAAATTGTTGATCTTGCTTCTATTGCTGTGCCTCCTAATGATCCTTTAGAACAATATTTGTTAGACCATGAAAATGATATGTTTATGAATGAAAGAAGGAAAATAGATGAAGTATTCTTTAAACAGGGACCTATTTTGAAACACAACTTGCCTGTCGAAATTCTAGGGGATCCTCCTCCACCCAAGGGTGATCCCGTGTTTGAGCTTAAAACCATTACCTGATACTCTTAAATATGCTTATCTTGGTGAAAAGAAGATATATCCTGTTATTATTAGTGCTAACCTTTCAGAGCAAGAAGAAGAGAAATTATTGAAAACTCTAAAGAAGCATCATGCTGCTATTGGATATACTCTTGATGATCTTAATGGCATTAGTCCCACTCTATGATAGCACAAAATAAAATTGGAGAAAGACGCTAAACCGGTTGTTGATCACCAACGACGGTTAAATCCTAAGATGAAAGAAGTGGTAAGAAAAGAAATACTAAAGCTTTTGGAGGCAGGTATAATTTATCCTGTTGCTGATAGTCAGTGGGTAAGTCATGTCCATTGTGTCCCTAAGAAAGGAGGTATTACCGTTGTTCCTAATGATAAAGATGAATTGATCCCACAAAGAATTGTTACAAGTTATAGAATGGTAATTGATTTCCGCAAACTAAATAAAGCTACTAAAAAGGATCATTGCCCTTTACCTTTTATTGATCAAATGCTAGAAAGATTATCCAAACATACACATTTTTGCTTTCTATACGGTTATTCTGGATTCTCTCAAATACATGTGTCAAAAGAGGATCAAGAAAAAACCACCTTTACTTGCCCTTTTGGTACCTTTGCTTATAGACGTATGCATTTTGGTTTATGTAATGCACTTGCTACCTTTCAAAGATGTATGACTACTATATTCCCTGACTTTTGTGAAAAGATTGTTGAGGTTTTCATGGATGATTTTTTCATATATGGAACTTTTGATGATTGCTTAAGCAACCTTGATCGAGTTTTACAGAGATGTGAGGAAACCAATCTTGTCTTGAACTAGGAGAAGTGCCACTTTATGGTTAATTAAGGTATTGTCTTGGGGCATAAAATTTCTGAAAGAGGTATTGAAGTTGATAAAGCTAAAGTTGATGCTATTGAAAAGATGTCGTGTCCTAAGGACATTAAAGTTATAAGAAGTTTCCTTGGTCATGCCGATTTTTATAGGAGGTTCATTAAAGACTTCTCAAAAATTTCTAAGCCTCTGACTAATATTTTACAAAAAGATGTTCCTTTTGTCTTTGATGATGATTGTGTAGAAGCATTTGAAATACTTAAGAAAGCCTTGATTTCTGCTCCTATTGTTCAGCCTCCTGATTGGAATTTACCCTTTGAAATTATGTGTGATGCTAGTGATTATGCTGTAGGTGCTATTCTAGGACAAAGAGTTGATAAGAAATTAAGTGTTATCCAATATGCTAGCAAAACTCTAGACAGTGCCCAGAGAAATTATGCTACTACTAAAAAAGAATTTTTAGCAGTTGTGTTTGCTTGTGATAAGTTCAGACCTTATATTATTGGTTCTAAAGTAACTGTTCACACTGATCATGCTGCTGTTAAATATCTTATGGAAAAGAAATATGCTAAATCTAGACTTATTAGATGGGTTATCCTACTACAAGAATTTGATTTGCATATTATTGATAGAAAGGGAGCTGAGAACCCCGTTGTAGACAACTTATCTAGGTTAGAGAATGTTCTTGATGACCCACTACCTATTTATGATAGCTTTCCTGATGAACAATTAGCTTTCATAAATGCTTCTCGTACTGCTCCATGGTATGTTGATTATGCTAATTACATTGTTGCTAAATTTATACCACCTAGTTTCACCTATCAGCAAAAGAAAAAGGCTTTCCTATGATTTAAGACATTACTTCTGGGATGACCCACACCTTTATAAAGAAGGAGTAGATGATGTTATTAGACGTCGTGTACCTGAGCATGAACATGAACCGATCCTACGCAAGTGTCACTTCGAGGCTTATCGAGGACACCATGCTGGAGATAGAACTGCACATAAGGTATTGCAATCCGGTTTTTATTGGCCTACTCTTTTCAAGAACGCCCGTAAGTTTGTCTTGTCTTGTGATGAATGTCAAAGAATTGGTAATATTAGTAGATGTCAAGAAATTCCTATGAATTATTCACTTGTTATTGAACCATTTGGCGTTTGGGGCTTTGATTATATGGGACCGTTTCCTTCCTCTAATGGGTATACACATATTTTAGTTGTTGTTGATTACGTTAATAAGTGGGTAGAAACTATTCCAACTAGTAGTGCTAATCATAACACATCTATTAAGATGCTTAAAGAAGTTATTTTTCCGAGGTTTGGAGTCCCTAGATACTTAATGACTGATGGTGGTTCACACTTTATTCATAGTGATTTTCATAAAATGCTTGCTAAGTATGATGTTAATCATAGAATTGCATCTCCATATCACCCATAGTCTAGTGGTCAAGTAGAACTGAGCAATAGAGATCTTAAATTAATTTTGCAAAAGACTGTTAATTGATCTAGAAAGAATTGGTCCAAGAAACTTGATGATGCATTACGGGCCTATAGAACTGCATATAAAAACCCTATGGGTATGTCTCCGTATAAGATGGTTTATGGAAAAGCATGTCACTTACCTCTCAAACTAGAACATAAAGCATATTGGGCCATTAAAGAGCTCAATTATGATTTCAAACTTGCCGGTGAGAAGATACTATTTGACATTAGCTCACTTGATGAGTGGAGAACCCAGGCCTATGAAAATGCCAAACTGTTCAAATAAAAAGTTAAAAGATGGCATGACAAAAGGATACAAAAATGTGAGTTTAATGTAGGCGATTATGTATTGTTATACAACTCTCGTTTAAGATTTTTTGCAGGAAAACTCCTCTCTAAATGGGAAGGTCCTTACGTTATCGAGGAGGTCTATCATTCCGGTGCCATAAAAATCAACAACTTCGAAGGCACAAATCCAAGGGTGGTGAACGGTCAAAGAATCAAACATTATATCTCAGGTAATCCTATAAATGTTGAAACTAATGTTATTGAAATCGTAACCCCGGAGGACTATATAAGGGACACCTTCCAGAACGTTTTAGCCTCCGAAAGGAAGAGGTATGTGGTATGGTAAGTAAACCGACTCCAAAACAGTTGTAATAGCATTTTTTCTCCGTTTTGGAATATTTAATAAAATAGGAAAAATAGAAGTAGTCCGGAAAGGACACGAGGCATCCACAAGGGTGGAGGGCGTGCCCTACCCCCTGGGCGCGCCCCCTGCCTCGTGGGCACCTCGTGTGTCCTCCGGAGTCCGTTTCTTGCACGACACTTCTTTTGGTCGGTAAAAATTCATTATATAATCTCCCGAAGGTTTTGGCCACTGTACCACGCAAATATCCTATGTTTTTGTTTTGAGTTGTTTCTGCAGCAGATCTAGAGCAAGATGTCTTCTCAAGAGTCAGTTGGGGAGAGTCGGGTGTCTCATCCGATACCGGGGCCAGGAGCAAACAGTGATGCTGACCACTTTGGGCCATCGTCGGAGGAAGAGATGGAGGCCGACTTAAAAGGATAGATGTCATGGAGGAGGATCAAGAAGTTACCTCTCGTCTCCAAGCCATATTCACGATGGAGGAACTTCAGAGCTCAGCAATTCCAAACTCGGTCATCCCTCCCAATGTTAAATTTCTTTCTTATGAAAATATGAAAAAGAGTGTTACGTGTTCTCCCGCAGCTATGCAACATCCATGGGTGAAAGGAGCTTTAGCCATCACGGGTAAGCTCCGTAAGGAAATAATGGATCTCAAGAAGCGAGTCAATCAGCTTGAGGAAGAGAATCATATCCTAAGGGGCATCATCGCTAAGAATATCACATCACCACCTCTGAAGAAAGAGACATAAATACATGGGTATGGGCACTCCCCTTGGCAACTGCCAAGCTTGGGGGAGGTGCCCCGGTATCGTATCACCATCACACTTCTATCTATACCGATTTTCTTAGTTCGATCCTTTTGGTGATATCTTGATCTAGTAGAATAAAGTTTAGTATGATCTAGTTTTGAGTTTTGCTTTATGATCCTTCTATGTAATCGAGTCCATGAGCTATATATAATAAAGATTAGTTTTGAGTCAAGGGCTTGGTTATCTTGCTATGATCTTGAGAAAAAAGAGAAAGAACAAAAAGAAATAAAGAGATCATATTTATCCTATGGAGAGTAATGACTTCACATATAAAGAGTATGATGAATAAAGGTTGTTGAGAGTTGACAAACATAGTTTTAGTCATCGTTGCAATTAACAGCAAGTAATAAAGAAAGAGAGGTTTTCACATATAAATATACTATCTTGGACATCTTTTATGATTGTGAGCACTCATTAAAATATGACATGCTAAAAGGTTGATGCTGGACAAGGAAGACAACGTAATGGGTTATGTTCTCTTACATCCGAAATAAATTATATTGTCATGGATCATCCAACATGTTGAGCTTGCCTTTCCCCCTCGTGCTAGCCAAATTCTTTGCACCAAGTAGAGATACTACTTGTGCTTCCAAATATCCTTAAACCCAGTTTTACCATCAGAGTCCACCATATCTACCTATGGGTTGAGTAAGATCCTTCAAGTAAGTTGTCATTGTTGCAAGCAATAAAAATTGCTCTCTAAATATGTATGATCTATTAGTGTGGAGAAAATAAGCTTTATACGATCTTGTGATGTGGAAGAAATAAAAGCGGCGGACTGCATAATAAAGGTCCATATCACAAGTGGCAATATAAAGTGACATTCGTTTGCATTAAGATTTCGTGCATCCAACCATAAAAACACATGACAACCTCTGCTTCCCTCTGTGAAGGGCCTATCTTTTATTTTTGTCCTATACTTTATACAAGAGTCATGGTGATCTTCACCCTTCCTTTTTACATTTTATCCTTTGGCAAGCACTGTGTGTTGGAAAGATCCTGATATATATATAGCTAATTGGATGTGGGTTTTCATAAACTATTATTGTTGACATTACCCTTGAGGTAAAAGGTTGGGAGGCAAAACTATAAGCCCCTATCTTTCTCTGTGTCCGATTAAAGCTTCATACTTGTTGAGTATTATGTTTAGTTAGAAAATATGATATAGACTAGGATATGTCCCGGCTTATCTTGTACTCCAAGTTGACCATGTACTCCTATATATATGCGCACGAGGCTCAAGCAATACAACAATGAACATTACACCAATCTGTAACATCCCAAATTTTCAATTTGGAATGTTATACATAGGTCATTCATGCATATCATATTTTATTGCATTTCGATTCGCAATCCTCGAAATTCTAAGAAACTCAAGGACCCTCGGAGAGAGTTGGGGATTTCACCGTTTTCATATTTGATTTTTTATCAAATATCAAAACAAGGATCATTGGTTTTATCATTTTTCTCTCCAAAATATTTTCATATTAAAATATATGAGAGGAGATAATATGACTTCTCCAAAATAAATGAAATATTGGAGGAAAATATTAAAATCAAATATTTAATTTTATTCGGATTTTACTGGTATTTTATTTGAATTAGAAAAAAAGTGCATTTTTCAAAATTGCATTTTAGGCCAAGAAAATGTTCACCCTGTTCTAAATATTTTATTTAGACGGTGAAAATTTGTTTTGGTATTTTTATATTTTTATTTATTTTTCTAGGATTTTATTTTGGTGGAATAAGTTTAAAAAAAAAACTCCCACTGGACCGCACTGGGCCGAGGCCCAGCCGTGCGCCTCCCCGCACCGACTCGGGAGAGGACTCCCGAGCAGCGTCGCCGCCGCCGCCAGGACGTGTCCGTCCCGGACACGCCGCCACCACCCCCTCCAGCAAGGCACCGCCGTCCTCCCTCCCTTTATAAGCCGCCACCCCGCCCCCACCTCGCCACCCCACCCCGCCACCGTAGCCCGCAGCAGCAGCAGCGCAGCCGCCACCGCCGAGCCGCCTAGCGCCGCCGAGCCGCCCCGCGCGCCGCCCGCCTCGCCGCCGCACCACCCACGCCACCCTGTCGTCGCCCGCGCCGCCGCCTCGCTCGCCAGAAGCCGCTGGAGCCGCGCCGGAGTTCACAAATCTCGCCGTTCGGTTTTTTCGGTTTAGGTAAAAACCGTCAGTTTTTAAAAAAAAACCTAGTCCGGTTTTCTTTCGGTTCGCCGGTTTTCTTGGTTTAGTTTAGTTAGCGGACGTTCGTTCGTGCGTTCGTTTTAACGAACGGTTTTCGCCCGTTAGTTACAGACAACGAACCTTCATTCATTAGCATGTTCGTCTATTTTTCTTTTTCTCGGGTTATTCGCGATTATTTTCGATCGCGATTTCTGATCCGATTTTCGTTTCAGTTTATCTTTTCGCTCGGTTATCGGAATCAGGCGATTCAAGCGCCTAGATCTTCGTCTCAAAACCCTCTTTCTGTTTAACCAACTTGAACAAGATTTTGGTACTGTAAAATTTTGACTTTAGTTCAGATTAGTAAACGGACCTTGTTTCTTTCGCAGTTTGAGTTTTGTTGCTCCGTTTGATTTGATTCTTTTTGCAAACGGAGTTCTTAAGTTGAAATTTCTGGTTAGTTCTTATTATTTGAGTTTTACCCATGCATCTATGATTGATTGCTTATGTATGCTATGGTTTTTTTGCGATAGAATTCCCGGAGTGCGAAGCGTGCTACATCGAGTCCCTAGGTTTTGCGGATCGTCAGCAAGGCAAGTAACACGTTGACCATACCCTTTTCATACCCAGTTTTTATGCATTAGTTCCAATCCTCAAACACTGCATGATTAGGATGTGATTAACTTGTGGGTTTGGGAAGTAGATGTTGAGGTAGAACCTATTACCCTGTTTTATTATCAAACCCTTGGGAGTTACTCCTACGTTACGCTTATATTGCTATGCTATGCTCGTAGACATGGGTTGGGTCCGAGTGTATCCATGACAGATGTGAGATTGTTAATTAATGGTTCAACTTAAGGTGGCAACTTTAATACACATCTGGGTGGATTGCTTGCTTGGGCACCTGGAGAATCCAGTGTTGTCCTAGGATATCCCGGAGTACCCGTGTGATTTTCTACGGTCCGCCACCCAGGCTTCAAGGGATCTTAAGATTATTCATGCTAGAAACTTCCGTGTGCAGCCACAAGCCATTATGGGCTCTGGCATAGTTGAGTAAGTTGCGTGAGCTCTTGAAGAGGTGGGCTAGCAGATGTATGGGGAAAGTAGGTGTAACGGTCCACCCAGAGTAAAGAGTTAATGCTTCTGAAAGACTGTG
The DNA here is from genome assembly GCF_056163025.1 of Triticum urartu. Lineage (NCBI taxonomy): Eukaryota > Viridiplantae > Streptophyta > Magnoliopsida > Poales > Poaceae > Triticum > Triticum urartu. The sequence continues at coordinate 273,021,402 of NC_141873.1, read as the reverse complement.
TCTCGGTCATCCGTTTCTCAAACACCTTGTAGTGCGAGAAATCCAACGGAGGAGATCGAGTCTTGTGGGGAAAAGTGTGCAAACCTCTGCAGAATGTACAATCTAATCATGATTAGCTGTCTCCCCAGTTATGGACATTTTGAATATCTAGTATTTGGATTATCCTATTGTATCTCATCATTCTAATTTAATTTGTGGGTTAATGAATTACTTTTAATTGGGATTGAGTTGGAGGAACCTTCTCAATGATGTTTCAACTACCATGATAGTTAAAATAAAACTTATTCCTTTGTTGTAGGGAAAAATTGGCTTTTTGCAAAAACCTTACAACCTTAGAGCCTCCACCAGCCATATATGCATATAGTGATAGCTTTTTCCATTCATTGCTATACTGTGTTACATTGCCAGCATATTCCATGTGTTGACCCGTGTTCGGGCTGCAACGTATCATGTTGCAGACTTTTCAGACGAGGAGTAAGGTTCGCAAGGTCGTTGTTGTGCAGCTCAGCTATGCATTGGAGTTGATGGACTCACTTTATCTTCCAAGCCTGCCGCTGTTATCGTATTAGATGGCCTTAGCCATATTTATTGTAATAAGTTCTCTTTTGGAGACATTCGATGTAATAAGTGTGTGATTGCTACTCTGTTATAAATCCTTCGAGTACTGTGTGTGTGTCAGCATTACCGAACCAGGGATGACACTGATGCACAGAGACTTGACCGTTTGAGGTCGGGTCGCTACACAATCCCTCTCTCCCCCTTCTAACATGGTATCAGTTTCCGGGTTTTAAACCCTAGCCGCCCGTCGCTTCCGCTCCGCGCGCCGCCCCTGGGGCGGTCGGCCTTCATGACCGCCGCTGGGGGGCGCGGCGCCCGTTCCTAGGGTTCGTCCACCGGTCGTGTCGACCGGCTGCCCTAGAGAGTCTTTTTCCCGATCCTTTGATCTGGGTTTTTTTATCTCTCTCTCGCCGGTCGCTTTGATCGGCGTCTACTTTTTTGGTTTTCCGATCTATGATTGGTTTGCATCACCTGTCGTCATTCATCATCTTCAACACGCATCTACTTCATCGTCTCCGGCTGGATCCGTCATCGCACGGACTTAACGCACAGCCGTGGTAGCTGCTCGCGTTGTCCTGTGTCCCACGCTACATGTACTCTAGTTACCTCCTCGAGCATTGGGCGTTGGCCGATTCTCCGCGTGGCCCCGCATCCGTGCATGTGCTACATCGGCTTGAGCCTTGATTGCCCGTGCATCCCGCATGGAAACGTGTGCCTAGCCTGGCCGGTTGCATGTAGGTGCTTGTGTTGGCACCCGAGATTGCACCTAAGGGCTGCGCATCTGCACCCACTCCTGCCAAGTCCGGCCCCTAGCGGACAATTCATCTTCACGGCAATCAGATTGATCATCCGTGTGCACATGATTTATTTTCGCGGACGTCAAGTACAACGCGTCTCTTCGCCGATCGAGTAACGGGTTGCAGCTACGTTGTCCCTTTGGACCGCAGCGCCGCCGCCCCGTGGTTCTCTTCGTGGCTGCACCGATCTGCGCCACTGCTGCATTGCCCCTTCAGGCCATAGTGCCGCGGCACGTGATCCCCGCCACCGCCCTGAGGCCGTTCCCGTGGTTGCACCACCTCACGGCTGCCGCTGCGTCGCCCCTTGCGGCCGTAGTGCCGCGGCCCGCGGTCAACCGCCGCACCGAGGCCATCCGCTCCAGGCCGTCCCCGAGGCTGCATCGACCCTCGCGCTGCCGCTGCGTCACCCCATCGGGCCGTAGCGAGCATGTGATACGTCTCCAATGTATCTATAATTTTTTATTGCTCCATGCAATATTATCTACTGTTTTGGACATTATTGGGCTTTATTATCCACTTTTATATTATTTTGGGACTAACCTATTAACCGGAGGCCCAGCCCAGAATTGTTGTTTTTTGCCTATTTTAGGGTTTCAAAGAAAAGGAATATCAAACGGAGTCCAAACGGAATGAAACCTTCGGGAACGTGATTTTCTCACCGAACATGATCCAGGAGACTTGGACCCTACGTCAAGAAACAAAGGAGGAGGCCACGAAGTAGGGGTCGCGCCTACCTGTAACGCCCTCGATGCGGCTATATCTCCTACGTGTCGAAGCATGACTTAGAGGCATAACCGCATTGAAAGCAATGTCGCAAGTAAGGTAATCTTCACAATAGCCCATATATATATAAAGGGGAAAGGATACATAGTTGGCTTACACTCGCCACGTCACACAAATACATGAATAACATTACAATCATCCAATACACTCATGGTCCGACTACGGTACCAAAATAAAAGATCAACCCCAACATGCGACACGGTCCCCGATCGCCCCAACTGGGCACCACTACTGATCATCTGGGAAAGACACATAGTAACGACAAGAGTCTTCATCGAACTCCCACTTGAGCTCAAGCGCATCGTCTGGAGCGGTATCATCGGTCCCTGCATCTGGTTTGGAAGTAATCTGTGAGTCACGGGGACTCAGCAATCTCGCACCCTCGCGATCAAGACTATTTAAGCTTATAGGTAAGGCAAGGTAATATGTGGAGCTGCAGCAAGCGACTAGCATATATGGTGGCTAATCTGATCGCAAAAGAGAGCAAGAAGAGAAGGCAAAGCACGAACGAAGAACTATGATCAAGAAGTGATCCTATAACAACCTACGTCAAACATTACTCCAACACCGTGTTCACTTGCCGGACTCCGCCGAGAAGAGACCATCACGGTTACACACACGGTTGATTCATTTTAATAAAGTTAAGTTTCATGATATCTACAATCGAACATTAACAAATTCCCATCTGCCCATAACCGCGGGCACGGCTTTCGAAAGTTCAAATCCCTGCAGGGGAGTCCCAACTTAGCCCATCACAAGCTCTCATGGTCAACGAAGGATATTCCTTCTCCCGAGACAGTCCGATCAGACTCGGCATCCCGGTTTTACAAGACATCCTCGACAATGGTAAAACAAGTCCAGCAACACCGCCCGAATGTGCCGACAAATCCCGATAGGAGCTGCACATATCTCGTTCTCAGGACACACTCATATGAGACATCCTACGAGTAAAACCAACCCTCAAGTTGCCCCGAGGTGGCCCCGTGGTCTACTCGGTCGGACCAACACTCAGAGGAGCACTGGCCCAGGGGGGTTTAAATAAAGATGACCCTTGGGCTCCGGAAACCCAAGGGAAAAAGAGGCTAGGTGGCAAATGGTAAAACCAAGGTTGGGCATTGCTGTAGGAGTTTTAATCAAGGCGAACTGTCAAGGGGTTCCCATTATCACCCAACCGCGTAAGGAACGCAAAATCCGGGAAAATAACACCGATATGACGGAAACTAGGGCGACAAGAGTGGAACAAAACACTAGGCAAAAGTCCGAGCCTTCCACCCTTTACCAAGTATATAGGTGCATTAAGATAAACAAGATAATATGGTGATATCCCAACAATAAACAATGTTCCAACAAGGAACGATCTCCAATCCTCACCTGCAACTAGCAACGCTATAAGAGGGGCTGAGCAAAGCAGTAACATAGCCAATCAACGGTTTGCTAGGACATGGTGGGTTAGAGGTTTGACATGGCAATTTGGGAGGCATGATAAGCAAGTGGTAGGCATCATAGCATAGGCATAGCAAAAGAGCGAGCATCTAGCAAGCAAAGATAGAAGTGATTTCGAGGGTATGATCATCTTGCCTACAAAGTTGTCAGAGTTGACTTGATCCTCGTAAACAAACTCAATGGGCTCCTCGTTAGCGAACTCGTCTCCCGGCTCTACCCAAACAAGACAAACAAGCAAAAGGAACACAATCAACCATGTGCAATTCTCGAACAACATGATGCAAACATGGTATGCTATGCGGGATGCGATATGTGATGCATATGCAAGATTTGGCAAGGAATGATTGAACCTGGCCTCAACTTGGAAATCCAAGAGTGCCACTGGAAAGGTGGAGTGATTTTGGTTGAAAACGATATAAAGATCACCGGAATCAGATGCACGGTTTGGAAATGGCAAGCAAAACAAATATGGCACCGGTCTGCGATAAACAGCAAGTAGCCATCTAAATGCATCAAGATAAACATGCTACAACACTCAAACATGACAACAAAATACATGGCAGGGATCCACTCATGATGCTTGACAAAAGATAAACACTGAGCTACGGCCAATTCATCCACTAACAGGTTCAAACAAGCATGGCAAAAATACAAATGATAACAAATTTCAGACTAAGTGAAATTAACACAAGTCTGGAATTTAACATCAGGTAGCACACTTTAGAGCATGAAAAATACATGCTACAGGAACTTAACATGGCAAAGCAAGGCATGACATGAAGCTACTCAAAGCACTTAACAAAAGTCCCTTAGTGGCCTTGAGCCAAAAGGGATCAGAAAATACAATTGCAAGCATGTGAACATGGCAAAAACATAAACAGATCTCAGACTTAGTGAAAAACTGGAGCATGCAAATCGGTTAGCGAGCAGGCATGTTTACGAGCATGATGCACTCACTACAGAGCATGGCATGAAAAACTAAGTATACACCCATCAATAATACATGGCATAGGAGCTAGACATGGCAAGAACAACAACATAGCATGCACGGATCAATAGCAACATCCTCGGCAAAATCGCTAACAAGTCAACAATCTGCCAGGATACATGAAATAGCAAAAGTAGAGCTTGATTAACTCAAGCTAGGGTGCTCCATAAATTCAAACAAAGACATGGGTGGATAGAGCACCAGAATGTTAACAAATCATCCTTACTGATCATCCTCAAAAGAGGCACGGATCACTAGGAAACAATATGAACATATGGCATAATGGCAAAATCAGAACAAGGACTTCGTGAAATTCTAAGTCCCTGAAATCAGCATTACCGAGTACGCTACTTTGCAAGCTTGTGCTAGTCACCACACATATCACAAAAATACATGGTAAGAACCTCTGTAAATATGGCATGGCATATAACAAAACTCATGTAGAGCTCAGGAGCATATCATGCACACACTAATCATGGCAAAAATGACAAATAGCTATTTGATGCAACAGATCTGGCAAATTAACCACATAGCCCTCTTCCAACAGCATTTCGGGCACCAAGATGAGCTCAAATGAAAATGGTGCAATGAGATGAAATGATGTACTCTCTGAGACGAACATTTTGGTATACTACACGCACAAATCGGAGCCACGGTTGCGGAGATACGATGCGATGAAATATTCATAAAAACTAGGGTTAGGGCAAAAAGTCAACCGAGGTTAGGGTTCCAGATCTGGATCCGGATCGGGCACTATAGCGGCGTGGAAAAATGATGATCGCCGGAGTTGGAGTCCGAGGTCGTCGGACTTGGAGACGCTCGCCGGTGCGAGGGGATGGCCGGAGCGGGTCGCCGGAGCGGCGAGGGGCGGCGCGGGCGGGGCGGCCGCGGTGGTGGTGCGGCGAAGAGGCGGCGGTGGTGCGGCGAAGAGGCGGCGGTGGTGCGGCGGCCGGAGTGGCCTGCGACGTCGATGGCGGGCGGCGGCGCCGGGCGGAGGCTCGCTGGCGCGGGGAAGGAGACGAGGCGGCGCGGTGAGGGACGCCTCGCCGGGGCGAGTGGCGGCGGAGGCGGGCCGCGGGGGCTCACCGCGGGCTGAGCGGGCAGCGTGGCTGCGGGTGGCAGCGCACCACGTGGCGGCCTGTGGTTGGCGGCGGCGGGGATGTCCAGCGTGGCTCGGATGTTGTCCGGCGCGCAGAGAGGCGGGGAGCTAGGTTAGGGTAGGAAGAGACCCGTGATTTTTGGAGGAGGAGCTATTTATAGAGGTAGAGGGAGCTGGGAAGCTCCAAATGAGGTGCGGTTTTCGGCCACGCGATCGTGATCGAACGCTCTAGACGATGGAGATGGTTTAGGTGGGTTTTGGGCCAAATTGGAAGGGTGTTGGGCTGCAACACACACGAGGCCTTTTCGGTCCCTCGGTTAACCGTTGGAGTATCAAAAGAAGTCCAAATGGCACGAAACTTGACAGGCGGTCTACCGGTAGTAAACCAAGGCCGCATGGCAAGTCTCGGTCCAATCCGGAAATGTTTAACCCCTACACACGAAAAGAGGTAGAAAGGACCACCGGAGGAGATAGGAGCGCCGGAATGCAAAACGGACAACGGGGAAAATGCTTGGATGCATGAGACGAACACGTATGCAAATGCAATGCACATGATGACATGATATGAGATGCATGACAAAGGCAACAACACACGGACACAAAAACCCGAACCCAAGGAAAATAAAATAACTTAGCGCCGGAAACGGCAAGAGTTGGGATATATATAAGGTAAATTACATCCGGGGTGTTACAACACTCCACCACTATGAAAGAATCTCGTCCCGAGATCTAGGACTGGAAAAACGCCGGGTACTCAGAACGGAGGTGATCCTCACGTTCCCAGGTGGCTTCACGGTCGGAATGGTGTGACCACTTGATTTTGAGGAATTTGATTGACTTATTGCGAGTCTTGCGCTCAGTTTCTTCAAGAATAGCAACTGGGTGCTCACGATAAGATAGGTCTTCTTGGAGATCAATGTCTTTGAAGTTGATGGTACGGTCAGGGGTCTTGAAGCACTTGCGGAGCTGAGAGACATGGAACACGTCGTGCACGTTTGCAAAGTTTGAAGGAAGCTCGAGTTGATAGGCGAGATCGCCTCTCTTGCTGACGATCTTGAAAGGACCCACGTATCTAGGGGCAAGCTTCCCTTTGATACCAAAGCGACGAGTACCTTTCATTGGAGAGACGCGGAGGTAAACATGGTCTCCGATCTCGAAAGCCAAATCACGATGCTTACTATCATAGTAGCTCTTCTGACGCGATTGCGCTGCTTTGAGGTTATCACGAATGACTTTGCACATTTCCTCTGCCTCTGTGATCAAGTCATTTCCAAGAAGTTGACATTCACCAGTCTCTGACCAGTTAAGAGGAGTACGGCACTTCCTGCCATAGAGAATTTCAAATGGAGCCTTGCCCAAACTTGCTTGAAAACTGTTGTTGTAGGAAAACTCGGCATATGGAAGACAATCTTCCCACTTCATACCGAAAGAGATAACGCAAGCCCTGAGCATATCTTCAAGAATCTGATTGACATGCTCGACTTGACCGCTAGTTTGAGGATGAAAAGCTGTGCTGAAGCGGATGTTGGTGCCCATGACCTTCTGAAAAGAATCCCAAAACTTGGAGGTAAAGATGCTGCCATGGTCTGAAGAGATCAACTGTGGAATGCCGTGCAGAGAGACAATCCGAGAGGTATAAAGCTCCGCCAATTGAGCTGCAGTGATAGACTCTTTGATAGGCAGGAAATGAGCCACTTTAGTGAGTTTGTCGATGACAACGAATATAGCATCATTGCCACGCTTGGACTTTGGAAACCCAGTCACGAAGTCCATCTCAATGTGGTCAAACTTCCATTCTGGAATGGCAAGAGGTTGGAGGAGACCAGCTGGTCGTTGGTGTTCTGCCTTCACTCTTCTGCAGACATCACATTCATTCACGAACTAAGCAATCTCGCGCTTCATTCGAGTCCACCAATACGCCTGCTTGAGGTCCTGGTACATCTTCGTACTCCCAGGGTGGATAGAGAGGAGTGAATTGTGAGCCTCGTTCATAATGACTTTACGAAGGTCACCTTTAGGCACAACAATGCGATCCTCGAAGAAGAAAGTATCCTTGTCATCAAGGTGATAGCACTTGTACTTGGGTTGACTCTTGGCAATCCCAATCTTCACCTTCTTCACCATAGCATCAAGAAGTTGAGCCTCGCTAATCTGATCTTCCAAAGTATGTGAGACTTGAAGGTTGGCGAGGAAACCTTGAGGAACAACTTGCAAATTGAGTTTGCGGAAAGCTTCACAAAGCTCGGGTTGGTAAGGCTTGAGAATCAGACTGTTGCAGTACGCCTTCCTGCTCAATGCGTCAGCAATCACATTGGCCTTGCCTGGAGTATATTCTATACTCGGATTATACTCTTGAATCATTTCGACCCAACGAGTCTGCCTGAGGTTGAGATTAGGCTGAGTGAAGATGTACTTGAGACTCTTGTGGTCAGTGAAGATGTCCACTTTTCTTCCCAATAAGAGATGTCTCCAAGTCAAAAGAGCATGCACAACTGTCGCCATCTCGAGGTCATGAGTGGGGTAGTTCTTCTCGTTGGGCTTCAACTGGCGAGAGGTATAAGCCACAACTTTCTTCTCTTGAATCAACACTGCACCAAGACCTTGAAGAGAGGCATCGCAAAAGACCTTGAACGGTTTGGATTCATCAGGAGGAGTCAGAACTGGAGCAGTGACTAATTTCTCTTTCAAAGTGTTGAAAGCGATGTCACATTCCGGAGACCAAACATACTTCACGTGCTTCTGGAGAAGGTTTGAAAGCAGCTTCGCGATCTTTGAAAAGTTCTCAACGAACCTTCGACAGTAGCTTGCGAGACCAAGGAAGCTGCGGAGTTGCTTCACGTTCTGAGGTGGTTCCCAATTCACAATTGCAGACACCTTCTCAGGATTCACCGCTATGCCCTTGGCAGAGATGATATGCCCAAGATAGAGAACCTCATCGAGCCAAAACTCGCACTTTGAGAACTTGGCGTAGAACTGATGTTCTCTGAGCTTATCGAGCACCAAACGCAAGTGCTTGGCATGATCTTCCTTGTTCTTCGAAAAGACCAGAATGTCATCGAGGTAGACCAAGACGAAGTCATTTGTGTAGGCGTTGAAGATGAAGTTCATCATGCGAGAGAAAGTCGGTGGAGCGTTGACGAGGCCAAAAGACATGACAGTGTATTCATATGAACCATAGCTTGTTCTGAACGCCGTCTTGGGAATATCTTGCTCACGGATTCGAATCTGGTGATAGCCCATATGGAGATCAAGCTTGGAGAATACTTGAGCACCTTTGAGTTGTTCAAAAAGCTCATTGATGTTGGGAAGTGGGTACTTGTTCTTGATAGTCTTCTTGTTAAATGGACGGTAGTCAACACAAAGTCGGTCCTTCCATCCTTCTTCACAAAAAGAACTCCACAACCCCACAGAGAACAACTAGGTTGGATGAGACCCATTCGCTCTTGAATATCGAGTTGCTTCTTCAGCTCCTTCAACTCTTCAGGTCCAAGCTTGTAAGGACGTTTGCAAACAGGTTCCGTGCCAGGCTCAAGATCGATGATGAATTCAACTGGCCGGTGCGGAGGCATTCCTGGAAGCTCTTCTGGAAAGACGTCTTGATATTCGCAAACGACTGGAATTTGAGAGATGGCATCCAGTTCACCCTTCTCATTGAGAGAAAACAGACGGATGGTATCATCACGAGCGGCAAAGACAATTACATCCTCAGACGAATGAGTCAATTGAATCTGCCTGGCAGCACAATCAAGCTGAGCCTTGTGCTTAGAAAGCCAATCCATTCCGAGAATAAGATCAATATCCGAGTTACCAATAACCACTGGAGAGGACACAAACTTGTAGTCGCCCAACGTGATAGAGACATCGGGAGAAACCAAACTAGAAGTCAAAAGCTTGCTGGGAGAAACAACTTGCATGACTTTGGGCATAACCTCAGTATCAACATTGTGCTTCGATGCAAATGGGAATGCCAAGAAAGAATGCGATGCACCAGTGTCAAAAAGTACTTTTGCAGGAACATCGTTAACAGGAAGGTTACCATGATGACATCTGACGAGTCCTCTGCCTGAGTTGCATTCATCAAGTTAACCTTGGCGTGCTTGGGGTTATGCTTGACCACAGTTGTACTTGCCGATCTCACAGGAGGAGGAGGAGGGAGACGCCTCTGATTGAAGCATTTGTTGGCATAGTGACCCTTCTGTTGGCACTTGTTGCACGTGACCTCTGAAAGCGAACGGTGATACGGAGCACTTGATCTTGGAGCTTGAGACGAAGTCTTGTTCTGAAAGCCAGGGTTGGGTGGGTGGGAAGATCCACTGCCACCTTTGCTCTTCTGCTGATAAGGCTGACAGAACGGAGGAGGAGGAAGCCAATACTTCTGCTGCTTAGCCACTTGAGTTGGGGAAGAAGGAGTAGCATCTCTGACTCGCTTCTTGGAAGCATCGCACTTCAGTTGAGCAGTCTCTTGCTTCATTGCCATGTTGTAAAACTCATCGTACCTCTTGGGCTCAAAGAGAACAAGAGCTAGCTGGATTTCTTCTCTGAGACCACCCCTGAACTGGTATATCATGATCTTCTCATCAGGGATGTCCTGCTTAGCAAAACGGGCGAGCTTCTGAAACATCTTGTTGTACTCGTAGACAGACATAGAGCCTTGCTTCAGGTTGCGGAATTCCTCACACTTGCTTTCAACCACGCTCTGAGGAATATGACGAGCTTTGAAGTCTTGATAGAATTCATCCCAGGTAATCACACGGCCTCCTCTGGAATCTTTGTACTGCTGAAACCATTCTGAAGCTTGGTCTTTGAGTTGGAAGGAAGCGAACTTGACAAAGTCCTCAGGCCTGACGTTACTGCACTCAAAATACTTGCATATGTCCACGAGCCAATCATCAGCGTCTGTTGCCTCAACACAATTGCTGAAGGTCTTTGGCTGGTTAGCAAGGAACTGGTTGAGTGTAGCAAAGTGATTCTGATTGTTGCCTTGACCCTGGTTCCCTTGGTTGCGTTCTTGAATAAGTTGCATGATCAGCTGCGTGTTTGCATTGGTAGCGGCCATCACAGCTTGCCATGCCTCCGGAGGTGGAGGTGGTGGTGGCGGATCAGGATTCGGAGTCGTGCGCGTTGGAGGAGCCATCCTGAAGAGGTTGACATCCATTAGCACATTGACAGACAAATATTGAAGCTGAATCAAACGGGTTGAAATTGCAACATATAGTCTTCACATCCAAACAAAATGAACGAATGCATTCCAATAGAAATGGTCACATATCCATAAATTGAGAAGCCACTTAGAATTGATGTAGAAGAATAAAACCAACAAGGCACGGAACAAGAACGAATACTCGGTAAGGATCACCCAATCTCAAACCAAATATCCGTGGAAGAAGAACTAGAGCTACAAGAATTCCCACCTATGAAACTCCCGAACCTTTCCGGTTATGCAATCAGGTGTTGGGGATACAGGGGAAGCATAATATCTCACCCAAATCTAGCAAATCCTACATCCAGCTGTATCCATCCTTCAACACATAACCGAGAAAAACTTCAGAAATCATCTACCTCAACCTTCGAAAGGCATCCGTTATACAAGTTATGGCAATACTCCCGAACTCCCACCCCAGTACTGGGTGGCGTCGAGGTTATCTCACCAACAACTGCATAAAGGAGATTTTCGATGTCGGCGAAACTAAACTCGGGTATTCCAGAACTGCAACGATAAAATTGTGACGACAACACCTCGGAGCTCAACTCCCCGGGACACTGCCACAACCCCTAAATGACAGGAGGCACCAAGAACAATGTTCCCGTCACAAATCGATTGGAACGATTCCAAGATACCCGCGTGATCCTAAAAAAAATTTAGTGAAATTTGAGAAGAGAAGAGTCAAAACTCTATGTCAGGATGCCTTACCAGAGCGATGAAGGGACTGGGGAGTAAAAAGAAGTCCTAACTCTCCGATATATATAATCCTAAATGACTCAAAACATTTTTCTAGACTCAACAACGCCAGCTATTCGATCAAGCAGGGGGCTCCTAAGGTCGGGGAAGGCTCTGATTACCAACTTGTAACGCCCTCGATGCGGCTATATCTCCTACGTGTCGAAGCACGACTTAGAGGCATAACCGCATTGAAAGCAATGTCGCAAGTAAGGTAATCTTCACAACAGCCCATGTATATATATATAAAGGGGAAAGGATACATACTTGGCTTACACTCGCCACGTCACACAAATACATGAATAACATTACAATCATCCAATACACTCATGGTCCGACTACGGTACCAAAATAAAAGATCAACCCCAACATGCGACACGGTCCCCGATCGCCCCAACTGGGCACCACTACTAATCATCTGGGAAAGACACATAGTAACGACGAGAGTCTTCATCGAACTCCCACTTGAGCTCAAGCGCATCGTCTGGAGCGGTATCATCGGTCCCTGCATCTGGTTTGGAAGTAATCTGTGAGTCACGGGGACTCAGCAATCTCGCACCCTCGCGATCAAGACTATTTAAGCTTATAAGTAAGGCAAGGTAATATGTGGAGCTGCAGCAAGCGACTAGCATATATGGTGGCTAACCTGTTCGCAAAAGAGAGCAAGAAGAGAAGGCAAAGCACGAACGAAGAACTATGATCAAGAAGTGATCCTATAACAACCTACGTCGAACATTACTCCAACACCATGTTCACTTGCCGGACTCCGCCGAGAAGAGACCATCACGGTTACACACGCGGTTGATTCATTTTAATAAAGTTAAGTTTCATGTTATCTACAACCGGACATTAACAAATTCCCATCTGCCCATAACCGCGGGCACGGCTTTCGAAAGTTCAAATCCCTGCAGGGGAGTCCCAACTTAGCCCATCACAAGCTCTCACGGTCAACGAAGGATATTCCTTCTCCCGAGACAGTTCGATCAGACTCGGCATCCCGGTTTTACAAGACATCCTCGACAATGGTAAAACAAGTCCAGCAACACCGCCCGAATGTGCCGACAAATCCCGATAGGAGCTGCACATATCTCGTTCTCAGGGCACACTCATATGAGACATCCTACGAGTAAAACCAACCCTCAAGTTGCCCCGAGGTGGCCCTGTAGTCTACTCGGTCGGACCAACACTCAGAGGAGCACTGGCCCAGGGGGGTTTAAATAAAGATGACCCTTGGGCTCCGGAAACCCAAGGGAAAAAGAGTCTAGGTGGCAAATGGTAAAACCAAGGTTGGCATTGCTGGAGGAGTTTTAATCAAGGCGAACTGTCAAGGGGTTCCCATTATCACCCAACCGCGTAAGGAACGCAAAATCCGGGAAAATAACACCGATATGATGGAAACTAGGGCGGCAAGAGTGGAACAGAACACTAGGCAAAAGTCCGAGCCTTCCACCCTTTACCAAGTATATAGGTGCATTAAGATAAACAAGATAATATGGTGATATCCCAACAATAAACAATGTTCCAACAAGGAACGATCTCCAATCTTCACCTACAACTAGCAACGCTATAAGAGGGGCTGAGCAAAGCGGTAACATAGCCAATCAACGGTTTGCTAGGACATGGTGGGTTAGAGGTTTGACATGGCAATTTGGGAGGCATGATAAGCAAGTGGTAGGCATCGTAGCATAGGCATAGCAAAAGAGCGAGCATCTAGCAAGCAAAGATAGAAGTGATTTCGAGGGTATGATCATCTTGCCTGCAAAGTTGTCAGAGTTGACTTGATCCTCGTAAGCAAACTCAATGGGCTCCTCGTTAGCGAACACTGAGCTACGGCCAATTCATCCACTAACAGGTTCAAACAAGCATGGCAAAAATGCAAATGATAACAAGTTTCAGACTTAGTGAAATTAACACAAGTCTGGAATTTAACATCAGGTAGCACACTTTATAGCATGAAAACTACATGCTACAGGAATTTAACATGGAAAAGCAAGGCATGACATGAAGCTACTCAAAGCACTTAACAAAAGTCCCTTAGTGGCCTTGAGCCAAAAGGGATCAGAAAATACAATTGCAAGCATGTGAACATGGCAAAAACATAAACAGATCTCAGACTTCGTGAAAAACTGGAGCATGCAAATCGGTTAGCGAGTAGGCATGTTTACGAGCTCGATGCACTCACTACAGAGCATGGCATGATAAACTAAGCATACACCCATCAATAATACATGGCATAGGAGCTAGAAATGGAAAAAACAACAACATAGCATGCACGGATCAATAGCAACATCCTCGGCAAAATCGCTAACAAGTCAACAATCTGCCAGGATACACGAAATAGCAAAAGTAGAGCTCGATTGCCTCAAGCTAGGGTGCCCCGTAAATGCAAACAAATACATGGATGGATAGAGCACCACAATTTTAACAAATCATCCTTACTGATCATCCTCAAAAGAGGCACAGAACACTAGGAAGCAACATGAACATATGGCATAATGCAAAATCGGAACAATGACTTGGTGAAATTCTAAGTCCCTGAAATCAGCATTACCGAGTATGCTACTTTGCAAGCTTGTGCTAGTCCCCAAACACAGCACAAAAGTACATGGTAAGCACCTCTGTAAAGATGGCATGGCATATAACAAAACTCATGTAGAGCTCAAGAGCATATCATGCACACACTAATCATGGCAAAAATGACAAATAGCTATTTGATGCAACAGATCTGGCAAATTAACCACATAGCCCTCTTCCAACAGCATTTCGGGCATCAAGATAAGCTCAAATGAAAATGATGCAATGAGATGAAATGATGTACTCTCTGAGGTGAACATTTTGTTATGCTACACGCACAAATCGGAGCCACGGTTGTGGAGATATGATGCGATGAAATATGCATAAAAACTAGGGTTAGGGCAAAAAGTCAACCGAGGTTAGGGTTCCAGATCTGGATCCGGATCGGGCACTGTAGCGGCACGGAAAAACGATGATCGCCGGAGTTGGAGTCAGAGGTCGTCGGACTTGGAGACGCTCGCCGGCGCGAGGGGGTGGCCGGAGCGGGTTGCCGGAGCAGCGAGGGGCGGCGCGGGCGGTGCGGCCGCGGTGGTGGTGCGGCGAAGAGGCGGCGGTGGTGCGGCGGCCGGAGCGGCCTGCGACGTCGATGGCGGGCGGCGGCGCCAGGCGGAGGCTCGCCGACGCGGGGAAGGAGACGGGGCGGCGCGGTGAGGGACGCCTCGCCCGGGGCGAGTGGCGGCGGAGGCGGGCCGCGGGGGCTCACCGCGGACCGAGCGGGCTGCGTGGCTGCGGGTGGCGGCGCGCCACGTGGAGGCCTGTGGTTGGCGGCAGCGGGGATGTCCGGCGCGGCCCGGACATTGTCCGGCGCGCAGAGAGGCGGGGAGCTAGGTTAGGGTAGGAAGAGACCCGTGATTTTTGGAGGAGGAGCTATTTATAGAGGTAGAGGGAGCTAGGAAGCTCCAAATGAGGTGCGGTTTTCGGCCACGCGATCGTGATCAAATGCTCTAGACGATGGAGAGGGTTTAGGTGGGTTTTGGGCCAAATTGGAAGGGTGTTGGGCTGCAACACACACGAGGCCTTTTCGGTCCCTCGGTTAATCGTTGGAGTATCAAACGAAGTCCAAATGGCACGAAACTTGACAGGCGCTCTACCGGTGGTAAACCAAGGCCGCATGGCAAGTCTCGGTCCAATCCGGAAATGTTTAACCCCCACACACAAAAAGAGGTAGAAAGGACCACCGGAGGAGATAGGAGCGCCGGAATGCAAAACGGACAACGGGGAAAATGCTCGGATGCATGAGACGAACACGTATGCAAATGCAATGCACATGATGACATGATATGAGATGCATGACAAAGGCAACAACACACGGAGACAAAAACCCGAACCCGAGGAAAATAAAATAACTTAGCGCCGGAAACGGCAAGAGTTGGGATACATATAGGGTAAATTACATCCGGGGTGTTACACTACCCCCCCCAGGCGCGCCCTCCACCCTCGTGGGCCCCCTGTTGCTCCACCGACGTACTCCTTCCTCCTATATATACCTACGTACCCCCAAACGATCAGATACGAAGCCAAAACCCTAATTCCATCGCTGCAACTTTCTGTATCCACGAGATCCCATCTTGGGGCTTGTTCCGGAGCTCCGTCGGAGGGGGTATCCATCACGGAGGGCTTCTACATCAACACCATAGCCCCTCCGATGAAGTGTGAGTAGTTTTCCTCAGACCTACGAGTCCATAGTTATTAGCTAGATGGCTTCTTCTCTCTTTTTGGATCTCAATACAATGTTCTCCCCCTCTCTTGTGGAGATCTATTTGATGTAATCTTCTTTTTGCAGTGTGTTTGTTGAGACGATGAATTGTGGGTTTATGATCAAGTCTATCTATGAACAATATTTGAATCTTCTCTGAATTCTTTTATGTATGATTGGTTATCTTTGCAAGTCTCTTTGAATTGTCAGTTTGGTTTGGCCTACTAGATTGATCTTTCTTGCAATGGGAGAAGTGCTTAGCTTTAGGTTCAATCTTGCGGTGTCCTTTCCCAGTGACATTAGGGGCATCAAGGCACGTATTGTATTATTGCCATCGAGGATAACAAGATGTGGTTTTCATCATATTGCATGAGTTTATCCCTCTACATCATGTCATCTTGCTTAAGGCATTACTCTGTTTTCATGAACTTAATACTCTAGATGCATGCTGGATAGCGGTCGATGAGTGGAGTAATAGTAGTAGATGCAGGCAGGAGTCGGTCTACTTATCTTGGACGTGATGCCTATATACATGATCATACCTAGATATTCTCATAACTATGCTCAATTTTGTCAATTGCTCAACAGTAATTCTTTCACCCACCGTAAAATACCTATGCTCTTGAGAGAAGCCACTAGTGAAACCTATGGCCCCCGGGTCTATCTTCATCATATTAATCTTCCTATACTTAGTTATTTACTTTGCTTTTATTTTATTTTACTTTGCATCTTTATCATAAAAATACCAAAAATATTATCTTATCACATCTATCAGATCTCACTCTCGTAAGTGATCGTGAAGGGATTGACAACCCCTTATCGCGTTGGTTGCGAGGAGTTATTTGCTTTGTGTAGGTATGAGGGACTCGCGTGTAGCCTCCTACTGGATTGATACCTTGGTTCTCAAAAACTGAGGGAAATACTTACGCTACTTTGCTGCATCATCCTTTCCTCTTCGGGGAAATCCAACGCAGTCCTCAAGAGGTAGCAAGAAGAATTTCTGGCGCCGTTGCCGGGGAGTCTACGCAAAAGTCAATATACCAAGTACACATCACAATCTTTATCTCCCGCATTACATTATTTGCCATTTGCCTCTCGTTTTCCTCTCCCCCACTTCACCCTTGCTGTTTTATTCGCCCTCTCTCTCTCTCTATCCTCCCTCTCTTTCTCTATTTGCCTCTTTTTGCCCGCTTGCTTTTTTGTTTGCTTGTGTGTTGGATTGCTTGCTTGTCACGATGGCTCAAGATAACACTAAATTGTGTGACTTTACCAATACCAACAACAATGATTTTATTAGCACTCCGATTGCTCCTCTTACCGTTGCTGAATCTTGTGAAATTAATGCCGCTTTGCTGATTCTTGTCATGAAAGATCTGTTCTCCGGCCTTCCTAGTGAAGATGCCGCTACCCATCTAAATAGCTTCGTTGATTTGTGTGATATGCAAAAGAAGAAATATGTGGATAACGATATTTTTAAATTGAAGCTATTTCCTTTTTTGCTTAGAGATCGTGCTAAAGCTTGGTTTTCATCTTTGCCTAAAAATAGTATTGATTCTTGGAATAAGTGCAAAGACGCTTTTATCTCTAAGTATTTTCCTCCCGCTAAGATCATCTCCCTTAGAAACGATATTATGAATTTTAAGCAACTTGATCATGAACATGTTGCACAAGCTTGGGAGAGGATGAAATTAATGATACGTAATTGCCCTACTCATGGTTTGAATTTGTGGATGATTATACAAAAAAATTATGCCGGACTGAATTTTGCTTCTAGGAATCTTTTAGATTCGGCCGCGGGAGGCACTTTTATGGAAATCACTTTAGGAGAAGCTACTAAACTCCTAGATAATATTATGGTTAATTATTCTCAATGGCATACTAAAAGATCTACTAATAAAAAGGTGCATGTGATAGAAGAAATTAATGTTTTGAGTGGAAAGATGGATGAACTTATGAAATTATTTGCCAGTAAAAGTGTTTCTTCTGATCCTAATGATATGCCCTTGTCTATTTTGATTGAGAATAATAACGAATCTATGGATGTGAATTTTGTTGGTAGGAACAATTTTGGTAACAACGCGTATAGAGAAAATTTCAATCCTAGGTCTTATCCTAGTCATCCCTCTAATAATTATGGTAATTCCTACAACAATTCTTATGTAAATTATAATAAGATGCCCTCTGATTTTGAATCTAATATTAAAGAATTTATTACTTCGCAAAAGAATTTCAATGCTTTGATTGAAGAAAAGTTGCTTAAGATTGATGAGTTGGCTAGGAACGTTGATAGAATTTCTCTTGATGTTGATTCTTTGAAACTTAGATCTATTCCACCTAAGCATGATATCAATGAGTCTCTCAAAGCCATGAGAATTTTCATTCATGAGTGCAAAGAAAGAACCGCTAGGATGCGTGCTAAGAAAGATGCCTTTATAAGAGCGTGTTCTTCTAGTTCCTATGAAAATAAAGATGAAGATCTAAAAGTTATTTATGTGTCCCCTATTAAATCTTTGTTTTTCAATATGAATCTTAATGATGATGGGACTGAATATGATTCACCTTTACCTAGAAGGCGTTCCAAGAATTCGGAGTTTTTAGATCTTGATGCTAAATTTGATAAAAGTGGGATTGAAGAAATTAAAACCCTAGATGTTGCTAAACCCACTATTTTGGATTTCAAGGAATTTAATTATGAAAAGTGCTCTTTGATTGATTGTATTTCCTTGTTGCAATCCGTGCTAAATTCTCCTCACGCTTATAGTCAAAATAAAGCGTTTACTAAACATATAGTTGATGCCTTGATGCAATCTTATGAAGAAAAACTTGATAGAAGTTTCTATCCCTAGAAAACTTTATGATGAGTGGGAACCAACTATTAAAATTAAGATTAAAGATCATGAATGCTATTCTTTGAGTGATTTGGGTGCTAGTGTTTCCACGATTCCAAAGACTTTGTGTGATTTGTTAGGTTTCCATGATTTTGATGATTGCTCTCTAAACTTGCACCTTGCGGATTCCACTATTAAGAAACCTATGGGAAGAATTAATAATGTTCTTATTGTTGCAAATAGGAATTATGTGCCCGCAGATTTTATTGTTCTTGACATAGATTGCAATCCTTCATGTCCTATTATTCTTGGTAGACCTTTCCTTAGAACGATTGGTGCAATTATTGATATGAAGGAAGGAAATATTAGATTCCAATTTCCATTAAGGAAAGGCATGGAACACTTTCCTAGAAAAAAATTAAATTACCTTATGAATCTATTATGAGAGCCACTTATGGATTGCCTACCAAAGATGGCAATACCTAGATCTATCCTTGCTTTTTATGCCTAGCTAGGGGATTTAAACGATAGCGCTTGTTGGGAGGCAACCCAATTTTATTTTTATTCCTTGCTTTTTGCCCCTGTTTAGTAATAAATAATTTATCTAGCCTCTTTTTAGGTTGTGTTTTTGTGTTTAATTAGTGTTTGTGCCAAGTAGAACCGTTGGGAAGACTTGGGAAAAGTCTTGATATCTTGCTGTAAAAAATAGAAACTTTAGCGCTCACAAGAACTGCTGCCATTTTTATTTGGAAAATGATATTTAGTTAATTCTTTTTGAAGATGATTAATAGATAAATTACTCACGTCCAGAAATTTATTTTAGAATGTTTGGGTTTCCAGATCTTGCGCTGGATACAGATTACTACAGACTGTTCTGTTTTTGACAGATTCTGTTTTTCCTGTGTTGTTTGCTTATTTTGATGAATCTATGGCTAGTAAAATAGTTTATAAACCATAGAGAAGTTGGAATATAGTAGGTTTAACAGAAATATAAATAAACAATGAGTTCATTACAGTACCTTGAAGTGGTGTTTTGTTTTCTTTCGCTAACGGAGCTCACGAGATTTTCTACTTTAAGTTTTGTGTTGTGAAGTTTTCAAGTTTTGGGTAAAGATTTGATGGATTATGGAACAAGGAGTGACAAGAGCCTAAGCTTGGGGATGCCCATGGCACCCCCAAGATAATCTAAGGACACCTAAAAGCCAAAGCTTGGGGATGCCCCGGAAGGCATCCCCTCTTTTTGTCTACTTCTATCGGTAACTTTACTTGGAGCTATATTTTTATTCACCACATGATATGTGTTTTGCTTGGAGCGTCTTGTATGATTTGAGTATTTTCTTTTTAGTTTACCACAATCATCCTTGCTGTACACACATTTTGAGAGAGCCATACATGATTTGGAATTTGTTAGAATACTCTATGTGCTTCACTTATATCTTTTTGAGTAATATAGTTTTGCTCTAGTACTTCATTTATATATTGCACGGTGGTGGATTTGTTTTATAGAAACTATTGATCTCTCATGCTTCACTTAGATTATTTTGAGAGTCTTAAATATCATGGTAATTTTCTTAAATAATCCTAATATGCTAGGTATTCAAGATTAGTAAAAAATAATTCTTATGAGTGTTTTGACTACTAAGAGAAGTTTGATGCTTGATGATTGTTTTGAGATATGGAGGTAATAATATCAAAGTCGTGCTAGTTGAGTAGTTGTGAATTTGAGAAATGCTTGTGTTGAAGTTTGCAAGTCCCGTAGCATGCACGTATGGTAAATGTTATGTAACAAATTTGAAACATGAGGTGTTATTTGATTGTCCTCTTTATGAGTGGCGGTCGGGGACGAGCTATGGTCTTTTCCTACCAATCTATCCCCCTAGGAGCATGCGCTTAGTGCTTGGTTTTTGATGACTTGTAGATTTTTGCAATAAGTATGTGAGTTCTTTATGACTAATGATGAGTCCATGGATTATACGCACTCTCACCCTTCCATCATTGCTAGCCTCTTCGGTACCATGCATTGCCCTTTCTCACATTGAGAGTTGGTGCAAACTTCGCCGGTGCATCCAAACACCGTGATATGATACGTTCTTTCACACATAAACCTCCTTATATCTTCCTCAAAACAGCCACCATACCTACCTATTATGGCATTTCCATAGCCATTCCGAGATATATTGACATGCAACTTTCCACCATTCCGTTTATCATGACACATTCATCATTGTCATATTGCTTAGCATGATCATGTAGTTGACATAGTATTTGTGGCAAAGCCATCATTCATAATTCTTTCATACATGTCACTCTTGGTTCATTGCATATCCCGGTACACCGCCGGAGGCATTCATATAGAGTCATATCTTGTTCTAAGTATCGAGTTGTAATTCTTGAGTTGTAAGTAAATAGAAGTGTGATGACCATCATTCATAGAGCATTGTCCTAAAAAGGCCGAATAAAAAAAGGGAAGGCCAAATAAAAACTAAAAAAATAAAAGGGACAATGCTACTATCCTTTGCCACACTTGTGCTTCAAAGTAGCACCATAATCTTCATGATAGAGAGTCTTTTGTTTTGTCACTTTCATATACTAGTGGGAATTTTCATTATAGAACTTGGCTTGTATATTCCAACAATGGGCCTCCTCAAGTTCCCTAGGTCTTCATGAGCAAGCAAGTTGGATGCACACCCACTTAGTTTCTTTTGTTGAGCTTTCATACATTTATAGCTCTAGTGCATCTGTTGCATGGCAATCCCTACTCCTTACATTAACATCAATCGGTGGGTATCTCCATAGCCCATTGATTAGCCTTGTTGATGTGAGACTTTCTCCTTTTTTTGTCTTCTCCACATAACCCCCTCATTATATTCTATTCCACCCATAGTGCTATATCCATGGCTCGCGCTCATGTATTGCGTGAAAGTTTATAGGTTTGAGATTACTAAAGTATGAAACAATTGCTTGGCTTGCCATCGGGGTTGTGCATGATGAGAGCATTCTTGTGTGACGAAAATGGATCATGACTAAACTATATGATTTTGTAGGGATGAACTTTCTTTGGCCATGTTATTTTGAGAAGACATAATTGCTCAGTTAGTATGCTTGAAGTATTATTATTTTTATGTCAATATGAACTTTTATCTTGAATCTTTCGGATCTGATTATTCATACCACAATAAAGAAGAATTACATTAAAATTATGCCAAGTAGCACTCCGCATGAAAAATTCTGTTTTTATCATTTACCTACTCGAGGACGAGCAGGAATTAAGCTTGGGGATGCTTGATACGTCTCCAACGTATCTATAATTTTTGATTGCTCCATGTTATACTATCTACTGTTTTGGACATTATTGGGCTTTATTATCCACTTTTATATTATTTTTGGGACTAACCTATTGACCGGAGGCCCAGCCCAGAATTGTTGTTTTTTTGTGTGCCTATTTTAGGGTTTCAAAGAAAAGGAATATCAAACGGAGTCCAAACGGACTGAAACCTTCGGGAACGTGATTTTCTCACCGAACATGATCCAGGAGACTTGGACCCTACGTCAAGAAACAAAGGAGGAGGCCACGAGGTAGGGGGCGCGCCTACCCCCCCCCCCTCCCAGGCACGCCCTCCACCCTCGTGGTCCCCTTGTTGCTCCACCGACGTACTCCTTCCTCCTATATATACCTACGTACCCCCAAACGATCAGATACGGAGCCAAAACCCTAATTCCATCGCTGCAACTTTTTGTATCCACGAGATCCCATCTTGGGGCCTGTTCCGGAGCTCCGTCGGAGGGGGTATCCATCACGGAGGGCTTCTACATCAACACCATAGCCCCTCCGATGAAGTGTGAGTAGTTTTCCTCAAACCTACGGGTCCATAGTTATTAGCTAGATGGCTTCTTCTCTCTTTTTGGATCTCAATACAATGTTCTCCCCCTCTCTTGTGGAGATCTATTTGATGTAATCTTCTTTTTGTGGTGTGTTTGTTGAGACCGATGAATTGTGGGTTTATGATCAAGTCTATCTATGAACAATATTTGAATCTTCTCTGAATTCTTTT
Organism: Triticum urartu; assembly: GCF_056163025.1. Lineage (NCBI taxonomy): Eukaryota > Viridiplantae > Streptophyta > Magnoliopsida > Poales > Poaceae > Triticum > Triticum urartu. The sequence continues at coordinate 272,998,646 of NC_141873.1, read as the reverse complement.
ATGTATGATTGGTTATCTTTCCAAGTATCTTTCAATTATCAGTTTGGTTTGGCCTACTAGATTGATCTTTCTTGCAATGGGAGAAGTGCTTAGCTTTGGGTTCAATCTTGCGGTGTCCTTTCCCAATGACAGTAGGGGCATCAAGGCACGTATTGTATTGTTGCCATCGAGGATAACAAGATGGGGTTTCATCATATTGCATGAGTCTATCCCTCTACATCATGTCATCTTGCTTAAGGTGTTACTCTGTTTTCATGAACTTAATACTCTAGATGCATGCTGGATAGCGGTCGATGAGTGGAGTAATAGTAGTAGATGCAGGCAGGAGTCGGTCTACTTGTCTTGGATGTGATGCCTATATACATGATCATACCTAGATATTCTCATAACTATGCTCAATTTTGTCAATTGCTCAACAGTAATTCGTTCACCCACCGTAAAATACCTATGCTCTTGAGAGAAGCCACTAGTGAAGCCTATGGCCCCCGGGTCTATCTTCATCATATTAATCTTCCTATACTTAGTAATTTACGTTGCTTTTATTTTACTTTGCATCTTTATCATAAAAATACCAGAATATTATCTTAGCATATCTATCAGATCTCACTCTCGTAAGTGACCGTGAAGGGATTGACAACCCCTTATCATGTTGGTTGCGAGGAGTTCTTTGCTTTGTGCAGGTATGAGGGACTCGCGTGTAGCCTCCTACTGGATTGATACCTTTGTTCTAAAAACGGAGGGAAATACTTACGCTACTTTGCTGGATCAACCTTTCCTCTTCAGGGAAATCCAACGCAGTGCTCAAGAGGTAGCATCATGGCACATGATCCCTGCAACCGCCGTGAGGTCTTCTCCACCGTCGCCCCGACCTGCCCGCCGCCGGTGCGTTGCCCCTTCAGGCTGTAACGATGCGGACCGGGGTCCACCACCGTCCATGCGTGTTGACTTCCACGTGATATGTGTCGTGCCGCCTCCCTTGGCGCGGGAACGTCACCGTTCGCACCGGTCTTCGTCACGCTGCCGGGTTCACTATCGCCTACTTCGAGCACCGCCGCCACGCTCCTTCTCTAGCCGCCGTCGCTGCCTCCTTAGGCCGCCGCCACCGCTGCTCTTCTTCCACGGCTCCATGGCGACTACCACGACACCGGCGACCCCCGACTCGACACTGACCATGGCATTCTTCGCATGGCTACCTCGACTATGGCTACACCACCTACACTCTCGGCTACATCGACAACCGACACAAAGGGCTACCGCCTTGCTTGAGCAACCTCGTCGGTTGCCACTCCAGCCACGACTCCGCAATGCATCGCCCCTTACGACTGTGGGGGGTGTCATTCAGCTTCTGATGTCTACTACACAACCTTCTTCTTGTAGATGTTGTTGGGCCTCCAAGTGCAGAGGTTTGTAGGACAGTAGCAAATTTCCCTCAAGTGGATGACCTAAGGTTTATCAATCCCTAGGAGGCGTAGGATGAAGATGGTCTCTCTCAAGCAAGCCTGCAACCAAATAACGAAGAGTCTCTTGTGTCCCCAACACACCCAATATAATGGTAAATTGTATAGGTGAACTAGTTCGGCGAAGAGAGTGTGATACAAGTGGTATATGGATAGTAGATAAAGGTATTTGTAATCTGAAATTATAAAAACAGCAAGGTAACTAATGATAAAAGTGAGCGTAAACGGTATTGCAATGCGTTGAAACAAGGCCTAGGGTTCATACTTTCGCTAGTGCAAGTTCCCTCAACAATAATAACATAATTGGATCACATAACTATCCCTCAACATGCAACAAAGAGTCGCTCCAAAGTCACTAATAGAGGAGAACAAACGAAGAGATTATGGTAGGGTACGAAACCACCTCAAAGTTATTATTTCCAATCAATCCATTGGGCTATTCCTATAAGTGTCACAAACAGCCCTAGAGTTCGTACTAGAATAACACCTTAAGACACACATCAACCAAAACCCTAATGTCACCTAGATACTCCAATGTCACCTCAAGTATTCGGTGGTATGATTATACGATATGCATCACACAATCTCGGATTCATCTATTCAACCAACACATAGAACCTCAAAGAGTGCCCCAAAGTTTCTACCGGAGAATCACGACGAAAACGTGTGCCAACCCCTATGCATAGGTTCATGGGCGGAACCCGCAAGTTGATCACCAAAACATACATCAAGTGAATCACGTGATTGTGACGCCCCCGATTTGACCATACACTAATCATACACGCAAACGTGTATGATCAAGATCAGGGCCTCACGGGAAGATATCACAACACAACTCTACAAATAAAATAAGTCATACAAGCATCATATTACAAGCCAGGGGTCTCGAGGGCTCGAATACAAGAGCTCGATCATAGACGAGTCAGCGAAAGCAACAATATCTGAGTACAGACATAAGGTAAACAAGTTTGCCTTAAGAAGGCTAGCACAAACTGGGATACAGATCGAAAGAGGCACAGGCCTCCTGCCTGGGATCCTCCTAAACTACTCTGGGTCATCGTCAGCGGGCTGCACGTAGTAGTAGGCACCTCCAGCGTAGTAGGAGTCGTCGTTGACGGTGGCGTCTGGCTCCTGGGCTCCATCGTCTGGTCGCAACAATCGGGGATAGAAAGGGGGAAAGAGGGTGCACAGCAACCGTGAGTACTCATCCAAAGTACTCGCAAGCAAGGAGCTACACTACATATGTATGCATTGGTATCAAATGGAAAAGGGGTATCATATGTGGACTGAACTGCAGAATGCCGGAAAAAGAGGGGGATAGATAGCCCTGTCGAAGACTACGCTTCTGGTAACCTCCATCTTGAGCATCTAGAAGAGAGCAGATGGTAAGTTCACCAAGTAACATCGCATAGCAAAATCCTAACCGATGATCCTCCCCTCGCCGCCCGGTGAGAGAGCGATCACCGGTTGTATCTAGCACTTGGAAGGGTGTGTTTTATTAAGTATCCGGTTCTAGTTGTCATAAGGTCAAGGTACAACTCCAAGTCGTCCTGTTACCGAAGATCACGGCTATTCGAATAGATTAACTTCCCTGCAGGGGTGCACCACATTTCCCAACACGCTCGATCCCCTTTGTCCGGACACACTTTCCTGGGTCATGCCCGGCCTCGGAAGATCAACACGTCGTAGCCCTACCTAGGCACAATAGAGAGGTCAGCACACCGGTTTAAATCCTATGGCGCAGGGGTCTGGGCCCATCGCCCATTGCACACATGCATGTTGCGTACGCGGCCGGTGAGCAGACCTAGCCTCCCTTGTACAAGAGCAGGCGTTCCATTCCAACCCGGCGCGCGCCGCTCAGTCGCTGATGTCACGAAGGCTTCGGCTGATACCACGACGTCGAGTGCCCATAATTTTTCCCGCGTAGTTGGTTAGTGCGTATAGGCCAGTAGCCAGACTCAGATCAAATACACAGATCTCGTTAAGCGTGTTAATTTGAAGTAACCGCGAATGCCGACCAGGGCCAGGACCACCTCTCACCTAGGGGGTCTCCGCCTGCCCTGTCGCTTCACCACAAAGTAATAGTCGGGGGCCGTCGGGAACCCAGGCCCACCTCTACCGGGATGGAGCCACCTGTCCTTTCAGCCCCCTCATCGGAATCACTTGCGGGTACTCAACGAGCCGACCTGACTTTAGTCATAACAAGTATAGTATGTATATATGTATGTATATACCCGTGATTACCTCCCGAGTGATCACGGCCCGATAGTATAGCATGGCAGACGGACTAGAATGTAGGGCCACTAATGAAGTACTAGCAACCTATACTAAGCATGTAGTATTGCAGGTAAGGTATCAACAATTGTAGCAACAATGACAGGCTATGCATCAGGATAGGATTAACGGAAAGCAGTAACATGCTACACTACTCTAATGCAAGCAGTATAGAGAAGAGTAGGCGATATCTGGTGATCAAGGGGGGGCTTGCCTGGTTGCTCTGGCAAGAAGGGTTCGTCGTCGATGTAGTCGATCACAGGGGTACCGACAGCAGTCTCGGGGTTTACCGGAAAGAAGTAACGGAGGGGAACACAATAAATAATAGAGCAATCAAAGCGTCACAAAGCATAACATGGCAATATGTGGTGCTAGAGGTGACCTAATGCAGTACTAGGTGCTACCGGCGAAGGGGAGGGGATATCCGGGAAAGTATTCCCGGTGTTTCGTGTTTTCGGACAGATGAACCGGAGGGGAAAGTTGCGTGTTCACTATGCTAGGGATGTGTGGCGGACGAACGGGTTGCGTATCCGGATTCGTCTCGTCGTTCTGAGCAACTTTCATATACAAAGTTTTTCCATCCGAGCTACCGTTTATTTTACATTAATTTTCAAACCTTTATTTGAACTACTAATTTTTGGATTTAATTTAATTCGAAAATAAATTAATATTTAATTACTATGGGTACACAGAAGTGTACCCAGTAAATGCAACAGAGAGGCTGACTGGTGGGTCTGGTCAGCTGAGTCAGCCGCTGACAAGTCAGCCTTATCCACTAGAACAGTTGAGTGGTCCCACCTGTCACTGTCTCAACCATTTTAATCAGTGGTTAAATTTAACCCAGGGCTAAATACAGGGGAGTCCCCACATGTCAAGGAGTAATTAGGTTAGTTAATTAGCCAGTTTAATTAAGTTGTGGTTAATTAGGAGGCGGGTCCCAGCAGTCAGTGGCACTGGACGTCATTAGCGGCCGGGTTAAGCGGACACGTCAGCGGCACCGGCGTTTAGCCGCCGACGACGAAAACACGGTGGCGACGCACGGGATGTCATCGGAAGTCGGCTACAGGCCACCAAAACGGGCGTCGCTGGTCGCGTTCGAACGTGCTTGAAGTCCCGCGTCCAACGGTGCTAGGGGTGGGAGCGAGGGAGGTCCCAAGCGAAGCCGGCGACGGGCAAAGGCGATGGCCGGAGCTTGGTGAGCTCGGTTTCAGGGTCGCAACGTATGGCGAGGCGACCCAAGGGCATCAGATGGTTCTTGGGGGGCTCAGGAACACGAGGCAAAGCTCGGTCGCGAGTCCTGTGAGCTGTGGCCACGGCGGAGAGTCAAACGGTGGCGACGAGTTCTCGAACGCGGTAGCGGTGGTAGCTAGTGGGGGAGCCAGATCTCAAGAGAAGAGGGGAGGATGTGGGGGCTCACAGAGGCCGGCAGGGGGCTCAGGCGAGCCAGGGGTGCCGGAGTCGAGGGGATCGACGGCGAGGTAGCGGCGGCGTCCGATGAAGGGGATCGAGGCAGATGGCGTCGAGGCGGCTCGCCGGCTCCAACCAGTGGCTCAGGCGATGGAGGAGATGATGGCGGTCCTCCTGGACAGCAGCTCGGGCGCTGGGGAGCTCGGTGGCCACGAGGGCGCGAGTGGACGCTGGTGATGGCACTCGGGTGAGAGGGGAGAAGCAGAACCGGGGCGATAGGGGGAGAGCGATGGGGGGAGGGGGAAGTGGATCTGGGGCTAGGGTTAGCCAGGGGCGGACGGTGCCCTTATCCGCCCGCGCAGCTGCAGCGGCATGGACGGTGAGCCGGTCGGGCGGCGACCGCGGGCGCGGGCGCTCGGTCGCACGCACAGTGGATGAAGACGACTCGGGAGGGGGAGCTGGGCCGTTGGGCCGGCTGGGTGTGCGGCCAGCTGGGCCGTGGCCCAGTTGGGTCGTGAGTTATTTTTTTGTCTTTTCCTTTTCTTTTTCAATTTCTTTTCTGTTTATTTAATCTTTCAAATTGTTTTAGTTTTTTTAAATCATATAGTTAGCACCTAAATTAGTAATAGTAGTTATACCACTCCCTCAATTATTTTTGTAGTTATAAAAAAGTGGTTTTCAATAATTTTATCATTTAAGAGATGTTTAAATAATTGTTTCAGATATTGTTTTACTTATCTTAGAGCATTTAATTATTTTATAAAATGTGGTTTCTTCACCAAATTAATGTATGGATTATTTTCCGCAAATCGAACATTTTAGTTTTAATGTTTGAAAACTTTTGATGTTTGCCATTAACTCAAATTTGAATTTGAATCGCTTTGAACTAACGCGGGATTAAAAACAATAATTGTGGTGACATGGCATCATTAGCAGGGTATTACTGTAGCTTAAATATTCGGGCGTCACAATTCTCCTCCACTACAAGAAATCTCGTCCCAAGATTTAAGAGGGGAAGGGAGGTGGAAGGGATTTGGTTACCAAATTCTAATGAGCGTCCTCAATCTTGGTTGCTCTTCTTGAAGCGGTCGATCCTTTATGTTGATGTCTTCATTTCTCTGCTTCAGGTCATGATGATGTAGTACGCATCCTTTCTTCGGGATCTTCATCGCACTTATGAAAGAATAAAGGGTGGTTATTCCAAAAGAACGGACCTCTGCCGGGTTGACTACCTGGTTGATAACATCGGGGAAGGTGGCGGAGAGTAACTCTCGAATTGAAACTTGAGAAAATATCGAGAGCTAAATAAGAAGGTATCCTGGGAAGTTTCGAGTGGGTAGGCAAACGTTCGATGCCTGAAATGGGGCGTGAAAGGGGTTCAAATCACGGGAATAAGTATCGTGTCTGATTCAAAAGTAGCTTACTAGGAAGATGACCCATGAATTACATACGAGATCAAGCGTGAGGAATAACTTGGCAACATGGGTGTACAGGAGAGTCGGGTTTCGATCCTGTGGAACTATGGGTTATGGGCCCACCATGTGGGTTAAAAGTAGGAGGAGCAGTGACATCTTGCATGGTCATAATAGCAAAGCATGTTAGAGGGTAGCCTGTCGATTATGACGGCAACAACGTCGAAGGGCGAGGGACGAAGAGAACCATTTTCCTGCTCGTTAAACGAGGCGGACCAATAGGCAAAGTTCTCGTCCATCAGTGGCTACCGGAATGTCATCAACAATAGTAACAGGGTCTTGCTGACAGAATTATACACCGAGGTGTCTACATAAGCAGGAGAATATTACTGCTTAGATCATATAGATCACTACGAAGGTTAAACCAAACAATGGCAAGGAAAATATGATTATTAGTTTAAACAAAACAATGGAAAGGAAAATGTGTTTAAACACATATTTCAGGGGTATATCCTTCCCAAGGGCAAGTAGAGCATGATATACATGACAGGATAGAAAGTAGAAACCATTTAGGTAAGGGGAGAGGAATTTGATGACAATACCCATACAACAGTGTTTTCGATAATTGATAAAGAAAAGATAGCATTGCGCTTTCAATGCTCTTGTTGATGTTTGAGTACCACAGTCATGCTTCGGGATAGCATTGACCTGGTTTTCAAGTAAAGGTCAAACCTTGGATACTCAAAGGATTCATCAGGAACAACTTATAGAATAAGTCAATTTTCTCATGGAAGAATGGTTGATAAAAGGGAAACAGTAACAATAGGTCCTCCGGCCAGGTGTGCTAGGCATGACGTCACCTTACCGGGTGTTATAAAGGCCAATGTTATGACTCTTGAAAAATGTTCCAACCATCATATCTGACCGAGATTCAAATCTGATTGGTGTCAGGATACCTCAGACTCAGGATGCCTGAGAAAGAAAAGGTGCAACGCAATTGACGAGATGACATTATAAGATTCTCGGGCAATGAACTATGGAAGCAAGTTCTGAAACAAGAGTTCATCATTAAACCAAGGAGAGGATGAAGAGGTGGCTAATGGAGTTGGTGACAACTCATCGAGATTATGAAAAATATGGATTCCGAAAATTACGTGAACAAGGGGATAACATTTGTCAGATCAAGTGATATAATGATGTATGCTCGAGGAAAGCATACACAACCGATCATTGGTTCAAAAGTGCACCCGAAATATGGGCTTAGGTAGTACGATCAATGTTAGAATGGTGATTCGATATCCAATACACAAAGAATGTAACTATCATTCATTAACTTAGAAGCAATAGGGTTGCTAGAAGTTTTGACTTCACACATCATAGTTAAATGGCTGATATCCCGGTTAGAAACAACACGGGGACCAAGATAAGAACGGAGATGGCGAGAAGTATTACTATATCAAGAATTCTTAAGAGGTGGTGAAATTCTGACGGCATTCTTGACATAAAAGATGGTAATACTCCAAGGTAAGAAGAACAATTGTTGGATAGCAAGGAACTCAAGGCATAACACAACACAAGAACAAGTTTGTGTTGGTGGGAAGGCAATAAAGTGGTTGATGAGAATACAAATCATCGGGGGCAAGGATGGTATTTCTCATCACAATTCAATTGATATCCTAGAAGACCTCAGAATGTTGATGATGATCACGACACATTTGTCGAGAGGTTTCAAGAAGATGTAACCGATCGGCGATGACATCAAGTCAACGGAATGATGAAGCGAAAAGTTCTTGAAACTATGGCTACGACACAAACTCGAAATCAAGCTTGTTGTTAAAGGATAATTGATATGACGAGGAAGATCAACGTAAGATTAGCTCACCTTGAAATTTTTGCTCCGGGAAGAAGGACCAGGTAGCACAGTTAAAATTGGGCCGACAAGGATATAGCCAAGCAGGCTAGGAATGACGTGATCGAGTTCAAACTCGTAAGTCATGAAGGTTACCAAGATTTGTTTAATCACGGTGTGGACTTCAGTCAGTTATCGGTGTCTTTGAGTGTTTAATAACTCAGAGCCCGTGAAAAATTGGAATCAATGAGAATGTAGCACTTGATGAAGAACTCACAAGAAGTATGCAGTTCCATGATAATCTCGAGATACCAGGGGGTAATACTCGACGACATATCATAGTAGAGGTTGGACTAGGGTAATGCTCTGCAGAAGACAAGTGCTCAAACTTGCACGAGAAATGGAATCAAGGAGAAACATGGTCGGAACCATGTCCATAGATACAAGATGAACTTATAACAAGGGGATAATTATTTTAAGAGAAGCTTCCAGGATAAGGTATACACCGTTTCCATGGGCATGAACACAGGGTTCAAGGTCGACTCCCACTTGTTCAATGCATAACCTTTCATTCACCTCTCGTATTTTGAAAATGACATTAGTTATTGAAAGTTTTACTTGGTGCAATACTAGATAAGTATGACCCGTGAAATCTTCCGGGTTTGCACAGATTAGGGAAGGCATTAGTTCAAACCATCGGGTATCTTAGGAACATATATCACAAACTTCAGGAGTAAATAACACAAGCTCGAAAGTAGAGCATGGTTGACAAGGCAGAGGATACAATTTACCAAAGGCATTATATACCTGTGGAAAGGCTCACAAGGTTATTGAATATTAAGGATGATGTCGGATGAAATCCAACAATGGATCTGACGATCCACAACGGAGCTGATGTGAGTATCGGTACTCTACCAGAAAAAGAAAGAATGCAAGGGAATCAGATGATAGAAACAACTGACTAACTCAAAGCTCAATTGCACAGGAATTATGATTCCAAGTCAAGGGATCAGAAGCAATGCTCTGAATAGGGATGGATAAGTTCAATAGTCTTAGAGGTACAATCATCGGCAATTTGATTGGTCGAGAACCAACTCATGTTTAAAATGGCGTCTGAGCCGGAAGGATGAATTCTAGGATCTCGTTGAGGATTGCGAGCATTCGCACTCATTGAATCAATGGGCTCAAAATGATAGTGGCAAGGGATGCCAATAAGATTACGAGACTTATGGGATTAACCATAACGCAAGCAAACAAGAATTTCAAGAGCAATAGGCTGCTTAGGATTTCCAGAAGATCGAATGGTATTTTCGAAGACTTTTGTGAAACATATGAACAACTGGGAAATTAGAATTTGTCATGGCGCTCCCACCCACCCACCCTCCGACGGCTCTCTCCAATGATCTCCCCGTTCCTCCGGTAACTTTTGGATCTTTTCCGCGCATTGGATTTGGATTTCCCTCCTCTCTCTTTGGATCCCATTCTTTATGGGTTCTGATGGTGGTGCTACTCTGGATCTGGATTTTTCTTGTGGTGTGGCTTTCGCCGATGAGGTTTTTAGATATTCTGGTCTTTCGATCCATCCTTTGGAGGGATCCCGTCCTTTCGTCCTGGTGGTCTCTTTCAGTCGGCATGATTTCTGGCTTGATGAAGATTCTGTGGCTGCGGCACTTGAGGCAGCTCTAGGGGGTTCAGCAATTGATCTTATGGTGACATATATCAAGGATAAGGTTTTCTCATTTGTGGTGTCTTGCAAGGAGATTGGTTTTCATATTGTTGATTCACGCTCTTATGCTTGTCCTCAGTTTAAATGTTATTTTCATCTCTGGGGTAATGGTGGGCCAAATTGGTGGCGTGAGTTTTTGATCTGGAAGAAGGAGTGTGATGCTGAGTGGATTCTTGTTAGTCCCTCTAAGCGGCGTGCTGCTCTTGGTATGTTGGCTATGCATAAGCCCCCTATCAAGTCTGCGATCAGATCTGCTAATTCTACTCGTAAAAGGCTATCTTTCGCCACGTTCCAGAATTATGATGTGTGCAAAGGGTATCGCTATCCGGCTACTCAGAATTGTCTTGAGTTAGCTTCTTTGTCTGGTTATGATCTTCCCCCCAAGGAACGCGTTGTCATTCACCCCCCGCCGCCGGTGGAGCTTCAGTGGACGGTTGCCTCGCCGTCGATCACCTTTGGTACGGTCGCTCCTATCCGATCGCTTTCCCCGGAACCACTACCTCCATCGCCGGCGCGTTCTTCGGGTGGGATTGCTAATGTTTCAAATGATGCCATGATGGGCCCCTCCGCCATGTTGGGTTCTTCGGACTCGGTTGTCACTGGACCTTCGCCCACCTGTCTTCCCAGGCCAAGTTTTTCTCCGTTGAGTGGCGGCCCAATTACTGTGGAGCCTAGTTCTTCTCCTTCTTCTCCAGTTGGGCCTTTTATCCCCTCAACGTTGGTGATCCCGTCCACGCAGGAGGCTCAGGATGCTTTCGAGGCCATGGTCAATGACATGGTGGACCAAGTGCTTACGTGTTCTCCTTGCTCTTTGGGGGGCCACCTATCTATTAGCTGCCCCTCCACCGTTGGATGTTTGGCATGTGGAGATCCTGCTCATTCAAGAAAAGACTGCGAGTTTATTGCGATTGAAAAAGGTTTATGTTGGAAACGGAAGCGTCCCGCTATCTCGGATAGACCGGTCTCTCATTGCGTCGGGAAGCACGCGCTGCCGCCATCTCTGCAGGCTAGCCCTATCACATCACCATTAACCAGCTCGCAGTCTTGCGCTCCGCACACCCCATCTGCTCTGCCTCCTCCGACACCACCGCTCCCTTCCTCGCCACCGCCCATGGCCAACTTCGCCCTGGATCCGCAGCGTTATGTGCCGGTGGTCCATCACATCATTGACGGAGGTGTTCATCTTGTTCCTCGGACTTTCTTTACGCCCCCATCGCCCGTTGTTCGTTCACATGAGAGCTTCATGATTGCTGAGGTTATGCCGGCTCCACCTTTGCATCAGATGGGTCAGGTACGTGAGCAGGTGGTTGAGCTTATCAACCACATGGGTTTTCATGTTCGTTCTGCTCAGCCATGGATTTCTGGAGTGGGTCTGTTTGAGGTCAGAGATGCTGGTGAGCGTTTTGCTTTGATTCAACTACCTCCTCAAGATCTTGGTCAGGATAGATTTGTTCATTTTATGAAGCATGACCATGGCGAGGGTTTTCATGGGGTTCAAGGTTTTCGTGATGGATGTCTGATGTTCTTAGGTGTTCCCCTGGATCTCCGTAATACCGAGAATCTCAGGGCTGCTGTTAATACCTTTGGAAAGTTCCACCATTGGATTAGTGACGATCCATATCTTGTCAGATCTGTTGTGTTTGCCTCCTTCCCTGAGGATATCCTGGTTCCTAGGGACGTGGTGTTTTCTGAGTTTGCTGCCTGGGGTGGTGCTAAAGTTTCTTGGACAGCGCCGTGTTATATCCTAGGAGGTAATTTTGCTGAGCAAATGCCGCAAGATGAAGATCCCATGCCTATTGATGGCAATCCTCACCCCCTGCCTGGTCACTTAATACATGAAGATAATCTCTTTGCTCTTCCGCCTTATCCAACTCTTGGGTGGAACGACGTGCCACCTCTCTCGCCTCCCATGCATAATCAGGGTGGTGGCTGGGGCTGGCATGACAATGAGCAGGATGCCCAGGAGGATGCAGTGCAAGTTGAGCCTGTTCCTGATCAGGAGTCTATGGTCATTAACCAGCAGGATTTCTCGGGCTCTGTTGGCCAGTCGGATAGTCAAGTTCAGGCTGATCCTCCCTTACATGATGTGGCGATTGTGCAAGATCCTCCAGCTGTAGTTGTGCAGGTTCCTGTTGATAATGGAAATGTTGCTTTGGCTGCCCAGCCTGACGTTGCACCAGTGGAACCAATTCTCGTTGAGGGTGGTCTTCAGATTGGTATTCAGCCTGCTGTGGAAGTGGATGAAAATGTCATTCAGTTAGGTGAGCCACCCGCTGATCCTGATGCATTGGCTATAGTGCCGTACCAGCCACCTGTGTTGCCGCAGCAAGATCTTGTTGTTCGTCGAGTTCATGTTGTTTATGGCCCGCTGTAGGATCGAAAGTATGTCTAGAGGGGGGTGATTAGACTACTTGACCAAATAAAAACTTAACCTTTTCCCAATTTTAGTTCTTGGCAGATTTTAGCTATTGTAGGACAAGTCAAGCAATCATCACACAATTCAAGCAAGCATGCAAAGAGTATATTGGCAGCGGAAAGTAAAGCATGCAACTTGCAAGAATGTAAAGGGAAGGATTTGGAGAATTCAAACGCAATTGGAGACACGGATGTTTTTCCCGTGGTTCGGATAGGTGGTGCTATCCTACATCCACGTTGATGGAGACTTCAACCCACGAAGGGTAACGGTTGCGCGAGTCCACGGAGGGCTCCACCCACGAAGGGTAATGGTTGCGCGAGTCCACGGAGGGCTCCACCCACGAAGGGTCCACGAAGAAGCAACCACCCACGAAGGGTCCACGAAGAAGCAACCTTGTCTATCCCACCATGGCCATCGCCCATGAAGGACTTGCCTCACTAGCGGTAGATCTTCACGAATTAGGCGATCTCCTTGCCCTTACAAACTCCTTGGTTCAACTCCACAATCTTGTCGGAGGCTCCCAAGTGACACCTAGCCAATCTAGGAGACACCACTCTCCAAGAAGTAACAAATGGTGTGTTGATGATGAACTCCTTGCTCTTGTGCTTCAAATGATAGTCTCCCCAACACTCAACTCTCTCTCATAGGATTTGGATTTTGTGGAAAGAAGATTTGAGTGGAAAGCAACTTGGGGAAGGCTAGAGATCAAGATTCATATGGTAGGAATGGAATATCTTGGTCTCAACACATGAGTAGGTGGTTCTCTCTCAGAACATATGAGTTGGAATTGTGTATGTGTTCTAATGGCTCTCTCCACGAATGAAGAGGAGGTGGCGGGGTATATATAGCCTCCACACAAAATCCAACCGTTACACACAGTTTTCCAATCTCGGTGGGACCGAATCAACATACTCGGTCAGACCAAAAAGGTAAACCTAGTGACCGTTAGAGATTTTCGGTGGGACTGACATGCAACTCGGTAGGACCGATATGGTTAGGGTTTGGGCATAACGTAATCTCGGTGAGACCGATTACACAAACTCGGTGAGACCGAGTTTGGTAATAAGCTAACCAGAGAGTTGGTCAGGTAAACTCGGTGAGTCCGAAAAGTTACAAAAGGAAACAAAGAGTTTACACTGCAATCTCGGTGGGACTGATTCACTCTTTCGGTGAGACCGAAAAGTTACGAAAGGGAAACAGAGAGTTTGCAATCCCATCTCGGTGAGACCGAGATCCCTATCGGTAGAACCGAATTGCTAGGGTTTGGCAGTGGCTTATGACAAGTGAAACTCGGTGGCGCCGGATAGAAAGAATCGGTAGGACCGAGTTTGGCTTAGGGTTTAGGTCATATGTGGAAGTGGGAAAGTAGCTGAGGATTTTGGAGCATATCATTAAGCACATGAAGCAAGAGGCTCATTAAGCAACACCTCATCCCTCCTTGATAGTATTGGCTTTTCCTAAAGACTCAATGTGATCTTGGATCACTAAAATATAAAATGAAGAGTCTTGAGCTTTTGAGCTTGAGCCAATCCTTTGTCCTTAGCATTTTGAGGGTTCCACTTTCACATCCATGCCATGCCAATCATTGAGCTTTCCTGAAATAGTCATCTTGGAATAGCATTAGCTCAATGAGCTATATGTTGTTATGAATTACCAAAACCACCTAGGGATAGTTGCACTTTCAATCTCCCCCTTTTTGGTAATTGATGACAACATATAGATCAAAGCTTCGACAAATGATAATAAGCATGAAATATATCGTCGCTTTGAGAAGTATGTGACAAGTAAGAGCTCCCCCTAAATTTGTGCATATTTAAAATTTGCTTTGGACTGCAAATGCACAATGAGTTAGAGTCATGGGTTACTCTTCCATGTCACATACATCTTGGTGGAGCGCTTAAAATGATAAGAATGAAATACATGCACTCATCACCAAGAATAGTGAATGATCACATAAGATAGATAAGATGATAATATTAAGCAAACATTAAGTGTAGCTTATGATCAAACACATGATCATCAATGTCTCATGAGCAATGACATAGTATCTCACACAAAAGCAAACAAAGTTCGAAAAACCACCAAATAAAACAAGAGAGAATAAAAGCAACACTCTCTCTCGAAGCCTATGATCTATACATTTTCTCCCCCTTTGGCAACAAGTTACCAAAAAGTTCCTAGAAAATGCATAGTGCTAAGTCGACACTCAGGCTTGATCTTCAGGTGGTGGTGGAGTCCGGAGCACTCTAAGGACGAAGCCTTCTATAGACGTGGTCGGAGTCGAGGCAGAAGTGGACGCTGGAGCTGGTGGAACTGAGGCTGTAGCTGGTGCAGACGTGGTGGCTCTGGGGTCAGCAACTGGCACTGCAGACGACCTCGGACCTCGTGGCACTCTGGCAAAGGCATCAGTTGTAGTCTTGCCTCTCCTCTCCTGCATGTCATCCTGGAGCTGCTCCACTGCAGTCTGAATCTCTGTCACTTTGACATCCAAGTCATAGAACTTTTGTTCCATGATCCTTTCTAAGCTTGCCTGGTTCTGAGTTAGGGTGGCTAGTCCTTGCTCAATCCGCAGGGGGGATGCAATCAAGTAACCAAGATGCTCTTGTTTGGTTTTCAGGAAATATTCAGATGCCTCCTCTTGAGTAGGCATCTTGGCAGCTTTCTCCTTCCTCGCCTTCTCCTTCTTGGCTTGTGCTTGGGCAGACGATGGCTCATTCTCAGTCATGACCACTTGATTATCTTCAAAGTATGGACGGATGGGCAGGTGTTCCTTGTCCAATAAGTATATGCCCGTGCCCATCTTAGAGTTGATGAGCTCCTGAATCTGTGGGGCATATCCACAGCTCCTCTTCTGGTCTGCTGCTGTCCTCTTGATTGTTTCAATCATAAGGCTCATGACTTTGAATTTCTGTGGCACGTCAAAGATATGAAGCAAGTTGATCGCGTGGCCCCTGATCATCTTGTGATCTCCAGACTTGGGCAATAGGGTGTGCCTAAGAATCCAGTTGATGGTTGGCAGCCCTGACAGAAGATAGTGTACTGAGCCAAACTTGAACGTATCAAGTGCTTCATTTGGAATCTCCTTGTACATGTTTGACATTGAGTTGTGGTCCATCTTCTTCTTGGCATAAATGTCCAAGTCATCGTCATGCTCTTCTGGGGCATTAATCAGCTGAGCCCATTCAGCAACTGTAGACTAGTACCTCGTACCCTCTGACATCCATACAATCCTGCCATCTGGATAGAAATGGGTTGTGGAGTAGAACTGCATGATGAGTTCCTCGTTCCACTTTGTGAGCTTCTGCCCAACAAAGTCCTCTACTCCACATGCCTTGAAGCTGTCCTGCACTCCAGGGTAGTACTCTTTGTTGTCCTTGATGTATTGCCAATCAACCCATCTCATATCACAGACAATTGGCTTCTTGTCTAGCAGCACTGTCTCATAAAAGTCTTGCTGCTCCTTGGTGTGAAACCTGTAGTCAATTGCAGTCCTTCTCCTTGAAGCATACGGGTCTGCTTCTCTCCACTTCCGGAGCCCTGAATCTCTCCTGAGTTTCATATCCTCAGCCACAGGATGAGCATCGTTGTGGTCTGGGATCTTGGGCTTGAGATTTCTAAGAACATTCTCTTCTTCTTCTTCTGCAGCTTCAGGCACTGGGGCCTTGTTCTTCTCAGTAGCTGGGATGCTTCTTGTGTTCCTCTTTGGCTTTGGCTTTGGAGCTGGCTTGGCCTTGGAAGAAGCTGCCCCTGTTCTTATGGCATCACCCATCAGCTTGGGTGCCTTAGGTGCTGGTGCAGCTACCTCTTCTTCTTCCTCCTCATCTTCCATGATGGAAGCCTTGCCAAGCACTATGGCTACAGTTTTCTTCACCCTTTCTTTCCTCTTCTTGCCTTCAGCAGCAACTGGCTCAATGGGAGTGGGCTTCTCAATTGAAGCTCTGGCCTTTGACATAGGCTGCCTGCCTGCTGGCCTTTTGATCTTCATCCTTGGTTTTATGCCCTGTGCTGGCTCAACTCTCTTGGAAGTTGCTTCCTCTTCTGCCACATAATCCTCATCTTCTGAGTCTGAGGTTCTCTTCTTTCTCTGTCTTGTGGCATCTTTAGGCAGATTGCTAGGGGTGCTCCTGCTGCCATCATCTGAGGAACTTGAGGGACTAGTGCCCTCACTCATCTGCACTTGCTGCTCTGACAAGTTCTGGCTATCACTTTGGTCTGACATGATGCAAACTCTGACTGCTGACCCTGTGAATAGGTTATAGATGAGATAGAGTGGATAAGCATCACAAAATGCAGAGATTTTTGCAAAAGAATAATTCAAAAACTTAGTTTTAGTTTCCCACTGAAAGCATCTCGGATCTACCGATTTCTAAACTCGGTGATACCGAAGCAGTTTTGGCACCTAAACTAGTGAACTCGGTCAGACCGAGTCACAGTTCGGTGGCACCGAGACTGCTAGGGTTTCACAGAGTTCCAAAATCGGTCACACCGATAAGTAATTCTCGGTTAGACCGAGTCTCACTTGTGCAATGGCATAAGCCAAATCGGTGGGACCGAGTTTTTCAACTCGGTGGGTCCGAGATGGTTTCGGCGGAAACCTAACCCTAAAATTTTCGAATTAAACCTAATCTACGAGTTCATTGACTGGATAGAAGTTTAACAAACATGGCAAGAATCATGATGATCACAATGTGCTAAGAATCAGATTGGGGAATAGCACAAAGATCGAGTCCATACCCTTGTTCGGCGGAGACTCGCTACGGCGGCAACGGCGGGGTTGAATTTCCGTTGACGGCGACGGAGACCAGCGACTGGAGGCGGCTGGCGGCGAGGAGACGATCCGGAGACCAAGTTGGCAGAGCAAGCTATCGCGCGGGCGAAGGGGTTCAGAGAAATTTCCAAATTTTTGCCCGTGACTATATATAGCCCGACCCTGTCGGTGTGACCGAGTGGAACAACTCGGTGGCACCGAGATGCGAAACTGTATACAGTTGTTGCAACTCGGTGTGACCGAATGGTTCAAATCGGTTGCACCGAGATCGAAAACCTAGATCAACTTAATGATCTCGGTAGGACCGAAAGTAGGGTATCGGTCAGACCGAGAATCATAGAGAGGTTTTGGAAGTTTAAGTCTATGACGAATCGGGGACTCCGAGCGCTCCTCACACAGAGTGGTTCGAATCTGACTTGATCAAATTTTGTGATGTAGCATGAATAGAGTTTGAGACAAGAAAAGCATAGATAGCTAGAGGAGGTTCTTAGGCATTCTTGTCCATCCACTTGGCAAAAGGAAATAAAACCAAACAATCAAAACAACAAGTGGATGTCCTCGAATGAGTAAAATATGCAACCAGCATGCTCACACAATAAGATGGCAATTGAAATATGTGACAAGGCATGCACAACCAATTCTAGCATCTATCAAGCAATTTGCGATGACAAGGTCATCTATATATGAGTATATTGACTTAGGAGTCAAGTGAGAACACTTGATCATAGGTCATACTCATCGTTTAAGCTCAAGTGGGGTTACCACTTTTACATAAAGCATTGTTGTGTTCACATCTTTAGAGTTGCTTTAGCTCAAGTCTTAGAGTAAAGCTCCCCCTAGATGTGATATCCCCCCTTAGAGGGATGAACTAACCTCGGGTTTTGTCGATGATGACTTCATGTAGATGTTGAAGATGTGGATGCTCAATGTTGATGTAGATCACTTGGAGCTATCCATTTGAGTGAATTGCACTTTCAATACCTACATGGGTTAGTCCCACAAGGAACAAACAAGGATATCCATAGACATAGAGTGATGCACACACAAGATGATGTCCATGAAAACTTTCAGGTTACCTCGTCCCTTGTCTTACCAACAAGAGGGTTTGTGACTCCTTGAACTAGTGCAAGATGTGGAAGTTGAATGCACTTGTTCTTGCCAAAATGATAAGAGTGAAGTATGTTGGTGGAGTCACCCTCAAGAACTCTCTAGTTCTTCTTATTTTGGATCCACACCATCTTGATGGGAATCCTTGGAGTTGTAGTCGTACTTGATGAAGTGGAACTTGAAGTAGTCTTGGGAATCCACTTGACTAAGGTCTTAGGAGCTTCTTCAAATGCATCAATTTCCTCTTGAAGCTTGTCCTTGCCTTTTTGCTTGTAGTCTTGTGGTGGAAGATCATCTTGAGCTTGTGTCCCCTTGAAAGAAGTATCATACTTCTCTTGTTGAGGAACAAACTTTGTCTTGGGGTATTGATCTTCTTCCCACTCAACTCCATTGGCATTGAACTTTCGTTCAAAACCAACACCTTGATTCTTCCGGTGCATTCCTTGCTTGCGCACAATTTCCTCAAATTGCTTACTCCCGGCAAGGCTTTTGTACACTCCTTTCTCTATAATTCCCTTCAATAAGCTATTTTCTTGCTCAAGTGTAACTTGGCTAAGAGAATCATTAGTGGAATCAAGAGAACTACTATAAGCAACAATATTGGATTTAGCATGATCATTGTTACTGCTAGAGGAAGAATCTTTCTTGTTCTTGTTACTAGACTTGACTTGAGGCATGTAAGTGGATAAGAGTAAACGCTTCGCAATGTAAGAAGAACTTTTCTTGCGGAGATCATCATTGATTGCTTTTAAGAACTCATGCTCTTGCTCAAGATTGAGCTTTTCAAAGCGTAATTTCTCATGAGCTCTTAAAAGTTCTCTATGATCTTCGAAGATAGTTTCATGAGCTAACTTAAGAGTGTTTAGTTCTTTAGTTAGAGCCTCAATCTTCTCCTTATCATTGTCATTCGTTTTATCTTGATTAGCATGATTAATTGACGTTTCATCATAGTATTCATCACTAGAGTTGTCAACAAGCAAATCATCACCTAACAAGTCATCTTCATCACTATTGAAATCAACATACTCGGGGTGTGTTACCTTAGGACCTTTGGCCATGAAGCATCTTCCAATTCCTTCATTTGGTGAGTCAAATATGCCGTAGGAGTTGGTTGACACAAGTGCTAGACCGGCAACACCTTCATCTTGAGTATCTTCGGAGTCGGAGTGATAACTTCTCTCGGAGTGGCTGTCGGAGTCGGAGCCGGATACCCATTCACCAACATGAGCTTGATGTCTTCGTTTTGTGTAGCTCCTTGATGATTTTTCCTTCCTTTCTGAATCCTTGCTTCTCCGTGAGTATCTTCGTTCATAACGATCATCTCTACTCCTTCTCTCTCTTGGTGGTGATTCTTTGCTTCTTCTTTTTGGAGAATCTTCTCTTCTCTTGTAGGGAGCCGTACACTCATTGGAATAGTGTCCGGGTCTTCCACAACTGTAGCAGTTTTGCTCTCGACTAGAAGATCTTTTGTCATTGTAGGACCTTGACTTGAAGCTTCTATCTTTGCTTCTACTCTTGTAGAACTTGTTGAAGTTCTTCACCATTAAGCTCAATTCTTCATTGAAGTTTTGTTTCTCACTTGATGATGTAGGGGCTTCACATGAGGCTTTGTAGGCACCACTTGATTTGTTGTGAAGTTCCTCTTTATCCTTAAGTGACATCTCATGAGCAACAATTCTTCCAATCACCTCCGTTGGCTTGAGATCTTTGTAATTGGGCATCATTTGGATCAATGTGCACACGGTATCAAATTTTCCATCCAAGGCTCTTAGAATCTTCTTGATGATGAATTTATCGGTCATCTCTTCACTTCCTAAGCCGGCAATCTCATTTGTGATGAGAGCAAGCCTAGAGTACATTTCAGCGACACCTTCACCATCCTTCATTTTGAACTTGTCAAGTTGACTTTGAAGCACATCCAACTTGGATTCCTTGACGGAGTCGGTACCTTTGTGCATATCAATCAAAGTGTCCCAAATTTCCTTTGCATTCTCAAGACGGCTGATTTTGTTGAATTCTTCGGGGCACAATCCGTTGAAGAGAATATCACAAGCTTGAGCATTGTATTGCAACATCTTCAACTCATCCGCGGTAGCTTCACGGTTTGGTTCTTTCCCATCAAAGAAGTCACCTTGCAAACCAACACACACAATAGCCCAAACGGCGGGGTTATGTCCAAGAATATGCATTTTCATTTTATGCTTCCAACTAGCAAAATTAGTACCATCAAAGTAAGGACCTCTACGGTGATAATTTCCCTTGCTAGACGCCATACTCTCCTAGGTTGTGAAACCAAGGCTATGACCACCAAAAGCTATGGAGATCAAAGCAAATGGAGACCAAAGCTCTGATACCACTTGTAGGATCGAAAGTATGTCTAGAGGGGGGGTGATTAGACTACTTGACCAAATAAAAACTTAACCTTTTCCCAATTTTAGTTCTTGGCAGATTTTAGCTATTGTAGGACAAGTCAAGCAATCATCACACAATTCAAGCAAGCATGCAAAGAGTATATTGGCAGCGGAAAGTAAAGCATGCAACTTGCAAGAATGTAAAGGGAAGGGTTTGGAGAATTCAAACGCAATTGGAGACACGGATGTTTTTCCCGTGGTTCGGATAGGTGGTGCTATCCTACATCCACGTTGATGGAGACTTCAACCCACGAAGGGTAACGGTTGCGCGAGTCCACGGAGGGCTCCACCCACGAAGGGTAATGGTTGCGCGAGTCCACGGAGGGCTCCACCCACGAAGGGTCCACGAAGAAGCAACCACCCACGAAGGGTCCACGAAGAAGCAACCTTGTCTATCCCACCATGGCCATCGCCCACGAAGGACTTGCCTCACTAGCGGTAGATCTTCATGAAGTAGGCGATCTCCTTGCCCTTACAAACTCCTTGGTTCAACTCCACAATCTTGTCGGAGGCTCCCAAGTGACACCTAGCCAATCTAGGAGACACCACTCTCCAAGAAATAACAAATGGTGTGTTGATGATGAACTCCTTGCTCTTGTGCTTCAAATGATAGTCTCCCCAACACTCAACTCTCTCTCATAGGATTTGGATTTTGTGGAAAGAATATTTGAGTGGAAAGCAACTTGGGGAAGGCTAGAGATCAAGATTCATATGGTAGGAATGGAATATC
The DNA here is from genome assembly GCF_056163025.1 of Triticum urartu. Classification (NCBI taxonomy): domain Eukaryota; kingdom Viridiplantae; phylum Streptophyta; class Magnoliopsida; order Poales; family Poaceae; genus Triticum; species Triticum urartu. Next base: position 272,977,089 of record NC_141873.1, on the reverse strand, counting down.
TTGGTCTCAACACATGAGTAGGTGGTTCTCTCTCAGAACATATGAGTTGGAATTGTGTATGTGTTCTGATGGCTCTCTCCACGAATGAAGAGGAGGTGGAGGGGTATATATAGCCTCCACACAAAATCCAACCGTTACACACAGTTTTCCAATCTTGGTGGGACCGAATCAACAAACTCGGTCGGACCGAAAAGGTAAACCTAGTGACCGTTAGAGATTTTCGGTGGGACTGACATGCAACTCGGTAGGACCGATATGGTTAGGGTTTGGGCATAACGTAATCTCGGTGAGACCGATTACACAAACTCGGTGAGACCGAGTTTGGTAATAAGCTAACCAGAGAGTTGGTCAGGTAAACTCGGTGGGACCGATTTGCTCTTTCGGTGAGACCAAAAAGTTACAAAAGGAAACAAAGAGTTTACACTACAATCTCGGTGGGACCGATTCGCTCTTTTGGTGAGACCGAAAAGTTACGAAAGGGAAACAGAGAGTTTGCAATCCCATCTCGGTGAGACCGAGATCCCTATCGGTAGAACCGAATTGCTAGGGTTTGGCAGTGGCTTATGACAAGTGAAACTCGGTGGCGCCGGATAGAAAGAATCGGTAGGACCGAGTTTGGCTTAGGGTTTAGGTCATATGTGGAAGTGGGAAAGTAGCTGAGGATTTTGGAGCATATCATTAAGCACATGAAGCAAGAGGCTCATTAAGCAACACCTCATCCCTCCTTGATAGTATTGGCTTTTCCTAAAGACTCAATGTGATCTTGGATCACTAAAATATAAAATGAAGAGTCTTGAGCTTTTGAGCTTGAGCCAATCCTTTGTCCTTAGCATTTTGAGGGTTCCACTTTCACATCCATGCCATGCCAATCATTGAGCTTTCCTGAAATAGTCATCTTGGAATAGCATTAGCTCAATGAGCTATATGTTGTTATGAATTACCAAAACCACCTAGGGATAGTTGCACTTTCACCCGCCTTTGCCTCCTGAGATGGCCTGGAGGCGTACTTTCGATACTCTTTTGGGGCGCTGCTCTACTCTTCAGGTTCCAAAGCCGGTCCTACAGTCTTCTTTTGGGTCACTGCTCCTTTCCAAGAGATCATGGTCCCTGGCTTTTGAGAAGGTCCATTGGGTTTCAGATTTTACCACTGATGATTCGGCTAGCATGGTCGCCCCTTTGTCTGCTCTCCCACCTCCCAGGGGACTTGCTCGGGCTCTGTTTCCTGACAGCCAGATGGAGTTGGAGCACGACCCAGGCCTGCAGTTTGCGACTACCCCTGATGAGCAGTTCTCTTTTTCTGCTCCTTCTCTAAAGAAGAAGAAGAAGGCCTCCAAGCATGGTCGTCCTCCAGTCGTGGACTCTGAACTGCGCCGCTGCACCCGTAGCTCTGCAAGACGGGATGGTTTCAAGCATGTGCTTCAAGCCTTGCCTATGACTGAACCTAAGAAGAAGAAGCCCCGTTCCAAGCCTCTGATGGATGATGATTCTGCCCATAGCATGCCCTCAGTGCCACCTCCAACACCTCTTCGTCATATTCAACAAATTGGAGCGGATCTGGGTATCTCCGCTGAAAAGCTCACTGTGGATGCGCTTATGGCAGATCCTTCTTCTGCCAAGGACAAATCTTCCCATGAATAGCTCGGGTTGTGCAAGCGGGGTGTGGTCGACCCATAACTGGACTAGTTATCGTAGGATTTATCTAAATACTTTGTCTCTGGGACCCGTATGCTTTCGTTGTCTTTGGAAACTTCTGTTGTTTGGCTTTGTTGCATGTCTGAAATGCTCTATGTGCTGCCTGCTATGTGGGCATGCTGTTAAAGTTGTAAACGCTATGTTCCATGGATATTCGGTCTACTAGAAGTTGGCGTGTTATGTGTTGGAATGTTCGGGGCTTAAATTCTGATGACCGTCAGCATGTTGTTCGTAACAAGGTGGATGAAAGTCAGGCTTCTGTTATCTGTCTGCAGGAAACGAAAATGGAGTGTATTGAGTCCAGAACTGTCAGAAAATTTTGCCCTCGTCGTTTTGATTCTTTTGTTTATAGCCCTTCTGTTGGGGCTTTGGGCGGCATTGTTGTGTTGTGGAACTCCTCTGTCCTTACAGGGAGATTAATTGAGGTCAAGCAGTTTGGCGTTGTTGTGCACTTTACTTCCAAACACAACAATGAGCAATGGACGTTGGTTAATGTTTATGGGCCATGTCGTGGCCAGGCCAGGGATGATTTTGTGGACTGGCTCTATAATCTCTCCATCCCTGACTCTGAAAATTGGCTTGTTTTGGGAGACTTTAATTTTATTAGATCCACTAAGAACAGAAATCTCCCTGGTGGCGATGCTAATGATATCTTCATTTTTAATGAGATTATTGGGCACCTTGGCTTGCTTGAGTTACCTATTAAGGGGAGATATTTCACTTGGTCCAATATGCAGGATAATCCTCTACTAGAGCAGCTCGATTGGTTTTTCACTTCCTCAAACTGGATCTCTTGTTACCCCTCCACCCAGGTGTTTCCCCTGGCCAGGACTGCTTCAGATCATGTGCCTTGTGTGGTGGCCATCAACACTTCCATCCCTAAGTGTAATATCTTTTGTTTTGAAAATTACTGGGTGGAGCTGCAGGGTTTTATGGACTGTGTGTCTGCTTCATGGGCTACTGCTTCCAGCAAAACCAACATCTCGGCCAAGATTGCTGACAAATTTAAAACCTTGAGGAGGGATCTTAAGAGTTGGCGCATGAATGTTTCCAAAATGAAAGTATTAATTGCTAAATGTAATAGGGTGGTTCTCATTTTGGATTGCTTGGAGGAATTGAGGCCACTCTATAGACATGTAATCTGGTCAAGTTGCACTTGGAGCATCTGTTGCACCTTCAGTTTCTGTATTGGAAGAAGAGGTGCACTATAAGATCTATTAAAGTGGGAGAGGAGAACACTAAATTCTTTCATGCTATGGCTTTTGAAAGATTTAGACATAACTCCATTGCTTCTCTGCGGTTGGATGATGGTACAATTGTGTCTGATCATGAGCAAATGGCTGCTGTTCTCTGGCAAAACTTCAAAAATAGGATGGGAACTAGTCATGCTATTGAAATGTCTTTTGATCTTTCCTCAATTTTACACAGAGTTGAGGGCCTTGACTCCCTCACTAAGATGTTCTCCAAGGAGGAGATGGATAATACTGTTAAGAGCATGCCCGTTGATAAGTCTCCTGGGCCAGATGGCTTTAATGGACTCTTTTTTAAAAAGTGTTGGCCTATAATTAGTAAGGATTTCTATGAGCTGGCTTCTGCTTTTCATGAGGGGTCTGTGAATCTGGAGAACATCAATTATTCTTATATCACCCTGGTCCCTAAGAAGAGATCTCCTGAGTCTGTTAATGATTTTAGGCCTATCTCTCTTTTTGGTATGGGGGTGAAATTCCTTTCTAAGATGGCTGCTAACAGGCTGCAGCTAGATATCATAAGATGTTTGCATAAAAACCAATATGGTTTTATCAAGTCCAGAACCATTCAGGACTGTATTGCTTGGACCTTGGAATATTTGCACCAATGCCATCAGTCAAAGAGGCCTATTATCATCCTCAAGCTGGATTTTGAGAAAGCTTTTGACTCTATTGAACATGAGGCCATTTTCCAAATTTTGAGGCACAAGGGTTTTAATGATAAGTGGATTTCCTGGGTTAAACAGTTTCTGGCTTCTGGAACCTCTTCTGTCCTGCTGAATGGAGTTCCTGGAAAACAATTTGCTTGCAAAAGGGGGTTAGGCAGGGTGACCCTCTTTCCCCACTTCTATTTGCCATTGCTGCAGATCTGTTGCAATCAGTAGTCAATGATATGCACCATAAAGGTCTTCTACAGCTTCCTATTCCTTGCCATGATAAGGAATATCCAATTATCCAGTATGCTGATGACACCCTCATTATTATGCCTCCTGAAGAATCTCAATTGCTCTCATTGAAGAAAATGCTCTTCCTTTTTTCTAAGTCCACTGGATTGCATGTTAACTATCACAAGTCATCCCTACTTCCTATTAATGTGGATTCAGTGGAGATTGCTAGACTTGCTGGTGTTTTTGGTTGTGTGGTTGGCACCGTGCCTTTTACTTATCTTGGCCTTCCTGTGGGAATTACAAAACCCAAGATCTTGGACTTAATGCCTCTGGTTGATAGTATGGAAAGGAAGCTCTCTGTTAGCTCTTCTTTCCTTGCACATGGAGGAAGACTGCACTACCTGTTATCTGCCCTTTCTTCTGTGCCAATTTTTTTCCTGTGTAGTCTGGACTTGCCTCCTGGTATTTTAAAGCAACTAGAGAGAATTCAGAGGCAGTGTCTTTGGAGGAAGTATGGCCATGATTCTGGTCAGTCACTGGCATCTTGGGGTTTGGTTTGTAGACCAAAGAACAAAGGTGGCTTGGGTATTTTGAATCTGAAGTTGCAGAATGAGACTCTGCTCCTTAAACATGCTAGCAAATTCTACAATAAAGTTGATGTGCCCTGGGTTCAACTCATCTGAAATACTTACTACCATGGTAGGGTTCCTCATGCCACCATCATTTGTGGCTCTTTCTGGTGGAGGGATATATGCAAGTTAATGGATAAATTCAGGATGGTCAATGCAGTGCATGTTAATAAGGGTGACATTGTCCTATTTTGGTCTGATTCTTGGACATTGGGGGACACTGATATTCCTCTTGAGCAAAGGTTTGCTAGGCTTTTTTCGTTTGCTATTGATCCCCTTATCTCTGCTGTGGAGGTTTTTGAATCGACTGAGCTCACCTCTTTATTCCATTTACCCCTCTCTGAGAGAGCTTTTGGAGAGCTGCAGTCTTTGCAAAACCTGCTTTTGCTTTCTGACCATAATCCTCAGCTCAATGACACATGGGTATGGAAAGAGGATGGCAAGGGATATTCTGCCAAGAAATACTATTCCTTCTTGCATAAACACATTGTGCCCAACCCACTCTTGTCCTGGGTGTGGGCTAGCTGCTGCACTATGAGGATCAAGTTCTTTGCTTGGATGTTGATTATGGATCGGTTGAACACTCAGGATATGCTGGAGAGAAGGCACTGGAATGTTTCTGAATCAAACCATTGTGTTCTTTGTCCAACACACACCAAGGAGGATAGAGATCACCTATTCTTTCAATGTAATTTCAGTTGTAGGGTCTGGAATTATCTTCAAATCAACTGGATGGCTAGAGATGATATGGTTGCCATTGCCTATCATGCTAGAAGGGATTTTTCTAAGCCTTTCTTCTCTGAGGTGGTTTTCCTGGCATGCTGGAACATCTGGAATGTTAGGAATGATAGGGTTTTTAGGAATGTTACACCCTCTTTTCGTAGATGGAGGTCTTCTTTTATTCTAGACATTTCCCTTTTGGTTCATAGAATTAAGCCTAAGTTCGAAGAGGACCTGCTTAGATGGATTTCCTTTTTGCCACCTTGAGGTGAGTTTTTTGTTTTCCCTCTTTTTTTGCTTTCTTGGGTCTTTTGGACCTTGTAAGTTCTGTACATATGTAACCTTTTTTTGAGAGCAATAAAATTACTGTGGGGTCCATACCCTACAGTTTCAGGTCAAAAAAAACTGGGAATGAGCGGATACTCGATAAGTGCGAGGAATTATCTGTAGGGGTATCATGTGGCAAAGAACTGTAAGGTAGTAGCCACATAGTATTCTCGGTACAATAGAGAGAATTTTGGGGTATCGGGTAATAACAAGATCACTGGGGAATGATTGTATGAATGGCACGTGTATGTGGTTATCCATAGAGGTTAATCGATGGAAGTGAATTGTTTGGGGAACGTAGTAATTTCAAAAAAATTCCTACGCACACACAAGATCATAGTGATGCATAGCAACGAGAGGGGAGAGTGTTGTCTACGTACCCTCGTAGACCGAAGCGGAAGCGTTGACACAACGTAGAGGAAGTAGTCGTACGTCTTCCCGGTTCAACCAATCCAAGCACCATTACTCCGGCACCTCCGAGTTCTTGGCACACGTTCAGCTCGATGACGCTCCTCGGGCTCCGATCCAGCAAAGCTTCGGGGAAGAGTTCCGTCAGCACGACGGCGTGGTGACGATCTTGATGTTCAACCGTCGCAGGGCTTCGCCTAAGCACCGCTACAATATGAGCGAGGTGTAATATCGTGGAGGGGGGCACCGCAAATGGCTAAGGAACGATCACGAAGATCAACTTGTGTGTCCTAGGGTGCCCCCCTGCCCCCGTATATAAAGGAGCCAAGGGGAGGGGGCGGCCGGCCAAGGAGGGCGCGCCAAGGGGGAGTCCTACTCCCACCGGGAGTAGGACTCCCTTCTTTCCTAGTTGGATAAGGAGAAGGGGAAAGAGGAGGAAGAGGGAAAGGAAAGGGGGGGGGCGCCGCCCCCCTTCCCTTGTCCTATTCGGACTAGGAAGGGGAGGGGCGCGCGGCCACATCTTGCCTCCTTTCCTCTTCTCCCTTAAGGCCCATGTAGGCCCAATAACCCCCCGGGGGGTTCCGGTAACCCCCCCGGTACTCCGGTAAAATCCCGATTTCACCCGGAACGATTCCGATATCCAAATATAGGCTTCCAATATATCAATCTTTATGTCTCGACCATTTCGAGACTCCTCGTCATGTCCATGATCACATCCGGGACTCCGAACAACCTTCGGTACATCAAAATACATAAACTCATAATGAAACTGTCATCGTAACGTTAAGCGTGCGGACCCTATGGTTCGAGAACAATGTAGACATGACCGAGACACATCTTCGGTCAATAACCAATAGCAGAACCTGGATGCTCATATTGGTTCCTACATATTCTATGAAGATCTTATCGGTCAGACCGCATAACAACATACGTTGTTCCCTTTGTCATCGGTATGTTACTTGCCCGAGATTCGATCGTCGGTATCTCAATGCCTAGTTCAATCTCGTTACCGGCAAGTCTCTTTACTCGTTCCGTAATACATCATTTTGCAACTAACTCATTAGTTGCAATGCTTGCAAGGCTTATGTGATGTGCATTGCCGAGAGGGCCCAGAGATACCTCTCCGACAATCGGAGTGACAAATCCTAATCTCGAAATACGCCAACCCAACATGTACCTTTGGAGACACCTGTAGAGCACCTTTATAATCACCCATTTGCGTTGTGACGTTTGGTAGCACACAAAGTGTTCCTCCGGCAAACGGGAGCTGCATAATCTCATAGTCATAGGAACATGTATAAGTCATGAAGAAAGTAATAGCAACATACTAAACGATCGGGTGCTAAGCTAATGGAATGGGTCATGTCAATCAGATCATTCACCTAATGATGTGATCCCGTTAATCAAATAACAACTCTTTGTTCATGGTTAGGAAACATAACCATCTTTGATCAACGATCTAGTCAAGTAGAGGCATACTAGTGACACTCTGTTTGTCTATGTATTCACACATGTATTATGTTTCTGGTTAATACAATTCTAGCATGAATAATAAACATTTATCATGATATAAGGAAATAAATAATAACTTTATTATTTCCTCTAGGGCATATTTCCTTCAGTCTCCCACTTGGACTAGAGTCAATAATCTAGATTACACAGTAATGATTCTAACACCCATGGAGCCTTGGTGCTGATCATGTTTTGCTCGTGGAAGAGGCTTAGTCAACGGTCTGCAACATTCAGATCCGTATGTATCTTGCAAATCTCTATGTCTCCCACCTGGACTAGATCCCGGATGGAATTAAAGCGTCTCTTGATGTGGTTGGTTCTCTTGTGAAATCTGGATTCCTTTGCCAAGGCAATTGCACCAGTATTGTCACAAAAGATTTTCATTGGACCCGATGCACTAGGTATGACACCTAGATCGGATATGAACTCCTTCATCCAGACTCCTTCATTTGCTGCTTCCGAAGCAGCTATGTACTCCGCTTCACATGTAGATCCCGCTACAACGCTTTGTTTAGAACTGCACCAACTGACAGCTCCACCGTTTAATGTAAACACGTATTCGGTTTGCGATTTAGAATCGTCCGGATCAGTGTCAAAGCTTGCATCAACGTAACCTTTTACGATGAGCTCTTTGTCACCTCCATATATGAGAAACATATCCTTAGTCCTTTTCAGGTATTTCAGGATGTTCTTGACCGCTGTCCAGTGATCCACTCCTGGATCACTTTGGTACCTCCCTGCTAGACTTATAGCAAGGCACACATCAGGTCTGGTACACAGCATTGCATACATGATAGAGCCTATGGCTGAAGCATAGGGAACATCTTTCATTTTCTCTCTATCTTCTGCAGTGGTCGGGCATTGAGTCTTACTCAACTTCACACCTTGTAACACAGGCAAGAACCCTTTCTTTGCTTGATCCATTTTGAACTTCTTCAAAACTTTGTCAAGGTATGTGCTTTGTGAAAGTCCAATTAAGCGTCTTGATCTATCTCTATAGATCTTAATGCCTAATATGTAAGAGCTTCACCGAGGTCTTTCATTGAAAAACTCTTATTCAAGTATCCCTTTATGCTATCCAGAAATTATATATCATTTCCAATTAGTAATATGTCATCCACATATAATATCAAAAATGCTACAGAGCTCCCACTCACTTTCTTATAAATACAGGCTTCTCCAAAAGTCTGTATAAAACCAAATGCTTTGATCACACTATCAAAGCGTTTATTCCAACTCCGAGAGGCTTGCACCAGTCCATAAATGGATCGCTGGAGCTTGCACACTTTGTTAGCTCCCTTTGGATCGACAAAACCTTCTGGTTGCATCATATACAACTCTTCTTCCAGAAATCCATTCAGGAATGCAGTTTTGACATCCATCTGCCAAATTTCATAATCATAAAATGCGGCAATTGCTAACATGATTCGGACAGACTTAAGCATCGCTGCGGGTGAGAAGGTCTCATCGTAGTCAATCCCTTGAACTTGCCGAAAACCTTTTGCGACAAGTCGAGCTTTGTAGACAGTAATATTACCGTCAGCGTCAGTCTTCTTCTTGAAGATCCATTTATTCTCAATTGCTTGCCGATCATCGGGCAAGTAAACCAAAGTCCATACTTTGTTCTCATACATGGATCCCATCTCAGATTTCATGGCTTCAAGCCATTTTGCAGAATCTGGGCTCACCATCGCTTTTTCATAGTTCGTAGGTTCATCATGATCTAGTAGCATGACTTCCAGAACAGGATTACCATACCACTCTGGCGCGGATCTCACTCTGGTTGATCCATGAGGTCCAGTAGTATCTTGTTCTGAAGTTTCATGATCATCATCATTAGCTTCCTCACTAACTGGTGTAGGTGTCACAGAAACAGGTTTTTGTGATGTACTACTTTACAATAAGGGAGTAGGTACAGTTACCTCGTCAAGTTCTACTTTCCTCCCACTCACTTCTTTCGAGAGAAACTCCTTCTCCAGAAAGTTTCCAAATTTAGCAACAAAAGTCTTGCCTTCGGATCTGTGATAGAAGGTGTATCCAATAGTTTCCTTTGGATATCCTATGAAGACACATTTCTCCGATTTGGGTTCGAGCTTATCAGGTTGAAGCTTTTTCACATAAGCATCGCAGCCCCAAACTTTCAGAAACGACAACTTTGGTTTCTTGCCAAACCACAGTTCATAAGGCGTCGTCTCAACGGATTTTGATGGTGCCCTATTTAACGTGAATGCGGCCGTCTCTAGAGCGTATCCCCAAAACGATAGCGGTAAATCAGTAAGAGACATCATAGATCGCACCATATCTAGTAAAGTATGATTACGACGTTCGGACACACCATTACGTTGTGGTGTTCCGGGTGGCGTGAGTTGCGAAACTATTCCACAATTTTTCAAATGTACACCAAACTCGTAACTCAAATATTCTCCTCCACGATCAGATCGTAGGAATTTTATTTTCTTGTTACGATGATTTTCAACTTCACTCTGAAATTCTTTGAATTTTTCAAATGTTTCAGACTTGTGTTTCATTAAGTAGATATACCCATATCTGCTTAAGTCATCTCTGAAGGTGAGAAAATAACGATATCCGCCACGAGCCTCAACATTCATCGGACCACATACATCTGTATGTATGATTTCCAACAAATCTGTTGCTCTCTCCATAGTACCAGAGAACGGTGTTTTTGTCATCTTACCCATAAGGCACGGTTCGCAAGTACCAAGTGATTCATAATCAAGTGGTTCCAAAAGCCCATCAGTATGGAGTTTCTTCATGCGCTTTATACCGATATGACCCAAAAGGCAGTGCCACAAATAAGTTGCACTATCATTATCAACTCTGCATCTTTTGGCTTCAACACTATGAATATGTGTGTCACTACTATCGAGGTTCAATAAAAATAGACCACTCTTTAAGGGTGCATGACCATAAAAGATATTACTCATATAAATAGAACAACCATTATTCTCAGATTTAAATGAATAACCGTCTCGCATCAAACAAGATCCAGATATAATGTTCATGCTTAACGCTAGCACCAAATAACAATTATTTAGGTCTAATATTAATCCCGAAGGTAGATGTAGAGGTAGCGTGCCGACTGCGATCACATCGACTTTGGAACCGTTTCCCACGCGCATCGTCACCTCGTCCTTAGCTAATCTTCGCTTAATCCGTAGTCCCTGTTTTGAGTTGCAAATATTAGCAACAGAACCAGTATCAAATACCCAGGTGCTACTGCGAGCATTAGTAAGGTACACATCAATAACATGTATATCACATATACCTTTGTTCACCTTGCCATCCTTCTTATCCGCCAAATACTTGGGGCAGTTCCGCTTCCAGTGACCAGTCTGCTTGTAGTAGCAGCACTCAGTTTTAGGCTTAGGTCCAGGTTTGGGTTTCTTTTCTTGAGTAGCAACTTGCTTGCTGTTCTTTTTGAAGTTCCCCTTCTTCTTCCCTTTGCCCTTTTTCTTGAAACTAGTGGTCTTGTTGACCATCAACACTTGATGCTCCTTCTTGATTTCTACCTCCACAGCTTTCAGCATTGCGAAGAGCTCGGGAATAGTCTTATTCATCCCTTGCATATTATAGTTCATCACGAAGCTCTTGTAGCTTGGTGGCAGTGATTGGAGAATTCTGTCAATGACGCAATCATCTGGAAGATTAACTCCCAATTGAATCAAGTGATTATTATACCCAGACATTTTGAGTATATGCTCACTGACAGAACTTTTCTCCTCCATCTTGCAGCTATAGAACTTATTGGAGACTTCATATCTCTCAATCCGGGTATTTGCTTGAAATATTAACTTCAACTCCTGGAACATCTCATATGCTCCATGACGTTCAAAACGTCGTTGAAGTCCCGATTCTAAGCCGTAAAGCATGGCACACTGAACTATCGAGTAGTCATCAGCTTTGCTCTGCCAGACGTTCATAACATCTGGTGTTGCTCCAGCAGCAGGCCTGGCACCCAGCGGTGCTTCCAGGACGTAATTCTTCTGTGCAGCAATGAGGATAATCCTCAAGTTACGGACCCAGTCCGTGTAATTGCTACCATCATCTTTCAACTTTGCTTTCTCAAGGAACGCATTAAAATTCAACGGAACAACAGCACGAGCCATCTATCTACAATTAAGCATAAACAAGCAAGATACTATCAGGTACTAAGTTTCATGATAAATTTAGGTTCAATTAATTTACTTAAAGAACTCCCACTTAGATAGACATCCCTCTAATCCTCTAAGTGATCACGTGATCCAAATCAACTAAACCATGTCCGATCATCACGTGAGATGGAGTAGTTTCATTGGTGAACATCACTATGTTGATCATATCTACTATATGATTCACGCTCGACCTTTCGGTCTCCGTGTTCCGAGGCCATATCTGTATATGCTTGGCTCGTCAAGTATAACCTGAGTATTCCGCGTGTGCAACTGTTTTGCACCCGTTGTATTTGAACGTAGAGCATATCACACCCGATCATCACGTGGTGTCTCAGCACGAAGAACTTTCGCAACGGTGCATACTCAGGGAGAACACTTCTTGATAATTAGTGAGAGATCATCTTATAATGCTACCGTCGGTCAAAGCAAGATAAGATGCATAAAAGATAAACATCACATGCAATCAATATAAGTGATATGATATGGCCATCATCATCTTGTGCTTGTGATCTCCATCTTCGAAGCACCATCGTGATCACCATCGTCACCGGCGCGACACCTTGATCTCCATCATAGCATCGTTGTCGTCTCGCCAATCTTATGCTTCCACGACTATCGCTACCGCTTAGTGATAAAGTAAAGCATTACAGCGCGATTGCATTGCATACAATAAAGCGACAACCATATGGCTCCTGCCAGTTGCCGATAACTCGGTTACAAAACATGATCATCTCATACAATAAAATTTAGCATCATGTCTTGACCATATCACATCACAACATGCCCTGCAAAAACAAGTTAGACATCCTCTACTTTGTTGTTGCAAGTTTTACGTGGCTGCTACGGGCTTAAGCAAGAACCAATCTTACCTACGCATCAAAACCACAACGATAATCTGTCAAGTTGGTGCTGTTTTAACCTTCGCAAGGACCGGGCGTAGCCACACTCGGTTCAACTAAAGTTGGAGAAACTGTCACCCGCAAGCCACCTATGTGCAAAGCACGTCGGGAGAACCGGTCTCGCGTAAGCGTATGCGTAATGTCGGTCCGGGCCGCTTCGTCCAACAATACCGCCGAACCAAAGTATGACATGCTGGTAAGCAGTATGACTTATATCGCCCACAACTCACTTGTGTTCTACTCGTGCATATAACATCAACATATAAAACCTAGGCTCGGATGCCACTGTTTGGGGAACGTAGTAATTTCAAAAAAATTCCTACACACACGCAAGATCATAGTGATGCATAGCAACGAGAGGGGAGAGTGTTGTCTACGTACCCTCGTAGACCGAAGCGGAAGCGTTGACGCAACGTAGAGGAAGTAGTCGTATGTCTTCCCGGTTCAACCGATCCAAGCACCATTACTCCGGCACCTTTGAGTTCTTGGCACACGTTCAGCTCGATGTCGCTCCCCGGCCTCCGATCCAGCAAAGCTTCGGGGAAGAGTTCCGTGAGCACGACGGCGTGGTGACGATCTTGATGTTCAACCGTCGCAGGGCTTCACCTAAGCACCGCTACAATATGACCAAGGTGTAATATCGTGGAGGGGGGCACCACACACGGCTAAGGAACGATCACGAAGATCAACTTGTGTGTCCTAGGGTGCCCCCCTGCCCCCGTATATAAAAGAGCCAAGGGGAGGGGGCGGTCGGCCAAGGAGGGCGCGCCAAGGGGGAGTCCTACTCCCACCGGGAGTAGGACTCCCTTCTTTCGTAGTTGGATAAGGAGAAGGGGAAAGAGGAGGAAGAGGGAAAGGAAAGGGGGGGGGCGCCGCCCCCCTTCCCTTGTCCTATTCGGACTAGGAAGGGGAGGGGCATGCGGCCACCTCTTGCCTCCTTTCCTCTTCTCCCTTAAGGCCCATGTAGGCCCAATAACCCCCCGGGGGGTTCCGGTAACCCCCCCGGTACTCCGGTAAAATCCCGATTTCACCCAGAACGATTCCGATATCCAAATATAGGCTTCCAATATATCGATCTTTATGTCTCGACCATTTCAAGACTCCTCGTCATGTCCATGATCACATCCGGGACTCCGAACAACCTTCGGTACATCAAAATACATAAACTCATAATGAAACTGTCATCGTAACGTTAAGCGTGCGGACCCTACGGTTCGAGAACAATGTAGACATGACCGAGACACGTCTCCGGTCAATAACCAATAGCGGAACCTGGATGCTCATATTGGTTCCTACATATTCTACGAAGATCTTTATCGGTCAGACCGCATAACAACATAAGTTGTTCCCTTTGTCATCGGTATGTTACTTGCCCGAGATTCGATCGTCGGTATCTCAATACCTAGTTCAATCTCGTTACCGGCAAGTCTCTTTACTCGTTCCGTAATACATCATTTCGCAACTAACTCATTAGTTGCAATGCTTGCAAGGCTTATGTGATGTGCATTACCGAGAGGGCCCAGAGATACCTCTCCTACAATCGGAGTGACAAATCCTAATCTCGAAATACGCCAACCCAACATGTACCTTTGGAGACACCTGTAGAGCACCTTTATAATCACCCATTTACGTTGTGACGTTTGGTAGCACACAAAGTGTTCCTCCGGCAAACGGGAGTTGCATAATCTCATAGTCATAGGAACATGTATAAGTCATGAAGAAAGCAATAGCAACATACTAAACGATCGGGTGCTAAGCTAATGGAATGGGTCATGTCAATCAGATCATTCACCTAATGATGTGATCCCGTTAATCAAATAACAACTCTTTGTTCATGGTTAGGAAACATAACCATCTTTGATCAACGAGCTAGTCAAGTAGAGGCATAGTAGTGACACTCTGTTTGTCTATGTATTCACACATGTATTATGTTTCCGGTTAATACAATTCTAGCATGAATAATAAACATTTATCATGATATAAGGAAATAAATAATAACTTTATTATTGCCTCTAGGGCATATTTCCTTCATGAATTGCAAAAGTGATGGGCACAAGGCCTCGAGAGAACATCAAAGAGTATCTTCGGAATCTTCTGCGGCACTAAGCAATCATATGGAGTGAGGGGCTCTCCGGGAGGAAGTAGTTACGAGAACCTAGAGTCAGAGTTAGTAAAAATCATTTAACCCAAGTAGAAGAGAGATCAGAGTCCCAGAGTATAGACGAGGAGTAAAAGATCCTAATACCACCCAATGGCGATGTGGGACCACAAGCCACACAACCATGTTAGTAAAAGTTTTTCGGTGACTAGACTCAACTTCGGCCAAGGAGTTTGGAAGGGGGATTCCTATAGGCAGTCGGCTCTGATACCAACTTGTGACGCCCCCGATTTGACCGTACACTAATCATACACGCAAACGTGTACGATCAAGATCAGGGACTCATGGGAAGATATCACAACACAACTCTACAAATAAAATAAGTCATACAAGCATCATATTACAAGCTAGGAGCCTCGAGGGCTCGAATACAAGAGCTTGATCATAGACGAGTCAGCGAAAACAACAATATCTGAGTACAGATATAAGGTAAACAAGTTTGCCTTAAGAAGGCTAGCACAAACTGGGATACAGATCGAAAGAGGCGCAGGCCTCCTGCCTGGGATCCTCCTAAACTACTCCTGGTCGTCGTCAGCGGGCTGCACATAGTAGTCGGCACCTCCAGCGTAGTAGGAGTCGTCGTTGACGGTGGCGTCTGGCTCCTGGGCTCCATCATCTGGTTGCAACAATCGGGGATAGAAAGGGGAAAAGAGGGGGCACAGCAACCGTGAGTACTCATCCAAAGTACTCGCAAGCAAGGAGATACACTACATATGTATGCATTGGTATCAAATGGAAAAGGGGTATCATATGTGGACTGAACTGCAGAATGCCGGAAAAAGAGGGGGATAGCTAGCCATGTCGAAGACTACGCTTCTGGTAACCTCCATCTTGCAGCATGTAGAAGAGAGCAGATGGTAAGTTCACCAAGTAACATCGCATAGCAAAATCCTAACCGATGATCCTCCCCTCGCCGCCCGGTGAGAGGGCGATCACCGGTTGTATCTGGCACTTGGAAGGGTGTGTTTTATTAAGTATCCGGTTCTAGTTGTCATAAGGTCAAGGTACAACTCCAAGGCATCCTGTTACCAAAGATCATGGCTATTCGAATAGATTAACTTCCCTGCAGGGGTGCACCACATTTCCCAACACGCTCGATCCCCTTTGTCCGAACACACTTTCCTGGGTCATGCCCGGCCTCGGAAGATCAACACGTTGCAGCCCTACCTAGGCACAACAGAGAGGTCAGCACGCCGGTCTAAATCCTATGGCACAAGGGCCTGGGCCCATCGCCCATTGCACACCTGCACGTTGCGTACACGGCCGGTGAGCAGACCTAGCCTCCCTTATACAAGAGCAGGCGTTCCAGTCCAACCCGGCGCACGCCGCTCAGTCGCCGACGTCACGAACGCTTCGGCTGATACCACGACGTCGAATGCCCATAATTTTTCCCGCGTAGTTGGTTAGTGCATATAGGCCAGTAGCCAGACTCAAATCAAATACACAGATCTCGTTAAGCGTGTTAATTTGAAGTAACCACGAATGCCGACCAGGGCCAGGCCCACCTCTCACCTAGGGGGTCTCCGCCTGCCCTGTCGCTTTGCCACAAAGTAATAGTCGGGGGCCGTCGGGAACCCAGGCCCACCTCTACCGGGATGGAGCCACCTGTCCTTTCAGCCCCCTCATCGGAATCACTTGCGGGTACTCAACGAGCCGACCTGACTTTAGTCATAACAAGTATAGTATGTATATATGTATGTATATACCCGTGATTACCTCCCGAGTGATCACGGCCCGATAGTATAGCATGGCAGACGGACTAGAATGTAGGGCCACTAATGAAGTACTAGCAACCTATACTAAGCATGTAGTATTGCAGGTAAGGTATCAACAGTTGTAGCAACAATGACAGGCTATGCATCAGGATAGGATTAACGGAAAGCAGTAACATGCTACACTACTCTAATGCAAGCAGTATAGAGAAGAGTAGGCGATATCTGGTGATCAAGGGGGGGCTTGCCTGGTTGCTCTGGCAAGAAGGGTTCGTCGTCGATGTAGTCGATCACAGGGGTACCGACAGCAGTCTCGGGGTTTACCGGAAAGAAGTAACGGAGGGGAACACAATAAATAATAGAGCAATCAAAGCGTCACAAAGCATAACATGGCAATATGTGGTGCTAGAGGTGACCTAATGCAGTACTAGGTGCTACCGGCGAAGGGGAGGGGATATCCGAGAAAGTATTCCCGGTGTTTCGTGTTTTCGGACAGATGAACCGGAGGGGAAAGTTGCGTGTTCGCTATGCTAGGGATATGTGGCGGACGAACGGGTTGCGTATCCGGATTCGTCTCGTCGTTCTGAGCAACTTTCATATACAAAGTTTTTCCATCCGAGCTACCGTTTATTTTACATTAATTTTCAAACCTTTATTTGAACTACTAATTTTTGGATTTAATTTAATTCGAAAATAAATTAATATTTAATTACTATGGGTACACAGAAGTGTACCCAGTAAATGCAACAGAGAGGCTGACTGGTGGGTCTGGTCAGCTGAGTCAGCCGCTGACAAGTCAGCCCTATCCACTAGAACAGTGGAGTGGTCCCACCTGTCACTGTCTCAACCATTTTAATCAGTGGTTAAATTTAACCCAGGGCTAAATACAGGGGAGTCCCCACATGTCAAGGAGTAATTAGGTTAGTTAATTGGCCAGTTTAATTAAGTTGTGGTTAATTAGGAGGCGGGTCCCAGCAGTCAGTGGCACTGGACATCATTAGCGGCTGGGTTAAGCGGACACGTCAGCGGCACCGGCGTTTAGCCGCCGACGACGAAAACACGGTGGCGACGCACGGGATGTTATCGGAAGTCGGCTACAGGCCACCAAAACGGGCGTCGCTGGTCGCGTTCGAACGTGCTTGAAGTCCCGCGTCCAACGGTGCTAGGGGTGGGAGCGAGGGAGGTCCCAAGCGAAGCCGGCGACGGGCAAAGGCGATGGCCGGAGCTTGGTGAGCTCGGTTTCAGGGTCGCAACGTATGGCGAGGCGACCCAAGGGCATCAGATGGTTCTTGGGGGGCTCAGGAACACGAGGCAAAGCTCGGTCGCGAGTCCTGTGAGCTGTGGCCACGGCGGAGAGTCAAACGGTGGCGACGAGTTCTCGGACGCGGTAGCGGTGGTAGCTAGTGGGGGAGCCATATCTCAAGGGAAGAGGGGAGGATGTGGGGGCTCACAGAGGGCCGGCAGGGGGCTCAGGCGAGCCAGGGGTGCCGGAGTCGAGGGGATCGACGGCGAGGTAGCGGCGGCGTCCGATGAAGGGGATCGAGGCAGATGGCGTCGAGGCGGCTCGCCGGCTCCAACCAGTGGCTCAGGCGATGGAGGAGATGATGGCGGCCCTCCTAGACAGTAGCTCGGGCGCCGGGGAGCTCGGTGGCCACGAGGGCGCGAGTGGACGCCGGCGATGGCACTCGGGTGAGAGGGGAGAAGCGGAACCGGGGCGACAGGGGGAGAGCGATGGGGGGAGGGGGAAGTGGATCTGAGGCTAGGGTTAGCCAGGGGCGGACGGCGCCCTTATCCGCCCGCGCAGCTGCAGCGACATGGACGGCGAGCTGGTCGGGCGGCGACCGCGGGCGCGGACGCTCGGTCGCACGCACAGTGGATGAAGATGACTCGGGAGGGGGAGCTGGGCCGCTAGGCCGGCTGGGTGTGCGGCCAGCTGGGCCGTGGCCCAGTTGGGTCGTGAGTTATTTTTTGTCTTTTCCTTTTCTTTTTCAATTTCTTTTCTGTTTATTTAATCTTTCAAATTGTTTTAGTTTTCTTAAATCATATAGTTAGCACCTAAATTAGTAATAGTAGTTATAACACTCCCTCAATTATTTTTGTAGTTATAAAAAAGTGGTTTTCAATAATTTTATCATTTAAGAGATGTTTAAATAATTGTTTCAGCTATTGTTTTACTTATCTTGGAGCATTTAATTATTTTATAAAATGTGGTTTCTTCACCAAATTAATGTATGGATTATTTGCCGCAAACCGAACATTTTAGTTATAATGTTTGAAAACTTTTGATGTTTGCCATTAACTCAAATTTGAATTTGAATCGGTTTGAACTAACGCGGGATTAACAACAGTAATTGTGGTGATGTGGCATCATTAACACGGTATTACTGTAGCTTAAATATCCGGGCGTCACAGTGATATCCCATTATCACCACAGATACGCACGGCAAGACATACATCAAGTGTTCTCAAATCTTTAAAGACTCAATCCGACAAGATAACTTCAAAGGGACAACTCAATCCAATACAAGAGAGTAGAGGGGGGAAGAAACATCATAGGATCCAAATATATTAGCAAAGCTCACGATACATCAAGATCGCATAACCTCAAGAACACGAGAGAGAGAGAGAGATCAAACACATAGCTACTGGTACATACCCTCAGCCCCGAGGGAGAACTACTCCCTCCTCGTCATGGAGAGCACCGGGATGATGAAGATGGCCACCGGAGAGGGATTGCCCCCTCCGACAGGGTGCTGGAACGAGTCTAGATTGGCTTTCGGTGGCTACGGAGGCTTCTGGCGGCGGAACTCCCGATCTATTGTGCTCTCGGATGTTTTTAGGGTATATGGAGATATATAGGCGGAAGAAGTACGTCAGGGGAGCCACGAGGGGCCCACGAGGGTGGAGGGCGCGCCTAGGGGGGTGGGCGTGCCCCCTACCTCGTGGCCTCCTCGAAGCTTCCTTGACGTGGACTCCAAGTCTCCCGGGTTGCTTTCCTTCCAAAAATAAGTTCAGTGAAGTTTCAGGTCAATTGGACTCCGTTTGATTTTCCTTTTCTGCGATACTCTAAAACAAGGGAAAAACAGAAACTGGCACTGGGCTCTGGGTTAATAGGTTAGTCCCAAAAATAATATAAAAGTGTATAATAAAGCCCATAAACATCCAAAACAGTAGATAATATAGCATGGAGCAATCAAAAATTATAGATACGTTGGAGACGTATCAGCATCCCCAAGCTTAATTCCTGCTCGTCCTCGAGTAGGTAAATGATAAAAATAGAATTTTTGATGTGGAATGCTACCTAACATATTTCTCTAAGTTATTTTTCTTTATTGTGGCAAGAATATTCAGATCCATAAGATTCAAGACAAAACGTTTAATATTGACGTAAAAATAATAATACTTCAAGCATACTAACTAAGCAATCATGTCTTCTCAAAATAACATGGCTAAAGAAAGCTATCCCTACAAAATCATATAGTTTGGCTATGCTCCATCTTCACCACACAAAGTATTTAAATCATGCACAACCCCGAGGACAAGCCAAGCAATTGTTTCATACTTTTGATGTTCTCAAACTTTTTCAATTTTCACGCAATACATGAGCGTGAGCCATGGATATAGCACTATAGGTGGAATAGAAGGGTGGTTGTGGAGAAGACAAAAAGGGAGAAGATAGTCTCACATCAACTAGGCATATCAACGGGCTATGGAGATGCCCATCAATAGATATCAATGTGAGTGAGTAGGAATTGCCATGCAACGGATGCACTAGAGCTATAAGTGTATGAAAGCTCAACAAGAAACTAAGTGGGTGTGCATCCAACTTGCTTGCTCACAAATACCTAGGGCATTTTGAGGAAGCCCGTCATTGGAATATACAAGCCAAGTTCTATAATGAAAGATTCCCACTAGTATATGAAAGTGACAACATAGGAGACTCTCTATCATGAAGATCATGGTGCTACTTTGAAGCACAAGTGTGGTAAAAGGATAGTAGCATTGCCCCTTCTCTCTTTTTCTCTCATTTTTTATTTGGGCCTTCTCTCTTTTTTATGGCCTCTTTTTTTCTTTTTTTTTATTTGGGCTTCTTTGGCCTCTTTTATTTATTTATTTTCGTCTGGAGTCTCATCCCGAGTTATGAGGGAATCATAGTCTCCATCATCCTTTCCTCACTGGGACAATGCTCTAATAATGATGATCATCACACTTTTATTTACTTACAACTCAAGAATTACAACTCGATACTTAGAACAAGATATGACTCTATATGAATGCCTCCGGTGGTGTACCGGGATGTGCAATGACTCATGAGTGACATGTATGAAAGAATTATGAACGGTGGCTTTGCCACAAATACGATGTCAACCACATGATCATGCAAAGCAATATGACAATGGTGAAGCGTGTCATAATAAACGGAACGGTGGAAAGTTGCATGGCAATATATCTCGGAATGGCTATGGAAATGCCATGATAGGTAGGTATGGTGGCTGTTTTGAGGAAGGTATATGGTGGGTGTATGATACCGGCGAAAGGTGCGCGGTATTAGAGAGGCTAGCAATGGTGGAAGGGTGAGAGTGCGTATGATCCATGGACTCAACATTAGTCATAAAGAACTCACATACTTATTGCAAAAATCTATTAGTTATCGAAACAAAGTACTACGCGCATGCTCCTAGGGGGATATATTGGTAGGAAAAGACCATCGCTCGTCCCCGACCGCCACTCATAAGGAGGACAATCAATAAATACATCATGCTCCGACTTCTTAACATAATGGTTCACCATACGTGCATGCTACGGGAATCACAAACTTGAACACAAGCATTTCTCAAATTCACAACTACTCAACTAGCATGACTCTAATATCACCATCTTCATATCTCAAAACAATCATCAAGTATCAAACTTCTCTTAGTATTCAATGCACTTTATATGAAAGTTTTTATTATATCCCACTTGGATGCCTATCATATTAGGACTAAATTCATAACCAAAGAAAATTACCATGTTGTTTAGGACTCTCAAAATAATATAAGTGAAGCATTAGAGTTCATCTATTTCTTCAAAATAAAACTACCACCGTTCTCTAAAAAGATATAAGTGAAGCACTAGAACAATGACAAACTACTCCAAAAGATATAAGTGAAGCTCAATGAGTAGTCTAATAATTATGCGACTATGTGAAGACTCTCTACCATTTAAGAATTTCAGATCTTGTTATTTTATTCAAATAGCAAGCAAAACTAAATAAAATAAAATGACGCTCCAAGCAAAACACATATCATGTGGCGAATAAAAATATAGCTCCAAGTAAAGTTACCGATGAACGAAGACGAAAGAGGGGATGCCTTCCGGGGCATCCTCAAGCTTAGGCTCTTGGTTGTCCTTGAATATTACCTTGGGGTGCCTTGGGCATCCCCAAGCTTAGGCTCTTGCCACTCCTTAGTCCATAGTCCATTGAATCTTTACCAAAAACTTGAAAACTTCACAACACAAAACTTAACAGAAAACTCGTAAGCTCCGTTAGTATAAGAAAATAAATCACCACTTAGGTACTGTTGTGAACTCATTCTAAATTCATATTGGTGTAATATCTACTGTATTCCAACTTATCTATGGTTCATACCTCCGATACTACTCACAGATTCATCAAAATAAGCAAACAACACATCGAAAACAGAATCTGTCAAAAACAGAACAGTCTGTAGTAATCTGGATCAAACGTATACTTATGGAACTCATAAAATTCTCAAATAAATTGCTAGACCTGAGGAATTTATCTACTAATCATCTGCAAAAATAATTAACTAAATATCACTCTCCAAATAAAAATGGCAGCAATTCTCGTGAGCGCTAAAGTTCCTGTTTTTTACAGCATGATCAACAAGACTTTCCCCAAGTCTTCCCAAAGGTTCTACTAGGCACAAACACTAATTAAAAGCATAAAACCACATCTAAACAGAGCCTAGATGAATTATTTATTACTAAACAGGAACAAAAATCAAGTAATAAAAATAAAATTGGGTTGCCTCCCAACAAGCGTTATCGTTTAACGCCCCTAGCTAGGCATGATGATTTCAATGATGCTCACATGAAGGATAAGAATGGTAACATAAAAAGAGCATCATGAAGAATATGACTAGCACATTTAAGTCTAACATACTTCCTATGCATAGGGATTTTGTGAGCAAACAACTTATGAGAGCAAGAATCAACTTGCATAGGAAGGTAAAACAAGCATAACTTCAAGATTTTAAGCACATAGAGAGGAAACTTGATATTATTGTAATTCCTACAAGCATATATTCCTTCCTCATAATAATTTTCAGTAGCATCATGAATGAATTCAACAATATAACCAGCACCTAAATCATTCTTTTCATGATCTACAAGCATAGAAAATTTACTACTCTCCACATAAGCAAAAAAATTCTCAATCGGAATAGTGGGAGTATAATAAGAGACTCAAATACTATAAATTGTTTCCACATTGAAAGAGTAATGTTCAGAGAAGGGATAATCATAATCATGACAAGTTTTATAAATATAATCACTACTTTTTATAGCATAAGTATCATCACAATAATCATCATAAGTAGGAGGCATGCTATCATCATTATAAATTTGCATATCAAAACTTGGGAGACTAAAAATATCATCTTCATTAAACGTAGCATCCCCAAGCTTAGGACAAACATTAGTTGCAGCAAATATATTCTCAAAAACATCATCTTCATCAAACATAGCATCCCCAAGCTTGGGCCTTTTCATATCATAAGCATAATCACTCTCATCATTAATAGTATGGATAGCACCAATAGTATAGCAATTATCATATTCTTCCAAGCAAGTGCCAAAAAGATTTTCAAGATCATAAGAAGTATCATTATCTTCTACAATTATATTTTCATGAGACACAATAGTAATAGGAGCAACACTATTTGGGAGAGATATCTTTTTACCTCTCTTCCTTTTTCTTTTCTTCTTCTTCACCACATCATGTGTGGGTTCAATCCTCTTTTTGGAGCTCCTTATTAATGAGATTCGTTGAATAGGAGGCTCCTCCTCGTTACCTGATTCATCGTAAGAAATAATAGGAGGATATTGGGAAGTCTCTTCCCTTTCATTAGTATTCTCTTCATCTTCTATTTCTTTTCTTTTCTTTATGTAGTTGGCAATATAAGGATTTTCAATACAATTCACCGCACAATACATATAAATTTCCTCTAGATCAAAATGAAGAACTCTATCAAGGGAAAATTTTGGAATATCCTTAGTTATACGTTTCATTTCTTCATAACCCAAGAGCAAACTAAGTTCGTTATGATGTGCAAGGGAAATCAAGTCATCACAATTTTTGGACATGATACGATCATGAAACAATTTGCATTGGATACTGAAATGATCATGTTCATTGCAAAGCTCACAAGTATGGCCAAGATAATTTAAATTTTCAGCACATTCATCTAGCCTTTCTTGCAACAATTTAGTTTATAAGTACTTTTGCCTCTTGCAATATCTATCTTCCCTATTTGGTGTGTACTTACAAACCCAATGTACTCCACACAAATTGACATGTTTATAGGAGACATTTTCATCATAACTAGTGCAATCATCATTAGTATCATGGATGTTCAAATAATTTGTACTAACAACATTGCAATCATGCTCATCATTCAAATATTTAGTGCCAAACATTTTATAGATTTCTTCTTCTAGCACTTGAGCACAATTATCCTTTCCATCATACTCACGAAAGATATTAAAAAGGTGAAGAGTATGTGTAACATCCCAAATTTTCAATTTGGAATATTATACATTAGATCATAAATGCATATCATATTTTATTTTGCATTTTGGTTGATCCTAGAAATTTCTACGCAACTCAAGGACCCACGGAGAGAGTTGGGGAATTCATTATTTTCATATTTGAGTTTTCTCAAATTATGAGAATAGGATCATTTGATTATATTATTTTATCATCAATTATTTCTATTACAAAAATATGAGAGAGGGAATAAAATGACTTTCCCAAAATAAAGAAATATTGAGGAGTTAATAATAAAATCAAATAAGATTTTATTTCGGAGTTTTTCGTTATTTTATTTGAATTTAGGAAAAATGTGCGTTTTTTCAAAATTTCATTTAGGCCCAAATAAATGTTCACCTTGTGCGGCTTGATTTTAGAAGCCCGGGAAAATTTATTTCGGGATTTTTGGAGTCCGTTTAGTATTTATTTTTATTTTTCTTTTGCGCGTAATTATTTAAAAAAACGAACCGACCTAACGGGCCGTGTCCGACCCGGACTCCTGGCCCGGTCGCCTTTATAAGCCGGGGGGGAGGCCCAGCCGAAGCCAAACCCTAGCCCCAGCCCCGAGTCGCCGCCCGCACGCGCCGCCGCCGCCCGCCGCCGCCTCGCCACCGCACACCGCCCGAGGTCACCTCGAAGTCTGCGCCGGTTTTTTTTTTCGAAAAACCGTTCGGTTTTTCCGTCGGTTTTTTTTAGTTTCGGTTTTTTTAATAGATCAGTTTTTCCGATTTATTTAATTAGCGAGCGTTCGTCCGTTCGTTCATTTTAACGAACATTCATCGTTTTTCTTTTTTCTCGGATTAAATCCGCGATTTTTCTGATCGCGATTCCTGATCCGATTTTCTTTTTAGTATAACTTTTCGCTCGTTTATCGGAATCAGGCGATTCAAGCGCCTGGAGTTTCGTCTCGAAACCCTCTATCCGTTTAACCAACTTAAACAAGTTTTTGCTACTATAAAAATTGCCTTAGATCCAGATTGGTAGAACGAAGTTGATTTCTTTCGCCGTTTGACTTTCGTTGCTTCGTTCGATTTGATTCTTTTTGCCAACCGGAGTTCTTAAGTTGAATTTTCTGGTTAGATCTCTTATTTGACTTTTACCTGTGCATTAGATGAGTACTTATTGTATTCTTATTTGTTTGTTTGCGATAGAGTACCCGGAGTGCGCCGCCTGTTACTTCGAATCTCTAGGTTTCGCGGATCATCAGCAAGGCAAGTAACACTTTGATCATACCTTTTCTACTACCCAGTTTTATTGCATTAGATCAATCCTCAAACATTGCATGATTATGATCTAATTAAATTGTGGGATGGGAAGTAGTTGAGGTAGTACCTATTACCTGTTTTATTATCAAACCTTTGGGAGTTACTTCTACGTTTGCTTATTGTGCCATGATATGCTAGTAGACGTGGATTGGGTGAGTGATATCCATGACAGATGTGAGATTGTTAATTAATGGTTTATCTAAGGTGGCAACTTGAACACACATCTGGGTGGATTGAGGCACCTGGGTAATCCAGGACTTGCCTGTTTTCTTTTGGACCGCCACCCAGGCTCAAAGGGATCATGAGATTATTCATACTAGAAACTTCCGTGTGCAGCCACAAGCTATTATGGGATCTAGCATAGTTGACTAAGTCGTGTGAACTCTTACAGTGGTAGACTAGCAGATGTAGGGGATGTAGGTGGTACGGTCTACCCAATCGTAAGGTGCGAGCGCTTCTGAAAGACAATGTCTCGGTCATCCGTCTTCTCAAACACCATGTAGTGCGAGAAACCAAACGGAGGCAATCGAGTCTTGTGGGGAAAAGTGCGCAAACCTCTGCAGAGTGTATTAAACTAATCATGATTAGCCGTGTCCCCGGTTATGGACATCTTGAGTATCTAGTACCTAGATTATCATGTGAATCTCAACATGTTACTCTAAATTAATTTTGTTGGGTTTTGTTAATGATGATGCTTAATTGGGATTGAGAATGCTGTCAACCATTCTCAATGTTTAACAACTACCATGATAGTTAAATAAATTTATTCCTTTGCAGTAGGGAAAAATTGGCTTTACGCAAAACTGTAACCATAGAGCTTTCTACCAGCCAAATATGCATATAGTATAGCTGTTCCATTCCATTACTCTCTATGTGTTACATTGCCAGCATATTCCATGTGCTGACCCGTTTCGGGCTGCGACGTTAATGTTGCAGACTTTTCAGATAATGATTAAGGAGTTTTAGGTCGTGGTTCTATACTCAGTGATGCCGTTGGAGTTGATGGACTCACTTATCTTCCAAGCCTTCCGCTGTTATCATTATTAGATGGCCTTAAGCCATATTTATTGTAATAAGTTCTCTATTGAGACACTCGATGTAATAAGTGTGTGATTGCTACTCTGTTATAAATCCTCCGAGTACTGTGTGGTGTCAGCATTACTGATCCAGGGATGACACCGGAGCACAGAGATTGGACCGTTTGAGGTCTGGTCGCTACAGAGATGGTATCAGAGCACACGCTGGCTGTAGGACACGACCACTAAGCTAAAGACCTAGATCACTATTCATTCTCTTCTTTTCTGACCTCTCATCTTTTCTACTCTTTAGGATGGCGGATGCAAAGAACAAGTTCACGCAACCGGATGACGATACACCCTTTGGACGTCACTTGAAGGAAGTCACTAGATACCTGAACATAGGAGTATCAAGCTTCACCGGAATCTACAACGCCACATTACCTAAAGAAGAGCGCTGGATAATTCAAGTTCAAGTTCCAGGAAGGACGTTCATGCCAGTCACTGAGCCCATAGAGTTTTCTTTTGATGCACCAACTTGGAGTCTAGGAAAGAGCATGGCAGCTCACATCGCCATGCGACGCATTGGAGAAGTCTACCGCAATGATCTCAATGATACTATCTACCAGATTTGTGGGCGCCGAGATGAACAGTGGGAGATGATCAGCACCAGAAAGGATAGATCAATTGCAGCTTTTATCCAGGAATTAAACCAGCACATTCGACGACAGGAGAACCAGATGTGCGCCGACATGATAGATCTGAAGAAGGCTAAGACAAGAATCAAGGAACTGGAGGAAGAACTCAAGGCTACACGTGAAGATTATGAAGAAGAAATTGAAGTATTGGTGGAGAAGAATGACGAACTGATCAAGAAGATCGGGATATTTATGGGAGGCCCTACACCAGTAGATGAAGACGAAGAACCCAAGGAGATTCGCCCGGAAGACTACATCATCATCGACGACACCGACTCGGATCTAGATGATAGCGATGATAACTATGTTGATGAAGCCGGAGCAGATATCATGGAGTCTGCAACCGAAGAATATTTCTAGTAGACCACCTCATCAGTAGTAGTAGTCCACCATGTAAATATAGTAGTCCGAGCACTTTTGCGATAGTTAGATCGATTGTATGCCCTTGTTTGATTGAATGAGTGAATTGTTTGCTTTTGCCTCATGTGCATATGGGTAGTGTTTTCTCTTTAGACCCCCTCTATTCTTACATCTCATCTTTTCTAAACCCTCAGATGCCTCCAAGACGTGACCCCGGATTTACCTTCCCACCGGAGCTCACCCAGTTGATCCAGCAGCAGAATCAGGGGAACAACAACAACAACCCACCACCACCACCACCACCTGTTGATCACTTAGCCCGTTTTCTTAGGCTGAACCCGCCAGTGTTTTCCAGTAGCACCGAGCCAATAGTAGCAGATGATTGGCTCGGCAAGACAGCTAGAGAGTTGACCACAGCAGGATGCACAGATGCGGAGAAGGTGAACTTTGCCGCACATCAGCTTGAAGGACCCGCACCATCATGGTGGGAGAATTTCAAAGCCACTTTCCCTGTCGACACTGTCACATGGGACCAGTTTCAGCAGGCTTTTCGTATTGCCCATGTTTCAGCAGGAGCTATGGCTATGAAGAAGCGTGAGTTTCGCAACTTGCGCCAGGGAGGAAGGACAGTTGGCCAGTATGTGGAAGACTTTAGTAAGTTAGCACGTTATGCCCCAAATGATGTTGCTACGGATGCAGCTAAGCAGGAGAAATTTCTGGAAGGATTGAATGATGAGTTGAGCATGCAGTTGATGGTAGCAACCTTCAACAACTACCAGGAGTTGGTAGACCGTGCTCTTATGATTGAAGGCAAGCAGCAGCAAATTGAAAGTCGCAAGAGGAAGTATGCACAAGGAAAGTACAATTCAGGAGCTCAGCAGAAGCCACGTTTTACCCCTAGACCGGGAGGACATTTTCAGCATACCCATGGAGGAGGTAGCTCGCATAATCACAATGGCACCAGGAATGGTAATGGTAATGGAGGAAGCAACGGCCAGAATCGCACCAACCCATCAACCCCAGCCAAGAAAGACCTGAGCCAAGTCACTTGTTTTAAGCGTTCGAAGACCGGACATTATGCCAATGAATGTCCTGAATTACAAAATGGAAATAGCAATGGAAGCTCTGGGAAGAAGGCAAACCCTTTCAACAGGGGACAGGTGAACCACGTTAGTGTGGAGGAGGTTGAAGCTCAGCCTGATGCAGTAATAGGTAAGTTTTTGGTTAAGTCATTTACTGCACTCGTTCTTTTTGATACCGGTGCATCGCATTCATACATCTTAAGGGGATTTGTGGATAAGTATAACCTGTCAACCCAAGCCCTTAGGTCACCCATGTTAGTAACCTCGCCTGGAGCAGAATATATGGCTAGTCGATGGTGTGATCGGTTACCATTAAGGATTGGTAACTATGTTTTTCCCTCAGACCTAATAGTATTGGAATCCCAAGGATTGGATGTGATATTAGGCATGGATTGGTTATCAAAGTATGAAGGGAATATTGAATGTGCTAGTAAGTCAATTTTGCTTACCACACCAGAAGGGAGAAGGATCAAGTATGTATCCCGACATGTGCCAAAGAGGACTCAAGTAAATTGCTTAACAGGAGTTGTGCAGGAGGAAGTACCAGTAGTGAAGGATTCCCCTGATGTATTTCTAGAGGAGTTGCCAGGCATGCCACCGGATAGAGATATTGAGTTTTTGATTGAGCTATTGCCAGGCACAGGGCCAATATCGAAGAGACCATACAGGATGCCTGCAAAGGATTTGGTGGAAATTAAGAAACAGATTAAGGAGTTACTGGATAAAGGATATATTCGCCCAAGTTGGGGATCGCCAGTACCTCTAGTGGAGAAGAAGGATGGATCGTTAAGGATGGTTGTTGATTATCAAGGATTGAATGAAGTAACGATCAAGAACAAGTACCCACTACCAATGATCAATGATCTGTTTGATCGATTGCAAGGAGCTAAGGTATTTTCCAAGATCGATCTGCGATCAGGATACCACCAGTTGAAGATTCGAGAACAGGATATTCCTAAGACAGCTTTTACCACCAGGTATGGGCTGTACGAGTATACCGTTATGTCATTTGGTCTGACTAACGCACCTGCCTATTTTATGAACATGATGAACAAAGTGTTTATGGAGTTCTTAGATAAGTTCGTCGTGGTGTTCATTGATGATATCCTGGTTTACTCAAAGAATGAAGAGGAACATAAGGAACATTTGCGTTTGGTTCTTGGAAAGCTCAGAGAACATCAATTATATGCCAAGTTTAGTAAATGTGAATTTTGGTTGAAGGAAGTAGGATTCCTCGGACACGTTATATTCGGAGAAGGAATAGCAGTTGACCCCACTAAAGTTGATACCGTGACCAAGTGGGAAGCGCCAACAACAGTTGGAGAGATCCGGAGTTTTCTTGGACTCGCAGGATACTACCGGAGATTTATTGAGAATTTCTTAAAAATTGCGAAGCCTATGACGGAGTTGTTGAAGAAGGATACCAAGTTCATATGGACGGAGGAATGTGAGTCTAGTTTCCAGGAGTTGAAGAAACGTTTGGTTACTTCACCAGTGTTGATTTTGCCAGACCAGACCAGGAATTATGAGGTGTATTGCGATGCTTCACGTCGAGGACTTGGAGCAGTGCTTATGCAGGAAGGGAGAGTTGTTTCATATGCCTCACGACAACTGAAACCTCATGAGTTGAATTATGCTACGCATGATTTGGAGTTAGCAGCCGTAGTGCATGCACTGAAGACTTGGAGACATTTTCTCATTGGAAACCATTGTGAGGTGTACACGGACCATAAGAGTTTGAAATACATTTTCACATAGAAGGAGTTAAACCTCAGACAAAGGAGATGGTTGGAGCTCATCAAGGATTATGATATGAGATTGCATTACCATCCCAGAAAGGCTAATGTAGTAGCTCACGCATTAAGCCGTAAGAGCCATGTCAATACATTAATGACGGGAGAAATACCAATGGAGTTAGCAGAAAATCTTCGTGAACTATGTTTGGAAATAGTTCCGAGAGGCTATGTAGCAGCATTGGAGATTCAGTTAACTTTAATGGATAGAATCAGAGAAGCTCAGAAGACTGACAAAGAGATTGCCTCTATAAAGGAGAAACTTAGCAAAGGAAAGGCTAAGGGATTTCGTGAGGATGAGCACGATACCCTATGGTTTGAAGACCGTGTTTTCGTGCCCAATGACCCGGAGACCAGGAAGTTGATACTGCAAGAGGCACACGATTCACCATATTCAATTCACCCAGGAAATACCAAGATGTATTTGGATTTGAAGGATATTTTCTGGTGGACCGGAATGAAGAAGGATATTGTGGAGTATGTAGCAGTTTGTGATGTATGTCAGAGAGTAAAGGCAGAGCATCAGAAGCCAGCAGGATTGTTACAACCATTGCCGATACCCGAATGGAAGTGGGATAAGTTAGGCATGGATTTTATTACGGGATTACCCAGGACTCGTTCAGGCTATGACTCGATTTGGGTTGTAGTCGATCGATTGACAAAAGTAGCTCATTTCATCCCGGTAAAGACCACTTACACTAGTGCTAAGTTGGCAAAGATATACATGACCAGGATCGTATGTCTGCATGGAGTTCCGAGGAGTATCGTATCAGATAGAGGAACCCAGTTTACCTCAAAGTTCTGGAAGCAGTTGCACGAAACTTTGGGTACCAGGCTAGAATTCAGTACAGCTTTTCATCCACAGACATATGGATAGACCGAGAGAGTCAATCAAATTTTGGAGGATATGCTGAGAGCTTGTGCGCTAGATTATGGATCTAGTTGGGACGACAATTTGCCATATGCAGAGTTCTCTTACAACAACAGTTACCAAACCAGTTTAAAGATGGCCCCTTTCGAAGCTTTGTACGGAAGGAGGTGCAGGACACCGTTTTCATGGGATGAAGTTGGAGACCACCAGTTGTTTGGACCTGATTTGATTAAAGAGTCTGAACAGAAGGTGAAATTGATTCGCGATAGGCTCAAGGTAGCTCAGTCCAAACAGAAAAGTTATGCAGATTCTAAACACAAGGAGACTGTTTACGAAGTTGGAGAAAGAGCTTATCTTTGAGTATCTCCACTTCGGGGAACAAAGCATTTTGGGGTTAAAGGAAAGTTAGCGCCACGATTTGTAGGACCATATCGAGTTTTGGAGCATATGGGAGAAGTGGCCTACAAGTTGGAATTGCCCGAAGGATTGTCAGGAGTTCATGATGTGTTCCACGTTTCTCAGTTGAAGAAGTGCCACGCGGAGATGGCTGACATACCCTTGAGAGACACAATGCCATTGGAAACAATCCAGTTGGATAACAATTTGACCTATGAGGAGAAACCAGTTAAGATTCTCGAGTTTGCCAGTCGAGTCACTCGCAGCAAGGTTATCAAGTTTTGCAAAGTTGAGTGGAGCCACCACACGGAGGACGAAGCCACCTGGGAGCGAGAGGAAGATTTGCTCAAGGACCACCCTCACCTATTTTCTAGCCAACCCGAATCTCGAGGGCGAGATTCATCTTAAGGGGGGTAGGTTTGTAACATCCCAAAATTTCAATTTGGAATGTTATACATTAGATCATAAATGCATATCATATTTTATTTTGCATTTTGGTTGATCCTAGAAATTTCTACGCAACTCAAGGACCTACGGAAAGAGTTGGGGAATTCATTATTTTCATATTTGAGTTTTCTCAAATTATGAGAATAGGATCATTTGATTATATTATTCTATCATCAATTATTTCTATTACAAAAATATGAGAGAGGGAATAAAATGACTTTCCCAAAATAAAGAAATATTGAGGAGTTAATAATAAAATAAAATAAGATTTTATTTCGGAGTTTTTCGTTATTTTATTTGAATTTAGGAAAAATGTGCATTTTTCAAAATTTCATTTAGGCCCCAAATAAATGTTCACCTTGTGCGGCTTGATTTTACAAGCCCGGGAAAATTTATTTCGGGATTTTTGGAGTCCGTTTAGTATTTCTTTTTATTTTTCTTCTGCGCATAATTATTTTAAAAAAACGAACCGACCTAACGGGCCGTGTCCGACCCGGACTCCTGGCCTAGTCGCCTTTATAAGCCGGGGGGAGGCCCAGCCGAAGCCAAACCCTAGCCCCAGCCCCGAGCCGCCGCCCGCCGCTGCCGCCCGCCACCGCCTCGCCGCCGCACGCCACCCGAGGTCGCCTCGAAGTCCGTGTCGGTTTTTTTTTCATTTTTTTTTGAAAAACCGTTTGGTTTTTCCGTCGGTTTTCATCGGTTTTTTTAGTTTCGGTTTTTTAATTTTTTTAATAGATCGGTTTTTCCGATTTATTTAATTAGCGAGCGTTCGTCGTTCATTCGTTTTAAGGAACGTTTGTCGTTTTTCTTTTTTCTCGGATTAAATCCGTGATTTTTCTGATCGGGATTCCTGGTCCGATTTTCTTTTTAGTATAACTTTTCGCTCGTTTATCGGAATCAGGCGATTCAAGCGCCTGGAGTTTCGTCTCGAAACCCTCTATCTGTTTAACCAACTTAAACAAGTTTTTGCTACTGTAAAAATTGCCTTAGATCCAGATTGGTAGAACGAAGTTGATTTCTTTCGCCGTTTGACTTTCGTTGCTTCGTTCGATTTGATTCTTTTTGCCAACCGGAGTTCTTAAGTTGAATTTTCTGGTTAGATCTCTTATTCGACTTTTACCTGTGCATTAGATGAGTACTTATTGTATGCTTGTATGTTTGTTTGCGATAGAGTACCCGGAGTGCGCCGCCTGTTACTTCGAATCTCTAGGTTTCGCGGATCATCAGCAAGGCAAGTAACACTTTGATCATACCTTTTCTACTACCCAGTTTTATTGCATTAGATCAATACTCAAACATTGCATGATTAGGATCTAATTAAATTGTGGGATGGGAAGTAGTTGAGGTAGTACCTATTACCTGTTTTATTATCAAACCTTTGGGAGTTACTTCTATGTTTGCTTATTGTGCCATGCTATGCTAGTAGACGTGGATTGGGTGAGTGATATCCATGACAGATGTGAGATTGTTAATTAATGGTTTATCTCAGGTGGCAACTTGAACACACATCTGGGTGGATTGAGGCACCTGGGTAATCCAGGACTTGCCTGTTTCCTTTTGGACCGCCACCCAGGCTCAAAGGGATCATGAGATTATTCATACTAGAAACTTCCGTGTGCAGCCACAAGCTATTATGGGCTCTAGCATAGTTTACTAAGTCGTGAGAACTCTTATAGTGGTAGACTAGCATATGTAGGGGATGTAGGTGGTACGGTCTACCTGATCGTAAGGTGCGAGCGCTTCTGAAAGACTATGTCTCGGTCATCCGTCTTCTCAAACACCATGTAGTGCGAGAAACCAAACGGAGGCGATCGAGTCTTGTGAGGAAAAGTGCGCAAACCTCTGCAGATTGTATTAAACTAATCATGATTAGCCGTGTCCCCGGTTATGGACATCTTGAGTATCTAGTACCTGGATTATCATGTGAATCTCAACATGTTACTCTAAATTAATTTTGTTGGGTTTTGTTAATGATGATGCTTAATTGGGATTGAGAATGCTGTCAACCATTCTCAATGTTTAACAACTACCATGATAGTTAAATAAATTTATTCCTTTGCAGTAGGGAAAAATTGGCTTTACGCAAAACTGTAACCATAGAGCTTTCTACCAGCCAAATATGCATATAGTATAGCTGTTCCATTCCATTACTCTCTATGTGTTACATTGCCAGCATATTCCATGTGCTGACCCGTTTCGGGCTGCAACGTTAATGTTGCAGACTTTTCAGACAATGATTAAGGAGTTTTAGGTCGTGGTTCTATACTCAGTGATGCTGTTGGAGTTGATGGACTCACTTATCTTCCAAGCCTTCCGCTGTTATCGTTATTAGATGGCCTTAAGCCATATTTATTGTAATAAGTTCTCTATTGAGACACTCGATGTAATAAGTGTGTGATTGCTACTCTATTATAAATCCTCCGAGTACTGTGCGGTGTCAGCATTACTGATCCAGGGATGACACCAGAGCACAGAGATTGGACCGTTTGAGGTCTGGTCGCTACAGTATGAGACAAACTCAATTCCATTTTTTTTGTAATTTTCTTTTATAAACTAAACTAGTGATAAAACAAGAAACTAAAAGACTCGATTGCAAGATCTAAAGATATACCTTCGAGCGCTAACCTCCCCGGCAACGGCGCCAGAAAAGAGCTTGATGTCTACTACACAACCTTCTTCTTGTAGACGTTGTTGGGACTCCAAGTGCAGAGGTTTGTAGGACAGTAGCAAATTTCCCTCAAGTGGATGACCTAAGGTTTATCAATCCGTAGGAGGCGTAGGATGAAGATGGTCTCTCTCAAGCAACCCTGCAACCAAATAACAAAGAGTCTCTTGTGTCCCCAACACACCCAATACAATGGTAAATTGTATAGGTGCACTAGTTCGGCGAAGAGAGTGTGATACAAGTGGTATATGGATAGTAGATAAAGGTATTTGTAATCTGGAATTATAAAAACAGCAAGGTAACTAATGATAAAAGTGAGCGTAAACGGTATTGCAATGCGTTGAAAAGGCCTAGGGTTCATACTTTCTCTAGTGCAAGTTCCCTCAACAATAATAACATAATTGGATCATATAACTATCCCTCAACATGCAACAAAGAGTCAATCCAAAGTCACTAATAGCGGAGAACAAACGAAGAGATTATGGTAGGGTACGAAACCACCTCAAAGTTATTCTTTCCAATCAATCCGTTGGGTTATTTCTATAAGTGTCACAAACAGCCCTAGAGTTCGTACTAGAATAACACCTTAAGACACACATCAACCAAAACCCTAATGTCACCTAGATACTCCAATGTCACTTCAAGTATCCGTGGGTATGATTATATGATATGCATCACACAATCTCAGACTCATCTATTCAACCAACACATAGAACCTCAAAGAGTGCCCCAAAGTTTCTACTGGAGAATCACGACGGAAAGGGTGTGCCAACCCCTATGCATAGGTTCATGGGCGGAACCCGCAAATTGATCACCAAAACATACATCAAGTGAATCACGTGCGATCCCATTGTCACCACAGATACGCACGGCAAGACATACATCAAGTGTTCTCAAATCTTTAAAGACTCAATCTGATAAGATAACTTCAAAAGGAGAACTCAATCCATTACAAGAGAGTAGAGGGGGGAAGAAACATCATAGGATCCAAATATAATAGCAAAGCTCGCGATACATCAAGATCGTATCACCTCAAGAACATGAGAGAGAGATCAAACACATAGCTACTGGTACATACCCTCAGCCCCGAGGGATAACTACTCCCTCCTCGTCATGGAGAGCACCGGGATGATGAAGATTGCCACCGGAGAGGGATTGCCCCCTCCGGCGGGGTGCCAGAACGGGTCTAGATTAGCTTTCGGTGGCTACGGAGGCTTCTGGCGGCGGAACTCCCGATCTATTGTGCTCCCGGATGTTTTTAGGGTATATGGAGATATATAGGCAGAAGAAGTACGTCAGGGGAGCCACGAGGGGCCCACGAGGGTGGAGGGCGCGCCCAGGGGGTGGGATTATAGTTTGTTAGTTTTCAATGAAGTTTCTGATTCATACTTCACATTGTGAATAGATTGTTACTTTAGCATAAGAAATCATATGACAACATATATATATATGTTGTTCTAAGAATGATCATGATGCCCTCATGTTCGTATTTTATTTTATCGACACCTCTATCTCTAAACATGCACACATATTTTCGTTATCGGCTTCCGCTTGAGGACAAGCGAGGTCTAAGCTTGGGGGAGTTGATACGTCCATTTTGCATCATGCTTTTATATCGATATTTATTGCATTATGGGCTGTTATTACACATTATGTCACAATACTTATGCCTATTCTCTCTTGTTTTACAAGGTTTGCACGAAGAGGGAGAATGCCGGCACCTGGAATTCTGGGCTGGAAAAGGAGCAAATACTGGAGACCTATTCTGCACAACTCCAAAAGTCTTGAAACTCCACGGAAGTCAGTTTTGGAATATATAAAAAATATTGGGCGAAGAAAGCACCAAAGGGGGTCCACCCACCATGCACGAGGGTGGGGGCGCGCCCTACCCCTTGGGAACGTCCCCCTACCTCGTGGGCCCCCTAGCAGGCCTCCGGTGCCCATCTTTTGCTATATGAAGTCTTTTGTCCTGGAAAAAATCAGAAGGAAGCTTTCGGGACGAAGTGCCGCCGTCTCGAGGCGGAACGTGGCGAAACCAATCTAGGGCTCCGGCGGAGCTGTTCTACCGGGGAAACATCCCTCCGAGAGGGGAAAATCATCACCATCGATCCTCTCATCGGGAGGGGTTCAATCTCCATCAACATCTTCACTAGCACCATCTCTTCTCAAACCCTAGTTCATCTCTTGTATCTGATCTTTGTCTCAAAATCTCAGATTGGTACCTGTGGGTTGCTAGTAGTGTTGATTACTCCTTGTAGTTGATGCTAGTTGGTTTATTTGGTGGAAGATCATATGTTCAGATCCTTTATGCATATTAATACCCCTCTCATTATGAACATGAATATGATTTGTGAGTAGTTACGTTTGTTCCTGAGGACATGGGAGAAGTCTTGCTATAAGTAGTCATGTGAATTTGGTATTCGTTCGATATTTTGATGAGATGTATGTTGTCTTTCCTCTAGTGGTGTTATGTGAATGCCGACTACAAGACACATCACCATTATTTGGGCCTAGGGGAAGGCATTGGGAAGTAATAAGTAGATGATGGGTTGCTAGAGTGATAGAAGCTTAAACCCTAGTTTATGTGTTGCTTCGTAAGGGGCTGATTTGGATCCACATGTTTCATGCCATGGTTAGGTTTACCTTAATACTTCTTTTGTAGTTGCGTATGCTTGCAATAGGGGTTAATCATAAGTGGGATGCTTGTCCAAGGAAGGCAGTACCCAAGCACCGGTCCACCCACATATCAAATTATCAAAGTAACGAACGCGAATCATATGAGCGTGATGAAAACTAGCTTAACGATAATTCCCATGTGTCCTCGGGAGTGCTTTCCTTTATATAAGAGTTTGTTCAGGCTTGTCCTTTTCTACAAAAAGGATTGGGCCACCTTGCTGCACCTTGTTTACTTTTTTTTACTTGTTACCCGTTACAAATTACCTTATCACAAAACTATCTGTTACCGATAATTTCAGTGCTTGCAGAGAATACCTTGCTGAAAATCGCTTGTCATTTCCTTCTACTCCTCGTTGGGTTCGACACTCTTACTTATAGAAAGGATTAGAATAGATCCCCTATACTTGTGGGTTATCAGTCCCATGCAAGAAATGAGAATGAATTTCAAACACTAGGGCGCCGTTCATTGCCGACAAAACATTGAGATGCCTGGTTTTTAAATTATAGTAAATCCAAAACTTGTCTGAAATTCATGAAACTTGGCATGCTATCATGGAGCCGCACCAACATGTCGTGGTAAGTTTTTTGTCCCATTTGGGGCAGGTTTGGGTATATGCTTCTCACAAAGCAGAGCTTCTCACAACAAGCATTATGGTTTCGGTAGGGAACGCCCCACCTTTGGGGACGAAACGATATCCATTGCCTCTTATTGCTTTCAAAAATTTTCTCGTGTCGACATAGAACAACATGAGTGTTGTGTTATTTTTTGGGGTTTGTTTGTACATTTTTATGCATTAAGTGAGTTTTCAATGCATATATGTGCATAATTCAAATTTGAACCACATGCACATGCCCCAGTGCATATAAATTGGTTGGAAAATCAAATATGTGTCCTTGGGTGCATGCTTAGGTCCCATGCAAGAAATGGGAATGAATTTCAAACACCATGGCCCCGTTGATTGCCGGAAAAACATTGAGATGCATGGTTTTTAAATTCTAGTGAATCCAAAACTCGTATAAAATTCATGAAACTTGGCATGCTATCATGGAGCGGCATCAACATGCCGTGGTAAATTTTTTGTCCCATTTGGGGCAGGTTTGGGTATATACTTCTCACAAACCAGAGCTTCTCACAATAAGCATGATGGTTTCGGTAGGGAACCCCCACCTTTGGGGACGAAACGATATCCATTGCCTCTTATTTCTTTCAAAAAATTTCTCGTGTCAACATAGAACAACATGAGTGTTGTGTTATTTTTTGTGATTTTGGGGGGTTCGTTTGGACATTTTTATGCATTAAGTGTGTTTTCAATGCATTTACGTGCATAATTCAAATTTGAACTACATGCACATGCTCCAATGCATATAAATTGGTTGAAAAATCAAATCTGTGTCCTTGGGTGCATGCTTAGGTCCCATGCAAGAAACGGGAATGAATTTCAAATATCAGGCATCGTTGATTGCCGGCAAAACATTGAGATGCCTGGTTTTTAAATTCTAGTAAATCCAAAACTTGTCTGAAATTCATGAAACTTGGCATGCTATCATGGAGCGGCATCAACATGTTCTGGTATTTTTCGTGTCCATTTTGAGAGAAGGCGCACTCGAATAATGACAGCCAACAAAGACATTTTGAAAATAATAGCTGTCGCTTTAATATCTCAAACGTTTCTATAATTCAAACCGCGTGCGTTCGGTTAACCATTCACGTGACGCCATGTGTCTTGATTTTAATGGCTATAGGAGGTGCCATGTGGACAGCTGCTTGACTGAATGGGAGGCATGCGAGCGCAGTCCGGTGCGCAGGCTCACCGGGAAGTGTACAAACTGTTCAACGCAGGATCTGTTCATCTCTTCAACGCAAACGGTTCAGATTACGGTATGCAAATTAAAGCCAGACTTTGGCGCTAAGCCAAGAGACACTGCGATTTGTCAAAATATGCAGATAAAATCAATAGCACTATCTATTTTTTGCAACTAAAATTCAGTAATTAAGCATAGATTTCATTCATACTAGAGATTAAGCAGTTGTTCTCACCAGGAAGCGAGACAGCCTTGGACCACCGCCCGCCTCACTCCCACTGGTCTATATTAATGGCGCCACCGAGCGGCCGTGCCCCCCATCCTCGCCACACACACAATTCCTCTCTCTCCGCCCGCATCCTCGATGCCGCTTTGAGTCCTCAAAGCCGTCAGTGTACGAGGATGCCGCCGAAGCGCCCCATCGGAGGGAGTGGCGACGCCGGGGCTGCTGAAGCACCGGAGCATGGCGTGAATATGGAGACAGAGGTTTTCGTCCCTGCCGACAAGGTGGAGAACGAGGCTGCCGACAAGCGGAGGCGGGTCGAGAAAGAACCGCAAGCGACTCCAGCAGGCCTAGACTTCATCAATAACCTCCCCGATGATATCTTGATAGTCATCATATCCCTCCTCCCAATCAAATATCAGGTGAGGACAACCGCCCTTTCCTGGTGGTGGCGCATCCTATGGCTCCGCACCCCTGTCGACCTCCTCGATGCCCACAAGCTCTGCCATGGCTATCGCCAAAGCTTGGATGCGTTCTCCCAGATCCTCGGCAGTCACGATGGCCCAATCAAAGGCCTTATCACGGGCAAGTTCCATTCCAATGGCAAGGACCAAGCCAAGCTTGACGAGTGGTTCCAATCCCGCGCCATAGATCAGCTCGAGAAGCTAAGTTATAATGATGGTCATATGCACTTGCTGCCAACGTCCGCGCTCCGCTTCGCGCCCATGCTGCGCCTCGCCAAATTCATGAACTTCCATTCCCCCCCTTAATGACGCGCCTGCTCTTTTTCTACCACGACTAAAGCACCTCGACCTCGTCGCCGTCCGCATCCCAAAGGATGACATGGAGCGCCTGCTCCGCGGCTGTACTGCACTCGAGTTCCTTCGTCTTCAGGCGATGAATTGGTCGAGTACCTTGCACATCACCTCCAGGACTCTCCGGACTATTTATGTGTGTTGCTGGTGCTGCAACGAGAGATCACAAAAGGTGGACCACAATATGGTCATCCAGGACACACCTTCACTTGAGAGATTACTTCTAGTTGATCAACAAGGTCCAACAAGAATCAATGCCATTTTTGCGCCGAAATTGAAAGTGGTGGGCTACTCGTCTGTCAAATACTTCAACTTTCAGGTACAACAGTCACCTTATATACCTCTCCTTCTTGATATCAACGTTATTTCTAGTTTTGAAGATGTATGTTCGTCTGTCATCCAGCAAAGCTTCACCCAGACTCTGGGCACAGTGAAGGTCTTGGCACTAGAATCTGTCGGCCCTAACCTGGACCAAGTTATTAGTTGCCTGAGATGCTTTCCGTGCTTGAAGAAGTTGTATATCGAGGTGATGTTCCTTTCCTATTAAATGTTAACCATAAGGGAGTTCAATTTTTTGCACCTTTTCCCAAGTTTACAATGACAATGTGCTACAATTTCTGAAGGAATTTTGGAGGATTTTATGACATACACCCCCACCCCATATTGGCTTAGGGTTTGTATGTTCGTCTGTCAAGTGTTCAAAACTTCATGTAGGCACTAACACATTCTCTTCTTTTGCAGTGCATATTAGGCCCGGAGGTGGATGATGTTTATAACGACAATCTCAAATGACTGGATCTGCATCTCTCAAATATTACTTTGAACTCCTACCGAGGGACCCCACCGGAGATTACACTCACTAGGTTCTTTCTTGCCAGAGCAAAGGTGCTAAGGGTACTGAGGTTGAACACACATTTAATTAGGAAAGATAAATGGTATGATTATCAGAGCCGGCTAGTACTGTGGAATGGAAGTGCCTCCAAAAATGCCAAACTTCGTTTTGGTAAAGCATATGGCAAAGCAATTGAAAGTTATTGTGTCAAACCCATACATGACTTGTCAGCGGCTGATCCCTTTTCAGAAATGACGCAGCTTGCAATGTTTGAATTTGGGCGTTGTAATCTTTGAATTTGAACCTTACAATATTTATGGTATTTGTTATATTGAACCGTTTCTGTTCTCTTGTCTCAACGCAAATAGTTCATCCGGGTGAACCGCATGTCGTACATCGCACACACCTTGATCTGGCTGACCTTTTTTTGTGTTGCCTAATCACAAACAGTTCATCCGAGTGAACTGTGTGATGTACATCGCACACACCTTGATCTGACTGACCGTTTCTTTTGTGTTGCCTAATCACAAACAGTTCATCCGAGTGAACCGTATGATGTACATCGCACACACCTTCATCTGGCTGCCCGTTTCTTTTGTTCCTCCTCATCGAAAACGGTTAATTGAACTGAACCGTATGCCCTGAATCGCACACGCAACTAAAATCTGAACCGTGTTTGATGCATCTGTCATCGCAAACGTTTTGCGCCTTTTTTGACGGTTTTTTACACCACCGTTTGTGATTATTGCATCACACACAGTTTCGTCGAAGGGTCTCTGATCGTAGTGTCGCGTTAGCAACATCCTGCAGTAATGCTATGCAAACACGAAAGTCGATAGTTATGCAATGAAATTACATCCTACTTATGGTGCATTATTCGGTATTAGTTATGCTTAATGCTCACTTATGTGAATTCTCGTTTCTTGGTTGGTTGCTTCTCAATCTTTTTGCCAGCTTCCACTTGTACTAAGTAGAAATACTACTTGTGCACCCAAAATCTTTAAACCCAGTTTTGCCATATGAGTCCACCATACCTACCTATATGCGATATTTATGTGCTGTTCTTAGCAAATTTGTATGTGCCATCTCTATTTTCAAAATGGATTTCCTTTTTCTGTGCCCATACCGCTCATGAAGCGGCAGCGATTGCCAATATTTTCCGTGCTAGATGTGTTATTCTCAAGAAGATTGTTTATTCACTTGTCATCGCACGAGAGTACGACGGTAATAGGGATGCCCAGTCCCGAAATGAAAAAGAAATTTACTTTATGTTGTTGATATGTCTCCAACGTATCTACTTTTCCTAATGTTTTTCCTCTTGTTTTGGACTCTAATTTGCATGATTTGAATGAAACTAACCCCGGATCAACGCGGTTTTCAGCAGAACTACCATGGTGTTGTTTTTGTGCAGAAATAGAAGTTCTCAGAATGGAACGAAACTTTGCGAGGATTTTTTATACAATAAAAGAGAATTTCTGGAGCCAAGAGTCACCTAAGGGGGCCACCTCGGTGGGCACAACCCACTAGGGCGCGCCTGCCCCCCAGGGGCGCCCAGGTGGGTTGTCCCCACCTGGTGGCCCCGTAGACCCTGAAACCGACGTGATCCACGAGACGGAGCCGTCGTCACCTTTTGTTCTTCATTGGGAGGCCAGATCTGGAGTCCGTTTGGGGCTCCGGAGAGGGGAATCTTCGTTCTTCGTCATCATCAACCCTTCTCCATTGCCAATTCCATGATGCTCCCCACCGGGAGTAAGTAATTCCTTCATAGGATCGCTGGTCGATGAGGAGTTGGATGAGATTCATCATGTAATCTAGTTAGTTTTGTTATGGCCTGATACCTAGTATCCACTATGTTCTGAGATTGATGTTGCTATGACTTTGCCATGCTTAATGCTTGTCACTTTGGGCCCGGGTGCCATGATTTCAGATCTGAACTGTTTATGTTATCACCATTATATCTATGTTCTAGATCCGATCTTGCAAGTTATAGTCACCTACTACGTGTTATGATTCGGCGACCCCGGAGTGACAATAGTCGGGACCACTCCCGGTGATGATCGTAGTTTGAGGAGTTCATGTATTCACCCTGTGTTAATGCTCTGTTCCGGTTTTCTATTAAAAGGAGGCCTTAATATCCCTTAGTTTCCAATTGGACCCTGCTGCCACAGGAGGGTAGGACAAAAGATGTCATGCAAGTTCTTTTCATAAGCACATATGACTATTTACGGAATACATGCCTACATTATATTTATGAACTGGAGCTAGTGTCGTATCGCCCTAGGTTATGACTGTCACATGATGAATATCATCCAACAAATTACCAATCCAATGCCTACGAATTTATCTTATATTGTTCTTACTAAGTTACCACTGCTATCGTTACTGTTGCACTTGCTACAAAAATACTGCTATCACTGTTACTGTTACTATTACTGCTGTCACTACTATTAGAACTATCATATTACTTTGCTATCGATCATGTTGCTGCAGATAATTAATCTTCATGTGTGGTTGAATTGACAACTCAGCTGCTAATACATTCAAATATTCTTTGGCTCCCCTTGTGTCGAATGTATAAATTTGGGTTGAATACTCTACCCTCGAAAACTGTTGCGACCCCCTATACTTGTGGGTTATCAGTTGTTAAATAATAAATTATTTGGAAAGTATTGGTATGGAAGACATCCATGGATACAACTAGCCATGGATTATGAAAGAATGGTGGAAAAGGAACAAATTTTATTTTATGTTTGGGAACTGCCTATGATATATCTAGCAGGGAAAGTGTTGGGAATTACTCACTCGTTTTCATTGACGGGAAAAGTATGCCTCTCAAATTTTTTTATCTCTCAATTTTTGCTTTGAGCTCTGACACCTTTACAAATCTCTACTTCCCTCTGCGAAGGTCCTATCTATTTACTTTATGCATTTTTTATTTTTATCTGAGTCTCCATCTTCTCTTATAAAACACCAACTAGGGAGCACTATGATCATACTTGAGCATTGGATGTAGCTAATATGCGTTTCATGAATGGATCAATGATTGAGCATGACGAGTTAGGGATAATATTCTTTAGTGTTGATATTTTGAAAGACATAATTGCTTATTTATATGCTTGAGTATTGAAATCTTCATGCCAAAACTAGACTATGGCTTTGAACCATATAAAAGTCCAAATGTCCATGCTACAAAAGAAAGGAATGTGTGATGAACATGTTAGGATACATTTCACATCAAAAGTTCTATTTTTATCATTTACCTACTCGGGAACGAGTAGGAATTAAGCTTGGGGATGCTG
This sequence comes from Triticum urartu, assembly GCF_056163025.1. Classification (NCBI taxonomy): domain Eukaryota; kingdom Viridiplantae; phylum Streptophyta; class Magnoliopsida; order Poales; family Poaceae; genus Triticum; species Triticum urartu. The sequence continues at coordinate 272,932,669 of NC_141873.1, read as the reverse complement.
ATACGTCTCCAACGTATCTATAATTTTTGGTTGTTCCATGCTATTATATTATCATTCTTGAATGTTTTACAATAATTTTATACCAACTTTATATCCTTTTGGGGGACTAACCTATTGACATAGTGCCCAATGCCAGTTGCTGTTTTTTGCTTTTTTTACTTCGCAGAGTATCCGTACCAAACAGAGTCCAAACACAACGAAACTTTTTGGAGATTTTTTCTAGACCAAAAGACACCGTATGGGCCTAGAAAGCGTCAGAGGGGAGGCCCGTGGGGAGCAGAACCCACCAGGGCGCGCCCAGGGTGGTTGTGCCCCCACGTAGCCCCCATGCACCGCCTCTTCGCCCTATAAATTTCCAAATATTCCAGAAACCCTAAGGGAGTCAACGAAACACAATTCCAGCCGCCGCAAGTTTCAGAACCACGAGATCCAATCTAACACCATCACGGAGGGGTTCATCATCCTCATTGGTGCCTCTCTGATGACGCGTGAGTAGTCCATCATAGACCTAAGGGTCCGTAGGCAGTAGCTAGATGGCTTCCTCTCTCTCTTTTGATCCGAATACAATGGTCTCTTGGAGATCTATTTGATGTAACTCTTTTTGCGGTGTATTTTGGATCCGATGAACTTTGATCAGATCTATATCCATGAATATTATTTGAATCTTCTTTGATCTCTTATATGCATGATTATTTATAGTCTCGTATTTCTTCTTCGAATATTTGGTTTAGTTAGGCCAACTAGATCGATTTTTCTTGCCATGGGAAGAGGTGCTTTATGATGGGTTCGATCTTGCGGTGTTCTTTCCCAATGACAGAAGGAGCAACAAGACACGCATGTATCGTTGCTATTAATGATAACAAGATGGGGGCTATTCCTACATGAATAGATCTCATCTACATCATGTCATCGTTCTTATTGCATTACTCCGTTTCTCCATGAACTTAATACACTAGATGCATGATGGATAGTGGTCGATGTGTGAAGTAATAATAGTAGATGCAGGCAGGAGTCGGTCTACTAATCTTGGACGTGATGCCTATATATTGATCATTGCCTTAGATATCGTCATATTCGATCTTCTATCAATTTCCCAACAATAATTTGTTTACCCACCGTATGCTATTTCTCGAGACAAGCCACTAATGAAATCTACGGCCCCCGGGTCTATTCTTTTATCATAGTTGCTTTGAGATATATTTTTATTCGCTTTTATTTTCAGATATATTATTCCAAAAAACTAAAAATACCTTGTTGCACTTTTTTATTACTTATTTTATTTCGCGTTTTATCGAGAACTATTTATCCAGTCTACCACAAATCAATCTATCTTTTTACCGTGGAGGGATTGACAGCCCCTCTTACACGTCAGGTTGCAAATATTTGTTCTCTGTGTGCAGGTGTCGTTTATATAGTGTTGCTTGGTTCTCCTACTGCATTGATACTTTGGTTTCACAATTGAGGGAAATACCTACCGTAGCTGTACTATATCATTCTGTCATCTTTGGGGAAATACCGACGTAGTTTCAAGTGACATCAATCCTCCACCTACCCCTTCATCCAAGGGCTCCAGGGGAGCTAAATCCTCTCCCAACACCCCCTTGGACTCCAAGGACCACGTAGGAACAAACCTAGATAAACCGGTGAAAAATTTCAGGGACTTATTTTGCAGCCCTGGTAGGTTGGTACACGGTCGTACCGTGCATCATCTTCCCTCACAAGTTTGCACGTGTAGTTTTGTATTTTGGTTGTCATTTCTTCATACGAATCTGATTTTAATGTTCTTGGGCTCGTTGATTTTGTATCAAAAAAGCCCGAGACACCCATGTTATTGGCTCTTTAATCTAGCCTCATTGGAAAATGCCAAATTGTCCAACTATCCCAAGATCCTGGATCTGATGGCTGGAACTTCTTTGGTTTGGCCCCAAGTTGGTCATTTGTGAGGTGTCAAGTCCATTGGAGTGTCAATACACCTACAAAGGCAACAAACAAAAGAAAACTAATAAAACTAACAAAAACTAAAGAGTATGGAAAGCTCGCATGAAAATGAATCAAAAAATGGTATTTATACATAATGAACATACACATTGTATGAATAGCTCAATATGACATGATATATGGAGTTACTATGAAACAAATGAGCTTTAAGATGGATCGGAAAATAGAGCCATCAGTCGTCGCTGGAACTGAAGTAGATCTCACTTGCGTTAGGTGGTCTGGATGGAGTGGCTCTAGGTGCACGCTCATATATGCTCACATCTTCACCATCACCACTCTCTGGTGGAACATCCATGTCCCTGGTCGCTCTTTAATAGTAGCAACAACCACAATTAACGTATCAGTGCAAATATTAACTCTATGAATATGAGTCTCCACACCTCTCTAGAAGCTCTCTTGATTCTTCATAAGGTTAGCTATTTTTTGCTCAAACCTTTCAAGAGCTGCATGTGTAAAGTTCTTGAAAATATTTGACTTTGCATTTGCTGGAATTCGTGGATGTGCCTGAGTGGCCGAGGAAGAAAATTGACGTTCCAGTGTGAATACTAGCTTCTTATTTCGTAATGACGTGAAACTCTAGGGGTGACAACATCAACACCATCAGAATGTGCAGAATGATGATGAAGACCACTCCAAAAACTTAATTGTATTTTTCTTTTGTTTTAGCAGTTTTAGTGCTTGCATTTGATTAATACTCGTATACGCCTTCCGTTCTTTTGGGAAAAGAATACAAATTAGGATTATGGGGAAAAAAATCTTATTCTTTTTAAAGAATTTTTTTTCGCTCTCGAGAGCCAAGCTTTACTGCTCTCCCCCGTACCTGTACATTTCTTTGCTCTTCCTCCTCAGTCCAATCGATAGTCCACCGCCGCGTGCCCTACGGCTGCCGCCGCTACCTCGCGTCACCGCCGACGCCTCAATTCCGCCCCACGCCCACCTCCCATCCCCCCTCCCCCCCTCGCCCCCAGCACCACGCGGCACCCAAAACACCCCAGCCTCTAACGCGCGTCGCTGCCATCGCCGTTACCGCCCTTCCTCGTCGCGACATCGCGTTCCTGCTACCTCCACCCGGTCTGCAATTTTTGGCCATTAGGTTTTGAGGTATGAGTTTGTTCTCACCAACTGTTTACTCAAGCTCCACTTGCCTCGACAATTTCTGGTTATGCCGGTGCACACATCCGGCACACCATCTAGATCCGTCCCTGCTTGACACTTTCTAGGGTAGGGTGGAGATCATTGCTGGCCTAGTGTCAGTTTCTCACATTTACTCTTTTCATCATGCTTAAACTTTTATGCTCTTAACTACTATTTCTTTCCATTTGCAGCAACACTGGACAGAAATGGAGAATGTGCAGTATGCCGAAGAACTCGTGAGGGAGTTTCTTGTGTTCAGGGGTTTCACGAACACGCTGCAAGCTTACGAGGCAGAACTGTCCACCGAGATCGGCAGGAACTTTGAAGTAGACAAGATCCTAGATTTAGTGTTCTCAGTGTACATACCAAAATACCAACTGGATAGACTGCTAAGCATCTTCAGCTTTTTAAAACAGTGTTTCACTTCACCTGCGGACACGGTACTCTACACGGCGCTTCTTAAACTGGAGCAGTCAGTATTACGTTATTATGTTGTCAATGCCTTGAAATCTGGAAGGCAAGAAAAAGTTATTGAATTCTTTAGCGTAGGCGGCAGTTATCTGATGCAAAAGCGTGAAGATTGGATAGCATGGTTTGGTGCGTCTTCTTAGCCTTCTAGTGCTCTGTTGCCCACATTGTGTCTGCTTCTACTTACGCTTTGCCAATCTCAATGACACTATGCAGCTATACCATATATTAAGAACCCAAGCTTGGATCCACAGTTCCGTATGTATTTTTCCAAAGAATGGTCAGATACTTTGGTTCTTTCATTTCGGAACTTCTTAAGTGGGATATTCAATGGTACTCATATCCTTTTACAGCAATCGCATTCTATTGTGCTCAAGTTAGCAGGATGCTTTTCATCTTTCCTAATACACAAACTTATCAGATTTATAATTTACTCGCATTCTTGTCGACCGCCAAACTAACATTATGGTTTGCTTAAACACTGTTCTATCCTTAAGTTTTCCACGAATCCCAGCTCTTATGAAGATTAGCACTGAAAAGAATATGATCAAGTGCCTCAAGAGTGACATAAAGCAACTGAATAACAAATTGTCAGAGCTGCAAGCATTGTTAGAGGTCAAGGAAGTTGAACTATCCCTGCTGAGAAGGTAAAACTATGCTCTTTGGACTGCAAAATTGCTCATATATCTTCAGAGGCATGCCCTTCTGTAATTAGGCTATCATCTGTTTGCAACTTTGCATACGAACAGCTGGTTTACAGATGGGAAAGAACTAGGAAAACTATGTTCATCAAGTGCTCTTAGCTTCAGACTACTCCCTGCGTTTCAAAATATAAGGTGTATTAGTTTTTTTAAAAGTCAAACGTGTGCATGTTTGACCAAATTTCTAGGAAAAATATATCAATATCTACATACCAGATTTATATCATTTGATCCATCATGAAAAGTATTTTCATATTTTATATATTAGGTATTGGAGATGTTGATATTTTATTCTGTAATCTTGGTCAAACATACAATCGTTTGACTTGCATGATAATTGATGCACCTTAATTTTGGAACGGGGGAGTGTTAGATTACATATCTTATCAATGTAGATGGTAGAGCATGACGTAGAATGTGACTGCTAGAGTTTTTATGAATCTCAAGCTCCTAAGGGTATCTGCTAAATATCTCATAACTGGTAAATACAGGAATGATCATAGTATTAATTCCGGACACAAGAATTTACTCAAGATTACTACAGCTGGTTCCTCCGTTGGGGGACAAGCTTTCTCAGGAGTCTATGAAGAATCCTCAACTTCAAGTACAACTGTACAGGGTGTCAATTCACAGACTTTGAGTTCAGCAAAATCAAGAGCTGAGAAATTGTGTGATTCTTCTCGGATGAGCAATGCAGGTTGGCTCTTTTTACTAGCTATAGTTTTTTCTTCATACCATATATTTTTAGACTCTGGTTTTTCTCAAGCATATGTATGATTATTTACCATTGGTTTATGTGAGGTAACTAATTATTTTTGGTCAACCTTTTCCCCCACTGGACATAACCTTTCTTCCTCATAAACCATTCTAATATCCATACTTTGGATTACTTTTATGCTTCACCGAACATATATTTCTATTTTGATGTTCTTCAATGTATTTGTTCTGTAGATGCCCATTTAGGATACTACATTTGTCTTATATATGAAAACCTTGAAGCATAATATGTTTCTTTTGTTGCAGAAAATGAGCAGATTTTGGTGACAGAGGAAGACTTTCCTGAAGTGAAGGTGGATTTTCAGGTAAGCTATAGTTTATCCCTAGTAACCTTCCATCTTTGTGGTTTCCTATATCACTAATTAAACCTGCTAACAGGAAACATTTTTAGGCCATAACAGTTCAATAAGTAGCTGTCGATTTTCTGCTTCTGGATCAAATATTGCTAGTTCTTCGACTGATGGCACAGTGAGGTAACTGCGCTATCTTAATTCTGATTTATTTTTTTGCCTAACTGGAAGTTTCTAGATTTTGACCTGTTGATTTTTTAAACTCTTATAAAGAATCTGGACATACGACTCATCAACACCATCATCAAAAAATGCCACTATATATTGTGGGGCTGAAGTCAGCGCACTTTCTTGGGAATGCAGATCTGATCGCTTGGTATGCCTATCGTATATTTTAATTCTTCCACATTGGTTTTTCCACACCATTTCACCTTTGAAGAACATATTTTAAGACTTTTGTTTTATCACCCATTTCTCTTGACAATAGCTGCTCATAGGCACAGCTAATGGAGGCATTAAAGCTTGGAATGCTGATGCAAAGAGAGTTGTTTGTGACCTCAGTACATCCAAGGACTTCCCAAGGTTAGAAGTTACCACCTATTACTTTTGGGCTCACAACTGTATCTATGCTGATGAAGCTTTTCAATTTCTTGCAGTGTGCTTGATTTGAAGTGTAGCCCTGTAGATCCCGTGTTTGTCTCTGCAGCTGCATCGAGACGGTAAACTTCAAATCTCTTGCTTCGTAAGAAATCTCAAGCAAAATGGCAGCTTCTTTTTCCTACAGAAAAGCGTTACTGCTAAACTTCTGTTTCTGACAGCTGCGTTTTGTCCTGTTTTCACATATCAATTTGAACTATAAGTAGTAGCTCTCAAATACCATTGTCTTATTGTACCGTCAATTGTATTGTCTTATTTCCAGCTTTAAATTGATTTTCAGGCATGGATCAACTATATTTGATAGAACAGGATTTGCTTCCCTGACAGTATGGCATATGAAAACATGGAAGCCTCTGGTACTGATTTTTTCTTTCAACCCCTTACCTTGAACCTAGCTGAGGAATCTAGCCAGTAACCTTCTCGTTATCTATATATCCATTTCTTCTATTTGAAGACAGTCCTCCCTCTTGGCGAGGATCCACCTGCTATTACTTCACTTTGCTTCAATCACAATGGGAAGATCTTGGCAGCCTCTGCAACAGATGGAATGATTCACATGTTTGGTATCCTTTTAGTGTAATATTCCTTTACCACTTTTATTATGTATATCATTTATTGCTTGAGGACAGCTAGAACTTGGTTACGTTGTTTCTTTGAGATATTATTTGTGTTTTATGATTATTGGAGCGCACAGTACTCCTTTACTGCACATAGACATGTCTGCTGGTCTACAAATCACTGGATGGCCTGCCCATGACTCCCCTGTGAGCTCAGTTCTTTTTGGGCCAGCTGAAACAAGCATCTTCAGTTTAGGCTCAGATGGAAAGGTATATAGCCCCTTTTAGTGCATAAATGCAACTCTGTTGATGTATATATGCAAGCAGATAACACAATGGTTATTGTATGTACCTTTGGACCTTGTGAGTTATGCAGTCTTCTAAATTCCAATGCTTAATCAGCTTTAAGCAAAATAACAACTATAGCATTGTTATAGGTTAACTTTGACTTCGTACTTGTATTAATTGATTATCGTATACAAACATGTACCCCATATTCTTTGGCTTAGCTTGCGTGGTTGTATTGTATCTAATGTTAACTGTATGATCTTTAGATATTTGAGTGGAGCTTGCACAATCAAGGTCAGATTATTTGGTCAAGAGATTGCAGTAGGTAAGAGTATTTCGCAGTTGGTGAATCGTCATTGAATTGCAAATGGCAGCTAGTGTTGGTTTGATAAAAATGTACTTCAACCCTTCATTTCTTTCACATATGTTGCTCTCATCTAGCTATATCCGCTATTTAGTTTCAGGTAACAATACTTTTCTAGCAAGATCTCTATGCTAATCTCCTCCTGCATTTTTGTATGGCGCATGTGGCATATAGACTTCACACACACACTTTGCACACGAAACTGTCTGTCAATTCACAGGTTTGAGGCCTTTCCTATATTTGTTTTAGATGCATACTTGAAACTCTCAGTAATAGCACATAATTTTAAAATTACTAGGATGCATCGAATTGACAATTAAGTTTTTTTTTTCCCATAACAATCTTGAGCTATCCCATGTGAACGCACATCCTCTGATATCTGAATTATCTAATGTCACGTTAGATTTCTTGATATTAGGTGAAAATTTGAAAGGAACATTGTTATTTGTGTACGATTAAGCTAGATTTAGACAGTCCGACTAGTTGAATTTGTGTGCACGGACTACTGGCGTACTTCTTTTTGGCATGAGAACTGCTAGACTATCGAATGCTCTACCTGATTGGACTCTTATTTTGCCAGAACAGCATGGTATATTGTGTTGGTGTATTATGCAACTGCGAAGCATTGCTTTCTGATTTCTCCTAATTTGTCTTCTGTCACCAGGTTTTGCAACCCTGAGAGCTTTAACAAACGCATGCATGAGGTAGCATTGGATTCTAATGGCAAGAGACTTCTTGCTACGTCGGGTTTGGTTCGGGCTCCAATATACCAGGTTTCCACATTGTCCACACTCCCTAATTAAGTTCGTTTTGCTAAAGTAGATAGATGCCAATACAGCAGTCCACTATATCCCTTTCAGGTGCAAGGCCATGAGAGAGGGTTGAGGACACTTCCTCATACTGCACCTATAACAAGTGTGGACTGGCACCCCACGCGGTCAATCTATGTTACTGGTTCTGAAGACCACTCTGTCCGCGTCACGTCCATTCTATGATGTTCTACGTCGAGCAGTTTGCCCTTGAAATTTTGTTGATTGCCGGATGCGACCAGAGGTGCTGCTCTGTAGAGTGACCTCCAAGAGATGAACCAGTTCCATGGATCCTTATGATATTCCTGATTATCTCATCCAGATAGATCCTTTTGCGTTGGAAAACTGGGTCATGTTTGTGTTTGTAGACTTGGCGAGCCGGTGAAACTATGTTGTAAAAACGGGTGAAAACATCTGTTATCTCTTTACATGGTAGGAGCTTTACGGCAGGTTTCTCCCATTCTCATGAAAAGGCAATTAGGGATCAAGCCATGCCTGGCACCGTTTTTTTATGATGTACTGCTGGTTTTTGAAGGAAAAATTATGTGTTGCTGTTTGATTAGCAACAATTGTCCTGTCAGTTGATGGTTTGGGGCCAATTAGGGTTCTATGTCAAGCATCTCCAAGAGCACGTTTACATAATTCTTGTGAAATCCTAGTAATAATAACTAGTCAATTTACGAGTCCCGGAGTTTGCAGTGGTGTACTGGTGTGTGGTGTCTATCCATCTCTGACATGTCTTTTTTTGTTCTAAAAGTAACCCATCTCTGAAATCGTCAGTCCTCCAAATCGGGGCAGATGTCATGGACGCTGCCGCTGTTTGTTCTATATAGTACTCCATATACAATTGATTGCTTTGACTTGCTCGGATCAAAACTTCATGTCAAACAAAGTGCAATGAATCTATTGATGTGGCAAAGTATATATAGTCAGATATTTTTAGGGACTTCTGAATTTAGTACTCTATCTAGTGATCTAAACGCTCTTATATTTTTTTACGAAGGAAGTATTAAAGAAAGTGACAAAGTATATATAGTCAGATTTTTCTAGTGATCTAAACGCTTTCATATTTTTTTTGGAGGGAGTAAATATTAAAAGGAAGTCGCTCCTCCTCTTCCAAGAAAGAAAGCTAGGGTTCCTGCCGCCGCAGGTCCGCCTCGTCTTCGGTGGCCCCAGGGCCATGGAGGCGCGGTGGATCCTGCCAAGGGCCGGAGAGAGGGCTTAGTTTTTAATCTTTTTTCTGTCTTGTTAGGGTTTGTGTCCTGCTCAGGAAGATGAGACGGCGGCGGCTTCCTGAAGATGGAATAAAGGTCTCCCTGCCTAGCCCCCGTCCTGGCGGTGCGTTTAGCATCGTTGGCGGGTGTGTGGAGGTGTGTCTCTGGCGGATCTATTTTTGGTGGATTTACTTGGATCTCGTCGTTATTCGTCTACGTTTGTATGTCTTCGGGCTGAATCTTTCCAACCTACGTTATTCTTCATCTGCAGCGGTTGCTGTTCTGGTGCGCTGGTCCTATGGGGCCTTAGCACGACGACTTCCCGACTGTCTACCACAACAAGTTGTGCTCGACTCCGACGATGGAGGGGTGATGACGGCGGCGCGCCTTCAGCTCGCTTCAATGCTTGTAGTCGTCGTTAGGTGGTCTACAGAATGTAATTTTTATTTTCGGTGTTTGTGGTACTGCCATGATTAAAGATGAATAGATTAGAAGTTTTTCAAAAAAATAAGTATTAAAGAAAAAAAAAAGTGTTTGACGAGCAAATATTTGCTTGCTAGCGACCATGAGCAAAATATCTCCTTCTACTCAACCATTTCACATAATCTGGATCTCTGTCAGTGAATTGAGCTGCGAATCAAGGGAGAGTTATGTCTACAGCTCTTTCCAGGGAGCCAACAATAACCTTTTTTGTCTGAAAATAGGATTCCCCCAGCTGTGGATAGCTCGTACATGGGACCACCAAGCAGAATTATGTTCTAATGGGTCAACATGGAGTTAATTTCACCGGCAACAGCAGCGCAAGTAGTTAGCAGCAGCTAGCAACAAATAAAGCATATTTGCATTGGTACATGATGAATGAATGATGGTGAAGCATGGGCACATTATCAATCGAAGCAATTTGCAAAAAAAAAAGGGAAAAGAAACCCCGTATCAATCGAAGCACTGTTCTATCAACACAAACGTACGAAGCGACAAAGGGATTAACTATGGATGCACAGTCGTACAGGAATTAGCTTAACCGCCACATGCACGGACTTAACTGCGTTGGCATTACTCCGCGACTGCTCACAGTGGAGTGTAACATAGAATAGTAACTTGCCGATGTTATTAGTCTATGTTACTATCTTCATAGTGGGTAGTAACATATGAGTGGTACTACCTCCGTCTCGGTGAATAAGTCATTCACGTAGTTCTAGGTTGACGATTTAACTATCTAAATATGTATTATATGTGACAAAAAATATGTATTTAGAAACTACATCATTATAGAAATATAGTGATATACTTTTCATGACATATAACACATATTTAATTCCTTAAATCGATGACCTAGAACTACATAAAGAGTACCTAAGTTATCACAAACCCCTCTCTTCTCATTAATTAACTGCCACATAAGCAATCTTATATTGAAATGTGTGATGTTACTAGTTAAGTTACTTCCATTATGACTAGTCTACGACACTACACATTTTCTTAATTATGTTATTTTTTTTAAAAAAGAAGAAAAGACTTCCCGGTCTTTACATCAGATGATGCACACTGACATATATTATTTAGTTATTATCGATAATGCTAAATCCAGCTTACAAAGAGCGAAAAAAAAACTTGAGGCCATCCACATCGGACATGCTTGGCAACATCTTGAAATCAAATCACCACGACATTGTTAGTAAAAAAAAGAACACAATGCTCCAACACAGTGCCTTCAAGAGAGAATTGTTGCTCGCATGTCGATATTGACGGACCTAACCAGATGTCAGCCAAGGATATCACCCCGAAGTAGATCTTTAAACCAACACCTTCAACAAGGTAACAACACACGGACGTCGACGCCACCTGATCAAGCCATATGGCAAGATTCCGAGTTTACCCAGAAAAGTCCCTCTATTTCAGAGAATTCAACACGTAATCCTGTTTTAAGTGAAAACGAATCGTTATTTTCGTATTTTACACAAAAGTCCCCGTCTTTTCTTGAAATCAACCCGCCATCCGGTTTAAGTCACACCCAAACCGTTATTTTACATTTTTTGAAACCCCCCCTGATGTTTTAGGTAATTCATCCACGGATCATATTTAAGTCAAACAAATGCTTTTTAAAATCATCCATATCTTATAAACCGTAACTCTGATTTGAACATGTTATATATGAAATTTGATTAAAAAATATGTAGAATATGAATATGAGATTATTTTTACCTTTTAAGTATTTTTAAATATTATTTTGGAATATATTTGACTCAGACCAAATGATTTTCTAAATTATTTGTATCTTCTAAACCATAACTTCTATTTTAACATATTATATATGAAATTTTATTAGAAAAATGTGTGGAATCTAAATATGATGTTAATTTTACCTGTTAAATATTTTTAAAATATTGTTATGGAAGCAAACTTATAATTTATAGCGCAAGATCCATTTTTTTTCATACCGGCGGCGATCCAGATTGCAAATAAACACCCCACTATAATCATATAGGGAAACGAAAAACATCGATAACTACACATGCATACCTCTGAAAAATGTCGCAGGGGAAAACAACAGACATGCTTGGCAACATCTTGAAATCAAATCACCACGACATTGTTAGTAAAAGAAGAACACAATGCTCCAACACAGTGCCTTCAAGAGAGAATTGTTGCTCGCATGTCGATATTGACGGACCTAACCAGATGTCAGCCAAGGATATCACCCCGAAGTAGATCTTTGAACCAACACCTTCAACAAGGTAACAACGCACGGACGTCGACGCCACCTGATCAAGCCATATGGCAAGATTCCGAGTTTACCCAGAAAAAATGCAACCTTGGTCTGCCACCATAGTCGTCGTCCACCACTCTACTAGCCTGCTCACATTGAACCGACCGGCCAAAGGAGAAGAAATATTTGCACCATTCACTCTGCCATGTCTCGTTGTCGTCTTTGGGGGTGCCAACAAGATATCCAGCTCCAACAATTATGCACACCTCGACCCCTCCAACCTAAAAAATATTGTCCTCTCAGATGCGAGGAACCAGGCAGAAATATTTGCACCACAAATCAAAGTGGGCCTCACAGCCGAGGAAGGCCTCACATAAAGTGACAAACCCAGCTATGTGAAGAATCGAGTTGGGCGTGAGGTGATGGAGTTGAATCCCATAGAATTTTAGAAGGCCCCTAAGGAAGGGGTAGATAGGGGAGCCTATTTGCTAGAGGAGGAAGAGAACAAAACATACTTGTTCATCATCTTGTGGCATCAGGAAATTGTCATTAAGAATGCCACTGTCCAGGGAAACCAACCATGGGCAAATCTACGCAAACTCTGGATCAGGAAGGTACCATGAGGTAGCGAGTTTGTTCAGGTTCCCTTGAGCAACGAAACAACTCCTCCAGACTCTGTCGAGAGGGCCGTCAGGGCAGGTAGATGAGCTGGCAATGTTCTACATTGTGTCGAGATCTAGAAGCAACGATGGAGGTAAGAAGATAAGATCCACACGGAAAAGAGGAGGTGGAAGGGATGTAAAAGCTCTTGTATTTTTCCTCCACTTTATATGGAAAACCCTGTCTTGGGATAATGGAACGCTTGAGTCATGGAGTGGTAAATCCGCATGTTTCCCAGGTGTCGTGCCAAGCATGCATGCACAGATTGAGGAAAGATATTATAATGCCACTAAAGTGAAACTCAGGATTCCTGATCGGATGTATCAATGGTGGGACCTCGGTTGAGCGATGAATTCGAGAGACTGCCATATAAGGCCCGCAATTGGTCTTCAAAAGAAGCGCCCATAAGGCATCTACTTCGGCGTAGAAGACCATGGAACCAATATCCTCGGCACTGACACTAATTCGGGAGGCAAGAATGTCAAGTTTGTTGAACTCGCCTGGGAAGCCGAAGACCCAAGATGAAGCGACGACTCCAAGGAGTCGACCGATGTCCTCGGCTTGAAGACCAGTTCAGGGGCTACTAACGGTGTCCTAGACTAGGGGGTGCTAACCACATCAACCTGCTAGTCATGGGCCGTCCGGGGATCCCAAGACAACCGAAGAAGGGGGCCATGTTTGCCATGACCCATGGCATACTCAAGATGGAATCCTCTGAAGACTTGGCACATACTTCAAGACACATTTGAATCATCGACATGTCTATCGCTTGATATAACCGACCTACATGTAACCCTAGGTACCCCCAATGCCTATATAAGCCAAGGCGTTTAGTCCATAGGGTTAAGTGAGACACATACGATCTCAAGGTAGATTATCACGTACTTTGTATTCCATCCACAATCAATACAACAGAAGAAGGACGTAGGATTTTACCTCTTCGAAAGGGCCCGAACCTGGGTAAAACATCATGTCCCTCTTTATCCTGTTACCATCTAGCTAAGATCATGAAGGAAATATGCCCTAGAGGCAATAATAAAGTTGTTATTTATATTTCCTTATACCATGATAAATGTTTATTATTCATGCTAGAATTGTATTAACCGGAAACTTAGTACATGTGTGAATACATAGACAAAACAGAGTGTCCCTAGTATGCCTCTACTTGACTAGCTCGTTAATCAAAGATGGTTAAGTTTCCTAACCATAGACATGTGTTGTCATTTGATGAATGGGATCACATCATTAGAGAATGATGTGATGGACAAGACCCATCCGTTAGCTTAGCATAATGATCGTTTAGTTTTATTGCTATTGTTTTCTTCATGACTTATACATGTTCCTTTGACTATGAGATTATGCAACTCCCGAATACCGGAGGAACACCTCGTGTGCTATCAAACGTCACAACGTAACTGGGTGACTATAAAGATGCTCTACAGGTGTCTCCGATGGTGTTTGTTGAGTTGGCATAGATCGAGATTAGGATTTGTCACTCCGTGTATCGGAGAGGTATCTCTAGGCCCTCTCGATAATGCACATCACTATAAGCCTGGCAAGCAATGTGACTAATGAGTTAGTCACGGGATGATGCATTACGGAATGAGTAAAGATACTTGCCGGTAACGAGATTGAACTAGGTATGATGATACCGACGATCGAATCTCGGGCAAGTAACATACCGATAACAAAGGGAATAAAGTATGTTGTTATGCGGTTTGACCGATAAAGATCTTCGTAGAATATGTAGGAACCAATATGAGCATCCAGGTTCCGCTATTGGTTATTCACTGGAGATGTGTCTCGGTCATGTCTACATAGTTCTCGAACCCGTAGGGTCCGCACGCTTAATGTTCGATGACAATTTGTATTATGAGTTATGTGATTTGATGACTGAAGTTTGTTCGGAGTCCCGGATGAGATCACAGACATGACGAGGAGTCTCAAAATGGTCGAGAGGTAAAGATCGACATATTGGAAGGCTATATTCGGACATCGGAAAGGTTGCGAGTGATTTGGGTATTTTTCAGAGTACCGGGGAGGTACGGGAATTCACCGAGAGAAGTAATGGGCCTTATTGGGCCATACGGGAAAAGAGGAGGCAGGCCAAGGGGAGGTGGTGCCCCCCATGGGTCCGAATTGGACTAGGGGAAGGGGGCGGCGCCCCCTTGCCTTTTCCTGTTCCCTCTCTCTTTCCTTCTTTCCTTCTCTCCTACTCCGAAAAGGAAAGGTATTCCTACCAGGACTTGGAAGTCCTAGTAAGACTCCATACTCTTGGAGCGCCCCTAGGGGGCCGGCCTCTCTCCCTCCCTCCTTTATATACGTGGGAAGGGGGCACCCCAAAGGCACACCAAGTCTTCTCTTAGCCGTGTGCGGTGCCCCCCTCCACAGTTACACACCTCAGTCATATCGTCATAGTGCTTAGGCGAAGCCCTGCGCCTGTAACTTCATCATCACCGTCGCCACGCCGTCATGCTGACGGAACTCTCCCTCGGCCTCAACTAGATCAAGAGTTCGAGGGACGTCATCGAGCTGAACGTGTGCTGAACGCGGAGGTGCCGTACGTTCGGTGCTTGGATCGGTTGGATCGCGAAGACGTTCGACTACATCAACCGCATTACTAAACGCTTCTGCTTTCGGTCTACGAGGGTACATGGACACACTCTCCCCTCTCGTTTCTATGCATCTCCTTGATAGATCTTGCGTGATCGTAGGAATTTTTTTGAAATACTGCGTTCCCCAATAGTGGCATCCGAGCCAGGTCTATGTGTAGATGTTATATGCACGAGTAAAACACAAAGAGTTGTGGGCGATAATAGTCATACTGCTTACCACCAACGTCTTACTTTGATTCGACAGTATTGTTGGATGAAGCGGCCCGGACCAATATTACATGACCGCGTTCATGAGACTAGTTCTACAGACGTCCTTCGCACACATGTGGTTGGCGGGTGTCTGTTTCTCCAACTTTAGTTGAATCGAGTTTGACTATGGCCAATCCTTGTTGAAGGTTAAAACAACACACTTGACGAAAAATCATTGTGGTTTTGATGCGTAGGTAAGAACGGTTCTTGCTAGAAGCCCATAGCAGCCACATAAAACTTGCAACAACAAAGTAGAGGACATCTAACTTGTTTTTGCAGGGCATGTTGTGATGTGATATGCTCAAGACGTGATGAGATATTAATTGTTGTATGAGATGATCATGTTTTGTAAAAGTTATCGGCAACTGGCAGGAGCCTTATGCACTACAAAAAAAGACACATCCGTGACATTTTGGGCCGAACGAATTTTTTTCCTGTCATATATATGACACTTCTATGACGATAATTGTGACAAAACCCGGTATCATCATAGATGTGGTGGGCTCCTACTTCTATGACAAAAAATCATGACAGAAAATGGGCTTTTCGTCCTGGGCGGGCCAGAGACGCAGCTGCATGACATTCTTTGGGCCGTCCATGACGGAAAAAACCATGGTAGAAGCAAGGGCGTGGAAAATTTCAGAGAGTTCCCAGTTACGGTGGGAGGTCGGGGCCGAGCGATGCGCGTTTCTCTCGTACACGTACGCGCGTGTGTGCGAGGCGTTGGCTCTAACTGAACCCGAGCGAGGTGTTGGGCTCTAACTGAACCCGAGCGATTGCACTACAGGCTACACGTTACTGAACCTGAGCGATCGATCGATGCCTGTTAACTGAACCAGATCGAGTGATTCCTTCGCTACTGCTGCTAACTGAAGCCGATCGATGCTGCCTCTGGGATGAGCAGTGAGCGTTGCGCGCGGGGGGGGGGGGGGGGGTTGGATGAACAGTGAGCAGTGGCGTTGCCTATGGATGAACATGACCCCGTGGTGTGGTGGAGGGCTGGATGAATAGTAGATGGTGGAGGGGTGCCCATGGAGGGGTGGTTGAACAGGACCCCGTGGTGTGGAGGGCTGGATGAACAGTAAACGGTGGAGGGGTGGTTGAACAGTAGCCGGTGGAGTAGCGCGCGGTGGAGGCTGGATGAACAGGAGCCCGTGGAGGCTGGAGGAGGTCGACGGTAGCCTGTGGAGGCTGGAGGAGGTCGACGGTGGAGATGAACAATATCCCGTGGAGTCCCGTTTTGCGGTACGCCACACCCCTCCCGATGAACAGGACCCCCATTTCGACCGTAGCGCTCCAACACAAGTCCGTTTCGTCCGTTTTGTGGTACGCCACACCCCTCCCGATCAACAGGACCCCCATTTTGACCGTAGGAGGTCCGTTTCCTCCATTTTGCGGTACGCCACACCCCTCCCGATCAACAGGACCCCCGTTTCGACCGTAGGAGGTCCGTTTCCTCCGTTTTGCGGTACACCAGACCCCTCCCGATGAACAGGATCCCGTTTCGAACGTGGCCGGTCGAACACAAGGTCGTTTCCTCCGTTGTGCGGTATGAAAGGCGTCGTTTCCATCGCCTGTTCCATCCAAGCCCTCCCGATGAACACGACCACGCATTCCGTTCCGACCCAACCGGTTGGCTCCCACGCGTTCCGTTGCCTCCCGATGAACACGACGCATTTCGTTGCCTCCCCATGAACACGACGCATTCCGTTGCCTCCCCATGAACACGACGACGACGCTGTTTCTCCGTTCCGACCCAGCCATGTACACGAGCCCTGGCCGTACGTATGCGCGAGTAGGCGTTCGAGACCCCGCCCGTATGTACACATACGTGGCCGTATTTTCTTTCTTGCACCCTGTCGCTGTACGTACGTGTACATGCTACGTGCGCGCCTCTACTACCACACCTACGCGCCTCTACTACGACACGTGTGTGCCTCTACATCCATCAGTATATATGTACGTACACGTTTGCGACCAGAATGACAATGCTACGTACGCTTCGACCAGGCGGGTCCCGACTGTCAGGCACTTCCTTGCCTGCGAAGATGTAGCTGGTGGGTCCCAGCAGTCAGGGGGATGAATCATTTTTTTCGCCCATACGCACTTCCTTGCGTGCGAAGATGTAGCTGGTGGGTTCCAGCAGTCAGGGGCGAACTTTTTTTCGTGAAATACGGTGGCCCTTCCGGTGGGTCCCTGCTGTCAGGTGGAGGAATAATTATTTTGCACGTAATAAGGAGGCACTTCCTTGCTGCGGCCGTGGACCCAGCTGTCTGCCTCTCCACGTACAGTCCACGTCCGATGGAAGCCGTTCCTTGACCAAGTTGACCACGCCGCGCCGAGAGCACCAGGGCGGTGGACGACGGCGAGGCCTAGGAAGGGGACGACGCGGAGCCGGGGAAGACACGGCAGTGGATGCCCACGCGTAGAGGAGTACGAGGGTTCACTGGTTCACTGCGGTGTGAGGCTGCCGTCGCCGCAGAGTAACAGGGGGTGTGGGTGAGTAGAGGGATGGCCTGGCCAGCGGTGGGAGTAGTAGGGGGCGGTGAGGCCTCCGCCGCATCACAGCCGGCCACGAGAGGCAGGAGCACGAGGCACGACCGGCGCTGGTTTGGGCGGCTGGATCAAGAAGACCAGAGGTTGAAGAAGCACTACGGCCGTTGGATGGACATCGTACGGTCACTGGAGCTACAATCGTGCATATTGACTAAGTTGACAAAGCCCTCCGTCCTCGTCAACTTAGCAGGCCCACAAGTCAGCCTGCCACTATACCGGGTCCCAGCTAACAGGGGGAGTATTGTAACGCCCTCGATGCGGCTATATCTCCCACGTGTCGAAGCACGACTTAGAGGCATAACCGCATTGAAAGCAATGTCGCAAGTGAGGTAATCTTCACACAACCCATGTAATACATAAGGGAAAAAGATACATAGTTGGCTTACAATCGCCACTTCACACAATTATAGGAAAAAAGCATTACATCATCCAGATACAATCAGGGTCCGACTACGGAACCAAAATAAAAGAAGAAGAACCCCAAATGCGACAAGGTCCCCGATCAACCCCAACTGGGCTCCACTATTGAACAACTAGAACGAAACAACACAAAGGACAAGATCTTCATCGAGCTCCTCCTGAGCTTGGTTGCGTCACCTGCTCGGTAACATCGGCACTTGCAAGATGGTTTTGGAAGTATCTGTGAGCCACGGGGACTCAGCAATCTCGCACCCTCGCGATCAAGACTATTTAAGCTTATGGGTAAGGTAAAGGTATGAGGTGGAGCTGTAGCAAGCGACTAGCATATATGGTGGCTAACCTATTCGCAAAAGAGGGCGAGAAGAGAAGGCAAAGCACGATTGAGAAACTATGACCAAGAAGTGATCCTAGAACAACCTACGTCAAGCATTACTCCAACACCGTGTTCGCTTCCCGGACTCTGCCGGAAAGAGACCATCACGGTTACACACGCGGTTGATGTATTTTAATTAAGGTCAACTTCAGGTTTTCTACAACCGGACGTTAACAAATTCCCATCTTCCCATAACCGCGGGCACGGCTTTCGAAAGTTCAAATCCCTGCAGGGGTGTCCCAACTTAGCCCATAACAAGCTCTCACGGTCAACGAAGGATATTCCTTCTATCGGGAAGACCCGATCAGACTCGGAATCCCGGTTACAAGACATTTCGACAATGGTAAAACAAGTCCAGCAAGACCACCCGCTGTGCCGACAAATCTCGATAGGAGCTGCACATATCTCGTTCTCAGGGCACACCGGATAAGCTAAGCGTACAGGAGCCGACGTAACCCAAGTTGCCAAGGGATGGCCCTGCACAGTGCTCTAGTTTGGACCAACACTCAGAGGAGCACTAGCCCCGGGGTTTAAATAAAGATGACCCTTGAGTCTGCAGAACCCAAGGAAAGAAAAGGCTAGGAGGCGAATGGTAAAACCAATGTTGGGCCTTGCTGGAGGAGTTTTATTCAAGGCGAACTGTCAAGGGGTTCCCATTATAACCCAACCGCGTAAGGAACGCAAAATCCGGGAACATAACACCGATATGACGGAAACTAGGGTGGCAAGAGTGGAACAAAACACCAGGCATAAGGCCGAGCCTTCCACCCTTTACCAAGTATATAGATGCATTAATTAAATAAGAGATATTGTGATATCCCAACAAGTAAACATGTCCCAACAAGGAACAACATCTCCATGTTCCAACAAGGAACAAAACTTCAATCTTCACCTGCAACTAACAACTCTATAAGAGGGGCTGAGCAAAGCGGTAACATAGACAATCAACGGTTTGCTAGGACAAGGTGGGTTAGAGGCTTGGTTCAACAATATAGGAGGCATGGTAAGCAAGTGGTAGGTATCGCAGCATAGGCATAGCAAAAGAGCGAGCAACTAGCAAGCAAAGATAGAAGTGATTTCGAGGGTATGATCATCTTGCCTGAAATCCCGCAAGGAAGAAGAACGAGTCCATGAAGAAGACAAACGGACGTAGACGAACGGGTCCTCACAAACACGACGTTACCGGAACCAACCCGAAGGAGCAAACACCGGAAAAGAAAGCACACAACATAGTAAACAACCAACACATGAATATGTCACGGTGCGCAAACAAGTATGATGCATGTCCGGTTTAAATATGCATGACATGGCAAAATGCACAAACAACACTACAACTTAAGTGGAGCTCAATATGCATCGGGGTGCATATTGCCAAAACACCACATAACGTATTTAGCTCGATCTTGTTTATGTACCCAACAATATTAAATGTTGATTAACATGGCAAGAGGGTGAAGCAAAGTAAAACTACCTATCTAGGCAAGTTTAAATGAGGCCGGAAGCAACGGACAACAATTCCAGTAAATCCCCATATGCATATATTGGTTTGATACTGTTCTGCCCTAAACACAATTTTAGGGTTGTTAAACATGCAAATAAAGGTCACCATGTTAAACTAGGAAAAATTCTACCCCATTTACTGTTGGAAATATGCCCTAGAGGCAATAATAAATTGATTATTATTATATTTCCTTGTTCATGATAATCGTTTATTATCCATGCTAGAATTGTATTGATAGGAAACTCAGATACATGTGTGGATACATAGACAACACCATGTCCCTAGTAAGCCTCTAGTTGACTAGCTCGTTGATCAATAGATGGTTACGGTTTCCTAACCATGGACATCGGATGTCATTGATAACGGGATCACATCATTAGGAGAATGATGTGATGGACAAGACCCAATCCTAAGCATAGCACAAGATCGTGTAGTTCGTATGCTAAAGCTTTTCTAATGTCAAGTATCATTTCCTTAGACCATGAGATTGTGCAACTCCTGGATACCGTAGGAGTGCTTTGGGTGTGCCAAACGTCACAACGTAACTGGGTGGCTATAAAGGTACACTACGGGTATCTCTGAAAGTGTCTGTTGGGTTGGCACGAATCAAGACTGGGATTTGTCACTCCGTGTGACGGAGAGGTATCTCTGGGCCCACTCGGTAGGACATCATCATAATGTGCACAATGTGATCAAGGAGTTGATCACGGGATGATGTTGTTGGAAATATGCCCTAGAGGCAATAATAAATTGATTATTATTATATTTCCTTGTTCATGATAATCGTTTATTATCCATGCTAGAATTGTATTGATAGGAAACTCAGATACATGTGTGGATACATAGACAACACCATGTCCCTAGTAAGCCTCTAGTTGACTAGCTCGTTGATCAATAGATGGTTACGGTTTCCTGACCATGGACATTGGATGTCATTGATAACGGGATCACATCATTAGGAGAATGATGTGATGGACAAGACGCAATCCTAAGCATAGCACAAGATCGTGTAGTTCGTATGCTAAAGCTTTTCTAATGTCAAGTATCATTTCCTTAGACCATGAGATTGTGCAACTCCCGGATACCGTAGGAGTGCTTTGGGTGTGCCAAACGTCACAACGTAACTGGGTGGCTATAAAGGTACACTACAGGTATCTCCGAAAGTGTCTGTTGGGTTGGCACGAATCGAGACTGGGATTTGTCACTCCGTGTAAAACGGAGAGGTATCTCTGGGCCCACTCGGTAGGACATCATCATAATGTGCACAATGTGATCAAGGAGTTGATCACGGGATGATGTGTTACGTAACGAGTAAAGAGACTTGCCAGTAACGAGATTGAACAAGGTATCGGGATACCGACGATCGAATCTCGGGCAAGTATCGTACCGCTAGACAAAGGGAATTGTATACGGGATTGATCGAATCCTCGACATCGTGGTTCATCCGATGAGATCATCGTGGAACATGTGGGAACCAACATGGGTATCCAGATCCCGCTGTTGGTTATTGACCGGAGAACGTCTCGGTCATGTCTGCATGGTTCCCGAACCCGTAGGGTCTACACACTTAAGGTTCGGTGACGCTAGGGTTATAGAGATATTAGTATGCGGTAACCCGAAAGTTGTTTGGAGTCCCGGATGAGATCCAGGACGTCACGAGGAGTTCCGGAATGGTCCGAAGGTAAAGAATTATATATAGGAAGTGCTATTTCGGCCATCGGGACAAGTTTCGGGGTCACCGGTATTGTACCGGGACCACCGGAAGGGTCCCGGGGGTCCACCGGGTGGGGCCACCTGCCCCGGGGGGCCACATGGGCTGTAGGGGGTGCGCCTTGGCCTATATGGGCCAAGGGCACCAGCCCCTATAGGCCCATGCGCCAAAGGGACAAGAGGAGGGGAGAGTCCTAAAGGGGGAAGGCACCTTCGAGGTGCCTTGGGGAGGATGGACTCCTCCCCCCCTTGGCCGCACCCTTCCTTGGAGGAAGGGGCAAGGCTGCGCCCTCCCCCTCTCCCTTGGCCCTATATATAGTGGGGGGAAGGGAGGGAAACCATACCTAAGCCCTGGCGCCTCCCTCTCCCTCCCATGACACATCTCCCTCCTCCCGCAGCGCTTGACGAAGCCCTGTTGGAATCCCGCTAATTCCACCACCACGCCTTGTGCTGCTGGATCTCCATCAACCTCTCCTTTCCCCTTGCTGGATCAAGAAGGAGGAGACATCGCTGCTCCGTACGTGTGTTGAACGCGGAGGTGCCGTCCGTTCGGCGCTAGGATCATCGGTGGTTTGGATCACGATGAGTACGACTCCATCAACCCCGTTCTCTTGAACGCTTCCGCGCGCGATCTACAAGGGTATGTAGATCTACTCCTCCCTCGTTGCTAGATGACTCCATAGATAGATCTTGGCGACACGTAGGAAAATTTTGAATTATTGCTACGTTCCCCTACAGTGGCATCATGAGCTAGGTCTATGCGTAGTTTCTATGCACGAGTAGAACACAAAGTAGTTGTGGGTGTTGATTTTGTTCAATATGCTTGCCGTTACTAGTCTTATCTTGATTCGGCGGCATCGTGGGATGAAGCTGCCCGGACCGACCTTACACGTACTCTTACGTGAGACTGGTTCCACCGACAGACATGCACTAGTTGCATAAGGTGGCTAGCGGGTGTCTGTCTCTCCCACTTTAGTCGGATCGGATTCGATGAAAAGGGTCCTTATGAAGGGTAAATAGCAATTGGCATATCACGTTGTGGTCTTTGCGTAGGTAAGAAACGTTCTTGCTAGAAACCCATAGCAGCCACGTAAAACATGCAAACAACAATTAGAGGACGTCTAACTTGTTTTTGCAGGGTATGCTATGTGATGTGATATGGCCAAAGGATGTGATGAATGATATATGTGATGTATGAGATTGATCATGTTCTTGTAATAGGAATCACGACTTGCATGTCGATGAGTATGACAACCGGCAGGAGCCATAGGAGTTGTCTTAATTTATTTATGACCTGCGTGTCAATATAAACGTCATGTAATTACTTTACTTTATTGCTAACCGTTAGCCACAGTAGTAGAAGTAATAGTTGGCGAGACAACTTCATGAAGACACGATGATGGAGATCATGATGATGGAGATCATGGTGTCATGCCGGTGACAAGATGATCATGGAGCCCCAAGATGGAGATCAAAGGAGCTATATGATATTGGCCATATCATGTCACTATTATTTGATTGCATGTGATGTTTATCATGTTTATGCATCTTATTTGCTTAGAACGACGGTAGTAAATAAGATGATCCCTCATAATAATTTCAAGAAAGTGTTCCCCCTAACTGTGCACCGTTGCGACAGTTCGTTCGTTTCTAAGCACCACGTGATGATCGGGTGTGATAGATTCCAACGTTCACATACAACGGGTGTAAGACAGATTTACACATGCAAACACTTAGGTTGACTTGACGAGCCTAGCATGTACAGACATGGCCTCGGAACACAGAAGACCGAAAGGTCGAGCATGAGTCGTATGGTAGATACGATCAACATAAAGATGTTCACCGATATTGACTAGTCCGTCTCACGTGATGATCGGACACGGCCTAGTTGACTCGGATCATGTAATCACTTAGATGACTAGAGGGATGTCTATCTGAGTGGGAGTTCATAAGATGAACTTAATTATCCTGAACATAGTCAAAAGGTCTTCACAAATTATGTCGTAGCTCACACTTTAGTTCTACTGTTTAGATATGTTCCTAGAGAAAATTTAGTTGAAAGTTGATAGTAGCAATTATGCGGACTAGGTCCGTAAACTGAGGATTGTCCTCATTGCTCCATAGAAGGCTTATGTCCTTAATGCACCGCTCAGTGTGCTGAACCTCGAACGTCGTCTGTGGATGTTGCGAACATCTGACATACACATTTTGATAACTACGTGATAGTTCAGCTAAACGGTTTAGAGTTGAGGCACCAAAGACGTTTTAAAACGTCGCGAAACATATGAGATGTTTCGAGGGCTGAAATTGGGATTTCAGGCTCGTGCCCACGTCAAGAGGTATAAAACCTCCGACGATTTTCTTAACCTGCAAACTAAGGGAGAAAAGCTCAATTGTTGAGCTTGTGCTCAGATTGTCTGAGTACAACAATCATTTGAATCGAGTGGGAGTTGATCTTCCAGATGAGACAGTGATGTTTCTCCAAAGTCATTGCCACCAAGCTGCTAGAGCTTCGTGATGAACTATAATATATCAGGGACATATATGATGATCCTTGAGATATTCGCGATGTTTGACACCACAAAAGTAGAAATCAAGAAGGAGCATCAATTGTTGATGGTTGGCGAAACCACTAGTTTCAAGAAGGGCAAGGGCAAGAAGGGATACTTCATGAAACGGCAATTCAGCTGCTGCTCTAGTGAAGAAACCCAAGGTTGAACCCAAACCCGAGACTAAGTGCTTCTGTAATAAGGGGAACAGCCACTGGAGCGGGATTACCCTAGATACTTGGTAGATGAGAAGGCCGGCAAGGTCGATAGAAGTATATTGGATATACATTGTGTTGATGTGTACTTTACTAGTAGCACCAGGGTATTAGATACCGGTTCGGTTGCTAAGTGTTAGTAACTCGAAATAAAAGCTACGGAATAAACGGAGACTAGCTAAAGGTGAGCTGACGATATATGTTGGAAGTGTTTCCAATGTTGATATGATCAAGCATCGCACGCTCCCTCTACCATCGAGATAGGTGTTAAACCTAAATAATTTTTATTTGGTGTTTGCGTTGAGCATAGACGTGATTGGATTATGTCTATCGCAATACGGTTATTCATTTAAGGAGAATAATGGTTACTCTGTTTATTTGAATAATACCTTCAATGGTCTTGCACCTAAAATGAATGGTTTATTGAGTCTCGATCGTAGTGATACACATGTTAATGCCAAAAGATATAAGATAGTAATGATAGTACCACCTACTTGTGGCACTGCCACTTAAGTCATATCAGTATAAAACGCATGAAGAAGCTCCATGTTGATGGATCTTTGGACTCACTCATTTTTGAAAAGTTTGAGACATGCGAACCATGTCCATTGGTGTATATGCATAAAGAAACTCCATGCAAATGGACCATTTGGACTCACTTGATTTTGAATCACTTGAGACATGCAAATCATACCACATGGGCAAGATGACTGAAAGCCTCGGTTTCAGTAAAATGGAACCAGAAAGCAACTTGCTGGTAGTAATACATTTTGATGTGTGCAGTCCAATGAGTGCTGAGGCATGTAGTGGATATCGTTATGTTCTTCACAGATGATTTGAGTAGATGTTGAGTATATTTACTTGATGAATCACGAGTCTGAATTATTGAAAGGTTCAAGTAATTTCAGTGTGAAGTTGAAAGATCGTCGTGACAAGAGGATAAAAGATCTATGATATGATCATAGAGATGAATATCTGAATTACGAGTTTGGCACAGAATTAAGACATTGTGGAAATTGTTTCACAACTAATACAGCCTAGAACACCATAGTGTGATGGTGTGTCCGAACATCATAACTGCACCCTATTGGATATGATGCATACCATGATGTCTCTTATCAAATTACCACGATAGTTTATGGGTTAGGCATTAGAGACAACCACATTCACTTTAAATAGGGCAACACATAATTCCAATGAGATGACACCGTATGAACTATGGTTTAGAGAAACCTAAGCTGTCATTTCTTAAAAGTTTGGGGCTACGACGCTTATGTGAAAAAGTTTCAGGCTGATAAGCTCGAACCCAAAGTGGATAAATGCATCTTCATAGGACACCCAAAATAGTTGGGTATACCTCCTGTCTCAGATCCGAAAGCAATAAAGGATTGTTTCTAGAATCGGGTCCTTTCTCGAGGAAAAGTTTCTCTCGAAAGAATTGAGTGGGAGGATGGTGGAGACTTGATGAGGTTATTAAACCGTCTCTTCAACTAGTGTGTGGCAGGGCACAGGAAGTTGTTCCTGTGGCACCTACACCAATTGAAATGGAAGCTTATGACAGTGATCATGAAACTTCAGATCAAGTCACTATCAAACCTCGTAGGATGAAAAGGATGCGTACTACTTTAGAGTGGTACGTAATCCTGTCTTGGAAGTCATGTTGCTAGACAACAATGAGCCTACGAGCTATGGAGAAGCGGTGGTGGGCCTGGATTCCGATAAATGGCTCGAGGCCATATAATCCGAGAGAGGATCCATATATGAAAACAAAGTGTAGACTTTGGAAGAACTACTTGATGGTCGTAAGGCTGTTAAGTACATATGGATTTTAAAAGGAAGACGGACAATGATGGTAAGTATCACCATTAAGAAAGCTCGACTTGTCGTTAAGATGTTTTCCGACAAGTTCAAGGAGTTGACTACGATGAGACTTTCTCACCCGTAGCGATGCTAAGAGTCTGTTGGAATTATGTTAGCGATTACTGCATTATTTATGAAATCTTGCAGATAGGATGTCAGAACATTGTTTCCTCGATGATTTTCTTGAGGAAAGGTTGTATATGATACAATCGGAAGGTTTTGTCAATCCTGAAAGATGCTAACAAGTGTACAAAGCTCCAGCTATCCTTCTAACGACTGGAGTAAGCATCTCGGAGTTGGAATGTGTGCTTTGATGAGATGATCAAAGATTTTGGGTGTATACAAAGTTTATGAGAAACTTGTATCTCCAAAGAAGTGAGTGGGAGCACTATAGAATTTCTGATGAGTATATGTTGTTGACATATTAAGGATCAGAAATGATGTAGAATTTCTGGAAAGCATATAGGGTTATTTGGAAAGTGTTTTTCAATGGAAAGCCTGGATTAAGCTACTTGAGCATTGAGCATCAAGATCTATAAGGATAGATCAAAACGCTTAATGGTACTTTCAAATGAGCACATACCTTGACATGATCTTGAAGGTGTTCAAGATGGATCAGTCAAAGAAGGAGTTCTTGCCTGAGTTGTAAGGTATGAAGTTAAGACTTAACGCTCGACCACGGCAGAATAGAGAGAAAGGACGAAGGTCGTCCCCTATGCTTAAGACATAGGCTCTACAGTATGCTATGCTGTGTACCGCACCTGAAATGTTCCTTGCCATGAGTCAGTCAAGGGGTACAAGAGTGATCCAAGAATGGATCACAGGACAGCGGTCAAAGTTATCCTTAGTAACTAGTGGACTAAGGAATTTTCTCGATTATGGAGGTGGTAAAAGAGTTCGTCGTAAAGGGTTACGCCGATGCAAACTTTGACACTGATCCAGATTATTCTGAGTAGTAAACTGGATTCGTATAGTAGAACAGTTATTTGGAATAGCTCCAAATAGAACGTGGTAGCTGCATCTAGGAGATGACATAGAGATTTGTAAAGCACACACGGATCTGAAAGGTTCAGACCCGTTGACTATAACCTCTCTCAAAAGCATAACATGATCAAACCCAGAACTCATCGAGTGTTAATCACATGGTAAATGTGAACTAGATTATTGACTCTAGTAAACTCTTTGGGTGTTAGTCACATGGGGATGTGACCTGTGAGTGTTAATCACATGGCGATGTGAACTAGATTATTGACTCTAGTGCAAGTGGGAGACTGTTGGAAATATGCCCTAGAGGCAATAATAAATTGATTATTATTATATTTCCTTGTTCATGATAATCGTTTATTATCCATGCTAGAATTGTATTGATAGGAAACTCAGATACATGTGTGGATACATAGACAACACCATGTCCCTAGTAAGCCTCTAGTTGACTAGCTCATTGATCAATAGATGGTTACGGTTTCCTGACCATGGACATTGGATGTCATTGATAACGGGATCACATCATTAGGAGAATGATGTGATGGACAAGACCCAATCCTAAGCATAGCACAAGATCGTGTAGTTCGTATGCTAAAGCTTTTCTAATGTCAAGTATCATTTCCTTAGACCATGAGATTGTGCAACTCCCGGATACCGTAGGAGTGCTTTGGGTGTGCCAAACGTCACAACGTAACTGGGTGGCTATAAAGGTACACTACGGGTATCTCCGAAAGTGTCTGTTGGGTTGGCACGAATCAAGACTGGGATTTGTCACTCCGTGTGACGGAGAGGTATCTCTGGGCCCACTCGGTAGGACATCATCATAATGTGCACAATGTGATCAAGGAGTTGATCACGGGATGATGTGTTACGGAACGAGTAAAGAGACTTGCCGGTAACGAGATTGAACAAGGTATCGGGATACCGACGATCGAATCTCGGGCAAGTATCGTACCGCTAGACAAAGGGAATTGTATACGGGATTGATCGAATCCTCGACATCATGGTTCATCCGATGAGATCATCGTGGAACATGTGGGAACCAACATGGGTATCCAGATCCAGCTGTTGGTTATTGACCGGAGAACGTCTCGGTCATGTCTGCATGGTTCTCGAACCCGTAGGGTCTACACACTTAAGGTTCGGTGACGCTAGGGTTATAGAGATATTAGTATGCGGTAACCCGAAAGTTGTTCGGAGTCCCGGATGAGATCCCGGACATCACGAGGAGTTCCGGAATGGTCCGGAGGTAAAGAATTATATATAGGAAGTGCTATTTCGGCCATTGGGACAAGTTTCGGGGTCACCGGTATTGTATCGGGACCACCGGAAGGGTCCCGGGGGTCCACCGGGTGGGGCCACCTATCCCGGAGGGCCCCATGGGCTGAAGTGGGAAGGGATCCAGCCCAAAGTGGGCTGGAGCGCCACTTCCCCCTAGGGCCCATGCGCCTAAGGGTGGGGAAACCCTAGGGGAAGAGTCCTAAGAGGGGAAGGCACCCCTAGGTGCCTTGGGGGGGAGGGACTCCTCCCTTGGCTGCCGCCCCCTAGGAGATTGGATCTCCTAGGGCCGGCTCCCCCCCTTTGGCCTCCCTATATATAGTGAGGAAAGGAGGGCCTCTCACCACGCGCCTTGGTGCCTCCCTCTCCCTCTCCAACACCTCCTCTTCCTCCATAGAGCTTAGCGAAGCCCTGCCGGAGTACTGCAGCTCCATCACCACCACGCCGTCATGCTGCTGTTGGAGCCATCTTCCTCAACCTCTCCTCCCCCCTTGCTGGATCAAGAAGGAGGAGACGTTGCTGCTCTGTACGTGTGTTGAACGCAGAGGTGCCGTCCGTTCGGCGCTAGGATCATCGGTGATTTGGATCACGACGAGTACGACTCCATCAACCCCGTTCTCTTGAACGCTTCCGCTTAGCGATCTACAAGGGTATGTAGATGCACTCTCCTTCCCCTCGTTGCTGGTTTCTCCATAGATAGATCTTGGTGATACGTAGGAAAATTTTGAATTATTGCTACGTTCCCCTACATTTACATATAAAGTTCATTAAATTCGGAGTTACGGTTATTTAGTTATGAATTAAAGCATTTTAACATGGCATAGGAGCAAATTTAAACAGACATCATTTTAGACATTTTAAACATGGATGAAAGTGGCATATAATTAACCTACACATAATTCTAAGCATTATTCTTATATAATTCATTTTAATCCGATGCACCAATTGGGAGTTATTATATGCATGTTGCCTAGGGACTTTTCTGTAAAACAGTAAAACCTGAGATATAAAACAAATCGGCCAGGACTGAAAAAAATGTTCATGGGCTGGAACTGGCCGGCCCAACAGTGGAAGGGGAAAAAAATGAGGCACTGGGGATGGCCTCACCATGGGCCAAGCCCAGATCGGGGGGAGAGGCCCAGGTAGGCCGGCTCTGGAGGGGAATCAGGCTGGCCTTGGCGCTGGATGCAGTCAACGCGAGCGGCTGAAGCGGTTCGTCTCTGCTCGAACGGAACAGAGGAGCGGCGTGGCGAGGAACTCCGGGAAGGCTTGGTGGCTTGCGAGGCGGAGAAGGCGAGGGGGAGGCCAGATCTGGTGGGTCGGCGCTGAGGTCGGCCGGTCTTGAAGGAGAACGAGGCGCGGGAGGCAGCTCGAAGCAGAGGGACATGGCTCCAGACGCGGGACGGCAGAGGGACTAGGCGGGACGCACGCCGGCGAGACAAGCGAAGGCAGCGACGATGCAAGAGAGCGACGCCGGGGAACTTGGCGCGCGAGGGAGGCAGGGGTTGCAGGCGCGGTTGAGGAAGGGGTGCTGGGAGGCAGCGGACCCGGCGAACTCGGTGGCGGCGTGACAAACTGAGGAGGCGACAGCCTCGGCTCCAGCGGGCGGTGAGGACGACGCGGAGGCGACCCGAGATCGCAGGTGACCAGGGCGGACGCCCATGGCTGCTCTCCTGTCCAGGACGAGAGAGAGAGAGATGAGAAGGAAGGGAAGGTAGGGGAGACGAGGTGATGAGCGGGAGGAGCGTGATGCCTCGGGTGCCTGGCTGCCGATGCAGACAAACGGGACGACGTGGCTTAGCTGCTGGTGGAGTTCAACGGCGGAAGGAGCTCTGGTGGTGCTGCGGCTTGCGGCGGGCAGCGGCTTGCTGGGGATTTGGGCGCTCGCGAGATGGCATGGTGATCTGGTAGGAGCTCGAGGTGGGGAGGCCGAGAGGGATTTTTAGATCACGGGCACGGCGTGGTTGGTTGGGCACGGAGAGCAAGAGGAAAAATGGTGATGCCTGGTAGGTGGATCGGGAGGGGAGCTGGTGGTTGGCTGGATCAGGAAGGATCCCGATGTAGATGGTGGGAAAAGTGGCAGCGGCGGCTGGGAGGATGGGACATCTCTCCTCAAATTTAGGGTTGGACTATATATATACATTAAGTGGATTAGGTTAGGGGCTACCTCATCCCTACGATCGTAATCGAACGGTCGTGAATAAAATAGTTAGGGAGCCCAATTAACAAAACGGAGATGTTTTGTAGATGTTTGGGGATGTTCCGGACACAACGGTGACGACTGCTCGAGTTGGGTCCGGGACAACTTTCGGGTGCGTGCGAGGAGGGTCGCGGGCTGACGAGAGAGGTTAGGTTAGACCTGACGGTAGGTAGTGGGCTGTGTAGACGGTCTCGAGCTGATAGAAGAGAAGAGAGGGAGGCCCGGCGACTATTTTCGGAGACCAAAAACGTCCGACGAAAAGACCGGCTACAATGCCGCTATAGTTTAACGGTTGGGCTATCAAACGAACTCCGAATGCGATGAAACTTGACAGGCGGTCTATCTACACTATAATAAGACCACACGCCAACTTTCATCCCATTCTGAGAACATTTTCCGGCCACTTATAAAATACTATTTCGGACATGCCGCGGGCGCGTGCGAGTGTGCCTGGACTCAGAACAAACAACGGAAGGAACGAGGAGGCCGGGACGGATGCAAGTTTTAAAACATGATGATGCAATGCACATGATGACATGACAAGATGCAACATGCAAGCGAATGATAAGGCAACAACAGCGAATAACTGGCGGACACCTGGCACAACGGTCTCAGGGCGTCACAAGTATTCATTTTTTTGTGTGTAATAAGGAGGCATTTCCTTGCGTGCGAAGATATAGCTGGTGGGTCCGAGCTGTCAGTGGTGGTAACATTTTTTTCGCGAAATACAGAGGCCCTTTCGGTGGGTCCCTGATGTCAGGTAGAGGAATTATTATTTTGCGCGTAATAAGGAGGCATTTCCTTGCATGCGGCCGTGGACCCAGCTGTCGGCCTCTCCACGTACAGTCCACTTCAGATGCATGTCGGTCGTTGAGCATGTTGACCAGGCCGCGCCGAGAGCACCAGGGCGGTGGACGACGGCGAGGCCTAGGAAGGGAACGACACGGAGGTAGGGAAGACTCGACAATTGTTTCCCACGCGGAGGGGAGTATGACTGTACGAGGGTTTACTGGTTCGTCTGCCATCGCCAGAGAATAACAGTAGGTGTGGGTGAGTAGAGGGATGGCTAGGCCAGCGATGGGAGTATGGTGGGGCAGTGAGGCCTGCGCGGCAGCACAGCCGACCGCGGGGAGGAAGGAGCAGGCAGTCCCGCCGACGCTTGTTTGAGCGGCTGGAGCAGGAAGCGTAGAGATTGAAGAAGCACGACGGCTGTTCGATGGACATCCAACAGTCACTGCTTGCGCCTCAACCTTTTTTTAGGAAAGCCTCAAATCCGTGGAAAACAGCATACAACCCATATGCCATTATTTCTAATAATTTACAGCCCATTTGCTAATTCTTAAGGTTTTTTTGGAGCCCATATTCTTTTTATTAGCATTACAGCCCATATCGTGGCCACAGTTAAAAAATTATACGAAATTTTGCATATTTCGGTGCGGTCCAAACTGTTTTTAATCCCGAAATTTCGACTCACATTCAAACTGATTTTAAAAATAAATGTATATCAATATAAAATCCAACAAATTCTCCACGCATAAAAATTAATGTAATTTAAAATCTTGAAATGAAAAAAAATATATTTGAAACTAATTGCCGGTTTGATGTGTTTTAAAAATGCACAACCCATTTCTCATTACTGATGGGCCATTTTCTCGGCCAGCCAAATGAAAGCTCTCCTCGTCTTGAGATTTGTAGCCCAACAGGCCTGACAAAGCGACTTACTTGGCAAATCACAAAAAAACTGGGCTGTGGCCGTGGACCCAGCTGTCAGCCTCTCCACGTACAGTACTCTTCCGATGGAAGTCGTTCCTTGACCACGTTGACCACACCGCATGGAGAGCACCATGGCGGTGGACGACGGCGAGGCCTAGGAAGGGGAAGACATGGAGCCGGGGAAGACGCGACAGTGGAAGCCCGCGCGGAGAGGAGTACGAGGGTTCACTGGTTCGGCTGCGGTGTGAGGCTGCCGTCGCCATAGGGCCTGGCCAGCAGTGGGAATAGTAGGGGGCGGTGAGGCCTCCACGGTAGCACAGCCGGCCACGGGAGGCAGGAGCATGCGGCACGACCGGCGCTGCTTTGGGCGGCTGGAGCAAAAATACCAGAGGTTTAAGAAGCACTACGGCCGTTGGATGGACATCGTACGGTCACTGGAGCTAGAATCGTTCATATTGACTAAGTTGACAAAGCCCTCCGTCCCCGTCAACTTAGTAGGCCCACAAGTCAGCCTCCCACAATGGTTGGTCCCAGCTAGCAGGGGGTATTCATTTTTGTGTGCGTAATAAGGAGGCACTTCCTTACCTGCGAAGATATAGCTGGTGGGTCCGACATGTCAGCGGGGGGAACGTTTTTTTCGCGAATTACAGAGGCCCTTTCGGTGGGTCCCAACTGTCAGGTGGAGAAATCATTATTTTGCGCGTACAGTCCACGACCGTTGGATGTCGTTCGTTGACCACGTTGACCAGGCCGCACCGAGAGCACCATGGCGGTGGACGACGGCGAGGCCTAGGAAGGGAACGACACGGAGTCGGGGAAGACTCGGCAATGGTTTCCCACGCGGTGGGGAGTACGAGGGTTTACTCGTCCGGCTGCCGTCACCGGAAAATAACAGGAGGTGTGGGTGAGTAGAGGAATGACATGGCCAACAATGAAGTAGGGTGGGGCGGTGCGGCCTGTGCGGCAGCACAGCCGGCCACGGGAGGCGGGAGCAGGCAGTCCCACCGGAGCTGGTTTGGGCGGCTGGAGCAAGAAGATCAAATATTGAAGAAGTAGCACGGCCGTTGGATTAACATCCAACTGTCACTGCTGCTAGAATCGTTTGTGGACTAAGTTGACAAAGCCAAAGTACACGTCAACCTAGTAGACCCACAAGTCAGCCTCCAAATCTGTCCCAAACAGCATACAGCCCGAAATTTCTAGCCAGATTCAAATTAATTTTAAATCTAAACATACCTTAATTTAAATTCAATGAAATTTTACCCGCACAAAAACAATGAAATTTAAAATATCAAAATCCGAAAGAAAACAATATTTTGGAACTAATTGCCTGTTTGCTGTAGTTTTTCATTTTACAGCCCATTTATTATTACTTATAGCCCATTTCTTATTACTTATAGCCCATTTTCTGGGCAAAATGCATCCCTCCTCGTCTTGAAAGATTTCCGGCCCAGCACGGCGTAGAAAAGCAAGTAGGCCTACGTTGGTTATTCTGCAAAAAACAAAATAGCTGGCTAGCCATTTTCAGAAAGGAAAAAAACAAACTGGGCTGGTCATGTGCTAAACATATGAAATGAAAGCCTGGGCTAGACGGGCCATGGGTCCCGCACAACCCAGTTGATACCCTTCTCCGTCCCGAAAAAACAAAATTACTGCGCGCGCTGCTGGGTCCCTACTGTCATCCTCACCATGTACAGTCATCTCCTTATTCCTCTCGGTTGTTGACCATGTTGACAACACCGGAGGGCGGCGCCGCAACGAGCGAACCAAGGAGGAGGACGATGGTGATGCCTCGGACGGGAACGAATAGGAGCTGGGGAAGATCACAGCCAGCCGTGGGAGGCGGGAGCAGGCGGTCCCGTCGGCGCTGGTTTGGCTTTGGCGGCTCGAGGAAGAAGAGACTGAAGAAACGCGATAGACGTTGAATGTCAATCCAATGGTCAAGGTTGGCACAATCGTTTTTTGACTAAGGGGACACCAAGTAGCATACTTTTTTATATATAGAAAGAAAATCAAAGACTTGGGAAGGCGTACAGAACAAGCTAGTGTACCAGTAAAGAGACGTTGACGAGTTTTAGAAAAAAGAAAGACGTGCTCCTGTAGCTGGTTCAAATCGAAACCTAGACTATGACTATATATGGTGCTATGCTACTCTGCAAGTAATGAAACTGACATATCCAACATTCGCTTCTCCTCTTCTCTACTTACTCTGCCTAGCATCAGAAGCTCTGGCCGCAGCAACCATGTCCGTTGGCTGCTCGTCCACCTGCTCTTCAGCAGGCAACAACCAGATATGTGCCAAGTCGCCACCCGTACCATCGCCTGTGGGTCTCATCACACCCCCGCCGGCACGCGCACCACAGCCGATTTCTCATCGCAACCCGCTGCCGTTGGTGTGGTGCCACTGCTGCAAATCACGTAGAGTCATCCGTCGCGTCACAACCACAATCCGCAACCCTGGCCGAGTCTTCTACAAATGCCCGAATCATGGGGTACTAATATGTTTAAGTGTTGTTCTACTGCTTTCAGTTGCTGATTTTTTAATAGTTTGGTTGACGATCTTCCAATTTGATTCGTGCAGAAAAGGGAAGATTCGTGTGATTTGTATTTCTGGGAAGTTGCTGATGTGGGGGAATGCAACTACACTGATTATTTGGTTAGCCGAGGAATCCCAATACCAGCAGGTTGGGGTGTTGGACAAGTAACTGAAGGAACGACAGAAGAGGAAGATGCAGAGCAGAAGGTTAAAGATGCAGTTCCTCTGATCATGGCCAAGCAACAGCTGCTGAACGGCCTTGACAACAATGAGGAGATGAAAGAGCTTGTGAAGATAATGGGAAAAATCGATGTGCTCTGTAGGATGATTGTCTCTTTATTTGCAATGTATGCAGCACTCATGATGTATTTAGTGGCTACGACATGAGCACTTTGCTGAAACTAGTAATGAATGAAACCTGTGTAGCAGGCTGGGCGTAGTGTTGTGAACATCTAATGATTTCTATTAATGGAAATGAGGGGTATCCCCTTTTGCTCATATAAATAAATAAATAGCAGAGGCCCTGTCGGGTCAGCTTTGTTCTCATTCGAAGATGTCGAGCAAATTGCAGTCCAACAACAAACTATGTCATCAAATTCAAGTTTCACAGCCAAATATGAGTACAACTAAACAACAATGTCATCATGTTTTAGTTATCATACAATCACCAAACCCAAATCAGCATACATAACAAGTGATGTTCTCACAGCAAAATACTAAACAACATGTTCATCAGGTTTCAGTTGTCATAGCAAACACAATTTCACATAGTAGATAAAAAAACATCTTCTGACATGTTGGTGTGGTGGAGCCGAGCTCGAGCTCGTGGTCGGAGAGGGAGTAGCGGTCGACGGTGGAGCTGAAGGACCCAGCGATAAGGCGAGACGGTGACGGTGGCCGCGGGATCGACCAGTGCACAGCGGTGGTGGCAATGTAATCATCATCCGCAATAGCAGCGTCAACATCTTCGCCATGTGTATCAGTCTGAATCGTAATTCCCCACGGTGTCATCTTCTTCTTCATCCTCAACGTCCTCGAACGTTGGCTTCTTCTTGATCAACTCTTGTATGTCCACAACACGACAGGCAATCTTTTCGCTGGCGTCATTGACGTGATGGTTCTCAAAGATATTAGGAACATCTGTGTTATCTTGTACATCAGGAGTAGTGTAAGCATCATCTTGTTGTGCAACTTCATTAAACGAATTCCTCTTCTCAAACCTTTGCAATACTCTCCAGTCATCGCTACGTGCAAATGTGTGTTCCAAGAAAAATATCTGTGTTGCTTGATTTGCCAAAATAAAAGGCTCGTTGGTCTGGTACGCCGCCTTGACATTGATGGATTTGAAATAATCATCAGCTCTGGGTTTTGCGATCCTGGAAAACAGGTTATACCAATGACAACACAACAGAACCACACACCGATGATCCTCGAAACTGGAGATATACCGCAACTGAACAATGTCTGTTATGTTAGCATACATTTCAGTTGTCTCTTTGTCATACGTATCCGTGCTCATGATGGCACTGTTTTGTGTCTTCCCGCCTTCGTCTCATGCAAGGGTGTTGTAGCGCACATCTCCAACAACTCAAGATTCACAATGTCTTACCCGAGTGTCAGGACCCATTGCTAGTGAGTAAAGGGCATCATCAACTGCCTGCCCATCCTCCCGCATCTTCTTAACCTATGGTTAGAAAATAGACAAGCTGATCATCTTATGTACTCAATATATTAAAAAAACTGACAGTGCACTTCAAAAGCTTACATGGTTCTTGAACCATTTTTCGCAAATCCTGCCATAACCAGTTTGTCAATGTTTCTTGGATTTTGCGGTAGTAACTCCTCTTTGTAGATGCTGCACAACATAGTGATCACGTCAAACATCTAAATATATAAGAATGTGCTGCATGTTTAGTAGATTACGATGTATAAGCTGCAGTACTGCACTTACTTGATATAAGGTAGTATCTCAGGACAGTTATTCAACACATACCAAACCATTTTATCCAAATCTTTATGTTTGTCCTCTTGTCGACTCTTCCCTGTAACTCGAACAGAATAATTGAAAACATTGAGCCCGAGATTGTCTTCACCCACCTCTTTGCTAAGCTG
The DNA here is from genome assembly GCF_056163025.1 of Triticum urartu. Taxonomy (NCBI): domain Eukaryota; kingdom Viridiplantae; phylum Streptophyta; class Magnoliopsida; order Poales; family Poaceae; genus Triticum; species Triticum urartu. The sequence goes on along the minus strand of NC_141873.1, from coordinate 272,895,174 downwards.
ATCAGTTGTTTCAATGTATTTTGAGCAGAATGTCAACGCTTCTGTAGCAATGTAGGCCTCTGCAATGGAACCCTCGGGTCTAGCTCTGTTCCTAACATAGCCCTTGAAAGTGCCTAGCCGCCTTTCAATAGGGTACATCCAGCCATACTGTACTGGACCTCTAAGTAGTGCCTCATCAGGTAGATGAACAACCAAATGCACCATCACATCAAAGAAGGATGGAGGATATATCTTCTCAAGGTCGCATAGGATAGTTGGTATCTTGTCTCTAAGACGCTCCAAAGCATCTATCCTGATATTCCTACTGCAGAGTTCCCTGAAGAATTGTCCCAACTCTGCAACTACTCTGTATAAGTCAGGGCGGCCCAATCCTCTAAGGATAATAGGTAAAACCCTTTGAAGTAGGACGTGGCAGTCATGAGTTTTCAACCCTTGTACCTTGTTTCCATCTGCACCGACTCTCCTTTCAGGGTTGGAAGCAAATCCATGTGGGAATCTCACACATGACAGGACCTTGCAGAATTCTTTTCTTTTTACCTTGTCCAAGACGTACACAGCTGGTGCCATATCCCGTGGTTTACCTTCATCTTGCACCTGCAAATCCTTTCTGATACCCAGGTGTGTCAAATCAATCCTAGATTTTAAGGTATCTTTCGTCTTGCCTTCAATATTAAGAAGTGTGCCGATAATGCTGTCACATATTTTTCTCTCGATGTGCATCACATCAAGATTATGCCGCAGATCCAAATCTTTCCAATACTCCAAGTCCCACAAAGTGGACCTACTGGTAAACAATAATCTCTCTTCTACCCTGCCACACTTCCTTTTCCCGCTACCATTACCAGGATGGTTTCCTGGTGTAATATGTCTGACCTTCTCTAATTCCACTTGAAACACATCGGCGGTGAGCCTCTTTGGCGCATCACGGTTTTCATGCTTTGCATTGAACACATGTCTTTGGTATTTTCTAGGATGCGGCTTGTCCTTGGCAAGGAAACAGCGGTGTCCAATGTAACAGATCTTGCTAAGTATTGCGTATGACAACGGATTCCTGTCACAGCGAACACATGCATTGTAACCATGTTTCGTTCGCCCTGACATAGTGCCCAAAGCAGGATAATCATGGATGCACCAAATTATAACAACGTGCAGAAAGAAATCAGCTAGTGGGCTACTATATAGGTCTCGAGTGAGAACACCCTTCCATAGCTGTTGAAGTTCCTCCACAAGAGGCTCCATGAACAAATCAAAATCCTTTCCAGGACTTTTTGGACCTGGGATGAGCAAGGCCATCATGTAGTTTGATTCTTTGGTGCAAACATTTGGAGGCATGTTGTAAGGGATAACAAGCACTGGCCACATGCTATATGTGGCGCTCTGGTGGCCAAATGGGTTAAATCCATCTGAAGCTAAGCCAAGTCTAATGTTTCTCAGGTCAGCAGCAAACTCTTTGTGTTTATCATTGAAGCTTTTCCACTCACTACCATGAGATGGATGGCTCATTACATTCTGATCTCCGTACTCCTGGTTCCTAGAATGCCACAGTACATCCTCTCTTGTTTCATCATCATGAAACAACCTCTGCAATCTTGGTGTAATTGGAAAATGTCTCAGAACATTATGAGGAATCCTCTTGACAGCATCACCATCTTTCCATCTTGATGATTTGTATTTCGGGCATTCACTTAATTTGGCATAATCCTTCCGGAACAGAACATAATTATTCTTACAAACATGGATCATATCATATCCAATTCCAACTGCACGAAGGAAATTCTTCATTTTACTGTAGGTGTGTGGAAGCTCAGACGCATCTGGGAAAGATTTGTGGAAAGCAGCCAACACCGCATCGAATGATTTGTTGCTCATCCGCTCAGATGTCTTCACCTGAAGAAAGGTGACCATAGCTGAGAATACTGACAGCTTATTTCCTGGGGTGACATCAACGTTGCATTGTTCCAACATGCGGGCCCACCGTTTTTCTTTTGCAGGTGAAAGTTCATGGAATGCACGAGCATTTCGTAGCATTGTTTCAATGTTGGTCAAACTCACTGGCTCTGCCACCACCTCCTCCTCCTCCTCTTCCACCTGAGCATCAGGCAGATCAAGATGGTGATCTGCTGCTTCCACGTAGTCAATAACATTGACGTTCACAGCTTCACCATGATGAACCCACCTAGTATATGTGACCGACATCCCATACAAGTGTAGATGATTTTGCACAGTTGACTGGGGTCTTGTAACTAAATTCATACAACTGCTACACGGGCAGAGCACATCTGATTTCGGACCACCGTACTCAACTCTGATAAAGTTCATGAAGTTTTCAACCCCCTCGACATATGCAGCGGAGAATCTTCGGGCAGAAGTTATCCAAGTCATGTCCATCTGTTAGACATACAAATTAGTTCTTCTACTAGATATTACAGGAAAAACATATATGCTTTTTTATGAAGTCCAGAAAAAAATACCTAGGTCGATGTCTAAAGCTATGGCAAGATATTTGGACGAGCAGACCTAAGTAACGAAATATATGTAAAGCTAATTCAGCAAACAGATTTGAGTGCCAAATTATGGCTGGCTGTTTCAGTAGTCAATGAGGCCGAGCACACAGCCATCGAACTATCGAAGGCCATCGCAGCAACAAAGATCGAGTATAAAACGGTGTAGAGCTATTTCATCTAATAGATTGGCTACTAGACCATGGCAATCTACGTCACAATAAATATATGTCAGGATATTTTAGCAACTAACCGGCCTTGGCATGCCATCTCAGCTAAGCAAATTGAGTGCAGAACAGGGCAAGGAAGCTTCTTAAGAAGAGCATATTGACAGTAAACTACTTTGGCAAACAGTTAGATTAACAACGTCTATCAGCTAACATTCAGCGCTACACCGACATGAATGGGGCCTCAGTCTAGAATGCACGTACCGTGGGAGAAGCTGACCGTCGTGCGTCTCCACACGAACGTCGCCAGCGGTGGCAGTGCTGACCGTCGTGCGCCTCCACAAGAACGTAGCCAGAGGTGGCGGCGCGGCTAGAGGACGGCAGCCTACGAGAGCGTACTGTGGGAGCGAGAGGATCGCCGAACCGGCGCCGACGTATCGACGCGGCGGGGAGGGCGGCTTTGGCGGAGCGAATGGAGTGTAGGGGGACAGGGGGAGGGGGTTTGGGGAATATTATTGGCTAGTTGGCCAAAGGGTGGTTGAATCGGATTTGGGGGGAGGATTTTCGCGCGGTGGGCTGGGGGAGTTTGGTGCATGGTCGGTTTCTCCAAGTGCAGTCCCACGTGTCAGTGATGAGGCAAGCCGAAGCGCGTTCCGTTTGCGTGAGCCGTGTGCAGGACCGAACGTGTGTGGGGTGCAATGCGACCACGACAGGAGTGCTGTGAGTGTACCGCCTTTTTTCCTTTTAAACTAGGTGCTTCGCCCCCTAAAAAAATTTGTTGCTTCACGCGATCCATCGATACTACTACTAGTAATCCGGTAATCCCGACTAAAATGACGCGGCCGGGTCTTTTCCCGCGCGATATGCTGGGAGGTTGGCTTAGTTGGGTTTTTTAGGATGAGTAATGCTACACCTACGTAATCCCAGTTACGTAATTAATGTAATGTGAAACGTGTGAGCAGTTGATTGTAGATTGGGGGGAGGGAGGGGCCCACCACCATGAAAATCAAGGGAGGAGAGAGAGGCAATTTACGTTAACCCTTTCGTAGGTTCCCGTAGATGTAGAAAGATGTGAAATGCGTGAATGTGTAGTGGACGTACTATTGGAGTGCCTAAGATAATTTGTGTATGTATAGACCCTATGTGTTTATTTTACTTCGCATGTTAGATTTGTCTCAGTTCAATAAAAAGCAGAGTTGGTGATGATGGTGTGCCTGTCATCCTGCAATATAGGCCGTCTGATCTATATCTAACGGATAGGAAGGAAACTATGACAATTTACCCGCACTCCTCTCCACATTTACAGATAAGGCTTTCCCTCGTTCATCCTTTTCTCCCACAAGATCTTGATCTTCCGTGCAACGCACGGGCATCTTGCTAGTACTCCTACAATATGTATATTATTGTGAAAGTTCATATACACCGGCCGAGATTAATGCAAACACGGCAGATTTTCATTACATTTCAAACTTTATAGGACAGAAAAATAAAAGAAACCCGACCCTAAACCTATTCTACGGCGGCGACCGACGTCCTCCATCTGTGATCTCTATGTACGGGGGCGGGGTTCAAGACCCGTGAAGTGAAGGTGCGGTCTCCGACGAGGAAGAGTAGAACACAGGATACGGACCGGCCAGTTGGCACACCATGCCCTGCCGCCTCCCATGCCCTACTCATCCTCGGAGGAGTCCCCGACCTCGGCGGTGCCGGACGTTGGACGACGGCAAGTAGGACGCGTGGCTGACGGTGCTCCCGTCGTCGGCCGCCAGCGTGGCCACCGCTTGTGCGATCGCGTCCGCGTCCGGCTACGCCGCTATTGCGTCGCGAGAGGTGACTTGAGCGAGGGCGGCGACCTCGAGCTTCATCCCCGAAGACAAGCTCTCCCGCAGAGCGTTCGCACTTGCGGTCATGGCGGATGTGGTGCCAGGTAGGAGGACGATGCGCTATGGTGTGGAGGTTAGCTGGGCGTTGCCGCTTTAAGTAGCGCATTCCGGTGAGGCCAAGCGTCCGGGTGCGTCATTAAGTCGCCGGAGTTGGTTCCTCGGGCACCGAGCCTCTTAATGATGACATATGAACGAACGACATGAATGCGGGCAGCTGGCGCCGGCTGGGAATGCACCGCGCGATGGCGCGAGGGACGAGGGTTTTGGTGTGCCAGGGTAGTCAGCTGCGGTCGTGGCAACGTTGGAGATGCCCTTTTCTCACATGCGATCCCCGCATGTCATTGAAAAAGCAAGACGACCCGGCATGGTCTCAGGTCCATAGGATGCAGTTGGCCGCACTACACCACTCCGTGGACGCGTCACGGCGCCCCGTGCATCCTCGACGAGCCGGGTGTTGGGGTGTGTCTCGATTGTGGCCAAAGTGCACCTTACCAAAATTTTGGTCATGACCCAAAGATTGGTCTTTGTTTGGATGGTTGCCATTTTTTGGCATGCCAATGAACTCTAGCCAACTCTTGTTCATTTTTCTTGCCAATGTCGGCCAAATCATGGGCAACCAATACCTCAACCAAAATTTTGGTCATGACCCAAAGATTGGTGTTTGTTTGGATGGTTGCCATTTCTTTGGCATGCCAATGAACTCTAGCCAACTCTAGTTCATTTTTCTTGCCAATGTCGGCCAAATCATGGGCAACCAATACCTCAACGAAAATTTTGGATACCCAATGCTTTGATGGGGCAACCTTGGGCAAAAACCAAACATACCATTGGTCGTGCCACAGCACTAACGCCACCCTCGGCACACTGAAATTGACCGTGTCTAGCTACGATATGAGCGTGTCGCTCACCGCAGTTGCCGTGTCCAGCAGCAGTGCTGGAGCTGCGCCCCATTGTTGGCCCCAACGACCCACATGAACGGTTGTCGGTGGCGAGGAGGTCGTGGGCCAGCTCCTCCATTGGACTAGTCTGCGCTACATCGTCCCGACGGGTGTGCCCCACATGTCGGTTTCCCTGTTTTCCCGACCATATTCGAGCGTCAGTGCTCCACGTTGCGCATTAGGCCTTTCACTATGTAGGCCAAGCGAGACAACTTATTGTTTATTTGAGCCGTTCAAGTATAATCATGTGGCGTTTGCTTATTTCTCATTCCTCTCCAACCCTCTTCTCCATCGATCATGTCGCCCTCCAGTCGAGTCCATCCTCCCGCATGCCTCATTTGAACATTCTGCTGAGTATCATTCGCATGTACCCACCCTAGTCCTCTTTCAATAGATCTCCAGACCATGAGATGAAATCGAGAGGGAACGAGTGGGGGCACGTGATACCTAAGGCGGATTCAAAATTTTGAACCGGTGATCATAGCATCCGCAAATCATATATAAAGGGTATTCAATGTTCGTTTCATTTTTGAACGTACAATATACTCCCTCCTATCCTTTCTAGTTTACATATAAGTTTTATGTGTAGTCAAAGTATCTCTACTTTGATCAAAAAGGTATCAACATTCAACAACGCCCAATCAATATTGTTAGATTCGTACGTACTCCTAGATTTGTACTCGAGATGGTTTCCAATTTGACTATTGACAAGATTAATAGTACATGAGATGTATAATGTGAAAATTATATCATTGGAAACTCCTTTCACATACGAATTTGACCGTATGCTTTGTGTAAGTTGCATGTCATATATTATTACTCTAACATTTGGTCAAAGTTAGCCTTGAAAAACGCATTAGACCCTGTATGCTTTGTGTAAGTTGCATGTCATATATTATTACTCTAACATTTGTGTAAGTTGCATGCCATATATTATTACTCTAACATTTGGTCAAAGTAGTATAGTGGAAGTGGATCCTCTGATGTAGGTATCCCTGCCTTACCCTCCCTTTCGTCACTTACTGGTGGACCCCATGCTTGGTAGGCCCCGCATGCCAGTTACTCAATGGGTTCGGCCACGTCAGGGGATCCTCATCCGTAGTATACTCCCTCTGTTTTTATTTACTCCACATAAAACGGAGGGAGTGGTGGTATAATAAATGACGCGGGCGGGGGAGGGGGAGGGACGTCGGTTTGCTCTCAACTGCGGTCCCACAAGCGAGCGAAAACGCAAGATGAAGCGCGTTCCATTCGGTGAGCGACGTGGAGGGTCCAGCGTGCCGGGCTGCAATGCGAACGCGACAAGAGAGATGTACAGTCAAAACCGATTGACCGGTCATCACCGGAACCACTATTCACACCAGAACCTTCGCTGCTCGGCCTACGCCAGCCACTGCCCTAAAACCACACCAAATCTCCAGCCCATTCCCCCACCTTTCGATCCCCTAGCCCGCATCAAGCGTCCCCTAGTTCACCGGAAAGCCATGGTGCGCCGCAAGATCACTTACTACAAGATGCTGACGCCGGAGCGCCGCAGAAATCGCGGCGGCTGTCGGCGCCACAGACCTCCGTTTCCCAAGCTCGCTTTGCGGCAGGCCAATCCCCGAGTTCTCTGGAGCCAAGCTACGAGGAGGAGGAAGCCAATCCAATGTTCATGGCGGAGGTCGCGGCACAGAAGGCCCCCGATGGGTATGAGACGATGGACGTCGACTGCGTCTGAGTCCCCCATGGTGCAGGCGGACCAGCGGTTCAACATGGCGATACTAAAGGAGGACCGGGAGGTAGAGGCTCAACTCGACGCGGAGCGTGCGCATGCCGCTGCCATCGAGGCTCTCCTGCAGGCGGAACCGGATGTCGTGGATGTGAACCGGGCGGCGGAGGCTCAACTTGAGATGGAGCGCGCGGATGCCGCTGCCATCGAGGCCCTCCTGCAGGCGGAACCGGACGTCCTGGACTTGAACCGGGCGGCAGAGGCTCGACTTGACGTAGAGCACACAGATGCCGCTCTCATCAACGCCCTCCTGCAGGCGGAACCGGACGTCCTGGACTTGAACCGGGCGACGGAGGCTCGACTCAACGCGGAGCGAACGGATGCCGCTGCCATCGAGGCCCTCCTGCAGGCGGAACCGGACGTCCTCGACTTGAACTGGGCTGTGCTCTTGTCCGTTCAGAGCGCCCGCACGCTCCGCTTGAATGACTAGCTGGAGGCCGAGGACAACCACGGTGCGGAGACACACGTCGGCAGCGACGGCTGGTTCGTGCCGGCAGCCAAAGACGATGAGGCCGTCTCTTTCCGCGAGCAGTGATAGTTTTTCTTTATCTTGTTGTTTTTATGGATCTTTTGCTGTGTAAAAACATATATTTGTTATGCAAGTCACCTGACTTGGGTCAGTCTACCATTTCAGGCGGTTGGATGAATATCCTACGTCTCCTAACCCTTCTTTCCTTCTTCCTCACCTCTTCTTCTTCCCCAACAGACCACCGCACGGGCTGTACGGATACTCCCCAACATGCGGTTGGATAAACATACTCTATGAACGAAAATTATGTGTCAGCGATAGGATGGCTGAGTTTGGTTTGTTCACATGCGACAGCACGTGTTAGTGAGGGTGCGTTCCCTTGGTTGGGTTTGCGGCATGCAGGAGCGACTGTGTGAGGGTGCGGTGCGACCGCGGCGTGCAGGAGCAACCGTGTGAGGGTGCGGTGCAACCGCGACAGCTGTGCGCAAGTGTACCTCCTTCTCATTTTGAAAACTTTCGGCAAGCTTGGCAAAAATGTGTGGCGAAGTTTGGCAATGCAAGGCCTAGATCCAAACAGGATAAGTAAATATGTACTAGGAGTACTAGTGTTAAAAAAGAAAGGCGGGGTTTTCCTTTGTGGGATTTAATCGATACAAATCCTCATTTCACGTGTCAATTAATGCGTATTTTTTTCTCCAAAAACCAGAGAGCTAACCATCTCACTCCTCATCGCTTGATTAATGCAGCGCCATGCAAACCAACCTTCTCACTTCCGCATGCATGCAGGGGATATTAATGTCCTTAGTTGCTAACCCCATCAATTTTGCCTCGATTAGTATTAGTGACCCTTTACAAATTGTAATTTTGATATACTGGCCTTGTGTACAAAAAAATGGAGGTAGTAACTATATTTGACTTCCTTCCTCATTGCGGTGACGTCGACGATATCTTGTTTTGGTGGTTTGGCGAAGTGCGTTCGACGGAGAACACCATTGAGGGAGACCACGGTAAGTCGTTCGCAAGTGCCGCTTGCAAGCCGAGACAACCGCCTTATTTGCATCCAGGAAGTCCTTTACTAGTACTCCCTCCGGTCCTTTTTCTTTGCGTCTAAGGTCCAGCCCGTATACCAAGGAGAGGAGCAATTAGCAAAAAATGGACTATTTTGCCCCTGGATTCATCTGAGGAGACCCTGGTTGCATGCGAGATTGGCTCAGACTTTGCATGCATGTCGTCTCTCTCTCTCCCCTGTCCATCTCTCTGCACACATGCGCCTGTCGCTCTCTCTCCTGTTTCTGCATGCAAGCAGCTCTCTCTGCCTTGGGAAGATGCGAAGCACATGGGAAAGAGAGATGGGATTACTGCAGGCACGCATGCGGTGGAAAGGGATGGAGGGCCCGGTTGGAAAGAGCAGAAAAAATGCCAATGCGCAGAGCATTGCGGGGAAAACGAAATTTTCTTAGACGCAGACAAAAAAGGACCGGAGGAATTACTACTAGGAGTACTAGTGCGGTGAGATGGTTTCTCGAAGAAGACGATGGAGAAGCGGAGTCAGCGAAGAGTGAAATGATGGTTGCTTCGTCCGTGCTTTTGTGATTTGACGCCTCAGTGCTTTGTGATTTGTGATATAAGGGGCAGGGGAGTAGACTCTGTGCTCTATACTGTACTACATGCGTCCAAGCATGGGAGAAAGAGGAGAGACATTGCATTTTTCTATTCCTTCAATCAATCAATCAGGGAGCTTCGGTTCCATCTTTTTGGCTTTGGCAACACCATCCACAATGGTTCCCACGATGCCAAAAGCTATTTTCACATTTGGCTACACATTGTGGATGCCCTTAACCATACCACTTGGTTTTGCTCCTGTGTGCTATCTATACAAATCTCAATTATATTGATCTAAAAAATTATAGAATCAAGATTAGTACAAAGGAGGTGATTTTGCCGCGCGGATGGTGGGGGAGGTTTCTTATTTGAGCAATGCTACATCCACGTAATGGTTTACGTAAAGTTACGAACTGATGTGATGTGGGACTATTTGATTGGATTAAAGGAGAGGATTAGGCCCACCCCACCTGAAAATCAGGGGGGCATATATAGATTAGATGGAAAGTATACATAGCAGCTACGTAGCCCTTTGTAAGTCTAGGATTAGGCTTCTTATTTTCAGAGGATGTTGTCCTGGCGGTTTGCTAACATGCGGTCCCACGTGTCAGTGCTTTACCAAGCCGATCAGCGTCCCACATGAGGCAGAACAACGACAGAAGCAACACGTGGTTAAGTTGAAGAAGATGAGGGAGAAGCGAATTTAGCAACGAGTGAAATGATGGTTGCTTTGTCCCTCCAACTTAACTGTCGGAAAGGTGTAGCTTTGTGATTTGACACCTCATTGCTCATTACTATGCCGGCGCCATGACTGGGGTGCTTCACCCCGGCAGCTCTACACTGTATTCCGGTATGGCATGTGGACCCGGTAGCTTGATGTCCCACATGTCGGCGAAAGGGACTAGAAGATTTATGAAAGCGAGCGCTCCACTCTTACGACAGAGGAGTAGACGACACGACGGCCCAGTGAACTGTCACTTGTACTGTATAGTACTATAGTTTTGCTGTTTCGCATGATCCATCGATACAAACCCGATTAAACAGGAAAGGGCGGGATTTTTCCCGCACGGTAGATGATACTGGCCATACATTTCAAAGGCAATTTTAATGTATGCAAACTGAATAATTATAAGTAACAATATGTTATCTAGTAAAACTAAAAACACATATGATTTATTGTGTTAGAGTGTAGTAGCAGTGATGTATTGCATAGTTGTTAGATGTAACATGTGAGAACGTGTAGAGATGTAGTTTTGGAGGGCCTACAGAGAGAAAAGCGTAATACGGTCACCGTACTTCAGAATAAGCTGATTATAGTCACTATATACGTTTTGCAGTGATTATACGGTCACTTGCTCACAGTTCAGCATCGGATTGCACTCTGTTGACCGGCCAAATAGTCTGCATGGCGCCATGTTGACTAGTTAAATTGACCATGTTCCTTGTGGGTCCCACCTGTCAGTTCACATAGGCAAAAGGTCAGATAAACACAAATTTACGCACACGTGACAAGGCTCCAACCCCTGCGCGGGAATCACCTGGTTGTGTATGTGTCTGTCAGGGCCTGATGTGTGCGCATGCACGTGTAGGTTGAGCACATGAGCGTGAGAGAGTGTGTTGGTCGTGTGGTGTACTGGTGTGTGCATGCATGCGTGCGTGTGTGCGTGTGAGTGTTGCGTGCGTGCGTGTGAGTGTTGCGTGCGTGGCTGCGTGTGTACGTGTGAGTGTTGCGTGCATGCGTGGGTGCATGTGTTTGTGCGAGTGTTGCGTGGATGCAGTTCGTGTGCATGCGTGCGTGTGTGTATAATCACCACACCAGCTCCTGTGTGTTAAAACAGATGGCTCAGCATACCAATACAAGGCCACCTTGTCCGCTGTCCCCGCGGTCATGACTTCGAACCACCGTCCAAATATTTTTTTGTCGTTTGTTTTCATTCTTACTAGCAAGATGCCCGTGCGTTGCACGTAACATCAAGATGCATTTGTATGACTTGTTTATCTTGTGAGAGAAAAGGATGAACGAGGGAAGGCCTTATTTGCAAATGTGGAGAGGTGTGTGGGTACCTTTTTGCAAAATTGCCATAGTTTCTTTCCTATCCGTCAGATATAAATTGGACAGCCTATATTGCAGGATGGCAGGCACACCATCATCACCAACTCTGTTTTTTATAAGAGTATATTTTATGTATTTTATAAGAGTGTAGATGTAGAGTAGATACAAGTCGACAGGTAGGCACGATGGTAGTGAGATAATGTGATGCAACACTAGAGGTGCCACGTGGAGCGTTTAACTGGTCAACTAGTCATGTCATGAGCAAATACAGAGTTGTACGGTGAGCCCATGACTGTATAATAACCACTAAACATAAATGGTGACCATAATGAGTGGATTCTGAAGTGCAATGTACGTATCGTGCTTTCTCTTCAAATACAATGATCATCATTGCATATATTGCGAGAGAAAGATGAAACATGCGTGAATTTTCTGGGGGCTTACTTTTAGAGGACCTGGAGATAGTTTTGTGTGCATACGTGAAAGGGGCGTGCAAGGGGGTACGCGATGGAGAGAGAGATGCTCTTCGTTTCTCTTTATTATGACTAACTTTGTATATAGTATAAAAATATACAAATTCACACTGCGGAATAAATATCATTGTGGGCACCATGCAATGCAAATTAGCGTTCGTACTCCTCCATATAACTTTGTAATGTTGTATATATGTAGAAACTCTAAAATAATTTTTTGTCCACACTTTATTCAAAAGGAATGTTGTATGCGAAATAAACATGAAGAGAGGGCTTTTTAGATCAATGGGGTACGTGATGTAACATGTGTGAATGTGTAGTTGATGCATTTGGCGGGGCCTAGAGAGGTATGTGTGTGTATTACGTATTTGAGAGAGGCATGGATAGAGGGGCCGACGGGGGGGGGGCGTGGGAGAGATAGCACGAGAAATGAGAGTGGTCTAGAGAGAGAGGAATATGACGTCACGACAAGAGATTCCATTCCCTTGAGTGTGTATATGCAAGGGGGGGAGGGAATAGAGGCACCAGGAGAAATTTTCTCTGTGTGTGGTGTTTGTGTTGGTATGTGTGGGTGTGAGAAGATAATGAGACGTGGGGGCAGAGGGTGTGTCACCGCGTGAGGTCCGGTGGGTCGAGGTGAGGCCCTTCGTTCGGTCCTGTCCTGCGCCACATTGGTCGGCCCGTGACGCATTTAGGAAGACCCATGGATGACTAGTCGTACAAGACAAAGATAGCAGAATTGTGAAGAACTCTGTGTCCACTGACAAAGCCGGCTAGGATTTGTAACCCTAGGTTCTCGGACTAAGGTAACCCCTTTATCTCTGATATTACTATTCATCCAACCTAACTTTAAGGGGCATCCTACAGAATGCTCTGCTAGAATCATACTCGTCGATTAGGAAGAAAGGTGTGAGACAATGCGTGAGAGACTGGCGTAAAGATAATGTGCGTACATGAGACACGTAGGCAGGTCCATGTATATAGAAAGGGTCGATGAGGATTGTGCGTGTGTATGTTTGCGAGAGGAAGAGTGCTTGTGATGAAGGTTAGTGGAAACAGTTTTAAATGGTTACGAGAGGGAGGGAGGGTTATATCTAGAGCATGTGTGCGAGAAACACACCTCGGGAGAGAGTGTGTGAGCATGTGTGAGAGACCACCGATGGAGAGTGAAACTACATGTAAAAGACTGCTCTACACATTGATTAAAGATATGAATTGTATCCAAATATTAGGATGGGATCATGATATTTGCAATTTGCGTAAGGAGCGGTCATTGATCCATCAGACATCTAGATTCTATCGCATTTGAGCATGTCTATGTTATTATTCAACACAATTGATCCACATAGTTAGTATTTTGAACTCCAGACAATGCATCGCTTTAGCAATGGAATATAAACGTGAGTATAGTTCATGTTGTGTGTGTAAAACACATTATACATACGAAAGTTACACAATGGACATTATAAATATCTACCTATGAACTAGCATACATTTGAATTCAACTTAAGGTGGTTTAAAAAAAAATTGAATTCAACATGAAGTCCATTCAATTATTTGAATTTGATATCATGGCATTTGTAAACCATACCTAAATTATGGGGCACCAATCTTTGCTTTGATTTTGTATATAATAACATATGTAGTCGTGTACAAAATAGATTCAAATTTAGCTCCTCCATTCCAAAATAATCGTAGCTATAGGATTTTCAAGTGTCAAAATTTCAAAAAGAAGTGGATAATTTAATGAGGTTTTCAAACATACAAGGTCAAATATAACGTTGTCTATTTAGGTCAATCCTCATAGTTCAAGAGTACTCTAAACGTGAATGCTTGTGTTTCAAAATTTCGAACGAAGTGCCAAAAGAGCCTCTACTCGCCCGAAACCGCGTGAGACCAATGTTTGGTAGTACAAGGAAATTACTTTTCTAATAACTCCGACCCGTGAAACCTACCGGCCTGACGTCCAAAGGTCTAAACCGGGGTAGGTTTGTAGCTTCATCTAGATGCCACACAACCACATCCGAAAAACATTCATACACAATGGCCGCCTAAGCACACATGCGCGCGGCCGAAATCGCTCCCGCCCACTATTTGGGACACCCGGGATAACCATCCTACCCCCGACCCGCAGTAGGTCCGAAATTTAAGAGGGGGGCAAAGTTTGTACTTTCCCCAAATTTCAAACAAGCGCGTCCCATCTTCTGTTCAAAAAAGCCAAAAACAAGCGCGTCCCAGACCGAAACATGGTTCCCCCCACCCATTCGATTCCCCATTCATACTCCGTGGGCGCCAAAACTACCTCTCACCAGCCGCGAAACCCCGGCGTCCTCCGTTCGCCACCCCATCCCACCCATCAACCGCCGCCCTCCTCCATCACGCGGGAGCCGATACCCCGACGTCGTCGTCCACCGCAACCTCAACCGCAACGCCCTCCACGGCTAGTAGTTGAAGCCGAGGCCGAGCCGTCCGTACCCGAGCCATTTCAACCACGCCGTCCTGCGCCTCACGGCTGCCGCTCCAACTTCGCCACCCTCCACCACACCAGAGTTGTTCCTGCTACGCCATCCTTCGCCGCCTCGGATCTGCTTCCCCTCCGCCGACATACGGCCACAGCAACACAGTCAACAATTTGGCCATGGGTTCGTCCAAGCCTGCACCCTCCAGAATATCGGTTTCCCCAGTAAAAAGAAGAAGATCGGCGCGACATGTGGAGGTGACCACACCGGCAACCGAAAAAGTTATTCCTCTTCCCTTATTCGTGCAAATCTTACGTCTCTGGTTGCACGGTACTCATCCCATAGAAGACACTAGTTGACCGCTTCTTCTTGATACTTTATGTTCATAGTAACTCGCGATGCACAAGGTTTCTCCTCATATACTATTTCACCTTAGCTAGAGGTCCATCGCCCCCTGCATTTCAATTTCTGGCCAGTTGATTCCCAATTAACGGAAGCATTCCCCGGCCTAACAGGCGATAGTACGCCTATTATGCCGGGGAAGCAGCGCCTTGGTGTTTATCTTAGGGGCATGTGCAGCCTAGAGCTACTGGCTCCCGATCTGGAGGTCGGCCGGGATTAAAGGGATGGCCTGGGGGCGCTGCCAAGCACGGCAGTGGTGTGAGGTCGATGGGAGGGCGGGGCGGCGGAGGCAGGGGTCTGGGCCGGTGGTCGCTGGCGGTTCGAGAAAGATCGTCAACAGTGACTGGCGGGAGGTAGATGAAGGCCATCTGCCCGTTCCTTATAGATCAGACGGTTCATTAAAAAAATCGACTGACCTATTTATTTTCAGTCGACTGTTATCTTAGATATGACCACATGTGGTGGTGTGCTGGAGGAGTACCTGCATTTCCTGTGCTCATATATTACAAAATCATACGGAGTAGAATCTAATTTTGTTTGCCATGCAATGTTGTAGAGCTATCATATGTCTCATGTCATTTATTTTTCAGCCACCTGCTATCTGCTACTTTTACAGTGCACTAGTTTTGCACACACTTCACCCTTACTCTCACTATTGTGTTTTTATGCAAGGGTATTTCAGACTCTGCTTCCATGAGAGAAGCCAAAAAGAAAAGAGAGAAGTTGCTCCAGCTTCGTATGCGGGTAGGCAAGACACGTTACAGCGCTATAAAGGGTGCAATGTCAGCAGATGGAGACGGTAAACGTAGTTCTGGAGTTGATCACCTCGCTCGCAATGAACCACCATCCCAGGTGCTTGCTTTAACTTCGCGGTGTCATATGTGGTCGCATGTTCCATATGGTGTCTAGCTTGTATTCGAAAGGCCTAAGTCGGTAAGATAAGGAAAGATATATTTTTTACATGAACCACCATCCCGTGAGCACCAGAAGACAAATAGCTAGTCAGGGCACTGGCCGAGCCAGTGACAAGCCCAACAAAGATAGGCATCACCTGGAAGCCAACTAAAAAGCTACGATGGTGGCGAAGCAGCCCGCCTCCCACCAGGCTCTCAGGTCCTAGATGATCATGCTCACCACTCCAGCCGGATGTCTAGCTTGTATTTCTTCCTATTTGGTTAAATTGCATCTTCCTAGCTTACACATTATACCTTTGAATATGACATGCCTTTCTGTTTTTGGTACATACTAGTACATCTGTGTATTAACCATGTTCTTACATCAAACTAATATTCTTGTGTATCCCTCATAAATCACTTATGACGAGGCAGGTAGGCAAGGGACTACTCCTTGTTTAAAGAATGCAGCGTCAGCCTCCCGACATGATTCTCAAGAAACAGATATACTAGATGAAGATAGTGAATGTAGCTCTGTAGTTGATTACAACATTTCCCCTACACTAGCATCGCAGGTGCTTGCTCTAACTTGGCAGCGTGATATGTGGTTTCATGTTGCATATGGTGTCTGATGACCCACAAGTATAGGGGATCTAACGTAGTCCTTTCATAAGTAAGAGTGTCGAACCCAACGAGGAGCAGAAGGAAATGATAAGCGGTTTCCATCAAGGTATTCTCTACAAGTACTGAAATAAGTGGTAACAGATAGTTTTGTGATAAGATAATTTGTAATGAGCAACAAGTGAAAAAAGTAAATAAGGTGCAGCAAGGTGGCCCAATCCTTTTTGTAGCAAAGGACAAGCCTGGACAAACTCTTATATGATGTAAAGCGCTCTCGAGGACACATGGGAATATCTTTCAAGCTAGTTTTCATCACGTTCATATGATTCGTGTTCGGTACTTTGATAATTTGGTATGTGGGTGGACCGGTGCTTGGGTGCTGCCCTTACTTGGACAAGCATCCCACTTATGATTAACCTATATTGCAAGCATCCGCAAATACAACAAAAGTATTAAGGTAAACCTAACCATAGCATGAAACATATGGATCCAAATCAGCCCAATGCATAAACTAGGGTTTAAGCTTCTGTCACTCTAGCAACCCATCATCTACTTATTACTTCCCAATGCCTTCCTCTAGGCCCAAACAATGGTGAAGTGTCATGTAGTCTACGTTCACGTAACACCACTAGAGGAGAGACAACATACATCTCATCACAATATCGAACGAATACCAAATTCACATGACTACTAATGGTAAGACTTCTCCTATGTCCTCAGGAACAAAAGTACCTACTCACAAAGCATAAACATGTTCATAATCAGAGGGGTATTAATGTGCATATAGGATCTGAACATATGATCTTCCACCAATTAAACCAACTAGCATCAACTACAAGGAGTAATTAACACTACTAGCGACCTACTAGCACTAATCCCGGACTTGGAGACAAGAATTGGATACAAGAGATAAACTAGGGTTTTGAGATGAGATGGTGCTGATGAAGATGTTGATGGAGATTGCCCTCTCCCAATGAGAGGAGCGTTAGTGATGACGATGGCGATGATTTCCCCCTCCGGGAGGGAAGTTTCCCCGGTAGAACAGCCCCGCCAGAACCCTAGATTGGTTCCGCCTCGTGGCAGCGGAGTTTCCTCCGAGAAGATGGCTTATGATTATTTTCCCATCGAAAGAGTCCATATAGCAGAAGATGGTCACCGGAGGGCCACCAGGGGGCCCACGAGGTAGGGGGGCGCGCCCCACCCTCGTGGGCAGGGTGTGGCCCCCTGGTGAAGTTCTTGCGCTCAATGTTTTTATATATTTGGAAAACATCATCCGTGAAGTTTTAGGACTTTTGGAGCTGTGCAGAATAGGTCTATAATATTTGCTCCTTTTCCAGCCAGAATCCCAGCTGCTGTCATTCTCCCTCTTTATGTAAACCTTGTAAAATAAGAGAGAATAGGCATAAGTATTGTGACATAATGTGTAATAACAGCCCATAATGCAATAAATATTGATATAAAAGCATGATGCAAAATGAATGTATCAACTCCCCCAAGCTTAGACCTCGCTTGTCCTCAAGCGAAAAGCCGAAATCGAAAAATATGTCCACATGTTTAGAGATGAAGGTGTCGATAAAAATAAAATACGGACATGAGGGCATCATGATCATTCTCATAACAACAATTTATATAATTCTTGTCATATTACTTCTTATGCTAGAGTAATAATTCAATCATAATATCAAGTATGAATCGTAAACTTCATTGAAAACTAACAACTATAATCTCAGTCATTGAAGCAATTGCAATTTATCATAACATAGGAAAGAGTCAATGTACAAGAGCTTTTAAGCAAGTCCACATACTCAACTATCATATAATGTTTCACAATTGCTGACACTCACGCAATACTTATGGGTATGGAGTTTTAATCGAACACAGAGAAAGATAGGGGCTTATAGTTTTGCCTCCCAACGTTTTACCTCAAGGGTAATGTCAACAGTAATAGTTCATGAAAACTCACATCCAATTAGCCATATATACCAGGATCTTTCCAACATATTGTGCTTGCCAAAGGATAAAATGTAAAAAGGAACGGTGAAGATCACCATGACTCTTATGCAATGTAGGATATAAAAGTAAAAGATAGGCCCTTCGCAGAGGGAAGCAGAGGTTGTCATGCGCTTTTATGGTTGGATGCACAAAATCCTAATGCGAAAGAACGTCACTTTATATTGCCACTTATGATATGGACCTTTATTATGCAGTCTATCGCTTTTATTACTTCCATATCACACGATCGTATAAAGCTTATTTCTTCCACACCAACCAATCATACATATTTAGAGAGCAATTTTTATTGCTTGCACCGATGAGAACTTACTTGATGGATCTTACTCAATCCATAGGTAGGTATGGTGGACTCTCATGGCAAAACTGGTTTAAGGGTGTTTGGAAGCACAAGTAGTATCTCTACTTGGTGCAATGAATTTGGCTAGCATGAGGGAGAAAGGCAAGCTCAACATGTTGGAGGATCCAAGAAAATATAATTTATCTCAGATGTAAGAAAACATAACCCATTACGTTGTCTTCCTTGTCCAACGTCAACTCTTTAGCATGTCATATTTTAATGAGTGCTCACAGTCATAAAAGATGTCCAACATAGTATATTTATATGTGAAGACCTCTCTTTCTTTATTACTTCCTATTAATTGCAACGATGACCAAAACTATGTTTGTCAACCCTCAATAACTTTTATTCATCATACTCTTTCTATGTGAGCTCATTACTCTCCATAAGAGTCACATGATCTCTTTGTTTCTTTTTTATTTCTTTCTCTTTTCTTTTATTCACTTAGGATCATGGCAAAATAATCAAGCCCTTGACTCAACACTAATCTTTATTATATAGCTCACGGACTCGATTACATAGAAGGATAATAAAGCAAAACTCACAACTAGATCATACTAAGAACTTTTATTCTACTAGATCAAGATATTACCAAAAGGATCGAACTAAAAAAACGGTAAAGATAAAAGTGATGGTGATACGATACCGGGGCACTCCCCCAAGCTTGGTAATTGCCAAGTGGAGTGCCCATACCCATGTGATTATGTCTCTCTTTTCAGGGATGGTGATGTGATGTTCTTGGCGATGATGCCCCTCAAGATACGATTCTCCTCCTCAATCTTGTTGACTTGCTACTTGAGGTCCATTATTTCCTTTCATAGTTTTCCTGTAATAGCCAAAGCTCCCTGCACCCAAGGGTGCTACATAGCTGCGGGAGAACCAGTGACACTCTTTTTCATATTCTCATAAGAAAGAAATATGACATTGGAAGGGATAACCGAGTTTGGAATAGCTGAGCTCTGCAGATCTCCCATTGTGAATCCAGCTTGGAGGCGGGAAGTGACTTCTTGATCCTCCATGGCATCTATCCTCATCAAATCAGCCTCCATCCCTTCCTCCGTTGCTGGCCCAAAGTGATCAGCATTGTTGTTTGCCCTTAGTTCCGATGCCGGATGAGACACCCGGCTCTCCCCGACTAACTCTTGAGAAGACATCTTGCTCTAATCTGCAGCAGCAACAACTCAAAACAAAAACAAGATAATTTCGCGTGATACGGGAGTCAAAACCCCCGGGAGGTTATATAATGAATTTTTACCGACCAAAATATGTGTCCTATAAGAAAAAGGAGTCCGGAGAGCACATGAGGTGCCCACGAGGTAGGGGACGTGCCCAGGGGATAGGGTGCACCCTCCACCCTTGTGGAGCCCTCGTGTCCTTTCCGAATTGCTGCTTATTTTTCTATTTTTCTAAATATTCCAAAACAGAGAAATATTGCCTTAAAAACTGTTTTGGAGTCGGTTTACTTACCGTACCACATACCTATTCCTTTTCAGAGTCTGAAACATTTCGGAAAGTGTCCTTTATGTATTCCTCCGGGGTTACGGTTTCAATAACATTGGTTTCAACATTTATGGGATTACCTGAGATATAGTGTTTGATTCTTTGACCGTTCACCACCTTCGGATTTGTGCCTTCTAAGTTGTTGATTTTTATGGCACCGGAATGATAGACCTCCTCAATAACGTAAGGACCCTCCCATTTAGAGAGAAGTTTTCCTGCAAAAAATCTTAAACAAGAGTTGTATAGCAATACATAATCACCTACGTCAAACTCACGCTTTTGTATCCTTTTGTCATGCCATCTTTTAACTTTTTCTTTAAACAACTTGGCATTTTCGTAGGCTTGGGTTCTCCATTCATCAAGTGAGCTAATATCAAATAACCTCTTCTCACCGGCAAGTTTAAAATCATAATTAAGTTCTTTAATAGCCCAATAAGCCTTGTGTTCTAGTTCGAGAGGTAAGTGACATGCTTTTCCATAGACCATTTTATACGGAGACATACGCATATGATTTTTATATGCAGTTCTATAGGCCCATAATGCATCATCAAGTTTCTTGGACCAATTCTTTCTGGACCTATTAACATTCTTTTGCAAAATTAATTTGAGTCCTCTATTACTCAATTCTACTTGACCACTATACTGAGGGTGATAAGGAGATGCAATTCTATGATTAACATCATATTTAGCAAGCATTTTACGGAAAGCACCATGAATAAAATGTGAGCCACCATCAGTCATTAAATATCTAGGGACTCCAAACCTTGGAAAAATAACTTCTTTAAGCATTTTAATAGAAGTGTTATGATCAACACTACTAGTTGGAATAGCTTCTACCCACTTAGTAACGTAATCAACAGCAACTAAAATATGTGTATAACCATTAGAGGAAGGAAAAGGTCCCATATAGTCAAAGCCCCAAACATCAAATGGTTCAATAACAAGTGAATAATTCATAGGCATTTCTTGATGTCTACTAATATTACCAATTCTTTGACATTCATCACAAGATAAGACAAACTTGCGGGCATCCTTGAAGAGAGTAGGCTAATAAAAACCAGATTGCAGTACCTTATGTGCAGTTCTATCTCCAGCATGGTGTCCTCCATAAGCTTCAGAGTGACACTTGCATAGGATTTGTTCCTGTTCATGCTCAGGTACACAACGTCTAATAACACCATCTACTCCTTCTTTATAAAGATGTGGGTCATCCCAAAAGTAATGCCTCAAATCATAAAAGAACCTTTTCTTTTGCTGGTATGTGAAACTAGGTGGTATAAACTTAGCAACAATGCAATTAGCATAATCAGCATACCATGGAGCAGTATGAGAAGTATTTATGACATTTAATTGCTCATCAGGAAAGCTATCATCAATAGGTAGTGGGTCATCAAGCACATTTTCTAACCTAGACAAGTTGTCTGCAACGGGGTTCTCAGCTCCTTTTCTATCAACAATATGTAAATCAAATTCTTGTAGCAAGAGAACCCATCTAGTAAGTCTAGGTTTAGCATCTTTCTTTTCCATAAGATATTTAATAGCAACATGATCAGTGTGAATAGTTACTTTAGAATCAACAATGTAAGGTCTAAACTTATCACAAGCAAATACAACTGCTAAGAATTCTTTTTCAGTAGTAGCATAATTTCTTTGAGCCTTGCCTAGAGTTTTACTATCATATTAAATAACATTTAGTTTCTTATCAACTCTTTGTCCTAGAACAACACCTACAGCATAATCACTAGCATCACACATAATTTCAAAGGGTAAATCCCAATCAGGTGGCTGAACAATAGGTGCAGAGATCAATGCTTTCTTAAGTATTTCAAGTGCTTCTACACAATCATCATCAAAGACAAATGGTATATCTTTTTGTAATAAATTAGTCAGAGGCCGAGAGATTTTTGACAAGTCCTTGATGAACCTCCTATAAAAACCGGCATGACCAAGGAAACTTCTTATACCTTTGATGTCCTTGGGACATGGCATCTTTTCAATAGCATCAACCTTGGCTTTATCAATTTCAATACCTCTTTCAGAAACTTTATGCCCCAAGACAATACCTTCATTAACCATAAAGTGGCACTTTTCCCAATTCAAGACAAGATTAGTTTCTTCACATCTCTGCAAAACTCGATCAAGGTTGCTCAAGCAATCATCAAAAGAAGATCCATAGACAGAAAAGTCGTCCATGAAAACCTCACAGATCTTTTCACAAAAGTCAGAGAATATAGCCATCATGCATCTTTGAAAGGTAGCAGGTGCATTACATAAACCAAAAGGCATACGTCTATAAGCAAAAGTACCAAAAGGGCATGTAAAAGTAGCCTTTGATTGATCTTTGGCTGACACAGGTATTTGAGAGAAACCAGAATAACCATCTAGAAAGCAAAAATGTGTATGTTTGGATAATCTTTCTAGAATTTGATCGATAAAAGGTAAGGGGTAATGATCTTTTTTAGTAGCCTTATTTAATTTGCGGAAATCAATTACCATCCTATAACCAGTAATAATTCTTTGAGGAATCAATTCATCTTTATCATTAGGAACAACAGTAATACCTCCCTTCTTAGGGACACAATGGACAAGACTTACCCACTTACTATCAGCGACGGGATAAATTATACCTGCCTCAAGGAGCTTTAGTATCTCCTTTCTTACGGCTTCTTTCATTTTAGGATTCAGACGGCGTTGATGATCACGAACTGGTTTAGCATCTTCTTCCAAATTACTTTTATGTTGACATAGAGTGGGACTAATGCCCTTAAGATCATCAAGAGTATACCCAATAGCAGCATGATGCTTCTTCAAAGTTTTCAATAATCTCTCTTCTTCATGTTCTGAAAGGTTAGCACTAATAATAACAGGGTATATCCTTTTCTCATCAAGATAAGCATATTTAAGAGTATCAGGTAACGGTTTAAGCTCAGACACGGGACCACCCTTGGTGGAGGAGGATCCCCTAGGATTTCAACAGGTAAATTGTTTTTCAGAATAGGTTCCTGTTTAAAGAATACTTCATCTAATTCCCTTCTTTCATTCATAAACATATCATTTTCATGGTCTAGCAAATATTGTTCTAAAGGATCAGTAGGAGGTACGGCAATAGAAGCAAGACCAATAATTTCATCCTTACTAGGCAATTCTTCTTCACGGTGTTGTCTACTGAATTTAGAAAAATCAAATTCATGAGTCATATCATCTAAACCGACAGTAACAACATCCCTTTTGCAATCTATGGTAGCATTAATAGTATTTAAGAAGGGTCTACCAAATATAATGGGACAAAAATTATCTTGTGGGGAACCAAGAACAAGAAAATCAGCAGGATATTTAGTTTTCCCACACAGGACTTCAACATCTCTAACAATTCCCATTGGTGAAATAGTATCTCTATTAGCAGGTTTAATTGCAACATCAATATCTTCCATCTCAGCAGGTGCAATATCATGCATAACTTCTTGGTATAAAGAATAAGGTATTGCACTAGCACTAGCACCCATATCACATAAGCCATGATAACAATGATCTCCTATTTTAACAGAAATAACAGGCATGCCTACCACAGGTCTAGGTTTATCTATATCACAAGGTTTAGGAATTCTAGCAGTTTCATTACAGAAATAGATAACATGCCCATCTATATTACCAGACAAGAGATCTTTAACAATAGAAATATTAGGTTCAACTTTACCTTGCTCAGGAGGTGTATATGTTTTAATATTGCTTTTACGAACCACAGTTGAAGCTTTAGCATGATCCTTTATCCTAACAGGGAAAGGTGGTTTCTCAACATAAGAAGTAGGAACAATAGGATCATTATAAGTAATAGTCTTTTCTTCAACTTTAATAGGTGCAACTACTTTTACTTCTATGGGAGGATGATATTTAAACCACTTCTCCTTGGGGAGATCAACATAAGTAGCAAAAGATTCACAAAAAGAAGCTACTATCTCAGAGTCAAGTCCATATTTAGTGCTAAATTTACGAAAAATATCGATATCCATAAAAGATTTAACACAATCAAAACTAGGTGTCATACCTGACTCCTTACCATTGTCGAGGTCCCAATCTTCAGAGTTGCATTTAATTCTTTCCAATAAATCCCATTTGAATTCAATAGTCTTCATCATAAAAGAGCCAGCACAAGAAGTATCAAGCATGGTGCGATTGTTACCAGAAAGCCGAGCATAAAAATTTTGAATACTCATTTCTCTTGAGAGCTCATGATCGGGGCATGAATATAACATTGATTTAAGCCTCCCCCAAGATTGAGCGATGCTTTCTCCTTCGCGAGGCCAAAAATTATATATATAATTGCGATCACGATGAACAAGATGCATAGGATAAAACTTTTGATGAAATTCCAATTTCAATCGTTTGTAGTTCCAAGACTCCATATCATCACATAGCCTATACCATGTCGATGCATCTCCCCTCAAAGATAAAGGGAAGACCTTCTTCTTAACAACATCTCCGGGTACACCTGCAAGCTTAAATAATCCACAAACTTCATCCACATATATTAGATGCTCATCAGGATGTTTTGTTCCATCTCCTAAACAAGGATTAGCTAGCAGTTTTTCTACCATACCCAAAGGAATTTCAAAGCAAGCATTTTCATTTTCAGTAGGTTCAGTAGGTTGAGGAGCAACTCTTTGCTCTACTAGTCGGGGTGAAGATACCCCGAACAAGCCCCTCAGAGGATTGCTTTCCATAGTAACAAGTGACAGTAAATTTCAGCACACTATATAAATTTTTCCTTACCAAATTCCACCTACCAAAGGCGCTTCACTCCCCGGCAACGGCGCCAGAAAAGAGTCTTGATGATCCACAAGTATAGGGGATCTATCATAGTCCTTTCGATAAGTAAGAGTGTCAAACCCAACAAGGAGCAGAAGGAAATGATAAGCGGTTTCCAGCAAGGTATTCTCTGCAAGTACTGAAATAAGTGGTAACAGATAGTTTTGTGATAAGATAATTTGTAATGAGCAACAAGTGACAAAAGTAAATAAGGTGCAGCAAGGTGGCCCAATCCTTTTTGTAGCAAAGGACAAGCCTGGACAAACTCTTATATGATGTAAAGCGCTCCTAAGGACACATGGGAATATCGTCAAGCTAGTTTTCATCACGTTCATATGATTCACGTTCGGTACTTTGATAATTTGATATGTGGGTGGACCGGTGCTTGGGTGCTGCCCTTACTTGGACAAGCATCCCACTTATGATTAACCTCTATCGCAAGCATCCGCAAATACAACAAAAGTATTAAGGTAAACCTAACCATAGCATGAAACATATGGATCCAAATCAGCCCCTTACGAAGCAATGCATAAACTAGGGTTTAAGCTTCTGTCACTCTAGCAACCCATCATCTACTTATTACTTCCCAATGCCTTTCTCTAGGCCCAAACAATGGTGAAGTGTCATGTAGTCGACGTTCACATAACACCACTAGAGGAGAGACAACATACATCTCATCAAAATATCGAACGAATACCAAATTCACATGACTACTAATAGCAAGACTTCTCACATGTCCTCAGGAACAAAAGTAACTACTCACAAAGCATAAACATGTTCATAACCAGAGGGGTATTAATGTGCATATAGGATCTGTACATATGATCTTCCACCAATTAAATCAACTAGCATCAACTACAAGGAGTAATTAACACTACTAGCAACCTACTAGCACCAATGCCGGACTTGGAGACAAGAATTGGATACAAGAGATAAACTAGGGTTTTGAGATGAGATGGTGCTGATGAAGATGTTGATGGAGATTGCCCTCTCCCGATGAGAGGAGCGTTGGTGATGACGATGGCGATGATTTCCCCCTCCGGGAGGGAAGTTTCCCTGGCAGAACAGCCCCACCAGAACCCTAGATTGGTTCCGCCAAGGTTCTGCCTCGTGGCGGCGGAGTTTCGTCCGAGAAGATGGCTTATGATTATTTTCCCATCGAAAGAGTCCATATAGCAGAAGATGGTCACCGAAGGGCCACCAAGGGGCCCATGAGGTAGGGGGAGCGCCCAGGGGGTAGGGCACGCCGCCCACCCTCGTGGGCAGGGTGTGGCCCCCCTGGTGAAGTTCTTGCGCTCAATGTTTTTATATATTTGGAAAACATCATCCCTGAAGTTTCAGGACTTTTGGAGCTATGCAGAATAGGTCCCTAATATTTGCTCCTTTTCCAGCCAGAATCCCAGCTGCCGGCATTCTCCCTCTTTATGTAAACCTTGTAAAATAAGAGAATAGGCATAAGTATTGTGACATAATGTGTAATAATAGCCCATAATGCAATAACTATTGATATAAAAGCATGATGCAAAATGGATGTATCAGTGTCTAGATTGTAATTCTTCCAATCTGGTTAAACTGCATGTGCTAGTCTGCTTAGCTTATACATTATACCTGTTAATGTGACATGCCTTCCTGTATTTAGTACATAGTACATCTGTCTATTAAGCATGTCCTTACATAAAACTATTGTTTTTTTTGTATCCCGCATCAATCAACATGACGAGACACCTTTAGTATATGCAGTGCGATATTAGTTGCATCTTTCATATGATTTATAGCATGCGCTGCTTCTAACTTGTTGAAATTCCATTTATGATGGGACACTTTTAACTTGGCAGAGTCATATTGGTTGCATCTTTCATGTGGTGTCTAGCTTGCATTGCTTCTTATTTGCTGGAATGGTTTCTGCTTAGTTTACACAAACAGTTGTGAACATGCCATGCCGTCATGTTTTTCATACGTATTCCATCCTGGTATCGTGTGTTTGCCTTACATCAAAGTAGTGATTGGCAGTATCATGCATGAATGAGTTCCGAAGAGAGAATATTATTGCTTTTTCTTGTCGGTTTTACTTGACAATTCAAAATCAATAAAGCAGAAGGAAGTTAGCAAGGCAGCGGATAAAGGTGCTCCTTTCGAACGGAGGGCCTCTACAGTTTCTACTCCTCCACACCCCCAAGATGTTTTCCAAGACAACACATGCATAGACACTCAACAAAGCTGTGTTTATGATGAGCACGTCTCCCCTAGTGCAGCATCACCGGTGCTCCCTCTAACTTGGCACTGTTATATGTGGTTGCATGTTATGTGTGATGTCTAGCTTGTATTGCTTCTAATTTTGTTGAATTCCATCTGCTTACTTTACACATTATACTTGAATAAGACACATGTTCCTGTTTCTAGAACATACAATATCTATCTATCACACCATGTTCTTACATCAAATTACTATTGTTGTGTAACCTGCAACAATCACTTATCATAAGACACGTTTGACTTCGGAGTGTGATATAGGTTACATCTCACATTCTTTTCTAGCTTGTACTACTAATTTGTTGAAATGGCACTTATGACGAGACAGTTTTAACTTGGTAGAGTGATATTCGTTGCATCTTTCATATGGTGTCTAGATTTCATTGCTTCTAATTTGTTGAAATACCTTCTCCTTAGTTTACACATCATAAGCCGTGAATATGCAATGCTGTGAATATGCAATGGAACTAATGACGAGAGACCTCTAACATGGTAGTGTGATGTGGTTTGCATCTTGCATATGATTTATTTCTTGTACTGCTTCACATTTGTTTAAACGCCATTTATGATGAGACACTGTTAACTTGGCAGAGCGATATTTGTAGCATCTGTCATATGGTGTCTACCTTCCATTGCATTGCTTCTAATTTGGTGAAATGTATTCTTCTTAGTTTACACATCATAGTTCTGGTTATCTCTTCCGTCCTGTTTTTCATACATATTACATCCTCCTATCATGTGGTTGTCTAACATCAAAGTTCAGTTCGTCTGCATCACGCATCAATTTGTTCTGAAGAACTAAATTTTTATTCGTTTTTCTTGTCGGCTTGACTTAACATGGCATAGAGAAATGGAAGAAACACAGAATGGCAGGGAATGAGAAGCGGATGAATCCTGCAAATTCTACTGGTACTGATGGTGCAATAGAAGGTCAAAGTCCGGCGGAAAATTCTACAAACATGGCATCCCATGCTACACGAGTTGCAAAAAAAGCCAAACAGAAACAAATAGCTGCCACCAAACAAGCAGAGACAACCCTAGTTCTTGCAACACCTACCACAGTACTACCAGCTGCACGACTTACTCGTGCGTCAACTGAGCTAGCAGCACGTTCCCAAGCTCCCTTGCCACCTGACACTACTTCCCAAGCACTCTTGACACAAGACGAGTTGGCAATATCAGATGAACCTTGTGAGCTTCAACAACAAGAAGGTAGTTGTTGGAGTCAAGTTACAGTTGCATGCTTCTTTATATGTAGTCTCACAGTTTGATGTACACTAACACTTCATATGTTCGTTGTTGGACTAGCACCTAGGCGCAAGAGGAAACAAACATCAGGGATAATGCTCGATAGGTTAACTAAATCTAGAGGAGGAAGAATGGAGATCCGTTTTGAGGTAGGTTTAAAAAGTCCACGTGATGCTACAGAGTCAGCCAAGTTAGTATCATAGGCAGTGGTTGCCGTTAGGTGTCATGTACGTATCCTCCCAACATGGATTCAGTACAGGAATGACAAAGACGAAACCCAGTTCAACACCTTCCTCGACCATTTATTTGTAAGTATGGTTATGTATGGAAACTAGTAATATTGTCTTGCTCTGTCTCATACTTTCTATGTTGCTGATAATGAGACTCCCATAATTTTCAACATATGAGGTTCAAGTTGGATAGCCAAGATGATGCAACCAGACAAGCTTGCACCCATGTTTTCAAGTCTGCTCTGCGACAGTATCGGTATAACTTGAGGAAAACTCACTTTGAAGGCAAGGCTAACAGTGAACTTTCCCAAACATCTCCAGTGGAAAATATATCGGATGAAGACTGGAGGGGCCTTGTTAAACACTGGTCTGATCCGAAGTATCAGGTACATTATATATATGTGATTAGATCACATGTTGAAGTCCTATTTACGCATGTGCCACACAAATCTATCTTCTTGTAGGTGAACTATCAAAGAACAAGGCCAACCGTACGAAAGTGAAATTCCAACAGACGACAGGATCTCGTAACTATATTGCACACTGTGAGGCTCTTGTAATTAGCTGTTGTTTCACTCTTTTCGCTGTACCATATTATCAGATCTATATTGACTTGTTCGAAATGCAGAGGAAAGGCCGCAAGGACCAAAAAGTACCTGAACCAAATGATGTGGAAATCTTCAAGGACTGTCACACCAGCAAGAAGAAGGGCATGACTACACCAGTTAAAGCCGCTGTTGTAAGTCCTTAATCCTCATGACTTTTAACTACTACTTACTCTGACTTGTGCCTTGAACTGCATGGTTTGCAGCCAATGTCTATTACTCTTTTCAATTTTATACACAATTGTCTTAGCGTATCATTGCACCTTGCAAGATTTAAAAGAGAGGAGTGATGTTCCTTTGATCTTGACCCGTAATCTAGTTCCATGCTGGACTTGCCCACACAACGTTACAATTGCTTGTTTGTCTGTTCTCAGTTATTTTGTGATATGAATGATGTCATACTATGCTTACCGTATTATAAACTTCGTCTCTTTATCCTTAGCCCGCAATACAATGTGAAGAAATAGACAATACATTAGCGATGGTACATGGTCATATGTTTGGAACCTGGTTTTATTATGTACTTTGCAATAAAATACAACTAATATTTTACATGGGTTCACCAGAATAAGTTCTGTATATAGACCAAAGCTATTTTGTTTGGTTTTGCTGCCTCCTTAATATCTTATGTTCTGGTACTAATAATGTAAAACCTCAACTTTTCAGCGAGCTATGAAAAAAATGGTGGAACCGCCACCTTCTGAAGGTGGCGAGGTAACTATAACTGCAATGTCAGCTCTTGCTGCAGTGGGTCAGTACCTGTCCACTAACAGTGCCAAAAGCACGTTCCTGCGTAATACTGGGTTGGTTGTTAAGGCAATATCATCCAAACTGCCTCATGATCAAGATATGCAAGCTCAAAGCAATGTTGTATCTGCGCTCCAGACACAAGTCCATTCCCTAACAGAGACCCTTTGTGAAACAAGGAGAAACATTGCTCAATGTCGTCAAGATATGCATGGTTTTGAAACCAGACTATCAGACATTTTCTATGTTGTTCAGGAGCCTAGGGGAATGAAGGCGAGGGTTATGGTGTTCCATCGGACAATACAACATGAAAACGTACCAGTCAGGTCAAATGAACTGAGCTTCTGAACTTCTGGTGGTGCATTTATCTGCTAGACTGTTAAGTTTTATGCCAACCTTCCTTTTGTCATATAGTTGTAATTTGTTTTGGTGCGATACAAAATTTATTCTTAATGTGAAGCCACCGGCTGAAGAAAACAGCAAGCCATTTTTGTATAGTGTAGGGTGTTCCCTATATTTGCACTGGTGGCGATCTTTGATGCCGAGTGGATGTAGTCTGTGCAATCGCCTTAATAGCATAGCGTTAGTTTTGGCCTTATTTATTTCCTAGTCTTCTTTTTCCATGGTTTGCTAGTGGCCGCAACTACCATGGGCCATATACGGGCCGTAGGATCCATGGGTCTCCTACGGGCCATCGATAAATGGGCCTGTAATCGGTGGGCCTCGGGCCGTCGGATAAATGGGTCTACATGGGCCGTAATCGGGCGTAATTGGTATCGGCCCAGCACAGTAACAGGCCGTAGGACAGCAAAGGCTTAATTCTGTCACAGGCATAACGGGTCGTTAATGGGCCAGAATATAGGACGGGCTGGAAACGGCGCAACGGGTTAACAGGCCAGAAATGGGCCGACTCTTACCATGGGCCAAGTTTGGCCCATTAGGGTAACAGGCCAGTAACGGGCCGACTCTTGCCATGGGCCGAATTTGGCCCATTAGGGGAACAGGCCAGTAATGGGCCGGAAGTAATCGAGGGCCGAAAAGGAGCCCAAGAACGTATGGGCCGTCAATAGGCTGAAAGCTAACACGGGCTGGAAACGGCCCATGTAAATCACGGGCCATTAATGGGTATAAAGAAAATTACTGTTCACTATGGGCTAGAGTCACCGTGGGCCTATGAAGGGCCGAAAGATACGAAGGCCTCATATGGGCTGAAAGACGTCGGGGCCATACATGGGCCGAAAGTGAAATGGGCTGGTGTTATAGACGGCCCACATGACGTTGTTGGGCCGATTTCCTTTTGGGCCTAACGGGCTATGAGTTAACGGGCCGTAAAATGGGCTATTTGTGAAGAGACCGTTAACAGGCTTTTCATGGGCCAGCCCGTTAACTTTTGACCAAGTCAAATGGGCCGGCTTTGTAAGCTAAATGGGCCAGTGGCGGGCCGTGGCACATGTCGACATATCATAGGCGCCTATCTGACCCACTGACGAGCTGACATGTGTTTCGTCCGGCCAATAAGAATTTTACACGTGGAAATTTCCCATTAGTCGGGGCTGTTAACGGGTTATCGGATCCAAAACCCAAACCGATAGCTTAACAGCGTTCCATTACGGTGGATGCCACGTGTCGGTCACCCTTGACCAAAGCACTTCTGTGACACGTGATTTATCGTCATGGAAGTGGACACTTCCGTGATGATAATTTTGGTAATGTCATGGAACACTTCTACGACAGCACATGTAAGACTATCTTGATTCTGTCATAAATTTTTCATGGATGTACATGCATGACAAAAAACGCGACCTACTGTGACAAACACGTATCATCACGGAAGTGTATTTTTTTTGTAGTGATGGTTGTCGCTTTATTGTATGAAATGCAATCACCATGTAATTGCTTTACTTTATCACTATAAGCGGTAGCGATAGTCATAGAAGCAATAGTTGGCGAGATGACAATGACGCTACGATGGAGATCAAGGTGTCAAGCCGGTGATGATGGAGATCATGACAGTGCTTTGGAGATGGAGATCAAAGGCACAAGATGATGATGGCCATATCATGTCACATATTTTGATTGCATGTGATGTTTATCCTTTATGCATCTTATTTTGCTTAGTACGGCGGTAGCATTATAAGATGATCCCTCACTAAAATTCAAGGTACAAGTTTTCTCCCTGAGTATGCACCGTTGCTACAGTTCATCGTTCCAAGACACCACGTGATAATCGGGTGTGATAAGCTATATGTTCACATACAATGGGTGCAAGCTAGTTTTGCACGTGCAGAATACTCGGGTTAAACTTGATGAGCCTAGCATATGCAGATATGGCATCGGAACACTGAGAATGAAAGGTCGGACGTGAATCATATAGTAGATATGATCAACATAGTGATGTTCACCATTGAAAACTACTCCATCTCACATGATGATTGGACATGGTTTAGTTGATATGGATCACGTGATCATTTAGATGACTAGAGGGATGTCTATCTAAGTGGGAGTTCTTAAGTAATATGATTAATTGAACTTTATTTTATCATGAACTTAGTCTTGATAGTATTTGCAGATTATGTTGTAGATTAATAGCTCGCGTATAGCTCCCCTGTTTTATTTTTGATATATTCCTAGAGAAAAACTATGTTGAAAGATGATAGTAGCAATGATGCGAACTGGGTCCGTGATCTGAGGATTATCCTCATTGCTGCACAGAAGAATTATGTCCTTGATGCACCGCAAGGTGACAGACCTATTGCAGGAGCAGATGCACACGTTATAAACGTTTGGCAATCTCGGTATGATGACTACTTGATAGTTTAGTGCGCCATGCTTTACGGCTTAGAACCGGGACTTCAAAAACGTTTTGAACGCCATGGAGCATATAAGATGTTCCAAGAGCTGAAATTGGTATTTCAGACTCATGCCCGTGTTAAGAGGTATGATACCTCTGACAAGTACTTTTCCTACAAGATGGAGGAGAATAGTTCGGCTAGTGAGCATATGCTCAGAATGCCGGAGTACTACAATCACTTGAATCAAGTGGATGTTAATATTCCAGATAAGATAGTGATTGACATAGTTTTCTAGTAACTATCACCAAGTTACTAGAACTTCGTGATGAACCATAATATGCAAGGGATAACAGAAACGATTCCCAAGCTCTTCGCGATGATGAAATCGGTGAAGGTAGAAATCAAGGAAAAACATCAAGTGTTGATGGTTGACAAGACCACTAGTTTCAAGTAAAAAGGGCGAGGGAAAGAAAGGGAACTTTAAGAAGAATGGCAAGCAAGTTTCCACTCCCATGAAGAAGCCCAAAGCTAGACCTAAGCCTGAAACTGATTGCTTCTACTGCAAAGGGAATGGTCACTGGAAGCGGATCTACCCCAAACATTTGGCGGATAAGAAGGATGGCAAAGAGAACAAAGGTATATTTGACATACAGATTATTGATGTGTACTTTACTAGTGTTCATAGTAACCCATGGGTATTTGATACCAGTTCAGTTGCTAAGATTAGTAATTCGAAACAGGAGTTGCAAAATGAATAGAGACTAGTTAAGGGCAAGGTGACGATGTGTGCTGGAAATGATTCCAAGGTTGATAAGATCACCATTGCACACTCCTTTTACCTTCGGGATTAGTGTTGAACCTATAATAAATGTTATTTGGTGTTTGCATTGAGCATGAATATCATTGGATCATGTTTATTGCAATACGGTTATTCATTTAAGTCAAAGAATAATTGTTGTTCTGTTTACATGAATAAAACCTTCTATGGTCATACACTTAATATAAATGTTTTGTTGAATCTCGATCGTAGTGATACACATATTCATAATATTGATACCAAAAGATGAAAAGTTAATAATGATAGTGCAACTTATTTGTGGCACTGCCGATTAGGTCATATTGGTGTAAAGCGCATGAAGAAAATCCATGCTGATGGGCTTTTAGAATCACTTGATTATGAATCAGTTGATGCTTGCGAACCATGCCTCATGGGCAAGATGACTAAGACTCCCTTCTCCGGAACAATGGAGCGAGCAACAGACTTGTTGGAAATAATACATACTGATGTATGTAGTCCGATGAATGTTGAGGCTCGCGGCAGGTATCATTATTTTCTCACCTTCACAGACGATTTAAGCAGATATGGGTATATCTACTTAATGAAACATAAGTCTGAAACATTTGAAAAGTTCAAAGAATTTCAGAGTGAAGTGGAGAATCATCGTAACAAGAAAATAAAGTTTCTGTGATCTGATCACAAAGGCGAATATTTGAGTTACGAGTTTTGGCCTTCATTTAAAACAATGTGGAATAGTTTCACAACTCACGCCACCTAGAACACCACAGCGTAATGGCGTATCCGAACGTCATAACCGTACTTTATTAGATATTGTGCGATCTATGATGTCTCTTACCGATTTACCACTATCGTTTTGGGGGTTATGCATTAGAGACAGCTGCATTCATGTTAAATAGGGCACCATCTAAATCCGTTTGAGACAACACCGTATGAACTATGGTTTGGCAAGAAACCAAAGTTGTCGTTTCTTAGAGTTTGGGGTTGCGATGCTTATGTGAAAGAGTTTTCAAACTGATAAGCTCGAACCCAAATTAGAAAGGTGCGTCTTCATAGAATACCCAAAAGAAACTGTTGGGTACACCTTCTATCACAGATCCAAAGGCAAGATATTTGTTGCTAAGAATGGATCCTTTCTAGAGAAGGAGTTTCTCTCGAAAGAGGTGAGTGGGAGGAAAGTAGAACTTGATGAGGTAATTGTACCTTCTCCCGAATTGGAAAGTAGTTCATCACAGAAATCAGTCCCAGTGATTCCTACACCAACTAGTGAGAAAGCTAATGATGATGATCATGAAACTTCAGATCAAGTTACTACCGAACCTCGGAGGTCAACCAGAGTACAGTCCGCACCAGAGTGGTACGGTAATCCTGTTCCGCAAGTCATGTTAGTAGACCATGATGAACCTACAAACTATGAGGAAGCGATGATTAGCCCAGATTCCGTGAAATGGCTTGAGGCCATGAAATCTGAGATGGGATCCATGTATGATAACAAAGTATGGACTTTAATCGACTTGCCCGATGATCGGCGAGCCATTGAGAATAAATGGATCTTCAAGAGGAAGACAGACGCTGATAGTAGTGTTACTATCTACAAAGCTTGAATTTTTGCAAAAGGTTTCCGACAAGTTCAAGGTGTTGACTACGATGAGATTTTCTCACTCGTATCGATGCTTAAAGTCTATCCGAATCATGTTAGCAATTGCCGCATTTTATGAAATCTGGAAAATGGATGTCAAAACTATATTCCTTAATGGATTTATTAAAGAAGAGTTGTATATGATGCAACCAAAAAGGTTTTCTCAATCCTAAAGGTGCTAACAAAGTGTGCAAGCTCCAGCGATCCATCTATGGACTGGTGCAAGCATCTCGGAGTTGGAATATACGCTTTGATAAGTTGATCAAAGCATATAATTTTATACATACTTGCGGTGAAGCCTGTATTTACAAGAAAGTGAGTGGGAGCACTATAGAATTTTCTGGAAAGCATAAAGGAGTGTTTGAAAGGAGTTTTTCAAAGAAACACCTTGGTGAAGGTACTTACATATTGGACATCAAGATCTATAAAGATAGATCAAGATGTTTGATAAGACTTTCGATAAGTACATGCCTTGATAAGATTTAGAAGGAGTTCAAAATGGATCAGTAAAAGAAGGAGTTCTTGCCTGAGTTGTAAGGTATGAAGTTGAGTAAGAATCGACCATGGTAGAAGATAGAGAGAGAATGAAAGTCATTCCCTGTAACACCCTCGATGCGACTATAGCTCCCACGTGTCGAGGCATGACTAAGAGACATAATCGCATTGAAGGCATATGTCGCAAGTTAGGCAATCTTCACAACATCCCATGTAATATGAATAATAAAGGGGAGAACATAGTTGGCTTACACTCGCCACGTCAATCAAGTACATAAATAACATTACATCATCCAAAACACTCATGGCCCGACTACGGTGCCAAAATGGAAGAGAACCCAACATGCGACACGGTCCCAATCACCCCCAACTGGGCACCACTACTGATCATCGGGAAAGGAAACATAATAACGCTGAGAGTCCTCGTCGAACTCCCACTTGAGCTCGTACTCGTCACCTGGAGCGGAATCACCTGTACCTGCATCTGGATTTATAGTATATGTGAGCCACAGGGACTCGGCAATCTCGCACCCTCGCGATCAAGACTATTTAAGCTTATAGGAAGGGTAAGGCAATTATATGTGGAGCTGCAGCAAGCGACTAGCATATATGGTGGCTAACTTATTCGCAAAAGAGAGCGAGAAGAGGAGGCAAGCGCGAGCGAGAAACTAGAGAGAAACCTGCACAAACATTACTCCAACACCGTGTCCACTTCCCGGACTCCGCCGAGAAGAGGCCATCACGGTAACACACTCAGTTGATTCATTTTAATTAATTAAGGTTCAAGTTATCTACAACCGGACATTAACAAATTCCCATCTGCCCATAACCGCGGGCATGGCTTTCGAAAGTTCAATCCCTGCAGGGGAGTCCCAACTTAGCCCATGACAAGCTCTCACGGTCAACGAAGGAATATACCTCCTCCCAAGACGTTCTGATCAGACTCGGTATCTCGGTAACTCAAGACACTTCGACAGGTTAAAACAAGACCAGCAACACCGCCCGAATGTGCCGACAAATCCCGATAGGAGCTGCACATATCTCTTTCTCAGGGCACACTCAGATGAGCGCTCCATACAACTAAAACCAAACCTCAAGTTTCCCCGAGGGGGCGCTGCACAGGACTCTAGTTTGGACCAACACTCAGAGGAGCACTGGCCCGGGGGGGAGGGTTAAAATAAGATGACCCTTGGGCTCCGGAAACCCGAGGGGAAAAGAGGCTAGGTGGCAAATGGTAAGACCAAGGTTGGGCATTGCTGGAAAAGCTTTAATCAAGGAAAACTATCAAGGGGTTCCCATTATAACCCAACCGCGTAAGGAACGCAAAATCCGGGAACATAACACCGATATGATGGAAACTAGGGCGGCAAGAGTGGAACAAAACACCAGGCGAGAGGCCGAGCCTTCCACCCTTTACCAAGTATATAGATGCATTAAGATAGCAAGATAATATAATGATATCCCAACAAGTAAATAAAAGATGTTCCAACAAGGAACGACCTCCAATCTTCACCTGCAACTAGCAACGCTATAAGAGGGGCTGAGCAAAGCGGTAACATAGCCAATCAACGGTTTGCTAGGACAATGGTGGGTTAGAGGTTTGACATGGCAATTTGGGAGGCTTGCAAGAAAGTGGTAGGCATCGTAGCAATGGCATAGCAAAAGAGCGAGCAAGCTAGCATAGCAAAGATAGTAGTGATTTCGAGAGTATGATCATCTTGCCTGCAAAGCTGTCAGAGTTGACTGGATCCTCAAAAGCAAACTCAACGGGCTCCTCGTTAGCGAACTCGTCTCCCGGCTCTACCCAAACAAGACAAACAAGCAACAAGGATACAATCAACCACGTGCAAGGATCAAGCGATACGATGCAATGATGACATGCTATGCGGGATGCAATGCGGGATGCAAAATGCAAGATGTGACAGGAAATGCATGAACCTGGCCTCAACTTGAAATTCCAAGGGTGCCACTGGAAAGATGAGATGAAATCGCTTGAAAACGATATAAAGATCATTGGAATCGGAGTTACGGTTTGGAAATGGCAAGCGTTTTAAGAATGACACCGGTCTGCGATTTACAGCAAGTAGGCATCTAAATGCAATGAGATGAACATGCTACAGCCACCAAACATGACAACAAAATACATGGTAGGGATGCACACAAGATGCTTAACAAAAGTCTAGCACCGAGCTACGGCCAAATCATCCATTATGAGGTTCACACAAGCATGGCAAAAACGCAAACGCAAAACAGATCTCAGACTTAGTGAAATTAACACTTGTCTGAAATTTCAGATCACGAAGCCCTCTTCGGAGCAACAAAACAACATGCTACAGGACATGATTAATACAAGGAAGAACATGGCATGGAGCTACTCAACAAGCTTAACAAAAGACCCAAAGTGACCTGGGGCCAAAAGGGATCACAAAATATACTGATAAGCACACGAACATAGCTAAAACACAATCAGTTTTCAGACTTAGTGAAAACTGAGACATGCTGAAATATAACTCACGAAGGCATGTAAACCAGCTCGATGAACTCACTACGGTGCAAGTCATGGCAAGGCAAGCATACATCCATTAAGAAGGCACAAAATCCTAGCTAGAAATGGCAAGAACAATGGCATAGCATGCACGTATCAACTACAATAACATCGGCAAAATCGCAAACAAGTTGACGATCTGCCCAGATTCACAACGAAGCAAAAGTAGAGCTCGATTGACTCAAGCTAGGGTGCTCCATAATTGCAAGCAAAGACATGGATGGATATAGCATAACATGATTAACAAAACTCCTTTACTGATCATCCTCAAAAGAGGCACGGATCACTAGGAAACAACACGAACATATGGCATCATGAACTAAATAATCCCAGACTTAGTGAAAACTACTAAGTCCCTGAAAACAGATTTACCGGGTGCCTCACTTTGCAAGCTTGCACAAGTCACCACACACATCCTAAAAATGCATGGGTTGCACCTCTGGAAAGAAGACAAAATCCTTAACAAAACATATGAAGGACTCATAGGCATAGCATGCACACAATAATCATGGAAAAAATGACAAAAGTCTAAGATGAACTAGCAGATCTGACAATTAACTCATGAAGCCTCTTTCTAACAGCATTTTGGGCATCAAGATGAACTCAAATGAAAATGATGGAATGTAATGAAATGATTTACTCTCTGAGATGAACATTTTGATATGCTATATGCCCAAAACGGAGCTACGGATGCAAAGTTACGGAGCCTCGAACATAGGCACATGGATCTGCGGATTTCAGGACTTAGACGAAATTTATACCCTGTGCAAAAAGTCAACGGGACGAGGGTATCCCGGGACGGCGGGATCCGGGCGGCGGGGCTGCGTTTGGATCGGGGAATGGGTGGATCTGATCCCACTCCCGGATCGGATCCGGCCCGGGGCTGAGGAGGCCGGCGATGGCCGACGGCGGTGGCGGTGCGGGACGGCGCCGGCGACCCGGCCGACGAAGTCCGGCGAGAGGGCGCGGTCGCCGGTGCGCCCAGGCGGCGGCGAGGAGCCGAGGCAAGGCGCGGCGCAGGCGGCGGGCGGCGAGCGGCGACGGGCGGCGGGCGGCGAGCTGCGACGGGCGGCGGGCGGCGAGCTCCGGCGGGCGGCGGGCCGGAGTTGGCGAAGGCGGCGGCGGCTCGGGGGAGATGGCGGCGGGGCGCGGCGATGGAGGAGATGGGCCGCGGGGGCCCGGATCGGGCTCCGCGGGCTAGCGGCGGTGGAAGGCGGCGCCTGCCACATGGCAGCTCGGGAGGGGGCGGCGGCGGTGTCCGGCCGGGTCGGACAATGTCCGGCGCGGCGCGGGGGCGATTTTTCTAGGGTTTGGACGAGGAGATCCGGGATTTCGGAGGAGGGGCTATTTATAGGCATAGGAGGAGCTAGGAGAGTCCAAATGAGGTGCGGTTTTCGGCTACACGATCGTGATCGAACGCTCTAGGACATGGAGCAGAGTTTGGTGGGTTTTGGGCCAAAAGGAGGGGTGTTGGGCTGCAACACACACGAGGCCTTTTTGGTCCCTCGGTTGACCGTTGGAGTACCAAACGAAGTCCAAATGGTACGAAACTTGGCAGGCGGTGTACCGGTAGTAAACCAAGTCCGCTTGGCAAGTCTCGGTCCAATCCGGAAATGTTTAATCCCCACACACGAAAGAAAGCTTGAAATGACCACCGGAGGAGAACGAAGTGCCGGAATGCAAAACGGACAACGGGGAAAAATCTCGAATGCATGAGATGAACACGTATGCAAATGCAATGCACATGATGACATGATATGAGATGCATGACAAAGAAAACAACACACGGAGACAAAGACACAAACCCGAGAAATAAATATAACTTAACGCCGGAAACGACAAGAGTTGTAGTACAAATTGGGAAAGTTATATCCGGGGCGTTACATTCCCTATGCCTCAGCCATAGGTTCTATAAAGTATGCCATGTTGTATACCAAACCTATTGTTTACCTTGCCATGAGTTTGGCAAAGGGGTACAATAGTGATCCAGGAGTAGATCACTGGACAATGGTCAAAATTATCCTCAGAGGACTAAGGAAATATTTCCCGGTTATGGAGGTAATAAAGAGTTCATCATAAAGAGTTACGTTGATGCAAGCTTTAACACCGATCTGCATGACTCTGAGTCTCAATCTGGATACATATTAAAAGTGAGAGCAATTATCTAGAGTAGCTCCATGCAGAGCAATGTAGACATAGAAAATTTGCAAACAGACGGCTTTGAATGTGACGGACCCGTTGACTAAACTTCTCTCACAAGCAAAACATGATCACACCTTAGTACTCTTAGGG
The DNA here is from genome assembly GCF_056163025.1 of Triticum urartu. NCBI lineage: Eukaryota > Viridiplantae > Streptophyta > Magnoliopsida > Poales > Poaceae > Triticum > Triticum urartu. Next base: position 272,854,650 of record NC_141873.1, on the reverse strand, counting down.
TGTTAATCACATAGCGATGTGAACTGGATTATTGACTCTAGTAAACCCTTTGGGTATTAGTCACATGGCGATGTGAACTAATCACATAAATATGTGAACTAGTGGTGTTAAATCACATGACGACGTGAACTAGATTATTGACTCTAGTGCAAGTGGGAGACTAAAGGAAATATGCCCTAGAGGCAATAATAAAGTTGTTATTTATATTTCCTTATACCATGATAAATGTTTATTATTCATGCTAGAATTTCATTAACCGGAAACTTAGTACATGTGTGAATACATAGACAAAATAGAGTGTCCCTAGTATGCCTCTACTTGACTAGCTCGTTAATCAAAGATGGTTAAGTTTCCTAACCATAGACATGTGTTGTCATTTGATGAATGGGATCACATCATTGGAGAATGATGTGATGGAAAAGACCCATCCATTAGCTTAGCGTAATGATCGTTTAGTTTTATTGCTATTGCTTTCTTCATGACTTATACATGTTTCTCTGACTATGAGATTATGCAACTCCCGAATACCGGAGGAACACCTTGTGTGCTATCAAACGTCATAATGTAACTGGGTGATTATAAAGATTCTCTATAGGTGTCTCCGATAGTGTTTGTTGAGTTGGCATAGATCGAGATTAGGATTTGTCACTCCGTGTATCGGAGAGGTATCTCTGGGACCTCTCAGTAATGCAGATCACTATAAGCCTTGAAAGCAATGTGACTAATGAGTTAGTCACGGGATGATGCATTACAGAACGAGTAAAGATACTTGCCGGTAACGAGATTGAACTAGGTATGATGATACCGATGATCAAATCACGGGCATGTAACATACCGATGACAAAGGGAATAACGTATGTTGTTATGCGGTTTGACCGATATATATCTTCGTAGAATATGTAGGAACCAATATGAGCATCCAGGTTCCGCTATTGGTTATTGACCGGCGATGTGTCTCGGTCATGTCTACATAGTTCTCGAACTCGTAGAGTCCGCACGCTTAACATTCGATGACGATTTGTATTATGAGTTATGTGATTTGATGACCGAAGTTTGTTTGGAGTCCCAGATGAGATCACGCACATGACGAGGAGTCTCTAAATGGTTGAGAGGTAAAGATCGATATATTGGAAGGGTATATTCGGACATCGGAAAGGTTCAGAGTGATTCAGGTATTTTTCGGAGTACCAGGGAGTTACCGGAATTCACCGGGAGAAGTAATGGGCCTTATTGGGCCATACGGGAAAAGAGGAGGTAGGCCAAGGGGAGGTGACGCCCCCATGGGTCCGAATTGGACTAGGGGAAGGGGGCGGCGCCCCCTTGCCTTTTCCTGTTCCCTCTCTCATTCCCTCTTTCATTCTCTCCTACTGTGAAAAGGAAAGGGATTCCTACTAGGACTTGGAAGTCCTAGTAGGACTCCATACTCTTGGCACGCCCCTAGGGGGCCGGCCTCTCTCCCTCCCTCCTTTATATACGTGGGCAGGGGGCACCCCAAAGGAACACCAAGTCTTCTCTTAGCCGTGTGCGGTGCCCCCTCCACAGTTACACACCTCGGTCATATCGTTGTAGTGCTTAGGCGAAGCCCTACGCCGGTAACTTCATCATCACATTCGCCATGCTGTCATGCTGACGGAACTCTCCCTCGGCCTCAACTAGATCAAGAGTTTGAGGGACGTCATCGAGCTGAACGTGTGCTAAGCGCGGAGGTGCCGTACGTTCGGTGCTTGGATCGGTTGGATCATGAAGACGTTCGACTACATCAACCGCATTACTAAATGCTTCCGCTTTTGGTCTATGAGGGTACGTGGACACACTCTCTCCTCTCGTTGCTATGCATATCCTAGATAGATCTTGCGAGATTGTAGGAATTTTTTTGAAATACTGCATTCCCCAACAGATCACCAGCTCGGGAACCCTACCCGAGATCCGCGGGATTCAACCTCAACAACCGGTCTCCTTGTTATTGGTATTGTTCTTCTTTTCATTGTCGTGTTATGGCATCCCTGTGAGATAGTCAACTATGTCTGGCCAAACGATAACAGATGTCATCACACCGAGAGGGCCCTAAGAATATTTCTCCATCGTCGAAGGAGCAAATCCCATGCTTGAGTTATCTTGCCCCTTGTCATACTTTCTGATAAGCCTGTAAGTTGTCATTATCATTATGATCACGGTGTTAGAGATGAGCAACCCCAAAGCATAACATCCGGCATGAAGTGAGTCGATACTCTCATGGTCTAAGAACTAGGCATACATTAACTCCCCGTGTTACTGACTGTATTCTCGTGACGATAACATCACTAAGTATAACAAACAACTTGGGGCAATTTAATATGATCATTCTCCCAACATCATACTCTTAATGTTGTCGGCATCCTTGTTATGCTTAACGTATGCCTATGATAAGAAAAACATAACCGTCATGCAACACTTGAGCTAGTCCTAGAGGCAAGACTAGGAATCAGTTTTACTTGTTTATTACTCTACACATCCTTATGGGTTTTCCTCCGAATCACATATTCAACAACCATAGCAGTTACAACATAGAATATAAACATCTAATTATAAACATGCAAATAACTAATACAGTTATTGTTGCCTCTGCGGCATATTTCTAACATACATGGTGAAAAAATTACTGTTGCGTATATATGAAATTGCATTTTTTATAAATATGATTATACATGGCATAATTGCATATAAGCATTATGTCGGTACATCTATAGACCGTTAATCCAACTACATCTATAGCTAATACTGCACCTCAAGACTACTATCCAACATGCATCTCAATGTATTAAATAACACATTGCATTAAGCATGACAACATGATGTTACTAATATATTGTCTTCACCTTGCATTCATCATTGAGACAACTACAAAATTATTATTTCATCCTTAGTGGCGACAACACAATACAAGCCTTTTCTACTTTATTTCACTGTCTTGTTTACTTACAAGATTGAACCCTACCAACATACACAACTCCCCTTTGAAGATCGTTCATCTAAGCAAAGCCAGTGCAAGACTAATAAATCAGAGAAAATATATTTCTTTAAATTTTGCAACAAAGAACTCATATGAATCAACGAATAAAACATGCATAGATATGATCATAAAGGGATAACTCATCACACTGCAATAAACACAACATAAAAAATTACATCAAATGGATCCCAATCAGGTAGGGCAGCTCATGTGATCATTGTATTGAAGAACAAGGGAGAGATTGTCATCTATCTACTGTTATTAACCCATACTCCAATGAAGACTACACACATGGACATGGTGGTAGCAAGGTTGATGTAAATGATTTCCGTGATGAATTCCGCCTCTGCCAGAGTACCGGAAAAGACCTTCATACTGGATCTCTAGGGAGCATGATGGTGGTGATGGAAAAAAATCCTCTATAAATATAAATATGACGGAAGGTGCCAGGAGAATATAAAGCCAGGGGGTACCTGGAGGAGGTGGAGGGTGCCTGTGGAGCTCTTGCTTCCCCTGGCCACGAGGTGGGGGTGCATGGGGCCCATGGCCACCACCTTTCGCTCCTCCGGTGGTTCCTGGAACCTTCTGGTACTAAAACTTGCTGACATACATTTATTTGAGTTTTTGGGCCTCGAAAAATTGATTTCATGAAAGTCCAAAAACAACATAAAAAAACAACTAACTCTGGGCACTTAATTAATAGGTTCGTCCAGAAAAATGGTAAAATTTGACGCGAAAGCTATGTCAATTTGATATAACTATAGCATGAAGCAAACAAAAATTATAGATACATCTAGGATGTATCACATTTTCGTGGGATCGTCAAGGTTCATTTTTTGCTGTGAAGTCGGAGCTGTTATGACGGGGCCCGAGCGGTGACGATGATGAGCGGTAGGTGGTCCGCCCGTGCGTTCCCGCGCCATCCTGCAAATTTCTCCTTCATATCTTGCCCCCTACACGGGAGGTACTCTACCATTGGCGTATGCAGCTAACTATTTGTAACAAATACTTTTAAACAAAACTCTGAACTCTTGTGGATGTCCCCCCCCCACTTATATTCATGCCCAGCAAGAAGGAAGGCCGTTACACACTATATCTAATGGAGAGATGTAAGGGAAAAGTTAAAATCCTGGAACTGGAAGAGCCACTCCTGCTAAAGATAGAAATGATGAAGATGACTTGCTAAACAATATCGAAGAAGTTGAAGCAAAAATGAGAATGCAAAAGGAATAGATACCATGAACATAGAAGCAGAATGGCAAGTGGTAGCGATTTTTGTTTTCTGAACTATAAATTGCAGGTGTCTTTATTTAAAACACAAGGCAATCCTCAGATGACCAGGATGGAAGTTGTCTTGGCACTTATTTGGAGAAGAATGATACCATAATAGCAAACACTTGAAGTGTTAGAAATTTGTCTTTGAAGAAGTGCCAAAATTTTACCACGGTGAATCACCATTCGTCGTACTGAGATGTGCATTTCTCTATAACGGTAAAGAGTCCATAGAATCGATAGAAAATTTTGATGTAAGTTTTTGTTGAACCTCTTTTTTGTGGGCGCTCTTGATTTGCAGCTTTCCAAGACCCTTTTTGTTGGTGATTTGCAACTTGAACTATAGAACTAGAAGACACAATTCTGACACATGCTCTTAGGCAACGAGGCTAATACCGTCACACCTTAAGAATTGGGACACGAGATTAGCACAAACTTGAATATTAGAACTATGGTGTAAAATGCAGACTCGATCTTCTTTCAAATTTTATTCTTTTGTATGAACTCAGTACTAGTGCAGTCTATTAATTATTGTATTTGCTGACCTATACAAACTTTTAAAAATTTCACCCAGTGCAAATGAGTACTTTAATCTGATTTTAAACTATCTTAACTAGTTCGAATAGTTATTGTAATGTGCATTCCAAGCCATTGTTTTGTGCTTTGAACTTAGTGAAAAAGCATTTCCTGTGCTCCCACAAACAAATGAACTGTGCCCCCACAAATAATTGAACCGTGCCTCAAAACTAGGGGAAAAGCACTGCATGTGCTCCCACAAACAAATGAACTATGCTCCCACAAACAAAAGAAGTGTGCCCCCACAAACCATTGATCTATGCCTCTAAAACTTGGGGAAAATCACTGCTGGTGCTCCTACAAACAAAAGAACCGTGCTCCGACAACCCATAGAATTGTACTTTTCAAGATGTATAAAAAATTAAACGAGCCAAAAGTGAGCACGAATCGTGCCGTAGGCTCTTTGTACCGGTGAAGTCAGAAGCATGTGGTATGAAAAACACATTGCACGATGAACACATGCTTCGACCTATGACCCTCTTTCAAGATGTATATGACAGAGTTGAAATTTAGCTTCTCCCCTCTCTGGTTTTCCAAAAAAACTCCCTCTCCAGGAAATATAATGTAAAAAAGGTATAAAAGAATTAGTAGCAACAAATCTAATTATGTAGTTTACGCACCAAAATTCGCTTTTGTTTTTAGTCTGTCGTGCGCGAAAAGGGAAACAGGAAAACCAAGAAAGTGGGAAGGGCAAATTGAAAACTCCACAAACCAAAAACTGTGAAGGAAATCCCCTAAGAAACTTATTTTGTGGGTTGCCCATCAGGGAGCTCTCTGCATGCGGAGTGATAACCCACAAGTATAGGGGATCACAACAGTTTTCGAGGGTAGAGTATTCAACCCAAATTTATTGATTCGACACAAGGGGAGCCAAAGAATATTCTCAAGTATTAGCAGCTGAGTTGTCAATTCAACCACACCTGGAAACTTAATATCTGCAGCAAAGTATTTAGTAGCAAAGTAATATGATAGTAGTGGTAAAGGTAGAAAAAGGTAATGATAGCAAAAGTAATGTTTTTGGTATTTTGTAGTGATGATAGCAATAACAACGAAAAAGTAAATAAGTGAAGAACAATATATGGAAAGCTCGTAGGCAATGGATCAGTGATAGAGAATTATGCCGGATGTGGTTCATCATGTAACAGTCATAACCTAGGGTGACACAGAACTAACTCCAATTCATCAATGTAATGTAGGCATGTATTCCGAATATAGTCATACATGCTTATGGAAAAGAACTTGCATGACATCTTTTGTCCCACCCTCCCGTGGCAGCGGGGTCCTAGTGGAAACTAAGGGATATTAAGGCCTCCTTTTAATAGAGTACCTGACCAAAGCATTAACACATAGTGAATACATGAACTCCTCAAACTACGGTCATCACCGGTTAGTATCCCGATTATTGTCACTTCGGGGTTAATGGATCATAACACATAATAGGTGACTATAGACTTGCAAGATAGGATCAAGAACACTCATATATTGATGAAAACATAATAGGTTCAGATGTGAAATCATGGCACTCGGGCCCTAGTGACAAGCATTAAGCATAGCAAAGTCATAGCAACATCAATCTCAGAACATAGTGGACACTAGGGATCAAACCCTAACAAAACTAACTCGATTACATGATAGATCCCATCCAACCCATCACCGTCCAGCAAGCCTACGATGGAATTACTCACGCACGGCGGTGAGCATCATGAAATTGGTGATGGAGGATGGTTGATGATGACGATGGCGACGGATTCCCCTCTCTGGAGCCCCGGACGGACTCTAGATCAGCCCTCCCGAGAGGTTTTAGGGCTTGGCGGCGGCTCCGTATCGTAAAACACGATGATTTCTTCTCTCTGATTTTTTTCTCCCCGAAACTCAATATATGGAGTTGGAGTTGGTGTCGGAGAGGCAACAGGGGGCCCACGAGGTAGGGGGCGCGCCCCCCACCCTTGTGGATAGACGGTGGGCCCCCTGGCCTTCATCTTTTGCAGGTATTTTTCTTATTTTCTGAAAAGTGGCTCCGTGAAGTTTCAGGTCATTCCGAGAACGTTTGCTCCTGCACATAAATAACACCATGGCAATTCTGCTGAAAACAGCGTCAGTCCGGGTTAGTTCCATTCAAATCATGCAAGTTAGAGTCCAAAACAAGGGCAAAAGTGTTTGGAAAAGTAGATACATTGGAGACGTATCAACTCCCCCAAGCTTAAACCTTTGCTTGTCCTCAAGCAATTCAATTGATAAACTGAAAGTGATAAAGAAAAACTTTTAGAAACTCTGTTTGCTCTTGTTGTTGTAAATATGTAAAGCCATCATTCAAGTTTTCAGCAAAGATTATAACTAACCACATTCGCAATAACGCATAGGTCTCAAGTTTACTCATATCAATAGCATAATCAACTAGCGAGCCGTAATAATAAATCTCGGATGACAACACTTTCTCAAAACAATCATAATATGATATAACAAGATGGCATCTCGCTAGCCCTTTCTGAGACTGCAAAACATAAATGCAGAGCACCTTTAAAGACGAAGGACTGACTAGACATTGTAATTCATGGTAAAAGAGATCCAGTCAAGTCATACTCAATGTAAACTAACACTAATGAATGCAAATGACAGCGGTGCTCTCCAACTGGTGCTTTTTAATAAGAGGATGATGACTCAGCATAAAAGTAAATAGATAGGCCCTTCGCAGAGGGAAGCAGGGATTTGTAGAGGTGCCAGAGCTCGGTTTTGAAACAGAGGTGAATAATATTTTGAGCGGTATACTTTCATTGTCAACAGAACAACCAAGAGATGGCGATATCTTCCATGCTACACACATTATAGGCGGTTCCCAAACAGAATGGTAAAGTTTATACCCCCCTTCCACCAACAAGCATCAATCCATGGCTTGCTCGAAACAACGAGTGCCTCGAACTAACAAGAGTCCCAAGGGGAGTTTTGTTTGCAATTATTTTGATTTAGTTTGCATAAAGCATGGGACTGGGCATCCCGGTGACCAGCCATTTATCTCGTGAGTGAGGAGCAGAGTTGAGAATAACCCGCCTAACATGGAAGATACAGGCAGCCCTAGTTGATACATGAGCTATTCGAGCATACAAACAGGATAATTATTTGAAGGTTTAGAGTTTGGCACATACAAATTTACTTGGAACGGCAGGTCGATAACGTATATAGGTAGGTATAGTGGACTCATGTGGAATAACTTTGGGGTTTAAGGAGTTTGGATGCACAACCATTATTCCCGCTTAGTACAGGTGAAGGCTAGCAAAAGACTGGGAAGCGACTAGCTAGAGAGCGACAACAGTCATGAACATGCATTAAAATTAATCAACACCGAATGCAAGCATGAGTAGGATATAATCCACCATGGACATAAATATCCTGAAGGCTATGTTGATTTTGTTTCAACTACATGTGTGAACATGCACCAAGTCAAGTCACTTAAATCATTCAGAGGAGGATACCACCCTATCATACCACATCATAACTATCTCAATAGCACGTTGGCACGCAAGGTAAACCATTATAACTCATAGCTAATCAAGCATGGAATAAGAAACTATGATCTCTAGTTGTCATTGCAAACAAGTTTATTCATAATAGGCTGAATCAGGAACGATGAACTAATCATATTTACAAAAACAAAAGAGGTCGAGTTCATACCAGCTTTTCTCATCTTAGCCAGTCCATCATATAATCATCATTATTGCCTTTCACTTGCACGACCGAACGATGTGAATAATAATAATAGTGCACGTGCATTGGACTAAGCTGGAATCTGCAGGCATTCAATAAACAGGAGAAGACAAGGAGATATGGGCTCTTTTGTCAGATAAACAATAATGCATATAAGAGCCACTTCAACAATTTAATTATGGTCTTCTCCTATCGACCCCCAAAGAAAAGAAAAGAAATAAAACTATTTACACGGGAAAGCTCCCAACAAGCAAAAGAAGAACATGAAATCTTTTTGGGTTTTCTTTTTAATTACTACTACAAGCATGGAAAGTAAACTAATTAAAAGCTACAACTATTTTTTTGGTTTATCTTAAGGTTTATTAACCACACAAGAATAAAGCATAAAAAGGAAAATAAACTAGCATGGATGATACAATGAAAAAATATGAGCACTGACATCTAGCAATGAGTGTGTGAACATAAATGTAATGTCGGTGGGAAATACATACTCCCCCAAGCTTAGGCTTTTGGCCTAAGTTGGTCTATGGCCATGGCTGGCCTGGCGGATATCCATAATAATAGTTGGGGTCGTACTGAGAAGATGAAGAGGAAGACTCCGATTGCCACTGGCTGACAATCATCTCCGGATCCCACTGATAATTAGACTGTTGTGAAGGATCAACCTGTGGTTCCGGATCTGGCTCCTCAGTTGGTGCAGGGTTCCGGTAGGCGTGAATAGCCTTCAACAGAACAAGGTACGTGCCTACAGATAGATCAAACAAAGAAGGAGCAGGGAGGGTAATAGTCTCAAGATGGTGTTTATTAAAGAACAATTGATATTTAAGCTCTCCTTCCCTATTCTTAACAATAAAATCATGTGCCACCACACTTTTATAATCTAGATAAACACGAGGGGGCACTTTTTCTTCCTTCTCATAATGCCTAATAGGTATGTTAAAATGTGCAGCTAGGCATGAAGCATAGATGCCTCCAAAGATGGGGCCCTTGGTACGGTTCAGACTTAACCATTTGGCAATAATGCCGCCCATACTAACAGTGTTATCACCATATTAACCGTGGAGCAAAATAATAATATCAGGGATACTAAGGTTTCCACAGTTTCCGCGACCAATTAAGCAACGACTAGCAAATAATGCAAAATAACGTAAAACAGGAAAATGTATGCTAGTGATTCGTGCATCAGAAACCTTCCTTGTTTCCCCTACAGTGATAGTGTCAATGAACCCCTGCACATCATCGTGATGTGTTTCTTCTGTCTTGCCCTCAAAAGGGACTAAACAAACCCGACAAAAATCATAAAGTGACATTTCCTTATGCTCATCATATAAATGAAACTCCACCGTAGGTGGTGAGCTCCTAGAATGGAAATGAAAGTTTTGAACAAAGGTATTTGTGAGTAAGAGATACTGATCGCATTGGTCGTGGAGGAAAGCGGTGAGGCCTGCATTTTTAGCCAATTCATGAAAATCTTCATAAATCCCGGCTGCTCTCAAGAAATCATCGGAAGGCCATTCACACACCCGAATCTCTGTTGTGCGAGGCAGATTATACTTAGGCTTTGGTGTCTTTTCCTTCGAGCTTTGGCTCGATGAGCCCCTCAAAAGTCTCCTCATCATTTTCTGAAAAATTCTGAAATTTTTAGTAACTTCAAAATAAAGGTAAACCAAACTCAATAATATTGGTAGCAACTACTCCTACAAGTGCCTAGGGACTATATCATGCATCAAAACTACTTGGAACCATATAAATTTGACATGCAAGCTCAAGAACAGGGTCACCTAAGCAAAAAAGATTTGCAATGAATAAAGCACTAGAACAAAAACTAATTGGACCAATGGAGGAGTCACATACCAAGGAACAATCTCCCCAAGCAGTTTTGTGAGAGGTGCTTTGAGTAAGGAGATCGAAAATGGCAGCAAAGTGAGCTTGGACTCGGGTTTGAGCTGGATATTCGTGTTTGGGGGAGGAAGAAGGAGTGTATGGGTGAAAGGATAAGTGGAGGAGGGCCACCGTGGGCCCACGAGGCAGGGGCGCGCCCAGGGGGTAGGGCGCGCCCTCCACCCTCGTGGGCAGGTGGTTGACCCCCTGCTGTGTTCTCAGTGCCAAATATTCTCAAATATTCTAGAAAAAAACATATTTAAATTTCAGGGCATTTGGAGAACTTTTATTCTCGAGGTATTTTTATATTGCACGGATAATCAGATAACAGACAGAAAATATTTATTTTCATTTTATTTAATATAAGTAACATAAAGTAAAAGTGGGGTACAGAAGGTTGTGCCTTCTAGTTTCATCCATCTCATGATCATCAAAAGGAATCCACTAACAAGGTTGATCAAGTCTTGTTAACGAACTCATTCCGAATAACATGGAACCGGAAAAATTTCGAATAACACTATGTTACCTCAACGGGGATATGCACATCCCCAATAATAAGAATATCATATTTCTTTTTGACAGTAGGAAGAGGAAATTCAAAACCTCCAAATATAATCAATGGATTTTCCCAATAGAGTTGATACTATGAACTTGAGGTTGTTTCCTCGGAAAGTGTACCGTATGCTCATTACCATAACATGAAAAGTGACATTGCCTTTAGTGGAATCAATAACAGCCCCTGCAGTATTCAAAAAGGGTCTTCCAAGAATAATAGACATACTATCGTCCTCGGGAATATCAAGAATAACAAAGCCCGTTAAAATAGTAATGTTTGCAACTACAACAGGCACATCCTCACAAATACCGACGGGTGTAGCAGTTGATTTATCAGCCATTTGCAAAGATATTTCAGTGGGTTTCAACTTATTCAAATCAAGTCTACGATATAAAAAGAGAGGCATAACACTAACACCGGCTCCAAGATCACATAAAGCAGTTTTAACATAGTTTTTTTAATAGAGCATGGTATAGTGGGTACACCGGGATCTCCAAGTTTCTTTGGTATTCCACCCTTAAAAGTATAATTAGCAAGCATGGTGAAAATTTCAGCTTCCGGTATCTTTCTTTTATTTGTAATAATATCTTTCATGTACTTAGCATAAGGATTGGTTTTGAGCATATCAGTTAATCACATATGCAAAAAGATAGGTCTAATCATTTCAGCAAAGCGCTCAAAATCCTCATCATCCTTTTTCTTGGATGGTTTGGGAGGAAAAGGCATGGGTTTCTGAACCCATGGTTCTCTTTCTTTACCATTTTTCCTAGCAACAAAATCTTTCTTATCATAACGTTTATTCTTTGATTGTGGGTTATCAAGATCAACAACAGGTTCAATTTCTATATCATTATCATTACTAGGTTGAGCATCATCATGAACATTATCATTAACAATATTACTAGTTTCAGGTTCATTACCAGATTGAGTTTCAGCATCAGAAATAGAAATATCATTTGGATTCTCAGGTGTTTCAACAATAGGATCACTAGAAGCATGCAGAGTCCTATCATTTTTCATTTTCTTCTTTTTAGAAGAACTAGGTACATCTATGTTATTTATCTGAGAATCTTGCTCAATTCTCTTAGGGTCGCCTTCAGGATACAAAGGTTCCTGAGTCATTCTACCAGTTCTAGTAGCCACTCTGATAGCATTATGATTATCTTTACTATTCAATTCATTGAGCAAATCATTTTGAGCTTTAAGTACTTGTTCTACTTGAGTGGTAACCATAGAAGCATGTTTACCAATAAGTTTCAGTTCACCTTTAACATTAGCCATATAATCACCCAAGTGTTCAAGCATATTTGAATTGTATTTCAATTGTCTACCAAAATAAGCATTAAAATCTTCTTGCTTAGCCATAAATTTATCAAAATCATCTAAGCATGGGCTAGCAAATTTAGTAAATGGGATTTCAGCTTTATCATATCTATAGAGAGAATTTACCTTTACTAGCTGTGTCGGGTTATCAAGACCATGAGTTTCTTCAATAGGTAAAGGATTAAGATTATATGTTTCTTCAACAGGCGGTAAATTAAGACCATGTATTTCTTCAATAGGGGGTAAATTCTTAACATCTTCAGCTTTAATACCTTTTTCTTTCATAGATTTCTTTGCCTCTTGCATATCTTCAGGGCTGAGAAATAGAATACCCCTCTTCTTCGGAGTTGGTTTAGGAATAGGCTCAGAATTGGCTCTAGAGGTGTCCAATTATTTTCATTTGTCAACATATTATTCAATAGAATTTCAGCTTCATCCGGTGTTCTTTCCCTGAAAACGAACCAGCACAACTATCCAGGTAATCTCTGGAGCCATCGGTTAGTCCATTATAAAAGATATCAAGTATTTCATTTTTCTTAAGAGGATGATCAGGCAAAGTGTTAAGTAAATGGAGAAGCCTCCCCCAAGCTTGTGGGAGACTCTCTTCTTCAATTTGCACAAAATTATATATATATCCCTTAAAGCAGCTTGTTTCTTATGAGCAGGGAAATATTTAGCAGAGAAGTAATAAATCATATCCTGGGGACTACGCACAAAACCAGGATCAAGAGTATGAAACCATATATTAGCATCACCCTTTAATGAGAACGGAAATATTTTAAGGATATAAAAGTAACGAGTTCTCTCATCTTTAGTGAACAGGGTGGCTATATCATTCAATTTAGTAAGATGTGCCACAATAGATTCAGATTCATAACCATGAAAAGGATCAGATTCAACCAAAGTAATTATATCAGGATCAACAGAGAATTCATAATCCTTATCAGTAACAAAGATAGGTGAAGTAGCAAAAGCAGGGTCAGGTTTCATTCTAGCATTTAGAGATTGCTTACTCCATTTAGCTAATAATCTTTTGAGTTCATTTCTATTTTGGCAAGCTAAAATAGCTAAAGAAGCTTCTTGATCAAAGACATAAACCTTAGGAATAACAAGTGATTCTTCATCATCACTTTCATCAATATCATCAGATTCAATATTTTCAATTTCTCTAGCCCTAGCAAGTTGTTCATCAAGAAAATCACTAAGTGGCATAGTAGTGTCAGGCATAGAGGTAGTTTCATCATAAGTATCATGCATAGCAAAAGTGGCATCATCAATAACATGCGACATATCAGAACGAATAGCAGAAGCAGGTGTAGGTGTCGCAAACTTACTCATAACAGAAGGTGAATCAAGTGCAGAGCTAGATGGCAGTTCCTTACCTCCCCTCGTAGTTGAGGGATAGATCTTGGTTTTTGGATCTCTCAAGTTCTTCATAATGATAAGCAGATATATATCCCAAGTGACTCAAAGAATAGAGCTATGCTCCCCGGCAATGGCGCCAGAAAATAGTCTTGATAACCCACAAGTATAGGGGATCACAGCAGTTTTCGAGATAGAGTATTCAACCCAAATTTATTGATTCGACACAAGGGGAGCCAAAGAATATTCTCAAGTATTAGCAGCTGAGTTGTCAATTCAACCACACCTGGAAACTTAATATCTGCACCAAAGTGTTTAGTAGCAAACTAATATGATAGTAGTGGTAACGGTAGCAAAAGGTAACAGTAGTAAAAGTAATGTTTTTGGTATTTTGTAGTGATGATAGCAATAGCAAAGGGAAAGTAAATAAGCGAAGAACAATATATGAAAAGCTCGTAGGCAATGGATCGGTGATAGTGAATTATGCCGGATGCGGTTCATTATGTAACAGTCATAACCTAGGGTGACACAGAACTTGCTCCAATTCGTTGATATAATGTAGGCATGTATTCCGAATATAGTCATACGTGCTTATGGAAAAGAACTTGCATGACATCTTTTGTCCTACCCTCCCGTGGCAGCGGGGTCCTTACGGAAACTAAGGGATATTAAGGCCTCCTTTTAATAGAGAACCGGAACAAAGCATTAACACATAGTGAATACATGAACTCCTCAAACTACGGTCATCACCGGTAAGTATCCCGATTATTGTCACTTCGGGGTTAACGGATCATAACACATAATAGGTGACTATAGACTTGCAAGATAGGATTAAGAACACTCATATATTGATGAAAACATAATAGGTTCAGATCTGAAATCATGGCACTCGGCCCTAGTGACAAGCATTAAGCATAGCAAAGTCATAGCAACACCAATCTCAGAACATAGTGGACACTAGGGATCAAACCCTAACAAAACTAACTCGATTACATGATAGATCCCATCCAACCCATCATTGTCCAGCAAGCCTATGATGGAATTACTCACGCACGGCGGTGAGCATCATGAAATTGGTGATGGAGGATGGTTGATGATGACGATGGCGACGGATTCCCCTCTCCGGAGCCCCGAACGGACTCCAGATCAGCCCTCCCGAGAGGTTTTAGGGCTTGGCGGCGGCTCCATATCGTAAAACGCGATGATTTTTTTCTCTCTGATTTTTTTCTCCCCGAAATTCAATATATGGAGTTGGAGTTGGAGTTGGTGTCGGAGAGGCAACAGGGGGCCCACGAGGTAGGGGGGCGCGCCCCCCACCCTCGTGGAGAGACGGTGGGCCCCCTGGCCTTCATCTTTTGCAGGTATTTTTCTTATTTTCTCAAAAGTGGCTCCGTGAAGTTTCAGGTCATTCCGAGAACCTTTGCTCCTGCACATAAATAACACCATGGTAATTCTGCTGAAAATAGCGTCCGTCCGGGTTAGTTCCATTCAAATCATGCAAGTTAGACCCCAAAACAAGGGCAACAGTGTTTGGAAAAGTAGATACGTTGGAGATGTATCACGGAGCACTTCGAAATTGACCATTGCTTCCCTTTTGTGGGGTACCCCTCAATTAGTTTCAATTAGTTGCCCCCGAATAAGAAATGAGCATGAGAAAGTTAATTATTCTGGTCATGAGAAACTTAAATATCCTGGTCTTAGAAAAGAGTTTTTGGTTCAATTGATACACACTCAACATCTATATGTTAGCCGTCTAATGTACACCCTTCGTTCTAAAATATAGTGTATATATTTTTTGAGAAGTTAAACCTCAGAAATTTTGACCAAGTTTGGGGAGAAAAACATTTACATTTAGAGTGCCAACATATATCATTAGATGTAGTTTTATGTTTTATATTTTTTATATTATAGGTATAAATAGTTTTTCCATGAATTTAGCCAAAATTTGAATTTTTGACCTTTCAGAAAAATCTATACGCACTACTACAGTAGAACGGAGTGAGTAATGATTACCTCCACCTTGACGATTCTCTGCTCTCAGAGACATTGACAGTTCCATCATTTGGTAAAACCAATATAAATGACGTAAGAGCAACTCCAATGCGCCAACCTAAACAGATGGCGATTTTGTCCGCTTTTCGTCCATTTGGGTCACCCAGTTACGTTGTGACGTTTGATACACCCAAAGTATTCCTACGGTATCCGGGAGTTGCACAATCTCATGGTCTATGGAAATGATACTTGACATTAGAAAAACTCTAGCAAACGAACTACACGATCTTGTGCTATGCTTAGGATTGAGTCTTGTCCATCACATCATTCTCCTAATGATGTAACCCTGTTATCAACGACATCCAATGTCCATAGTTAGAAAACCACAACCATCTATTGATCAACGAGCTAGTCAACTAATAGTAAAAAAACAAGCTAGTCAACTAGATGCTCACTAGGGACATGTTGTGATCTATGTATTCACACATGTATTACGGTTTCTGGTTAATACAATTATAGCATGAACAATATACAATTATCATGAACAAGGAAATATAATAATAACTATTTTATTATTGCCTCTAGGGCATATTTCCAATAGTCTCCCACTTGCACTAGAGTCAATAATCTAGTTACATTGTGATGAATAAAACACCCATAGAGTTCCGGTGTTGATCATGTTTTGCTCGTGGAAGAGGTTTAGTCAACGGATCTGCAACATTTAGATCCGTATGCACTTTACAAATATCTATGTCTCCATCTTGAATATATTCATGAATGGAGTTAAAGCGACGCTTGATATGCCTGGTCTTCTTGTGAAACCTGGGCTCCTTGGCAAGGGCAATAGCTCCAGTGTTGTCACAAAAGAGTCATTGGGCCCAACGCATTGGGAATTACTCCTAGGTCTGCGATGAACTCCTTCATACAGACTACTTCCTGTGCTGCCTCCGAGGCAGCTATGTACTCCGCTTCTCATGTAGATCCCGCCACGATGCTTTGCTTGCTACTGCACCAGCTGACTGCCCCACCATTCAAAATGTACACGTGTCCGGTTTGTGACTTGGATTCATCCAAATCTGTGTCGAAGCTAGCATCTACGTAACCCTTTACAACGAGCTCTTCATCACCTGCATAGATAAGAAACATATCCTTAGTCCTTTTTAGGTACTTCAGGATATTCTTGACCGCTGTCCAGTGTTCCATACCGGGATCACTTTGGTACCTCCCTACCAAACTTATGGCAAGGTTCACATCAGGTCTGGTACACAGCATGGCATACATAATAGAGACTATGGCTGAGGCATAGGGGATGACACTCATCTTCTCTCTATCTTCTGCTGAGGCCGGGCATTGAGCCGTGTTCAATCTCACACCTTGCAATACAGGCAAGAACCCCTTCTTGGACTGATTTGTTGGGGAACATAGCATAAATTCAAAATTTTCCTATGTGTCACCAAGATCTATCTATCGAGTCATCTAGCAACGAGGGAGGAGTGGATCTACATACCCTTGTAGATCGCGCGCGGAAGCGTTCAAGAGAACGGGGTTGATGGAGTCGTACTCGTCGTGATCCAAATCACCGATGATCCTAGCGCCGAACGGACGGCACCTCCGCGTTCAACACACGTACGGAGCAGCGACATCTCCTCCTTGTTGATCCAGCAAGGGGGGAGGAGAGGTTTATGGAGATCCAGCAGCACGACGGCGTGATGGTGGAAGTAGCGGGATTCCAACAGGGCTTCGCCAAGCGCTGCGGGAGGAGGGAGATGTGTCATGGGAGGGAGAGGGAGGCGCCAGGGCTTAGGTGTTGCTGCCCTCCCTTCCCCCCACTATATATAGGGCCAAGGGAGAGGGGGGGCGCAGCCTTTGGCCCTTCCTCCAAGGAAGGGTGCGGCCAGGGAGGAGTTCCTCCTCCCCAAGGCACCTCGGAGGTGCCTTCCCCTTTTAGGACTCTTCCTTTCCCTCTTCTCTTGGCGCATGGGCCTCTTGGGGCTGGTGCCCTTGGCCCATATAGGCCAAGGCGCACCCCCTACAGCCCATGTGGCCCCCCGGGGCAGGTGGCCCCACCCGGTGGACCCCCGGGACCCTTCCGGTGGTCCCGGTACAATACCGGTGACCCCGAAACTTGTCCCGATGGCCGAAATAGCACTTCCTATATATAATTCTTTACCTCTGGACCATTCCGGAACTCCTCGTGATGTCCGGGATCTCATCTGGGACTCCGAACAACTTTCGGGTTACCACATACTAATATCTCTATAACCCTAGCGTCACCGAACCTTAAGTGTGTAGACCCTACGGGTTCGGGAGACATGCAGACATGACCGAGATGACTCTCCGGTCAATAACCAACAGTGGGATCTGGATACCCATGTTGGCTCCCACATGTTCCACGATGATCTCATCGGATGAACCACGATGTCAAGGACTTAATCAATCCCGTATACAATTCCCTTTGTCTATCGGTACGACACTTGCCCGAGATTCGATCGTCGGTATCCCGATACCTTGTTCAATCTCGTTACCGGCAAGTCTCTTTACTCGTTCCGTAACACATCATCCCGTGATAAACTCCTTGATCACATTGTGCACATTATGATGATGTCCTACCGAGTGGGCCCAGAGATACCTCTCCGTTTACACGGAGTGACAAATCCCAGTCTCGATTCGTGCCAACCCAACAGACACTTTCGGAGATACATGTAGTGTACCTTTATAGCCACCCAGTTACGTTGTGACGTTTGGCACACCCAAAGCACTCCTACGGTATCCGGGAGTTGCACAATCTCATGGTCTAAGGAAATGATACTTGACATTAGAAAAGCTTTAGCATACGAACTACATGATCTTGTGCTAGGCTTAGGATTGGGTCTTTGTCCATCACATCATTCTCCTAATGATGTGATCCCGTTATCAATGACATCCAATGTCCATGGTTAGGAAACCGTAACCACCTATTGATTAACGAGCTAGTCAACTAGAGGCTTACTAGGGACATGGTGTTGTCTATGTATCCACACATGTATCTGAGTTTCCTATCAATACAATTCTAGCATGGATAATAAACGATTATCATGAAGAAGGAAATATAATAATAATCAATTTATTATTGCCTCTAGGGCATATTTCCAACAGTCTCCCACTTGCACTAGAGTCAATAATCCAGTTCACATCGCTATGTGACTAACACTCAAGGTCACATCCCCATGTGACTAACACCCAAAGAGTTTACTAGAGTCAATAATCTAGTTCACATTACCATGTGATTAACACTCGATGAGTTCTGGGTTTGATCATGTTATGGTTGTGAGAGATGTTATAGTCAACGGGTCTGAATCTTTCAGATCCGTATGTACTTCGCAAATTTCTATGTCATCTTGTAGATGCAACTACTACGCTACATTTGGAGCTATTCCAAATAACTGTTCTACTGTACGAATCCAGTTTATAATCTGGATTAGTGTCAAAGTTTGCATCGGCGTAACCCTTTACGACGAACTCTTTTACCACCTCCATAATCGAGAAAATTCCTTAGTCCACTAGTTACTAAGGATAACTTTGACCACTGTATTGTGATCAATTCTTGGATCACTCTTGTACCCCTTGACTGACTCATGGCAAGGCACATTTCAGGTGCGGTACATAGCATGGCATACCGTATAGAGCCTATGACAAAAGCATAGGGGACGGCCTTCGTCCTTCCTCTTTCTTCTGCCGTGGTCGAGCTTTAAGTCTTAACTTCATACCTCACAACTCAGGCAAGAACTCCTTCTTTGACTGGTCCATCTTGAACACCTTCAAGATCATGTCAAGGTATGTGCTCATTTGAAAGTACCATTAAGAATTTTGATCTATCCTTATAGATCTTGATGCTCAATGTTCAAGTAGCTTAATCCAGGCTTTCCATTGAAAAATATTTTCCAAATAACCCTATATGCTTTCCAGAAATTCTACGTCATTTCTGATCAACAATATGTCAACATATATTTATCAGAAATTCTATAGTGCTCCCACTCACTTCTTTGGAAATACAAGTTTCTCATAAACTTTGTATAAACCCAAAATCTTTGATCATCATCAAAGCATACATTCCAACTCCGAGATGCTTACTCCAGTCCCTAGAAGGATTGCTGGAGCTTTGCATACTTATTAGCATCTTTCAGGATTGACAAAACCTTCCGGTTTGTATCACATACAACCTTTCCTCAAAAAACGTCGAGGAAACAATGTTTTGACATCCTATCTGCAAGATTTCATAAATAATGCAGTAATCGCTAATATAATTCCAACAGACTCTTAGCATCGCTACGAGTGAGAAAGTCTCATCGTAATCAACTCCTTGAACTTGTCGGAAAACATCTTAACGACAAGTCGAGCTTTCTTAATGGTGACATTTACCATCATTGTCCGTCTTCCTTTTAAAATCCATCTGTACTCAATAGCATTACGACCATCGAGCTGTTCTGCCAAAGTCTACACTTTGTTTTCATACATGGATCCTCTCTCGGATTTTATGGCCTCGAGCCATTTATCGGAATCCGGGCCCACCATCGCTTCTCCATAGCTCGTAGGTTCATTGTTGTCTAGCAACATGACTTCCAAGACAGGATTACGTACCACTCTGAAGTAGTATGCATCCTTGTCATCCCACGAGGTTTGGTAGTGACTTGATCTGAAGTTTCATGATCACTATCATAAGCTTCCACTTCAATTGGTGTAGGTGCCACAGGAACAACTCCTGTGCCCTTCCACACACTAGTTGAAGAGACGGTTCAATAACCTCATCAAGTCTCCACCATCCTCCCACTCAATTCTTTCGAGAGAAACTTTTCCTCGAGAAAGGACCCGATTCTAGAAACAATCCCTTATTGCTTTCGGATCTGAGACAGGAGGTATACCCAACTGTTTTGGGTGTCCTATGAAGATGCATTTATCCGCTTTGGGTTCGAGCTTATCAGCCTAAAACTTTTTCACATAAGCGTCGCAGCCCCAAACTTTTAAGTAATGACAGCTTAGGTTTCTCTAAACCATAGTTCATACGGTGTCATCTCATCGGAATTACGTGGTGCCCCTTTTAAAGTGAATGTGGTTGTCTTCTAATGCCTAACCCATAAACTATCGTGGTAATTCGATAAGAGACATCATGGTATGCATCATATCCAATAGGGTGCAGTTATGATGTTCGGACACACCATCACACTATGGTGTTCCAAGTTGTATTAGTTGTGAAACAATTTCCACAATGTCTTAATTCTATGCCAAACTCGTAATTCAGATATCCATCTCTATGATCATATCATAGATATTTTATCCTCTTGTCACGACGATCTTTCAACTTCACCCTGAAATTACTTGAACCTTTCAATAATTCAGACTCGTGATTTATCAAGTAAATATACTCAACATCTTCTCAAATCATCTGTGAAGTAAGAACATAACGATATCCACTACACGCCTCAGCATTCATTGGACTGCACACATCAAAATATATTTCTTCCAACAAGTTGCTTTCTAGTTCCATTTTGCTGAAAACGAGGCTTTCAGTCATCTTGCCCATGTGGTATGATTTGTATGTCTCAAGTGATTCAAAATCAAGTGAGTCCAAACGGTCCATTTGCATGGAGTTTCTTCATGCATATACACCAATAGACATGGTTCGCATGTCTCAAACTTTTCAAAAATGAGTGAGTCCAAAGATCCATCAACATGGAGCTTCTTCATGTGTTTTATACCAATATGACTCAAATTGCAGTGCCACATTTGTGTGGTACTATCATTACTATCTTATACCTTTGGCATGAAAATTTGTATCACTACGATCGAGATTCAATAAACCATTCATTTTAGGCGTAAGACCATTGAAGGTATTATTCAAATAAACAGAGTAACCATTATTCTCCTTAAATGAATAACCGTATCGCGATAGACATAATCCAATCATGTCTATGCTCAACGCAAACACCAAATAACAATTATTTAGGTTTTAATACGAATCTCGATGGTAGAGGGAGCGTACGATATTTGATCAACCTTGTAAATACTTCCAACACATATCGTCATCTCACCTTTTAGCTAGTCTCCGTTTATTCCGTGGCCTTTTGTTTCGAGTTACTAACACTTAGCAACCGAACCGGTATCTAATACCCTGGTGCTACTAGGAGTACTAGCAAAGTACACATTAACACAATGTATATCCAATATACTTCTATCGACTTTGCCAGCCTTCTCATCTACCAAGTATCTAGGGTAATTATGCTCCAGTGGCTGTTCCCTTTATTACAGAAGCACTTAGTCTCGGGTTTGGGTTCAACCTTGGGTTTCTTCACTAGAGCAGCAGCTGATTTGCCATTTCATGAAGCATCCCTTTTTGCCCTTGCCCTTATTGAAACTAGTGGTTTCACCAACCATCAACAATTGATGCTCCTTTTTGATCTCTACTTTTGTGGTGTCAAACATCGCGAATATCTCAAGGATCATCATATATGTCCCTAATATATTATAGTTCATCACGAAGCTCTAGCAGCTTGGTGGTAATGACTTCGGAGAAACATCACTATCTCATCTGGAAGATCAACTCCCACTCGATTCAAATGATTGTTGTACTCAGACAATCTGAGCACAAGCTCAACAATTGAGCTTTTCTCCCTTAGTTTGCAGGCTAACAAAATCGTCGGAGGTCTTATACCTCTTGACGTGGGCACGAGCCTGAAATCCCAATTTCAGCCCTCGAAAACATCTCATATGTTTCGCGACGTGTCAAAACGTCTTCGGTGCCTCAACTCTAAGCCGTTTAACTGAACTATCACGTAGTTATCAAAATGTGTATGTCAGATGTTCGCAACATCCACAGACAATTTTTGAGGTTCAGCACACTGAGTGGTGCATTAAGGACATAAGCCTTCTATGAAGCAATGAGGATAAACCTCAGTTTACGGACCTAGTCCGCATAATTACTACTATCAACTTTCAACTAAATTTTCTCTAGGAACATATCTAAACAGTAGAATTGAAGCGCGAGCTATGACATAATTTGCAAAGACCTTTTGACTATGTTCAGGATAATTAAGTTCATCTTATGAACTCCCACTCAGATAGACATCCCTCTAGTCATCTAAGTGATTACATGATCCGAGTCAACTAGGCCGTGTTCGATCATCACGTGAGACGGACTAGTCAACATCGGTGAACATCTTCATGTTGATCGTATCTTATATACGACTCATGCTCGACCTTTCGGTCTCTTGTGTTCCGAGGCCATGTCTGTACATGCTAGGCTCATCAAGTTAACCTAAGTGTTTCGCATGTGTTCCGAGGCCATGTCTGTACATGCTAGGCTCGTCAACACCCGTTGTATTCGAACGTAAGAATCTATCACACCCGATCATCACATGGTGCTTCGAAACGACGAACTTTCGCAATGGTGCACAGTTAGGGGGAACACCTTCTTGAAATTTTAGTGAGGGATCATCTTATTTACTACCGTCGTTCTAAGCAAATAAGATGTATAAACATGATAAACATCACATGCAATCAAATAGTGACATGATATGGCCAATATCATATTGCTCCTTTTGATCTTCATCTTCGGGGCTCCATGATCATCATCGTCACCGGCATGACACCATGATCTCCATCATCATGATCTCCATCATCGTGTCTCCATGAAGTTGCCTCGTCAACTATTACTTCTACTACTACAGCTAACGGTTAGCAATAAAGTAAAGTAATTACATGACGTTTATGTTGACACGCAGGTCATAAATAAATTAAGACAACTCCTATGGCTCCTGCCGGTTGTCATACTCATCGACATGCAAGTCGTGATTCCTATTACAAGAACATGATCATCTCATACATCACATATATCATTCATCACATCCTTTGGCCATATCACATCACATAGCATACCCTGCAAAAACAAGTTAGACGTCCTCTAATTGTTGTTTGCATGTTTTACGTGGCTGCTATGGGTTTCTAGCAAGAACGTTTCTTACCTACGCAAAGACCACAACGTGATATGCCAATTGCTATTTACCCTTCATAAGGACCCTTTTCATCGAATCCGATCCGACTAAAGTGGGAGAGACAGACACCCGCCAGCCACCTTATGCAACTAGTGCATGTTAGTCGGTGGAACCGGTCTCACGTAAGCGTACGTGTAAGGTTGGTCCGGGCCGCTTCATCCCACAATGCCACCGAATCAAGATTGGACTAGTAACAGTAAGCATATTGAACAAAATCAACGCCCACAACTACTTTGTGTTCTACTCGTGCATAGAAACTACGCATAGACCTAGCTCATGATGCCACTGTTAGGGAACGTAGCATAAATTCAAAATTTTCCTGTGTGTCACCAAGATCTATCTATGGAGTCATATAGCAACGAGGGAGGAGTGGATCTACATACCCTTGTATATCGCGCGCGGAAGCGTTCAAGAGAACGGGGTTGATGGAGTCGTACTCGTCGTGATCCAAATCACCGATGATCCTAGCGCCGAACGGACGGCACCTCCGCGTTCAACACACGTATGGAGCAGCGACGTCTCCTCCTTCTTGATCCAGCAAGGGGGGAGGAGAGGTTGATGGAGATCCAGCAGCACGACAGCGTGATGGTGGAAGTAGCGGGATTCCAACAGGGCTTCGCCAAGCGCTGCGGGAGGAGGGAGATGTGTCATGGGAGGGAGAGGGAGGCGCCAGGGCTTAGGTGTTGCTGCCCTCCCTTCCCCCCACTATATATAGGGCCAAGGGAGAGGGGGGCGCAGCCTTTGGCCCTTCCTCCAAGGAAGGGTGCGGCCAGGGAGGAGTTCCTCCTCCCCAAGGCACCTCGGAGGTGCCTTCCCCTTTTAGGACTCTTCCTTTCCCTCTTCTCTTGGCGCATGGGCCTCTTGGGGCTGGTGCCCATGGCCCATATAGGCCAAGGCGCACCCCCTACAGCCCATGTGGCCCCTCGGGGCAGGTGGCCCCACCCGGTGGACCCCCGGGACCCTTCCGGTGGTCCCGGTACAATACCGGTGACCCCGAAACTTGTCCTGATGGCCGAAATAGCACTTCCTATATATAATTCTTTACCTCTGGACCATTCCGGAACTCCTCGTGACGTCCGGGATCTCATCCGGGACTCCGAACAACTTTCGGGTTACCGCATACTAATATCTCTATAACCCTAGCGTCACCGAACCTTAAGTGTGTAGACCCTACGGGTTCGGGAGACATGCAGACATGACCGAGATGACTCTCCGGTCAATAACCAACAGCGGGATATGGATACCCATGTTGGCTCCCACATGTTCCACGATGATCTCATCGGATGAACCACGATGTCAAGGACTTAATCAATCCCGTATACAATTCCCTTTGTCTATCGGTACGACACTTGCCCGAGATTCGATCGTCGGTATCCCGATACCTTGTTCAATCTCGTTACCGGCAAGTCCCTTTACTCGTTCTGTAACACATCATCCCGTGATAAACTCCTTGATCACATTGTGCACATTATGATGATGTCCTACCGAGTGGGCCCAGAAATACCTCTCCATTTACACGGAGTGACAAATCCCAGTCTCGATTCGTGCCAACCCAACAGACACTTTCGGAGATACCTGTAGTGTACCTTTATAGCCACCCAGTTACGTTGTGACGTTTGGCACACCCAAAGCACTCCTACGGTATCCGGGAGTTGCACAATCTCATGGTCTAAGGAAATGATACTTGACATTAGAAAAGCTTTAGCATACGAACTACATGATCTTGTGCTAGGATTAGGATTGGGTCTTTGTCCATCACATCATTCTCCTAATGATGTGATCCCGTTATCAATGACATCCAATGTCCATGGTTAGGAAACCGTAACCATCTATTGATTAACGAGCTAGTCAACTAGAGGCTTACTAGGGACATGGTGTTGTCAATGTATCCACACATGTATCTGAGTTTCCTATCAATACAATTCTAGCATGGATAATAAACGATTATCATGAACAAGGAAATATAATAATAATCAATTTATTATTTCCTCTAGGGCATATTTCCAACATGATTCATATTGAACTTCTTCAATATCTTGTCAAGGTATGTGCTTTGTGAAAGACCAATGAGGCATCTCAATCTATCTCTATAGATCTTGATGCCTAATATGTAAGCAGCTTCTCCAAGGTCCTTCATAGAAAAACACTTATTCAAGTAGGCCTTTATGCTTTCCAAAAGTTCTATATCATTTCCCATCAATAGTATGTCATCCACATATAATATGAGAAATGCTATAGAGCTCCCACTCACTTTCTTATAAGGCTTCTCCATAAGTCTGTATAAACCCAAACGCTTTGATCATTTCATCAAAGTGAATGTTCCAACTCCGAGATGCTTGAACCAGCCCATAGATGGAGCGCTAGAGCTTGCATACCTTGTCAACATTATTAGGATCGACAAAACCTTCTCGCTGCATCATATACAATTCTTCCTTAAGGAAATCGTTAAGGAATGCTGTTTTGACGTCCATTTGCCATATCTCATAATCATAGAATGCGACAATTTCTAACATGAGTCAGACAGACTTTAGCTTCTCTACAGGTGAGAAGGTCTCATCATAGTCAACCCCTTGAACTTGTCGATAACCCTTAGTGACAAGCTGAGCCTTATAGATGGTCACATTACCATCCGCGTCAGTCTTCTTCTTAAAGATCCACTTATTCTCTATGGCTTGCCGATCAACGGGCAAGTCCGTCAAATTCCATACTTTGTTTTCATACATGGATCCTATCTCGGATTTCATGGCTTCAAGCCATTTGTTGGAATTTGGGCCCGCCATCGCTTCTTCATAGTTCGAAGGTTCACCGTTGTCTAACAACATCATTTCCAGGACAGGGTTGCCGTACCACTCTGGTGCGGAATGTGTCCTTGTGGACCTACGAAGTTCAGTAGCAACTTGATCCGAAGTTTCATGATCATCATCATTAACTTCCTCTCTAGTCGGTGCAGGCACCACAGAAATATCTTCCTGAGCTGCGCTACTCTCCGGTTCAAGAGGGAGTACCTCATCAAGTTCTACTTTCCTCCCACTTACTTCTTTCGAGAGAAACTCTTTCTCCAGAAAGGATCCATTCTTGGCAACAAAGATCTTGCCTTCGGATCTGAGGTAGAAGGTATACCCAATAGTTTCCTTAGGGTATCCTATGAAGACGCATTTTCCCGATTTGGGTTCGAGCTTTCCAGGTTGAAGTTTCTTGACATAAGCATCGCATCCCCAAACTTTTAGAAACGACAGTTTAGGTTTCTTCCCAACCCATAATTGATACGGTGTCGTCTCAACGGATTTAGACGGTGCCCTATTTAAAGTGAATGCGGCAGTCTCTAAAGCATAACCCCAAAATGATAGCTGTAGATCGGTAAGAGACATCATAGATCACACCATATCCAATAGAGTGCGATTACGACGTTCAAACACACCATTACGCTGAGGTGTTCCAGGCGGCGTGAGTTGTGAAACAATTCCACATTTCCTTAAGTGTGTGCCAAACTCGTGACTAAAATATTCTCCTCCACAATTTGATCGTAAGAACTTTATTTTCCTGTCACGTTGATTCTCTACCTCACTCTGATATTCCTTGAACTTTTCAAAGGTCTCAGACTTGTGTTTCATTCAGTAGACATACCCATATCTACTTAAGTCATCAGTGAGGGTGAGAACATAACGATAGCCACCGCGAGCCTCAACGCTCATTGGACCGCATACATCAGTATGTATTATTTCCAACAAGTTGGTTGCTCGCTCCATTGTTCCGGAGAACGGAGTCTTGGTCATTTTGCCCATGAGGCATGGTTCGCACGTGTCAAATGATTCAAAATCAAGAGACTCCAAAAGTCCATCTGCATGGAGTTTCTACATGCGTTTGACACCAATGTGACCAAGGCGGTACTGCCACAAGTATGTGGGACTATCATTATCCACTTTACATCTTCCGGCATTGACACTATGAATATGTGTAACATCACATTCGAGCTTGAATAAAAATAAACCATTGACCAACGGGGCATGACCATAAAATATATCTCTCATATAAATAGAACAACGATTATTCTCGGATTTAAATGAGTAGCCATCTCGCATTAAACGAGATCCAGATACAATGTTCATGCTCAAAGCTGGCACTAAATAACAATTATTGAGATCTAAAACTAATCCCGAAGGTAGATGTAGAGGTAGCGTGCCGACAGCGATCACATCGACCTTGGATCCATTCTCGACGCGCATTGTCACCTCGTCCTTCGTCAGTCTCTGCTTATTCCGTAGCTCCTGTTTTGAGTTACAAATGTGAGCAACCGCACCGATATCAAATACCCAGGAGCTACTACGAGCGCTGGTAAGGTACACATCAATAACATGTATATCATATATACCTTTGGCGTTGCCGACCTTTTTATTCGCTAAGTACTTGGGGCAGTTCCGTTTTCCAGTGACCATTTTGCTACCTCTTGAGTACTGCGTTGGTTTTCCATTGAAGAGGAAAGGGTGATGCAACAAAGTAGTGTAAGTATTTCCCTTAATTTTTGAGAACCAAGGTATCAATCCAGTAGGAAGCCACGCACGAGTCCCTCGCACCTACACAAACAAATAAACTCCTCGCAACCAATGCGATAAAGGGGTTGTCAATCCCTTCACGATCACTTACGAAAGTGAGATCTGATAGATATGATAAGATAATATTTTTGGTATTTTTATGATAAAGAGAAATAAAGATGCAAGTAAAAATAAATGGAAAAGGAAATAACTAAGTATTGGAAGATTAATATGATGGAAAATAGACCCGGGGCCATAGGTTTCACTAGTGGCTTCTCTCGAGAGCATAAGTATTACGGTGGGTGAACAAATTGTTGTTGAGCAATTGACATAATTGAGCATAGTTATGAGAATATCTAGGTATGATCATGTATATAGGCATCACATCCGAGACAAGTAGACCGACTGCTGCCTGCATCTACTACTATTACTCCACACATCGACCGCTATCCAGCATGCATCTAGAGTATTAAGTTCAAGAGAACAGAGTAATGCTTTAAGCAAGATGACATGATGTAGAGGGATAAACTCATGCAATATGATATAAACCCCATCTTGTTATCCTCGATGGAAACAATACAATACGTGCCTTGCTGCCCCTACTGTCACTGGGAAAGGACACCGCAAGATTGAACCCAAATCTAAGCACTTCTCCCATTGCAAGAAAGGTTAATCTAGTAGGCCAAACCAAACTGATAATTCGAAGAGACTTGCAAAGATAATCAATCATACATAAAAGAATTCAGAGAAGATTCAAATATTGTTCATAGATAAACTTGATCATAAACCCACAATTCATCGGTCTCAACAAACACACCGCAAAAGAAGATTACATCGGATAGATCTCCACAAGAGAGGGGGAGAACTTTGTATTGAGATCCAAAAAGAGAGAAGAAGCCATATAGCTAATAACTATGGACCCGAAGGTCTGAAGTAAACTACTCACACTTCATCGAAGAGGCTATGGTGTTGATGTAGAAGCCCTCCGTGATCGATACCCCCTCCGGCGGAGCTCCGGAAAAGGCCCCAAGATGGGATCTCGTGGATACAGAAAGTTACGGCGGTGGAATTAGGGTTTTGGCTCTGTATCTGGTAGTTTGGGGGTACGTAGGTATATATAGGAGGAAGAAGTACGTCGGTGGAGCAACGTGGGCCCCACGAGGGTGGAGGGCGCACCTGGGGGGGGGGGGGTAGGCGCGCCCCCCTACCTCGTGCCTTCCTGGTTGATGTCTTGACGTAGGGTCCAAGTCCTCTGGATCACGTTTGTTTCGAAAATCATGTTCCCGAAGGTTTCGTTCCGTTTGGACTTTGTTTGATATTCTTTTTCTGCGAAACTCTGAAATAGGCAAAAAGCAGCAATTCTGGGCTGGGCCTCCGATTAATAGGTTAGTCCCAAAAATAATATAAAAGTGTATAATAAAGCCCAATAATATCCAAAATAGGATATAATATAGCATGGAACAATAAAAAATTATAGATACGTTGGAGACGTATCAAGCATCCCCATGCTTAATTCCTGCTCGTCCTCGAGTAGGTAAATGATAAAAACAGAATTTTTGATGTGGAATGCTACTTGGCATAATTTCAATGTAATTCTTCTTAATTGTGGTATGAATATTCAGATCCGAAAGATTCAAGACAAAATTTCAATATTGGCATAGAAATAATAATACTTCAAGCATACTAACTAAGAAATTATGTCTCTTCAAAATAGCATGGCCAAAGAAAGTTATCCCTACAAAATTATATAGTCTGGCTATGCTCCATCTTCACCACACAAAGTATTTAAATCATGCACAACCCCGATGACAAGCCAAGCAATTGTTTCATACTTTTAGTGTTCTCAAACTTTTTCAATCTTCACGCAATACATGAGTGTGAGCCATGGACATATCACTATAGGTGGAATAGAATGGTGGTTGTGGAGAAGACAAAAAGGGCAAGATAGTCTCACATCAACTAGGTGTATCAACGGGCTATGGAGATGCCCATTAATAGATATCAATGTGAGTGAGTAGGGATTGCCATGCAACGGATGCACTAGAGCTATAATTATATGAAAGCTCAACAAAAAGAACTAAGTGGGTGTGCATCCAACTCGCTTGCTCACGAAGACCTAGGGCATTTTAAGGAAGCCCATCATTGGAATATACAAGCCAAGTTCTATAATGAAAAATTCCCACTAGTATATGAAAGTGATAACATAGGAGACTCTCTATGAAGATCTTGGTGCTACTTTGAAGCACAAGTGGTGGTAAAAGGATAGTAGCATTGTCCCTTCTCTCTTTTTATCTCACTTTTTTTATTTGGGCCTTTTCTCTCTCTTTTTTTGGCCTCTTTTTTTATTTAGTCCGGAGTCTCATCCCGACTTGTGGGGGAATCATAGTCTCCATCATCCTTTCTTCACTTGGGACAATGCTCTAAAAATGATGATCATCACACTTTTTTATTTACTTACAACTCAACAATTACAACTCAATACTTAGAACAAAATATGACTATGTGAATGCCTCCGGCGGTGTACCGGGATATGCAATGAATCAAGAGTGACATGTATGAAAGAATTATGAACGGTGGCTTTACACGAATACAATGTCAACTACATGATCACGCAAAGCAATATGACAATGATGGAGCGTGTCATAGTAAACAGAACGGTGGTAAGTTGCATGGCAATATATCTCGGAATGGCTATGGAAATGCCATGATAGGTAGGTATGGTGGCTGTTTTGAGGAAGGTATATGGTGGGTGTATGATACCGGTGACAGGTGCGCGGTATTAGAGAGGCTAGCAATGGTGGAAGGGTGAGAGTGCGTATGATCCATGGACTCAACATTAGTCATAAAGAACTCATATACTTATTGCAAAAATCTACAAGTTATCAAAGCAAAGTATTACGCGCATGCTCCTAGGGGGATAGATTGGTAGGAAAAGACCATCGCTCGTCCCCGACCGCCACTCATAAGGAAGACAATCAATAAATAAATCATGCTCCGACTTCATCACATAACGGTTCACCATACATGCATGCTACGGGAATCACAAACTTTAACACAAGTATTTCTCAAATTCACAACTACTCAACTAACATGACTCTAATATCACCATCTCCATATCTCAAAACAATTATCAAGTATCAAACTTCTCATAGTATTCGACACACTCATAAGAAAATTTTATTATTAATCTTGAATGCCTAACATAAGTAAAGCAATTTACCATGCTATTTTGTAGGACTCTCAAAATAATATAAGTGAAGCATGAGAGAACAATGGTTTCTATAAAACAAATCCACCAACGTGCTCTAAAAGATATAACTGAAGCACTAGAGCAAAAACTATATAACTCAAAAGATATAAGTGAAGCACATAGAGTATTCAAACAATTTCCGAATCATGTGTGTGTCTCTCAAAAGGTGTGTACAGCAAGGATGATTGTGGAAAACTAACAAATAAAGACTCAAATTATACAAGACGCTCCAAGCAAAACACATATCATGTGGTAAATAAAAATATAGCTCCAAGTAAAGTTACCGATGGAAGTAGACGAAAGAGGGGATGCCTTCTGGGGCATCCCCAAGCTTTGGCTTTTAGGTGTCCTTACATTATCTTGGGGGTTCCATGGGCATCCCCAAGCTTAGGCTCTTTCCACTCCTTGTTCCATAATCCATCAAATCATTACCCAAAACTTGAAAACTTCACAACACAAAACTTAAAGTAGAAAATCTTGTGAGCTCCGTTAGTGAAAGAAAACAAAACACCACTTCAAGGTACTGTGATGAACTCATTCTTTATTTATATTGGTATTAAACCTACTGTATTCCAACTTCTCTATGGTTTATAAACTATTTTACTAGCCATAGTTTCATTAAAATAAGTAAACAACACACGAAAAACAGAATCTGTCAAAAACAGAACAATCTGTAGTAATCTGTAGCTAACGCAAGATCTGGAACCCCAAAAATTCTAAAATAAATTTTTGGACGTAAGGAATTTATCTATTAATCATCTGCAAAAATAATTAACTAAATATCACTTTCCAAATAAAAATGACAGCAATTCTCGTGAGCGCTAAAGTTTCTGTTTTTTACAGCAAGATTAAAAAGACTTTCCCCAAGTCTTCCCAACAGTTATACTTGGCACAAACACTAATTAAACATAAAAAACACAATCAAAATAGAGGCTAGATAAATTATTTATTACTAAACAGGAGCAAAAAGCAAGGAATAAAAATAAAATTGGGTTGCCTCCCAACAAGCGCTATCGTTTAACGCCCCTAGCTAGGCATAAAAGCGAAGATAGATCTAGGTATCTTTACTTGGTAATTCTTTAATGAGACATCTATCACCTTTAGGAGTTTCTTTCATTTTATCAATAATCAAACTTCTAGGCACAAAATCAAAAAAATCATTAGTAGCAAATGTTTCCTTAATGATAGCAAAAAGATTAGGATGAATACTTATGGATTTGAGATCCGCAGTTTCTTTGCTAGAGGATTCACCCTTATTTTTAGGAACATACATAAGCTTGGCAATTTTAGTTGGAGGACTTGGAGTATTCTTTACGGAAGAAAAAGCGGTTCCCAAGTTGGTAATGACACCCTCAAGTTTATCGATTCTAGTGGAATCATGATTTATTCTTTCATTAACTATGGGTTCCTTCTCCTTAATATTTTTCAAAGTGACTCCTACTTTAGATCCATATTGAGTAATTTGGTTGTGGATCTTTTTATCAGAATTTTCAATTAACTCTACGGTAGCAACTTTATTTTCAATAATTTCAAGTTTTTGCATTACATGCTCCAAAGTTAACATAGTTCCATTAACCAAAAGAGGGGGTGAGCCAAACAAATATATCATAGCATTATAGGAATCAAAAGTGTGGCTACCCAAGAAATTCCCTCCGGTAATGGTATCAAGGACATATCTGTGCCAAGTAATAGCACCTACATAAAAATTGCGGAGAAGAATAGAAGTAGATTGCTTCCTGGTAGATCTATTTTGAGCATTGCAAATTATATACCAAGCGTCTTTTAGGTTTTCTCCTTCCCTTTGCTTAAAATTAAGAACTTCATTTTCCGGAGACAACAGAGAAGACAGGGGACTAGACATAACGACAAGCAAGCAAACCAACACACAAGCAGACAAGAGATGGGCAAAAGGAGGCGAATAGAGAAAGAGGAGGAGGACGGAGAGAGAGAGGGGAATAAAACGGCAAGGGTGAAGTGGGGGGAGAGGAAAACGAGAGGCAAACGGCAAATAATGTAACGCGGGAGATAAGGGTTTGTGATGGGTACTTGGTATGTTGACTTTTGCGTAGACTCCCTGGCAACGGCGCGAGAAAACCTTCTTGCTACCTCTTGAGCACTGCGTTGGTTTTCCCTTGAAGAGGAAAGGGTGATGCAGAAAAGTAGCGTAAGTATTTCCCTCAGTTTTTGAGAACCAAGGTATCAATCCAGTAGGAGGCCACGCACGAGTCCCTCGCACCTACACAAACAAATAAACTCCTCGCAACCAACGCGATAAAGGGGTTGTCAATCCCTTCACGGTCACTTACGAAAGTGAGATCTGATAGATATGATAAGATAATATTTTTGGTATTTTTATGATAAAGAGAAATAAAGATGCAAGTAAAAATAAATGGCAAAGGAAATAACTAAGTATTGGAAGATTAATATGATGGAAAATAGACCCGGGGCCATAGGTTTCACTAGTGGCTTCTCTCGAGAGCATAAGTATTATGGTGGGTGAACAAATTATTGTTGAGCAATTGACAGAATTGAGCATAGTTATCAGAATATCTAGGTATGATCATGTATATAGGCATTGACAAGTAAACCGACTCCTACCTGCATCTACTACTATTACTCCACACATCGACCGCTATCCAGCATGCATCTAGAGTATTAAGTTCAAGAGAACAGAGTAACGCTTTAAGGAATATGACATGATATAGAGGGATAAACTCATGCAATATGATATAAACCCCATCTTGTTATCCTCGATGGCAACAATACAATACGTGCCTTGCTACCCCTACTGTCACTGAAAAAGGACACCGCAAGATTGGACCCAAAGCTAAGCACTTCTCCCATTGCAAGAAAGATCAATCTAGTAGGCCAAACCAAACTGATAATTTGAAGAGACTTGCAAAGATAACAAATCATACATAAAAGAATTCAGAGAAGATTCAAATATTGTTCATAGATAAACTTGATCATAAACCCACAATTCATCAGTCTCAATAAACACACCGCAAAAGAATATTACATCTAATAGATCTCCACAAGAGAAGGGGAGAACTTTGTATTGAGATCCAAAAAGAGAGAGGAAGCCATCTAACTAATAACTATGGACCCGAAGGTCTGAAGTAAACTACTCACACTTCATCAGAGAGGCTATGGTGTTGATGTAGAAGCCCTCCGTGATCGATACCCCCTCCGGCGGAGCTCCGGAAAAGGCCCCAAGATGGGATCTCGTGGATACAGAAAGTTATGGCGGTATAATTAGGGTTTTGGCTCCGTATCTGGTAGTTTGGGGGTACGTAGGTATATAATTCGGGGCTGGGACTCCGGTTAATAGGTTGGTCCCAAAAATAATATAAAAGTGTATAATAAAGCCCAATAATGTCCAAAACAGGATATAATATAGCATGGAACAATCAAAAATTATAGATACGTTGGAGATGTATCACATTTCCCTTGCAATAAAAGGACCGAGTCTCAGGCTTTGGTCCATTCTTTGTCTTCTTCCCGGCAACTGACTTACCGAGCGCGACAACTCCCTTCCCGTCCTTCTTGAAGTTCTTCTTACCCTTGTCTTTCTTGAAACTAGTGGTCTTATTCACCATCAACACTTGATGTTCCTTTTTGATCTCCACCTCCGCTGATTTCAGCATTGAATATAATTCAAGAATGGACTTCTCCATCCCTTGCATATTGTAGTTCATCACAAAGCTCTTGTAGCTAGGTGGAAGCGACTGGAGGATCCTGTCAATGATCGAGTCTTGGAAGATTAACTCCCAGCTGAGACAAGCGGTTGTGCAACCCAGACATTTTGAGTATATGCTCGCTGACAGAACCGTTTTCCTCCATCTTACAGCCGTAGAACTTGTCGGAGACTTCATATCTCTCGACCCGGGCATGAGCTTGGAAAACCATTTTCAGCTCTTGGAACATCTCATATGCTCCATGCTGCTCAAAACGCTTTTGGAGCCCCGATTCTAAGCTATAAAGCATGCCGCACTGAACTAGGGAGTAATCATCACTACGCGACTGCCAGGCGTTCATAACATCTTGAGTTGCTAGGAAAATGGGTGCGTCACCTTGCGGTGCTTCAAGGACATATGCTTTCTTGGCAGCTATGAGGATGATCCTCAAGTTACGGACCCAATCCATATAGGTGCTTCCATCGTCTTTCAGCTTGGTTTTCTCTAGGAACGCGTTGAAGTTGATGGCAACATTAGCGTGGGCCATTGGGTCTACAAGATAGATTGTAAAGACAATTTTAGACTAAGTTCATGATAATTAAGTTCATCTAATCAAATTATTTGATGAACTCCCACTCAGATAGACATCCCTCTAGTCATCTAAGTGATACATGATCCGAATCGACTAGGCCGTGTCCGATCATCACGTGAGACGGACTAGTCATCAATGGTGAACATCTCCATGTTGATCGCATCTACCATACGACTCATGTTCGACCTTTTGGTCTCTCGTGTACCGAGGCCATGTTTGTACATGCTAGGCTCGTCAAGTCAACCTAAGTGTTTCGCATGTGTAAAGCTGGCTTACACCCATTGTATGTGAACATTAGAATCTATCACACCCAATCATCACGTGGTGCTTCAAAACAACGAATCTTCGCAACGGTGCATAGTTAGGGGGAACACATTTCTTGAAATTTTAGTGAGGGATCATCTTATTTATGCTACTGTCGTTCTAAGCAAATAAGATGTAAACATGACAAACATCACATGTAGATCATAAAGTAACATGATATGGCCAATATCATCTTGCGCTTTTGATCTCCATCTTTGAGGCGCGGCATGATCACCATCGTCACCGGCATGACACCATGATGTCCATCATCGTGTCTTCATGAAGTTGTCTTGCCAACTATTACTTCTACTACTATGGCTAACGGTTAGCAATAAAGTAAAGTAATTACATGGCGCTTATATTGACTCGTGGGTCATACAATAAATTAAGACAACTCCTATGGCTCGTGTCGGTTATCATACTGATCGACATACAAGTCATGATTCCTATTACAAGAACATGATCAATCTCATACATCACATATATATAATTCATCACATCCTTTTGGCCATATCACATCACATAGCACACCCTGCAAAAACAAGTTAGACGTCCTCTAATTGTTGTTGCATGTTTTACGTGGCTACTATGGGTTTCTAGCAAGAACGTTTCTTACCTACGCAAAAGCCACAACGGTGATATGCCAATTTCTATTTACCCTTCATAAGGAACCTCTTCATCGAATCTGATCCGACTAAAGTGGGAGAGATAGACACCCGCTAGCCACCTTATGCATCAAGTGCATGTCAGTCGGTGGAACCTATCTCACGTAAGCGTACGTGTAAGGTCGGTCCGGGCCGCTTGATCCCACAATGCCGCCGAGTCAAGATAGGACTAGTAACGGCAAGCAAATTGACCAAATCATCGCCCACAACTACTTGTGTTCTACTCATGCATAGAATCTATGCATAAACCTGGCTCTGATACCACTGTTCGGGAACATAGTAATAATTCAAAAAAAATCCTGCGTGTCACCAAGATCAATCTAGGAGATACTAGCAACGAGAGAGAGGGAGTGCATCTTCATATCCTTGAAGATCGCTAAGTGGAAGCGTTATAAGAACACGATTGATGGAGTCGTACTCGAGGCGATTCAAATCGCGAAAGATCCGATCCAAGCGCCGAACAGACGGCGCCTCCGCGTTCAATAGACGTACAACCCGGGGACGTCTCCTCCTTCTTGATCCAGCAAGGGGAGAGGAGAAGTTGAGGGAGAGCTCCGGCATCACGACGGTGTGGTGGTGGAGCTTGCGGTTCTCCGGCAGGGTTTTGCCAAGCACGATGGAGGAGGAGGAGGTGTAGGAGGAGGGAGGCCTGCGCCAGGGGAAGGGTACGGCTGCCCTCCCACCCCCACTATTTATAGGGGAAGGGAAGAGGGGGCTGCCCCCCAAGATGCATCTAGAGGGGGGCATCCAGGAGGGGAGACTTGCACCCCCAAGCAAGGTGGAAGGCACCCCCTCGCCTAGGGTTTCCAACCCTAGGAGCCTTGGGCCCTTGGGGGATGCACCAACCCACTAGGGGGCTGGTTCCCTCCCATATTCAGCCCATTAAGTCCTCCGGCGCAGGTGGCCACACCCGGTGGACCCCCGGACACTTTTCGATGGTCCCGGTACAATACCGATAACCTCCGAAACCATTCCAGCGACTGAAACTGGACTTCCCATATATAAATCTTCACCTACGGAACTCCTCGTGATGTCCGAGATCTCATCCGGTGCTCCGAACAACCTTCGGTAACCACATACAATTTCCCATAACAACTCTAGTGTCACCAAACCTTAAGTGTGTAGACCCTACGGATTCGGGAACCATGAGACATGACCGAGACATCTCTCCGGCCAATAACCAACAACAGGATTTGGATACCCATGTTGGCTCTCACATGTTCCACAATGATCTCATCGGATGAACCATGATGTCGGGGATTCAATTAATCTGGTATAAAATTCCCTTTGTCCATCGGTATGTTACTTGCCCGAGATTCGATCGTCGGTATCCCCATACCTTGTTCAATCTCGTTACCGGCAAGTCTCTTTACTCGTCCGTAACCATGATCCTGTGGCTAACTCCTTAGTCACATTGAGCTCGTTATGATGATGCATTACCGAGTGGGCCCAGAGATACCTCTATGTCATACGGAGTGACAAATCCCAGTCTTGATTCGCGCCAACCCAACAAACACTTTCGGAGATACCTGTAGTGCACCTTTATAGCCACCCAGTTACGTTGTGACGTTTGATACACCCAAAGCATTCCTACGGTATCTGGGAGTTGCACAATCTCATGGTCTAAGGAAATGATACTTGACATTAGAAAAGCTCTAGCAAACGAACTACACGATCTTGTGCTATGCTTAGGATTGAGTCTTGTCCATCGCATCATTCTCCTAATGGTGTGATCCCGTTATCAAAGACATCCAATGTCCATGGTCAGGAAACCACAACCATCTATTGATCAACGAGCTAGTCAACTAGAGGCTCACTAGGGACATGTTGTGATCTATGTATTCACACATGTATTACGGTTTCCGGTTAATACAATTATAGCATGAATAATAGACAATTATCATGAACAAGGAAATATAATAATAACTATTTTATTATTGCCTCTATGGCATATTTCCAACACAGCGAGCATTCCTCGGGGAGTCAAGAGGCTTGCAGATATACGTGGAAGCCAGGAATAGGGTGCGTGGCAGACGCGTGCGATGACTCTGGCAGCATCATCCGAGGAAACGCGGACAAGCCCGTGCTGGCCGCTGATAACCCACAAGTATAGGGGATCGCAACCATTTTCAGGGTAGAGTATTCAACCCGAATTTATTGATTCGACACAAGGGGAGCCAATTCTCAAGTATTAGCAGCTGAGTTGTCAATTCAACCACACCTGAATAACTTAATATCTGCAGCAAAGTATTTAGTAGCAAAGTAATATGATAGTAGTGGTAGGGGTGGCAAAAGTGATATTTTTGGTTTTGTAGTGATTGTAACAGTAGCAACGGAAAAGTAAATAAGCGAAGAACAATATATGAAAAGCTCGTAGACAATGGATCAGTGATGGATAATTATGCCGGATGCGATCAATCATGCAACAGTTATAACATAGGGTGACACAGAACTAGCTCCAGTTCATCAATGTAATGTAGGCATGTATTCCGAATATAGTCATACGTGCTTATGGAAAAGAACTTGCATGACATCTTTTGTCCTACCCTCCCGTGGCAGTGGGGTCCTATTGGAAACTAAGGGAAATTAAGGCCTCCTTTTAATAGAGTACCAGACCAAAGCACTAACACATAATGAATACATGAACTCCTCGAACTACGGTCATCACCGGTAAGTATCCCCATTATTGTCATTTCGGGGTTAATGGATCATAACACATAATATGTGACTATAGACTTGCAAGATAGGATCAAGAACTCACATATATTCATGAAAACATAATAGGTTCAGATCTGAAATCATGGCACTCGGGCCCTAGTGACAAGCATTAAGCATAGCAAAGTCATAGCAACATCAATCTCAGAACATAGTGGATACTAGGGATCAAACCCTAACAAAACTAACTCGATTACATGATAAATCTCATCCAAACCATCATCGTCCAGCAAACCTACGATGGGATTACTCACGCACGGCGGTGAGTATCATGAAATTGGTGATGGAGGAAGGTTGATGATGACGATGGCGATGGATTCCCCTCTCCAGAGCCCCGAACGGACTCCAGATCAGCCCTCCCGAGAGAGTTTAGGGCTTGGCGGCGGCTCCGTATCATAAAACGCGATGAATCCTTCTCTCTGATTTTTTTCTCCCCGAACACGAATATATGGAGTTGGAGTTGAGGTCGGTGAAGCGTCAGGGGGGCCACGAGGTAGGGGGGCGCGTCCCGGGGGTAGGCGCGCCCCACCTTCGTGGACAGGGTGTGGCCCCCCTGATGTGGATTCTTCTGCCAGTATTTTTTATATATTCCAAAAATAATCTCCGTTGATTTTCAGGTCATTCCGAAAACTTTTATTTCTGCATAAAAATAACACCATGGCAATTCTGCTGAAAACAATGTCAGTCCGGGTTAGTTCCATTCAAATCATACAAGTTAGAGTCCAAAACAAGAGCAAAAGTGTTTGGAAAAGTAGATACGACGGAGACGTATCAGCCGCGGCCACGACGGCTTTGACGAGCCCGTGCTGGCTAGGGTTTAACCCTAGGTAGATCAGGGCCTCACTCGTTGCCGCCGCGACTCAGGCGTTGGTTTCCTCCTGCTGTGCGGCGGCGGTGAGGGCGGTGACTGCCGCAACTTCGTCCCTTGCGTCTGCCGCGTGCCTCCGGCCCTTCCGCTTGGCCGACTTGACTGCCCACTCCTTGGGCGTCAGCTGCTTCTTCTTGGGCGGCGCGGCGGTCTTGCGGAGGCGCGGGGCTTGCCATTGTCGGAGGGGGCGGAGGCGATGCTGGACGAGGCGAAGGAGGCGAGGCCGGCGGCGGCATCAAGGGCGTCGTCCATGGCGAGCGGCTAGGAGCGCGAGCAGGCGGGAGGAAGGGAAATGGTGGACGATTTGCCACCGACTGGCGGGCCACGGGGAATAGTTCGCGCGCGGGGCGCACGTCTGTCTCGTGTTTGTGCCGACGCAACTCAGGCTCAAAATTGGGCCGGGAACGGGTCGGCAGGCGGACGAAAATCAGACGCGCGTCCGTTTGAGTCGGCTCGTTGGGCCGACTTTTCTGTCGTCACGACGCAAACAGACATACCGCAGACGAAATGGGTCGACCCGTTGGAGTTGCTCTTAAAGGCTCATGCTCCGTTTTATATATAAATCAATGGAAATCATACCCTGAAACACAGTGGAGCTACAATTCCTCTGAATCGCCATAATTGGAAAAGCACGCCACGTTGCCCTGCTTAAACACCATTTGTCGAACGCAGGTGAAGATAAAAAACGAAGAAAAATATAAGCAGGAAATGTGAAGAAGCTTCTCATGAGCCCCCTCTCTCTATAAAACCTCCGCTCCTCCTTCCACTTCCTCAAAACCTTTCCATTAATCTCCCATCCACACCTACCCGGCAACCCCACTCCACACTATCTATAGCATGTTACTCCATTAGAGGAGGAGGTCCATAGGTCTAAGCTCGCCGGCTCTCCCAGCTCTGGCCTCCATCTCCATGAGCGGGAACCACGCACATTGTGCATTGGTAACTCCGTCGCCATACATCTAGGTTGGCTAGCTAGCAATCCCGGCCCGCCTCGGTCGATAGATCTCTCCTCGCTGGTAAACATGGAGCTGGCGACGATGGTGACGCTGACGCTGCTGGCCCTCTCGGCGGCGGCGCTGGTGCGGCTGCTGGTGGAGCGGTCCCGGCGGCGGCGGTGCTATCTGGTTGACTACGTGTGCTACAAGGGGACGGACGACCGCAAGCTCCCCACGGATCTGTGCGGCGAGATCATCCAACGGAACAAGCTGCTGGGGCTGGAGGAGTACAAGTTCCTGCTCAAGGTCATCGTCAACTCCGGCATCGGCGAGGAGACGTACGGCCCGCGCAACATCATCGCGGGGGGCGACGCGAGCCCCGACCGCGTCGCCGAGGGCATGGAGGAGATGGACGAGACGTTCCACTCCGTGCTCGACGAGCTGTTCGCCAGGTCAGCCGCGCCGGGCGGGCTGGGCCTGCGCCCCGCCGACGTGGACCTGCTCGTCGTGAACGTGTCCATGTTCTCCCCGGCGCCGTCCCTGTCGGCGAGGGTGGTGCGCCGCTACGGCCTCCGGGAGGACGTGAAGGTGTTCAACCTCACCGGCATGGGCTGTAGCGCCACCCTCATCGCCCTCGACCTCGCCAACAACTTCTTCAGGTGCCCTTGTTTTCTCCCCGCATCTCCAACCAGCATTATCTTCTCTGTTGCGCAACTAATACAACGGCTAGTGTCCAATAATTCAACGGCCTGGATTCAACCAGCACTAACAACTGATTGTTTTTTACGCTCGGCTCTCGCTCGATCCGGGTCCAAGCGTAGTGGTACGACAAGCGTGCAGTCGGTGAGAGTTTGAGACGCCCGAATAGCGCATTGCATTGGCAGGCAAAAGCCTAAAGTTGGGCCGCAGTGGCCCCTAGCAATTTATTTGCTGTGCATCCGTCCGGTGAGCTATTCTGATCCTGATCAGACCATTTATCTTCTCTACTGTAGAGTAGTCGATTACAGCTTGCTGCTGAGCTGAGCTAGATGGCACTAGGTAGATGATCTTTCTCGTACCATGTCCATTGTCACCCGGGAGAAGAAAAACCTCACTGTGAAATGTATATGGCCGTCACGTGCCCAGGACAAGGACTCCCATTAAAGATGTATACATATTTTTCCCACCCGTGAACTTTGAAACCCAAGAAAGTAGACACAACCGCAGTACAGTACACTTTTTTTAGGGAGCAGTACAGTACACTTTGCAGTACACCGAGCGGTACCTTGCTATTTTTAACAGCAATAAGAAGAACCATAAATTCCAACTCAAAAAAAAAGACCATAAATTCAGTGCCCACTCACCTGCCTCCCAAGACGAGCGGATCCATCTTACCCTGTAGTCCCATATGACCATCCTATCCACCATGTGATGCTAGATCAAATCATGTGATGAAGGGCCAAGATCGACGCAGAATAAATGTTAGTAACAGCGAGATGGTGAAGTTACCTGTCCCTGCCTGCATCGTGCAGTGTAGGCACCAGCTCTGCATGTTAGCCAACTGCCCTACCACTATTAGTAGTAGTACAGTACTGTGTAGTTTGTCCTGCATCGCTTCAATGCCGGCTCGCCAAGTTTGGTTCGCTTTTAGTAGCTGCAGTGCAGCAGCAGTAGCAGATGGGTGCAGGGAGACGGTGCGTGAATATGTTGACGTGGACGGTGGACGGACGAACCTCCTCTCCTCTGCCTCTTCTCTGCCTCTTGCGCCATAGCGAAGTGAAGAGCAGAGAGTAATGGCGTCCGGCATGGCAGACTGCGGCTCCGGCCATCTGCGTCCATGCCAAATTGCCAGTGTACTGTTCCATTGGCCTCAAGAATTTGAGACGGAAATGTTTCTTGTTTTTCGCTCTGCGAATCTGTAGTACTTTCTAGTCTAGGGGTAAAAATTGATCCGTGTTTACAATGTGCATGGTAAAAATTGATCCGCAGAACGCACGCGAACAAGGTGGCGCTGGTGATGACGTCGGAGTCGATCGCGCCCAACTGGTACCCGGGGAACAGGCGCTCCTTCATGCTGGGGAACTGCCTCTTCCGCTCCGGCGGCTGCGCCTACTTCCTCACCAACTCGCCGCGGCTGCGCCCCCACGCCAAGCTGCGCCTCCGCCACGTCGTGCGCACGCACACGGGCGCCTCCGACGAGGCCTACAACTGCGCGCTCCAGATGGAGGACGACGCCGGCCGCCCCGGCTTCCACCTCGGCAAGGAGCTCCCCCGTGCCGCCGTGCACGCCTTCGTCAAGAACCTCCGCGTGCTGTCGCCCCGCGTGCTCCCGCTCCCGGAGCTCCTCCGCCTCGCCTACGCCACGCTCTCGGCGCGCTTCCTCACGCGCACCAACAAGAAGAAGCCCTCCTCCGCGCTCACCATCCGGATGAAGGCCGGGGTGGACCACTTCTGCGTGCACACCGGCGGCGCCGCCGTCATCGACGGCGTCGGCAAGGGGCTCACCCTCACGGAGCACGACATCGAGCCGTCGCGCATGACGCTGCACCGCTTCGGCAACACCTCGGCCAGCAGCGTCTGGTACGTGCTCTCCTACATGGAGGCCAAGAAGCGGCTCAACAAGGGCGACCGCGTGCTCATGCTCACCTTCGGCGCCGGGTTCAAGTGCAACAGCTGCGTCTGGACGGTGGAGAGGCCCGGCACCGACGCCGGCGTGTGGGCGGACTGCATCCACGAGTACCCGCCCAAGGAGATCAGGAACCCATTCATGGAGAAGTACGGCTTCGTCAAGGACATGAGCGCCTTGTGATCTGGCCCAGCAACTTCACGTACATGATCGTCACTTAATTTCTACGTATACTCGGTTGATTATTAAGATGAAATAGTACATGAAGGACAAGACGAGGAACAAATAGTGTTAAGCTAAGGATTCATTTGCAGGTATACATCTATAGCTTATGATTCTTTTTTATGGTGGCCGTGATGGAGGAGCGGCGCATTATTGTACACTTCTGTGGGCCGCGGGGGATGTGTTGTTTTGTATTTTATTAAAGTTTTCGGTGTCCATGTTAGTTTTTTTTCTGAAGAATTGGTTGTGTTGTTTTGTCCGTGTCGATGGATCTGAGTGTCCGGTTAATTAATCAATGGAATTTTTTTGTAACGATGTTTTTTCAATGAAGGTCATACCATATACCGGTACTCAATCATGATTGGTGGTATATTGGTCTTGCGGATATACCTTGCCTTTCATTTTCTTCTTTTTGTTGTTGCCAACCGACACAATGATATACAAGTAAGGGCATCCCCAACAGCAACCCGTAAATTTTCTCCCGCATCTGTTTACGGACAAAGGGACCAGTCCGCGGATATGGATGAGGGAGTCCGCCATCCAACGTTGTTTGCATACATCCGGACAACAATTTAAACTAATCGGACGAAATTCATCTAAATCGGACGGATTTCATTGTAAGTTAGAACATAATTTACATAAAAGATCGATATTTCGACTGTTTAACAAAATAAAAACAAAATAAAACATAAACCCTATACCGGATGACCATATCGTATGCGTGGCAGCCTTCCCCTGCCGCATTGTCGTCTTCGTCGATGCCATCGTCGTTGTAGTGGTCCCTCCAGCGGTAGAGCAGCGCCAGAGGGCCACGACAGCCTTGTCCGGTGCCTGCCTGCCGCTCGCAGAGGAACCGCTCTAACTCCTGTTGCGCGGTGCGGAGTGCCGCCGCAGCCACTGCCGACGTGGCCTTCGGAGCCCTAGCGGTTGCCTTGCCGCGACCGGTGTTGGCGGAGCAGTCGC
Source organism: Triticum urartu (assembly GCF_056163025.1). Lineage (NCBI taxonomy): Eukaryota > Viridiplantae > Streptophyta > Magnoliopsida > Poales > Poaceae > Triticum > Triticum urartu. The sequence goes on along the minus strand of NC_141873.1, from coordinate 272,809,652 downwards.
TAAGCAACCACTCTCACTGATCTTGACGAGCTCGCCGTCAAGGCGCCTGGCGGCCATCTCCGCGATGGTCAATGGAGCGGTCGAGCGCCCACGTGGCGGCGAGGTCAGGGGCGTTGCGGACCTAGTCCGGCGCAACGTCGCTCTTGGCGAACGCGGAGCGGCAGCCGGCATTGCGTCGGTCGTACCTCGTCTGCTGCCTCGGCGCGTGCTCCTCCACGGAGACGACGGCTCTTGAGCTCGAGGCACCACCGTAACTGCCTCCTCTAGGGTAGTGGAAGAGGTGGCCACATGCCTTCTTGATGGCGGATGGCAACTCCTCCTTGACGGCGAGGCGGTGGAGGCGCGGCGGCGACGATGGCGCGTCCATGTGGTTGTACCGGTTGCGCGACGGGGATGGTGGCTCCTCCTTGACCCGACATATGATATGGACACCGCAGTGCTGGTGTGGGGGCAAGGTCGGCTCCTTCACGTGTCGTCCGATCTGGACGCCACGGTGCTGTCAGGGTGAAGGCCAGCTCCTCCTTGAAAGGCCGGAGCAGGGACATTGGCCCGCGCTTCACGCGCTGGCACAGCGGGGACGACGGGTCCTGGCGGCGATGGAGGCGACGAGCCCATGTAACAGAGCTATCGCTTCGTCATTATCTCGATCTGAGAGATGAAATCTTTGTCCGTGAGAGCGGGCTCTTTGAGGAGCCGCGGCGGTTGCCGCGACGGTGCTTGGTCCTCCTCCTCAATTGATGAGATGAAGATCTGCTCCTTGGAGGAGGAGCCAGCCGCCGTCGATGCCGAAGGGGGCAGAGAGCGATGATGGCGGCACGAAGAACCAGCGAATGAAGAGCTTCCGCCGACGTCATATGTCAGCACAGAGCAGCATGACTCTGACATCGCCTCTACGATCGGAGAGGAGGACGGGCCCGGCGAGGTGGGTGACGGGGAGGCGGAGTGCGGCGATGCTTGAGGAGGGGGATTGCGGCTCTGTGCCGCATTGAAGCGGGCTGACCGCCCCTTCGCCTGGGAGCGGTCCGGACTCGTGCAAAAGCTCCCCACATTTGTCTCTGGTTTGTAGGAGAAAGTATATTCGGGCGGCGCCGCGGATCGAAACAGGACCGTGTTGGATGACTTCAGCGGTCCAGACAGATATGGGAGGTTTGAGGGTCAATGTACAAGATACCCTAATAGGTCCAACTTTGCGTAATTGGGGGTTTGTGAAAGTGCAACTATCCCTAAGTGGTTTTGGTAATTCCTAACAACATATAGCTCATTGAGCTAATGCTATTCCAAGATTAATATTTCAGGAAAAGCTCAATGAATGGCATGGCATGGATGAGGAAAGTGGACCCCTCAAAATACTAAGGACAAAAAGATAGGCTCAATCTCAAAGCTCAAGACTCTGAATTTTATATTTTAATGATCCAAGATCACATTGAGTGTATAGGAAAAGCCAATACTATCAAGGAGGGATGAGGTGTTGCTTGATGAGGTTCTTGCTTCATAGTGCTTAGTGATATGCTCCAACACCCTCAACTACCTTCCCACATCCACATATGACCTAAACCAAAAGTCAAACTCGGCCCCACCGATTCTTTCTATCCGGCGCCACCGAGTTCAGATGTCATAGCCACTGCCACAAACCCTAGGCAAATCGGTCTCACCGATAGGGATCTCGGTCACACCGAGATGGGGTTGTAATCTCTCTGTTTCCCTTCGTAACGTGTCGGTCCTACCGAGATGAGCAATCGGTCTCACCGAGATTGCAATGTAAACTCTCTGTTTCCCTTTTGTAACATTTCGGTCCCACCGAAATGAGCGATCGGTCCCACCGAGTTTACCTGACCAACTCTCTGGTTAGCTTATTACCAAAATCGGTCCCACCGAGTTTGTGTAATCGGTCACACCGAAATTACGTTATGCCCTAACTCTAACCATATCAGTCCTACCAAATTGCATCGCAGTCCCACCGAAAATCCTAACGGTCACTAGGTTTGCTAAATCGGTCCGACCGAGTTTCTCAATTCGGTCTCACCGATATTGGTAAATTGGTGTAACAGTTAGTTTTTGTGTGGAGGCTATATATACCCCTCCACCCACTCTTCATTCGTGGAGAGAGCCATCAGAACATACCTACACTTCCAATACACATTTTCTGAGAGAGAACCACCTAATCATGTGTTGAGGCCAAGATATTCCATTCTCACCATATGAATCTTGATCTCTAGCCTTCCCCAAGTTGCTTTCAAATCAAATCTTCTTTCCACCAAATCCATATCCTGTGAGAGAGAGTTGAGTGTTGGGGAGATTATCATTTGCAGCACAAGAGCAAGGAGTTCATCATCAACACACCATTTGTTACTTCTTGGAGAGTGGTGTCTCCTAGATTGGCTATGTGTCACTTGGGAGCCTCCGACAAAGATTGTGGAGTTGAACCAAGGAGTTTGTAAGGGCAAGGAGATCGCCTACTTCGTGAAGATCTACCGCTAGTGAGGCAAGTCCTTCGTGGGTGATGGCCATGATGGGATAGACAAGGTTGCTTCTTCGTGGACCCTTCGTGGGTGGAGCCCTCCGTGGACTCGCGCAACCGTTACCCTTCGTGGGTTGAAGTCTCCATCAACGTGGATGTACGATAGCACCACCTATCGGAACCACGACAAAAACATCCGTGTCTCCAATTGCGTTTGAATTCTCCAAACCCTTCCCTTTACTTTCTTGCAAGTTGCATGCTTTACTTTCCGCTGCTCATAGACTCTTTGCATGCTTGCTTGAATTGTGTTAAGATTGCTTGACTTGTGCTAAGATAGATAAAATCTGCCAAAGACTAAAATTGGGAAAAGGATAGATTTTTAATTGGTCAAGTAGTCTAATCATCCCCCCTCTAGACATACTTTCGATCCTACAGGTGGTATCAGAGCTTTGGTCTCCATTTGCTTTGATTTCCATAGCTTTTGGTGGTCATAGCCTTGGTTTCACAACCTAGAGAGTATGGCGTCTAGCGAGGGAAATTACCACCGTAGAGGTCCTTACTTTGATGGTACTAATTTTGCTAGTTGGAAGCATAAGATGAAAATGCATATTCTTGGACATAACCCCGCCATTTGGGCTATTGTGTGTGTTGGCTTGCAAGGTGAATTCTTTGATGGGAGAGAACCGAATCGTGAAGCCACCGCGGAAGAGTTGAAGATGCTACAATACAATGCTCAAGCTTGTGATATCCTCTTCAACGGATTGTGCCCCAAAGAATTCAACAAAATCAGCCGTCTTGAGAATGCAAAGAAAATTTGGGATACTTTGATTGATATGCACGAAGGTATCGACTCCGTCAAGGAATCCAAGTTGGATGTGCTTCAAAATCAACTTGACAAGTTCAAAATGAAGGATGGTGAAGGTGTCGCTGAAATGTACTCTAGGCTTGCTCTTATCACAAATGAGATTGCCGGCTTAGGAAGTGAAGAGATGACCGACAAATTCATCATCAAGAAGATCCTAAGAGCCTTGGATGGAAAATACGATACCGTATGCACATTGATCCAAATGATGCCAAATTACAAAGATCTCAAGCCAATGGAAGTCATTGGAAGAATTGTTGCTCATGAGATGTCATTCAAGGATAAGAAGGAGCTCCATAACAAGTCAAGTGGTGCTTACAAAGCCTCATGTGAAGCCCCCACATCATCAAGTGATAAACAAACCTTCAATGAAGAATTGAGCTTAATGGTGAAGAACTTCAACAAGTTCTATAAGAATAGAAGCAAAGAGAGAAGTTCCAAGTCAAGGTCCTACAATGACAAAAGATCTTCTAGTCGAGAGCGGAACTGCTACAATTGTGGAAGACCCGGACACTACTCCAATGAGTGTACGGCTCCCCACAAGAGAAGAGAAGATTCTCCCAAAAGAAGAAGTAGAAGAGAAATCACCATCAAGGGAGAGAAGGAGTAGGGATGATCGATATGAACGAAGACCCTCTCGGAGAAGCAAGGATTCGAAAAGGAAGGACAAGTCATCAAGGAGCTACACAAAACGAAGACATCAAGCTCATGTTGGAGAATGGGTATCCGGCTCCGACTCCGACAATGACTCCGAGAGAAGCTATCACTCCGACTCCGAATATACTCAAGATGAAGGTGTTGCCGGTCTAGCACTTGTGTCAACCAACTCCTACGACATATTTGATTCACCAAATGAAGGAATTGGAAGATGCTTCATGGCCAAAGGTCCAAAGGTATCACACCCCGAGTATGTTGATTTCAATAGTGATGAAGATGACTTGTTAGGTGATGATGATTTACTTGTTGACAACTATAGTGATGAATACTATGATGAAACGAATGACAATGATAAGGAGAAGATTGAGCCTCTAACTAAAGAACTAAACACTCTTAAGTTAGATCATGAAACTATCTTAGGAGATCATCGAGAACTTTTAAGGACTCATGAGAAATTACGTTTTGAAAAGCTCAACCTTGAGCAAGAGCATGAGTTCTTAAAGGAAATCAATGATGATATTTGCAAGAAAAGTTCTTCTTACATTGCCAAGCATTTACTCTTATCCATTTACATGCCTCATGTCAAGTATAGTAACAAGAGCAAGAAAGATTCTTCCTCTAGTAGTAACAATAATCATGCTAAATCCAATGTTGTTGCTTCTAGTAGTTCTCTTGATTCCACTAATGATTCTCTTAGCCAAGTTACACTTGAGCAAGAAAATAGCTTATTAAAGGGAATCATAGAGAAAGGTGTTTACAAGAGCCTTGCCGGGAGTAAGCAATTCGAGGAAATTGTACACAAGCAAGGAAGGCACCGGAAGAATCAAGGTATTGGTTTTGAACGAAAGTTCAATGCCAATGGAGTTGAGTGGGAAGAATATCAATACCCCAAGACGAATTTTGTTCCTCAACAAGAGAAGTATGATCCTACTTCTTTCAAAGGGACACAAGCTCAAGATGATCTTCCACCACAAGACCACAAGCAAAAAGGCAAGGACAAGCTTCAAGAGGAAATTGATGCATTTGAAGAAGCTCCTAAGGCCTTGTTCAAGTGGGTTCCCAAGACTACATCAAGTTACACTTCATCAAGTACAACTACAACTCCGAGGATTCCCATCAAGATGGTGTGGATCCCGAAGAAGAACTAGAGAGTTCTTGAGGGTGACTCCGCGAACATACTTCACTCATATCATTTTGGCAAGAACAAGTGCAATCAACTTCCACATCTTGCACTAGTTCAAGGAGTCACAAACCCTCTTGTTGGTAAGACAAGGGACAAGGTAAACAAAAGCTTTCATAGACATCATCTTGTGTGTGCATCACTGTATGTCTATGGATATCCTTGTTTGTTCCTTGTGGGACTAACCCGTGTAGGTATTGAAAGTGCAACTCACTCCAAAGGATAGCTCCAAATGGTCTACATCAATATTGAGCATCCACATCTTCAACATCTACATGAAGTCATCATCGACAAAACCCAAGGTTAGTTCATCCCTCTTAGGGGGATCTCACATCTAGGGGGAGCTTTACTCTAACAATTGAGTTAAAGCAACTCTAATGGTGTGAACACAACAACCCTTTATGTAAAAGTTGTAACCCCACTTGTTCTTAAACGATGAGTATGACCTATGATCAAATGTTCTCATTTGACTCCTAAGTCAATATACTCATATATAGATGACCTAGTCATCGCCAATTGCTTGATAGATGCTAGAATTGTTTGTGCATGCTTTGCCACATATTTTATTTGTCATTTTATTGTGTGAGCATGTTGGTTGCATAATTTACTCATTCGAGGACATCTACTTGTTGTTTTGATTGATTGGTTTCTTTTTCTCTTGCCAAGTGGATGGATAAGAATGCCTAAGAACCTTCTCTAGCTATCTATGCTTTTCTCGTCTCAAACTCTATTCATGCTACATCACAAAATTTGATCAAGTCGGATTCGAACCACTCTGTGTGAGGAGCACTCGGAGTCCCCGATTCGTCATAGACTTAAACTTCAAAAACTTCTTTATGCGTTTCGGTCTGACCGATTCACCCATTTCGGTCATACCGAGATCACTAAGTCGATCTAGGTTTTCAATCTCGGTGCAACCGATTTGAACTTTTCGGTCACACCGAGTTGCAGCAACTGCTTGCAGTTATGCATCTCAGTGCCACCGAGTTGTTCCACTCGGTCACACCGACAGGGTCGGGCTATATATACCCACGGGCAAAATTTTGGAAATTTTCTCCGAACTCTTTCACCCGCGCTTAGCCCGCTCTGCCTCCAGGGTCTCCGGATCGTCCTCCTCGTCGCCACTTGCCTCCTGCCACTGGTCTCCACCGCCGTCAACGGGAATCATCCCCGCCGTTGCCGCCGTAGCGAGTTCACCGCCGAACTAGGGTATGAACTTGATCACTGTGCTATCCTTATCTGATTCCTAGCACATTGTGGTCTCCATGAATCTTGCCACGATTGAAACTATCTTATCCAGTCAAAACACTCCGTAGATTAGAGATGATTTGAAAATTTAGGGTTAGGTTTCCGCCGAAACCATCTCGGACCAACCAAGTTGTGGAACTCGGTACCACCGATTCGGCTTAGGCCATTGCACATGCAATTCTCGGTCTAACCGAGAATTGCAAATCGGTGTGACCGAGTTCAGGACTTTGTGAAACCCTAGCAGTCTCGGTGCCACCGAACTGTGACTCGGTCTGACCGAGTTCACTAGTTTAGGTTCCAAAAGCTGCTTCGGTATCACCGAGTTTACAAATCGGTTGACCCGAAATGCTTTCCGAGGAAAACTAAAACTAAGTTTTTGATTCATTCTTTTGCAAAAACCTCTGTATTTTGTGATGCTCATCCACTCTACCTCATCTATAATCTATTCACAGGGTCAGTTGTCAGAGATTGCAATATGTTTGATCAAAGTGACAACCAGAACAAGTCAGAGGAGCAGGTTCACTTGAGTGAGGGCACTAGTCCCTCTAGCAGCTCAGATGATGGCAGCAGGAGCACACCAAGCAATCTGCCAAAGGCTGCCACCAGGGCCAGAAAGAAGAAAACTTCTGAATCTGAGGATGAAGACTATGTGGCAGTTGAGGAAGAAGAATCCACTTCCAAGAAGAAAGTGGTTAAAAAGGAATATAGCACTGCTGCTGCAACTAAGCCTGGTATGAAGACCAAATTACTTGCAAAGAGAATTCACATGTCTAAAGCCAGAGCCTCTACTCAAGTACCTTTGGAATCTGAACCCAAAGAGGCTGCTGCAGAAGGGAAGAAGAGGAAAGAGAGGGTCAAGAAGACCACTGTCAGAGTGCTTGGGAGATCCTCAATCATGAAAGACTCTGAAGAAGAGGAAGAGGAAGAGGATGCAACACTAGCACCCAAAGCTCAAAAGCTTATGGGAGATGCCATAAGGTCAGGGGCTGCTTCATCTAAGCCCAAAGAAGCTTCTAAGCCAGCTGCTCCAAAACCCAAAACTGCACCAAAGAGGAGTACCAGGAACATTCCAGCTACTGAGAAAAACTAGGCCCCAGTGCCTGAAACTATTGCTGAAGAAGAAGATGATGAGACACTTGTTTTGAGGAAGTCAAAGCCAAAAATTCCAGATCATAATGATGCTCATCCTGTAGCAGAAAACATGAAGATCGGGAAGGACTCAAGATTAAGGCTATGGAGAGAGTCAGATCCATATGCCACCAGAAGGAGAACTGATGTGGACTACATGTTCCATACCAAAGAATAGCAGGATTTTTATGAGACGGTGTTGCTTGACAAGAAACCAATAGTATGTGACATGAAATGGGACAACTGGGAGTACATCAAGGAGAATGAAGAACATTATCCAGGAGTATATGACAGTTTCAAGGCTTGTGGAGTTGATGAGTTTGTGGCTCAGAAGCTCACAAAGTGGAATGATGAGCTTATCATGCAGTTCTACTCCACAGCTCACTTCTACCCAGATGGCAAGATAGTCTGGATGTCTGAAGGCACTAGATACCAGTCAACAGTAGCAGAATGGGCTCAATTGATCAATGCTCCTGAGGAGAATGAAGATGACTTGGATGTCTATGCCAAGACGAAGAAGGATCACAACTCCATGGCAAGCATGTACAAGGAGATTCCTAATGCAGATCTTGAGACTCACCAATTTGGATCAGTGAAACACCTGCTGTCAGGACTGCCTACTATCAATTGGATCCTCAGGCACACCCTTCTGCCCAAGTCTGGTGATCACAGAATGATCAGAGGCCACTCCATCAATCTGCTACATATATTTGATGTGCCACAAAAGTTCAAGGTCATGAGTCTTATAGTTGAAACTATCAAGAGGACAGTTGCTGACCAAAAGAGAAGCTGTGGGTATGCACCATAGATCCAGGAGTTGATTAAATCCAAGATGGGCACTGGCATATACTTGTTGGACAAGGAGCGCATGCCTATCTATCCAGATTTTGAGGACAAGCAAGTGGTTATGAATGAGGATGAACCATCTTCTGTGCATGTTCAAGCAAAAAGGGAGAAGGCAAAGGCTGAGAAAGCTGCAAAGATGCCCACCATGGAAGAGGCATATCAGTATCTTCTGAAGAGCAAGCAAGATCAGCTCGGCTACTTGATTGCATCCACTCTAAGGATTGAGAAAGGGATGGCCACCCTGACTCAAAACCAGGAGAGCTTGGAAAGGATCATAGAGCAGAAATTCTATGACATGGATGTGAAGGTGACTGAGATCCAGTCTGTTGTGGAGCAACTTCAGGATGATATGCAGGAGAGGAAGGGTAAGACAACCACTGATGCATTTGCCAGAGTGCCTAGAGCTTAGAGGTCAGCTGCAGTGCTAGTAACAAACACCAGAGCCACTTCATCTGCACCAGCTACAGCTTCAGTGGCATCAGCTCCAGCACCTACTCCATCAGCTCCATCTACATCGACTGAAGCCTTCGTTCTTAGAGTTATCCGAACACCACCACCTGAAGACCAAGCCTGAGAGATGATTTAGTGCTATGCAATTTCTAGGAACTTTTTGGTAACTTGTTGCCAAAGGGGAAGAAAAATGTATAGATCATAGGCTTCGAGAGAGAGCGGTGTTGCTTTTTATTCTCTCTTGCTTTGGTGGTTGAACTTTATTTGCTTGATTGAGATACTTTCTGTCTGTGTGATACTTGGATGATCATGTGTGTTTGATCATATGCTACTTTAATGCTTGTTGGATGACATTATCATTTTATCCCTATATGATCATTCACTTTGCTTGGTGATGAGTGCATGTATTTAATTATTATCATTTTGAGAGCTCCACCAAGATGTATGTGACATGGAAGAGTAACCCATGAGCCTAATTCTCTATGCATTTGCAGTCCAAAGCCAATCATAAACTATGCACAAATTTAGGGGGTGCTCTTGTTTTTCACATACTTCTCAAGGCGACAATGTTTTTCACTCTTATTATCATTCGTCGAAGCTTTGATCTATATGTTGTCATCAATTACCAAAAAGGGGGAGATTGAAAGTGCAACTATCCCTAGGTGGTTTTGGTAATTCCTAACAACATATAGCTCATTGAGCTAATGCTATTCCAAGATTAATATTCCAGGAAAATCTCAATGAATGACATGGCATGGATGAGGAAAGTGGACCCCTCAAAATACTAAGAACAAAAAGATTGGCTCAAGCTCAAAGCTCAAGACTCTACATTTTATATTTTAGTGATCCAAGATCACATTGAGTCTATAGGAAAAGCCAATACTATCAAGGAGGGATGAGGTGTTGCTTGATGAGGTTCTTGCTTCATAGTGCTTAGTGATATGCTCCAAAACCCTCAACTACCTTCCCACATCCACATATGACCTAAACCAAAAGTCAAACTCGGCCCCACCGATTCTTTCTATCCGGCGCCACCGAGTTCAGATGTCATAGCCACTGCCACAAACCCTAGGCAAATCGGTCTCACCGATAGGGATCTTGGTCACATCGAGATGGGGTTGTAATCTCTCTGTTTCCCTTCGTAACGTTTCGGTCCTACCAAGATGAGCGATCGGTCCCACCGAGATTGCAATGTAAACTCTCTGTTTCCCTTTTGTAACATTTTGGTCCCACCAAAATGAGCGATCGGTCCCATCGAGTTTACCTAACCAACTCTCTGGTTAGCTTATTACCAAAATCGATCCCACCGAGTTTGTGTAATCGGTCACACCGAGATTATGTTATGCCCTAACCCTAACCATATCGGTCCTACCGAGTTGCATCTCAGTCCCACCGAAAATCCTAACGGTCACTAGGTTTGCTAAATCGGTCCGACCGAGTTTCTCAATTCGGTCTCACCGAGATTGGTAAATTGTGTGTAACGGTTAGTTCTTGTGTGGAGGCTATATATACCCCTCCACCCACTCTTCATTCGTGGAGAGAGCCATCAGAACATACCTACACTTCCAATACACATTTTCTGAGGAGAACCACCTACTCATGTGTTGAGGCCAAGATATTCCATTCTCACCATATGAATCTTGATCTCTAGCCTTCCCCAAGTTGCTTTCTACTCAAATCTTCTTTCCACCAAATCCATATCCCGTGAGAGAGAGAGTTGAGTGTTGGGGAGACTATCATTTGAAGCACAAGAGCAAGGAGTTCATCATCAACACACCATTTGTTACTTCTTGGAGAGTGGTGTATCCTAGATTGGCTAGGTGTCACTTGGGAGCCTCCGACAAAGATTGTGGAGTTGAACCAAGGAGTTTGTAAGGGCAAGGAGATCGCCTACTTCGTGAAGATCTACCGCTAGTGAGGCAAGTCCTTCGTGGGCGATGGCCATGATGGGATAGACAAGGTTGCTTCTTTGTGGACCCTTCGTGGGTGGAGCCCTCATTGGACTCACGCAACCGTTACCCTTCGTGGGTTGAAGTCTCCATCAACATGGATGTACGATAGCACCACCTATTGGAACCACAACAAAAACATCCGTGTCTCCAATTGCGTTTGAATTCTCCAAACCCTTCCCTTTACTTTCTTGCAAGTTGCATGCTTTACTTTCCGCTGCTCATATACTCTTTGCATGCTTGCTTGAATTGTGTTAAGATTGCTTGACTTGTGCTAAGATAGATAAAATCTGCCAAAGACTAAAATTGGGAAAAATGATAGATTTTTAATTGGTCAAGTAGTCTAATCTTCCCCCCTCTAGACATACTTTCGATCCTATAGTTTGCTTCTTTGATTAGTGTTTAAGTACTGTAATTTTATAAGGGTTCATACAAAATTTCATTGGGTTCAACCCAATTAGTTGGCTTTGCCCTATGGAGGTATTTACTGAAAACCATCACATTTCAGGCTTGGTAACAACTTAGTACCACGTTTAAGCCAGCGCATAAGGAACCACCAACTTTACATCTAACAACTAAAGTGGGGCATTGATTGTGCAATTTGCTCACAAAAACAGGGAAACTGATAGGTAGGCCTCACCCGTCGGGACAACATGGCGCCTAGTGACAAACATCCCTAGATGGCAACAGACAGCCGTCTCGGAGCGTTGCGTGGACGGTTATGAATGGCGGGCTTGGGCATTTCGTTCCAGCCCGACCACAGCTGTCCGTCGTAGCACACTCTCATTGTCTTGCCTTCGTCTGCCGATAACTCGCCAGTCACCGCCGCGGACGCCACATTATTCTATAATGACCTATGAAGTCATCTTCCGATGACAACTCCGTCGGTAGCGAGGTTGGCCTTTCTCTTATCTCTCACTGGCCTAGGGTTAGGGCTAGGGCTTGGGAATTAGGGATTTTAATCCGGCGGATGATTTTAACCATTTCTTCCTCTTGTAGCTCCATAGGACCATCAGTTGCAAGGGAAGGAGTGGGGTAGCTGAACACCTGCCTGCTCATTGTCAGTAACGATCCCTTCGCTTGAAGCTAGTGGCATTTGAATCTGTAGACAGTGGGAGAAAGTTTCTGGCATGTTAAAGAAGTGAAAGTGCGTTATATCGACTAGAGGGGGGGTGAATAGGCGATTTTTATGAAAGTCTTCAAAACGTGGAAGTTATGAAGACAAACGATAGAAATAAACCTATTACCCTGCAGTGGAAGGTAGACTACACTAGGCAAGCCATAGTCAAGTATTCAATAGAGTGAAAGCAAAATGACTAATAACAGCAATGTAGTAAGGATCAGGTAGGAAGATATTGTGAAGCCACACAGAACACGCAGTCACTCAGTGAAGACAAAAGATAGTGCGAACATACAATGACTTCACAAGGAGTAACAGTAAGTAAAGGGAAGGGAAGATGAAACCAGTGACTCGCTGAAGACAATGATTTGTTGGACCAGTTCCAGTTGCTGTGACAACTGTACGTCTGGTTAGGGCAGCTAGGTATTTAAACCTTAGGACACACAGTCCCGAACACCCAGTCCTGAACACGCAGCTCAGGACACCCAGTCCTCACTGTATTCCCCTTGAGCTAAGGTCACACAGACCTCGCCCAATCACTCTGGTAAGTCTTCAAGGTAGACTCCCAAACCTTCACATACTTCGTTCATCGGCAATCCACAATGTCTCTTGGATGCTTAGAACGCGACGCCTAACCGGCTGGAGGATGCACAGTCCTCAAGTGTAATAAGTCTTCAGATCACACAGACAAGAAGACTTAAGTGATGCCTAATTCTATTTGGCTCTGGGTGGTTAGGGATTTATCCTCGCAAGGAATTCTCTCTCAAAGGCTTCGAGGTGGGTTGCTCTCAAACGACAAAAGTCGTACTCTGAATTTGAGCAGCCAACCGTTTATGGTTGTAGGGGGTGGGCTATTTATAGCCACTTGGCAACCCGACCTGATTTGTCCGAAATGACCCTGGGTCACTAAGGAACTGACACGTGTTCCAATGGTCAGATTTCAAACTCACACGGCAACTTTACTTGGGCTTCAAGCAAAGCTGACTTCCCCGACTCTGGACAAGATTCGCTCTCAAAGTCTTCACTCGAAGACATAGGTTTTGTTTAAGCATCACTTCAGTCATTCTGACTGGTTCTCTTGGACCCCACTTAACAGTACGGTGGTTCCTATGACTCAACACAGAAGAAAGAGAACTACGAAAGATCTAAGTCTTCGAGCTCCATAGGCTTCATGTGGTGTCTTCTCTTGTCATAGTCTTCAATGTGAATATCTTCATATACCACCTTTGACTTCAATGTCTTCATACATTTTTAGGGGTCATCTCTGGTAGGAAAACCGAATCAATGAGGGACTTCTACCTGTGTTATCCTGCAATTCTCACAAACACATTAGTCCCTCAACTAGGTTTGTCGTCAATACTCCAAAACCAACTAGGGGTGGCACTAGATGCACTTACAATCTCCCCCTTTTTGGTGATTGATGACAAACTAGTTGAAGTTTTCAACGGGGAATATAATGTGTGAAATTGTAAAGGATAAGGAATTGTCTTCATAAGTTGCAAGGGCTCCCCCTGAAGATGTGCATATAAGTAATTTGCTTTTGGAATGCAAATGCACATGGCAGGTTGTACTTGTGGATATCCACTTCAACTTATGATGACAATCCACTATGCATGTGAAAGTATATGAAGATAATGACATGCATAATGGAAAATGGACGTCTGCAGAATGATCTAAGTGCGGAATTTATCGTCGCACATGCAGAATTTATCATCGCAACACAAGGTGGCAGGTAAGTAGCAGACGGCCATCGAGTTTAAGTGTTACAACTCAAAGAACCAAATGTAGCAAAACGAGAGTTGTAAGCATGAAGCAAAATATAAAGCACCCGCCCATATGGACCCGCTTGAAGACTATCAACCTCATATGCTTCTCCCCCTTTTGTCAGTAAGGACCAAAAAGGTTTGAAGACATAGAGCATCTACTCGTTCCCATGAAGAGTAGGTGGTGCAGCAGGGTCGTCGGTGGTGTTTGGTGGTGCAGAAGAGCTTGGAGCAGTGTCGAAGCGTGCTGAAGGAGGCGGCAGTGAAGTAGCATCGTCGTCATCCTCGATCACTCTGGCATTTACAGTTGCAGCAGAGGAAGAGAACTCAGAGTCTTCAAGAGATAGAGTTCGTCGCAGCACTGCCCTTCGAGGAGGTGTGGAGTCAAACTTGAAGCGCTCAGTGAAGCCATCCTCTTGAAGATCATCTTCAGAACACATCAGTGTCAGCCCTTTCCATGTGCGGCGAGAAGTTTCATGGGCAACGAAAGCATTCTTGGTGGCAAGATTGCAAATGCGATTAACATCCACCAAGAGGCTTTGCATTTGACGCTTCAGCCAGTCATGATGCCTATCCTGTTTCTGATGAAGAGCCACAAGAAGCTCTCGGTCATTGAGAACACGAGTGCGCTTCTTGGGTCGTGGAGCAGTTGTACTGTCAGTGGCTTCAGTGAGAGCAAGATGCGGTGCACGTGTAGTGCCAGCCAAAGGATACACATGAGCGACTGCTTCAACTCCTTCAATGTTCTGAGAAAAACTCGGCTCTGCATTCTGAAGACTTAGGGGTTCCTTGGCAGGCTCAGGATAGATGGCTTCAATCGACATATCCACATCAGGCAGAAAAATCCGATAATTGCGAGCAGATGGCTGATATGAGATAGTGGAGTGAAGTTTGATCAGCCGCATGACCCATGGGGCGTAGAACTTCAAGCCAAAAAGATCAGAGCCTGATGCAGCAAGTTGGCGAATGAAGAAGTCCTGTGCATTAAAGCATTTTCCATGAAGAATATAGAAGACCAAAGTCTTCATTGCACCTTCAAGCTTGGCATGTGGAGAGTGCCCTTTGATGGGCCAGAGAGTTCGCCTTATGATGTGATAAATAGTCCTTGGCAGATACTCTAGGTCTTCAACAAAGAACTCTTTGGGATATGCAGCATCTTGAGGTAATGGCTTCATCATACTGAGCATCTGACTCATGTTAGGTTCAGGCTTCTGAAAGATGCTCTCCACAGCTTCACTGTGAAGTTGACAGCCAGATTCGTAGAGATCTCCGGGAGTGGGCAGACCAGTGAGCTCAATGATGTCAAAGGCTTTGGCTTCGTGATGAACATTTCCTGTCATCCACTCCAAGACCCAAGTCTTCGGATCTCTGTTATACCCGCGGATGTGAAGTGTGGCATAGAATTGGAGCAGCAACTCTTCATTCCAATGCTCTTGGTCAGTGATGAATGACAGCAATCCAACTTCTTTGAAGCAATCCAGAGTTTCTTCCAGACAGGGCAGACCAGCTATAGCTTCAATGTCAAGACGCTTGTGGGGGAATATGCGACCTTGATTGTATAGAATGCAGGAGTAATAGCTTCGCTGCGGATAGCTCCAGAACCGATCAGATGATATCCTTTCCCTTGAGTAAGGGTTCCTGGAGCTATTGAAGAATGTGTTGTCTGCTCTGAAGCCATTGATATTGAAGGATCCAGGTGCTGATGCAGGACCTGGGAACCTGGGCAATCTTGGGATTGGCTTCTGTACCTGAGGCCTGTGCTCAACATGATAGTCGAACTGGGGACCGGCAGCAGGTGCAGGAACAGAAGCAGTGGGATCAGTGGCTTTGCTGACTTCTGATGCTTTTGTTGGGGAGGGCTCCACATTAGCTTCAGCCGTGACAGCGTCAGTGGCTTCATTGGTGGTGGTGGTGGCAGCCTCAAGATTTTCAACCTCTACTTGACGAGCTGGAGGGTCGGTCACAATCACGTTCTCCTCGAGAACCGCTTCTTGGTGGGACAGGGGAATAGCAGCTTGTGGGACTTCTTCTTCATCGGCTAATGCAGCTGGAATGTCTTCAGCAGTTTCAGCTTCAGACGCAGAGACTGGAGGCCTAGGTCCTTTGCAAAGCCTGCGCAACGCAGGCGACGCCTGTGTAGTTGGAGTTGGCTGGGCCTCAAAGTCTTCTTCCTCTTGTGGGCGATCAGCCCATGAAGCATCCTGAGCGATTGGCGTCAGAGGACGACCAATGCTGATGAGTTTGCTGTTCTCGAGCTGAGGAAGGACTGCACCATCTTCTACATGGTCATGTTGACCAATGTCTTCAGCAGCGATGGGATCAGCTGCGGGAAAAGTCTTCAGCTTCATGAGCCTCTGTGAAAGCAGGCTCATGGATTGTCAGTTGGCGTTCAGCGTCAGGATGAACCATGGAAATGGGTTCAACTATCAAAGGCTCTGTGGGAGCAGGCCGATCTTTCTTGGTCTTCCTCTTCTTCTTGAAGGGGGCAATAGGAGAGGCTTCAGGATGTTTCCTCTTCCTGGCTTCAGCCTCAGCAGTCCTCGTCTTCTTGAGCTCTGAAGCGGTTGACTGGCTTTTTGGCTTCGAGCCAGTCATTCTAGTTGGGAAGACAATGGGATCTGCTTCCTGCCTTGGTGCTTCAGGTTTAGCCATAGCGGGCTTCTTCTTCTTCTTGGCAGCCATCCTGGGGTCGATACCAGGACGCCCAAGGGCCTTGCGCTTCTCAGCCTCATTGTAGGCTTGCACACACCTATCAGCCAGGACCTTCATGCGCTCACGAGAACCCTGAGCTTCTGCACGGTTCTTTAGAAAGGCTTCCTTGAGCTCGTGCAGCATAATCTTGAAATTCTTCACGTCTTGCACGCTGAGCTTGGCCATATGCTTCTTGAACTGAGATTTCTCAAAGTCAATCTTCTGCTTCAGTTCAACAATGCGCTGGGCAATAGCTAACTCTGAAGCAATGGCGCCATGGAAGGCGACACTGAGGCCAATGGGTAGTTGGAGATCGTCGAAGCTGATGTTTGGCGTGTCAAACCATTCATCAATGAAGTTGTGGATGATTGTTACATCAAAGAGAGGCAGATCATTGAAGATTTCTGCTTCTTCTTTGCTCTTGATGAGTTTCTCAAGAGCATAGTCTGCAAGATCTTCATCACTTGATAGATCAATGGCATCATTGCGCAGAATGGCAGCAGCTGTTAGCTCTTGGCCGGTGTGTGGCAGAGGCATCTTGACCTTCTGGGGCTTGGAGATGCGTGATAAATCTTCGGACTGCACACTGTCTTCAGGAGGTGCAGTTGCCAGTGGCTTCGCCCGTGAGATTTTTGGTGAAGCGGCAGGCTTTGAAGCTTTAGGCTTCTTCAACTTCTTTGGCTTCGGCGCCGCAGGCGCTTCATCTGATTCAGCATCAGCTGCAGGCTCATTCGTTGCAGTCCCTTGAACCAAGATATGGGTGATGAGGCCTTCAAGGTTGTAGAAAGGACCGACGACATTGGGTTCTGCATCTCATGTGCCATCAGCCCTTGGAGCTGAGGGACCAGGGTTGAAGTCTAGTCCCAATGTCTTCTTGTTTTGCTTCGCTGAGTTCTGGGCAAACTGGAAGTTGCGCTTGAACAGAATGTCATCACGACACCATAGTAGTGACGATGGGTGTGCATCAACAGGCTGTGGCCCATGGACCATGCAGGGATAGAAGCCTTGTTCAATGGCTTCATCTCTGGACCTGGGTTGAAGATTCTTGTATAGGATGTCTCCCCACGGTCTCTTGATGGCATTTTTCTCAGCATATTCCTGGGTTACAAATCGGTATTTGAACCATTGTTCTGCCCAATATCTTCGAATCCATTGGATTCGGGTCTTGCGCTGATTGTAATCCTCTTCAAGATCTGTCTTGTACAGTTCTGAGAGGTCATCTGGCAGATCTCTAGATGTTTCTCCACGACGCTTTCTGCCACCCTTCCTTGCTGATTTTTCTGAAGCCATGAACCTTAATCTGAAAGGCTTCAATACGTTCAGAGGCTTCAAAGGTTTTCGCTTGCTGGACAAACAGGAACTGGCTTCGGGAGAATTTATGTGATGCTGTAAGAATCCTGCAAATGAATGCAGACTATGAGAACCAAAGGATTCTCTCACGGACATGTGCCTGTGACAACATTAAGGTGCGAGGGAAGGGGAAGAGGTCATATGCATTCTCAGAAGATTTTGAAGATAAATCAGTTTAGAAGACATTGACCTCATCGTGCGAAGACATTCACTCATAGATAAGGAGTTGGTTCCAGATTTGTACGAATCCACAGATCAGTACAAGTGAGGAATCTAACTACTTTGTGAAGCATAAGTGAATATACTAGGCATGTTATGAGATGCAGTATGAGAGAGATCTAACTTGTGTGAATAGAAACTCCTTGTGGTAGAAAGTGACAAAGCCATAGGATCAACTGTGCCATAAAAAGGAAGTTTTATTTACCACACTAAGAACTGCTAGACGGAGTGGAAGATGAGGCCGAGCAGTTCGATCTTCCGTGCCCTAACTTGGCGACGGAGGACACCGACGGCGACGGCGGAGAGGACGATGTCTGCGGTCGGCGTGAAGACAGCGTCGGAGAGGTTGCGGCAGCGAAGCACTTCGTCGCTGGCGTCGTTGAGGGCTAGCGGTGGCGCTAGGGTTCGTGCGAGAGTGGAAGAAGAGATAATGACTGCCGTGAAGTGTGTATTTGTAGGTACAGGGGCGGCACTGCGTTATTACACAGGTGCCCCTGGCGATTCGCATCTGAGGAACACGTGGCCATCATGCAGAATTTTGGGGTTTTATTCCACGTCCCATGCACGCCTGGATTGTCGGGTGGTCGTTCCTACTTCTCCGGGTTTCATGTGGAGGAATGAGCATTGAAAGTGGACTTAAGGTTTGTCTTTGTATCTTCTGCTGACAAGGACGCAGAGAAGACATTCGACAGTTTGAATAGAATGCATATGATTTGGAGAGATAGAGTTTGAGATAGATAGCATAGAGTGGTTAGGGTCCGATCACATTCACTTAGTTCAAAAGATTCAACAAGAAGACATAGCTATAAGTGAATGCTGTAGAGGACAGAACACTAGTATATATATAATCAACATAGTGAAGGTAATCATGAAGACATGTTGAGATTGAAGCCAAACCAAATGTGAAGACATAGCAAGGTAACGCCATGAGTGAAACACTTCAAAATAGAACATTTGGTGGTGGCGTTACCCACCGTATAGGAAGTATTAGACCCAGACACGGCGCACAATTATCGTGGCGCTCCGAAGTCAAATTCCACATTAATGTATTCACACTTAGAATGTATGTCTTCATTGATTGAAGATATACTTTACTTCGTGTGTTGCACATCTAAGTCATCAATATGCATAAGGGTTAGAATGTGTGCCTGATCACAGGACATTTGAGGATTCCAGGATATTTAGCTCACACCGTAACTTGCAAAATCTCTTCTCATCCAAGGGCTTGGTGAAGATATCTGCCAATTGCTCTTCAGTGTTGACATGTATGATATCAATATCTTCCTTCACAACATGATCTCTGAGAAAGTGATGACGAATTTCAATGTGCTTTGTCTTCGAGTGCTGAACTGGGTTGTTGGCAATCTTGATGGCGCTTTCGTTGTCGCAGTAGAGTGGCACTTGCTTTAGATGAATGCCATAGTCTTTGAGCGTTTTCTTCATCCACAGAAGCTGAGCGCAGCAAGATCCAGCAGCAATGTATTCAAATTCAGCAGTGGAGAGAGATACACAGTTCTGCTTCTTTGAAGACCAACATACAAGTGATCGTCCCAGAAAGTGACATGTGCCTGATGTAGACTTGCGATCAACTTTGTCACCAGCATAATCAGCATCCGAGAATCCAACCAGATCAAACTCTGAGCCCTTTGGATACCATAATCCAAGAGTTGGGGTGTGAGCCAAATATCGAAGAATTCGCTTCACAGCTAAGTGATGCGACTCCTTTGGTGCCGCTTGAAATCGAGCACACATGCAAACGCTAAGCATAATATCTGGCCTAGATGCACATAGATAAAGTAAAGAATCAATCATGGAGCGGTATACCTTTTGATCGAACTCTTTACCATTGTCGTCAGGACCCAGATGATGCTTGGCTGGCATTGGCGTCGTGAAGCCTTTGCAGTCTTGCATACCGAACTTTTTCAGGCAATCTTTGAGATACTTCTCTTGAGATATGAAGATGTCGTTGCGTTGCTATCGTATTTGAAGACCGAGAAAGAACTTCAGCTCTCCCATCATAGACATTTGATATTGCTCTTGCATCATATATCCAAACTCTTCACTGTACTTCTGATTGGTGCAGCCGAAGATAATGTCATCCACATATATTTGGCACACAAATAGTTCACCATCATATGTCTTCGTGAAGAGAGTGGGGTCGAGAGAACCAGTTATGAAGCCTTTGCTCTTCAGGAAGTATTTGAGTGTGTCATACCAGGCCCGAGGGGCTTGTTTGAGGCCATACAGTGCCTTGTTGAGCTTGTATACCATGTCAGGATGTTTTGGATCTTCAAAGCCAGGAGGTTGTGCAACATACACTTCTTCTTCAATCTTGCCATTGAGGAAGGCGCTCTTCACATCCATTTGATAAAGAAGTATGTTGTGATGATTTGCATAGGCCAGCAGTATGCGTATGGCTTCAAGTCTAGCCACAGGAGCAAATGTTTCATCGAAGTCAATGCCTTCCACTTGAGTATATCCTTGAGCAACGAGACGAGCTTTGTTTCTGACAACTTGACCATGCTCATCTTGCTTGTTGCGGTATATCCATTTGGTGCCTATTATGTTGTGCTTCCGAGGATCGGGACGCTTGACCAGTTCCCATACATTATTCAGCTCAAACTGTTGAAGCTCGTCTTGCATAGCTTGAATCCATTCAGGTTCCATGAAGGCTTCTTCAACTTTCTTAGGTTCTGTTATTGAGACGAATGCGAAGTGCCCACAGAAATTTGCTAGCTGAGTTTCCCTTGAACGAGTGAGTGGACCGGGTGCATTGATGCTATCAATTATTCTTTCAATCTGCATTTCATTGGCAACGCGAGGATGTACAGGGCGAAGATTTTGCTCTTGCTGATCATTGTCGTTGTTAGAAGGAATGTCTTCAGGCTGAGCATTGTCCTCATGTTGATCAGGTGCTGAGATGATAAGTTCTTCTTCAGGATGAGCTTCAGAAGGTATAATTTCTCCAGTTCCCATTAGCTCGATTGATTCACTGGATGGAACTTCATCTAGCACATTTGGCAGTTGCTCTCTTTGTGAACCGTTGGTCTCATCGAACCGCACATCCACTGTTTCAACCACTTTGTAATGAAAGAGATTGAAGACTCTGTAGGAGTGCGAATCCTTTCCATATCCAAGCATAAAACCCTCATGTGCTTTTGGTGCAAACTTTGAGGTGTGATGTGGGTCCTTGATCCAGCACCTGGCACCAAATACTCTGAAGTAACTGACATTTGGCTTCTTGCCAGTAAGGAGCTCATAAGATGTCTTGTTCAGAAGCTTGTGAAGATAAACACGATTGATTGTATGGCATGCAGTATCAATGGCTTCAGGCCAGAATTTTCTTGGAGTCTTGTATTCATCTAGCATCGTTCTGGCCATCTCAATGAGTGTTCTGTTCTTGCGTTCGACGACCCCATTCTGCTGTGGCGTGTACGGGGCTGAGAATTCACGTGTGATGCCCAAGGTAACAAGATATGTATCAAGGCCAGTGTTCTTGAATTCAGTGCCATTGTCACTTTTGATATGCTTTATCTTGGCGCCATAGTTGTTCATTGCTCGATTGGCGAAGCGTCTGAAGACATCCTGCACTTCAGTCTTGTAAAGGATTATGTGCACCCAAGTATATCTAGAATAATCATCAACAATGACAAAGCCATAGAGACAAGCAGTAGTAGTAAGAGTTGAGTAATGAGTGGGACCGAAAAGATCCATGTGAAGCAGTTCGAAGGGTCAAGTAGTGGTCATGATTGTTTTCGAGGGATGTTTGGCCCTCGTCATCTTTCCTGCCTCACAGGCACCGCATAAGTGATCTTTCTTGAACTTGACGCCCTCGATGCCTATGACATGCTTCTTCTTTGCCAGGGTGTGGAGGTTCCTCATGCCAGCATGCCCAAGCCTCCGATGCCAGAGCCAGCATTCTGAAGCTTTTGCTAGAAGACATACGGCAAGCTATGGTCCTGCTGAGAAATCTACCACGTACAAATCATCTTTTCGATACCCTTCAAATACTAGACACTTGTCAGATTCCATTAGAACAAGGCAACGATATTTTCCAAATATTACGATCATGTTTAAATCGCAAAGCATTGAGACAGACATTAAGTTGAAGCCAAGGGATTCAACAAGCATGAATTTATCCATGTGTTGATCCCTTGAGATTGCAACTCTACCTAGACCCAATACCTTACTTTTACCAGTGTCAGCAAATGTGATGTGGCTCTTGTCGGATGGACGTAAAGTTGAGTCCATAAGAAGGCTTCTTTTGCCAGTCATGTGATTTGTACACCCACTATCAATAATCCATTCTGAAGACGCTGGTGTCGTACCCTACAGTGCAGTTAGGGGGATAGGCTTCATGAAGAGCATTGTGAAGCAAAAACATTTGACGAACCAGTGGGTTATGAAAGCTTAGATCTAGATTAGGACTAATAGGGAGAGTAGCAAGCGATTCAGGAACGAAGTACATAGTAAGACCATTCGGGCATTTGATCTTGCGCCCTACAAGATTTTTAAGGTCCCCAGCAATAGCGTCAGGCGATTTTGGTTTTCTGCTGGAGACCTTTCCCTGCAAAAGAGAGTTAAGCTTTCTTAGCCACCCACATCTTCAAGGGTGGCTTAGAAGCAATAAGTCTAAGTGCAGCATCTGAGAACTTTGGCTTTGGAGCCCTAGCAAACAGTCTTGCAGGCGGACAATAGTACTCATAAGAATAAGAAGAATAGTTCTTGGTCTTATGAACATGGCGGTTTGATGAACCGCTCTCATATTCATATGCCTGAGTATGGTTTCCCTGCAAAACATTTGCGTTAGTGCGACTCAGGTGAGTCCTCTGTCTGTATGAAGCCTTTGGACCGTATGAAGCCTTTGGTCTGAGGTTTGTCTTCTTCACGTGAGGTGTCATGATGACACTCACAGGAAGATTCTCCAGACACCTTTTCGGAACCCAGATCTTCTTCATAGGCGGTCCATTCCTGCAGTTAGTACCAATGTACCTGGCAAACACTTCACCATTCTGATTCTTAAACAGTTTATAGTTTGCATCAAGCGATTCATCAATGATAATGGGGTTAGCACAAGTGAAGCCAGATAGATTGGATGGATCTGCTGAAGGTTCCTTTACAGCAACCCACGTGGTTTTGGAGTACTTCTCAGGTTTCCAGTAAGATCCATCAGCATTCATTTTCCTTACGAACCCAACACCCTCTTTCCTCGGGTTTCGGTTCAGAATCTGCTTTTTGAGGACATCACATAGTGTCCGATGGCCTTTAAGACTTTTGTACATCCCTGTTTCAAGCAATGTCTTCAACCTAGCATTCTCATCAGCAATAGCAGTGGTATCCTCAGCAGAGGGGTTAGTTACCACATCAATAGTTGAAGATATTGCAACAGTAGTAGCAGTAGAACATTCAGCAACAGAAGTAGCATTATCACGCTCAATGCATTTAAGACATGGTGGTTCAAATCCTTCCTGAGCGGAACTGATCTGTTTGGCGCGAAGTGACTCGTTTTCCTTTTGAAGATCTTCATGAGCCGCTCTCAATTTCTCAAGATCTTGCTTCCTTTGAAGATAATCATAGGAAAGCTTTTCATGAGTTGTTGAGAGAGTTTCATGACGACTTTCAAGTTCCTCATACTTAACGTGAAGATTTTTTATGTCTTCAATTAAGGATTCAGATCGAGTCATTTCAGCACCTAACAGATCATCGCTTCTGTCTAACAGTTTTTGAATATGTTCCATAGCTTTCTGTTGTTCAGTTGCAATTTTAGCAAGTGTTTTGTAGCTGGGTTTTGAACCACAATCAGAGTCATCGTCACTAGATGTTTGATAGTGAGTAGTGCATGTGTTTACCTTGGCACTGCGTGCCATGAAGCAGTAGGTAGAAGTGGAGTAGTCCTTGTCATTTGCATCGGTGTCGGTGATGAAGTCATTGTCTTCAGTGTTGAAGATGGACTTGGCAACGTATGCTGTAGCCAGACTTGCGACGCCTGAATAGGACTCCTCCTCAGACTCCACCTCTGCCTCCTCAGAAGCGGACTCCTCCTCTGAATCCATTTCCTTGCCAACAAACGCACGTGCCTTGCCAGATGAGCTCTTCTTGTGTGATGAAGACTTTGAGGAAGACTTGGAAGAAGACTTTGAGTATTTCTTCTTCTTCTTGTCGTCAGAGTCATATTCCTTGCTCTTCTTCTTTTTGTTCTCATTGTCCCACTGTGGACACTCAGAGATGAAGTGGCCAGGTTTCTTGCACTTGTGACATGTTTTCTTCTTGTACTCGTGAGCAGAAGCTTCATCATTCCTTGAGCTTGATCGGGAAGACTTTGTGAAACCTTTCTTCTTGGTGAATTTTTGGAACTTCTTCACAAGCATAGCAAGTTCCCTTCCAATGTCTTCAGGATCATCTGAACTGCTATCAGATTCTTCTTCAGATGAGGAGACAACTTTTGCCTTCAAGGCACGAGTTCGCCCATAGTTTGGACCGTAGATATCTCTTTTCTCAGAAAGCTGAAACTCATGTGTGTTGAGCCTCTCAAGTATGTCAGAGGGATCGAGTGTCTTGAAATCAGGACGTTCTTGAATCATCAGGGCTAGGGTGTCAAACAAACTATCAAGTGATCTCAGTAGTGTCTTGACGACTTCATGTTTGGTGATCTCAGTAGCGCCGAGAGCTTGAAGCTCATTTGTGATGTCAGTGAGTCGGTCAAATGTGAGCTGGACATTCTCATTGTCATTTCGCTTGAAGCGGTTGAAGAGGTTGCGAAGGACACTGATTCTCTGATCTCTCTGGGTTGAGACGCCTTCATTGACCTTGGAGAGCCAGTCCCAGACCAGCTTAGATGTTTCCAAAGCACTCACATGGCCATACTGTCCTTTGGTCAGATGACCACAGATGATATTCTTGGCAGTAGAGTCCAGTTGAACGAACTTCTTGACATCAGCAGCAGTGACACCTTCTCCAGCCTTGGGAACGCCGTTCTTGATGACATACCAGTAGGGATATTCAGTTCCATCGAAGACGGGGCACGCAGCGGAGACTTTAATTATCCCTGCAGTCGACATAGCTAAAACTCCAGGTGGTTAAACCGAATCACACAGAACAAGGGAGCACCTTGCTCTGATACCAATTGAAAGTGCGTTATATCGACTAGAGGGGGGTGAATAGGCGATTTTTATGAAAGTCTTCAAAACGTGGAAGTTATGAAGACAAACGATAGAAATAAACCTATTACCCTGCAGCAGAAGGTAGACTACACTAGGCAAGGCATAGTCAAGTATTCAATAGAGTGAAAGCACAATGACTAATAGCAGCAATGTAGTAAGGATCAGGTAGGAAGATATTGTGAAGCCACACAGAACACGCAGTCACTCAGTGAAGACAAAAGATAGTGCGAACATACAATGACTTCACAAGGAGTAACAGTAAGTAAAGGGAAGGGAAGATGAAACCAGTGACTCGCTGAAGACAATGATTTGTTGGACCAGTTCCAGTTGCTGTGACAACTGTACGTCTGGTTAGGGCGGCTAGGTATTTAAACCTTAGGACACACAGTCCCGGACACCCAGTCCTGAACACGCAGCTCAGGACACCCAGTCCTCACTGTATTCCCCTTGAGCTAAGGTCACACAGACCTCGCCCAATCACTCTGGTAAGTCTTCAAGGTAGACTCCCAAACCTTCACATACTTCGTTCATCGGCAATCCACAATGTCTCTTGGATGCTTAGAACGCGACGCCTAACCGGCTGGAGGATGCACAGTCCTCAAGTGTAATAAGTCTTCAGATCACACAGACAAGAAGACTTAAGTGATGCCTAATTCTCTTTGGCTCTGGGTGGTTAGGGATTTATTCTCGCAAGGAATTCTCTCTCAAAGGCTTCGAGGTGGGTTGCTCTCAAACGACAAAAGCCGTACTCTGAATCTGAGCAGCCAACCGTTTATGGTTGTAGGGGGTGGGCTATTTATAGCCACTTGGCAACCCGACCTGATTTGTCCGAAATGACCCTGGGTCACTAAGGAACTGACACGTGTTCCAACGGTCAGATTTCAAACTCACACGGCAACTTTACTTGGGCTTCAAGCAAAGCTGACTTGCCCGACTCTGGACAAGATTCGCTCTCAAAGTCTTCACTCGAAGACATAGGTTTTGTTTAAGCATCACTTCAGTCATTCTGACTGGTTCTCTTGGACCCCACTTAACAGTACGGTGGTTCCTATGACTCAACACAGAAGAAAGAGAACTACGAAAGATCTAAGTCTTCGAGCTCCATAGGCTTCATGTGGTGTCTTCTCTTGTCATAGTCTTCAATGTGAATATCTTCATATACCACCTTTGACTTCAATGTCTTCATACATTTTTAGGGGTCATCTCTGGTAGGAAAACCGAATCAATGAGGGACTTCTACCTGTGTTATCCTGCAATTCTCACAAACACATTAGTCCCTCAACTAGGTTTGTCGTCAATACTCCAAAACCAACTAGGGGTGGCACTAGATGCACTTACAAGAAGGTTAGCTCCAAATTTTTTGTTAGAAATAATTTCTTAGTGATGTTAGACAGTAGGCAACCCTGCTATGCTAATTATAATTTTTTGTGCTACATTATTTTGGATGTGATTAACACTATGCAACTATATAAATATAGACCTGGTAGAATTAATTTAATGTAGGGTTCAATAGCTAATTTGTTATCATACATGAATAAGAAATTGTAGTGATGTTGCACTTAAATTTAGCATGTGTTGTCCCTGAAATTATATTGAAATTAAAAAAATCTTGTATCACTATTATGTGCATTAAATTTGGTAGTTGTCTCACTGAAATTAGATTGAAATTACACACATTTGTTATAACATAGAAATTGTACAAATCTTTTATTGAAACCACACAACAATGAACCACTATAGTGCTATAACATATTTTTTATCTAAATAAGAGAAGTTAATTTAAATTGTATATAAGATATGTGATAATTAATTTTTTTGTTCAGGTTTACAATAAGTTATCCGTGGTGATTATATTGAGGTTGCTAGAAACCAATTTTTTCCTATAGTTTTAATCTGATTTAGTTTTAAAATTTATAGGAAGAAGTAAAGTGTAGTTACCTAGAGTTGGTTGACCCTGAGTGGCCAGAGTCTCTGAAGATCTGCCTATAGCAAAGCTTTAGAGTGTGTATGAGGAAGAGAACAAAGATATGCTTAGAGGAAATGTTTTCAATGCTGGAGAAAATTTTAAAATACTGGGAGAAAAGAGGAAGATGGAGAATTAGCTCATATTTTTTAATTAGACTTTGCTAAAATGGTGCCTGAGAAGGAGGAGGCAGTTCCCACTTGGGAAACACATAATTGGCTCTTAGTGAAGTGAAATCACAGGTAGAGAAGAAGAATTTGGCTGACCATGCATCCACAAACATTCATCAGCTGCTTAGGGCAAAGGCAGAGAAAGAGAGGGAGAAATTGAAGGAGAGAAGAAAAAAGGTGAAATTCACAATTGCATATTTTCTCAAAGAGAAGGCGGCCACCAAGGGGAAGATCAAGAAGCTTAAGGAGATTTGTCATGCACCAGATTGATTTGTAGTTTGTTGGAACCTTAATTATGTATGGTGGGGTAGCACTGCATTTGCAAGACCATATTGTTGTAATATTGTGCTCAACAACTTTTGTTGTACTGAATGTATGCTCGTTGAATTTGCATGACTTGATTACCATAATCCAGTGATTTTGTAGTGATTTTTTAGTCAACTGAACATGCTGCCATTTCTAGGTGAAGGTGAATTTAATTTGTTGTCATTTCTAAGTGAATTTATGGTGAAGGTGCATACTGAATGTATGAACACTGGATTTGCAAATCTTTGATGTAAATTAGGGAATTGTCACTCCATTTAATCTGCTATCATTTCTATGTTTGTTTAGATCATTTCTAGTGAATGAAAATGACTTGATTTTTTGTAAAAATTCCTTTTGAAATTATAGCAAAACTGGTGCAAGGCACTATCTTTGTAACCCGTACAGGGTGCAAACAAAATTTGCATTATATCAATTTCAGCAAATGTAATGGCACATACAGAGGCCTCACAATCACACATTGTGCACAACAAAGGTCTTAGTTCAATATGTCATTCACTGACTTAGATGAATAAGTTCAACATGACTGAGATAAATAAGTTCAACTTGCCACTCACTCAGTAGCACACATAAGTTTCAAACTAAAACCACACAACTTGATGACAAAAAAATAGATTGTGTTGGATTGTTTAGCACATCCACACAATCATCACATCAGAAGTTCACACTGGCTACAAAGTACGCCATCATCCTAGTAATTGCATATTTCTTTCTCTTTGGTATGTCCTATGGGGCCTCGCTAGTGTAAGCTTTTGCAAAATTACTTGGAGGATTGACATGAGCACTTGCAGAAGATCTTGCACTAGAAACTGGCTTTGTAGCAGCTAGTGTCCTTTGACCAGCACGAGCGCTTGTAGCAGAAGCAACTGGTGTCCTTTGAGTAGCATGATCCCTTGTAGTACCAGTTGTTGGTGTCCTTTGAGCAACATGAGCCTAGGGTCTTGCATCAGTAGTTGGAGTATTTTGAATAACACAGAATGAAGAACCTACACCAGATTTTTAGAATTGGTGTAGCAGATGAAGTAGAGATTACAACACTTCGTCGTATGGAAGATTCTGGAGCATGCTTCCATGTAGGACTACTTATATTTTCCTGGAATTGTCAAGTGCATACAAATTAAAGTAAATCATGGAGAGAAATAATTGTAGAAAGAGAACCCCCTTACCACATGCTTGTTCTTCCTCATTTGCAAATCATGCCTCAAAGGCTTTGCATAACTTGTATACTTGTGGCCTTGCAATTTGTAGTTCACACAAGTAATTGTAGCCATCCTAGATGTTTGCTTAGCATGTGGTGCTTTGAACTTTCCCTTTTTCCTTTTCTCCTCTGCTAACCCCTTCTTGTCATCATAGAACTCTGGTGGGTCTATGTTAGGGGGTGTTTGTTTTGATCAAGCATCAATACCTGGAATAGGGTAACTTATTGGCTTGTAGGACTCCGGGTACATACTCCCTCTAATCCAAAGTAAGTGTCATGGTTACAGTTCAGATTTGAACTAAAACCACACATACTCCCTGTAATCCAAAGTAAGTGTCATGATTGCAGTTCAGATTTGAACTAAAACCACGACACTTCTTTTGGATCAGAGGGAGTAGCTTTTTTGAACAAAAAACTATCATGGTCCTCTGATTGATGTGTTTCCCTGTAAATGGCAGCACATGCAAGGTTGCAAGGGAGCCCATTAATGTCCCGACTTAGTGAATCCTAGACTAACACAATCTATGTCTCGACAAGTTACATTATGACTCGAAGCCTACGACAAAATGCATACCGATGAACAACAAGCTTAATAAAGAAACTTAACCAATAGCAGGAACATGAAAAACAAACATAATAAACAAACTAAACCATCAACAAGCATATGAACCAATGTAGATGAGCAATAAACAAAATAATGAAAATTGACTAACCATTTGTCTGTCAAACATGAAGGTACTTTCCAATTTTACCCTCTTCAGTTCCACAAGGGCATACTTCAGCTGGGTTAGGAACTAAGACCAACTTGGGGGTATCCTCCACTCCAACAACTCCAAATGCAATGCGCTAAATATTATTGTTTGCATATTTTCCATTTGTTGAAAGTATTTGTGACCCATTTGTTAATTTGATGAAGTAGCCATCCACATCTATGAATGGCACGCGTCCATCATAAAGCCCTCACTACATGCATTCAAATAGAAGAAGAGACAATGTAATCTTTATTAAAGGGATTTTCTTGTGTTTTATCACTAACAGTTGTGACAATGCACCTTAACCAGGGATTTGTCACTTTGAAAGTTTTCATGTAATCTCAGTATGCTGCATCTTCTGATCTCCAAGGGCAATATCTTTTGCTTTCTTCTTTGCTCTCCATTCCAACATCCTTGGAACTTCAAGACCAAACTGCATATTTGCTTTATCAACCAGACCAAGGATAGTTGTGTTGGGGTCTAGCCTGATTGTCTCTAGCATCTCCTTCCAAGCCACTTGGAGCTAGTCTTTCTCCTCTTTGACTGGGTGGGACATGTGTGCTCCAACCTCATCTTCTTAATGCATAAAGTGGGCGCGCTCTTTATCTTTGTTCCAGTCATGTAGAACTGATAGCCCTTTGATGCGGAGCATCCCACGGTCGTCCCCATGGACACTACCTCAACTATCCAAGCTCCAAATGGACCCATGACAAGAGCAAGAGCTCGTGCTATTCAATCCGAGGTGACATCACTCCTACTTTAGCATCCTTTTCATTCGAGTGAGGCATGGCTACTGCCTAAGTCAGAAACACTATGTGTGATCAGGTACACCGCACAGGCCATGGAGCCGAGTGCCAAAGAAGAAGAGACATGCGTCAATTCTCTGTCCAGCCCGGAACTTCCGGCCAGAGCCCGGAACTTCCAGCCCCCGGAACCTCCAGCCGACACGGAGCTTCCAGCCTCAGACGACCCAGACCAGCCCACGCGTGCCAACTCTCTGGTTAGACCAGAACCAACCTGGAATCCTACCCGGACCCTCCGGCCCGCCTGGACCTTCTAGCCCTGGATTCCAGCCCAGCCCCTCCCGTGCCAACTCTTTGGTTAGGCCGGACCTTCCGGCCTCCCCCGGAACTTCCGGCCCTGCCTGTGCGCAGTGACTTGGGCCGAGGCCCGTGTACCCTCTCGCCCCTGCGACTATATATACTCTTCTCCTACCTACGTTTTAGGGTTAGCAAAGTAGTAGCTCATTGAGAAGCTTTGCTCTCCACTTGATCCCCTTCTCCTTAGGAGCTCACGACCTCTACGGAGAAGATCCCCCAAGTGGATTCAAGACCCCTAACAAGAAGACCTCAAGACCTCCTCACAGAGAAGAACCGACCACTTGTATCGTCCCTTGTTGATCGTGGATCTTGTATCTCTTTGTGTTTCGAGAATCTAGCACATGTGTGACCAGATCTTGTTGGTTTGAGTGTTTCCTCTCGTTTCCCCTCGTGATTTCTCTTGTGTTTTCCCCTTGTGTTCCTTGTGTTCTTCGCGGGATCAGCTCCTTTCGTGAAAGATCGGGCGTCTAGGGTTCTACCCTACATCATGTTGGTATCATGAGCCACGTTGATCACGATTTCGGAGCCCCCTCTTTGTTTTCTAGCCTAATTTTGTTGTGATTCATCCCAATTTTGAAAATCCCCACAAAATAGCCCTACGAAATTTTTTGTGATTTGTTGGTGTGATGAAGTTTTGTTGGATTTGATCCATGAATTTTGTGTGTGGAACGTAGATCTAGCTTTCCCACCCTTCAATCCACCTAATTTTTTTATTTTCCCCTTGGATTTGGGTTCTTCCCAAAGTTTTCCGCCCAAATCCACGATACCCAACTTCCTGTTCTTGTAGAATCACGACCACCGGAACTTCCGGCCCCACCTGGAACTTCCGGATCCCGGACCTTCCATCTTGCCCGGAACTTCTGGCCTAGACAGAAAGTTCACGCATCTTCGATGACTTCCACTACTTCGACATCTTCGACTACGATGCAGCGACATCTTTGCCAACGTACTGAAGACTGTGCACTGCGACATCGACAACAATCACATCATTTTGACACTCTCAACCGTAAGCAGGGACGGTAACTTCGACGACATCTTTGTCTACGACTTGCCATTGCGTTGATAACCTCCCATATCGTTCCTTTTTGCGTCGCTTACCCATCTAGACTAGCCTTTGAGTATTGCCGGCAATGTCACTTGTGCACATTAGTGATCATACTTCCCATTGCATACTTACCATATCATCTTGGAACATATCTTGGTATCATCTTTTGTGTCACAAAGTTGTCATCGTATACACAATTGCTATCTTGGTTCGTGTAGTTTTGCATGAGAAAAGAGCTCAAAAGAGAAAGATCCAAACAAGCTTTTAAGCAAAGAGAAAAGATAAGCAAAGAGCTTTTAAGCAAGAACCATAGCATCATACTACATTAAGATTGTCATGCTCGATCATCTTGGATCATATCATAGAACTACCATACATATAGCATACTTGGGATAGAAGTCGTTGCATTTTTGCTTAGTAGGTTGTGCACAAGTTTCGTATCCGCCTATTGTGCAATCGTGCCAGCGTCTCTCTAGACTTGTGAAACAAGAGCATTTTTGTGGAGTCCACATTTTGGTTCATTCCTTGGTTGCACGACCCCATTTATCTATCCGTGTGTGTGTTTCTGTGTACCATATCTTGCTATTGGTCTATTTGTTGCATTGCAAATTTGTGAATATTTTCCAACATTATTGAGTCTCACTAACAGTTGTATCAATTTTGTGTCACCATCCTAACCGAGCTCCACTATAAGCTTTATTTGTGTAGGTGTGAGAACCGACAAGAATTGGTACCAATTGTGCTATTTCCTTGTTAGATCATTGAGTGATCTTTGATCCACCCTCAACATCGGTCAAGGTACACTTGGTATAAGTTATTCTCCTTCTCCCACTCACATATTTTCTTGGAATGATGGTTAGGCCAAGTATTTCTACCAACCCACTCTTCATTGAGCAAGATGACGACATGACCTCCTCCGTAACCAAGAGCCACCTTTTCAGTGCACAAAGAGATTTTGAAAGTGCAACTATCCCTGGGTGGTTTTGGTAATTCCTAACAACATATAACTCATTGAGCTAATGCTACTTAAAGATAAACATTTCAGGAAAGCTCAATGACTGGCATGGCATGGATGAGAAAAGTGGATCCCTCAAAATTCTAAGGATAAAGAATTGGCTCAAGCTCAAAGCTCAGGACTCTACATCTTTCCATTTTAAGTGATCCAAGATCACATTGATTCCATAGGAAAAGCCAATACTATTAAGAGGGGATGAGGTGTTGCCTAATGGCTTGCTTGCTCAAAGTGCTTAGTGATATGCTCCAAAGTCCTCAACTACTTTCTAACATCCACATATGTCCCAAACCAAAAGTCAAACTCGGCCCCACCGAAACTTTCTATCTGGCGCCACCGAGTTCAGTTGACATAGCCACTGCCAGAAACCCTAGTCTTTTCGGTCTCACCGACAAGGATCTCGGTCTCACCGAGATGGGATTGTAATCTCTATGTTTCCCTTCGTAACGTTTCGGTCAAACCGAGATGAGCGAACGGCCCCACCGAGATTGCAATGCAAACTCTCTATTTCCCTTTTGTAACGTTTCGGTCCAACCGTGATGAGCGAATCGGTCCCACCGAGTTTGCCTGACCAACTCTCTGTTAGTCCATTACCAAAATCGGTCTCACCGAATTTGTGTATTCGGTCTCACCAAGATTACGTTATGCCCTAACCCTAACAAAATAAGTCCCACCGAGTTGACATGTCGGTCCCACCGAAAATCCTAACGTTCACATTTTGAACTAAATCAGTCTGACCGAGTTTCATGATTCGGTCCCACCGAGTTTCGTGATTTGTGTGTAACGGTTAGATTTTGTGTGGAGGCTATTTATACCCCTCCACCCACTCTTCATTCGTGGAGAGAGCCATCAGAACATGCCTACACTTCCAACATACATTTTCTAAGAGAGAACCACCTACACTTGTGTTGAGGTCAAGATATTCCATTCCAACCACATAAATCTTGATCTCTAGCCTTCCCCAAGTTGCTTTCCACTCAAATCATCTTTCCACCAAATCCAAATCCTGTGTGAGAGAGTTGAGTGTTGGGGAGACTATCATTTGAAGCACAAGAGCGAGGAGTTCATCATCAACACACCATTTGTTACCTCTTGGAGAGTGGTGTCTCCTAGATTGGCTAGGTGTCACTTGGGAGCCTCCGTCAAGATTGTGGAGTTGAACCAAGGAGTTTGTAAGGGCAAGGAGATCGCCTACTTCGTGAAGATCTACCCGAGTGAGGCAAGTCCTTCGTGGGCGACGGCCATGGTGGGATAGACAAGGTTGCTTCTTCGTGGACCCTTCGTGGGTGGAGCCCTCCGTGGACTCGGGCAACCGTTACCCTTCGTGGGTTGAAGTATCCATCAATGTGGATGTACGATAGCACCACCTATCAGAACCACGCCAAAAATCTCCGTGTCTCCAATTGTGTTTGCACACTCAAAACTCCTACCTTTACCTTCATATGCAATTGTTTTACTTTCCTCTGCTATACTCTTAGAATTGCATGTGTAGGTTGATTGCTTGACTTGTGCTAAGTTGCTAAAATCTGCCTAGAACTAAAATTGGGAAAAGGCTAGATTTTTATTTTGTCAAGTATTCTAATCACCCCCCCTCTAGACATACTTTCGATCCTACAAGTGGTATCCGAGCTTTGGTCTCCATTTGCTTTGATTTCCATTGCTTTTGGTGGTCATAGCCTTGGTTTCACAACCTAGGAGAGTATGGCATCTAGCGAGGGAAATTACCACCGTAGAGGTCCTTACTTTGATGGCACGAATTTTGCTAGTTGGAAGCATAAATGAAAATTCATATTCTTGGACATAACCCCGCCATTTGGGCTATTGTGTGTATTGGCTTGCAAGGTGAATTCTTCGATGGGAGAGAACCAAACCGTGAAGCTACCACAGAAGATTTGAAGATGCTACGATACAATGCTCAAGCTTGTGATATTCTCTTAAACGGATTATGCCCCGAAGAATTCAACAAAATCAGCCGTCTTGAGAATGCAAAGGAAGTTTGGGATACTTTGATTGATATGCACGAAGGTCCCGAATCTGTCAAGGAATCCAAATTGGATGTGCTTCAAAGTCAGCGTGACAAGTTCAAAATGAAGGATGGTGAAGGCGTCACTGAAATCTACTCTAGGCTTGCTCTCATCACAAATGAGATTGCCGGCTTAGGAAGTGAAGAGATGACCGATAGATCCATCATCAAGAAGATCCTAAGAGCCTTGGATGGAAAATATGATACTGATGTCTACTACACAACCTTCTTCTTGTAGACGTTGTTGGGCCTCCAAGTGCAGAGGTTTGTAGGACAGTAGCAAATTTCCCTCAAGTGGATGACCTAAGGTTTATCAATTCGTAGGAGGCGTAGGATGAAGATGGTCTCTCTCAAACAACCCTGCAACCAAATAACAAAGAGACTCTTGTGTCCCCAACACACCCAATACAATGGTAAATTGTATAGGTGCACTAGTTCGGTGAAGGGATGGTGATACAAGTGGTATATGGATGGTAGATAAAGGTATTTGTAATCTGAAAATATAAAAACAGCAAGGTAACTAATGATAAAAGTGAGCACAAATGGTATTTCAATGCGTTGAAACAAGTCCTAGGGTTCATACTTTCACTAGTGCAAGTTCTCTCAACAATAATAACATAATTGGATCATATAACTATCCCTCAACATGCAACAAAGAGTCACTCCAAAGTCACTAATAGCGGGGAACAAACGAAGAGATTATGGTAGGGTACGAAACCACCTCAAAGTTATTCTTTCTGATCAATCTATTGAAGAGTCCGTAGTAAAATAACATGAAGCTATTCTTTCCGTTCAATCTATCATAGAGTTCGTACTAGAATAACACCTTAAGACACAAATCAACCAAAACCCTAATGTCACCTAGATACTCCAGTGTCACCTCAAGTATCCGTGGGTATGATTATACGATATGCATCACACAATCTCAGATTCATCTATTCAAACCAACACAAAGAACTTCAAAGAGTGCCCCCAAGATTCTACCGGAGAGTCAAGACGAAAACGTGTGCCAACCCCTATGCATAGGTTCATGGGCGGAACCCGCAAGTCGATCACCAAAACATACATCAAGTGGATCAATAGAATACCCCATTGTCACCACGGGTATCCCACGCAAGACATACATCAAGTGTTCTCAAATCCTTAAAGACTCAATCTGATAAGATAACTTCAAAGGGAAGACTCAATCCATTACAAGAGAGTAGAGGGGGAGAAACATCATAGGATCCAAATATAATAGCAAAGCTCGCGATACATCAAGATCGTACCACCTCAAGAACACGAGAGAGAGAGAGAGAGATCAAACACATAGCTACTGGTACATACCCTCAGCCTCGAGGGAGAACTACTCCCTCCTCGTCATGGAGAGCACCGGGATGATGAAGATGGCCACCGGAGAGGGATTCCCCCTCCGGCAGGGTGCCGGAACGGGTCTAGATTGGTTTTCGGTGGCTACGGAGGCTTCTGGCGGTGGAACTCCCGATCTATTGTGCTCCCCGATGTTTTTAGGGTATATGGGTATATATGGGAGGAAGAAGTACGCCCGTGGATCTCCGGGCTGTCCACGAGGCAGGGGGGCGCGCCCAGGGGGGTGGGCGCGCCCCCCACCCTCGTGGGCAGCTCGGGACTCTCCTGGTCCATCTCTGATACTCCGCGGGCTTCTTCTGGTCCGAAAATAAGTTCCGTGAAGTTTCAGGTCAATTGGACTCCGTTTGATTTTCCTTTTCTGCAATACTCTAAAACAAGGAAAAAACAGAAACTGGAACTGGGCTCTGGGTTAATAGGTTAGTCCCAAAAATAATATAAAAGTGTATAATAAATCCCGTAAACATCCAAAACAGATAATATAATAGCATGGAACAATCAAAAAATATAGATACGTTGGAGACGTATCACATACCGTGTGCACATTGATCCAAATGATGCCCAATTACAAAGATCTCAAGCCAACGGAAGTTATTGGAAGAATTGTTGCTCATGAGATGTCACTCAAGGATAAGGAAGAGCTTCACAACAAGTCAAGTGGTGCTTACAAAGCCTCGTGTGATGCTCCCACATCATCAAGTGAGAAGCAAACCTTCAATGAAGAATTGAGTCTAATGGTGAAGTACTTCAACAAGTTCTACAAGAGTAGAAGCAAGGAAAGAAGTTCCAAGTCAAGGTCCTATAATGACAAAAGATCTTCTAGTCGTGAGCGTAATTGCTACAATTGTGGAAGACCCGGATACTACTCCAATGAATGTACGTCTGACGCCCCGAGACCGTTGCGCCAGGTGTCTTCCAGTTATTCATGTTGTTGCCTTGTCATTCGTTTGCATGTTGCCATGTCACCATCCGCATTGCATCATCATGTTTTCAAAACCTGCATCTGTCCGGGTTCCCCCGTTCTCTTCGCTGTCCGTTCTGAGTCCAACCACACTCGCACGCGCCGCGGCATGTCCGAAATATTATTTTATAAGTGGCCGGAAAATGTTCTCGGAATGGGTTGAAAGTTGGCGTGCGGTCTTATTTTAGTGTAGGCAGGCCGCCTACCAAGTTTCATCGCATTCGGAGTCCATTTGACGCCCCAACGGATAACTATAGCGGCAATATAGCCGGTCTAACGTCGGACGTTTTCGGTCTCCGGA
The DNA here is from genome assembly GCF_056163025.1 of Triticum urartu. Classification (NCBI taxonomy): domain Eukaryota; kingdom Viridiplantae; phylum Streptophyta; class Magnoliopsida; order Poales; family Poaceae; genus Triticum; species Triticum urartu. The sequence goes on along the minus strand of NC_141873.1, from coordinate 272,772,357 downwards.
AACAGATGCCGGGCCCTCTCTCTCTCTTCTCCCCTCGCAGTCTCTCCACAACCCACCTAGTCCATCCTCCTACCCCTCTTCGTGTCCGGAGCCGTCCGATGCGATCGCATGGTCCGAAACCCTCTTTGCACAGTGCATCGAACCCCTCGCGCGCGTCCGGAAGCTTTCCTGGACCCGACCCGCTTTGTCGTCACCGTTGCCTACAGATCATCCCCAAACATCTACAAAACATCACCGTTTTCTTATTTGGACTCCCTAGTTTATTTTTCCCGACCGTTCGATTTTGATCAGAGGGACGAGATAGCCCCTAACCTAATCCTTTTGTCCCTATATATAGTCAACCCCTACCAAATCAAGCCAAACCCTAAAATCTAGGGCATTTGTCCCCTTACCCCGCCGCCGCTGCATCTTCCTCGGGATCCATCCCGAGCCAAACCGCGCCTCCTTCCCCTCCTCGATTTCGCCACCGAACCAACCCAGCCTCCCCTCCCTCGATCCAGCCTCCCAATAGCCGCGCTCGAGTGCTCCTGAGGCCGAGTTCCTCCAACATCGCGGCCCCGCGACCCCCGCGAACCTCGCAGCGGGCAACCACCAGCAGCAGCGCTAGAGGGCCTCCACCAGCTTCGATAACCAGGACCCCATCATATGAGCCCCGCCGGCCCTTCTTTGCCTCCTTGACTCACCCCTTTCTCTCTCTGCCTCCCCGACCTCTCTTCCTCTCTTGGAACTGCAGCAACAGGAGCTTCCGCCGCCGCGCCATGTTGTCGTTCCTCTGCTTCGTCGCCGTCCAGGACCACCACGAGCCGTCGCTAGATCCCTCCGTCCTCGACTCCACCAAGCCTCGTCGGAGTCCAAGCCGTCGCCGTCCCAAGCCTGGAGCGGCACCCCTCCGCCCCTGCACCTACATCGCGCCACCGCCTGGATATCCAAGTCCGTCGGCCTGCCTCCGTTTCGATCTGGCACGGAACGGGACCCCGTCGACCTCCTGCGTCCGGATCTGGCCTCCCATCCCCTGCGCTGAGCTCCCCTAAACTGAAGCCGTCGCCCCACGCCAAGTCCCTCGCCGGCCTTCCTTGCTTCTGCGTGCGGGAACAACGTTGACCACGCCTGCTGCCTCCCCTGCTTCGCTCGAACTTCTCGCCCGCGTCGTTGACCCGTCGCCCTGCTGCCTGGGCCAATCCAGCCACAGCGCTCCGAGGCCCAGCAACCGGCCTGCCTCTGCTTTCCAGATCTGGGCCGAAGCCCAAGGTGAGGCCCCAGTGGAACCTCCGTAGTTTTTTTGCTATAGACCCAGCTTGCTTCAGATTCGGCCCGATAGGGTTTTTCCCTGTTCTGCGATTTTACTAATTATCCAGAGACTGCAGTTTTGTAGAAAACCCCCTAAGTTTCATGCATATCCGAACTCATCAACCATGCATCACTTGTAAAAACATTATCTATGTAAAATGCTTATAAATTCATCTAGTTTCATAATATGTTATTTTCATCCATGTTTGAAATGCTTAAAATGATGTTTGATTAAATTTGCTCATATAGCATGCTAAAATGATTTAATTCATAACTAAATAACCGTAGCTCCAAACCTAACAAACTTTATATGTAAATGGGGTAGAAAAATGCCTTGTTTAACATGGTGGCATCACTTTGCATGTTAAACAACTCTAAAATATGCTTTAAGTCAGAACAGTACCAAATCCATAATTTGCACATGAGGATTTTTCCAGACTTGTTGCTTGTTGTTCCGGCCCCATTTAAACTTGCCTAGATAGGTAGTTTTCATATGCTTCATCTCTTGCCATGTTAATCAACATTTAATATTGTTGGGTACATAAACGAGATCGAACTAAATAACTTGAATGTGGTGTTCCGTCAATATGCGACTCGTTGCATATTGAGCTCCACTTAACTTGTAGTTTTGCTTGTGCACTTTGACATGCCATGCCGCATTAAACCATACATGCATCATACTTGGTTGTGCATCATGCCATGCTTGTGATGGTTGTTTACTATGTGGTTTGCTTCTTTCCGGTGTTGCTTCTTCGGGTTGGTTCCGATAATGTCGCGTTTGTGAGGATGCGTTCGACTATGTCCGTTTGTCTTCTTCATGGACTCGTTCTTCTTCCTTGCGGGATCTCAGGCAAGATGACCATACCCTCGAAATCACTTCTATCTTTGCTTGCTAGTTGCTCGCTCTATTTCTATGCCACGATACCTACCACTTGCTATATCATGCCTCCCATATTGCCATGTCAAGCCTCTAACCCACCTTGCCCTAGAAAACCGTTGTTTGGCTATGTTACCACTTTGCTCAGCCCCTCTTGTAGCGTTGGTAGTTGTAGGTGAAGATGGGGTTTGTTCCTTGTTGGAACATGATTATTGTTGGGATATCATTATTATATCTTGTTTACTTTAATACATCTATACACTTGGTAAAGGGTGGAAGGCTCGGCCTTATGCCTAGTGTTTTGTTCCACTCTTGCCGCCCTAGTTTCCGTCATACCGGTGTTATGTTCCTTGATTTTTGCATTCCTTACGCGGTTGGGTTATAATGGGAACCCCTTGACAGTTCGCCTTGAATAAAACTCCTCCAGCAAGGCCCAACCTTGGTTTTACCATTTGCCACCTAAGCCTTTTTCCCTTGGGTTCTGCAGACTCAAGGGTCATCTTTATTTTAAAAACCCCGGGCCAGTGCTCCTTTGAGTGTTGGTCCAAACTAGAGCCCCTTGCAATGCCACCTCGGGGAAACTTGAGGGTTGGTTTTAGTTGTACGGACTGCTCATCCGGTGTGCCCTGAGAACAAGATATGTGCAGCTCCTATCGGGATTTGTCGGCACATTCGGGCGGCTTTGCTGGTCTTGTTTTACCATTGTCGAAATGTCTTGTAACCAGGATTCCTGTCTGATCGGGTCGTCCTGGGAGAAGGAATATCCTTCGTTGACCGTGAGAGCTTGTGATGGGCTAAGTTGGGACACCCCTGCAGGGTTTTGAACTTTCGAAAGCCGTGCCCACGGTTATGGGTAGATGGGAATTTGTTAACATCCGGTTGTAGAGAACTTGACACTTAACTTAATTAAAATGAATCAACCGCGTGTGTAGCCGTGATGGTCTCTTTCCGGTGGAGTCCGGGAAGTGAACACGGTTCTCGTGTTATGCTTGAACGTAAGTAGTTTTAGGATCACTTCTTGATCTGTATAGCTTCTCAACCGTGCATTGCTTCTCTTCTTGCTCTCAGTTGCGTAAGTTAGCCACCATATATGCTTAGCACTTGCTGCAGCTCCACCTTACTACCTTTCCTACCCATAAGCTTAAATAGTCTTGATCTCGCGGGTGTTAGATTGCTGAGTCCCCGTGGCTCACAGATACTTCTAAAACAGTTGCAGGTGCCGATGATACCAATGCAGATGATGCAGCTAAGCTCAAGTTGGAGCTCGATGAAGATCGTGTTCGTTGTGTTGTTTCGTTTCCTTTCGATCAGTAGTGGAGCCCAGTCGGGGCGATCGGGGATCTATGCATTTGGGGTTGTCTTTGTTTATTTGGTTCCGTAGTTGGACCTTGATTGTATTCTGGATGATGTAATGCTATATTTATGTATTGTGTGAAGTGGTGATTGTAAGCCAACTCTTTATCCCATTCTTATTCAGTACATGGGATGTGTAAAGATTACCCCTCTTGCGACATGCCTACTATGCGGTTATGCCTTTAAGTCGTGCTCCGACACGTGGGAGATATAGCCGCATCGTGGGTGTTACAAGTTGGTATCGGAGCCATCCCCGACTTAGGAGCCCCTGGCTTGATCGAGTCGCTGGCGTTGTTGAGTCTAGAAGAAAATGTTTTGAGTCTTATAGGATTATATATATATAGGAGAGTAGGATTCATTTTACTCCTCAGTCCCTTCGTCGCTCTGGTGAGGCTTCATGACGTAGAGTTTTGACTCTTCTCTTCTCAAATTTCACGATTTTTTTAGGATCACGCGGGTATCTTGGAATCGTTCCGATGGTTTTGTTACGAGAAATTTGTTCTTGGTGCCTCCTGACATTTAGGGGTTGTGGCAGTGTCCCGGGGAGTTGAGCTCCGAGGTGTTGTCGTCACAATTTTATCATTGCAGTTCTGGAATACCAGAGTTCGCCGACATCAAAAATCTCTTTTATGCAGTTGTTGGTGAGATAACCTCGACGCCACCCAGTACTGGGGCGGGAGTTCGGGAGTATTGCCATAACTCGTATAACGGATGCTTTTCGAAGGTTGAGGTAAATGATATCCGAGGGTTTCTTGGTTATGTGTTGAAGGATGGATACACCTGGATGTAGGATTTGTTAGTTTTGGGTGAGATATTATGCTTCCTATGTATCCTCAACACCTGATTGCATAACCAGATAGTTTCGGGAGTTTATAAGTGGGAATTCAAGTAGCTCCTAGGATATCTTTCTGATAGATGCATGATATGAGATTGGGGTTTGACGTCTAGTGGTCCGCCTATCCACTATTGGTTTTACAGTGGTCTCATTGTGTCTTAAAGAGTCCTTGGCTATGCTGACTCGGGGACGCTTCGTATGTCATGTGCACTGCTTTGTACATGATGGTGCTGTAAGATCGAGCCCGTGTGGGCCCCACCACGAAAACTTCGAACGAAATCTCTATCATATGTTTGTTCCGGCTTATTTTGCAAGCCAATCCTTTGTTTTTGTTTTGGTTTGTGGTATTCGAGTTGCTTCAATGTCAAGTGTTGATTCCATACCTTTCCTAAGCGGTGCTCTCATATTTCTATGTGAATACTAATCCTTTATGATAATCGAGATTGTCATGTCACTCCTTTTCAACCGGTGCATTTTCCTTCAAGTGGATCCGATTATTTTAAACATCCGCAAGTTCAACTCAAAGCTTTCTCAACGGTGTTTGTTTCATCCGTCCCAAGTTGCCTTTGTTTTCCCGCCCTCCCACCCTTTTTCTTCAAGGATTCAGATTCTGTAATCAAGTATCCATCTTATTCATGTGAAGTCTCTTCTTTCTTTCCTTTCAATGGTCTTATCCGGTGATTCTCAGGAAGATACTAACGGAGTTTCAAGTTATCATTCTTTGTTCTCTTTCTTCTCCGGTGGATTCAATGCAATATTTCAGTGTTGATCTTATCCTTTCCTTGTTAAAAATGCTTTCCCATGCCGTTGCACCTCTTAATATTTCACCTCTCGCTATTCATTTGTTCAGGAGTGCTGAAGATATCTCAGAAGGCTCGTCTTTTCATTCAAGATCCGTTCAACCTATTTCGAGGTTGTAATCTCATTAAAGCCATTTAATTCAACCGGTGCAATCTCTCTTCAAATCTTTTCAACGGTGTTCTCTCTTGAGTGGGCCCTAACCCACAGGTATTTTTCTAGGATCTTACCTGACTCTTCTAATTTTACCGGAGCTATTGTCAAATCTTTCAAAGTTTGACGTAAGAATGAGTTATCATCGGTCAAATGCCTTTTCTCCAAGATCTTTCAATTCTTTTCATCGTTGGTTCAACCTTTCTATTTTTCATCCCGGAGTATCTCAACAATTCATGGTGGTGTTTCTCATCGTCATTCTCGGATTTAAAGACCGAAGAAGATTGTCTCTCAATCTTGCTCCTTTCTCTCAGAGATGCGTAGTTCAAGCTTGCTGCCATCCTCTCATAATTGTTTTTGGTTGTGAGAATTCTTTTCACCCATTCAGAGCAATTCAAGATTCTTTCCAGTTTGATTCCCCGAAGGCCATCATTTCAGGATTATTCATTCCAGCTTTCAGCTATTGTTCTCTAAATCTTACGGGTGCATCATTCGAGTATGATCTAATCAGCTCATGATCTGTTTGTTTCACTTGTGTCTAAATTCTCTCAAGTATCTTCATTCATTTTTCTAATTTTTCCCGGTGTTTCCTTATCTTTTCTTCGTTCATTTTCAATTCTTACGGTGGTTCGTTCATGAGTTCTCTTCATTCGTTATCATATCCATTCATTCGTTCTTTCCAAGCCTACCGGTGGATCGTTGAAGACCTTCCTCAAGTTTGCGCTATATCTATTGTAATCCTTTTCTACGAAAATAAGTAGCATGCCAAATCCGTTGCTTTTCATCAATTTATATTGGTGAAGGATATGCATAATGTAATTCTTATTTTTGTTTCATCCATGTGATCTAATTTCTTCTTTCCGGAGTGGTTCATCATATCACATTCTCGGTCCGAGATGCTTCATCTTTTCTTTTCCGGAGTTTCAAGTTTTTTCCACTTTATCTCATCGCGAAGCTCCATCTAAATCATTGCAAGGATTCACCTTGTGTTTTCAACAGCTCTTTCTTTTTATCATCCTTTTATTACCGGAGTTCTTCATGGAGGTTCTACATGGTTGTTCGTCAAGGATTCTTCTCATTCTTCATTTGTTCTTCAAGATTTCTCTCGAAGCTATGATCCGCCAAGCTATATTTCAAGCATTCTTCATCTTGCATTCCGAAGCGTAATTCTTTCTATCTTATCTTTTCCAGGTGGTGTTATGTCGTTTTGACAGCTTCCTTCATGTTTCATGATTCACAAGTTGTCCGGAATGAGATATTTTAAACCCACCATTTTCAATTCGTTCATGAGATCCTTTGCTATCCATCAATCTCTTCTTTGGAGTTATTTTGTGTCATGTTTCACCTAAAGCCTTCCCTAAGGATTGTTGCTATTTATGGTGCTCATAAATGACCCAAGTTCTTCATTTATCCTCCTGGTGAAATAAACTTCTCATCTCCTTGTTGATATCAATCCAATCTATTGTTTCCGTTAGTGGCAGAATTTCACCTCAAGATTTCGATGTGTTTTCCATAAGCCCACAACAAGCTTACTCTTTTCATTGGTGGTCTCCAACAACTCCGTTATAACCTTCTTGGAAGGATGCTTTCAAATTCATTCGAGGTAGAAGATGTTGTTTTCTTCTTAGTTACTTTCAACTCGTTCTATCTTTTGTTTCGGAGGCATTGTGTTGTTGCTCTCTCCTCTCATCATCTCGTGTTATGAGGATCGTGTTCTTTTCGTGCTTATACATTTAACCGGAGTGTTGTGCCCTTAACTCAAGTTCTTTTCGCCTTATCAAGTCTTGCATCTCTTTTCAACCGGAGTGTTGTCCGAATTTGTTCTTCTTCGTTCCTCTTTTCTAACGGATTGTTTTCAACTTTGTTCATCTTCGCTGTATTCTTTCTTTCAATTTGTTCAACCTCTCAAGGTTCATTTGTTTCATACGTTTGTCAAAGAAGAAACTTAGCTTTACCTTTTCTCTTCCTCTTCCGTTTCCCTCCGGTGCCATCCTAGATCTCGGGACGAGATCCTCTCATAGTGGTGGAGTGTTGTGACGCCCCGAGACCGTTGTGCCAGGTGTCTTCCAGTTATTTGTGTTGTTGCCTTGTCATTCGTTTGCATGTTTCCATGTCACCATCTGCATTGCATCATCATGTTTTCAAAACTTGCATCCGTCCGGGTTCCCCCGTTCTCTTCGTTGTCCGTTCTGAGTCCAACCACACTCGCACGCGCCGCGGCATGTCCGAAATATTATTTTATAAGTGGCCGAAAAATGTTCTCAGAATGGGTTGAAAGTTGGCGTGTGGTCTTATTTTAGTGTAGGTAGGCCGGTTGCCAAGTTTCATCGCATTCGGAGTCCGTTTGACGCCCCAACGGATAACTATAGCGACAATATAGCCGATCAAACGTCGGACATTTTTGGTCTCCGGAAACAGATGTCGGGCCCTCTCTCTCCCTTCTCCCCTCGCAGTCTCGCCACAGCCCACCTAGTCCATCCTCCTACCCCTCTTCGTGTCCGGAGCCGTCCGATGCGATCGCACGGTCCGAAACCCTCTCTGCACAGTGCATCGAACCCCTCGCGCGCGTCCGGAAGCTGTCCCGGACCTGACCCACTTTGTCATCACCGTTGCCTACAGATCATCCCCAAACATCTACAAAACATCACCGTTTTCTTATTTGGACTCCCTAGTTTATTTTTCCCGACCGTCCGGTTTTGATCGGAGGGACGAGATAGCCCCTAACCTAATCCTTTTGTCCCTATATATAGTCAACCCCTACCAAATCAAGCCAAACCCTAAAATCTAGGGCATTTGTCCCCTTACCCCGCCGCCGCCGCATCTTCCTCGGGATCCATCCCGAGCCAAACCGCGCCGGCCTTCCCTGCTTCTGCATGCGGGAACGACGTTGACCGCGCCTGCTGCTTCCCCTGCTTCGCTCGAATCGCTCGCCCGCGTCGTTGACCCGTCGCTTTGCTGCCTAGGCCAATCCAGCCGCAGCGCTCCAAGGCCCAGCAACCGACATGCCTCTGCTTTCCAGATCTGGGCCGAAGCCCATGGTGAGGCCCCAGCGGAGCCTCCGTTGTTTTTTTTCTATAGACCTAGCTTGCTTCAGATTCGGCCCGATAGGGTTTTTCCCTGTTCTGCGATTTTACTACTTATCCAGAGACTGCAGTTTTGCAGAAAACCCCCTAAGTTTAATGCATATCCTAACTCATCAACCATGCATCACTTGTAAAAACATTATATATGTAAAATGCTTAGAAATTCATCTAGTTTCATAATATGTTATTTTCATCCATGTTTGAAATGCTTAAAATGATGTTTGATTAAATTTGCTCATATAGCATGCTAAAATGATTTAATTCATAACTAAATAACCGTAACTCCAAACCTAACAAACTTTATATGTAAATGGGGTAGAAAAATGCCTAGTTTAACATGGTGGCATCACTTTGCATGTTAAACATCTCTAAAATATGATTTAAGTCAGAACGGTACCAAATCCATAATTTTCACATGAGGATTTTTCCGGACTTGTTGCTTGTTGTTCCGGCCTCATTTAAACTTGCCTAGATAGGTAGTTTTCATATGCTTCATCTCTTGCCATGTTAATCAACATTTAATATTGTTGGGTACATAAACGAGATCGAACTAAATAACTTGAATGTGGTGTTCCGTCAATATGCAACTCGTTGCATATTGAGCTCCACTTAACTTGTAGTTTTGCTTGTGCACTTTGACATGCCATGCCGCATTAAACCGGACACGCATCATACTTGGTTGTGCATCATGCCATGCTTGTGATGGTTGTTTACTACGTGGTTTGCTTCTTTCCGGTGTTGCTTCTTCGGGTTGGTTCCGATAACGTCGCGTTTGTGAGGATCCGTTCGACTATGTCCGTTTGTCTTCTTCATGGACTCATTCTTCTTCCTTGCGGGATCTCAGGCAAGATGACCATACCCTCGAAATCACTTCTATCTTTGCTTGGTAGTTGCTCGCTCTATTGCTATGCCGCGATACCTACCACTTTCTATATCATGCCTGCCATATTGCCATGTCAAGCCTCTAACCCACCTTGCCCTAGCAAACCATTGTTTGGCTATGTTACCGCATTGCTGAGCCCCTCTTGTAGCGTTGGTAGTTGCAGGTGAAGATGGAGTTTGTTCCTTTTTGGAACATGATTATTGTTGGGATATCATTATTATATCTTGTTTAATTTAATGCATCTACACACTTGGTAAAGGGTGGAAGGCTCGGCCTTATGCCTGGTGTTTTGTTCCACTCTTGCCTCCCTAGTTTCTGTCATACCGGTGTTATGTTCCTTGATTTTTGTGTTCCTTACGTGGTTGGGTTATAATGGGAACCCCTTGACAGTTCGCCTTGAATAAAACTCCTTCAGCAAGGCCCAACCTTTGTTTTACCATTTGCCACCTAAGCCTTTTTCCCTTGGGTTCTTCAGACTCAAGGGTCATCTTTATTTTAAACCCCCCCGGGCCAGTGCTCCTCTGAGTGTTGGTCCAAACTAGAGCCCCTTGCAGCGCCACCTCGGGGAAACTTGAGGGTTGGTTTTAGTTGTACGGACTGCTCATCCGGTGTGCCCAGAGAATGAGATATGTGCAACTCCTATCGGGATTTGTCGGCACATTCTGGCGGTTTTGCTGGTCTTGTTTTACCATTGTCGAAATGTCTTGTAACCGGGATTCCGAGTCTGATCAGGTCGTCCTGGGAGAAGGAATATCCTTCATTGACCATGAGAGCTTGTGATGGGCTAAGTTGGGACACCCCTGTAGGGTTTTGAACTTTCGAAAGTTGTGCCCGTGGTTATGGGCAGATGGGAATTTGTTAATATCCGGTTGTAGAGAACTTGACACTTAACTTAATTAAAATGAATCAACCGCGTGTGTAGCCATGATGGTCTCTTTCCGGCGGAGTCCGGGAAGTGAACACAGTTCTTGTGTTATGCTTGAACGTAAGTAGTTTTAGGATCACTTCTGGATCTGTATAGCTTCTCGACCGTGCATTGCTTCTCTTCTCGCTCTCAGTTGCGTAAGTTAGCCACCATATATGCTTTGCGCTTGCTGCAGCTCCACCTTACTACCTTTCCTACCCATAAGCTTAAATAGTCTTGATCTCATGGGTGTGAGATTGCTGAGTCCCCGTGGCTCACAGATACTTCCAAAACAGTGCAGGTGTCGATGATACCAATGCAGATGACGCAACTGAGCTCAAGTGGGAGCTCGATGAATATCGTGTCCGTTGTGTTGTTTCGTTTCCTTCCGATCAGTAGTGGAGCCCAGTCGAGGCGATCGGGGATATATGCATTTGGGGTTGTCTTTCTTTATTTGGTTTCGTAGTCGGACCTTGATTGTATTCTGGATGACGTAATGCTATATTTATGTATTGTGTGAAGTAGCGATTGTAAGCCAACTCTTTATCCCATTCTTATTCAGTACATGGGATGTGTAAAGATTACCCCTCTTGCGACATGCCTACTATGCGGTTATGCCTTTAAGTCGTGCTCCCACACGTGGGAGATATAGCCGCATCGTGGGTGTTACAGTATGCCCCCTACAAAAGAAGAGAAGATTCTCCCAAAATAAGGAGTAGAAGAGAAGAATCACCATCAAGAGAGAGAGAAGGGGTAGAGATGATTGTTATGAACGAAGACCCTCTCGGAGAAGCAAGGACTCGGAAAGGAAGGACAAGTCATCAAGGAGCTACACAAAAAGAAGACATCAAGCTCATGTTGGTGAATGGGTATCCGGTTCCAACTCCGACAATCACTCTGAAAGAAGTTATCACTCCGACTCCGAATATACTCAAGATGAAGGTGTTGCCGGACTAGCACTTGTGACAACCAAGTCCTACGACATATTTGACTCACCAAATGAAGGAATTTGGAGATGCTTCATGGCTAAAGGTCCAAAGGTAACACACCCCGAGTATGTTGATTTCAATAGTGATGAAGTTGACTTGCTAGGAGATGATGATTTACTTGTTGACAACTCTACTTATGAAAACTATGATGAGCTTGCTATTAATCATAATAATCAAGATAAAATGAATGACGATGATAAGAAGGAGATTGACAGTCTAACTAAAGAACTAAACACTCTTAAGTTAGCTCATGAAACTACCTTGGAAGATCACCGAGAACTTTGAAAGACTCATGATAAGCTACGCTTTGAAAAGCTCAACGTTGAGCAAGAACATGAATTTTTAAAGGCAATCAATGATGATCTTTGCAAGAAAAGTTCTTCTTACATTGCCAAGCATTTACTCTTGTCTACTTACATGCCACAAGTTAAATCTAGTAACAAGAACAAGAAAGATTCTTCATCTAGTAGTAACAACAATCATGCTAAATCCAATGTTGTTGCTTCTAGTAGCTCTCTTGATTCCACTAATGATTCTCTTAGCCAAGTTACACTTGAGCAAGAAAATAGCTTATTGAAGGGAATTATAGAGAAAGGTGTTTACAAGAGCCTTGCCGGAAGTAAGCAATTTGAGGATATTGTACTCAAGCAAGGAAGACACCGGAAGAATCAAGGTGTTGGTTTTGAACGAAAGTTCAATGCCAATGGAGTTGAGTGGGAAGAAGATCAATACCCAAAGACGAAGTTTGTTCCTCAACAAGATAAGTATGATCCTACTTGTTTCAAAGGAACACAATCTCAAGATGATCTTCCACCACAAGACCACAAGCAAAAAGGAAAGGACAAGCTTCAAGAGGAGATTGATGCATTCGAGGAAGCACCCAAGGCCTTGGTCAAATGGATTCCCAAGACTACATCAAGTTCTACTTCAAGTACGACTACAACCCCAAGGATTCCCATCAAGATGGTGTGGATCCCAAATAACAAGAACTAGAGAGTTCTTGAGGATGACTCCGCCAACCTACTTCACTCTTATCATTTTGGCAAGGACAAGTGCAAACAACTTTCATATCTTGCACTAGTTCAAGGAGTCACAAACCCTCTTGTTGGTAAGACAAGGGACAAGGTAACCTAATGCTTCCATGGACATCATCTTGTGTACACATCACTCTATGTTTATGGATATCCTTGTTTGTTCCTTGTGGGACTAACCCATGTAGGTATTGAAAGTGCAACTCACTCCAAAGGATTGCTCCGAATGATCTACATCAACATTGAGCATCCACATCTTCAGCACCTACGTGAAATCATCATCGACAAAACCCAAGGTTAGTTGATCCCTCTTAGGGGGGATATCACATCTAGGGGGAGCTTTACTCTAATCAATTGAGTTAAAGCAACTCTAATGGTGTGAGTACAACAATGCTCTATGTAAAAGTGGTAACCCCACTTGTGCTTAAACGATGTGTATGACTAATGATCAAATGTTCTCATTTGACTCCTAAGTCAATATACTCATATATAGATGACCTAGTCATCGCCAATTGCTTGATAGATGCTAGAGTGTATGTGCATGCTTCGTCACATATTTCATTTGCCATTTTAATTGTGTGAGCATGTTGAATGCATATTTTTCCCATTCGAGGACATCCATTTGTTGCTTTGATTGTTTGGTTTTTTATCTTTTGCCAAATGGATGGACAAGAATGCCTAAGAACTCCCTCTAGCTATCTATGCTTTTCTCGTCTCAAACTCTATTCATGCTACATCACAAAGTTTGATCGAGTTAGATTCGAACCACTCTGTGTGAGGAGCACTCGGAGTTCCCGATTCGTCATAGACTTAAACTTCCAAAACCTCTTTGTGCATTTCGGTCTAACCGATTCATCCTTTTCGGTCCTACCGAGATCACTTAGTTGATCTAGGTTTTCAATCTCGGTGCAACCGATTAGAGCCGTTCGGTCACACCGAGTTGCAGTAACTGCCTGCAGTTTTGCATCTCGGTGCCACCGAGTTGTTCCACTCTATCACACCAATGGGGTCAGGTTATATATACTGACGGGCCAAATTTTGGAAATTTTTCCGAAACCCTTCGCCCGCGCATTACCTACTCTGCCTCTTCGGGTCTCCGGATCGTCTTCTCGCCGCCAGCAACCTCCCGCCGCTGGTCTCCGCCGCCGTCAATGGCAATCTGCTCCGCTGTTGCCACCGTAGCGAACACTCGCCGCATTAGGGTAAGTGTTCGATCCCTTGTGTTGTCTTTTCACTCCGATTCTAGCACAAGGACAATGCCATGTTTCTTGCCACGATTGAGATTCATCCATCCAGCTAAAACTTCCTTAGGTCTAGATTGATTCGAAAATTTTACGGTTAGCTCTCCGCAGAACTCATCTCGGACCGACCGAACTGTAGAAATCGGTCTCACCGATTCGGCCTTGGCCATTGCACATGTGCTCTTCAGTCTGACCGAAACGCGCAAATCGGTGTGACCGAGTTCAATATTCTGTGAAACCCTAGCAATCTCGGTGCCACCGAACTGTGACTTGGCCCTACCGAGTACACTAGTTTAGGTTCCAAGTGTTTCTTTGGTATCACCGAGTTTGTCAATTCGGTAGCTCCGAGATCACTTCTGTAGAGAACTAAAACTCAACTTTTTGACTCAATTGTTTTGCAAAATTCCTGTACTTTGTGATGCTCATCTTCTCTACCTCATCTATAATCCATTCACAGGGTCTGTTGACAGTTTGCCTGCATGATATCTAATCAAAGTGACAGCCAGAACAAATCTGAAGAATAGGTCCAGATGAGTGAGGGCACTAGTCCCTCCAGCTCTTTTGATGATGGAAGCAGGAGCACTCCAAGCAACTTACCTAAGGCAGCAACCAGATCCAGGAAAAAGAAAACCTTAGAATCTGAGGATGAGGATTATGTGGCCATTGAGGATGAGGCCACTTCAAGGAAAAAGGTGCTGAAAAGGAGTATGGCTCAACTGCTACACTTAAGCCAGGGATGCATAAGGAGGGAGCAGCAAAGAGAGTTCCTATGTCTAAGGCCAGAGCATCCACTGTTGAAACCTCCAAGCCAACTAAACAGGCAGTTGGAGAAGGCAAGAAAAGGAAGGAAAGGGTCAAGAAGACCAATGCCAGAGTGCTTGGCAGATCATCAATAATGAGAGGCTCAGATGAAGAGGAAGAGGATGCTGCACCAGCACCCAAAGCACAGAAGCTCATGGGAGATGCAATCAGATCAGGGCCTGCTCCATCTAAGCCCAAACCTGCTCCCAAAGCTGATGCTCAGAAACCTCCAAAACCCAAGAGGAACACCAGGAGTATATGAGCTGAGGAAAAGAACAAGGCCCAAGTGCCCGAAGCTGCTGAAGAAGAGGATGATGAATCCCATGTTTTGCGGAAGTTGAAGCCCAAAATTCCTGGCCAAAATGATGCTCATCCAGTCGCTGAGGACATGCACATCAGGAAGGATGCAGGACTGAGGTTATGGAGACAGTCTGATCCATATGCTGTTAGGAGGAGGACTGATGTGGACTACAGGTTTCACACCAAGGAACAACAAGAATTTTATGAGACAATCCTGCTTGACAAGAAGCCCATTGTGTGTGACATGAGATGGGTTGACTGGGAGTACATCAAGGAGAATGAAGATCACTATCCAAGTGTATATGTCAGCTTCAAGGTATGTGGAGTTGATACCTTTGTGGCCCAGAAGCTCACCAAGTGGAACGATGAGCTGATCATGCAGTTTTACTCCACTGCCCACTTCTAATCAGATGGAAAGATCGTTTGGATGTCTGAGGATACCAGGTACCACTCCATAGTTGATGAATGGGCTAAGCTGATCAATGCCCCTGCAGAGCATGAAGATGACTTAGATGTATATGCTGAGAAGAAGAAAGACCATGTAGCGACCAGACCTCAAATAGTCTAATCTCTGTGCTCCGGTGTCATCCCTGGATCAGTAATGCTGACACCACACAGTACTCAGAGGATTTATAACAGAGTTGCAATCACACACTTATTACATCGAGTGTCTCCATAGAGAACTTATTACAATAAATATGGCTTAAGGCCATCTAATAACGATAACAGCGGAAGGCTTGGAAGATAAGTGAGTCCATCAACTCCAACGGCATCACTTAGTATAGAACCATGACCTAAAAACTCCTTAATCGTCGTCTGAAAAGTCTGCAACATTAACGTTGCAGCCCGAAACGGGTCAGCACATGGAATATGCTAGCAAGGTAACACATAGAGAGTAATGGAATGAAACAACTATACTATATGCATATCTGGCTGGTGGAAAGCTCTATGGTTACAGTTTTGCGTAAAGCCAATTTTTTCCTACTTCAAAGGAATAAATTTATTTAACTATTGAGAATGGTTGACAGCATTCTCAATCCCAATTAAAAATATCATTAACAAAACCCAAGAAAATTAATTTAGAGTAACATGTTGAGATTCACATGATAATCCAGGTACTAGATACTCAAGATTGTCCATGACCGGGGACACGGCTAACCATGATTAGTTTATTATACTCTGCAGAGGTTTGCGCACTTTTCCCCACAAGACTCGATCGCCTCCGTTTGGTTTCTCGCACTACATGGTGTTTGAGAAGACGGATGACCGAGACATAGTCTTCAGAAGCGCTAGCACCTTACGATCGGGTAGACCGTACCACCTACATCCCCTACATCTGCTAGTCTACCACTGTAAGAGTTCGCACGACTTAGTCAACTATGCTAGAGCCCATAATAGCTTGTGGCTGCACACGGAAGTTTCTAGCATGAATAGTCTCATGATCCCTTTGAGCCTGGGTGGCAGTCCAAAAGAAAACAGGCAAGTCCTGAAATACCCAGGTCCCTCAATCCACCCAGATGTGTGTTTAAGTTGCCACCTTAGATAAATCATTAATTAACAAACTCACATCTGTCATGGATATCACTCACCCAATCCACGTCTACTAGCATAGCATGGCATAATAAGCAAACGTAGAAGTAACTCCCAAATATTTGATAATAAACAGGTAATAGGTA
Organism: Triticum urartu; assembly: GCF_056163025.1. Lineage (NCBI taxonomy): Eukaryota > Viridiplantae > Streptophyta > Magnoliopsida > Poales > Poaceae > Triticum > Triticum urartu. The sequence goes on along the minus strand of NC_141873.1, from coordinate 272,756,146 downwards.
CTACCTCAACTACTTCCCATCCCACAATTTAATTAGATCCTAATCATGCAATGTGTGAGGATTGATCTAATGCAATAAAACTAGGTAGTAGGAAAGGTATGATCAAAGTGTTACTTGCCTTGCTGATGATCCGGGAAACCTAGCGATTCGAAGTAACAGGCGGCGCACTCCGGGTATTCTATCACAGACAAACAAACAAGCATACAATAAGTACTCATCTAATGCACAGGTAAAAGTCAAATAAGAGATCTAACCAGAAGGTTCAACTTAAGAACTCCGGTTGGCAAAAAGAATCAAATCGAACAAAGCAACGAAAGTCAAACGGCGAAAGAAAACAACTTCGTTCTACTAATCTGGATCTAAGGCAAATTTTACAGTAGCAAAAACTTGTTTAAGTTGGTTAAACGGATAGAGGGTTTCAAGACGAAACTCCAGGCGCTTGAATCGCCTGATTCCGATAAACGAGCGAAAAGTTATACTAAAAAGAAAATCGGATCAGGAATCGTGATCAGAAAAATCGCGGATTAAATCCGAAAAAAAGAAAAATGACGAACGTTCATTAGAACAAACGAACGGACGAACGCTCGCTATTTAAATAAATCAAAAAAACCGATCTAAAAAACCGAAACTAAAAAAACCGACGGAAAAACCGGACGGTTTTTCGAAAAGAAAAAAAATAAACTGGCGCGGATTTTGAGGCGCGGCGAACCTCGGGCGGCGTGCGGCAGCGAGGCGGCGGCGGGAGGCGGCGGCGGCGCTGGGAGGCGGTGGCGGCGCGGCGCTGGGGCTGGGGCGGCTTAGGGTTTCGGCTGGGCCTCCTCCCCCGGCTTATATAGCCTAGTCGGGCCGGAGTCCGGGTCGGACACGGCCCGTTAGGTCGGTTCGTTTTTTTTAATAATTACGCGCAGAAGAAAAATAAAAAGAAATACTAAACAGACTCCAAAAATCCCGAAATAAATTTTTCCGGGCTTCTAAAATCAAGCCGCACAAGGTGAACATTTATTTGGGGCCTAAATGCAATTTTGAAAAATGCACATTTTTCCTAAATTCAAATAAAATAACGAAAAACTCCAAAATAAAATCTTATTTGATTTTATTATTAAATCCTCAATATTTCTTTATTTTGGGAAAGTCATTTTATTCCCTCTCTCATATTTTTGTAATAGAAATAATTGACGATAAAATAACAAAATCAAATGATCCTATTCTCAAAATTTGAGAAAACTCAAATATGAAAATAACGAAATCCCCAACTCTCTCCGTGGGTCCTTGAGTTGCGTAGAAATTTCTAGGATCAACCAAAATGCAAAATTAAAATATGATATGCATAGATGATCTAATGTATAACATTCCAAATTGAAAATTTGGGATGTTACAAACCTACCCCCCTTAAGATGAATCTCGCCCTCGAGTTTCGGGTTGGCTAGAAAATAGGTGAGGGTGGTCCTTGAGCAAATCTTCCTCTCGTTCCCAGGTGGCTTCGTCCTCCGTGTGGTGGCTCCGCTGAACTTTGCAAAACTTGATAACCTTGCTGCGAGTGACTCGATTGGCAAACTCGAGAATCTTAACTGGTTTCTCCTCATAGGTCAAATTGTTATCCAACTGAATTGTTTCCAATGGCACTGTGTCTCTCAACGGTATGTCAGCCATCTCCGCGTGACACTTCTTCAACTGGGAAACATGGAACACATCATGAACTCCTGACAATCCTTCGGGCAATTCCAACTTGTAGGCCACTTCTCTCATACGTTCCAAAACTCGATATGGTCCTACAAATTGTGGCGCTAACTTTCCTTTAACTCCAAAACGCTTTGTTCCTCGAAGTGGAGATACTCGAAGATAAGCTCTATCTCCAACTTCGTAAACTGTCTCCTTGCGTTTAGAATCTGCATAACTCTTCTGTCTGGACTGAGCTACCTTGAGTCTATCGCGAATCAACTTCACCTTCTGTTCAGACTCTTTAATCAAGTCAGGTCCAAATAACTGGCGGTCTCCAACTTCGTCCCACGACAATGGTGTCCTGCACCTCCTTCCGTACAAGGCTTCGAAAGGGGCCATCTTCAAACAGGTTTGGTAACTGTTGTTGTAAGAGAACTCTACATATGGCAAATTGTCGCACCAACTTGATCCGTAATCTAGCGCACAAGCTCTCAGCATATCCTCCAAAATCTGATTTTGACTCTCTCGATCTGTCCATCTGTCTGTGGATGAAAAGCTGTACTGAATTCTAGCCTGGTACCCAAAGTTTCATGCAACCGCTTCCAGAACTTTGAGGTAAACTGGGTTCCTCTATCTGATACGATACTCCTCGGAACTCCATGCAGACATACGATCCTGGTCATGTTTATCTTTGCCAACTTAGCACTGGTGTAAGTGGTCTTTACTGGGATGAAATGAGCTACCTTCGTCAATCGATCAACTACAACCCAAATCGAGTCATAGCCTGAACGAGTCCTGGGTAATCCCGTGATAAAATCCATGCCTAACTTATCCCACTTCCATTCGGGTATCGATAATGGTTGTAACAATCCTGCTGGCTTCTGATGCTCTGCCTTTACTCTCTGACATACATCACAAACTGCTACGTACTCTGCAATATCCTTCTTCATTCCGGTCCACCAGAAAATATCTTTCAAATCCAAATACATCTTGGTATTTCCTGGATGAATCAAATATGGTGAATCATGTGCCTCTTGTAGTATGAATTTCCTGATCTCTGGGTCATTGGGCACGTAAACACGGTCTTCAAACCATAGGGTGTCGTGTTCATCCTCACGAAATCCTTTAGCCTTTCCTTTGCTAAGTTTCTCCTTAATAGAGGCAATCTCCTTGTCAGTCTTCTGAGCTTCTCTGATTCTATCCATCAAAGTTGACTGAATCTCCAATGCTGCTACATAGCCTCTCGGAACTATTTCCAAACATAGTTCACGAAGATTTTCTGCTAACTCCCTTGGTATTTCTCCCATCATTAATATATTGACGTGGCTCTTACGGCTTAATACGTCAGCTACTACATTAGCCTTTCCGGGATGGTAATGCAATCTCATATCATAATCCTTGATGAGCTCCAACCATCTCCTTTGTCTGAGGTTTAACTCCTTCTGTGTGAAGATGTATTTCAAACTCTTATGATCCGTGTACACCTCACAATGATTTCCAATCAGAAAATGTCTCCATGTTTTCAATGCATGCACTACGGCTGCTAACTTCAAATCTTGCGTAGAATAATTCAACTCATGAGGCTTCAGTTGTCTTGAGGCATATGAAACAACTCTCCCTTCCTGCATAAGCACTGCTCCAAGTCCTCGACGTGAAGCGTCGCAATACACCTCATAATCTTTGGTCTGGTCTGGCAAAATCAACACGGGTGAAGTAACCAAATGTTTCTTCAACTCTTGGAAACTAGCCTTACATTCCTCCGTCCATATGAACTTGGTATCTTTCTTTAATAACTCCGTCATAGGCTTCACAATCTTGGAGAGATTCTCAATGAATCTCCGGTACTATCCTGCAAGTCCAAGAAAACTCCGGATCTCTCCAACCGTGGTTGGTGCTTCCCACTTGGTCACGGTATCAACTTTAGTGGGATATACTGCTATACCTTCTCCAGATATAACGTGTCCGAGGAATCCTACTTCCTTCAACCAAAACTCACATTTGCTAAACTTGGCATACAACTAATGTTCTCTGAGCTTCTCAAGGTACTAGTCGCAAATGTTCCTTATGCTCCTCTTCATTCTTCGACTAAACCAGGATATCATCAATGAACACCATGACGAACTTATCCAAAAACTCCATAAATACTTTGTTCATCATGTTCATAAAATAGGCAGGTGTGTTAGTCAGACCAAATGACATAACGGTATACTCGTACAGCCCATACCTGGTGGTAAAAGCTGTCTTAGGTATATCATGTTCTCGAATCTTCAACTGGTGGTATCCTGATCGTAGATCGATCTTGGAAAATACCTTAGCTCCTTGCAATCGATCAAACAGATCATTGATCATTGGTAGTGGGTACTTGTTCTTGATCGTTACTTCATTCAATCCTCGATAATCTACAACCATCCTTAACGATCCATCCTTCTTCTCCACTAGAAGTACTGGCGATCCCCAAGGCGAAGAACTTGGGCGAATATATCCCTTATCCAGTAACTCCTTAATCTTATTCTTAATTTCCACCAAATCCTTTGCTCGCATCCTATATGGTCTCTTCGATATTGGCCTGGTGCCTGGCAATAGCTCAATCAAAAAACTCAATATCTCTATCCAGTGGCATGCCTGGCAACTCTTCTGGAAATACTTCAGGGAAATCCCTTACCACTGGTACTTCCTCCTGCACAACTCCTATTAAGCAGTTTACTTGAGCCATCTTTGGCACATGCCGGGATACATACTTGATCCTTCTCCCTTTTGGGGTGGTAAGCAAAATTGACTTACTAGCACATTCAATATTCCCTTCATACTTTGACAACCAATCCATGCCAAATATCACATCCAATCCTTGGGATTCCAATACTATTAGGTCTGAGGGAAAAACATAGTTACCAATCCTTAATGGTAACCGATCACACCATCGACTAGCCAAATATTCTGCTCCAGGCGAGGTTACTAACATGGGTGACCTAAGGGCTTAGGTTGACAGGTTATACTTATCCACAAATCCCCTTGAGATGTATGAATGCGATGCACCAGTATCAAAAAGACCGAGTGCAGTAAATGACTTAACCAAAAACTTACCTATTACTGCATCAGGCTGAGCTTCAACCTCCTCCACGTTTACGTGGTTCACCTGTCCCCTGTTGAAAGGGTTCGGCTTCTTCCAGAGCTTCCATTGCTATTTCCATTTTGCAATTCAGGGCATTCATTGGCATAATGTCCAGTCTTCGAACACTTAAAGCAAGTGACTTGGCTCATGTCCTTCTTGGCTGGGGTTGATGGGTTGGTGCGATTCTGGCCATTGCTTCCTTCATTCCCATTATCATTCCTGGTGCCATTGTGATTGTGCGAGCTACCTCCTCCATGGGTATGCTGAAAATGTCCTCCCGGTCTAGGGGTAAAACGTGGCTTCTGCTGAGCTCCTGAATTGTACTTTCCTTGTCCATACTTCCTCTTGCGATTCTCAATTTGCTGCTGCTTGCCTTCAATCATAAGAGCACGGTCTACCAACTCCTGGTAGTTGTTGAAGGTTGCTACCATCAACTACATACTCAACTCATCATTCAGTCCTTCCAGAAACTTCTCCTGCTTAGCTGCATCCGTAGCAACGTCATCTGGGGCATAACGTGCTAACTTACTAAAGTCCTCCACATACTAGCCTACTGTCCGTCCTCCTTGGCGCAAGTTGTGAAACTCACGCTCCTTCATGGCCATAGCTCCTGCTAAAAGATGGGCAGTACGAAAGGCCTGCTGAAACTGGTCCCATGTGACAGTGTCGACAGGGAAAGTGGCTGTGAAATTCTCCCACCATGATGCTGCGGGTCCTTCAAGCTGATGTGCGACAAACTTCACCTTCTCCGCATCCGTGCATCCTGTTGTGGTCAACTCTCTAGCTGTCTTGCGGAGCCAATCATCTGCTACTATCGGCTCGGTGCTACTGGAAAACACAGGTGGATTTAGCCTAAGAAAACGGGCTAAGTGATCAACAGGTGGTGGTGGTGGTGGGTTGTTGTTGTTGTTCCCCTGGTTCTGATTCTGGACTAGCAACTGCATCAATGTGTTCTGCTGCTGGATCAACTGGGTGAGCTCCGGTGGAAAGGTAAATCTGGGGTCACGTCTCGGAGGCATCTGAGGGTTTAGAAAAGATGAGATGTAAGAATAGAGGGGGTCTAAAGAGAAAACACTACCCATATGCACATGAGGCAAAAGCAAACAATTCACTTCATTCAATCAAACAAGGGCATACAATCGATCTAGCTATCGCAAAAGTGCTCGGACTACTATATTTACATGGTGGACTACTACTACTGATGAGGTGGTCTACTAGAAATATTCTTCGGTTGCAGACTCCATGATATCTGCTCCAGCTTCATCAACATAGTCATCATCGCTTTGGTCTGGGTCCGAGTCTGTGTCGTCGATGATGATGTAGTCTTCCGGGCTAATCTCCTTGGGTTCTTCGTCTTCATCTACTGGTGTGGGGTCTCCCATAAATATCGCTAGCTTCATAGTTAGGTCGGCATTCTTATCCACCAATACTTCAATTTCCTCTTCATAATCTTCACGTGTAGCCTTGAGTTCTTCCTCCAGTTCCTTGATTCTTGTCCTTGCCTTCTTCAGATCTATCATGTCGGCGCACATCTGGTTCTCCTATCGTCGAATGTGCTGGTTTAACTCCTGGATAAAAGCTCCGATTGATCTATCCTTCCTGGTGTTGATCATCTCCCAGTGCTCATCTCGGCGCCCACAAATCTGGTAGATAGTATCCTTGAGATCATTGCAGTAGACTTCTCCAATGCGTCCCATGGCGATGTGAGCTGCCATGCTCTTTCCTAGACTCCAAGTTGGTGCATCAAAAGAAAACTCTATGGGCTCAGTGACTGGCATGAACGTCCTTCCTGGAACTTGAACTTGAATCATCCAGCGCTCTTCTTCAGGTAAAGTGGCATTGTAGGTTCCGGTGAAGCTTGGTACTCCTATGTTCAGGTATCTAGTGACTTCCTTCAAGTGACGTCCAAAGGGTGTATCTTCATCCAGTTGTGTGAACTTGTTCCTTGCATCCGCCATCCTAAAAGAGTAGAAAAGATGAGGAGTCAGAGGAGAAGAGAGTGAATAGTGATCTAGGTCTTTAGCCTAGTGGTCGTGTCCTACAGTGAGCGTGTGCTCTGATACCATCTTTGTAGCGACCAGACCTCAAACAGTCTGATCTCTGTGCTCCGGTGTCATCCCTGGATCAGTAATGCTGACACCACACAGTACTCAGAGGATTTATAACAGAGTCGCAATCACACACTTATTACATCGAGTGTCTCCATAGAGAACTTATTACAATAAATATGGCTTAAGGCCATCTAATAACGATAACAGCGGAAGGCTTGGAAGATAAGTGAGTCCATCAACTCCAATGGCATCACTGAGTATAGAACCACGACCTAAAAACTCCTTAATCGTCGTCTGAAAAGTCTGCAACATTAACATTGCAGCCCAAAACGGGTCAGCACATGAAATATGCTGGCAAGGTAATACATAGAGAGTAATGGAATGAAACAGCTATACTATATGCATATCTGGTTGGTGGAAAGCTCTATGGTTACAGTTTTGCGTAAAGCCAATTTTTCCTTACTTTAAAGGAATAAATTTATTTAACTATCATGGTAGTTGTTAAACAATGAGAATGGTTGACAGCATTCTCAATCCCAATTAAAAATATCATTAACAAAACCCAACAAAATTAATTTAGAGTAACATGTTGAGATTCACATGATAATCCAGGTACTAGATACTCAAGATTGTCCATAACCGGGGACACGGCTAACCATGATTAGTTTATTACACTCTGCAGAGGTTTGTGCACTTTTCCCCACAAGACTCGATCGCCTCCGTTTGGTTTCTCGCACTACATGGTGTTTGAGAAGACGGATGACCGAGAGATAGTCTTTCAGAAGCGCTAGCACCTTACGATCGGGTAGACCGTACCACCTACATCCCCTACATCTGCTAGTCTACCACTGTAAGAGTTCGCACGACTTAGTCAACTATGCTAGAGCCCATAATAGCTTGTGGCTGCACACAGAAGTTTCTAGTATGAATAGTCTCATGATCCCTTTGAGCCTGGGTGGCGGTCCAAAAAAAACAGGCAAGTCCTGGAATACCCAGGTGCCTCAATCCACCCAGATGTGTGTTTAAGTTGCCACCTTAGATAAACCATTAATTAACAAACTCACATCTGTCATGGATATCACTCACCAATCCATGTCTACTAGCATAGCATGGCATAATAAGCAAACGTAGAAGTAACTCCCAAAGGTTTGATAATAAACAGGTAATAGGTACTACCTCAACTACTTCCCATCCCACAATTTAATTAGATCCTAATCATGCAATGTGTGAGGATTGATCTAATGCAATAAAACTGGGTAGTAGGAAAGGTATGATCAAAGTGTTACTTGCCTTGCTGATGATCCGGGAAACCTAGCGATTCGAAGTAACAGGCGGCGCACATGGGGTATTCTATCGCAGACAAACAAACAAGCATATAATAAGTACTCATCTAATGCACAGGTAAAAGTCAAATAAGAGATCTAACCAGAAGGTTCAACTTAAGAACTCCGGTTGGCAAAAAGAATCGAATCGAACAAAGCAACGAAAGTCAAACGGCGAAAGAAAACAACTTTGTTCTACTAATCTAGATCTAAGGCAAATTTTACAGTAGAAAAAACTTGTTTAAGTTGGTTAAACGGATAGAGGGTTTCGAGACGAAACTCCAGGTGCTTGAATCGCCTGATTCCGATAAAAGAGCGAAAAGTTATACTAAAAAGAAAATCGGATCAGGAATTGCGATCAGAAAAATCGCGGATTAAATCCGAAAAAAAGAAAAACGACGAACGTTCATTAGAACGAACGAACAGACGAACGCTCGCTATTTAAATAAATTTGGAAACCCGATCTAAAAAAACCGAAAGTAAAAAAACCGACGGAAAAACCGGACGATCTTTCAAAAAGAAAAAAAAAACCGGCGCGGATTTCGAGGCGCGGCGAACCTCGGGCGGCGTGCGGCGGCGGCGGCGGGAGGCGGCAGCGGCGGTGCTGGGAGGCGGCGGCGGTGCGGCGCTGGGGCTAGGGCGGCTTAGGGTTTTGGCTGGGCCTCCTCCCCCGGCTTATATAGCCTTGTCGGGCCGGAGTCCGGGTCGGACACGGTCCGTTAGGCCGGTTCATTTTTTTAATAATTATGCACAGAAGAAAAATAAAAAGAAATACTAAATGGACTCCAAAAATCCCGAAATAAATTTTCCCGGGCTTCTAAAATCAAGCCGCACAAGGTGAACATTTATTTGGGGCCTAAATGCAATTTTGAAAAATGCACATTTTTCCTAAATTCAAATAAAATAACGAAAAACTCCGAAATAAAATATTATTTGATTTTATTATTAAATCCTCAATATTTCTTTATTTTGGGAAAGTCATTTTATTCCCTCTCTCATATTTTTGTAATAGAAATAATTGACGATAAAATAACAAAATCAAATGATCCTATTCTCAAAATTTGAGAAAACTCAAATATGAAAATAACGAAATCCCCAACTCTCTCCGTGGGTCCTTGAGTTGCGTAGAAATTTCTAGGATCAACCAAAATGCAAAATTAAAATATGATATGCATAGATGATCTAATGTATAACATTCCAAATTGAAAATTTGGGATGTTACAGACCATAACACAATGGCGAACATGTACAAAGAGATCCTAGATGCTGCTTTGGATACTCACAAGTTTGGATCTGTCCACTTCTTGTTGTCTGGTCTGCCTACTATAAATTGGATCCTCACACATACATTGCTACCCAAGTCAGGTGATCACAAGATGATCAGAGGACATGCCATCAACTTGCTACATTTGTTTGATGTGCCTCAAAAATTCAAAGTCATGAGTCTGATTGTGGAGACAATCAAAAGGACAGCAGCTGATCAGAAGAGGAGTTGTGGGTATGCCCCACAAATTCAGGAGCTCATCAACTCAAAGATGGGCATAGGCAAATATCTTTTGGATAAGGAGCACCTGCCCATCTACCCTGAATTTGATGACAACATTGTTGTCATGGATGAAAATGAACCATCTTCAGCTCAAGCACATGAGAAGAGAGAAAAAGCAAGGGCAGAGAAAGCTGAAAAGATGCCAAGTGTTGAGGAGGCATCTCAGTTTTTCCTGAAGAGTAAGCAAGATCAGCTTGGATATCTGATCCAATCCACCTTGAGGATTGAGAAGGGCTTGGCCACCCTGACTCAAAACTAGGAGAGCTTGGAGAGGATCTTGAGCAGAAATTCTATGATCTTGATGTCAAAGTAACTAAGATTCAATCTGTAGTTGAGCAACTTCAAGAGGAAGTGGAGGAGAGGAACGGCAAGTCAACTACAGATGCTTTTGCCAGAGTGCCCCGAAGCCAGAGGTCTGCTGTAGTGCCAGTCACAGATACTAGAGCTACAACATCAGCTCCAGTAGCCACAGCTCCAGTGCCACCTCCAGCAGCTACTCCATCAGCTCCAACTACTTCATCAGAAGCCTTCGTCCTTGGAGTTCTCTCTAGACCACCTCCCGAAGATCAAGCCTGATATTCGTTTAGCACCATGCATTTTTGAACTTTCTGGTAACTTGTTGCCAAAGGGGGAGAAAAATGTATAGATCATAGGCTTTGAGAGAGAGTGCTGTTCTTTTTATCTCTCTTGCTATTTTGGTTGAACTTGTTTATTGAGTGCTTGTGTGAGATACTTTATGTCCTTGTGAGATACTTGTTGATCATGTGTTTGATCATATGCTACCCTCAATGCTTATTGGATGATATCATCTCTTATATACTTATATGATCATTCACTAGCTTGGTGATGAGTGCATGCTTTTAATCTCTATCATTTTGAGCGCTCCACCAAGATGTATGTGACATGGAAGAGTAACCCATGATCCTAATCGATTGTGCATTTGCATTTAGAAGCAAATTTTAAATAATGCACAAATTTAGGGGGAGCTCTTGCTTATCACGTACTTCTCAAAGCAACGATGTTTTTTAATCTTATTTATCATTTGTCGAAGCTTTGATCTATATGTTGTCATCAATTACCAAAAAGGGGGAGATTGAAAGTGCAACTATCCCTGGGTGGTTTAGGTAATTCCTAACAACATATAACTCATTGAGCTAATGCTACTTAAAGATAAACATTTCAGGAAAGCTCAATGACTGGCATGGCATGGATGAGAAAAGTGGATCCTTCAAAATTCTAAGGACAAAGAATTGGCTCAAGCTCAAAGCTCAGGACTCTACATCTTTTCGTTTTAAGTGATCCAAGATCACATTGAGTCCATAGGAAAAGCCAATACTATTAAGAGGGGATGAGGTGTTGCCTAATGGCTTGCTTTCTCAAAGTGCTTAGTGATATGCTCCAAAGTCATCAACTACTTTCTCACATCCACATATGTCCCAAACCAAAAGTCAAACTCGGCCCCACTGAAACTTTCTATCCGGCGCCACCGAGTTCAGTTGACATAGCCACTGCCAGAAACCCTAGTCTTTTCGGTCTCACCGATAAGGATCTAGGTCTCACCGAGATGGGATTGTAATCTCTCTTTTTCCTTTCGTAACGTTTTGGTCAAACCGAGATGAGTGATCGGTCCCACTGAGAATGCAATGCAAACTCTCTGTTTCCCTTTTGTAACATTTCGGTCCAACCGAGATGAGCGAATCGGTCCCACCGAGTTTACCTGGCCAACTCTCTGTTAGTCCATTACTAAAATTGGTCTCACCGAGTTTGTGTAATCGGTCTCACCTAGATTACATTATGCCCTAACCCTAACAAAATCGGTCCTATCGAGTTGACATGTCGGTCACACCAAAAATCCTAACGTTCACATTTTGAACTAAATCGGTCTGACCGAGTTTCATGATTCGGTCCCACCGAGTTTGGTGATTTGTGTGTAATGGTTAGATTTTGTGTGGAGGCTATTTATACCCCTCCACCCACTCTTCATTCGTGGAGAGAGCCATCAGAACATGCCTACACTTCCAACATACATTTTCTGAGAGAGAAGCACCTACACTTCTGTTGAGGTCAAGATATTCCATTCCAACCACATAAATCTTGATCTCTAGCCTTCCCCAAGTTGCTTTCCACTCAAATCATGTTTCCACCAAATCCAAATCCTGTGAGAGAGAGTTGAGTGTTGGGGAGACTATCATTTGAAGCACAAGAGAAAGGAGTTCATCGTCAACACACCATTTGTTACATCTTGGAGAGTGGTGTCTCCTAGATTAGCTAGGTGTCACTTGGGAGCCTCCGTCAAGATTGTGGAGTTGAACCAAGGAGTTTGTATGGGCAAGGAGATCGCCTACTTTGTGAAGATCTTCCCGAGTGAGGCAAGTCCTTCATGGGCGACGGCCATGGTAGGATAGACAAGGTTGCTTCTTCGTGGACCCTTCATGGGTGGAGCTCTCCGTGGACTCGCGCAACCGTTACCCTTCGTGGGTTGAAGTCTCCATCAACGTGGATGTACGATAGCACCACCTATCGGACCACGCCAAAAATCTCCGTGTCTCCAATTGCGTTTGCACACTCCAAACTCCTCCCTTTACCTTCATATGCAATTGTTTTACTTTCCGCTGCTATACTCTTAGAATTGCATGTGTAGGTTGATTGCTTGACTTGTGCTAAGTTGCTAAAATCTGCCTAGAACTAAAATTGGGAAAAGGCTAGATTTTTATTTGGTCAAGTAGTCTAATCACCCCACCCTCTAGACATACTTTCTATCCTACAGCTTTGCACCAAGAACAACAAGCTTTGGGCGACCGCATTGACAACCTCGCCACCGACTTATGACAATCCGAGCAATGTACAAGAGACTACTTCGTCACATCCATGGCATCTCTCAAGGAGGATATCCGAACCATGATGGTCAACCGCTCTTCTACCTCTTCGTCCCACTCAAGATGGAGCCACTCAAGTCAATACTACTCCGAGAACTCAAGTACACCGACATCGAACACTCTTCGACGAGCCGCGTGTCATGATCGTCAAGCAAATCGCAACCCCCTACATGACATCGATCATCAAGAGCAACTTCGAGCGCAAGAGCTTCGACACCGTCAAAACCAAGCTACATTCGTGCAAGCACAAGAACAACAACGTATACACCAATAAGAGGAAGAACGAGCGCGACAACACCAAGACGAGCAAGATGCCGAGGCACAACGTCAAGAAAAACTACGGCGAGAAGCGCAAGCACTTGAGGCGCAACGTGCACTACACGACACAAGTCGCATCGTTGCCGCACGCAACCACCATAAGCGCGAATAAGAAGAAGCACTTCGCGATGAAGTTCAATAGAGGATTTATCAATCATGAGTGCATCGTCAAGTTCCTCAATCTCCTCCACAAGCTCGACAAGCTCCTCCACAACCTCAACAAGAACCTCACGTCAACAAGAGCAAGAAGACAATGGGAATCCTCCACGACAAGAGCAACATGAAGTTGATAACCCTCCACGTCTAGGGCGTCATTACCCCTGACCCCAACACAATGAAGAGCAATGCTACGGCAAGCTAAAGTTCACCATGACCAAGTTCAACAGAAGCAATGATCCCCAAGAATACCTTTCATGGGCATTGAAGGCTGACAAAATATTCTATTTGCACAATTATGAGGAAGAGAAGAAGATCTCCATGGCACCCTTGAGTTTCAAGACTACGCCCTTATTTGGTAGGAACAAGTCATTGAGCGCCGTGAGGCAAGAGGTGAACCACCCATCACTACTTGGGCGCAAATGAAGGATGTCATGAGAGCACGTTTCGTGCCAACCTACTACAACCGTGACCTCTTCAAGAAACTCCAACTCCTCAAGCAAGGAACCAAGAGCGTTGAAGAATACTACAAAGAAATGGAGATTTCCATGATAAGAGCAATGTCACGGAAGATGATGAGCAAACTATGGCACGTTTCTTGAATGGACTCAATCACCCTATCAAGAAGATTGCCGAGTTCCAACCATACTCGAACCTCATCGAGCTAGTGCATCAAGCTACCAAAGCGGAACATCAAGTGCAAGATGACTTCAAGTATGTCAAGTTCTCATCCAAGTCCTATGGTGTCCCCAACTCTCAAGCTTCAATGACTCCAACACCTTCTACCTCAACCAAGCCATCTACAAGCAACGGCGACAAGTCAAGTTACAAGAAAACTTCGACCACCCCAAGTTGTCCTCCTATTACAAGCAATTTCAAGCCGAGATCTTCATCATCATCTACACCAACTGATGAGACCATCAAGACAAGTTCCTTCAAATGCTTCACACGCGGTGGCCGAGGCCACAAGTCCTTCGAGTGTACCATCCAGCGCACCATGATCTTCCACGACGATGGTACATATGACTCCATGAGTGAAGGAGAAATGGAAGCCCTTGAGCACGTGGACATGCACCGACAAGTGAATGACGATGAAAATGATCAAGTGTTTTGTGACGAAGATTCGAGCCCCGCTCTCGCTGTTTTCAAGGTCTTGACACTTCAACACCAACAAGACGAAAACCAAAGATGCAATATCTTCCACACCAAGGCCGCCATCAATGGAAGGTCTGTGAAGGTCATCATCGATGGAGGGAGTTGCCATAACTTAGCAAGTGAAGAACTATGCTCCAAACTCCAATTGATCAAGATGAAGCACCCACATCCCTACAAGGTTCAATGGCTTAGCGACTCCAGCACTATCCAAGTCGAGCATGTGGTGCAAGTTTCCTTCAAGATCGGAGCTTACGAAGACACTTTGGAGTGTGATGTCATTCCGATGTCCATTTGCCACCTCCTCCTTGGATGGCCATGGCAATTTGACCGAGGTGTCATCCACAATGGGCGTACAAATCACTATAGCTTCGAAATGAAAGGAAAGGAATATGTGCTACGACCAATGTCTCCAAGTCAAGTGATCGCCGACAAGCAAGCCACCCATCATGGAGAGAATAGTGAGAGAGTGAACCACCCAAAAGAGGGTGAGCGCCACAAGCCCAAATTGACTGCCTCCATGATGAGCGACAAGAACTTAGTCCTATTTTCCACCAAAAGTGAGATGAGAGAAGTGTATGAGAACCCATCAAGTGTTATGCACTATGTCCTTTTGTGCAAGGATGAGGCACCAAAAACTAACAACTCTCACAATCTCCCTTTAGTGTTATCTTATCTATTGCAGGAATTCCAAGATGTATTCCCCGACGAGCTACCTCCGGGTCTACCTCCACTAAGAGGTATCGAACACCGCATCGACCTAATCCCCGGAGCACCCCTTCCTAACAAGGCTCCCTACCATGTCAATCCAGAGGAAACCAAGGAGATCCAACGGCAAGTACAACAACTCATCGACAACGGAAACGTACGTGAAAGCTTGAGCCCTTGTGCCGTCTCGATAATCCTTGTTCCCAAGAAAGATGGTACATATCGCACGTGTTCTGATTGCCATCCTATCAATGCTATTATCGTGCATTATAGTTACCCTATTCCACGCCTAGATGATATGCTAGATGAGCTTAGTGGAGCCGCAATTTTCTCTAAAATTGATCTTAAAAGTGGCTACTATCAAATACGCATCCAAGAATGTGATGAATGGAAAACCACATTTAAGACCAAATTTGGCTTATATGAATGGCTTGTTACGCCAATGGGTTTATCCGAAGCACCCGGTACTTTCATGCGACTCATGCATTTTGTTCTTCGACCTTATATTGGTGTATTTGTTGTGGTCTATTTTGACGATATCCTTGTTTTTAGCAAATCTCTTAAAGATCATGTCACCCATCTTAGAACCGTGTTGCAAACCTTACGAAAGAGCACCTTTATGCTAATATGGACAAATGCCTTTTTTGGTGTTGATAAGCTTGTTTTCTTGGGTTTTGTTGTGTCTTCTAAGGGTGTTCATCTAGATGAATCTAAGGTCAATGCTATTAAAACTTGGCCCTTGAAGGAAATATGCCCTAGAGGCAATAATAAAGTTGTTATTTATATTTCCTTATATCATGATAAATGTTTATTATTCATGCTAGAATTGTATTAACCGGAAACTTGATACATGTGTGGATACATAGATAAAACAAAGTGTCCCTAGTATGCCTCTACTTGACTAGCTCGTTAATCAAAGATGGTTAAGTTTCCTGACCATAGACATGTGTTGTCATTTGATGAACGGGATCACATCATTAGAGAATGATGTGATGGACAAGACCCATCCGTTAGCTTAGCATTATGATCATTTAGTTTTATTGATATTGCTTTCTTCATGACTTATACATATTCCTCTTACTGTGAGATTATGCAACTCCCGAATACCGGAGGAACACTTTGTGTGCTATCAAACGTCACAACGTAACTGGGTGATTATAAAGATTCTCTACATGTGTCTCCGATGGTGTTTGTTGATTTGGCATAGATCGAGATTAGGATTTGTCACTCCAAGTATCAGAGAGGTATCTCTGGGCCCTCTCAGTAATGCACATCACTATAAGCCGTGCAAGCAATGTGACTAATGAGTTAGTCACGGGATAATGCATTACGGAACGAGCAAAGAGATTTGCCGGTAATGAGATTGAACTAGGTATGAAGATACCGACGATCGAATCTTGGGCAAGTAACATACCGATGACAAAAGGGAATAACGTATGTTGTTATGTAGTTTGACTGATAAAGCTCTTCGTAGAATATGTAGGACCCAATATGAGCATCCAGGTTCCGCTATTGGTTATTGACCGGAGATGTGTCTCGGTCATGTCTACATAGTTGTCAAACCCGTAGGGTCCGCACGCTTAACGTTCGATAACGATTTGTATTATGAGTTATTTGATTTGATGACCGAAGTTTGTTCGGTGCCCCGGATGAGATCACGGACATGACGAGGAGTCTCGAAATGGTCGAGAGGTAAATATTCATATATTGGAAGGTTACATTCGGACACCGGAATGGTTCGGGTTGATTCAGATGAGTTTCAGAGTACCGGGGGTTACCGGAACTCCCCCGGGAGGTTAATGGGCCACCATGGGCCTTAGTGGAGAAGAGAGAGGGCCGGCCAGGAGGTGGCGCGCGCCCCCCTTGCGAATCCGAATTGGACAAGGGGTGGGGGCGGTGCCCCCTTTCCCTCTCCTACTCCTCCTCTCTTTCCCCCTTTGCTACTCCGGAAAAGGAAAAAGGAGAGGGGAATCCTACTAGGACTAGGGAGTCCTAGTAGGACTCCCCACACTTGGCGCGCCCCTAGGGGGCCGGCCACCTCTCCTCCCTCCTTTATATACGGAGGCGGGAGGCACCCCAAAGGCCAACAAGGCAATCTCTTAGCCGTGTGTGGTGCCTCCTCCACAGTTTAACACCTCGGTCATATCGTCGTACTGCTTAGGTGAAGCCCTCGCCGGTAAATTCATCATCACTGTCAGCACGCCGTCGTGCTGACGGAACTCTCCCTTTTACTCAACTGGATCAAGAGCTCGAGGGACGTTATCGTGCTGAACATGTGCTGAACACGGTGGTGCCGTACGTTCGGTGCTTGGATAGGTTGGATCGTGAAGACGTTCGACTACATCAACCGCGTTACGAAACACTTCCGCTATCGTTCTACGAGGGTACATGGACACACTCTTGATAACCCACAAGTATAGGGGATCGCAACAGTTTTCGAGGGTAAAGTATTCAACCCAAATTTATTGATTCGACACAAGGGGAGCCAAAGAATACTCTTCAGTATTAGCAGCTGAGTTGTCAATTCAACCACACCTGGAAACTTAATATCTGCAGCAAAGTATTTAGTAGCAAAGTAATATGATAGTAGTGGTAACGATAGCAAAAGGTAACAGTAGTAAAAGTAGTGTTTTTGGTATTTTGTAGTGATGATAGCAATAGCAACGGGAAAGTAAATAAGCGAAGAACAATATATGGAAAGCTCGTAGGCAATGGATCAGTGATGGAGAATTATGCCGGATGCGGTTCATCATGTAACAGTCATAACCTAGGGTGACACAGAACTAGCTCCAGTTCATTGATATAATGTAGGCATGTATTCCGAACATAGTCATACGTGCTTATGGAAAAGAACTTGCATGACATCTTTTGTCCTACCCTCCCGTGGCAGCGGGGTACTTACGAAAACTAAGGGATATTAAGGCCTCCTTTTAACAGAGTACCGGAATAAAGCATTAACACATAGTGAATACATGAACTCCTCAAACTACGGTCATCACCGGTAAGTATCCCGATTATTGTCACCTCGGGGTTAACGGATCATAACACATAATAGGTGACTATAGAATTGCAAGATAGGATCAAGAACACTCATATATTGATGAAAACATAATAGGTTCAGATCTGAAATCATGACACTCGGGCCCTAGTGACAATCATTGAGCATAGCAAAGTCATAGCAACATCAATCTCAGAACATAGTGGATACTAGGGATCAAACCCTAACAAAACTAACTCTATTACATGATAGATCCCATCCAGCCCATCGCCGTCCAGCAAGCCTACGATGGAATTACTCACGCACGGCGGTGAGCATCATGAAATTGGTGATGGAGGATGGTTGATGATGACGATGGCGACGGATTCCCCTCTCCGGAGCCCCGAACAGACTCCAGATCAGCCCTCCCGAGAGGTTTTAGGGCTTGGCGGCGGCTCCGTACCGTAAAACGTGATGAATTCTTCTCTCTGATTTTTTTCTCCCTGAAACACAATATATGGAGTTGGAGTTGGAGTCGGAGAGGCACCAGTGGGCCCACCAGGTAGGAGGGCGCCCCCTAGGGGGGCAGGCGTGCCCCCCACCCTCGTGGAGAGGTGGTAGGCCTCCTGGCCTTCATCTTTTGCAGGTATTTTTTATATTTTCCAAAAAGTTGCTCCGTGAAGTTTCAGGTCATTCCAAGAACGTTTGTTTCTGCACATAAATAACACCATGGTATTTCTGCTGAAAACAGCGTCAGTCCGGGTTAGTTACATTCAAATCATGCAAGTTAGAGTCCAAAACAAGGGCAAAAGTGTTTGGAAAAGTAGATATGTTGGAGACATATCAACTCCCCCAAGCTTAAACCTTTGCTTGTCCTCAAGCAATTCAGTTGACAAACTGAAAGTGATAAAGAAAAACTTTTACAAACTCTGTTTGCTCTTGTTGTTGTAAATATGTAAAGCCATCATTCAAGTTTTCAGCAAAGATTATAACTAACCACATTCGCAATAACGCTCAGGTCTCAAGTTTACTCATATCAATAGCATAATCAACTAGCGAGCAATAATAATAAATCTCGGATGACAACACTTTCTCAAAACAATCATAATATGATATAACAAGATGGTATCTTGCTAGCCCTTTCTGAGACCGCAAAACATAAACGTAGAGCACCTTTAAAGACCAAGGACTGACTAGACATTGTAATTCATGGTAAAAGAGATCCAGTCAAGTCATACTCAATGTAAACTAACAATAATGAATGCAAATGACAGCGGTGCTCTCCAACTGGTGCTTTTTAATAAGAGGATGATGACTCGGCATAAAAGTAAATTGATAGGCCCTTCGCAGAGGGAACCAGGGATTTGTAGAGGTGCCAGAGCTCGATTTTGAAACAGAGGTGAATAATATTTTGAGCGGTATACTTTCATTGTCAACATAACAACCAAGATATGGCGATATCTTCCATGCTACACACATTATAGGCGGTTCCCAAACAGAATGGTAAAGTTTATACTCCCCCTTCCACCAACAAGCATCAATCCATGGCTTTCTTGAAAAAACGAGTGCCTCCAACTAACAAGAGTCCCAGGGGGAGTTTTGTTTGCAATTATTTTGATTTAGTTTGCATAAAGCATGGGACTGGGCATCCCGGTGACCAGCCATTTATCTCGTGAGTGAGGAGCGGAGTCCACTCCTCTTGAGAATAACCCGCCTAACATGGAAGATACAGACAGCCCTAGTTGATACATGAGCTATTCGAGCATACAAAACAGGATATTTATTTGAAGGCCTAGAGTTTGGCACATACAAATTTACTTGGAATGGCAGGTAGATACCGTATATAGGTAGGTATAATGGACTCATGTGGAATAACTTGGGGGTTTAAGGGATTGGATGCACAAGCAGTATTCCCGCTTAGTACAAGTGAAGGCTAGCAAAAGACTGGGGAGCAACCAGCTAGAGAGCGACAACAGTCATGAACATGCATTAAAATTAATCAACACCGAATGCAAGAATGAGTAGGATATAATTCGCCATGAACATAAATATCGTGAAGGCTATGTTGATTTTGTTTCAACTACATGCGTGAACATGCGCCAAGTAAAGTCACTTAAATCATTCAGACGAGGATAGCACCCTATCATACCACATCATAACCATCTCAATAGCATGTTGGCACGCAAGGTAAACCATTATAACTCATAGCTAATCAAGCATGGCACAAGAAACTATGATCTCTAGTTGTCATTGCAAACATGTTTATTCATAATAGGCTGAATTAGGAATGATGAACTAATCATATTTACAAAAACAAAAGAGGTCGAGTTCATACCAGCTTTTCTCATCTCAGTCAGTCCATCATATATCGTCATAATTGCCTTTCACTTGCACGACCGAACGACGTGAATAATAATAATAGTGCACGTGCATTGGACTAAGCTGGAATCTGCAAGCATTCAATAAACAGGAGAAGACAAGGCAATATGGGCTCTTTTGTCAGATCAACAATAATGCATATAAGAGCCACTTCAACAATTTAATTATGGTCTTCTCCTATCGACCCCCAAAGGAAAGGAAAGAAAACAAATAAAACTATTTACACGGGAAAGCTCCCAACAAGTAAAAAGAAGAACAGGAAATCTTTTTGGGTTTTCTTTTTAATTACTACTACAAGCATGGAAATTAAGATAACTAAAAGCTACTACTAATTTTTTTTGTTTTTTCTTAAGGTTTATTAAGCACACAAGAAGAAAGCATAAAAAGGAAAGTAAACTAGCATGGATGATACAATGAAAAAGTATGAGCACCGACATCTAGCAATGAGTGTGTGAACATAAATGTAATGTCGGTGGGAAATACGTACCCCCCCCCCAAGCTTAGGTTTTTGGCCTAAGTTGGTCTATGGCCACGGCTGGCCTGGCGGATATCCATAATAGTAGTTGGGGTCATAATGAGAAGAAGAAGAAGAAGACTCCGATTGCCACTGGCTGACAATCATCTTCGGATCCCACTGGTAATTAGACTGCCGTGAAGGATCAACTTGTGGTTCCGGCTCTGGCTCCATGGCTGGTGCAGGGTTCTGGTAGGCGTGAATAGCCTTCAACGGAACAAGGTACTGGCCTGCAGATAAATCAAACAAAGAAGGAGCAGGCAGGGTAATAGTCTCAGGATGATGTTTATCAAAGAACAATTTGTATTTAAGCTCTCCTTCCCTATTCTTAACAATAAAATCATGTGCCACCATACTCTTATAATCTAAATAAACACGGGGAAGCACCTTTTCTTCCTTCTCATAATGCCTAATAGGTATGTTAAAATGTGCAGCTAGGCGTGAAGCATAGATGCCTCCAAAGATGGGGCCCTTGGTACGGTTCAGACTTAACCGTTTAGCAATAATGCCACCCATACTAAAACAATTATCACTGTATAAACCGTGGAGCAAAATAATAATATCAGGGATACTGAGGTTTCCACAGTTTCCGCAGCCAATTAAACAACCACTAGCAAATAATGCAAAATAGCGTAGAACAGGAAAATGTATGCTAGTAATTCGTGCATCAGAAACCTTCCTTGTTTCCCCCACAGTGATAGTATCAATAAACCCGTCCACATCATCGCGATGTGGTTCCTCTGTCTTGCCCTCAGAAGGGACTAAACAAACCGGACAAAAATCATAAAGTGACATCTCCTTATCCTCATCGTATAAATGAAACTCCACCATAGGTGGTGAGCTCCTAGAATGTAAATGAAAGTTTTGCACAAAGGTATTTGTGAGTAAGAGATACTGATCGCATTGGTCATGGAGGAAAGCGGGGAGGCCTGCATTCTTAGCCAATTCATGAAAATCTTCATAAATCCCGGCTGCTCTCAAGAAATCATCGGAAGGCCATTCACACGCCCGAACCTCCGTGGTGCGAGGCATATTATACTTAGGCTTCGGTGCCTTTTCCTTCAAGCTTTGGCTCGATGAGCCCCTCAAAAGTCTCTTCATCATTTTCTTAAAAATTATGAATTTTTTTAGTAACTTCAAAATAAAAGTAAATCAAACTCAATAATATTGATAGCAACTACTCCTACAAGTGCCTAGGGCCTATATCATGCATCAAAACTACTTTTGACCATATAAATTTGACATGCAAGCTCAAGAACAGGGTCACCTAAGCAGCAAAAATTTGCAATGATTAAAGCACTAGAACAAAAACTAATTGGACCAATGGAGGAGTCACATACCAAGGAACAATCTCCCCCAAGCAGTTTTGTGAGAGGTGCTTTGAGCAAGGAGATCGAAAATGGCAGCAAAATGAGCTAGAACTCGTGCTTGAGATGGATATTCATGTTTGGGGGAGGAAGAAGGAGTGTGTGGGTGAAAGAATAAGTGGAGGAGGGCCACCGCGGGCCCATGAGGCAGGGGGCGCGCCCAGGGGGGTAGAGCGCGCCCTCCACCCTGATGGGCAGGTGGTTGACCCCCTGCTGTGTTCCCAGTGCCAATTATTCTCAAATATTCTAGAAAAAATCATATTTAAATTTCAGGGAATTTGGAGAACTTTTATTTTCAGGGTATTTTTATATTGCACAGATAATCAGATAACAGACAGAAAATATTTATTTTTATTTTATTTAATATAAATAACAGAAAGTAAAAGTAGGGTACAGAAGGTTGTGCTTTCTAGTTTCATCCATCTCATGCTCATCAAAAGGAATCCACTAACAAGGTTGATCAACTCTTGTTAAAGAACTCATTCCGAATAACATGGAACCAAAGAAATTTCGAATAACACTATGTTACCTCAATGGGGATATGCACATCCCCAATAATAAGAATATCATATTTCTTCTTGACGGTAGGAAGAAGAAATTCAAAACCTCGAAATATAATCGATGGAATTTTTCCAATAGAGTTGATACTATGAACTTGAGGTTGTTTCCTCGGAAAGTGTACCGTATGCTCATTACCATTAACATGAAAAGTGACATTGCCTTTAGTGCAATCAATAACAGCCCCTCCAGTATTCAAAAAGGGTCTTCCCAGAATAATAGACATACTATCGTCCTCAGGAATATCAAGAATAACAAAATCTGTTAAAATAGTAACGTTTGCAACTACAACAGGCACATCCTCAACAGACATACTATAGCAGTTGATTTATCAGCCATTTGCAAAGATATTTCAGTAGGTGTCAACTTATTCAAATCAAGTCTACGATATAAAGAGAGAGGCATAACACTAACACCGGCTCCAAGATCACATAAAGCAGTTTTAACATAGTTTCTTTTAATAGAGCATGGTATAGTTGGTACACCGGGATCTCCAAGTTTCTTTAGTATTCCACCCTTAAAAGTATAATTAGCAAGCATGGTGGAAATTTCAGCTTCTGGTATCTTTCTCTTATTTGTGACAATATCTTTCATATACTTAGCATAAGGATTCATTTTGAGCATATCAGTTAATCGCATACGCAAAAAGATAGGTCTAATCATTTTAGCAAAGCACTCAAAATCCTCATCATCCTTTTTCTTGGATGGTTTGGGAGGAAAAGGCATGGGTTTCTGAACCCATGGTTCTCTTTCTTTACCATTTTTCCTAGCAACAAAATATTTCTTATCATAACGTTGATTCTTTGATTGTGGGTTATCAAGATCAACAACAGGTTCAATTTCTACATCATTATCATTACTAGGTTGAGCATCATCATGAACATTATCATTAACATTATCACTGGTTTCAGGTCCATTACCAGCTTGAGTTTTAGCATCAGAAATAGAAATATCATTTGGATTCTCAGGTGGTTCAATAACAGGTTCACTAGAAGCATGCAAAGTCCTATCATTTTTCTTTTTCTTCCTTTTAGAAGGATTAGGTGCATCTATATTATTTCTCTGAGAACCTTGCTCAATTCTCTTAGGGTGGCCTTCAGGATACAAAGGTTCCTGAGTCATTTTACCAGTTCTAGTAGCCACTCTAACAGCATAATCATTATTCTTACTATTCAATTCATTGAGCAAATCATTTTGAGCTTTAAGTACTTGTTCTACTTGAGTGGTAATCATAGAAGCATGTTTACTAATAAGTTTAAGTTCACCTTTGACATTAGCCATATAATCACCCAAGTGTTCAAGCATGTTTGAATTGTATTTCAATTGTCTACCAAAATAAGCATTAAAGTCTTCTTGCTTAGCCATAAATTTGTCAAACTCATCTAAGCATGGGCTAGCAAACTTAGCAAATGGGATTTCAGCTTTATCATATCTATAGAGAGAATTTACCTTTACTACATGTGTCGGGTTATCAAGACCATGAGTTTCTTCAATAGGTGATGGATCAAGATCATATGTTTCTTCAACAGGCGGTAAATTAAGACCATGTATTTCTTCAATAGGAGGTAAATTCTTAACATCTTCAGTTTTAATACCTTTTTCTTTCATAGATTTCTTTGCCTGTTGCATATCTTCAGGACTAAGAAATAGAATACCCCTTTTCTTCGGAGTTGGTTTAGGAATAGGCTCAGGAATTGGCTCTGGAGGTGTCCAATTATTTTCATTTGTCAGCATATTATTCAATAGAATTTCAGCTTCATCTGGTGTTCTTTCCCTGAAAACAAAACCAGCACAACTATCCAGGTAATCTCTGGAGGCATCGGTTAGTCCATTATAAAAGATATCAAGCATTTAATTTTTCTTAAGAGGATGATCAGGCAAAGCATTAAGTAATTGGAGAAGCCTCCCCCAAGCTTGTGGGAGACTCTCTTCTTTAATTTGCACAAAATTATATATATCCCTTAAAGCAGCTTGTTTCTTATTAGCAGGGAAATATTTAGCAGAGAAGTAATAAATCATATCCTGGGGACTACGCACACAACCAGGATCAAGAGAATTAAACCATATCTTAGCATCACCCTTTAATGAGAACGGAAATATTTTAAGGATATAAAAGTAGCGAGTTCTCTCATCTTTAGTGAACAGGGTAGCTATATCATTTAATTTAGTTAGATGTGCCACAACAGTTTCAGATTCATAGCCATGAAAAGGATCAGATTCAACCAAAGTAATTATATCAGGATCAACAGAGAATTCATAATCCTTATTGGTAACACAGATAGGTGAAGTAGCAAAAGCAGGGTCAGGTTTCATTCTAGCATTTAGAGATTGCTTGTTCCATTTAGCTAATAACCTCTTAAGTTCGTATCTATCTTTGCAAGCTAAAATAGCTAAAGAGGCTTCTTGATCAAAAACATAACCCTCAGGAATAACAAGTGATTCCTCATCATCACTTTCATCAGTATTATCAGATTCAATATTTTCAATCTCTCTAGCCCTAGCAAGTTGTTCATCAAGAAATTCACCAAGTGGCATGGTAGTATCAAGCATAGAAGTAGTTTCATCATAAGTATCATGTATAGCAGAAGTGGCATCATCAATAACATGCGACATATCAGAACGAATAGCAGAAGTAGGTTTAGGTGTCGCAAGCTTAATCAAAACAGAAGGTGAATCAAGTGCAGAGCTAGATGGCAGTTCCTTACCTCCCCTCGTAGTTGACGGATAAATCTTGGTTCTTGGATCTTTCAAGTTTTTCATAATGATAAGCAGATATAAATCCCAAGTAACTCAAAGAATAGAGCTATGCTCCTCGACAACGGTGCCAGAAAATAGTCTTGATAACCCACAAGTATAGGGGATCACAACAGTTTTCGAGGGTAAAGTATTCAACCCAAATTTATTGATTCGACACAAGGGGAGCCAAAGAATACTCTCCAGTATTAGCAGCTGAGTTGTCAATTCAACCACACCTGGAAACTTAATATCTGCAGCAAAGTATTTAGTAGCAAAGTAATATGATAGTAGTGGTAACGATAGCAAAAGGTAACAGTAGTAAAAGTAGTGTTTTTGGTATTTTGTAGTGATGATAGAAATATCAACGGGAAAGTAAATAAGAGAAGAACAATATATGGAAAGCTCGTAGGCAATGGATCAGTGATGGAGAATTATGCGGATGCGGTTCATCATGTAACAGTCATAACCTAGGGTGACACAGAACTAGCTCCAGTTCATTGATATAATGTAGGCATGTATTCCGAACGTAGTCATACGTACTTATGGAAAAGAACTTGCATGACATCTTTTGCCCTACCCTCCCGTGGCAGCGGGGTCCTTACGGAAACTAAGGGATATTAAGGCCTCCTTTTAATAGAGTACCGGAACAAAGCATTAACACATAGTGAATACATGAACTCCTCAAACTATGGTCATCACTGGTAAGTATCCCGATTATTGTCACCTCGGGGTTAACGGATCATAACACATAATAGGTGACTATAGACTTGCAAGATAGGATCAAGAACACTCATATATTGATGAAAACATAATAGGTTCATATCTGAAATCATGGCACTCGGGCCCTAGTGACAAGCATTAAGCATAGCAAAGTCATAGCAACATCAATCTCAGAACATAGTGGATACTAGGGATCAAACCCTAACAAAACTAACTCGATTACATGATAGATCCCATCGAACCCATCACCGTACAGCAAGCCTATGATGGAATTACTCACGCACGGCGGTGAGCATCATGAAATTGGTGATGGAGGATAGTTGATGATGACGATGGCGATGGATTCCCCTCTCCGGAGCCCTGAACGGACTCCAGATCAGCCCTCCCGAGAGGTTTTAGGGCTTGGCGGTGGCTCCGTATCGTAAAACGCGATGAATTCTTCTCTCTGATTTTTTTCCTCCCCGAAACACAATATATGGAGTTGGAGTTGGAGTTGGAGTCGGAGAGGCACCACGGGGCCCACGAGGTAGGGGGCGCCCTAGGGGGGCAGGCGCGCCCTCCACCATCGTGGAGAGGTGGTGTGCCCCTGGCCTTCATCTTTTGCAGGTATTTTTTCTATTTTCCAAAAAGTTGCTCCGTGAAGTTTCAGGTCATTCCGAGAACGTTTGTTTCTGAACATAAATAACACCATGGTAATTCTGCTGAAAACATCGTCAGTCCGGGTTAGTTCCATTCAAATCATGCAAGTTAGAGTCCAAAACAAGGGCAAAAGTGTTTGGAAAAGTAGATATGTTGGAGACGTATCAACTCTCCCCTCTCGTTGCTATGCATCTCCTAGTTAGATCTTGCGTGATCGTAGGAATTTTTTTGAATTACTATGTTCCCCAACAGTGGCATCCGAGCCAGGTCTATGCGTAGATGTTAAATGCATGAGTAGAACACAATGAGTTGTGGGCAATAATAGTCATATTGCTTATCGCCAACATCTTACTTTGATTCGACAGTATTGTTGGATGAAGCGGCCCGGACCGACATTACATGACCGCGTTCATGAGACTAGTTCTACCGACATGCTTCACACACAGGTGGCTGGCGGGTGTCTGTTTCTCCAACTTTAGTTGAATCAAGTTTACTACGGCCGATCCTTGTTGAAGGTTAAAACAACACACTTGACGAAAAATCGTTGTGCTTTTGATGCGTAGGTAAGAATGGTTCTTGCTAGAAGCCCATAGTAGCCACGTAAAACTTGCAACAACAAAGTAGAGGACGTCTAACTTGTTTTTGCAGGGCATGGTGTGATGTGATATGGTCAAAGCATGATGAGATATAAATTGTTGTATGAGATGATCATGTTTTGTTAAAGTTATCAACAACTACCAAGAGCCTTATGGTTGTCTATTTGTTGCATAAGATGCAAGCGCCATAATAATTGCTTTACTTTATCGCTATGCGATAGCAATAGTTGAAAAATCGATAGTTGGCGAGACGACCATGTGACGACACGTTGATAGAGATCATGGTGTCATGCCGGTGACGATGGAGATCATGACGGTGCTTTGGAGATGGAGATCAAAGGCACAAGATGATGATGTCCATATCATGTCACATATTTTGATTGCATGTGATGTTTATCCTTTATGCATCTTATTTTGCTTCGTACGGCGGTAGCATTATAAGATGACCCCTCATTAAATTTCAAGGTATAAGTGTTCTCCCTGAGTATGCACCATTGCTACAGTTCATCGTGCCGAGCCACCATGTTTCGATCGGGTGTGATAATCTCTACGTTCACATACAGCGGGTGCAAGCCAGTTTTGCACACGCGGAATACTCGGGTTAAACTTGACGAGCCTAGCATATGCAGATATGGCCTCGGAACACTGAGACCGAAAGGTCAAACGTGAATCATATAGTAGATATGATCAACATGGAGATGTTCACCATTGAAAACTACTCCATCTCACGTGATGATCGGACATGGTTTAGTTGATATGGATCACGTGATCATTTAGATGACTAGAGGGATGTCTATCTAAGTGTGAGTTCTTAAGTAATATGATTATTTGAACTTAAATTTATCATGAACTTAGTCCTGATAGTATTTGCATATCTATGTTGTAGATCAATAGCTCGCGTATAGCTTCCCCATTTTATTTATGATATGTTCCTAGAGAAAACTAAGTTGAAAGATGATAGTAGCAATGATGTGGACTAGGTCCGTGATCTGAGGATTATCCTCATTGCTGCACAGAAGAATTATGTCCTTCATGCACCGCTAGGTGACAGAACTATTGCAGGAGCAGATGCAGACGTTATGAACGTTTGACAAGCTTGGTGTGATGACTACTTGATAGTTTAGTGCACCATGCTTTACGACTTAGAACTGGGACTTCAAAAATGTTTTGAACGACATGGAGCATATGAGATGTTCCAAGAGTTGAAATTGGAATTCCAGACTCATACCCGTGTTAAGAGGTATGAGACCTCTGACAAAGTACTTTGCCAACAAGATGGAGGAGAATAGCTCAGCTAGTGAGCATATGCTCAGAATGTCTGGGTACTACAATCGCTTGAATCAAGTGGGAGTTAATCTTCCAGATAAGATAGTGATTGACAGAGTTCTCTAGTCACTATCACCAAGTTACTAGAACTTCGTGATGAACTATAATATGCGAGGGATGACGAAAACGATTCCCAAGCTCTTCGCAATGCTGAAACCGGTGAAGGTAGAAATCAAGAAAAAGCATCAAGTGTTGATGGTTAACAAGACCACTAGTTTCAAGAAAAGGGGCAAAGGAAAAGAAACAGAACTTCAAGAAAGAATGGCAAGAAAGTTGCCACTCCCATGAAGAAACCCAAAGCTAGACCTAAGCCTGAAACTGAGTGTTTCTACTGCAAAGGAAATGGTCACTGGAAGCAGAACTACCCCAAATACTTGGCGGATAAGAAGGATGGCAAAGTGAAAGGTATATTCTATATACATGTTATTGATGTGTACTTTACTAGTGTTCATAGTAACCCCAGGGTATTTGATACCGGTTCAGTTGCTAAGATTAGTAACTTGATACAGGAGATGCAAAATGAACAGAGACTAGTTAAGGGTTAGGTGACGATGTGCGTTGGAAGTGATTCCAAGGTTGATAAGATCACCATCACACACTCCCTCTATCTTCAGGATTAGTGTTGGACCTAAATAAATTTTATTTGATGTTTGGGTTGAGCATGAATATGATTGAATCATGTTTATTATGATACGGTTATTCATCTAAGTCATAGAACAATTGTTGTTCTGTTTACATGAATAAAACCTTCTATGGTCATACACCTAATGTAAATGGTTTATTGAATCTCGATTGTAGTGATACACATATTCATAATATTGAAGCCAAAAGATGCAAAGTTAATAATGATAGTGCAACTTATTTGTGGCACTGCCGTTTAGGTCATATTGGTGTAAAGCGCATGAAGAAACTCCATGCTGATGGGCTTTTGAAATCAATTGATTATGAATCACTTGATTCTTGCGAACCATGCCTCATGGGCAAGATGACTAAGACTCTGTTCTCCGGAACAATGGAGCGAGCAACTGAGTTATTGGAAATAATACATACTGATGTATGTGGTCCAATGAGCTTTGAGGTTCGCGATGGGTATCGTTATTTTCTGACCTTCACAGATGATTTAAACAGATATGGGTATATCTACTTAATGAAACATAAGTCTGGAACATTTGAAAAGTTCAAAGAATTTCAGAGTGAAGTAGAAAATCATCGTAACAAGAAAATAAAGTTTATACGATCTGATCCTAGAGGCGAATATTTGAGTTATGAGTTTTGGCCTTCATTTAAAACAATGTGGAATAGTTTCATAGCTCATGCCACCCCGAACACCGCAGCGTAATGGTGTGTCCGAACGTCGTAACCGTACTATATTAGATATGGTGCAATCTATGATGTCTCTTACCGATTACCACTACCGTTTTGGGGTTCTGCATTAGAGACAGCTGCATTCACGTTAAATAGGGCACCATCTAAATTCGTTGAGACGACACCATATGAACTGTGGTTTGGAAAGAAACCTAAGCTGTCGTTTCTTAAAAGTTTGGGCCTACGATGCTCATGTGAAAAAGCTTCAACCTGGTAAGCTCGAACCCAAATCTGAGAAATGTGTCTTCAAACGATGCCCAAAGGAGACTGTTGGGTACACCTTCTATCACAGATCCGAAGGTAAGATATTCGTTGCTAAGAATGGATCCTTTCTAGGGAAGGAGTTTCTCTCGAAAGAAGTGAGTGGGAGGAAAGTAGAACTTGATGAGGTAATTGTACCTTCTCCCGAATTAGAAAGTAGTTCATCACAGAAATCAGTTCCAATGATTCCTACACAAATTAGTGAGGAAGTTAATTATGATGATCATGAAACTCCATATCAAGTTACTACCAAACCTCGTAGGTCAACCAGAGTACCATCCGCACCAGAGTGGTACGGTAATCCTGTTCTGGAGGTCATGTTACTTGACGATGATGAACCTACAAACTATGAGGAAGTGATGATGGGCCCAAATTCCACGAAATGGCTTGAAGCCATGAAATTTGAGATGGGATCCATGTACGAGAACTAAGTGTGGACTTTGGTTGACTTGCTCGATGATCGGCAAGCCATAGAGAATAAATGGATCTTCAAGAGGAAGACGGATGCTGATAGTAGTGTTACTATATACAAAGCTCAACTTGTCGAAAATGTTTTTTTGACAAGTTAAAGGTGTTGACTACGATGAGATTTTCTCACTCGTATCGATGCTTAAAATCTGTCTGAATAATGTTAGCAATTTCCATTTATGAAATCTAACAAATGGATGTGAAAACTGCATTCCTTAATATGATACAACCAGAAGCTTTTGTTAATCCTAAAGGTGCTAACAAAATGTGCAAGCTCCAGTGATCCATCTATGGACTGGTGCAAGCATCTCGGAGTTGGAATATACGCTTTGATGAGGTGATCAAAGCATATAGTTTTATACAGACTTGCGGTGAAGCCTGTATTTACAAGAAAGTGAGTGGGAGCACTACAGCCTTTCTGATAAGTATATGTGAATGACATATTGTTGATCAAAAATGATGTAGATTTTTCTGAAAAGCATAAAGGAGTGCTTGAAAGGAGTTTTTCAAAGAAAGACCTCGGTGAAACTGCTTACATATTGGGCATCAAGATCTATAGATAGATCAAGACGCTTGATAAGATTTTTTTTCAATAAGTACATACATTGACAAGATTTCGAAGTAGGTCAAAATGGAACAGTCAAAGAAGGAGTTCTTGCATGTATTGCAAGGTGTAAAGTTGAGTAAGACTCAAAACATGACCACGATAGAAAATAGAAACAGAATGAAAGTCATTCCCTATGCCTCAGCCATAGGTTCTATAAAGTATATTGTGCTGTGTACCAAACCTATTGTGTACCTTGCCATGAGTTTGGCAAGGGGGTAGGATATTGATCCAGGAGTGGATCACGGACAGCAGTCAAAATTATCCTGAGAATACTAAGGAGATATTTCTTGGTTATGGAGGTGATAAAGAGTTCGTCGTAAAGAGTTATGTCGATGCAAGCTTTTACACCGATCCAGATGACTCTGAGTCTCAATCTGGATACATATTAAAAGTGGGAGCAATTAGCTATAGTAGCTCCCTGCAGAGCATTGTAGACATAGAAAACTTGCAAAATACATACAGCTCTGAATGTGACAGACCCATTGACTGAGCTTCTCTCACAAGCAAAACATCATCACACCTTAAAACCCTTTGGGTATTAGTCACATGGCGATGTGAACTAATCACATAAAGATGTGAATTATTGCTGTTAAATCACATGACGATGTGAACTAGATTATTGACTCCAGTGCAAGTGGGAGACTGAAGGAAATATGCCCTAGAGGCAAATAAAGTTGTTATTTATATTTCCTTGTATCATGATAAATGTTTATTATTCATGCTAGAATTGTATTGATCGGAAACTTGATACATGTGTGGATACATAGACAAAACAAAGTGTCCCTAGTATGCCTCTACTTGACTAGATCGTTAATCAAAGATGGTTAAGTTTCCTGACCATAGACATGTGTTGTGATTTGATGAACGGGATCACATCGTTAATGAATGATGTGATGGACAAGACCCATCCGTTAGCTTAGCATTATGATCGTTTAGTTTTATTGCAATTGCTTTCTTCATGACTTATACATATTCCTCTGACTATGACATTATGCAACTCCCGAATACCGGAGGAACACTTTGTGTGCTATCAAACGTCACAACGTAACTGGGTGATTATAAAGATGCTCTACAGGTGTCTCCGATGGTGTTTGTTGAGTTGGCATAGATCGAGATTAGGATTTGTCACTCCAAGTGTCGGAGAGGTATCTTTGGGCCCTCTCGGTAATGTACATCACTATAAGCCTTGCAAGCAATGTGACTAATGAGTTAGTCATGGGATGATGCATTACAGAACGAGTAAAGAGACTTGCCGATAACAAGATTGAAATAGGTATGAAGATACCGACGATCGAATCTCGGGCAAGTAACATATCGTTGACAAAAGGGAATAACATATGTTGTTATGTGGTTTGACCGATAAAGATCTTCATAGAATATGTAGGAGCCAATATGAGCATATAGGTTCCGCTATTGGTTATTGACTGGATATGTGTCTTGGTCATGTCTACATAGTTCTCGAACCCATAGGGTCCGCACGCTTAACGTTCTAGGACAATTTGTATTATGAGTTACGTGATTTGATGAATGAAGTTTGTTCGGAGTCCCGAATGAGATCATGAACATGATTTGGAGTATCGAAATGGTCGAGAGGTAAAGATTCATATATTAGAAGGTTACATTCGGACACCAGAATGGTTCGGGTTGATTCGGATGAGTTTCGGAGTACCGGGGGTTACCGGACCCCCTGGGAGGTTAATGGGCCACCATGGGCCTTAGTGGAGAAGAGAGAGGGCTGACCAGGAGGTGGAGCCCCCCCCCCTTGCCAATCCGAATTGGACAAGGGGTGGGGGTGCCGCCCCCTTTCCCTCTCCTACTCCTCTCTTTCCCCCTTTGCTACTCCGGAAAAGGAAAAAGGAGAGGGGAATCCTACTAGGGCTAGGGAGTCCTAGTAGGACTCCCCGTGATTGGCGCACCCCTAGGGGGCAGGCCTCCTCTCATCCCCCCTTTATATACGGAGGCAGGGGCACCCCAAAGGCACAACAAGACAATCTCTTAGCCGTGTGCGGCGACCCCCTCCACAGTTTAACACCTCAGTCATATCATCGTAGTGCTTAGGTGAAGCCCTGTGCCGGTAACTTCGTCATCACTGTCACCACGCCGTCATGCTGACGGAACTCTCCCTCGTCCTCAACTGGATCAAGAGCTCGAGGGACGTCATCATACTAAACATGTGCTGAACACGGAGGTGCCGTACGTTCGGTGCTTGGATCGGTTGATCGTGAAGACGTTTGACTACATCAACCACGTTACTAAACGCTTCCACTTTCGGTCTATGAGGGTACATGGACACACACTCCCCTCTCGTTGCTATGCCTCTCCTAGTTAGATCTTGTGTGATCGTAGGTTTTTTTTGAATTACTACGTTCTCCAACAACCCCAACCAACAAATTTGCAACAAGTGCGAAGTTTTCTTGGTTTAGCCGGATTCTACCATAGATTTGTGAAGGATTTTAGTACCATTGCTTTACCTTTACATGCTTTGAGCAAGAAGAATGCACCATTGCTACCTCTTGAGCATGCGTTGGTTTTCCCTTGAAGAGGAAAGGGTGATGCAGCAAAGTAGCGTAAGTATTTCCCTCAGTTTTTGAGAACCAAGGTATCAATCCAGTAGGAGACTACACGCAAATCGCCTAGTACCTGCACAAACAAATAAGAACCTTGCAACCAACACGATAAAGGGGTTGTCTATCCCTTCACGGCCACTTGCAAAAGTGAGATCTGATAAAGATAATAAGATAAATATTTTTGGTATTTTTGTTTTATAGATTAGAAAGTAAAGATTGCAAAATTAACGGCGACAGAAATGGCTAGTTGACCGAAAAATAATATGATGTAAAGTAGACCCCGGGGCCATATGTTTCACTAGTGGCTTCTCTCAAGATAGCATATATTACGGTGGATGAACAAATTACTGCCGAGCAATTGATAGAAAAGCGCATAGTTATGAGAATATCTAGGCATGATCATAAACATAGGCATCACGTCTGTGTCAAATAGACCGAAACGATTCTGTATCTACTACTATTACTCCACACATCGACCGCTATCCAGCATGCACCTAGTGTATTAAGTTCATAAGAACAGAGTAACGCATTAGGCAAGATGACATGATGTAGAAGGATAAACTCAAGCAATATAATATAAACCCCATCTTTTATCCTCGATGGCAACAATACAATACAATACGTGTCGGTTCCCTTTCTGTCACTGGGATAGAGCACCGCAAGATTGAACCCAAAGCTAAGCACTTCTCCCAAGAAAGATCAATCTAGTAGGCCAAACCAAGCTGATAATTCAAAGAGACTTGCAAAGATATCAAATCATGCATACAAGAATTCAGAGAAGAATCAAATATTGTTCATAGATAAACTTGATCATAAACCCACAATTCATCATATATCTCGGCAAACACACCGCAAAAAGTATTACATCAAATAGATCTCCAAGAACATCGAGGAGAACTTTGTATTGAAGATCAAGGAGAGAGAAGAAGCCATCTAGCTAACAACTATGGACCCGAAGGTCTGTAGTAAACTACTCACACATCATCGGAGAGGCTATGGTGTTGATGTAGAAGCCCTCTGTGATCGAATCCCCCTCCGGCAGATTGCCGGAAGAGGTCCCCAAATGGGATCTCACAGGTACAGAAGGTTGCGGCAGTGGAAAAGTGGTTTCGTGGCTCCCCTGGATGTTTTTAGTGTATAAGAGTATATATAGGCGAAAGAAGTAGGTCGGTGTAGCTACGAGGGGCCCGTGATGGTGGGGGGGGGCGCCCTACCTTGTGGCTGCCTCGTTGCTTCCTTGACCTCCACTCCAAGTCTCTTGGATTGCGTTTGTTCCAAAAAAGATCCTCGCGAAGGTTTCGTTCCGTTTGATATTCCTTTTCTGTGAAACACTAAAATAGGCAAAAAGCAGCAATTTGCATTGGGCCTTCGGTTAATAGGTTAGTCCCAAAAATAATATAAAAGTACATAATAAAGCCCATTAAACATCCAAAACAGATAATATAATAGCATGGAACAATAAAAAATTATAGATACGTTGGAGACGTATCAAGCATCCCTAAGCTTAATTCCTGCTCTTCCTCGAGTAGGTAAATGATAAAAACAGAATTTTTGATGTGGTATGCTACCTAACATAATTTTTCAATGTAATTCTCTTTATTGTGGCATGAATGTTTATATCCAAAAGATTCTAGACAGAAGTTTAATATTGACATAAAAAGAATAATAGTTCAAGCATGCTAACCAAGCAATTATGTCTTATCAAAATAACATAGCCAAAGAAAATGTATCCCTACAAAATCATATAGTTTGGCCATGCTTCATTTTCGTCACACAAAATGCTCCCATCATGCACAACCCCAATGAAAAGCCAAGCAATTGTTCCGTACTTAGCCTTTTCAAACTCTTTCAACTTTCACGCAATATATGAGCGCGAGCCATGGACATAGCACTATGGGTGGAATAGAATATGATGATGGAGGTTGTGTGAGAAGATAAAAAGGGATAAAGTCTCACATTAATGCGGCTAATCAACGGGCTATGGAGATGCCCATCAATTGAAGTCAATGCAAGGAGTAGGGATTGCCATGCAAAGGATACACTAGAGCTATAAATATATGAAAACTGAACAAAAGAAACTAAGTGGGTCTGCATCCAACTTGCTTGCTCACGAAGACCTAGGGCATTTTGAGGAATGCCATCATTGGAATATAGAATCCAAGTTCTATAATAAAAAATTCCCACTAGTATATGAAAGTGATAAAATAGGAGACTCACTATCATGAAGATCATGGTGCTACTTTGAAGCACAAGTGTGGAAAAAGGATAGTAAGATTGCCCCTTCTCTCTTTTTCTCTCATTTTTTTGTTTGGCCCTTTTTTCTCTTTTTTATGGCCTCTTTTTTTTATTTTTTTCGTCCGGAACCTCATCCCGACTTGTGGGGGAATCATAGTCTCCATCATCCTTTCCTAACATGGGACAATGCTCTAATAATGATGATCATCACACTTTTATTTACTTACAACTCGATACTTAGAACAAAATATGACTCTATGTGAATGCCTCCGGCGGTGTACTGGGATATGCGATGAATCAAGAGTGACATGTATGAAAGAATTATGAAGGTGGCTTTGGCACAAATACGATGTCAACTACATGATCATGCAAAGCAATATGACAATGATGGAGTGTGTCATAATAAACGGAACAGTGGAAAGTTGCATGGCAATATATCTCGCAACGGCTATGGAAATGCCATAATAGGTAGGTGTGGTGGCTGTTTTGAGGAAGATATAAGGAGGTTTATGTGTGATAGAGCGTATAATATCATGGGATTTGGATGCACCGGCGAAGTTTGCACCAACTCTCGAGGTGAGAAAGGGCAATGCACGGTATCGAAGAGGCTAGCAATGGTGGAAGGGTGAGAGTGCGTATAATCCATGGACTCAACACTAGTCATAAAGAACTCACATACTTATTGCAAAAATATACAAGTCATCAAAACCAAGAACTACGTGCATGCTCCTAGGGGGATAGATTGGTAGGAAAAGACCATCGCTCGTCCCTGACCGCCACTCATAAGGAAAGCAATCAAAGAACACCTGATGCTTCAAATTTGTCACACAACGTTTACCATACATGCATGGTACGGAATTGCCAACTTCAACACAAGTATTTCTCAATTCCACAATTACTCAACTAGCACAACTCTAATATTACCACCTTTATATCTCAAAACAACTATCAAGAATCAAACTTCTCATAGTATTTAATGCACTCAATATGAAAGTTTTTATTATACCCATCCTGGATGCCTATCAAATTAAGACTAACTTTATAGCCAAAGCAAATTACCATGCTGTTCTAAAAGACTCTCAAAATAATATAATTGAAGCATGAGGGATCAATAATTTCTATAAAATAAAACCACCATCGTGCTCTAAAAAGGTATAAGTGAAGCACTAGAGCAAAATTATCTAGCTCAAAAGATATAAGTGAAGCACATAGAGTATTCTAATAAATTCTGATTCATGTGTGTCTCTCCCAAAAGTGTGTACAGCAAGGATGATTGTGGTAAACTAAAAATCAAATACTCAAATCATACAATACGCTCCAAGCAAAACACATATTATGTGGTGAATAAAAATATAGCCTCAAGTAAAGTTACATGAAGACGAAAGAGGGGATGCCTTCCGGGGCATCCCCAAGCTTAGGCTTTTGGTTGTCCTTGGATTTTACCTTGGGTGCCTTGGGAATTACCAAGCTTAGGCTCTTGCCACTCCTTGTTCCGAAATCCATCAAATCTTTACCCAAAAACTTCAAAACTTCACAACACAAAACTCAACAGAAAATCTCATGAGCTCCGTTAGTATAAGAAAACAAACCACCACTTTAAGGTACTGTAATGAACTCATTATTTATTTATATTGGTGTTAAATATACTGTATTACAACTTCTCTATGGTTCATACCCCCTGATACTAGCCATAGATTCATCAAAATAAGCAAACAACACACGAAAAACAGAATCTGTCAAAAACAGAACAGTCTGTAGTAATATGTAGGTTTCGAATACTTCTGTAACTCCAAAAATCCTGAGAAATTAGGAAATCCTAAATAATTTTTATATTGATCTACTTGAGTTGTAATTTGTATTCTATCACTCTCTGGTAAAAAAATGAAAATTATTCTCGTGAGCGCATACTTTCTGTTTTTTGCAGCAAGATCAAATAACAATCACCCAAGAAGATCCTAAAGGCTTTACTTGGCCCAAACACTAATTAAAACATAAAAACACAATGATAACGGAGGATAGATGATTTATTTATTACTAAACAGGAATAAAAAGCAAGGAACAAAAATAAAATTGGGTTGTGTCCAAACAAGCGCTATCGTTTAACGCCCCTAGCTAGGCATAAAAACAAGAATAGATCAAGGTATTGTCATCTTTGGTATGCAATCCATATGTACTCTCATAATAGATTCATAAGGCAATTTAATTTTATTTCTAGGAAAGTGTTCCATGCCCTTCCTTAACGGAAATTGGAATGTAATATTTCCTTCTTTCATGTCAATAATTGCACTAATCATTCTAAGGAAAGGTCTACCAAGAATAATAGGACGTGTAGGATTACAATCTATATCAAGAACAATGAAATCGATGAGCACATAATTCCTATTTGCAACAATAAGAACATCATTAATTCTTCCCATAGGTTTCTTAATGGTGGAATCCGCAAGATGAAAATTTAAAGAGTAATCATCAAATTCGCGGAAACCTAACATATCACACAAAGTTTTTGGAATCCTGGAAACACTAGCACCCAAATCACGTAAAGCATAGCATTCATGATCTTTAATCTTAATTTTAATAGTAGGTTCCCACTCATCATAAAGTTTTCTAGGGATAGGAACTTCTAATTCAAGTTTTTCTTCATAAGATTGCATTAAAGCATCAGCGATATGTTTGGTAAAAGCTTTGTTTTGATCATAAGCATGAGGAGAATTTAACACGGATTGCAACAAGGAAATACAATCTATCAAAGAGCAACTATCATAATTAAATTCCTTGAAATCCAAAATAGTGGGTTCATTTCTATGTAAAGTTTTGACCTCTTCAATCCCACTTTTACCAATTTTTGCATCAAGATCTAAAAACTCCGAATCATTGGGACGCCTTCTAACTAAAGTTGACTCATCTCCAGTCCCATCTTTATAAAGATTCATATTGGCAAACAAAGACTTAATAGGATACACACCAATCACTTTTAGATCTTCATCTTTATTATCCTCCAGATCTTCCGATTTAGTAGCCATCTTATTAACTAAGGTGGCTTGCTTATCCGAAATTTGGCCTACTAAAATTTCAAGATGGGCAAACTGAGATTTCAAACCATAAAATTCCTTAGACATATCATCAAGCTCTTTATTCATGTACTCCATAAAGCCTTTCCGTTCTTTAAGCTCGTTTCTAAAGAAATTATTATGCTCAAATTGCAAAGACATAAAGCTTCTAACGTTGTTTTCAATTTCTTCCAACCTTTTGAGGTAAGGATCAACGCTTTTACTTAAGGCCATCAGGGCAAATAGGCACACAAGAGGCAAGCAAAAAGAGACGAACGGAAAAAGGGCGAATAAAACGGCAAAGGTGAAGTGGGGGAGAGGAAAATGAGAGGCAAATGGCAAATAATGTAATGCGAGGGATAAGAGTTTGTGATGGATACTTGGTATGTCTTGACTTGGCGTAGATCTCCCCGGCAACAGCGCCAGAAATCCTTCTTGCTACCTCTTGAGCATGAATTGGTTTTCCCTTGAAGAGGAAAGGGTGATGCAGCAAAGTAGCGTAAGTATTTCCCTCAGTTTTTGAGAACCAAGGTATCAATCCAGTAGGAGACTACACGCAAATCGCCTAGTACCTGCACAAACAAATAAGAACCTTGCAACCAACGTGATAAAGGGGTTGTCAATCCCTTCACGGCCACTTGCAAAAGTGAGATCTGATAAAGATAATAAGATAAATATTTTTGGTATTTTTGTTTTATAGATTGGAAAGTAAAGATTGCAAAATAAACGACGACAGAAATGGCTAGTTGACCGGAAACTAATATGATGTAAAGTAGACCTCGGGGCCATAGGTTTCAATAGTGGCTTCTCTCAAGATAGCATATATTACGATGGGTGAACAAATTACTGCCGAGCAATTGATAGAAAAGCGCATAGTTATGAGAATATCTAGGCATGATCATAAACATAGGCATCATGTCTGTGTCAAGTAGACCGAAACGATTCTGCATCTACTACTATTACTCCACACGTCGACCGCTATCCAGCATGCACCTAGAGTATTAAGTTCATAAGAATAGAGTAACACATTAGGCAAGATGACATGATGTAGAGGGATAAACTCAAGCAATATGATATAAACCCCATCTTTTATCCTCGATGGCAACAATACAAAACGTGTCGGTTCCCTTTCTGTCACTGGAATCGAGCACCGCAAGATTGAACCCAAAGCTAAGCACTTATCCCAAGAAAGATCAATCTAGTAGGCCAAACCAAACTGATAATTCAAAGAGACTTGCAAAGATATCAAATCATGCATATAAGAATTCAGAGAAGAATCAAATATTGTTCATAGATAAACTTGATCATAAACCCACAATTCATCGTATCTCGGCAAACACACCGCAAAAAGTATTACATCGAATAGATCTCCAAGAACATCGAGGAGAACTTTGTATTGAAGATCAAGGAGAAAGAAGAAGCCATCTAGCTAATAACTATGGCCCGAAGGTCTATGGTAAACTACTCACACATCATCGGAGAGGCTATGGTGTTGATGTAGAAGCCCTCCGTGATCGAATCCCCCTCCGGCAGATCACCGGAAAAGGTCCCCAGATGGGATCTCACTGGTACAAAAGGTTGCGGCAGTGGAAAAGTGGTTTCGTGGCTCCCCTGGATGTTTTCAGGGTATAAGAGTATATATATAGGCGAAATAAGTAGGTCGGTGGAGCTACGAGGGGCCCATGAGGGTGGGGGGCGTGCCGCCCTACCTCGTGGCCGCCTCGTTGCTTCCTTGACCTCCACTCCAAGTCTCCTGGATTGCGTTTGTTCCAAAAAAAGATCCTCGCGAAGATTTCATTTCGTTTGGATTCCGTTTGATATTCCTTTCCTGCGAAACACTGAAATTAGCAAAAAAACATCAATTTGCACTGGGCCTTCGGTTAATAGGTTAGTCCCAAAAATAATATAAAAGTGCATAATAAAGCCCATTAAACATCCAAAACAAATAATATAATAGCATGGAACAATCAAAAATTATAGATACATTGGAGATGTATCAACCCTTTGTTTGGGGACCATCTCAAGATGCCGCATTCAACGAGCTTAAGAATTTTCTTACACATGCTCCTTTGCTTGCTTTGCCCAACTTTGATAAACCTTTTGAGATACATTGTGATGCTAGCAGTTATGGCATAGGAGGTTGTTAATGCAAGAGAGGCGCCCCATAGCTTACTTTAGTGAAACACTTTTTGGAGCGAAACTCCCATCTATGACAAAGAGCTATATGCTTTAGTGAGTGTCTTACATGTTTGGGAGCATTACCTCCGCCCTCATGAGTTCATTCTTCACACCGATCATGAAACACTTAAGCATCTTAAGGGTCAAACTAAGTTGAGCAAGTGTCATGCTAAGTGGAGTGAATTCATTGAGTCTTTTCCTTATGTCATCAAGTACATCAAAGGTGAGGACAATGTCGTGGCGGATGCTCTTTCCCGCATATGCATGCTTGTTACCCAACTTGAATTGAATGTCATAGGCTTTGAGCACATCAAAGACTTGTATGCGCATGACCCTACTTTTGCTATTCCATATGCTAAATGTTTGACGCATACATCTTGGGAACAATATTACATCAAAGATGATTATCATATGAGAGCTAACAAACTATGTATCCCCGAGTCTTCTCTTCGTTTGTTACTTTTGCAAGAGGCTCATGGAGGAGGACTCGTGGGACACTTCGGACGCGACAAGACATTTTCTATGCTCTCCAAGAACTATTTTTGGCCCAAGATGTCCCGCGACGTCTCACGCTTCTCCAACCGGTGCTCTACATGCCGCAAAGCTAAGTAGCTCAATCCCATGGTATCTATATGCCACTTCCTATTCCGTATCACCCATGGGAAGATATTAGCATGGATTTTGTGCTTGGTTTGCCTAGAACTAGAAATGGCAAAGATTCTGTGTTTGTTGTTGTGGAACGATTCTCTAAGATGGCTCATTTCATTCCTTGCAACAAGATAGACGATGTTTCACATGTTGCAAATCTTTTTGTAGAGAAATCATGCGCCTCCATGGAATCCCAAAGACTATTGTCTCAGACCGCGACGTCAAGTTCTTAAGCTACTTTTGGAAGACTCTATGCGCCAAGCTCAGAATCAAGTTTTTTTTCTCCTCGGCATACCATCCTCAAACCAACGGCCAAACGGAGGTGACGAACTGAACACTCTCCACTCTACTACGCGTGTTGATCAAGAAGAACATCAAGGAGTGGGAGGAGTGTCTACCCATCCCGAGTATGCCTACAACCGCACAAGACATTCGACTACCGACAAGTCCCCCTTCGAGGTCGTCTACGGTTTCAACCCGTTGTCCCCATTGGACATTCTTCCTCTACCTCTACAAGAG